>NC_135371.1:133977500-135227500 GCF_049243985.1 Paroedura picta | reverse complement strand
TCAAATAAGCTTTGCTCTTCCACAGGTAAGCCAATATGAATCTAGACATAACATATTCTTCCTTGCCCTGTTCAGTGGTATTTATTTAGGAACTCAGTCTTAAGCAAAAGTAATTTACTCCAATATGTAACCATGGCAAATCTCATTCTAGAAAAAGATTAGGCTTAGTAAGGCAATGCACATAAGGACTCAGCATTTTGTCGAAGAAGCCATTCTTATGGAGCAGAAGATCCACTCATCTCTTCTGAATCACATATAAATAACATTCCATAGCTCCTTCATAAGACCACTGAACACAGACAGAATTCAGTCTTTCAGTTGTGATCTGATTATTATACTTTATGGACTGCATTGTGTAAACTAGGCAATGGCTATAGCAAATCATATTTGTGTTCTAGGGTATATGAACCTGCAGTTGATACCATTTGTTATCCTACTCAATTATTTCCTCTCATTTTACTTGATCAGTTTCCACATGTGTAATGGAGCTATAATACAAGAGTTCCCCCTCAAAACCTTAATTTGTGTTTGCCTATAGAACCCATCCTGTGTAGAGTTAATCCTTCAGAGAAACAAGGGATGTGATTGGCTGATATAGGAGGGAGGAGTTTCAGAAGCTGCTATGACAGTTCAGACTTCAGAGCTGCATAGTCAATGAAGTCTGGGTTGAATCCAGAGAGTGAGGGAAACTTGCTCCCACAGGATGCTCGAGGGAAAAACATAGGGGAACTGGCTAAGGGAAGAACCTGTGAGATTATCTCAAACCTAGCCAAAGATATGGATTCTCTTCTGGGGATAGGTTTCCTTGGTCCTGTGTTCTAAGAGTACTGATAAGGTATTAAGGGAAACTACAATTTTCTGAATATATTTGTATTTGATTAGGCATATACCAGCAAACCTACAACCTAATTCTGATTAATTCCCTTTCCCCCCCAGAGTTTAATAAACTCTATTTACTTATTTGGTAAACTTTACAACACTTCTTGTATGTGATGGCTTATTGAAGTAGAATACATTGCATTGTGAGGGAGAACACCTTAGTTCAGTAGGCTGGTGCCTCTTTTCCCTATAACAGCTAGGCACAGGTGGGACAAACAATAAAGCCCTGAAGGGAAAAGACACAAAAAGCTCACAGCAGAAGAAAGAGGAAGGGATGTTTATTTAAAAGGAAGACGTTTATATCAGCCACAATCCCTCTCTCCCTCACAAAAAATAAAGGTGTCTCAAACATAAGGATTAGGTTAAGTGCCTGGCCTTCTCTTGGCTGTGAAACATGTTACATACTTTGTTAAGTTTCCATTGTTCAAATCTATGTCTTTTTTCAGTGAAGACTCAAGGTGGAAAAGAACAGTTCAAGGCATCTCACCTCCCTACATCGGGCTAGCAATGCCTAGAGTAGCGGGGTAAATACTGAAAGTATAAATTATATATGTTCCATGTTAGCCTTTCGTCATCTGGTGACAGGTTAGTTTGGTGCCTTTTTCTTTCTCAGAAAGCATAGTACAGTACCAAAGGGAAGCAATACATAGCACCTAACAGGAGCTAGTGCCAATTCTCAAACACACTGACAACTGTCCCAAAAAGAGAGAGTATCTTAGCTTACTACACTTAAAAATTTCTGCATAACTAATGTTTTATTAAGACCTTATATATATAATTTAACATTATCAATGTATATAAGTGACCATTCCAGTCTTCTGAAAACATTTTCCAGATAGACTTTTAGTAAAGCTGTTTATTTTGTTGGGTATGATATTATTTACGTTTCTATTCTCAGTTAATTTTGTAATCCTTCTGGGCTGTTGCTAGGGTTGATATTCTGATATTATGTTTTAACAGCATTTTCCTTATTAACCAAACTGTGGCAGAAGACAAATTTTTAAAAGACCCAGCTGCAGCAAACTACCAAGTGGACTTTTGTGTGCAATGTGATCTGAAGAGAAACCATTTGAGTGATAAATAATTGTGAAGATCAATAATTTTAGAAATAAGACACTATATATGAAACTCGAGGTTAGTAATGATATAGAATACCTCTCTCATCCAAAGAAATAAATCTGGGACCTATACCTTATACATACTGTCGTATCTTCCACATCCACATAAGATCATAATTACAGGCCTTCAGTGGAATAATGCAAGGTTCATAAGTAAGTTTACCCATTGATATTTACAGTAGTTATCAATTGACATTATCCAGCAAGTATCTTTTGTTTATTCCACTGCTATATAAAGTTTATTACCAGAGACATTCAAGGATCTTCTACACTGGTCACTATTACACAAGAAGCTTTGGTATTTTGGCACACCCACAGTTTCAAAGTACTGAAAGCTTTCCATATCTCTCTACCCTATCATTAGAACGTGAGGGCATCACACATATTAATGGTTTACATCTTTAAAATGAAAAGTTCGTTTGTATATATGGCTGTAATAGAATATGGGATGTGCCCTTGGATGGGACTGGCATGATTCCAACAACTCTGAATATATCCCAAGGTAAAAACCACTCCCACATTACCATGATGTACATTTTTCATCACTTACGCCAGCCTTTCTCAACTTTTTTACCATTGGGAACTCCCCTGAAACATTCTTCCAGCTTCAAGAAACCCCAGAAGTGGCCCGATCATACAGATGGCACAAAGGTTGGGAAGCATAGCTGTGTACAAACCCACTTGGGGCCCCTTCCTTCCCACCCCCTGCATGGGCCATTTGGGGGGGGGGTTCAATGTGATCATATATGATTGTATTCCATGATGTTTTGACAAATTTTAAAAATATATTTAAAAATAATACCCACCCACTTAGGAAACCCTTCTATGCCCGTCATGAAATCCAGGATTTCACAAAACCCTGGTTGAGAGAGCCTGCTTTATGCCAATTGAAGGTTACTGACTGACATTTTCATCCTACCCATTTCACAAAAACCTGACCAGAGTTATATCCCAATGTATTGGAAGTCATGAGAACAGAGTGAACGGGGAAAAATTCTATCAAACAGATTTACTTAAAAAAAGAATTCAATATGGAATTGCGAGTTGAAAGACTAAATCTTTACTTGGCATGTTGGAGTCACTGAATTCACAGCAACTATTTTACAGTAAAAATACTGAGGTGGGACCAGCACTGAACTTTGGAATCAAGTGTTAAATACAAAAAACGACTTTAACAAGAAATTTACTCCCGCTCCATAACAGAGGGTGGAGCTATTTTACTGCAGAACCCCACCACCATTTCCCTGCAAAAAGCTGTCACACTGGTTGGCTTTAGCACAGACAAAAGAAGAGTCAGCACATAGGAGATGAGGGGAGGGGATGTACAGGTTTACAAGTCCCAACTGGGACATAGTGGAGGAGAGAGACCTGAGAAAGCAGAATCCCTCCCCACGGGAAGGACAACTCAGCACCAGCTCTGTCACTAGGGGCTGGCAGATACCTGCTCCCTAACACATCTCGGTTCCTGCAGCCCCAAGGCTAGACACCAGCTGCAACAGGAAGCAGACATTTACAGCTCTAGACACATTTCTAATTTATTACTGCCAAGGTGAAAAAGCCACCAAGGCCCAACAGGCAACCAGTAAAATTTTTCCCAAAAATAACTCAGTACAAAACAGATCTGTTTCAGAATTTTTAAAAAAAGAAAGAAACCTTTACATGAGTTTAAAACCTATTCCAAAACATAAAAGTAAAACAAATTCCATCCTTGATATTAGTAGCCGCCGTACACCCTTCCCCTCCCCCTGGGGAGCATGGAATGAGATGTCTGCAGTCCTTTCCGTGCACGAGATGTGCCAACTAGTTTAACTGGTATCCATCTAGAAGAAAATAAAAAGACAGTTACTTAGCTACCATCATCAGCACGGTCCAACCTAAAGGCTATTGTCACCATTTAGCAACTGTTATGGACATAAGTTTTTTTCTAAAGATAGATTTACAAAGTTGTTAAATACATGCAGGGGGGGGGTCTTTAACCCAGGATAATAGCCTATTATTTCAAGGATCACCCTTTGAAAGTTGCAATAGTGTACTGGAATTCTCTGCTAACTCAAAATTATATTTAAAAAATAGATCTCCTGGAGACCAATCTTGTTTTGCCTGGAGCTTTATCCATTGCATTGAGCAGCAGCATCTTATCCGTACATCTGATGGGTTATAACAATAATTCTCTATATTATCCTACTCATTAAAAGCAGTTGGTGAAAGACTTTACATGGCATGTACAAAAGTTTCCATTCAATAGTACTTGCCATTCTGTGGTATGTTAAGTGATGGAAACCAAAATATGTATTCAAAGCTGTATTTTGTATTCAAGAAACTGCATCTAAGGCACTCATGTTTAGCAGGCAGTCTTAGACTTTAATCTTAAACAGATGTCTGGGTTAGCATGCTTGAGATTGCACTATTACCAAAGTAATTCTAAAATTATCTCCAATTTCCCTAATTTTAGAAAGCAATAATTTATTCCTATCTTACGACATTGGAAGAGCCTCCTGTGGCGCAGAGTGGTAAGGCAGCAGACATGCTGTCTGAAGCTCTGCCCATGAGGTTGGGAGTTCAATCTCAGCAGCTGGCTCAAGGTTGACTCAGCCTTCCAACCTTCTGAGGTCGGTAAAATGCTGGGGGGTAAATGGTAATGACTTGGGGAAGGCACTGGCAAACCACCTCGTATTGAGTCTGCCATGAAAACGCTACAGGGTGTCATCCCAAAGGTCAGACATGATCTGGTGCTTGCACAGGGGATACCTTTACCATGACATTGGAAGGGGTCACCCACTATTACTTACCCTGGCATTGTAAGCATCCAACTGTGCATCCAATTCTTCTGCAGAGAGCTGCTGCTTGGAACTCCTGCCAGCACCTCTGCCTCTGCCTCTGCTGCCACGGCTGCCTCGTCTGTTACCGCCACCAAAGCCACCTGAGCCTCCACGGTTTCTGGTCATACCTCCTCTGGTTACACTAAAATCATAAAAAGTCCAATAAGCTATAGTATCAATAACCCCAAAATCACTCTCTACAAAGAACGCTCCATGATTGTTGAGGTTCCAGGGCCTATATATCTTGTTACCTGGCAAGAACACAGTATTATGGAGAGTCACTGCCCCTCTCCAGACAAGAGTTTGACCTCTGCCAAGGCCCGAAAACAGTGAGAAAGCAGTAATACTTTTACCTAATTGCTGACAAGGATAACATGCTTTATCACATGTGATTATGCCATATTCAGCCCTTTTGGGGCACACAAGAACAGTTAAAATACATCAGTGACAACCATAAATTTTTATTAACCAGTTAAAATCTATAGAAAGAAACCTATCAAAATTTTAAAAATCATACTTCAAAAACCTCCGTGGATGTCAGATCAAAGGACTCTCATCTAGCTTTAAGCACAATCTAAAGGGTATGAGAATATGGTAAATCCTAACAAGGAAAGCTGCCTTTGCTATACAATTGAATCCATCAAAAGTAAGTCTCCTACCTCTGCACTGGTCTCCTTTGTGTATCAATTTGTGACGTAACCAGCTGGATGTTCATAGGGCGTCCTAGGAAAAACAAGAATTTCCGTTTATGATCATGACTGAGTTTGACCATCTCCCAGCCATTAAGTAAATACCTTGACAAACTGCATGTACGTACCATCCAGGGGAACTCCATTGTACTGTTTCATAGCTTTCAGAGCATCTGCCTTTCTTTCAAAATGTACATCTGCTGTACCTAGACTACGACCGGATCGGTCATAGTGCACTGCTGCCTTCTTCAATGTCCCAAACTCTGCAAATAGCTCCTGGAACGTGAAGAGAGATATATCATATAGCCTACATAGAAGCTGTTACAAAATCATCTAATATCACCATAGAATCAGGTAAGTGATCATTTACACTGCAGCATCTAAACCTAAAGGGTTAAAGGGTAATACACTTGCTAAACAATGGTCATTGTCTACCATCTACCAGTATATGTCTTCCTGCATGATGCTGATGAAGCCAGTGGAGTGCAAATGTGTCACAGGCCGCAAATTTTACAAACAGGCATTTTTGATACCAATATATTGAGCAGAGTTTGAAGCTTCCCTTGATTTACTGTAGACTTCCACCAACATAAGCAATTCTTCCAATGGAGGAATGTCCTCCTGCCTAAGTTAGGACAGACAGCTGAGCTGATTTTTTTAACCAAAATTTATTCCATAGTGAAGAAGCAACCATTAGACATTCTTTCTCCAAGCAGAACTCTTACTGCACCTAATTCACATACTGAGAAAATGCCTTTAATTCTATACTGCTTTTAAGGGGATAAACCTTCAGCAAAAGACTCAAGATCATTAACCCAGAACTATAAGACTAACTTAAAAAATTAGGTTACTGTGCTCTCCGGAAAAGCAGGAATAATAACCCTACCTCTCCACTGACATGTTAATGGTTCCTTTGCAAAAAAAAAAACAAAAAAAAACCCACTAAACTAACTCAAGTATGAAAATATAGAAAAAAACATTACTTTATTCCTTTCTCCAAACTTGCAATAAGGCAGATATTTTGCAGTTATTACATAAAAGAATGAATATTTGGAGAAGAAATAGTGCTGAAGAAGATAGCATCAGTAACTAAGACATCACACAACATATTTTACAACCAAATTATTTAAAAGATTTTACCATGTTAAAAAAACAAAAACAAAGTCATTCTCATCCTTCAAAACCAATGCTAAATTAATGGAATAATTTTTAATACCATACTCAGACAAAATAGTCTTATATAACCCCTATTCCATAAGTGCTCATCTTGCATATTACTTATTTTAGGGGGGGAATCCCAAAAATTAGCTTTTATGACACTATTCCAAACACAAAAACTTAGTAGATGAATAATTATATTTTTCTTATACACTTTCTTTTAAATAAGATCAAAATGTAATATCAAAAACTGCTTATTAGTTAATATATGAGATTTCCAAAAACGGTATTACTTACAACGACGAAAGCACTATCACATTAACACTTACCTGTATATCAGCATCCGACACACCAAAATCCAGATTAGAGACAAGGAGCTTTCCACCTGTTTCCACACCAGCGCCAGCACCAAATCCACTATCAAACAGATCATGTTGCCACTTTTCGGGGAGCTGCTTTGGCTATAAACAAAACTACAATCTTAGTACACGGAGTCCAATGTCCCAAGCGAATTTCACCATATGCATCCACTTCGTTAACTTTCCTTTTTCCTTGGCCGCCCACCCACGCGCGAACATACTTTGATGCAAACACAACGCTCTGAACCTCATGGTTCATGGAAAACAATTGCAAAAAACAAGCAAACAAACCCAACCCTGACCAAAAGACCTGGCATCTTAAAAGCACTAAGCCGCATTCTTCTCGCAGCGCGATATTTTTAAAGAAAGTCGCAGGACCAAGTTCTTCCCCGACACAAAGAATCTAACTTGCCTCCCACTGCCGAAGCGCTCCATCCGGCCAGGAACTTACCCGGCTGTAGGGTGCAGGCCTGTTCCTGCCGCCTCCCCGGGCGAGGGCGGCCCTGTTCCGCAGGGGGCCACCTCCTGCCCGCCCAGCACCACCTCGGCCGGCCCCGCCGCCCCCGCGGCCAGAGGTTCCTCTTCCCCGGCCCCGACCACCGCCGGCCCGGCCACCTCCACCGCGTTGGCTCCGGTTCAGCTTGATAATATCGTCCAAAGACATATCCATTTTGTCGCCCATGATGGCGGCTCCCTCCGGCTCCAGGGGCCTACGCTTCCGGCCGCGCTACACCGGGACCGGAAGCGGATAGGGCGGATATAAAAAGCGAGCTTAAGAGCGCTCACGTGCAAGGACCAACTTTTTGTGAAATAAAGGGCCAGTCGTGGCTGACGCGCAAGGCTTTATGGGACCTTAGCGCGCGGGGGAGACTGGGAAGAGTGGGGGCGGGACTTCCAGTACCGGGGGCGGGGGGGGGAAGGAGAGAAAAAGACGGTTGAGGTTGGGCGCCAAAGCTGGAGCGGTTGAGGCGGAGCGCTGTAAGGGAGGGGACTGGGTGGGAGGAGGGAGGGAGGAGCCTGTCTCTTGAAGGGGGAGGTGGGCGGGGGGGCCGCTCTCCTACCCTGGCCGTTTTACTGGCGTCTTCCGCGCGAAGAGGGCGTTTGATGCCCGTGGTCTGATCTCCCCCTTAGCCTTTCCTTTGCTGTTTCTTATGATTGGGCCGCCCGTGCGCCGCAGGGAGTCCGGCGCACCTCATCTTAGGCATAGCTCATGTATGCAGGGGAAAGGAGTGCAAGAGTGAGCTGAGCACTGTTCCAAAATGTGAACCTCTCTCTGCAACATTTTGCAATAGTGCTTAGTGTTAAAAGCTCCTTGCATATAACAAACAAATGCAGCAAGAAAAGTGAATGTATATGCTAGGTTCTCTGTTATACTAATTTTCTACTGTGGAAGGCTTTTCCTTTTCACATATGTCTACATTCAGACTGGCCTTTGCAGTTTAGCGAGCAGCCTGGAGCAGGCCTCTGGAGTAGCACCATTTAAATTTTCTATATAAATTATAGAAAATTGCATTCTGTAATAGCATCCCATTTTATCTTAACCCCAGGTGTGAATAAACCAGGTCTTCACTTGTCAGGGCCTGGATTTTACCTTACCTCTTTTCTCTTTTCCTTCTATCTATTGATTTTTCCCTACTGTTGCCCCACATACTTGACAGGCTTCCAGCACCTTGTGCTTTGGGGCAATAAATGGTAAGGGAGCAGGCTGTTGTTCTTGCCATTTTGGGAGGGGCCCTAGATCTAACTGCCCTGACCTCAACCAAAGGCAAGAAGAGCTCCATCTTGCAGGCCTTGCAGACCTGGGAAAATTCCAGCAGGGTCTTGAGCTGTACTGGGAGCCCATTCCACCAGATCAGGGACAGGACCAAAAATGCCTGGGCCAAGTCAAGGCCAGGCATACCTCCCACTGGCGAGGAACACCAACAAGTTCACATCTGCAAAGTTAAGAGCCCGGGGGGGCATTGGGAAATAGGCAGTCCCACAGGTATGCGGGGTCCAGACCGCAAATGGCCTTGAAGATGAATTCAAGAAACTTGAACCGGATCCAGGCCACAACCAGCAACCAATGCAGCTGCCTCAGCACTGGCTGGATATGGGCTTTCCTGGTTCTTCCCGTGAGGATCCTAACAGCTGCATTCTGTACCAGCTGCAATTTCCTGGTCAGGAAATTTCCTGGGAAGGCCCACATCAAGCAAGTTTCAGAAATCAATCCCGGAATTGCATGGATCACTGGCCAAGTGATCCAAAGACAGATAGGGTGCTAGTAGTGGGCCTCCGTTGATAAGGGTGCATCCAGAATCACACCCAAATTCCTGGCCACAGGCAAGATGTTAAGTTGCACCCTGGCCCGAGTGGGCAACTGCACTTCCTGATCTGGTCCCTTTCTATCGAGCCACAGGAGGGGTTGAGTTTCAGGCAAGTCTACTCTAACCATCCAGCTACGACTTCCAAACATCTGGGGGTGAGGGAGTCCATGCAGATGTTCATCAGGAGATAGAGCTGGGGTCATCCACATATTGGTGACAGCTCAGCCTGAAACTCTGGACCAGCTGAGCCAGAGGGCACATAAAGATGTTGAACAGCAGTGTG
The DNA here is from genome assembly GCF_049243985.1 of Paroedura picta. Lineage (NCBI taxonomy): Eukaryota > Metazoa > Chordata > Lepidosauria > Squamata > Gekkonidae > Paroedura > Paroedura picta. The sequence goes on along the minus strand of NC_135371.1, from coordinate 135,217,889 downwards.
GGGGAGAGAAGCGCTCCCTGTGAAACCCTGCATGGACATGACAACTTTTCCCCCACAGTAACCCTCTGTGTCTGGTTCTGGAGAAAGGAGATCAGCCACTGAAGGGCTGTCCCTGTGAGGATGCTGGAGGAACTGAGAGTATACTTGACAACTTTTCTGAGTGAATTCCAAGCCTTTCCTCACTGTCTACTCATCTGTAAATGCAGAGTCCTAATTTTAGTATGTATTGCATCGTACAATGGCAAAGAAAGCTTGGTGTGATTAAGAGTGGTGGCTTCACATCTGGCAAGCCAGGTTTGATTCCCCATTCATGAAGCCAGCTGGGTGACCTTGAGCTAGTCACAGCCTTGAAAGCACTGTTCTCACAAAGTCCTTTCAGGACTCTTTCGGCCCCACCTACCTCCCTTGTGGGGAAAGGAAGGGAAGGCAATTGTAAGCTGCTTTGTGGCTCCTGGTAGTGAAAGGAGGGGTATAAAAACCAACTCTTCTTGTTCTAGAAGTGATAAAGAAACCTCAGTAAGCTCTGTAGAAAAATGTAAATAACATTCCGCTCAATTTCGAGTCTGTAGAAATGGATCTAAGTCCCATCTAGGTTCTTTCTTTATTCCCTCAGATTCCATCTTAAGTTTGGTATGTAGTCTGGATACAATGAAAGTGGAAATCAAGTGCTGGCATGGAGTTGCCTCATGGCTGTGGGTTGCCAATGATGAGAACTGTGGAATTTGCCGGATGGCCTTCAATGGCTGCTGCCCAGACTGTGAGTAGTAGGGCTGTGTGCCCACTGTCTTTCATCTTTCCATGTACATATGGTCTCCCAACTTTCTCTTAATTAATCTTATGTTTTGCAGGTAAAGTGCCTGGAGATGACTGCCCTCTGGTATGGGGCCAGTGTTCACACTGTTTTCATATGCATTGCATTTTGAAGTGGCTCAACTCCCAGCAAGTTCAGCAACATTGCCCAATGTGCCGGCAGGAGTGGAAATTCAAAGAGTGACCAAGGCAACGTTTATGTTTTTGTGTGTTCCCATTTTTGGATTTCATGGATTGCTCACTTATTGGGGATTGGATTTCTTCCCAGATTTGGAAAACATACACAATATTGTGTAAGATAGCTTCTGCCTTCCCAATGTTACTGAAAGGAAAACTGAAGGAAGGTAGAAGAAATGAAACAACTGCTAACTTATTGACAACCAATGGTTCCCCCCTCCCCTGCCATGGGTAATCAGCATGTTTACGCTTTATGGTTCTGGTCTCTATGACCTGCAATAGTGTACCCTCTGTGATTCCAAATTTGACCTGGAAATTACATTGGGAGGGAAAAGCTAAAGAAGTGGATAGATAAGGCTGTGTTAGTATTTTTCAAAATCTAAACATCCCTAGGAACACCTGAATTGCTTTAGGCATGGTTCCTGAGTGGACTGTGCCTCAGTTGCATTAGGAGTTCAGAATCATTAGAAAAGTTATGTTCCCATTTCCATTTGGGCTCTGGGGGATTGAGGCTAAACATTCCCCTTCTATTCCCTATATCATTTATGAGCTGTATTCTTGTTAATGATTCGGTATGATCCATCAATGTTGGGGTCTTATCACTGTGTTCTGCTCAGCCAGCATAACAGCATGTAGGCAACAATCCTGAAACCCACTTCATTGATTTTAGCAGAGTTCGGGTGTTGCATGGTTCGGCACTGCAACCTTTCAGTATGAATGTAGTATTAGGGAATTAACAGGGGAAGGGTGGAGGGAGGGAAGAACAACTGCAAGCTTATGCCTGCATCTTGTTGCACGCTTGGCTAGTAATACAATAATATATTTGTTTCATAAAGGCAGTAATGCCAGATCACATACTGCCAAGCAGTTGCCCACAGTGTAAATGAACACATGGGGAGGTTTCAATAAATGTTGTGATTAATTGTAAAACTCCTTGCTTTTTTATTTACACTGGGATTTTGCAAAAGTTACAGCCAAGAGCAAAAGGTTCATACCAGTGACACACATGCTGGTTTGAGATGGGAAGGTGTGCCATGTGAGGGAATGGCCATTTTTCAATCATATCTGTAACCTTTCTCCCACTCCCCCCCCCAGTAAAAAGGTTCTTGCCATAGTTTTGTATGTAGCCACACAGCCCACAGACCAGCTGTTTTTGATGCTTCATCCTGGCTATTGGATGCCCAGTCCTTTCAGCCTCCCCCGCTTGCTATGTGTAATTGAAAACCCTTCACAGCACCCAAATGAGAGGATGTTCTTGATAAATTATTATAGTCTGTGACCTTTCTGGCACAGGATGGCAACACTAACAAAGTTGAGCCTCCAAAGAGGGAAGTTGTACAGGTAGAAAGGCTGGAATATTCTCAAAGCCGTCCCCAGTTTTGAAATATTGAACACAATATTAACTAAGTTGAATAATGCCATAATCCTTGACTTCATGTTTTCCAAACGTGCTAGCAGAAGCATAAAACTGGCAAGGCTTCACTTTTACATTTGAAAAATTTACTTTTAGGGTATGAAGGAGTAAGATTTGCATACCCTTGAAGAAGCCTACTCCATGTATTTGTGCATAAATCACTGTTATGCCCACACAGCCAGAGACCGTGGCTGCGCCTGTGGCAGTAGCTCTGCCACTGCTACTCTCAGAGCACGAGGATGAGGAAGAGGTGGGGTAGAGCAGCAAAGCACTGCAGGATGATCAACACTCTGACGTGGACGCACAGCCAGTTCCCAGCCAGGGAGACACCATGCCCTTCTCACCAGCATCGCCCCAGTCAGAGGCAGCACCCCTCCCCAGTCCAGACAGCTCACCAGAACGCTGGAGACCATGCAGGCAGGGTGACTTGACAGCTTGCCGCCAAAACATCCAGCTCATGGCACGCTGTCAAGCTAGATGTGGCCCAGCTGAGGCCACTTCAAGGGACTGAATTTGAGTCCCCAGGTGCTGCCAATTAACTTCTTAGCCAGGCTACACTTAAGCAAGGCAGAAACAGCCCCTCAGCGTGAGTGCAACCTGTGCGCAAGCCCTCCCATCACCTCGACTCCAGTTCCTGATCTGCTCTTGCCTCAGCGAAGCTTTGCCTGACTGATCTCCTGTTTCCTGACTTCTTACATCGTCTTGGACTACAACTCTGGTATTTGACTTTGTTCTGGCTCTTACTCTGTCTCCCTAGTTCCCAACTTTGGCTGCCTACTCTCCCTTGGACTTCTGACCAACTGGTGTTAAAATCCGGACTGGACTTTGACTCTGCTATTGGATTGTGGGTTCGGCTTGGCTTACCAGCCGAGGGTGTAGCTATCAGGACTGCCACTGGGTGTGCCTGGCTAAGGCAGGACTTTTTGCACCTGCCACCGCACCTCGAGCCAATTGCGCAGATTTACCCAGGATGCCATGGAGCAGCAACTAATCAACCTTGTTGCTTGCAATCAAGCACTGGAAAACCAGGTGCAAGAGCTGATCACTGCCATGTTGGCTCTATAGCAAGTGGCTGGGGTGGCAGTGGCCACTCCCAGTCCTCTTAAGGTGCCAGAGAAATTAGACAGGTGCCAGGAGGATTTTCAAACTTCCTAGCCCAGGTAAAACTCTTCATAGCAGTGTGGTCTCATGAGTTTCCGTCAGATCAGAAAAAAGTCAGTTTCCTTATTAGCCTGTTAAAAGGGTCCACAGCCCGCTGGGCAATTCCACTGCTACTCACCAATGCCCCCAAACTGGCACATTTTCAAGCTTTTGAAGTGAGGTTAGATGAGGTAATTTGGGGATGCCCAAAAGGTGCTCAGAGCCAGCTGGTGCCTGCAACCACTGTGCTATGATTCCAGATCCGTACAGGACTACGCAGCAGAGTTCCAGATGATTTCCCAAGATCTAGACTGGAATCAGCTGGCGCTAGTGGATCAGTTTGTAACTGGATTATCAGATGAAGTTCTAGATGAACTAGCCCACATGGAGCTGCCCAGAGTTCTGAGGGAATTTATTCAGCTCTGCTACTGAATCGACAACTGCCTGGAGGAGCATTGACTCCCCCAGGCCAAGCCATGGCATTGCCTCCTAAGTAGCTGGTCCTTACCTTGCAACCTTCCTCCTAAGACACTGGCCTCCCCAAGAGAGGAAGACCTGATGCAGCAAGGAGGAGCTTGGCCCTGCCTTGACCCCACACAGAAACAGCGCCAATGCCAGCACAATCTATGCCTCTATTGGGAGGAGGGGGCATTATGCAAAGCAATGCCCAGAGAAAAGAAACCCAGGGCAGAAAATGCCCATTCCCCAGCAACACAGGGCGCGGTCGCTTGGGAGGAACTGGTGGGTCTGTGACACGATAAGTCACCTGCTCCTGCCTGTGGGATCCTGGTTGCTGATACATACATTGGTGGAGTCTTGGGCCACTCGGTCCTAAACAATTGCTTCCAAGAGCAGAAGGCAGTGTCCATTCGGTGGAAAGCCAATCCAACATAGGTAGAGGCCATAGTCAGCTGCCTGATAGAAGCAGGCCGCATTAAGTGGGAGACAGAACTCTTGTTCCTTTAGGTACAGCAGCCCTCAAACTATCACATTCAACATAGCTCATATGCCGCATTTTCCCCTGGTGCTGGGTATGGTTGGTTGGCCCAGCAGAACCCCTACATAAACTGGAAAAAGCTGGAAGTGCGATTTACCAAGGGGTGTGCCCATTCGACCATGCTGCTGCTGGCAACCCAAATTGAGGAACTGCCGCCTGACTATGCGGATGTTTTCAAGGAGAAAATAGCAGTTCGTCTCCCCCCATGTAGAGAATATGACTGTGGGATAGATCTCAAGCTGGGGGCTGCTGTGTCAGTCAAAAGGCTGTACACATTTTAAGAGCCAGACCTACAGACGCTTCAGTTGTTCCTAGAAAGAACCTCCAGTGCAGATTCATCCATCTCACCACAGCACCAACTTCAACATCCATTCTGTTTGTAAAAAATAAGTGCGGGGAACTGAGAATGTGCCGTGACTGCCGGGCCTTCAACCAGATCACTGTCAAAGATCGCTACTCCTTACCCCTCTGAACTCTTGGACCAGGTAAGGGGGGCCCAGATTTTCACCAAACTAGACCTGCATGGGGCAAACAACTTGATCCACATATAATTTTGTTCACTTCAGTGAACGAAATTATACAATCTGGGAACGGGAGTTGCTAGCCATTAAGGCAGCTTTTGAGACCTGGCGCCACCACCTAGAAGGAGCCAAACACTCTGTCTGGGTTCAAACTGACCATCGGAAAACAAAGTTGCTTACCTGTAACTTGTTCATCGACGTCTTGTGTACAGGCACACATTGTGGCTGTGCACGTGCAGGCCTGCCGCTCGGAACTTCCCTAGCTAAAAGTCTCCAAAGAGGGCGCTCCGCAACCGCGCATGCACAGGATTTCCCGCACACTGGTCACGTGAAGACGGGGCAGAGCGCCCACCCTCCTCATTTCTCTGCTGCCGCTCCTCAGTACCCGAGGCATCTTAAGGACTCAGCGGGGCAGGTGGGAGGGAATGTGTGCCTGCACACAAGATGTCAATGAACAACAGTTACAGGTAAGCAACTCTGTTTTCATCTTCCGTCTTGAAGTTCAGTCCCACATTGGGATTTTCATGAGCTAAATACCTGTGGTGGAGGGTGAGTCCATCAGGAAAAAAGCGAATGCAGGACAGATGTTACAAATCGAGCCTCTGCTTTCGCTGACAAATCAATCGCAGAATGTTTGATGAATGTGCTCTCATTAGACCATGTTGCTGCCTTGCAGATGTCACAAAGAGGAACTTGTCTCTGGAACGCAGCAGAAGAAGCCTGAGCCCTCAACGAATACGCCCTCAGATGTAATGGGCACGGGAGTGCTGCAGCTCTGTATGAGGCACGAATCGCCGACACCAGCCATCAAGAAAGAGTCTGGGAAGATGCCCTGTATCCCTTCTTAGGTCCCCAATAACAAACAAACAGGGAAAATGACTTCCTGAAATCCCTGGTCCTATCCAAATAATAAAGAATTGCACGCTTAACATCTAAATTGTGTAATTTCTGTTCACCAGGTGACTGAGGATTTGGGAAAAAAACTGGCAGGGTTTTTTCACTGAGAAAGGTGAAACTGTGAGACCACCTTAGGTAAAAATTGTCAATCCGGATGGAGGACTACCCTAGAAGGGAAAACCTTTAGAAAGGGGGAATCTATTCTAAATGAGGCCAGTTCACTAACCCTTCTAGCAGATGTAATACCAACTAAGAAAACTACCTTCATAGATAGCAAAGTTAATTAGATGGAATCCATAGGCTCAAAGGGGGAACTCATTAAAGCCTGCAGTACCACCTCTAAAGATCATTGAGGGATTGGTGGGTGTCGGGGTGGAAACAAATTGGCAAGACCCTTAAGAAAACGCTTAGATAACTTATGGGAAAATAATGAGGTACCCTGTATCTCGACGTGGTAAGAAGCCAATGCCGCCAAGTGAGTCTTAACAGAAGTAACTGACAGACCAAAGCTTGCCAATTCCCATAAATATAACAGAACCTGTGGCAAGGGGAAAGTAAAAGGACAAAGGTGTTGTGACAAACACCAAATCTAAACCACTTATTTTGATAACTACGTCTAGTAGAAACCTTCCGGGAATGCAGTAAAACCTCCCTTACACTTGCAGGGAAGGGTTCGATAATGGTAGGATACTCCATGCCGTAAGATGGAGCCTGAGTAAATCGGGTGTTGTCTGGGAACCAGTCCTCAGGAGGGAAGGATCCGACAGGAGTCGGATCCAATGGCCTTTGGCCATCAAATTCAGCCTGGTAAACCAAGGTTGACGGGGCCAAAAAGGGGCAATCAGAATCGCATCTGTATTGTCTGCTGACATTTTCGCCAATACCCGTGGAATAAGAGGTAATGGGGGAAATGCGTAATAAAGAACCCGTCCACATAATCTGGAACGCATCCCCCAGAGATTGTGGATCTATCCCCCCTGGAGAACAAAAACTGCGGGCTTTCGCCGAATGTGCTCTGGTGAAAAGGTCTATCTGGGGGGTTCCCCAAAGGGAAAACAGTTCCGCTAAGACCTGGTTGCTCGTTGTCCAGTCGTACTCTTGGGAAAAAACCCTGCTCAATCTGTCTGCCCTGGCATTCATGGCGCCTGCTATATGGATAGCCCTCATATCCGCCTGAATTCTGAAAAGAGTTCACCACACTTCCAGAGCCTCGGAGCACAGGGCTATAGACCCGGTTCCCCCCTGCTCGTTGACGTAAAATAGAAGTATTGTTGGTCCGAAGAAGAATCCTCTTGCTCCGGAACAAATCTGAGAAAGCGGTTAAGGCCAAAACCACAGCTTGAAGTTAAAGTAAGTTAATATGTAATGTACGTTCTAAAGGGGACCAACAACCCTGAGTCGAAAGCTCCCCACAGTAAGCACCCCAACCCTCTAAGGACGCATCAGTGGTTAAAACCAAATCATGCATCCATGGGCCAAAAGGTACACCCCTCGACAGAGCATCCTCAGATAACCACCAGTCGAGGGATTGGACAACTGACCTGGGCACCGAAAAATGTTGAAAGGGGGAATGTCTCAACGGGTTAAACCGTCAAAGAAACCAGGACTGAAGACTCCTCATATGCCACCTGGCATAAGGAACAACGGCTGTCATTGAGGCCATCAGACCAAGTGCCCGTTGAAATATGTATGCAGGTTGCCATCGGTTCCGTCTCAAGGAATCGAGAACTGTGACCAAGGAACGTATTCTATGGACTGGCAAGGAAGCGGTAGCGGTAGCAGAGTCCAAGAACGACCCTATAAATTCCACCTGCCGCGAAAAAGTAAGGCGGGATTACTCCCTATCCACCACCAAGCCTAATTCTAATTCTTGGAAACCCTCTGAGACCAAGTCTTCAATCTTGCAGCTCTATCAGAACACGCCTTCAGAGTAAACTTCTGGCAGATAGCACATGAAGGCACAGAGTGAACCTCACCCGAACAAGTAAGACAGCGGTCATGCTCATCCGTCACAGGCATTTCCTCAGCGCATTGACCGCATTTCTTAAAAATCGCCCTAGGCGCCATTTCAAGGGGGGAAAAAATCTGAACTGACGCAGCTAAAAGTTTGTTTGTTTGTTTATTTATTTATTTATTTACTGCCCTCCCCGGGAGCTCAGGGCGGTTTACATAAGAACAAACAACAATACATAAAACAATTTATAAACATGTTAATAACTTTACAATAATAACTAATGGTTGTAACCGTATAACAATGTAACAGTATAAATATTTTAGACAAAACAACAATGCAACAATACAAACAGGTCCAGAGCATGTTGGTGGAATTCTGAGGGGGGGGCAGGGGGGGAGCAGGGGCCTTTCAGTCGCTGTTGATTGCATCTGGTCTCAACCAAATGCCTGGCAGAAGAGCTCCTTTTTGCAGGCCCTGCGAAACTGTTTAAGCTCCGTCAGGGCCCTGATCTCCTCCGGGAGCTCGTTCCACCAGGTGGGAGTCAGAACAGAGAATGCTCTGGCCCTGGTTGAGACCGGGCAGACTTCTTTAGGGCCAGGGATCTTTAGCTGGTTGGTGGCAGTGGAGCGCAGAGCTCTTTTGGGGGCATAAGCGGGGAGGTGATCCCTCAGGTACACTGGGCCCTGACCGCGTATGGCCTTGAAGGTAATTACCAGAACCTTTAGTCTGATCCGGAATTCAACTGGCAACCGTTGCAGCTGTTGGAGAATAGGCCGGATGTGAGACCTCCACGGTGTTGCTGTGAGGATCCTGGCCGCTGCATTTTGAACCAGCTGTAGTTTAAGGCTAAGGGCAGGCCTGCGTAGAGCAAGTTACAAAAGTCCAGTCTAGAGGTGACCATCGCATGGATCACTGTGGCTAGGTGTTCCGGGGCCAGGTAGGGCGCTAGTAGTTTGGCTTGGCGGAGATGGTAGAATGCCAGTCGCGCTACCTTTGTGATCTGGGCCTCCATTGTGAGGGAAGTGTCCAGATTCACGCCTAGATTCCTGGCGGAGCAAGCCGTAGAGAGCTGCACACCATCCAGGGCAGGCAGACGTTCTTCCTCGCATGGGCCCTTCCTACCCAGCCACAGGATCTCCATCTTTGAAGGATTGAGCTTCAGACGACTCTGCTTGAGCCATCTCATCACTGCTTCCAGGCAGCTGGCTAACGCTTCTGGGGGAGAGTCAGGCCATCCATCAGGAGGAAGAGCTGGGTGTCATCTGCATATTGATGGCAACCCAGCCCAAACCTCCATACCAGTTGTGCGAGATGGCGCGTGAAGATGTTGAATAGGATGGGAGAGAGGACCGCTCCTTGTGGGACTCCACAAGTAAGTTGCCGATGGTCTGATGTTTTCTCTCCTATTGCAACCCTCTGTCCACGATCCTGGAGGAAGGAGTTCAGCCATTGAAGGGCTGTCTCTTGTATTCCGGCATCGATGAGGCGGCGAGCTAGAAGGTAATGATCAACAGTGTCGAACGCTGCTGAGGGGTCTAGTAATATCAGCAGTGCCGACCCGCCTCGGTCCAACTGGCGACGGAGGTCATCTGTCAGGGCGACTAGCGCTGTCTCTACCCCATGGCCAGGCCGGAAGCCTGACTGGGATGGGTCTAGGACCGAAGCCTCTTCCAGGTATTCCGTCAGTTGGTTTGTGACTGCCCTTTCTATCATCTTCCCCAGAAACGCTAAATGTGAGACGGGTCTGTAGTTGTTAAACTCTCGCGGATCTAGCAATGTTTTTTTCAGCAGTGGGCGTACCACAGCCTCTTTCAATCCCTCCGGGAATTCTCCCATTGTGAGAGATAGGTTGATTATCTCCTGGAAGGGGCCCTTTATCCTTATGCTAGCTGTTTTTAAGAGCCAGGATGGGCAAGGGTCTAGTGGGCATGTAGTTGGCCTTGTTGTCGCTAGAATCCTGTCCACTTCGGTCAGCGTGAGTCGTCTGAAGTTACTCAGGGTTTTCTCCAAAGATGGCCAAGGGGCCTCTAGTTCACTTTTTGTATCTAAGGTTGGTGGGAGGTCATGGTGGAGTGTCGAGATTTTATCTGCAAAATGACTCGCAAATGCCTCACAGCTGATGTCCAATTGGCTACTGTTTTGTTGCCCTTCAACCAAGGCGATGAGGGATCGAACTACCTTAAACAATTGAGCTGGGCGTGAGTCTGCAGATGCGATGGTCGCCGAGTAAAAATTGCGTTTTACTTACTTCACCGCCGTCTCATAGGCCTTCATCTGCATTCTATAAGATGTTCTCAAGGCTTCGTCACGGGTCTTCCTCCAAACTCGCTCTAGCCGTCTCAGTTCCCGTTTCTTGTTGCGAAGCTCCTCGGTGTACCAGGGGGCCCCGCTTGAGACAGGGCTGGAGAGGGCGTCGGGGAGCTATCTCTTCAATGGCAGGCAGCAGTCTGTTATGCCAGTCACTGACCAGGCCATTGAGAGAAGTGCCAGGAGGCATTGGTTCCCACAGAGCGTTCAGGAATCCAATTGGATCCATAAGTCTCCGTGGGCGAGCTAAAATTTGTTCGGCGCCCAACTGAGGAGGTGGTGGGAGCCTTAGCCGAGCCTTTAGGGCGTTGTCGTCTGACCATGGCACAGCAGTTGCCGTGACCAGATCCACATCCAGACCTACGCCGAAAATTTGATCCAGGGTGTGACCTGCTTGATGGGTAGGGCCAACAACAAATTGCGAGAGCCCTAGTGTTGCCATGGTTGACACCATGTCCTGTCCGATTCTAAAGGACGGTAGCTCAGCATGGACGTTAAAGTCCCCCAGGACTAATAGACTGGAGAACTGTAGTGTCCAGGCCGCCACCACCTCTAGCCGGGCAGGCAGGGCATAGCAAAGAGACGTCCACTATCCGCCACGGCCAAAAGAGAACTGAGGAGGGTGGGCACTCTGCCTCGTCTCCACGTGACCGGTGCGCGGGAAATCCTGCACATGCGCGGTTGAGGAGTGGAGCGCCCTCTTTGGAGACTTTTAGCTAGGGAAGTTCCAAGCGGCAGGCCTGCTCGTGTGCAGTCCCAATGTGGGACTGCACGACAAGACGGAAGATGAACTTGGAGTACCTCCAGTCCACCTGCTGTGTGAACCAGCATCAGATCCGGTGAGCACTGTTCTCCACCTGGTTCAATTTCGAGATTGAATACATCCCTGGCAGCCAGATACTCTCTTGAGACAATCTCAGTACCAGTCAGACTCCGCCACGGCTACCTTTCTCTGTCTTTGCCACCCTGCCAGACCAGCCCAAATTTCCACAAGTGCAGAATCAACAGGACAGGGATCCATGGATCCAGGAGTATATCCAGTGGCTGCAGTAACATACTGGGGAGCCATTGGAGTTTCATCTACAGCAGAGGCTGTTACATCATCAGGAGTGTGTGGTGCTTCTGACCGCTGACCTCTGTGTTCAAACCCTGAAAGTGACTCATGATGACCCAGCCACCAAATATTTTGGCCAGTACAAAATTCTACAACTGGTCAACAGATATTTCTGGTGGCTCCAGGTATAAGGGGATGTAGAAAAGTACATGGCTTCCTATCCCATGTGTAGGCAGGCCAAATATGCACCTGGGTGGCCAATTGGTCTACTACAACCACTGCCTCTGGTGCCTGGCGAGAGGTCACAATGGACTTTATGACTGACCTACCTGCCTCAAAGGGGTTCACCATAATCCTAGTGGTGGTGGACTGCTTTTCAAATATAGTGCACCTTGTTCCATACCGTGGGCTGCCCAAGGCTAGGGAGACTGCCCACCTGTTACTTGCTCATGCCTTCAAACTCCATGGACTCCCAGACCAGATCATCACAGATTGCAATGTACAGTTCACCTCCCGCTTCTGGTGAGGGCTGCATTCTGCCCTTGGAACCAGTCTACCCAGTGCGCATCACCCCCAGACAACCCTCTATCTAGCCAAACTGACAGAGCCAGTAGTCATCAAACAGTATCTGCGATGCTATGTATGCTACCAACAGGATGACTGGTTCTGTTGGCTCCCTCTGGCCGAATGCACATAATAATGCCATCCATGTGTCCACCCGGATGACCCTGTTCCAGGCTGTGTATAGGTATCACCCCCAGTTCCTTCCAGACACCATCACGCCACATACGGCCTGGGCAGCAGCCAACCTGGAAGAATTGCAAGCCCAAAAACAGATGCTGAAAAACACCCTCCAGGAGGCACAGGAATGTTACAAGGCATAGGCAGATACCCACCAGACTGCAGATACCCACCATTGTCCTTGGTGACAAGGTATGGCTTTCAACCTGGCATATCAGGACAGCCTGAGAATTTAAGAAGCTAGATACCCACTTCATAGGACCCTTGAAGGTAATGGAGCAAGTCACCCCTGTGGCTTTCCGGTTTTACCTGCCTCAGACCCATTGGATCCACCCTGTGTTCCACTTCAACCCCTCCATCTCCCCTGTCGGTTTTTTATTTATTGTTTATTTATTTTTCTATTTCTCTACCACCACTTGCCGTAGCCTCGCGGCGGTTTACACATAGGTTACACATATTCTAAAACAATAAAACCCCAATAAAATCCCCATTAAAATAACAATCACAATGGCGACCATAATCTCTAGTAATCCCTCCTTGTTCAGGGTGGGGCACTAGATCTAATCTAATGTAATGAGAGCTGGGCAGTACGGAGGCAGGAGTACGGAGTCCAGCAGGTCTTGGACTCCAGTGTGCGTCAAGGCACCCTCCAGAATCTAATGGACTAGGAGTATGATCACAAAGATCGCTCTTGAGAACCCGCCAGTTATGTACACGCCCTGGACCTGATCGAGGAATTCCACCGGCACTACCCTGCTGAGCCAGGACCCAACCCTGTGGAGGGGGCACTGGGAGGGGGGATGGTATGCCCACAGAGCTGGAGACCGCACCTGCACCAGGAGCTCTGCCGCTGCTACTCTCTGAGGATGAGGAAGAGGCAGGGCAGACTGGCAAGGCGCTGCAGGACGATCGGGATGTTCAAAGACCTGATGAGAATGCCCAGCCAGGGATTCACCAGTCCCTTTGCACCAGCATCACCCCAGTCAAAGGCAGTAGCTCCCCTGACCAAACAGCTCACCAGAGCGCCGGAGACGATACAGGCAGGTCGACTTGACAGCTCACCACCGGAGCACCTGGCTCATGGAACGCTGTCAAGCTAGACTGGGCCCAGCTGAGGCAGCTTTAACAGACAGTGATTGAATCCCCAGGTGCAGCCAATTAACCCCTTAGTCAGGCTGCACTTAAGCAAGGCAGAAATGGCCCCTTGGCATGGGTGCAACCTGTGCACAAACCCTTCTATCACCTTGACTCCAGTTCCCAACTTTATTCTGACTGACTGGTATTAAGACTCAGACTGGAATTTGCTATTGGATTGTGAGTTGGGCTTGGTTTACCGGCTGAGGGTGTAGCTATCAGGACTGCCACTGGGTGTGCTTGGCTAGGGCAGTACACTGTTCTGGATTGGCATAATTTGAAGGAGGCAAGTCCAGAGAAGTGACTCAGGCATAGATACAATGAGTAACGTCTCCAACAGCCAAGAATGAATTTGCATCCAATGCAGAGATACTGTAGAGTTACTCCTCCCCACCAGGGGCTGGAAAGAGCCTTGAAGAGATATGATGAGTAGTTGAATGGGATCTTTGGATCACATAATCCTTTATTCTCATGGTACTCTAGCTCACAGTTTGGGAATTACCAAATTATTCAGCTACCCACTTAAAGTTTTTTTTTATGAGGGTATACCACAGAGTACAGAGGGAGGTAACTGTGAACAGTTGTTAAAAATGCAAGAGGTTCAGTGTGTAACATGTGAAATACATGTAAGCATAAGACTAGGGTCAATCAGGTTACAAACGTGAATACATTCTAATTCAGCAGTTTTTTCCCTCTGAAGTTTTTGGGTTGAAGAATAATTATTCAGATCAGTATCCCTGGAAGCTCATATCAGGTGCTGCAAAAAAGTCCAGATTGCAAATCTCTATCTACTCAAGGAATACACTCACACAACTTAGAAATATCAGCCATTAATGATATCATCTGAGGCTCATTAAACTGTAGTCTCTAATGTGATACATGCTATCATAATATATATGTCTTTTAAAATGTCTCTTGTCTGCCAAACTTGCTATCATATAATATGTATGTTTTCAAAAATGCCTGCCAAGCAGGTAGGACAAACAGGTCAGTCCTGGGAGGGGATGACACATATTCAACGTCAAAAATAGCAGTATTTAGAAATGTGCCTATAACATTTAGAAATGTACCAAATAACAGAAAATCATATAATTCTATTAAAACTATTGAATTAGAATGTACCATTATGATTGACTTGCATTATCTAGGAGCTTAATGAACTTGACATTTTGTAGCTTGTACAAGGTTTGAATGCGTTGACATATGTAGTATTTGGTATCATCACTAATTGTAAAAGCACCATGCTTTTCTTGTACACTTTTGTGTAGATATCACAAGCTATACCTCCCCCATGTCAACCTTTTAATCATTGTTTGCAAACCTCCCACTCCCTCTGCTGTCTGTAAAATTGATGGTTTAGGCTTTATTCTGTATGTCTCATGAGGTATTTGCAGCATGTTTGGTATATAAAATGTTTTTTTTTCATCTGCCTTCCAAGCGTTCTGATATATTCAAATGGAAAAAGCGATTCAGGAAAACTCCTAATCTGTAATGTGTAATCTAATCAATGCTGCCAGTTTCAGTCTCTCTCTCCCATTTCTGCTAGACAGCAACATAGGGAAGCTCCATGATCCCAGCAGGGAGGGTTTGTTTGTTTTTACTTCAGAGCAGGGGATAGAAAGGCACTTTTCTTGAAGGGCTAGTAATGGGGAAAGATCATTTAGATAAGGTGCTGGAGCAATTTGTTATGAGGGCCAGATCTGACATAAATGTCACTGACAGGCTAGGCCAAGTATGCCAGGTACCAGATATATAAACTTTATAGGACTAAAAATATTTTTACTACAAACATGCTTGAGATATTAACACACACTATTTCCTTAAATAAAGATTGTTAAATATTTGAATACTGACACCTCTTGCTCTGAATTATTACATCAAAATCTAAAGTCATTTAGTATGTGTTACAGTAATCTTGAGTGTGTTGTTTAGGTGTATATCTGTAATCTGAGGGTATACTTTTTATTTATTGACATTTGTTACAGAAAAGAGCTGTTCACAGATATACATTGGCCTATAGAATTTTAGAAAGCAAAAGCCTTAAACTGGGAGAAATTTGGACTCAAAACTGGTAGTTTGCTAAAACCAACTTCAGAAAGCTTCAGTACAGCATCACACGGCTCCTCCAACCTACCTGCGATTGGTGGCATCCTCTGATTGGTAGATGGAAGTGTGTATAAAGCTTATCCAAGCCAAAATAAAATCCTGAAAAAATACCTTATTAGTATTTTTCAGGTATTAGTTCAGTTGGAGATTATATATTTAGCTGTTTTCCATCAATCTGAAATGGCAAAGCCTGAAAAATATTGAAAATATTCAAGGTTTTTTTGGGATCACCAGATAGCTGCAGTTGAAATGCATTTAAAGGGTTCTCAGTTCTAGATTCTAGATGGGAATTGGCCCATCCAGGCCTTTGGAGTGAACTCAGCTTTTGAATTCACTGGACTCCTTGCAAAAGGCCAGCTAACCTGACATGGGTCTTTTGCACCACCCTCCTCTTCCTTGCTTGGGCACAGATAACAAGCCTAGATGGGCCAACTCCAGCCCAGGGCAGTATGTCTGACCCCCTGATTGGGCAGTTCAGATTAATAATCACCCTGGCTGCTTTGAAGAAAAGGGAAAAAAAGTTCAGTGATTAACAGCTGCACCTTTCTAAGTCTATCCCATCTGCTTTGGTCCTACACAGTCTCTTTCTTGGTGAGCACATTATGTCTTGAAGACTTGTTGATTGTAACCTGAATGTGCAGTAGACCGAACACCAGGAAAGGGGTGTGTGTTTGTAAAAACATTTGGGAACCACTCTCCTATTTCCTTGAGACCTCTGGAAGTCCTACACTGAATCACTGGAAACAAACCTAATCTAGCCAGCTCAGCTGACTGAGATAGGTAAAATCTTCCTCTTTTCACATTTTCTTTAAAAACATCTTTCCCGTTCTTTAAATCCCTCTGTCTTCCACTTCTCTGACCATTCCCTGTTATAATCTCTGGCTTGTCTCTCACTTTCTCTCCTCTCATGTAACACTTTGTTTTCTGAATATGAAAGATTTAATTGTTCCTTTTGCTTGGGTATTCCTGAACCCCTACATTTACCCCAATAAATGTTATTCCGTGTTTACTGGCAGCCTATTAGAAGCACTTGGAATTTGCTTGCACACTGTCCAGGTAAAGTTCCCTAAATCACATATTCTGCTCCCTCTAATTGACAAGTAGTTTTTCGAGCTAGCCAGGCTGTGGAAGTGGGAAGGTGTTTCCCTGGGACATGGAGCTTAACTCCTGAGCCAAGTTAGAGAGTCCACTCCTGCATAAGGATGCCGGTGAAAGGGAGCACATGTGCTAACAGAGTATGTAGAAGGTCAAAGAGAAACTGATCCAGATAAAGCTACCTTGCAAGAGAAGGCATCTCAAAGAACAAATCAGACTTTTTATAGGAAGGGGGGAGGGGGACACAGCCTGGTAAAAGTTCTGCTTGAAACTACGGAAGGACATCACAGACGCCGAGGGAGAAAGGCTTTGGGACTCCCAGCCCAGCGAGCGAAGGGGGAAGCGGAATCTCCCTTCTGCTGCCTCCCCCTCCCGAGCAGTACCGAAGAGAAGAACCCCGGAGGAATCTGGACGCTCCAGGTTCAACGGCGGGCGCTGCGCTGTGGGGTTTCGTCGAGGCTGCTGTGGCAGGAAGGGATGCCCACATCGGGTGGGGGGGGAGTCCTGCTGCCCTCAGCCACTGGGACCGGCGGCGACCACAGTGAGCCTGCCCTCTAGGAAGCGCCTCTCTGACCGCCCGGCCGCGGGGAGCCGCCCGCGTCTCGGCTTCAACGGGGGGCCGTCGGTGATTGCTGCCCCCCCCACGCCTTGCCGTGCCGACTGCGGATGCCGGGGGGGGGGGCGAGGAGGCTGAGCCGCGCCGCCCACGCGCTCGCCCGCCTGCCTGCCCGATATAAGGCGCCGTCGACGGCAGGTGCTCAGCCCGAGAGCGCGCCGCCGCCAGCCAGCCAGCCGCACCATGCGCGGACCGCCGTCCTTGGCGCTCGCCTGCCTGGCCCTGGCCGCGCTCCTCGGCCCGCCCGCGGAGGCGTGGTACAAGCAAGCGGCCGGCCCCAGCTACTACTCGGTGGGCAGAGCCTCGGGGCTGCTCTCCGGCGTGCGCCGCTCGCCCTACATGCGCCGCTCCGACGACCCCGGCGCCGCCGAGCCCAGCGCCGACGGAGCTCCCGCCGCCCTCGCCTCCCTCCTCGTGGCCGAGCCGCGCCAGAGCGCCAGCGGCCTCCGCAACATGGTGAGCCGCCCCCCGACCCTCCCCACGGGGCAAGGCAAGCCCGACGGGGCCTCGGTTTGGCCGGAGCGCTGGTGGCCCTTCTCTCTCCCCTCGCGTGATCGGGGCCACAGAGAGAAACCAGACGGCCAAGCGGGCCTCTTTCACGAGCAGTCCAGCCCACCCGGGGGGGGGGCGGGGGCGTCCTGAAGCCTCTCGGGGGGAAGGGCGTGTCCCGGACTCGACGCGCCAGTCGCAAGGGACCGCTGGGCGCCCCGGACGCTCAGTAATCGCCAAGGAGACGCGGCTCTCAGGTTTTCGGCGAAGGCAGGACGGGCCTGGACGGGCTAGCAAGTCACGAGCTGCCGCCAGGGCCCCGCGGACGGGGTCAGCGTCACCCTCATCCCGTCGCTCACCCCGGCTCTTTCTCCCTCTCGCAGGCGGTGTGCGTGAAAGAGGTGGCCCCGGAGCTGCAGAGCTGCCAGCTGCTGCCCGGCGTCCCCAGCATCATCCAGTGCAAGGCCGATGTCACCGTCTCGCTGGACCCCGCCGACTGCAGCACCACCTGAGGGGGGGGGGAGGCTGCTCTGGGCGCGAGGGAGGAAGGGAGGGAGAAGATGGGGGGCTCTTTCTCCAGGGGAGGGGCGCAACTGGCAGGGCAAGGGACACTTTTCACTTTTTCTCCCCTTCCGCATCTAATAATAAATGCGCCTTAAACCGCTGTGGTGTTCCTTTGTGTCTCGATAAAATGGTTTAAGTGAATTCCAGGGAGTGAGAGGGAGGAAAAGTCGTGGATAAGCTAAATCCAGCATTGGGGAAGGGTGTGTGGAAACGCTGGAGAAATGCAGGTAAGTCTCTTAGAGTGCAGAATTCCAAGAAAGCGGGCAGTACGTCTTAAAAGGCAGGTGTAGGTTGGATGTGAACGCGCTAACAAAATCTAACAATAACGTTAAAGCCCGCAAAATCTATTCCAGAATAAACTTTCGTAAATAACTTTTGTTCATCTGTAAAATGCCGCCGGACTCCCTTTTTTTTTTTTGCCGCTTCAAAACGAAGGCGGCCACTCCAGCATACGGTTTTGTGAGTCACAGTCGACGTGATCGGATCGATTGGGCAAAGCTGGATGCAGGAGGAGGTTTCATGAGTCGGAGCTGGCTTCATCAGGTAGGCGGAAAGGTTATAAAGAGGACAAAGAGGGAGCTGTGTGTGTCTGTCGCACTCACAAAAGGGGGGGGAGAACTTAAG
This sequence comes from Paroedura picta, assembly GCF_049243985.1. NCBI lineage: Eukaryota > Metazoa > Chordata > Lepidosauria > Squamata > Gekkonidae > Paroedura > Paroedura picta. The sequence goes on along the minus strand of NC_135371.1, from coordinate 135,199,249 downwards.
CGCCTTCGAAAATGACTCTCGGCGCCTTTCCCTTCTTCCGAGAAGTCAGTTTGATCCAGGAGTAAGGCTGAATCGGTCCAGCGCAGGCGAGGAGCCCGCCCGATTGTTGCCGGATCTCACCCAGGAGGGAGTGGGGTGGATCCTGCTGAGCAGGTCCCGTGAGAAAAGGGGCGAAGGGCGCCGAGTCCCCCGACGAAGCCCAGATCAGCCCTTGCAAGTCGAGAGACTGCGAAGCGGTGCCTCGGAGAGAGGGGAAAGTTCCCTCGCTGGGCGCAGGATCTGGCCGTTTTCTTTGCGACTTCGCTCCCTGCGCCAGAAACTCTCGCGTCTCCTCCCGCTGCCTTGAAAGGACCTCCCGGGACGCCGTGGCGCCTGGCGCTGGGGAGCGGGCCCCCTTCCCCCCTCTCCCGCCCGGCGACTCCGTCCCCTGCAGGGAGCGGCCCCCTTCTGCAGAGACCCGGTCCGTCGGCCTTGCTTTCGCTCCCAGCCCGGGGCCTGGCGGAATCTGCCTCCTTCCAGCGAGCACGCCCAGCAAAGACCACGCTGCCAACCGGCGGCGCCTTCGCCCGCCTTTCGAAGGGCTCCTTCCCATCTCGAACTCTCCGGCCTGGCCAGCGGCAGCCTCTGCTCTGGAGCACTGGGTTGGATTCCCCGCTCCTCCACATGCAGCCAGCTTGGCGACCTTCGGCCAGAGCCGTTCTTGCAGACTTCTCTCAGAGCTACCTCACAGGGAAACGTGTTGGTAAGCCAGTTTAGGACTGTTTTTGGATTGTGAAAAGAGGAGTATAAAAAAAGCAGCTGCTCTTCTTCTTCTGCACTCTCACGTATAAATAACATTAAATAGCAATCCAGTGGTACCTTAAGCAAACTTATTCCAGCATCTGCATAGGTGAATCAGAGCTCTTGTCCCCAGATGCACTGGGATGGACACTGACTCACAAGTATTTATGCTGAAATAAATGTTGCCAGAGGTGCTACTAGACTCCTGTATCCTTTTGCCATAACAGACTAACACTGATATCCTCTCAAGAAGAAGAAGAAGAGCCAGTTCTTATATGATTAACCTTCCCTTTCCTCTCCCCACAACAGACACCCTGTGGGGTGGGTGAGGCTGAGAGAGCCCTGATATCACTGCTCGGTCAGAACAGTTTTATCTGGACTGTGATGAACCCAAGGTCACCCAGCTAGCTGCACGTGGGGGAGCGCAGAATCGAACCTGGCTCACCTGACTAGAAGTCCACACTCCTAATCACCACACCAAGCTGGCTCTCTCAAGGATTTACATGAAAATCAGACTAAAAATGCAGACAACAAACACATTTATTATCCTTTTCCTAGCTATGCTTATTCATAGTAGATATTGGGTTTCCTACTACCCTTTCCATGAGGTGCTGTCCACCAAATTTTCCCCCATAAACATATTAGGAAAGGGCTAGACACTTTCGAACAGAAGAGACACACTTTTTCTTTCCCTGACAGAATCCATTTCATGGGAAAACATTATTCCTATTGAAACAGACTCCCTACCTTATGCTAGATGCTCCCCTGCGCCCCCCCCCCCAAGAGTTCAAGGTAGAATAAAAGACCATAGCCTACTCAGCTCTTCACATCCCACCAGGCATGTTATTTCAAAGACAACTTTCATTTTTCAGCAGTATATCTGAATTTGAATCAAATAGAGGAAATGTGTTTCATTAAAAACAAAAAAACTTAAATTTGGGTGAGTAATGACAAAAGAGAGCTACAAAAAGAAATTAAATTAAAATGCAAATGCTCCTCGATGGGCAATGCAAAACTCAAACCCCCACCCTACTGGCAGTTCTAGAGAGAGTAGTTGAAATATGACTATCTGAATTCCTGAAAAATAACTCAAGCTTGGGAAGAGGCACAAAAAGTATTACAAATGTATGCACAGAACGTACACTCTGATATTAAAATATGCAAAATGGAGGTTAGCTCCCACTGGGTACAGTATCCATGGCCATGAGCTAGAAAGAGCTGAGAAAGAAGAAACAAATTATCACCTGGTCCTAGAAAGGTGTGTATCTGCCACTAGCAACAAGACAGCAGACAGTTCAGCCTAAGTATTTGCTATTTTTTCCAATGTTCTAAACAGGAAAATAGACTTTTATGTGTGTGTGTGTGTGTGTCTGATTATTCAACAAGGTCATTTCCAAAGGCAAGGCCAAAAGAGAAACCAAGGTTACATCTGATGACTGAACTATTTGAAGTACATATGAGCAAGTCAGATGGATATGGAGTCTGTTCTAAATGCATTCTCTGTTGGTTAATAGGAAGCTTGGGTCTTCTTGCCTCTCCGAATATTATAATTTCTCATTCAAGATTCTGATGCTTGCAGGGCACTACAGTATCTCATCAACATGGGGTATGGGGCTCGTTTTACACATTATGTATGCATTCTAGAACAAAGTTGGAGTTCGATGGCACCTGTAAGACCAACAAAGTTCTATTCAAAGCGTGAGTTTTCATGTGCATGCACACCTCCTCAGACAATTAAATAGAAATCATCAGAGTACAGCTATAAAGAGAAAGTAAATAAGCAGTAAATTAGTAAACAGCATCATGAAAATATCCAACAAATATGCAGCATAATGAAAATGTTTCGCCTAATCAAGTGCTTTGTGAGAATAACAAGCTAAGCTTATCAGTCCTTTGATTCAATTTCAGTTCAAAAAATATAGGAGGAATAAAAATGTTAAGGTTAGTGATTATTGGCAGATGGATTCCCAGTTGTGAAAAGGAGTAACTAGTCCCATCCATCTCCAACCAAGCATGGAGCCATCCCCACTAGTGACAAGGCATGCTGAGTTAGGTCTCCTATCCTAAAACCAGATAATTAGATCTTAATTTTCCATTCTTAACTACATTACATACCAGTATGCATTACATCACATTACAATCCACTAAACAATCCCATTATCCCAAATGGACTGTAAGGGGATTGTAAGGAATGCAGATATGAGAGCTGAATGAGGCTAGCATATGTGGTGAGATAAGAGACCAAGAACCCTGTTGAGTCCTTAGGATTCCATTGTTTTGAGTATTGTAATAACTTGCATCAGCAATTTCCCTTTCTAGTCTGTTCTTGAAAGTTGATTTGCAATAAAGCAGTTACTTTGAGGTCCCTCATTGAATGTCCTGAAAGGTTGTTCTGCAGGTTTCTCAGTCTTGTGATTCTTGATGATGTCAGATTTATGTTCATTTATTCCTTGGTGGAGGGTTCGGCCCACTTGTCTTGTGTAGAGAACAGAATGGCATGGTCGGCATTTAATGGCATATTAAATGCAATGTTAAAAGATAAACATGTGAACAAGCCTTTGATGGTGTAGTTGATGTGTTGTTTGGATGTATGTGAAAGCAAAGTTGGCATTTGGGTTTGTTCAGGCTCTGGTGGCAGTGTTACATCCCAGTTATTCAACAGAAAATTTCAGTGTATCACAGCTCTCTATAAGCACTGGATTGCATTTACATGACAGTTCTACATTGAACCATATATTCTGGAAAGATCAGATCTTGAATAGTCCATAGAACTAGTTTGGATCATCGCAAAATTGAAAAGGAGATAGGGTTTCTCTTTCAGCCCCAGATGACTCGGTACATCAAAACTGGGCCCCCTGCATCATTATATTCCTTGGGACGAAAAAAATGGACAAATGAGTTTAATAACTAAATTGTGAGGGGGTGGTGCTTTTTTAAAACTCATGAGGTGTTGTGTCTGTAGCCCTGCTGAGGACCAAGCTTGAACTTCCAGGCAGGATTGTAATCCTGAGAACATTATTGGCCAGAGCATGGCCAGATCCTGTCTGCTGGATCCAGTCAATCCAAAGTGAAACTGACGTTTAGCACAGGATGGTGGAAAGATATTTTGTTCTGTATTCATATATCATTTGGGGGTGTTGGTGGGTTTCTCTTAGTTCAGTTGCTTCTTGTACCATCATGCTGGGTCACAATAAAGAGCGGAAATGAACCCCCAGTTCCCTGGTCTCTGAATCCACAGATCTAACAGTCAGGATTGTACATAGGGTTGAGTGCTTGGGTGTGGTTCGGCCGCCTTGGTGATCACTGAAGCCCAAGACAGAGAGGAGGGGTGGTGGTGGTGCCCTCCTCTCCGTGCCATGGGGCTGGCCAACTACGCACCCCCTCGGGCTTTGGTGATTGCCAAGGCAGCGGAACCAAGCACTGAACCCTAATTGTACACTTCTATGAATTGACTTTAAAAGATTAAGATGGCGAATATCTCTAAAATATCTAGTCTGACCTTCTTGATCCATTCCTGCTCCTCCTTTAGTCATGCCGCCCACACTTTGCATTAGTAAGTGTCCAATAAAACATCTGTGCACACATGTATGAAATGTGTCTTAAGAGCTAAGATTCCAGTTTCTCCTTCAACCACACAACCAACTCCACCCATTCAAAGGATGGCTGAGGTTAGAGTAGAATCCTTGTAATGAAAGGAGATTGACTTGGTGTCCCACTTGTAAGAAGGTCTCACTCTTCCCCATCCTTCCCTCCCTCCTTCTCACTCTTCTCTCTCAAAAACAAAATGATGTTGCCTCAGGAATTACAAGCACATATGGCAGATGTCCTCATTTAATCATCTCATCTGTGGAAATAAATGAATTAATTAGCAAGACAGATAAGTTCCAGCACTAAGCATTAACTAAGACTGTGAAGCAGAACCAGTCACCCTTCCTTAGAGACAGCGGCAACTGTAGCTTGATCGTAAGTGACAGCGTTACTCCCAGAAGGGGTAACACCAGGAGTGGAATCCCTACAGCAAGACGGAAGGGCTAAAGAGCATTTTTCTGCTGTCAAATGGAAAAGATCCCCCTCACAAGCATTTTTCAGGTCCTTGGTCTAGCAAGGGGAAATATATGGAGGTGCTGTAACACTCCCTACAGAGAAAGCACAGTGTATCATGGAAATTGACTAATGCAGCCTTTCTAAAAAAATTTACCATCGAGAACCCTCTGAAACATTCTTCAGACTTTGAAAAACCCCAAAAGTGGCACGATGGTGCAGAATATGGTTGGGAAGCATAGCTGTGTACATGCCCACCTGGGGCCCCTCCCCTTCCCATCCCCTCCAGGCCCATCACTGGCAATTTGGGGAGGGGGAAGTGGGTCAACATGGCCATATGTGGTCACATCTCCCCATAAATGTTTAACAAACTTTTAAAATATATTAAAAATTAATTATTTCTCACTAATTTGGGAAACCCTTCCAGGGTTTCGTGAAACCATTGTTGAGAAAGCCTGGACTAATGTGAGGGAAGACGTTATGGGATGTATCCTATAGACATTCTGCTGATGGAAACACATAATTCTCCTGTTTCCTTCCATCAGGAGCTCCTGGAAAAATACACTGCCAGTGGTTGGGGACCCTCATAGACATAAAGGCACAAGGGTTTGAAGAGGTGGTCGCTGTGAAGAAGGGAATGTTGCAGGCTGGATCCTCCCTCTCTTCCAGCAGAATGACTGCAGCAGGACACACACAAGAGAAAGCAACAAGCACTAGTGAAATATGTCATTTCTTTAAAAGGTATCATCTTCACCCTTTTCAGACCTCAACTCCCACCTCTAGCTCCAATATACAATATGGAATTTTTTTTTTAAAGCACTCACATATACTGATTTCCCTTGTCTCTGCAATTTTCTCTTCTTTTCCTCTTGCCTTCCCCCATTTCCTTGCTTTTCTCCTCTCAATCTCCCTTTTCCCCTTCTGTAAAACAAAAGTATTCTTTTGTTTGTACAAAAAATGGGAGTTGAATACACACCCTGAGCTAGGCAGGCCTTGGATTATTTTTATTTACCCAATAAGGACTGTTGTACTAAAGAAAATTATTACTGCAGGCAAATACTAGCTGATCGCTGCACAAAAGAGAAGGGAAAGGGAACTTGTCCAGAGAACTTATAAGCCACAATAGATAGACAAGACTGGACCGGTGCAAGATGTTGGAATATCCAAGATCTGTAGAGCAGGGGTAGTCAACCTGTGCTCCTCCAAATGTCCATGGACTACAATTCCCATGAGCCCCTACTAGCAAACACTGGCAGGGGCTCATGGGAATTGTAGTCCATGGACATCTGGAGGACCACAGGTTGACTACCCCTGCTGTAGAGTGCACATTGTTAAATCCATGGGCTCAAGGAAGCCAAGACAACTGGGAGTTCAATCAGCTCATTATTGTGAGCTCAGCATGGTGTTATAAAGAGGTAAAACCCAACTTATATACAGTAGCAAACAATGGATCTTCCTGCCAGCGCACACTATTGGTCAGTTTTGCTTTAAACTGACTGGATCCTGCAGATGGAATCTAGCAGCTTCAATCCTTTCTCAGACCTCAAGCTTGATCCTTAGCAGAACCACAAACACAACCCACATTCAACTGCATAAGAAGAATATCCTGCAGGGAGCATTGGGAAATTGGGACTATTTAGCATAGTCTGGTTAGGAACTTCCTGATATTTTTTCAACTAGTCTCCTCCAGTGTCCTGAGTGGTTCCGTTGGAGACTTACTGCTCCTTCGAGTATACTTCCTCCCTGTTTCCCTCCAGAACACACAGAAGGAATGCAAATGCCAAATATCCAGCTGCAACAGGGAGAGATGCACAGGCAGCCAGATACTTTAAGGGAGTGGGCAACATTGTAGTCCCAAACAGAAGCCAAGGTCAATAGCCAGAAATCAGTCACTCACATGCCCAATCAGATAAGAGCAAGAAGAAGCTCCGTAGTCAAGTCACAAGCTGAAGGCCAAGCAGGGAAGCAGGGTCCAAGAAGTCAAGAACAGGCTCTGGAGGTGCAGGTCCGGAAGGAACAACACTGTCTGCACAAATGGATTTTAAGCCTGACATGCAGTTAATTATCCACAGCTGACTATGGGAGGGCAGAGCTTCCTGAGCCATTAGCTTGTACTCCTCTGCCTTTCCTGCAGAGGGAAGCACTGCTCTTTACGCTGTTGCTCTCTAGGTTCAGTAGACAAGCAGGGAGCCGGCCACTCCCGGGGCTTCAGCAACAGGGCTGGTGTCCAAAGGCTGGAGATGCTGGGTGCTTGTGCCTGGTTGTAGTTCAGGTTCTGGACTGGGTTTCCTAGGCAGTTCTGGTGCTTCAGAGGCTGAAGCTCAGGGGCTGATCCTGCCAAGACTTGCAGATCTGCCTCTTTCTCAGTCAGACAGGGTTGCAGCTGGCTGGACCCAGACCGCAAATCAGTTTAGACTGTTGGGACTAACCCTCTCTTCCTTCTATATAAAGTTATTTCTCTTCATAATAAGCTGCTGCATCCCTCCTTGCATATTTTAACTCCGCCAACATAGGATTGGGGCTGTTAGAGACTGAAAACAAGTAGTTGTGGGTAAAGCAGGATATCTTCAAATAATTCATAAGTGTTGGTACAGGATAAAAGTACAGCAAAAAACAGTGGGATGCATTACAGACACTAGAGAACAATATTTTGGAATGAAAAGGCAGAAATCCCTTTCCTTATTAACCTTTACCTGTTCAAATTGCCCTTTTTGTGCATTTCATGATATTTTTTCTGCTTCCTAAGCAGGCTGCACAGACAGGAAGTTTGTGGGAGCACCAATGGGAAACTGAAGGCCCAGTGGGCCACCCCATTTGTGGTTTAGTTGTGGGGACCATGGCTGGAAGGGGTCATGACTCACGGCTCTGGTTCTAGCATCTGGCCACGCTCATCCATGGGGGGAAGGCACTATGTGGGGCCCCTGAAACTGTGAGACCTGTAGTCCAGGGGTAGTCAAAACTGCGAATGCTGGCAGGGGCTCATGGGAATTGTAGTCCATGGACGTCTGGAGAGCCGCAGTTTGACTACCCCTGCTGTAGTGTGTGTGCTATATGTGCTACTTGGGTAAACTCAACCTGGATCCGGCAACCTTTCCACCTTCATCCCCTCGGACCTTCTCTATATGCTCACATCTTCTGATGTAAGAAAAATGACTTCCAAGGATGGGACATTTGAATTGTGGCACTCACATACAGGATGTGTGAAAGAAACCTACACTGTTGATTCTTTGGAATCTGTTGAAGATGCTTGCTTTCATTCATTGCTAGTGTGCAATCTTCTGTTATTTGTGACTGATTTGAGGGACCAATAGACTTGTTTTACTACTTTTTAAAACATTTGTTTACAATCTGACTGTAAGCCATCTCAGGGGCCCAACATGGCAGAGAGGGATAGATGAAAACAGTTCAAATGAATATGCAAGCAAATAGGAGGGGGGGGGGAATTATGACTGTCACTCTTGAGGCCGCGAAAGCCAACTGATGGGAGATACATCATTGCTCATTCGCACATTATTAAAAGGCATACAAATTGAATATAAAGCAATGAGACTTATATTAAGTTAGCAGTAAAAATAGATTACATTCATTAGAAAAGTAAAAGGTCAGCCAGGTGACCTCTATGTCACAAGCTAGCCCGACCACATCCTACACTACTTACAAACAGGTGTCCTCCATTTAGGAAGGGCAGGAGAGATGAAGTCCAAACACACATGCAAGCATACGCACGCATGCACACACACTCAGGAACAGCTGCGTCTATGGCCTGTTGGAGCTATGTGTTAGATATACATGCTAAAAGTTCATTCCTTTGTTTTAAGACAGTGGTCCCCAACCTTTATTAGGCTGGGGACCGGCAGGGCATCGGGCCGCGCCCGCGGGGACCGCGCCCGCACGGGCCACGCCCGCACGGGCCACGCCCATGCTTCGGGCCGTGCCCGCGCATCGAGCCACGCCTGGCCGCGCCCGCAGATCGGGCCGCGGATCGGGCCGCACCCGCGGGCTGCGGGCGCGGCCTGCATGGGCGCAGCCCAGCCCTGATTCCCTCTCCCCGCCCTCCCGCAGGTTGGGGACCACTGTTTTAAGAGATTGGTAACAGTGTCATAATTAATGATATAGATCCCATTTCATATGAATACTAGAATTAAAGCCCGTTGTAGCAGATACAACGGGCGCTAGCGGGGGGAGTGGGGGAGAAATAGCAAAGAGAGAGAGAAGTAAAAAGGAAGAGACTGATTAAGATAGAGCGAGCTTGCCATTGGGAAGAGTAAGGGGAGGGGTTGTCCAGTTTGTAAGGGAATGAGGTTGAATTTGTGTGTTAGGTTGTGATGGTGTGGTGAAAAATGATGGTGTGGATGTGGAGAGATGGGTGTGAAGAACCTGTGGTTTGGAATGTTAGTTGAGTGTGGGAGAGGACTGATCTTTGGGAATTGTGGCATAGTGGTTACAGATGAGCTTTCAAACACTCAGCAGGCCTCAGCTGTCTCTAATCAGTTTAAAATCACCTTCCTTTCTTCTCCCCATAACAGACACCCTGTCAGGAAAGTGGGGCTGAGAGCTCTGAGAGACCTGGGAATGGTCCACAGTCACCCAGCAGGCCTCAGGTGTCTCTAAGCAATTTAAAATCACCTTCCCTTCCTCTCCCCATGACAGACACCCTGTGAGGGAAGTGGGAATGGTCCAGTCACCCAGCAGACCTCAGGTGTCTCTAAGGAGTTTAAAATTGTCTTCCCTTCCTCTCCATCCCACTCCCTTCTTCTCCCCATAGACCCCTGCCAGGGAAGTGGGGCTGACAGCTTTGTGAGAACTGGGAATGGTCCACAGGCACCCAGTAGGCCTCAGGTGTCTCTAAGCAGGTTAAAATCACCTTCCCTTCCTCTCTCCATAACAGTCACCCTGTCAGGGAAGTGGGGCTGAGAACTTTGTGAGACCTGGGAATGGCCCACAGGCACCCAGCAGGCCTCAGGTGTTTCTCAGCAGTTTAAAATTGCTTTCCCTTCCTCTCCCCATAATAGGCATACTGTGAGGGAGGCGGGCCTTAGGGTCAGCCCTATCAGGGTGCGGCCAGCTGTGCTGGCCGCACCCTGATCAGTCCATATTTCCTCACAGATGGCCGGGACACACTCCTTCCACAGGTCTGTTTCACAAATATGTAGAGGAACCATGGATACGATAGCAGGGCTTGTCAAAATAAACTCTCTGACACCCCACCCCACCTCCTGCTGTGCTCCCTGAAATTGTGCCTTTAAGGGTCAGTGGATCTCCATGAACAGCATGAAGAAAAGTTGGCAAAATCTCTCCCTTTCAGGGCCTGCAAAAGGGAACTCCTCCACTAGGCATTTGCCTGGGACCAACCACAGGTCCTCCTCAGACATTCCCTCCATGGCCTGAACTAGTCTGTCCTCTCTAAGGGCCTTAGCTAAGTTCTTGTTATATTGTTGTTTAAGATCACTGAAATAGTGCTATTTAGATTGTTGTTGTTGTATTTGTTTATGTTATATTAATTTGTTCCATGTATCCCCCCATGTTGTTGTATGTAAACCGCCCTGAGCCGTATGGAAGGGTGGTATAGAAATCAAATAAACAAACAAACAAATAAAAACTTTGACTTATTCCACTAGCATATTTTTGGGACAATCCCAGGGACAAGTTTATGTAGGATTCTGAAAATTCTGCTGTGTCTTATATAGAAGAATTACAGTATTTGCTGGCGTATAAGACTACTTTCCCCCCCCTGAAAAACATGCCTCTAAGTGGGGGGGGTCGTCCTATACGCCGGGTGCACTTCAGTTGGGATAGACATAGCTGCCCATAGTGTCCCATAGTACTGTAATGTAATGTAACAAACTCTATATTTTGAGTGGAAATGTTGGGGGATCGTCTTATATGCCGGCAAATACGGTACTTGCTTACCTACATATGATGGTTTGGACCACATTGTACTTTAGGCAGCACCATCACAATAGAAGAACTCATGGGCTCATGGGCACTCAATGAAATTAATGAGCAATAAACATAGAACACAGCAATCCTGTGCTGCACCTACACTGCAGGGGCCAGTCACAGTACAGCTGTGGTACCACTAGTCACCTGTGTGCATCTGGGACCCTTGGATCTCCAGTTATGGTCAGGAGGTGGCCCAGCCCTGTCAGCCATTCTGCTTTTCTTTTTTTTTAAGCATTTCTTATTTTTGAAATATAGAAGAATATACAGAAAGAAAATAGAATATATATACAAACCATATATAACACCATTCATTAAAATATACATAATAAACAGAGTATCCAACCCCAACAACTCACAAACTGAGTTAGTTTCCAGTAAACAATCATGATCTGAATAACCGTTGTTTGTAATATTCTGCCACTGAAAATGTGGGCATTATTTTTCTACAAAATCCAAAGAGGGACCCCAAGAGTCAGTAAATTCTTCTGGTTACCAAGTTAGTCAGCTTTGCTGTGATGACAAGATTTTTCATATGCTCCAGCCAAGAATCCACTCCAGGCGATTCTTGCTGCTTCCATTTCAATGCTATAGTAAGTCTAGCTGCAGCAGTTGCATGAAAGAAAAAATATCTAGTTTTAATAGGTAGATTAGCAGGTAACATGCTTAACAACATAAATTTGGGATCTAGAGGAAAATTAATCTGTAAAATGTTCTCTATTTCAGCATGCAAGCTTATCAAAAAACTTTAATACATTCACATGACCATCGCATATGAAAAAAGAACCTACCGCATCATGACATCTCCAACATTTCCCATTGAATTGAGATGACATTTTCCTTATGCTTTTAGGAGTCACATACCATCTGTAAAACATTTTAGACTGATTTTTCCTCGACAACTGACATTTTGTTAATTTAACATTATTGGACCATAACTTATCCAAGCCTTCCAAAGATATGTTTTGACCCAAATGTTGCATCCATTTAATCATACAGACCATTTCTGCACGGAGGGGTAAAACACACGTGGCCTCCTGCTTGCAAACATTGGATGGTAAACCTCATGATTGTAGCCCTCCATATGAGAGACCCCTCCCACATTTCTCTGCTGTTGTGTCGCGCCTCCCCCCCCCCCGTACTAGGTGGCGGCTAAGGCAGGAGAGAGAGCAACACAAACTTTATTTTATGTATTTATTTATTTTTAGATTCTGTACGGCCACTCTCCAGAGTTCTCGCAGCGGTTTACAACAGTAATAAAAATACAATAAAACCCATCAAAATACCCCATAATAACAATTATAAATTAATTACAATTAACCAGATGGTGATTTAAATTCTATGAGAGCCCTAACCCTCCCCTCCGTTCAGTCCAAGGGTCTGTTCTCTTGCACTAGGAGTGAGGCCAGATCTAATCAAAATTGGCTGGGGGGATCCTCTGATGAAAACACCTGCTGGATGCCGCCCCAGCCTCAACCATATGCCTGGTGGAAGAGCTCCATCTTGCAGGCCCTGTGGAAATCTGGCAACTCTGCCTGGGCCCTCAGCTCTTCCGGGAGCTCATTCCATCAGGCTGGGGTCAGGGCTGAAAAGGCTCTGGCCCTGGTCGAGGCCGGACAAACATCCCGGGGGCCCAGGACAGCCAGCAAGTTCATACCCACAGAGCAAAGAGGGGCATAAGCAACTAAGCGGTCCCGCAGGTAAGTAGAACCCAGGCCACGTAAAGCCTTAAAGGTTAATACCAATATCTTGAAGCAGAAGCAGACTGGTACTCAGAAGCAGACTGGTAACCAGTGCAGATGTCAAAGCATCGGCTGAATATGGGCCCTTCAAGATGTTCCAGTGAGAACCCCTGCAGCTGCATTTTGTACCAGCTGCAATTTCTGGGTCAAAACCATGACTTCCCACTCCTCTGCTTGTCAATCATCTGAGGCAACAAATCCTCTCTCAGTGGTGGTTTGGGGGACTCCAAAGTTCCCCTGAGTACCAACATTAATTTTTTACAAAGATACTTACATGTTGCTATGCATTAACACAAGAACAGTGAAGCGTTGATTAGTTTTATCATAGGGATCCATTTTATTGCTGCATTTTTGCACTTGGTGTTTGGGCAAGTGCATATCCATGCCCCGAATACACCCCCATGTGACCTCTATAAACCCGCTAAGCAGCACACCTTTCCACCATTTTCCCTTGATCTTGGGGGTCTATTGAGAATGGAGAATCTCTTAATGGCCATGCTGGCTTGGATGTTGGCCCTTGCTTGCATCAGGGAGGATATGGCTCTGTGGGCAGCCCGGGATTTCAAATGCTATATCCATCCCAACATGCACTTCCAAAGTGTGCTGTTCTCTTAACACACTCAATGCGTTGCTTTGAGCTTAGGTGTTGGTCATCTGAGTTTCCCTTCTTTTTGCTCTCTTGGAAACCATCCTTGCTTCAGGATCGTGCAGTATAATTTCCTTCCCCTTTTGCTAGCATCTCCTTTGGGTAACATAGCTAGATTCCTCTATAGGCAGTCTTGGAGGACATAACAGCTGACCTACATGTCTTGCAAAAAAGAAAAATAAAGTTGGCATTGCCCGTGTGAAGTGTGTGATTCTCTTGCTTTACGTAGCTTGAATGGCGGGGAAGGGAGGGTGGAAGGAAGGCTGGAGGGGGTGGTCACAGCCAATTACAGTGATCCTTCTCACCCCCTGTAGGGTCTCTTGGGCAAGAGGGCTGGCATGTTTAATTGGACAACAGCTGCAATTGGTCCAGTTGCTGGGTACATTTTTAAAAATCACGGGAGGGGCGCTTACGCCCCCTTCTCCAAAAAACTGCCATTCGCCAGCATGCCAGGGCCATGCAGCAGGCAAAAATTGAGGCACTGCTCTTTGTTTTCTTGAAGGGGGGGGGAGAGAATTGGAAACAACAGAGGAGCCCAAGCACAGCAGGAGCCTCTTTCTTTGTTTTCTTGAAAGGGGGGTAGGGAGGATTGGAGACAGCAGAGGAGCCAAGCACAGCAGGAGCCTCTTTATTTCTTTTCTTGAAGTGGGGGGAGAGGATTGGAGACAGCAAAAACCAAGATGCAAATCTCTACCAACAGAAGTTAGGGCTTCTGGGAGCTTCTGCTGAGAGAAATTAGGAGTTTCCCTTCTAAAGCAAGCTTGTAACCTGGGCAGCCTTAGCCAATCAGGGCTTCTCTACCACGGAGCTCTTCAACAAATTCGAAGCAGCCAGAGATCTGCATGTTTTCTCATGCTTTCTCAATCCGATTATTCAAATATTGAGGGTTAAAACCACTCCAGGATATTGCCGGATCAATCATGCTTGCTGGAGAGGGAAAACTTAAATCGTACAAAATCAAAATAGAAATCGCATTCAGTGAAGATGGCAGGGACTGAATTGACCTGGGATTGGAATAAAAGCTCCGTGCAGACTCCACCCTTTCAGCTATCTCCTCTTCTGCCTCCTCTCCAGAGATTGCTCTTGGGATGGTAGGGATGGTGGGAAAGTTGGGTCAGTGCATGCAATTCTCCCCACCAATGTTCTTTGTGTAACCACTCAGCATTTGCCTTTGCCCATCAGCAGGTTTCTTCCCAGTGCAGGATGAGTCCTTCCATGGCATGGTGGCTGTGGTCATCCCTAGCCTGAGCACAGGCAGGATCACGTGGCCATGACCTCCACTGCTTTGTGATGTGCATAGTGAGGAATGCTTACAGTTCACAGGTGTGCTGATGTGCATATACGTTACTCTGTGTACAACACAATTATTTTTAATTCCCATGGTCAGGATATGGGAAGACTAATTCTCCATTGATGTTCTTCCTTTGCTTTTCATTTTTTGACTATAGGCCATAACATGTCATGAAGACTTAAATTGTGTCCTCATCTGTCAAATACAAAATCTCTTCTTAAGGGGTTCTTAATCCATTCTGAAATCCAAACTAGACCGGAGGTGTTAGGTATTGTCATCCCACTTTGTCTTTAATCGTCTTGAAGCACCTTAAATGCGATCCTGGGTCTTTTATGTTTTCAGATTAACTTATTTAACTGCCTTTGCCAATGATCTATTCTCTAATCAGAAATAAAAAATTAAACCTAGGCAGTACCTTCATTTTGATTGTCGCTATTATTGCTGACCAGGAGAAATTCAGTTTCAGCTATCTATAAGTTCTTCTTGGACTTTACACCAAACCACCAAATAGCTTTTTTGATAAAGGTTTTTCAGATCTTTATCTAGATAAATTCCAAGATTCTTCTCCATACCTCTTCAGCAAGTTATGAAAGATTATTGACAAACCTAATAGAACACTCCCAGATTCCTGGGAATAAGCTTATTTGTTGTCGGTTCACAAAGAAGGTTTGGATCCACTTATCTTACAGACCTATTTCTCTCTTAAATGTGGATTACACATACATTTCCAAAATTTTGGTAGAGAGACTAAAAAAGTGTATTTCTGAAGTGATCCACGAAGATCAGACTGGTTTTATGCCAAAGAGGCATATGAAGGATAACATCCGATTTGTTATAAAAGCAATGGGCAAGAAGATCAGAAGAAGAGATGTTTTTCATCTTTTTAGATGCTGAAAAAGCTTTTGATTATGTGTTTCTTAAAGCTATTTTGTTAAAAATGCAGACCAGAGAGAATGTATTGAAATGGATTCAACAAATCTGTACAAAGCAAGAAGCCAATGAATTAGTAAATGGCATGGTGGCAACAGACAAAATAGGGATCAAGAAAGGGACAAGACAAGGATACCCTTCTTCATCCTTGTTTAATTTAATCATAGAGGTCTTAGCAGTTAAGATGGGATCCCAATATACTAGACATTAAACTTAACAAAGAAGAATTCAAAGTGAGGAGTTATGCTGATGATGTTGGTTTAACACTCACCAGGCCAGGGGAATCTATTCCAAAACTATTTAATTGATTGAATATTTATCAGGTTACAGGGTCAATAAAAATAAGACAAAAAGACATTTATATTTGGCAAATTTAACAATAGAATAACTGAACTGGCGTTGCAGGTTGGCAACTCTGGTGTTAGGGTTTGTGCCATTGCACTGCTGGCATGTCTGTGGTGCTCCAGCACTGGTAGGACTCAGTGGCACTAGTGCCCTGCACAAGTGTAAACTTCCTTCATGATAGCACAACTCTAAGTTACTCTGGCATAGGGGTCAGGTGGGTCTTTATTCTAATTTGGTCTCCTTAGGATTGCTCTGTAATTCACAGGGTTGCCATAGGTTGGAAGCAACTTGACGGCATTTAACATACACACACACAAGCTATAGGTACTCTTGTAGAAATTCCCCAAGTCAATCATCACCCATTGATTGAACTATAAACAGATTTGCTTTGCCATGCTGCAATGTTTGGGTGAGTTTTGTGGTTTTTAAACTCAGAATCCAAGCTGAAAAAGCAGTGGAAAAAGCAACAACCAGCAAGGCCCAAAGGATATTACATGAACTTTATACCAAGGTTTCATCCACACATCACTGGATATTGTACTAGCATTGCTTTATCATAGCTATTCATGTCCAAGACTGCTTTGTTCATACTCGAAAATTCACTTGTAAATGATGGCTATAGTGTAATGATATTGCAATATACAATGATATGTAGAAGTCCCCTGAGGAATGTTGCTAAGAGCTTCATACTTGCTAACATCTCATTTAACTCTTTCCTCATAAAGGACCCTTGAAAGACTATGTTTACAGCATTAGCAACAGCAGGTATTCCCAGTTGGCACTAAATTCACCCCCAATGCTGGATGAAGTATAGGAAATCAGCAGAAGAAGAAAGAAACAGAAAGTCAATTTATGTGGGATTGACAAGGACTTCCCATGTGTAGTAACACCAGAGAAGTAGCCTTAGTCAGTTCAAGCAAGAATAGCTTGGAGTTTTGTGTCACCATAAAGACAAGCTCTTTAAGACACCTTGATGTTTTTAAGGTATCACAAGACTTCTGTTTCTCCTGTTAATTTCTCCTAGAAAGAATTGGACTTGAGTGCTGTCAAACCAAAAGACAGAAAGTAACTGTTTCCATCATATCAAAAGCCACTGATAGAATCATAGAATAGAATCACAGAATCATCAATGCATTGGAAGGGGCTATGCAGGCCACCTAGTCCAACCCCCTGCTCAATGCAAGATCAGCCTAAAGCAGGGGTAGTCAACCTGTGGTCCTCCAGATGTTTGTGGACTACAATTCCCATGAGCCCTTGCCAGCATTTGCTGTCAGGGGCTCATGGGAATTGTAGTCCATGAACATCTGGAGGACCACAGGTTGACTACCCCTGGCCTAAAGCATCCAGGATAAGTCTCTGCCCAGCTGCTGCTTGAAGGGAGATTATCACCTCCTTAGGCAGTCAATTCCACAGCTGAACTACTCTGACCATTAAATGTTTTTCCTGATATCTAGCTGATGTAATTCTCCACATAGTTAAACCCATTACTGAACATCAAGGCTGAACATTCCCAAGTCCCTCAGCCCATCCTCATAGGGCTTGTTCCCCAGGCCCCAAATCACTCTCATCACTTTCCTATGAACTCTCTCAATTTTGTCCACATTCATTTTGAATTGAGCCTCCAGAACTACACATACTCCAGGTGGTGTATACAGTGGGGGGCTATGACAACTAGTGATTTTGATGTGATGCCTCTGTTGACTGCATTTGCCTTCTTTACTGCCACATCACACAGTCTGCTCATATTTATCTTACTGTCCACAAGTATCCCAAGATCTTGGTCACACACACTGCTACTCAGAAGAGTATCTCCCATCCAGTATACACACTTCTCATTATTGTGACCCAGAGGTAGAACTCTACGCTTCTCCTTATTGACTTGCATCGTGTTCTCATTTGCCCAGTTGTCCAGCATGTTCAGATCTTGTTGAACTCTATTTCTATATTCTGGGGTGTTCTCTATTCCTTCCAATTTGGTCTAATCTTTAATCTGCTCCTGCGGAGCAGATTAAATAAAGCAGTAAGGGCTGGTGGGGAGGAGTTAGGGCGGGCTCTGTCCGGGATAAAAACTCGGAGGAGCGAATCAGGAGCCGCGAAGCAGCTCCTGATTCGCTCCTCCGAGTGGCACTCAAGGGCCAAGTGTCCAATTGGAATGCCGCATGGGCCATCCGCACCACGGCTGAAACGCTGCTGCCACCGCTGCCGCTGGATCGCCACCCACGCGATGCGCCACGTGGTCGCCCGCCTCAGGCCTGTCCGGAACCAGCATCCCCCTAGCTCCCGGCTGCTGAGGACCCGACGGCGCTGAAGACAGGTAGGCTGCTTCCCCCAAATCCAGCCCTGGCCCCACTTCAGCCTTCCGTGGTCTGCTGGGAGGAGGAGGAGAAAGGCTTCTGCAGCCCCATGGACCCCGTCCAGGGCTATGCAGAAGCCTTTGGGAGTCGGGGGGGGGGAGTCCGAGGCCATCTAGCGCCCATTTTATTTTCAATTAAAATGGGCTTTAAATCTAGTCTGCAAATAATCATCCAGATCATTGATGAAGATGTTGAAAATTACTGGACTCAGTACCGAGCGATTGTGGCACTCTGTTGCTCACCTCCCTCCACTCTGATAAAATACCACTAACAACCAC
Organism: Paroedura picta; assembly: GCF_049243985.1. Lineage (NCBI taxonomy): Eukaryota > Metazoa > Chordata > Lepidosauria > Squamata > Gekkonidae > Paroedura > Paroedura picta. Next base: position 135,180,902 of record NC_135371.1, on the reverse strand, counting down.
TACTTGGATGCGGTTTTCTAGCCAGTTCCCTATCCAACTAACCATCTGAAAATACAGTATAGCGTCTTCCAGTTTACCATCAAAACATCATGAGGAACCTTGTCAAAAGCCTTACTGAAACCTAGGTAAACAACATCCACTGAGTTTCCACGATCTAATAATGACATAATTCAGTCAAAGAAGGAAACCAGGTTGGTCTGGAAGGACCTATCGGCAACAATTCCGTGCTGATTTCCCTGGATCAATAAATTGTTCTCCAGATGATTGCAGATCACCTCTTTTAAAATCTGTTCCATTATCTTCCATGCAGTTGAGGTTAGACTCACTGGCCTGTCATTTCCTGGTTCATGTCTCCTTTTTTTGCTCTCCTCCAGTTTTCTGGTACCTCTCCAGTCCTCCAAGAGGTCCTAAAGATGGTGGAGAAGGATTCCACAAGCTCTCCAGAAAATTCTTTGAGCACTCTTGGGTGCACACCGTTCAGCCCAGGGGATTTTAACTCATCCAGTATAGCCAGGTGCCTCTCATCAACTTCCTTCTCTATGTCAACCTTCCACCCAGACACTATACCTTGCCTACTACCATCCCTAGATGTGTCCATATTCTTCTGGGAAAACACAGAGCCAAATAGGTATCGAGTCTTTCTGCTTTCTCTCTGTCAGAGTTTCTCCATAGGAGGCCTATTGCCTCATTTACCTTATGTTTGCTCATCACATATCTGAAAAAGTTTTTCTTGTTATAATGGGCTTCCCTGGCCTGTCTCAGCTCACTCTTAGCTTTGGCCTCTCTGATGGCTGATCTACAGTGCCTAGTAACCTGCAGATACTCTTCTTTAGAGACCTGTCCTTCCCTCCAGTGCTTGAACATTTACTTTTTTCTTCCTTAGCACTTCCTGAAGTTCTTTGTTCATCCAAATAGGCTTCTTGGATCCCTTAACTTGGAATACAATCAGCAAGTTATTTGGAATAGGCCTACCTCATAGGCCTGATTGTCACAAGCTACAAGGTCCTGTTCATGTGCTCAGCAGGGACATCTGGTGGTTGCAGAACACAGCTGCAGAAGATGAGTCATCAAGGCTTTTGTTTCAGATGGGAACACCCCAATTTCCTCTCAGAACAGGAAAAGAAAGCAAAGGCTTTGTTCTCAGTCACTTTGTCTCTGTTAGACACTGTGTGTGTGTTCTCCATTTTGTGGCAGCGTGTAAGAACAGTTTATGTCGTAACTTGTAAGTTTTTGGGGACCTGATTTGGCAAGAGGCCAAATCAGCAAGCATGATATATTTGTACAGAAAATAAACTCAAAGTGTGCTAAGAGTGGAACATATGCAGTGGGGAAAGGGCAATCCTCATTTTTTTATGTTGTGTTCTTCCAACCACAACATGTAGTAAAAGTGAACAACACCTTACCATGTCTCCATCTTGCTGGAATAGTCATAGCTTGAGCATGCAACAGCTCTTGTTTAAAGAGAGTCCACCTGTCACTTGCTCCTTTCTCTTCCAGCATTCAGGTCCATGGGATGACTCTCATCATGGCTCTGAGTTTATTAAAGTCTGCCCTACGAAGGTCTAACAGGTAGGTGGCCCAAGAGGCAGGCAATCCTTTTATGCTGTCATGGGAAGACATAATCAAAAGGACGGGGTCATAAATATTGCCCTTTTCCTTTTGTTATTATGCCACATTTACTAAAGAGTACTGTCACGTCAGAGATATTAGTAGTATTGGGGCATTAAACTATTCAGTGAGGTAATACCAATCTCAACTTCACAGAAAAACGAAACAGTAGAAGGGGCAGAGTAGAAGCCTCCAGCCCTTTTAGTCATGGAACGGTGCATGAGGAAATGTCATTAAGGAACTCAGTGCTTTGGAAACATCAGACAATCATCCGCTAACAGAAGGGGCCCACAGAGTATACATTCATCTTCTTGTTGGTCCCCAAAGTACTGAAAAGCAGAATCCCACGCAGAGCTAATTAACAGGGGATGAGCACATTGGAGCAGAAAGAGAGTATTAACTTGAATAAAATATATAATTATTTGTTCTGTATGCTTTGAGCAAAATGACAGCAATTTATTCATGGCACAGATTGAATTTAAAAGGTGACAAATCATATAACAAGTCTACCTCAGGATATGTGAATTCTGTCGCCATCAGCCTTATATGGTTTTTTGAAGTCTCTGCTTCCTTCACGATTCCTGCATTTTGTCAAGTTGTATTTTACTTTAAGCCTGGTTTTCAGCCAAAAGCCATCTCCCAAAGGGGCTCACAGCAATTAACATTTAATACAAACAACAATTAAAATGCAATATGCAATCCTGCTGAAGGGTACAGTATATCAGTCAAACATAGGTATTTCAGGTTATGCCACAATAGACAAGACACACTAGGAAATAGGAATGGAGGGGAAGGGAAGAGGAGAGGAGAGGAAGTCTTTTGCAGCACCAGACCAAAGAGCTGATCTGTTAACAGGCATAATAAAATTCTTCATGGAAAAAGAAAATTTAATAATCTTTCTGGATGGCTCTATTTGGCCACAGTAGCAGCCGACTACCTCTGGTTTGCAGGTGCTAGAACCCTGACCCATTTTTAGCCTTTCACAATACACCATTCCAAACCTATTGACTTTAATTAGAAGGGCGTAACTCTCTTTAGGATGGCACGCTGAAAGACCTGGGGGCTTGGGGTGCTAATATGTCCATTTGAAGGCTCTCCCTTACTTTTCACTTCATCTTTTCTGGTTGTCATTTTCCCCCTCAGTTTTCTTTTTTTGGATGGGCGGTGGGGGAGATGGATAGCATATATCCTCCTTTCAGAAACCAGCTATGCTTGACTTCAGAATTTCAATCAGCAATACATTAAGAAAATATCCTCAAAAATGCAAAACAAACCAAGACTACTGAACTCACTTGCCAAGTATGGCAATTCTGCAGATGGGAGCCTCCTATTGTTTAATGTTTTGTGGACTCTGGAAGAATACGTTGGCAGCCTTCTGATTCATGAGCTCACACTGAGCTAGTGGTCCTTTCTGTTACTGACTTGCCACCTTATTTTAATCAACTTCTCATTATTTAACTTTCACTAGTAGCATTCCTATATTTCCTGGGGTGCACACTTCCTGGCAGAAGTAGATAATTTAATACATCTTAATATGCTTAGTGTTCTGACATATGTTTATCATCATTTTCTTGTGGTCTCACCAATCTTTCCTTGTTTGGGAGCTCTTCAGGTGCCCCCATTGTCCTGATCCCCAAAACAGGCTATCAGCTAAGTTATTGGTCAACAATAGGATGCAGGATTGTGAAATGGAATGAATGAGTCATGTAACTTTTGAGGCCCAAGAAGTCAATAAGCAAAGATCACTAAAGTTAATGCCCAAAACACAGCGCACAGACCAAACCCAAAATATTGAAATCATTCCTGGTTTTGGAGCTACGTCTCTATTGGTCAGTGTTACTGCCTTGGAAGGGAAAAAAAGATCTGATCATTGCGACTATTGAAAGGCAGTACTGTGGCAAAGTTTATCCCATCCCCTTGTGTGAAGCCTGGAGCAGTTGCCTCCCTATTTCCTCCTCTTGAGAGAAGTTATCATTAAGATAGGTTCTCATTATGTTAAATTTATTGCCTTTGAAAATTGACCTCATATCAAAGTGAGAGCATTTTAATTTGAAAATATTACTTCACAATAATGATAAGTAGTAATAACCTCTGCTAGCATTATCATTTATTAAGATAAGCAATTTCCTCTGTTACATAATCAAAACATAATCAAAAGCTGATGGGGATACTCAGATAGCCACGCATTAAGCAAAGCCATGGCCCTCACACTGCTGATAGCCCTGAAGGGTCTCTGCTGAACTCAGGCTGCCGGGATGACAAGGGGTGTCAAGGTCACTCACTGGGACTGTTTGAGCACTAACAATATCACTCAGATTTGCATTTTAAAGGGCTGACTTTTCCTTATGTTTCCACATTAAAATTCGCCTTTTCAGGCACAGTCCCAAATTGCCATCTGACTTACCATGCATACTGGGAATTCCCAGTTACAGTGATTTCATTATTCAAGGCAGTGTCTAATTCAGGGCTGCTCAATGCGGAAATGTGTCCATTTAGGTTTTTACCCACACCTGTCATTTTGAGTCATTTGGGTACGTCCCTTTCCTTGTTGCTGTCTTCCCTCCCCTGGGAAAGGTGCCCAAGCACTTCCCCTCTTCCATCTGAAGGTTAGTTAGGAAACACCTAACTAGAGTACAAGAGTACCCCAGAGGTTACATTCCAAGGTGGGGTGATCATTGAACAGTTGGGCCAGAATGTCCTCTTTATGGCCCATCCTGAGTGGATTGGATGTTATTCTACATTTATAAATGGCTGTATACTTAAGGGTTGTCTAACTGTGTATAGCTGGAAATGTTTCACATTCATTAAATATTGTTTGGTGCAAGCTATATGGTTTTATTAGGCATTACTTGGAGCTGGGCAGATACTTCCAGGGCATGTCAGGATATTGGATGATGTTCTATTTTGTTCTTGAGAATAATATGCCATTGAGATCGGTGAGATTGTACTCAATTACTTTCTAATTCCAGTACACCAGGTTTTCTCAACCAGGGTTTTGTGAAACCTTGGGGTTTCTTGATGGCCCTGGAAGGGTTTCCTGAATAGGTGGGAATTAATTTTAAATATTTTAAAAAAATTAAAACATTTATTGGGTAATATTTGTTTATTTAGTTAGGCAGTTACTGTATATACCATCCCTCTCAGAAACCATCTGAGGGCAGTTTACATGATTTTAAACACAATAAAACCAAATAAATACAACACATTTAAATTATCAAATTTAATTAATATGCTATATATGGTTATGTCAACTCACCCAACCCCTCCCAAAATTGCCAGTGATGGGCCTGGAGGGATGGGAAAGGGAAGGACACCAGGCTGGGATGTATACAGCTATGCTTCCCCTGAGATAGATCACTAGAAATTAAGGTTGCCAGCTCTGGGCTGGGAAATACCTGGAGACTTTGGGGGTAGAGCTGGGAGTGGGCGGATTTGGGGTGGAGAGGAACCTCAGTGAAGTATAATGCTATGGAGTCCACCTGCCAAAGCAGCCATTTTCTCCGGGAGAACTGATCTCTTGAGTCTGGAGATAGCTATAATTCCTGGGGACTGGCATCCCTTTTAGAAATTGAAGATGAAGAAAATATGAATCTAGCATAGGTTTTAACACTGACATCAGGGGAAGGAGGATTAAAGGCCAGGAAGTGGACTCTTGGTTTTATGGAGTCAAGGTTGTTCTCTAAAAGCAAACTGTGACTGCCAGGCTTGAAAGCTTTTCTTGAGGTAGGAAACATTAAACACCTTCAATTTGAAATTCATGAACCTTCTCCATAATCTAACTCGAAGTTCATTACCCCTTTCTCTTTCTCATGTCCCAAGAGAAAAACAACCCATCAGTAAACACCAGCACAGAAGGGAAGAGACCCAGAGGCACTTGGAAAGCAGAAAAATGTGAAATGCAAAAGGGGATGGAATGAGAAACAGCAATAAGGATATATGAATAACTGGCTCTGCCAGGCACTGCTCAGTGCATCTAATTGAGTAGAGCTGAAGTTCCAAATCCAGGCTGCAAAGCAGTAGGGAGGGCAGAAATTAAATAAGTCTGACATTTTTAATAACAGTTTTAAGTAGTTGGAAGCCAGCGGCAACATCTTCCTATGGAAATGCACAGCCTGCAGTAGATTTGCCACTTCGGACCGAACTATTTGTGTTTGATGACAACCCCCCTCCAAATCTCTCACTTTGCAGAAGCAGCAGAGCCCCAAGGAGTCTCAAATTGCAGAGAAATGAATTTAAAAAATGGTAACAAGTCCAAGATTAAAAACAAAGTAAGCTCAGTAAGACTGAAGTTTTTATGGCATTTTGTCAACTTAAAGCAGGCTTCCTCAACATGGGTTCTGTGAAACCCTGGGGTTTCTTGACAGCCCCAGAAGGATTTTGCTGATTGGGTGGGAGTGAATTAATTTTAAATATATATTTAAAAAAAAATATGTCCATATATAGTTACATTGACCCAACCACCACCCCTCCTGCCCAGTAACAAGCCTAGAGGGGGTGGAAAGGGGAGGGGGCCTGGCATTCGCTTGAGGCCAACCGACTCAGAACACCTGATGGTCCCCCCAGACGCCCCCCCCATGACTGAAATAATTAACCTCCCAATGTTACTGTTAATTGTTATTTATATTAAAAATGTGGAATTGTAATCTTGATGCTTTACTGAAAGTTCCTTTGATGCTAGTCTGTATAACGTAAGTTATAGAATGTACAATGTAAAACGCCCAGAGCTGCAAAGAAATGGGCGGCATAGAAATATAAATAAATAAATAACCAAATAACCAGGCAACCAACCAACCAACCAAATAAATAAATAAATAAATGTGATTTCCATGGGCATGGTAGGGAGGTGTGGCCTACTGACATTACTTCTGGGGCTTCTTGGAGACTGAAGAATGTTTCAGAGGTTTCTCAACCGTAAAAAAGATGATAAAGCAAGAGGCATAGAACTTGGCTAACAGCTGATGAAAGAAGACAGCACCTTACTAGGCTTGTAAACTGGACCAGCAGGAGTCTGTCCTATGCCATTGGGTTACCAACTCTGAAGAAATGTCTGGATATCTGAGTCTGGAACCAAAGAAGGGCAAGGTTTGAAGAGGAGAGGGACTTTACTGGGATAAAATGTCATAATAATAATATTATTAGCAGCATTATGATAATATTGACCTTTCTGAGAACCCTGCACCCAGGAGGGAAGTGGCTGGTTCCCCCCACACTACCCCCTGCACTGAGCTATCAAGACCACCCACCATGAGACAAGCCATCCAAGAGTCTGGCCCACACCCCCTAACCACCCCGTCACTAGGAAGATTTTCAGCCTCTTGCAAGCCGCCGACATGCGCCACCATGCAAAGTCCTTTGGTCAACAAGCCTACCCACTAGAGCAGTGGTCCCCAACCTTTTGATCACTGGGGACCGGTCAACGCGTAACAATTTTACTGAGGCCCGGGGGGGGTAGTCTTTTGCCGATGGATGTCGCCACTGCCTGAGCTCCTGCTCCACTTGCTTTCTTGCCGGCGCCCGACTTCCCGTCGCCCACTGGGGGGCGCTGTCAGCAGCAGCTGCGCAGTGCGACGCCAAGGGGGAGCCCCAGCCATGGTGGCCGCTGGAGAGCACCAAAGGTGAGCTGGCGGCAGAGTGGAAGGGCAGCCCTCAAGGCAGCAGCCAGGGAGGAGGACGAGGAGGAGCAGCGGACCGGTACCAACTGGTCCCCGGACCGGCACCGGTCCCCGGACCGGGAGTTGGGGACCACTGCACTAGAGGAACACCACCAAGCAACTACCCCGCAACCCCCAAACAAGGACACAACCATTGAAGACACCAGGACATAGTCAAACTGTGGGACTTTTGATCCAAATGTCCTTATGTGACTGATATTTGGTACTTTTCTAAACCAAAGTTCAAATGGTGTTTTATCTACAGCTTTTGTTGGCAGTCTATTCTGTAAATATGTTGCTGTCAGTACTGCTTCATCCCAATATTGGTATGTTAATTTGGACTGTTAAGATAATCTAACCATTTCCATTAAAAAACTATTTTTACTTTCTACAGTACCATTTTTTTCTGGACTATATGGTCTGGTATGCAAGTATTTTATTCCATTCTGCTCCATGTAAGATTTAATGTGATGTGACATGCACTCACCAGCATTGTCTGTAAGTATTGCTTGAGGCTTCTTCCTAAATTGATTTTCAACACTTGCAACAAAGTTTTACGTCTGAAAGAGGTGAAATTGGCCTTTACCAGGGCCAGGTCTTTTTGGCCCTGGCCCCAGCCTGGTGGAACAAACTCCTGGGAGAGATCAGGGCCCTGCGGGACTTTAATAAGTTCTGTAAGATGGAACTGTTCCACTAGGCTTATGACCGAGGTCCACAGTAACATCCACCAAAATGGCTGACCTCACTGCTAGGAGGAAGAGAAGCTGGAAGATCAGCCTCCTACTACTCTCCTGTCTGCAAATTTTAAAGGAGGTTATTTGTGTTTTGTAACTGTTTAAAAGTTTAAAATTGTATATTGATTTTATTGATGTTATCTGCACTGAGCATTTGGAAGGGCAGGTTAAAAACACATTTATTTGTTTGTTTGTTTGTCATTATTATTATTACCATTATTATTTCTGTGTAAAGTTGTTCACACAACTACCAAATTAATCCAAGCCATATCCAACACTGAAAATGGAAAGTCAATTATAAGTGCAGAAGGGTCCCTCTCAGGTTAATAAGTGTTACTCAGACATAAGTTACCAACATTTTATTAATTTCCACTGCTTAAAATATACAAGATTGATAGAAAAAAGCTTGCCAAAGAACAAAACAACTCGATTATGTGCTCCCTGCAATATATGAGAAAGGAGCCTCCCCATCCAGCTTGGTTGTATAAAGCATTTAAATATTATGGGTAGTGTACTGAACCCAATCCCACTATGAAAGAACATCAAGGCCAGTGTGGAAGAGTGTTAGGCACCCACTGTATCAAGGCTTTAGGAAGCGTCTCTAGACCCAGTGAGATCTCCAGAACATTTATACCATACTTTTTATGCTATGGCAATGTATAACATTTTAGCCCCATCCTTCTGTTGCTTAACTTGAAAACCTGATCAACGAACATGGCCTAAGCGCAGAAGAGCAGGATGCAGTCTGTCAGTGGGGAAGCCCAGGGCGGTCTAAGCTCCATCCATGGAAGCTGACTGGAAACATACCAAATGCAAGGCAGTGGAAACTGCAGCAGACTAGTTCTAAACTGCTTTTTCTCTTTGTGCCCAGTAAATGCCCAAGGGCACCTGGCCAAACTCCAGTGAGTACCCCATCAGTACTTCAGGCAATGAGGAAGGCCAGGAAGGGCAATTTCAAAAGTTTCCAAATTGCCTCTGGCAGACAGAAATTAGAGGGGTGCTGTAAAAGGTGAGCAGAGTCAAAAAGGTGAGCAGAGATGACCCCACTCCCCAGCTCAGATATGTCAGAAGGTAAAACCACACAGTGTTATGTTAATTGGATTTAAAAACTGTTATTGGGAGGACAATGTTAAAAATCTTCCCATGGGAAGTTGATCTGGGCTAACTAGCAGCACCCTAGTTACCCAGGAGAATTGTAAGCATGGGCCTTACTGCGGCTGGCAGCAGTATCCTATCCTCCAGAAAAATATTGCAGCTCCAGGAGGAGAGGATTCTCCTGCACTCCTCCCCATGCTAGCTCTCGTGGTCCTCCGGGCCCGGTAGAGCTGCCTTCTGCTTGGCTTCCTCTCTTTTTTGCATGGCTTCCAGCACAGCCAGTTCCTTTGCTTCTTTCTTCTGGTTTCGGGCTTCAAACTGCAACCTGTAAAGACCAGCAGATCCATCAGACTCTCTCGTCTCCAGGAGGGAGGATTTTTTTTGTAATTCAGACTTCTCTGAAATAACTGAAATTAGTAAATTAGTATAAGCCTAAATTACTTCAATCCAAAGAAAGGAAAATGAAGAAGGATCAGCCTCAACAATTTCCCTCTTATTAACAGTTATGCCAGTGCAAGCCCAGCCTACACGACCAGTGGCTGGAAAGCAGTTGCATAACTTTGTGCCCTTTACTGGTAAACCACATGCATCCCACCCCAAGTTATCACAGAGAAGCAGAGGGGGAAAAGGTAGCTACAAAGATGTAGCTCCAATTTATACAACCAAAGCCTGAATTCAGTGCTCAGAGTAAATTCAGTGAACATCTATGGTTTATTCATGGTTTCTTTATTTATTCTGGTTGCACTAGTGTATCTGTTGCTTTCACAGAATTCTGAATACATTGGCATTCTCAGGAATGGCAGAGGGCAAGGAAGCTGTAGAATGGTTGTGCTGGGCATGAATGCAGGCTAGAAGTCATAGGAGGGGGGAGATGTGTAGTACAGAACCCTAGTTCCAAGATCTGTTTCCTGACATTCATACACTACTGCTGAGATATGTTCAGTTTTTGTCCAACTATAGTTCCTTCATTTTACCACTGGTGAATAGTGCTTTATTGGTAATATGACCTGCTTGGTATGGAACACATGCACACACAAAAACGATGAGAAGGCAATTTGGGGAGTTTGTAGCACACTAGTATGGAGACCCTATTGCAGACACAAGTCAAAGGCAGCCAACCTGTTCTTAATGATTCGTTCCACTATCAGATCTGTGGTGAGATTGTTGCCACTGTCCACCAGCTGGAAGATACCACGTCTCTTAGGTTCCTGAAGGGAAGAGAATGAATCTTCTGAGGAATGCAGAACAGGGTACTCTCAAACAGTTAGCAAACAGCATTTGACAAAATACATTAAAAAATTATGTGCCATAACTGCAGAAAAAGGTTACAGTTCCTTTTAAAAGTCATAACAACAAAAGCTCTGCATTTGGTCACAGAGACAAAAGGTTACTACTCAAAGTATAAAAAGAAGCTAAAGCCATGTATCTGTATCGCCTTGCTGCACATACATACCTTCCAGAGGGAAACCTGCCTGTCTGCTGTGTGCTATGGTTTGAATGAAGAATTTCAGTAGCTCAAAAAAGAGTCCCAGCAGCCCTCCTAACCTCTTACCTCATATGGATCTGACCCATCCCTGTCTGGTACCACCTCAGTCATCCCATGGCATACAAGATCAACCTGCAAAGGAATCAAATATCACTATCACATTCCAATTATGACTTGGCCATCAGGCACAGGGGACAAAACTGTAGCGTTGACACATTATAAGTGAGCCAGTTTGGTGCAGTGGTTAATAGCAGCAATCTCTAATCTGGAGAACATAGTTTGATTCCCTTCTCCACATGGAGCCAACTGGGTGATCTTGAGCCAGTCATAGTTCTCCCAGAGCTATGTCAGCCCCACTTACTTCATAAGGTGTCTGTTGTAAGGAATAGAAGGGAAGACAATTGTAAGCTGCTTTAGTAAAAAGTCTGGTATGAAAACCCAACTCTTCTCTTCTAAAGAGAAACATCTGCCAACCAATCCTGAAAGTGTAACCAAAGCTGCCATGACAGAAGCAGAAGATAGCAAAAGCTTCTCATTGCTTTGTCACAGCAAAAAACTTTCCCCATGACCTACACATGGTCCATGAAGAGATCATAGCTTTTAAGATTTAAGAGGGGATAGTGTAGAGCAATCACTGCTTGCAGGACACCATTCATTTTTTTCCCTATCCCAGCATAGCCCCTGGGAAAACTAATTCTAGACTTGAGCGCGGGCTGTTTCGGGCTGGAATGGCCACTTTGGCGGCCAAAGCACACAACCCTAGTTGTGAGTGTCCTGCATAGTGCAGGGGGTTGGACTAGATGACCCAGGAGGTCACTTCCAACTCTATTATTCTATGATTCTATTTTTCCAATGCACCAAGCAGTGCTTGGAAATAATCAGCATCAGCACCCAGAAACATAACTAGAATTGCTGTTAACATATCAGAACACATTCTGACGCAACTGTCTGGGACCCCTACTGGATGGTATATGTGATGAGAAATACCATCTCCCCATGTTGAAGCAGTTTGGGAACAGTTTTAAATCATTCCTTTTTACTCCAAGTCTATGCAGATCTACTTAAGTACACATTTATCCTGAGGGGTTTTCTCCCTCTCCCAAGGAAAGAAACTGGGTGCTTTCTGCATTCACAGCTTAATTTCAATTCTTACTGAATTGAAGCCATTATCCCCTTAATCCATATCATGATCCTGCATTCTTCACCTCTCTTCTTTCTCAGATTCTCTCCTACAAAGCACAGAGTTCAGCTCTGCATACTAACAAGAAAAAACAGATAGCCAAGATTTTTTCTTCTTTGTGTGTGTGTGTGCTGTTGATCGGTCCCTGCTGATTGGTGGTCAGGCAGGAACAGGACTTTCACTTCCAGGCCTACATTTTAGTGCTGCTTTCATTTTATCTCAGCTTCAGTGCTGTAAAACCATTTTCTCTACTTTATCAGTCCCTTAAGTGTTGTCAGAAGCATGGTGCAGCATTAGTGTCAGTGGAAGTACAGATGAGCCATTCTTGCCTATAGCACCTCCTCCTCTCTTCTTCATCCTGACATGTGCTTTACCATAGCAGGGGTTGGGGACAATGCCAGACCTGCCCTGTTTTTCCCCTCTGCCCTTCCCTTCCTATCTTGACAATTTCTTTTTTTATTAAGTGAAGGATTCCTTTCTTTAAAAAACAATTGTAAGGAGCCATTGCAATCCTTTCTTTAAAAAAGAAAAGAGAAACACAAGAGAACATTCTTCTGGATATGTGGTTGGGGAGGATGAGGGGGGAGAAGATCCAATAGAGATGCTCCATCTGCTCATGGAAGAGAGTGCGATGGTTGCACATTTCTCAGATTAAGTGGAGAAAATCCACTCTCAGGTATGCCAGGGAAAAAGTCAAATGACTCTGTGCTTGATCCTGAGTAGTACAGATGGGAAAAAAGTGAGCAGCATCAGAGTGGATACCCAACTCAGGTGCAGACTGATTTTATTTTACCCAAGCCACAAGGTGTCCCCCTCTGCATGGCTCTCAATCTATCAGCCCCGAGTTAAGTGTTTAAAATGAAAGGAAGATATCCACTCTATGGTTCAATGGAAATAATACTGTGTATCTTGCCTTATATCAAACAAAATCTAGTTTCTCTAGTGTCTATGAATATGGATATTTTCATGTTGATAGGAGTTTTTTGAACAAAAGTATAGCCATGGACACAGATTTTCTGAAAGAAATCACACACAAGCACATGCACTCAAAGGGGACTCACCTTAAAATGATCCAGCAAATCAGCAGAGACTGCATAAGGTGCTCCAATCACCACCTCAGAGACATACTGGAGAAAAAGAATCAGAGAAAAGCTAACTAACAGCACTAATTTCCCATTACTGCATTCTGCAGTTTGGAAGGAATATCTGTAGTGCTGGGATGTTTCACTAGGCCACAGCTGCCTGCCTCTTGACTGACACAGTCCTGTGGTTTCCAGCTGTCATGCCTTGAGAGAAAACTATGGATATATTTGTCAATATTTTATCTCTGTGTGGCATCTAGGGAGTTGCATTTAGCTCAGCTCATTCTAAAGGAACTCCAGTCTACGTTTCTCTGCCCCAGCACATGTTACCTATTAAGCCCCTGTCTCTGCACATCATCTGCTTTCTCCTTTGATTATTTTAATTTTTAAAATCCTCATTCTGATGCAGCAGCACGACAGAAAGAATATCATTTAGGAGTTCAGTCTGCAACATTTATTCCAGCCCCACATTGTAGTGCATGGCCTTTTGTTTTGTGCAGAACTTTTACACCACCATGCATAAATTACTTAGCATTACATCCATCACATAAAGCTGCACTAGGAGCACATTAACCACTGATGGCTGAGAATGCCCACCCAAAACATAAACACACATAATGAGTAGGAAAGAGTTTTCCTGGTGCTCTTTGCCCTCCCCCTCTCATTCACATACTGCAAAGCACTGAATAACCCTGACGAATGCCCTCATACCACTACAACAAAGAAAACAATTCATGTGCAGAATTAGAATCACAACGATGAGCATTTTGCTTGATTTAAGTTCTTAGGTCCTAGTGCAAAATAATGTTAGTGCAACATAATGAAGGGTAATCCTTAGGAGAAATGTAGGATGGAGGCAGCAGCCATATTAGCCTACTGCTTGTGGCACCTTAAAGACTTATGAGTTTATTGTTGCATAAAACTTTCTGTAAGCCAGTGGATTAATCATGGATCTGACCAAGAAAGTGATTAACTCTTCCAACTGAAAAACTGGGAGCATTTCCACACCCTTTAAATACAGTGTAATGCTTATTGTTAGTAGTTGTTATACTCCGGCCCTTCCACATGACATCGCCAACATCCAGCATCTGGGCAGTAACCGGCCAGCTACATCCTCCATTTAAAAGTGCTAGTTGGTGATTCCCAAAAAGTGGATTCACCAGCATATTTAGCGCTACCTAATGGAGAGCAGCCAGCAGCCCTCCAGCCAAAGACAAGTATGGAGGCTCAAAGGAGTGAAGGGTGCTTGCCTTGTCCCACCCTTGCTCCCGTCCCCTTTTCCAAGGATGGGGAAGTCATTTTTAAAATGTCTGACATCTTAAAATGCCCCTGCCACCCACAGCAAGGGAACTCCGCAGTGTGTGTGTGCACGCATGTGTACATGTGTGCGTGCATGCAGGGCAGGTAAAACAGTGGCAGTGAGCCCTCACTGGGTAATGCGTGTGTGTGTGTGTACGTGCGTGTATTTGTGCACAAAGGGGGAGGTAGCGGCAGCAGAAGGAAGGTTTTTTTTCAACTGAACTGCCTGGAGCAACAAATAGGTGTTTAGTCGTGCAGGCAATGGCAAAAATATTTTCCCCAAAAGTTGTAGCACAAAGCATGCCTCTCTAAGCTTCCCCCACCCCCAATCAGGAACGAGATTTCTTTTTAAAAGAAGCAAGCATCATGATTCCATAAGTGGTGGCAATAAAGACACACTGTGCATCTATGATTAGATGCATAGGCATTTCAACAGAGAACTACTGATTTTAAAAAAAATTAGCGGGCATCATGGGGGCCCTTCAAAGCATGGAGAAACGGGATCAGCTGCCAGGCTTGATTGGCAGGCTGAAGAGAGTCATGTATAAATCGTGTTGCTCTCTTCCACCATTTCAAGCAGCACTTGTGGAAGGGGGAGAAGTGCAAAAGGGCGGCAGAGAAGAGCGAGACAGCCGGAAAGGTGAGAAGGGGCCGGGAGGCGCGATTATATGTAGCGTTACACCATTTAGCTGGTGTAACGCTATTTTTAACCATGTGTGGAAATGCTGTGGTTTTTCTCTGTATCTGAAGAAGCTGCATTTTTATGTTAGAATATGTTGAGAGAATACATAGACTGTTGTGAGCCAGCTAAAGCACTTTGGCTGTAGGATTTTACACTATCTGGAGATCTGATGCACGTAGTAAATCTGCTGTCCTGTAGGAGTGCCTCTTTGCATCTCCAGGAGTCTACTTGTACATTTGTAAATGATGCAAATATTACAAGTTATACCCCAGTGCTTTCTCCTCCTAGGAAGTACTGCCCCTGGAACTCCCTAGCTAGGAAAGTAGGGAATACAAAACAGTGTATTTTCACTGCAACAGTTTGAGCCTTGGCACAAGGACCTCTTGTGCTGAGCGAGAGTACTAATTCAGTAGGCAGTCCAGCTATTGTAGGGGTCACAGCATATCTTTCAGCACTTGACATATCCTTGGAAAGTCACACACTAACATCCCAGTAAGTCAGATCTAGCTTAGGCTGCATGCTCTATAAAGTAATAGGAGCAAAGAGGCAAATCAGGGCCACATACTCACCCTGCAAGCCAGAACACTGAGAGTGCGTTCGTGCACATTCATGATGGGATAATTCTTGCCTTTGTATAGATTCACCTCCTGTGGGTTCATGAACAGAAATCATAACCAGCAAAAATAAGGCACCATATTCCCAGCAGGGCTCAGCTGGACAATGAGTGTGACATGATGTAGTATAGAGAATCTCCGAACTCATATTCACAAGCATTCTGGGGCCAGTTTAGGAGCATGGGACAGGTGGTAGGCAGTTCGGCCTTCCCTCTTCCACCATTTTCCCAAGCCAAAATAACCCTGGGGTCCCTATTTGTCCTACCTCCTCTCATACTACATTCCTAAACAGAATCAGGGCTCAGAATGTTTGGGAATTACAGTAGCCAGGCAGAAGCAGGCTGGCAGCGGGGGGATTTGGGGACATGGTTGGGAGCTCCTCAACATGCTGACATCACATGGAAATGACATCAACAGATCAGAGGTGATGTTCTGACTCTTGTGCAAAACTCTACAGTAGAATGTTGCCCAAAAACCAGATTGGGCACCTGTAAGGTTTTAGCTGGTTGCTTTCACTAAGGAAACTCTGTTTGTAGGAAAGCTTTCTTTAAGTACAATGATGCTTACATGCCAAACAATCCTTGCTAAGACTAACATCAGGTAATTACTGCTCTGTTTTAACCTCTAGCTCCCCTTTCTCCCTCCTCCAGTCTTTTTGGGTTCAAAATGTTTGTTATGGTGTTTTGAGGCTAGCTCAGGAGATACAGCCACATTCCAAGGACTTCCTAGAAATAGTGTTGTCATAGTGACTGAGCAGAGTGGAGAGGCCCCCACAACTAACTCTACTGTGAGAATTCACACTTGACTTCTAAGGTAATTAATTGCATAGGCAGAGAACAGGACCAGCAATAAAAAAGACAGTTTGAAATACTTGGCCACTTGGCCAAATGGCCAAAACTGGCATGGTTTTGATAGCACCACACCTCACATACACCCCCACCCAAAACTCAGAGAGTCAGAGTCTGTGACTCTGCCACAGATACCACCCACTGCCATCATATTTTGCTTCCCCCTCCCCTGCAAAAGCCAGCTTGTGAATTTTGGGTGGGGGGAAGTAAGCATGTGAGGCGGCAGCAGGCAGCATCTGTGGCAGAGCCACAAATCCCACTCCACAAGTTTTAGGTGCAGAGGATTTCCCCTAAAGTGGGGGGATAGGTGCCAAAGTGGGGGCTTCCCCAACTCCAGTGGGGGTCTGGATTCCCTACTGGGAACTTTAGTTCCTGGTTGCTATGCATAACTAGATAATATGTATCATTAGTTTGGCCCTGCTGGCCTTAGATGAGAAGAAATTAAATAACCTCCTGATTTACCTGGGCCTTCGTACTATGGCGCTGTGACATACCTGATCAAAATGCAGCCCCACAATGATATATGGTTGCTCTGCCAACTTGTGCACTTTCTCCAGAAAATCCACATGACCAATGTCTAAAGGATGTGCATATTAAAGAAGAAATCCTGTGACACCCATAAGAGGAATGCAAGGCAACTGAGGACAACATATTGACCAACACCACATGTTTTTCTTCTTACTAGACTTAGCAACTGCTGCAGTTGTCCAATAAATCTGAATTTGAGTGCACATATGTTATGGGAGCAGCCAGATGGTTACGAAACATACTGAGTTATTTACAGAGATACAATTCACTGCCCAGCACAGAGCTCAAAGGAAGTAAGTACTGTCAGTTTGCAACAGAAGCCAGCTGGACACAGCACTGATTGGATGCTGCCTGTAACATCACAAACGAATATATACCATTTGTCCACAGCAGTTCTGCAGCTCTTTCCCCTTAAAAAATAAATGAAGATAGGAATATGTAACTTAATGTTTGTGCTATACTCCATAATGATAAAGGGGAGAAGCAAGGTAGAAAATTGATATCAGCACCTGAATCATTTATATGCATGCCTTTTAAACTTGCTGAAGGGGAAAGAGTTAGACCTGCTCTACCAGTGGAAAGACATGGCAACTCTTGATTAAAAGTACATCTATGTATATCCTTTATTTCTCATACTGTTCCCCTCAATAGTTCTGGCACTGGTCTCAGTCTAATCACAAGGAGGCATCCTAGCTGAGGACATCATATGGACTGACTAGGCAACATTAATTTCCTTGAGGTACATCAATTAGCAGGACAATGGGGAGTTTGTAATCTGCATCATCAGAGCATCATAAATCTCTTATTTCCATGTGACTTCCCTGGGCTGAACTATCCCAGTACAAAGTTCTTACCATACATGACCCTGAAGAAGAAATGAAAAGGGGTATAACTATGGGACTCAGAGTAAATATTCTACTTCAGGGGAAATTCTCAGGAGAGACCAAGGAACAGCATGGGATTAGTATTTCCAGAGAGAGCAATTGAATTTCACTTGTGTTTTTTCTATGAACAGAAGGCACTTTAAGCATGGAGGTTTACGATGCAGGGCCATAATGGGGCTCAAATATACTCTTCCTGGTCTAGTCCTCCCCAGTGCAGTGCACCCCCAAGAAAGAAGCAGGATACGAAAGAGGTCAAAGGCACCAGCCACGTAGATGATGGTGTCCCCTGGCTGTGGCTCTTTGCCAGATGCAAACTGGATGATTTTCTGGGATGTCTGCAGAAACTGAGAAACTCCAGTCCAGGGGCTGTGACCTTTAGGACCCTGGTGAATGAAATACAAGTTAAATATTATCCCACCTGGACCGAAAATATACTTCTTGCATTTGCTCCAACTTATTATTTCTCTTTTCCCTCTCTGACATTGGCATATTTACCAGAATTATTGATCTTGTCTGAAAAACATCAAATATTGTTTCTAATCTACAGCACTGTTAATAGCTAACAGAATAATATTGAACACATGTAAAGCAAATCACATATGCATAGTTGAGAGAGAGAGCGGGCAAAATTATTTTAAAAATGAGCCCCTATATGAAGAAAACTAAGTAAAACAGTGAATATGAAGGTGATCATTATTAGCAAAGACTATAAGGGGAGAAGAAGTAGTAGTACCACCTAAAGGACTCAAGGTGGCTTACAATTGCCTTCCCTGCCTTGCCCCACAACAGACACTCTGTGAGATAGGTGAAGCTGAGAGAGACTGCTCTAGCAGGACTATCACTAGCCCAAGGTCACCCAGCTGGCTGCATGTGGAAGATTGGGGAATCAAACCCAGCTCGCCAGATAAGAAAGCTGCTGCTCTTAACCACTACACCAAGTTGTCTCTCAGAAGGGTAAAAGAAGAGTAACAGATCAGGATTATTTTAAAAGCTTAATTAGGAAGAAGCTTAATAAGACTACCTGAGTGATCTCTGAGAGACTAATAGGAAACTTCATTTAAGAACTATATACATTTTTGTTTGTATATTTGAGAAAAATATGGAACAGTATAACAAAAAGAATGGATAAGAATTTGAGAAATAGAAAGAAAAAATGCACAGATTGTTCTAAGTAGCACTGTTTTTCTTTTTTGCACTGATGTTAAATCTGTGAGGTATTTCATTAAGAAATTAATACTATCTCTTAAAAAAAATTGAACCAAGCAGCTAATAGGTTGACAGGTCCCTTCTGGCCACAGGCAGGGGTTGGAGTAGGGTTGCCAGGCTGGGAAACTCTTGGAGATTTAGGGATAGAGCCTGGGAAGCACAAGAACCTCCGTGGTGTGTCCTCCAAACCATCAATTTCTCCAGGGCAACTGAGTTTTGTACTCAGCGGATGAGCTGTAATTCCAGGGCCCTCCCAGGTGCCACCTGGAAGCTGGCAATCTTAGGACCTAATGAAAGCATGGTTTCCTCTTCCAATACCCCATTTGTTTAATGTTTGCACTTACCATTTGGTATATTAACTATATTAACTACAAATCAATTCTATCTTGTGATTTATTTCTTGTAAGACAATCATATTAAACAAGTTATTAGAATACTATGTGAAGTTCCATGTAAGTTATATAATGTTCAGTGTAAACCACCCAGAGCTGCAAAGAAATGGGCGGTATAGAAATCTAAATAAATAAATAAAATAAAGTGTATGAGGATGAAAAGCACCAAAAAAAGAAGTGAACATCATCTGATGCTACTCCCAGCAAACTAACAGCCTCACTGGCTGAGTACTACCACATAAGAAGAGCCTTCCCCCAGGTAGATGCCAAGGACCTCAGATGCACCAGTAGAAAGGGGTCAGCCAACCCACCTTTTATCTTCAGTCAGGGGCTATTCCGTGATGTAGGAGAGTGCAAAGGATGCCACTGAAGACACCATCCTTGGTCCCTGACCTGGATAGCCTAGACAAGCTTGATCTCACCAGATCTTGGAAGCTAAGCAGTGGATGGGAGTCCTCCAAGGAACACTAGAGTCATAATGTAGAGGCAGGAAATGTCTCTTGCCTGGCTGCTAGACAATTCTAGAATCTCCTGGCTACACTATACACACGCCATACAATAAATAAATAATGATCATCCTTAGTCCTGTTCTTGGAGCTAACTGGCAAACCCTTTTGCCTTTCACCATTTTGACCCAACTGAGGAATCATCAAAACTGTATTCTTTTTCATGTGAAATTCACCTTAGTTGAAATAAGATAGCTAGATGGAGCAAATTCATTTTATGGGAAATGATCAATAATGAGCCATTAATAGTATTTTAAGCTTAAGTGTGATAAGAGTATTAATAAAGACTTTGATTTTGGGGGGAAATTATAATTTCATTACTCTTTGCTTGACTTGTTACTGATGTGGATTTAGATTTGGTTAAAAAAGTAATAATGTAGATATATCAATATTTTTGAATAAATTATTCTTACATGGTTCTTACATTCTTACATATGTTGATTATATATAGAAAAACACAAAAACACATACTTATTACTTTAAAGGGGAAAAGTGATTCGTTCATTAACAGAAGGGTAACAGATCAGGATTATTTAAATAGCTTGGTTAGGAAGAAGCACCTCTGAGAAAAAAAAACCTTAATGGAAATACCAGGTTGGCAGAGCCTTTTGGCTAAGGAACTCAAGAACTTGGAAGATAGTCAATGGAAAGAGACCAGAAGTTAAGATTAACAGAAGGAGATGAAAGGATGGGAAACAACATATAATAAATTACAGGATTTTATGGGGGAAAATAACCCTACTGAATATTAAAGTAAATGAACAGAAAAGAACTGTAAAATTTAAAGGGCGAGAACAAGCTATTCAAAGGTAGATTTGATCAACAACTAAAATATTGGCAAAAGGTAAAACCATATTATGATAATAATATGTTTGTTTAGGAGATGTTTAGAATGGATTTAGGAGACATAATCTGAAGCTTAAGGCATTTACACACTGAAGTTTAAGGCATTAGCAGAATATGTGGAGAAAAATGTTCAAGATGATTACTTACAGATAATATTGTTGGACTATCATGGTTTGCCCAAGTAGGCACCTATTGGAATAGATGGGGCAGTTAGGATTTGGTATAAAAAAAAGTGAAGAAGTTTAAAAAGTTGTATTTCTTCAAGTAAAAAAGAATTATTTAAGAATATTTGGGAGAATAAAGGTTTAAGTATACAAGGAAAGCACAATGTTAGCTTTTAATGATCTTCATCTTGATACCTTGCCTAGAAATCATTGTTAAACATGTTTCACTGGGCTGTTCTAACATAAAGGCATCAGGTAAATGGAGCAACCCATTTAGTCTTAACTTTTAAAAAATAAAGAGCAGATTATACAGGAAATTCATAAATTACTGAGAGGCGTTGGAGTAATCAAAGACAGAAGAAGAAACAGGCTTTCACTGGAAGATAATATCTTGTAAACATATGATTTTTGACCATAGGTTGCAGTGGGTCTTTTAAAGGTTCTTTTGGTAAATGAGGCTTAATTACTCAACAAGAGAAGGAAGTAGGTGCTTTATTTCTACAGAAAACCCAACTTAAGACAAACAATGAACACTGTCTGAAGCATATGAAGTTGTAGGATGTATTGGAAGCGGCTGGTCCCAGGAAAGGAGTGTGGGGGGGTGAAATTATATTACGAGATTAAAAAAACAAAAATCAAAAACTGTGCTGTATGTTAAAAGAAGAATTAGGAAGGTATGTGATATTGAATTCTTTTCATGAACCATACACTGAACATGTAAAATTTTATAAACCTCCAAAGAACGAGATAAGTTTGTGAAGGGACATATTTTTATGATATGAGATTTTAATGGAGTGATATTAACAGATGCATTAACAGATAACGTAAGATCTTTAGTCAAATCTGTTCTGAAAATGTCATTTAAATCCTACAGGTCAAGATCATGCTTTTTATTTAGTACCTAATATTTTTTATTGAATGGTTTTTCCTCATTATTATGATAAAAATTCAGCAGATTAAGTCTAATGTTGGTCATCGGTGACTCTCAGCTGAGAGGCATGGAATAGCATGTGGATAGGCCTTACACCCTAGTTCAAGAGTTGTGTTGCTTGCCAGGGTCAAAGATTAAACATATTACTGACAGGATGTCAAAACTGATAAACCCGAATGGGGACAATATGCAACCTGGGCTGAATGGTATGCACCCCAGAGTGCTCAAAGAATTTTCTGGAGAGCTTGTGGAATCCTTCTCCACCATCTTTAGGACCTCTTGGAGGACTGGAGAGGTACCAGAAGACTGGAGGAGAGCAAATAAAGGAGGAGAGATGACCCAGGAAATGACAGGCCAGTGAGTCTAACCTCAACTGCATGGAAGATAACGGAACAGATTTTAAAAGAGGTGATCTGCAATCATCTGGAGAACAATTTGTTGATCTAGAGAAGTCAGCATGGATTTGTCTCCAACACTTCCTACCAGACCAACCTGCTTTCCTCCTCTGACCAAGTGATGGCCTTATTAGATCATGGAAACTCAGTGGATGTTGTTTACTTAGATTTCAATAAGGCTTTTGACAAGGTTTCTCATGATGTTCTGATGGGTAAACTGGAGGACAGTAGACTGGATTTTTGGAGGGTTAGGTGGTTAGGGAACTGGCTAGAAAACCATACCCAAAGAGTGGTTGTCAGTGGTATTTCATCAGAGTGGAGGGAGGTGGGAGTACTGGACCCAGTACTGTGCCACAGGGCACAGTACTAGGTCCAGGACTTTTCAACGTTTTTATCAATGATCTGGACGAAGGAGTAGGAGGACTCATTAAATTTGTGTGACACCAAATTGGGAGGAGGACTGAACACCCCAGAAGATATAGAGTCCAACAAGATCTGAACATGCTAGAAATGTGGGCAAATGAGAACAAGATGCTATTCAATAATGAGAAGTGCAGAGTTCACCATCTGGGTCACAATAAAGAGAAGCATGCATACTGGATGGGAGATACACTTCTGGGTAGTAGTGTATGTGAACATAATCTTGGTGTACTTGTGGACTGTAAGCTAAATATGAACAGACCATGTGATGCAGCAGTAAAGAAGGCATATGCAGTCTTGGGCTGTATCAACAGTGGTATCACTTCAAAATTACAAGATGTCATAGTCACACTGTATACTGCATTGGTCAGACCCCACTTGGAGTACTGTGTGCAGTTCTAGAGGTCTCACTTCAAAAATTATATGGACAAAATTGGGAGGGTTCAGAGGAGAGTGACAAGAATGATCTGGGGCCTGGAGACCAAGCCCTATGAATAAAGGCCAAAGGACTTGAGAATGTTCAGCCTGGAGAAGAGGAGGTTGAGAGGAGACATGAATGTTGTCTTTAAGAATTTGAAAGGTTCTTGAGTCTATGATTCAGTCTGGAACATATACAAACCATGGTTCTATTATGATATCTTGAATTCTGAGAGAAAACTTCTGAGACTATATATACTTGAAAACTTGTTTCAAGGAACAAAGGGATTAGACAAGTGCAGGGCAGTTGGAATAAATGTTTTTGATAATTAGAGGTCAGCTAGGCCATGGTAGAGCATGCCATTTATTTAAAATCATACAAAAGATTCAAAGGTATTGGCAACAGGAAACATACTTGAAACTGGAGAGTAAGGCAACAAGGAACTCTCAAATGACAGAACAGAATGTTTTAAAATTGCAATCAGAATTGAAAAATGTGCATTGTAAAAGAGTTAGAGAAATATATGAGATGAACATTTTGAATTCGGAAATGAGCCTTCAGAGGTGTTATCAAAGATTATTATTGAGAAAAGAAAAACATGATTAAAATGCCATGTGAATCAATTTTGGTTATCTTAGTCAAAAACCATACTTCTCACTGAAAACATATATACCTTTGATTTTGCATATTAATTTGCTTTTTTAATACTTGTGATTTTTAAGTTGGTACAGTATCTAGTGAGAAATCCAGAGACAACACAACCACCAAACTGTGCATATATAAGTAGCAAGCAGCCCCCCTGTTTCCACACATACACTCTGCCTCAGTCTGGTCCATTGCTACATTCAGAGGAGCAGAATGGAATAGCTCCCTCATGTGACTGGCCTGGACATAATTTACAAAACTAGTTCAATCAACATCTCTTCGGTTTTATTTTATATCCAAGGTGCCAAAAGAAACTTCTTCGAGGCCAGAGGCAGAACAAGAGCCCTGAGAATGCATGCAGGCCAGATAAGACATAGTCTTCTTCCCACGTAAATCTCCCTATTGTATAAATGAAAAAGGACAGATATTGGAGAAACTCAAAGTAGCTCCAGACTGAGTAAGCAAAGATCTAAACAAAGCCCTCAGTGGGACTAAAAAACAGCTGCAGTGAACCCCAAATAAACTCATTGGTTAATGAGCTGATTTTCGTCAAGTGCTTCTCAATATGTAGCCTACTCCAGAAACAAAGATGCAACAAGCAGCAAACAGACACTCCCTTGGGCATGTTAGCAAATGACTAGTGCCAGATGAATCTGTGTCTGCTGAAGTCTAGAGCTTCACTCTGTACCTTTTAACTTGCTGCTGGATCAGGAGACAATAGGTTTTCCAGGTCCTCCCTGGCCACCTCCCTGGGGGGGGGGGGGGTAGGATTGCCAGTTCCAGGCTGGGAAACTCCTGGAGATTTGGGGGTAGAGCCCGGGGAGGACAGAGACCTCAGTGGGGTACAGTACCATAGAGTCCTCACTTCAAGACATTCATTTTCCCTAGGGAAACTGATTGGTGTAGACTGGAGATAAGCAGTAATGGGGGGGGGGATCCCCAGGTCGCACCTGGAAGCTAGCATCCCTATGAGTCAAAGCAGTTGTTATTTATTCTGCCTTTTCCCTTTCCCAGATCTAGCTACAGTGTAATTTAAAGTCCTGCTCAATACATCTGTCAGGGGAGGGGGACAAAAGGTCAAGAAGAAAGTGTAGGGATTTCATCTCCAGGTTTACAGGCACATGGGGGGGTATCTCTGTTTGGCCAAGTGGTACATCTACAATGTACAATGGACTCCGGGGAATAGTAGAGGACAGGAAGGCCTGGAGGATCATTGTCCATGGGGTCGCGATGGGTCGGACACGACTTCGCACCTAACAACAACAACATCTACAAACCACCATGCCACAGTGTCCTGTATCTAGAAAGCAATTTTGTTTTTACGTCTCCTAAGATTTTACAATAATTAAAGCCCATGTTGTGATCAGTCTGAAATTGCTGGTCAAGATTCTTATAAAGTTGTTAGGAATAGACCGATTCAAGTGGATAGCCATGTTTGTCTGAAGTAGCACAACAAAATTTGAGTCCAATGGCATACACATGAAATCTTATGACTTGAATAAATCTTTGTTAGTCTTAAAGGTGCCATTGGACTCAATTTTTTATTATGAATAGACTGTAGAGCATATGGTATTAACTCACTTATTACTAAGTCATTCCTCCCTCATCATTTTCAAAGTCTAGCTTAGTCAGGGTATTCGCAGACAGGAAGGAACAACGTATATACACAACCAGGCCTTAGTTGTGATCATGGGCACTAACCCTTACCTTCCCAAAGTTATCTTTGTGCTTCCGATAATCCATATCTTCTTCCTGTGAATCAAAAAGTCTGTGTCAATGGTGAATAATTCTTGCTGGGTTCTTCCAGTTCAGGAACAAAATATGATGAACTTTGCATCAGATCAGGCACAGTTGTCATTACATTTACCCACAATGACATAAGCTCTCAATAGGAACTTGCACAGATATTGTATATGATACGGCTGGGGTTCATCTTCAACCACCCATAAAGCACAAAGTGAAACGTCAAAAACAGATGTTTTTGACCCACTCGCAAATGTAGTCTTGAGGAAATGATCACACCGCCGATCTGAGAAACTAATGCCACCTTGCACTGCTACACACAGGCCATGGCAGCCACCCCCCTTCTCTGTGCAACCCACTTAAACTCCTTTTCCTTGGCCTCCCAGCACTGCCATCTGGTGATCCACACAAACAACATTTCCCCTCTCTTTCCTCACCACCAGTTCACCCACACAGTACATGAACGGTAGTAGTCTGACTTCATTTCAAAGGCTACTTCATCACACATATGCTTCATTATGTTTTTTGGCATCTGCAACCTAGAAGGCTTCTGCCAAGCAACACTGGTCCTGGTACATATCACAGAGATCAGCAGATTCCAGTCTCCTAGCTTTCCCCCAGACAGCTCTTAGTAGTCATAGAATCATAGAATCATAGAGTTGGAAGGGACCTCATTGGTCATCTAGTCCAACCCCCTGCACTATGCAGGACACTCACATCCCAATCGCTCATCTACTGTAACCTGCCACCCCTTTGCCTTCACAGAATTAGCCTCTCTGTCAGATGGCTATCCAGCCTCTGTTAATAAATTTCCAAAGATGGAGAACCCACCACCTTCCGAGGAAGCCTGTTCCACTGAGAAATCGCTCTAACTGTCAGGAACTTCTTCTGGATGTTTAGATGGAATTTCTTGTGAATTAATTTCATCCCATTCATTCTGGTCTGTCCCTCTGGGGCAAAAGAGAACAATTCTGCTCCATCCTCCATATGGCACCCTTTTAAATACTTGAAGATGGTTATCAGATCCCCTATCAGTTGTCCCCTCTCTAGGCTAAACAGACCAATCTCCCCCAACCTTTTTTCATATGTCTTGGTCTCCAAACCCCTCACCATCTTTGTTGCCCTCCTCTGGACACGTTCCAATTTGTCAACATCCCTCTTCAACTGGGGCACCCAAAACTGAACACAGTACTCCAAGTGAGGCCGAACCAGAGTACAGTAAAGTCAGAAACATTATTGCAACCTGCCCAGGAAGCAACCCCTAGACTAGAAGGCCATAGGAAACTGATGGAGACAAGAAGTCACTGTATCCCCTGTCCACGTCCGTCTTTGACTCACGATATTACTGTGGTGAGCCTTGGTCATAAGCAGCATACGGCCAACCAGATCTGTGGTAGACACTCCCTGAGTGCGTTTACATTCCCTGCAATAAGACAAGGTCAGAGTGAGACAGGCGCTCTGGAAACAGCTACTAGGAGTATCTATCATGTCCTCAGTTTTGGATCTCCTTACTGCAGTGAGAATATTCCTGAGACACACTATGATTAACCCAATATTGAGATTGAGATCACCCTGCTCTACTGTTTACTTTGAGACCTGATCACACATGCACCTTAAAAAAAAAGGGGGGGTTGCCGGAAAGAGATGCAATAGGGAAAGGGGATTTAGGAGGAAATTATTTTGGCCTATTCTGAAAGGTTTGTTTTTTTTAGATTTGATTTCTCTGTGTTTATCTGGGATTTTCTTCTCTTTCCAAAACTCAAATTAGGAATTACAACTTGAAGTGAATTCTATTGTTTCATGACTGAAAGCATTTAAGTATTTAAAAATACATTTAAGGTTCCGTATGTCCCAGTGCAGGACTCTCCCTCTCTCTCCTCTAAGCTCAATGGTCGCCTTTCTTCACAGTAAAAACCAAAGGGGGGAGGGGGTTAAACTGTTTCATTAACTTCACTAGTACTGAGTGGATTTTGCCCAGTCTGAAATCAACACGTTATTTCGCTTGGAGAGACCCCCCTCTCCACTTCTAGCAGATAAAAAAACAAGAAACCCAACTGTACAGCTTGCAATCCTTATTAGTGGAAAAGAGCAAGAGTCTAAAAGCAACATCTTAACGACTAACAAAATTTGTGGCAAGGCATGAGCATTCCTGAGTTGCTGCTCACTTCTTCAGATACAGCTAGAATATGAGTCCATCTGTCCTTGTATCTTGGAGAGTGGTGTGATTTCAGATGCTGAATGATCATAGTAGGCATTGTTAATGAGACAGGAAACCTAAGTCTCAATTCAGTCCAGAAGGATGCATTCTCTTGAGCAGGGGTAGTCAAACTGTGGCCCTCCAGATGTCCATGGACTACAATTCCCAGAAGCCCCTGCCAGCATTTGCTGGCAGAGGCTCCTGGGAATTGTAGTCCATGGACATCTAGAGGGCCGCAGTTTGACTACCCCTGCTCTTGAGCTTCATTATCAGTTGCAGTTCAGCAGTCTCTCTTTCTAATCTCCCTATGAAATTCCTTTGTAAGAGAACTGCTACTCTTAAGTCAGCAACTTAAAGTCCTGGAAGATTAAAATGTTTCCGCACTAATTTTTAAATGTGGTTTCTAATGTCAGATTTATATCCATTTATTCTTTGAATCTTCCTGGACTGAATTGAAATCTAGCTCTCACTACCAATGCTCCTATTTCCACACCTACCATCTCTCTGTATATCACAACTAATCCAATCAAACCTGCAATTGTCATTCATCTGCTATTGCCATTCAGCATCTGAAATCACCTTTATCAAGTTTATATCTCCAGTACCTGGTATTACACTTAACGGCATCCATGGCCCAGCCCAGTGACCTTTATGCCAGATCTGACCCTCATAACATATGAGTTCAACATCCCTGGTCTAGGCTTTCTCTCTTTCCTTGCACCCAGCTAAGCCAGTTCTTGCAAAACAGTAGTTTTGCAACAAGATGAAACAACTTTTCTCTATTTTAATTTCCCTCCCTCTTTTCCAAGTTTCTCATTAATTGGTCTCTTCTTTCACATAATTATTCTGCTGCGCCCCCCCCCCATTTTAGGAATGAAGAATCGACATGGAAGCAAGCAATGGCAAACTGCTTCCAAGCATCTCTTGCCTTAAAAACTCTATGGGGTCACTGTAAAAAAGCTGTGATTTGATGGCAAAAAATGGAGGAAGGCAAAAAAACAAAAAAAGGATGAAGGAAATAGGCTAGGTATGCCTCTGCACTATTCTGACATGAGCAGCATCGGTTAACAAGGAGAAAATTACCGGTATCTCCCAGCATTTTTCACTTCTTCATAAGTGTCCTTGCCATCCACAGTAAGTGTGATGTCATCTAGGAAGATAAAGAGCATTAGAACAGTGCTAGCAAACAGAAAGGTTCTGAAAACTTTAGTTGAGCATGGCTAGCACTAGTATGTACAAATGACTGACTACAAAAAGCTCATGTACTCACTTCCATGTACACAGAAGTCACAGTTGTATTTATCCAGAGTTTCTAGTGTTGTAACATAGGGAGCTCCTGGCACAATCTCATCCACCCACTTGATAGCTTTCACCATTTTGTATCTCTCTTCTTGTGTGAAGACAGGAGGACCTTTATGTTTGGAGATTTCCTCTGATTTTAAGAAGAACAATAGTTGTTAATATCACGCTGGATGCGAAGACAAGCAAGAAAGGGTGGCTATCATAATCAAATGTATCTCCCAAATAGTCAAGTGACATCTGGCCAGCCATTGTTGGAGACAAAGTACTGATTAGACAGAACTTTTGATCTCTAAAGCAAAACAAATTATGTAAAGCACACTATCAGTACATTCAGTATTCAACAGCACTTGCCATTGATTTCCCCCAACCAATCTCAACAAACATTTAGGAAAATCTAATTTCCTTCAGCTACCCCCAACTGAATACACAGTAACTGATTCCCGTGTGTCTAAAACAGTTCTCAATAGGAATCCTTAAATCCTCAGCCTGTTATGAACACCTCTCTCCTCCTGGTAAGAACATAAAAGCAGCCCTGCTGGATCAGACCAGTTGTCCATCTAGTCCAGCATCCTGTCTCACAGAGTGGCCAGCTTTGGAGGTCCAACGAGGCCGAGGCTTTCACCTGATGTTCCCTCCTAGTTCCAGTATTAAGAGGGTTATGGCCCTTGAATGTGTCCATCCCCTTTAGTCACTGCAGCTAGTAGCCAGTGATAGACCTACTTTTCAGGAATCTGTCTCATCCCGTTAAATCTGTCTATGTTTGTATTCTCCAAGTCTATCTTTTATTATTTCCTAATTGTCCCTGTCCCACAGAACTCTGTTGACTTGCTCACAAAGCTATAAATGAATTGTCACAACACTTTTATCACAATCAGCGATAAGGACTCTTCCAAGAATGTGTATCTGAAGAGAGCTTGCATGGAGAAGATTGCTAAAAATTGCATTAACTAGCTGTACTGCTGTAATACCAGTAGACATACAGTCTGTAATAATTCCTACCCTTGGTCTAGGTATACTCAGCCTTATTTTAGGCCTAGAAAAAGCTCTAGAATCTGTGAATTCTAATGTCACAAGGATATTATGGACAGTAACAAAGTAATCTGGCAGGGGCTGGTTGAATCTGTTGTGACCATGTTTTCAGAAAGATATCTGGGAATCCTTAATAAAGGTGCTTCTGAAGCAGCCATCAGTAAAGACATTTCCTTACCATCGGTGTGGACTCCCACAATAAGATAATCCCCCATCGCATGAGCCTGGCGCAGCTGGTTGGAGTGCCCATAATGCACCATATCATAGCTATAAAATACAAGAGAGTTTGTGTGAAGAATTTGGCTTGGCACTGCTATCACAAGACTCTTTCTGTATCATGCATCGAATGCTACAGTGCCATCTGGGCTAGCTATCCACCCAGTACACCCCTGGTATTATTGACAGAGGCGGGCTCTCACAAGTAGTAAAGAATGGCCTTATTCCTAGGAAAATGAAACCGAGGTCTAACGGTACCCCCAAAGACTATTGGTATTTATTCTCGCATGAGCTTTCATGAACCGGAGCTCATTTCTTCAAAGGGTTTTATTCCTAGCTACTGAAAACTATTAAACAGACACCTACACTGTCTTCATCCGAAGTGTTATCCACTACCATGTTCTCGACACTATTTAGAGATGCATGTGCTCCAGTTCTAATAAAGAATTAAAGTATACTGCAAAGTCACAAGTATGTACAGAAACGTCACTAAGGAAGAGCAGGGATTGGTGAGCTACATTTCAAATTAAAAGTGGTCCACTTTGTAAGGACTAGGCACCCCCTACACACACACACACACACACACACACACACACACACACTTGCTTATTCTTTGAAAGTAATTCCCTTCCAGGATCACTTTGTAGCAGAGAAACAGCCATCAGACCATAACTCTGTCATTTTGGTTTAGCTTGCCCCTGAAAAGTACATATATTTAGAATTGCTGGTGAAGGACACTTGTTTGTATAATAATTTTATACTTATCATATTGTAATATCAGAATCCTTGAGCATATTTTCTAAGTCCAAATGCCTCCCTACAACAATTTTCAGGGACAAAGACAAGCATGAATCCTCCTTTTGGCACTGAAAAAAAAAGTGTGTGTGTGTGTGTGTGTGGGGAGAAATATTGGCTCATAAGCAATGCTGAGCTCAACCCTCCAACTAGTGATTCATTACGCCTCTATTCCCATGCAAGGAAACAGAGCCTTTTGCCTGCCTTTCTTCTTTTTCAACTCTTTGTGGCTTCCCCTGTGTAGTATTTTATTCTGAAAAGTTGACTATAATATGATATACACTGTGTGTCTGCAGAACATTTATTGCAATATTTTTTATTCATCTGCTGACAAACTTTTCAAGCTCAAGGCACACTGGGACTGGCTCCTTGGGACTGCATACAGAATAAAGCACTCATGTATTTTGGCTTCCGCTGCTGTTTGCATTGCAGTTGGTTGCAGCTTTTCTCCTCCTGCTGATAAGGGACTAGGAAAACAGAGAAGGAGATGTTAAATATTCTCCCAAAGAGGAAAACACTCCACAAGTAAGTGAACTACTCATAGACTCTAAATTAGGGAGGGATCTTGTTTTGCTAGAAGGAAATGAATACCTGGGGCCCATTGGCACAAGTCATGTAAACCACATTCTGTTGTAGGTGTACAAAATCCACTTGTATCAGCTTTGTAAATCAAATGATGTCAACACAGCACTGAATGCATTGTAACATCTGACACACTTGAAATGCAATTATAAGTTAAGCTTCCTGCATGGTCATTAGTCAAAAACTTGGTACAACATGTTACATCTTTATGTGCACATTTATAACTTTTTCTTCGTACCAGTAGTGGGAGAAGTACATAGTACGTAGCTATCGTATTGCAATATACTGTTGTGTCTTGGAGCCAGCATTCCTAAGGATACCTTTCAATGACCATAGACCTCACTTACCCTGATGACATGGGGAGAAATTTCTCAACCTTCCCATACACCCTGTAACCTATACTGAAAGCTGGCAGAGATAAATACAAGCAGTTTATGCATCCTTCTCATACACACACACACACACACAAGGATATACGGTCACAAGAGATGACATGCAAGATGCTAGATTCATTGTGTTTCACGATTACACAACATTCTTGCTAACATTTGAAGTTATTCCTGAAGTTGGCTGTTGCTGAGAAAATAAAAAAAAATTCCTTTAGGATCAAGGTCTTTCCATAACAAGTATGTTGTCTCTTCATGGAATTCACAATTAGGGCTGATTGTGCTACCCAAATCCTGGAATGCTGTGATAACAGCATATGCTATCTGCTAACAAGGCAATCGAGACTATTAATGAAAACTTGCCTTGCCTGTTCTGTTCCACACCAAGCCATGTGGATTAAACACTCTGCCAATGCAAGACATTCCAACTGCACTTCTCAAAGCTCATTGACTAAGCTGCTAGGAATGCCATGCAAGGCATGCAAAAAGATTGCATCTAACAGAATTGCATAAGCAGACTGCTACTAAATGAAGCTGTAAGCACAGAAGTCACATGTTCCTAAGGCATTTGTGCTCCCAAGCATGAATAAAACATTTATTAGATGCTGTCAACATTAGTCTAGCTCAATTACCAACTGAATGCTGGAGGGCATGGAAGACAGGATAAGAACAACCTTGTATGGAGCTGCCTGGGGAGGGGGATTAAATTGCATCAAGACAACTTGGGTTCAAATCTCCACTCAGCCATGAAGTTTTCTGGGCAATTTCAGGTCCACCACAGAAAAATTTACAGAGCATTTTTACAGAGAAAATGGGATAACTTCAGAGTTTGGGAAGACTAGGACACATATAAGAGCCTCTTGTGGCGCAGAGTGGTAAGGCAGCCGTCTGAAAGCTCTGCCCATGAGGCTGGGAGTTCGATCCCAGCAGCCGGCTCAAGGTTGACTCAGCCTTCCATCCTTCCGAGGTTGGCAAAATGAGTACCCAGCTTGCTGGGGGGTAAACGGTAATGACTGGGGAAGGCACTGGCAAACCACCCCGTATTGAGTCTGCCATGAAAACGCTAGAGGGCGTCACCCCAAGGGTCAGACATGACTCGGTGCTTGCACAGGGGATACCTTTACCTTTACCTTTAGGACACATATTTGACATAATGGTTCTGTGACTTTTGTTTACAACACACCAGTTCCACTCCTTAGACAGCCATCTTCTGATGGTATACTCTCCTAAGAATATCCAGTTTGAATCATTAGGTCATGGGTTGTCTCTGGCATGGTCTCCCAGAACGAGTGATGATGGTGCCTTCAATTACTGCATTCAGTAAAATAGTTTTTATTCTGGAGAGCATTTGCTGAAGTGTAAACCATTTTGGGCAAAGCTGGCTATCATTTAATCATTTGTGCCGTTTTACATTTTACGCTGTTTTTTGACTTTGCAGTGGTGTAATGGTTTCAAATTTTTGTTATTGTGACCTTGCAGGTTTTATTGATTTGCAATCTTAATTGGCTAATCTTTGGATACCTAAATCTGGTGACTGCAGCTGTGAACACACAGAAGAGACCTTTCTACAAACCTGAAAAGGGCCCCAGGTTTTCAGGAAATGTGAAATCTTTAAGAAGCCCCAAAATATTAGGGTGGGGGGGGATTAAAAAGTCAAACATGATAAAAGGAGAACCTGTAGCTTTAAGCAACATATTTTCTCAGTAACTGTTGCCAGGCTAGGTTGTTGTGAGGGAAAACTCAGGAGGTTTTCCAGGCTATTTTGGCCTCGAGGGAAGATTCATCAAAGCTAGGTCTGTCCATGGTACCAGCTCCAAATTGGGAAATTCCTAGGGATTTTTGGTGGAGTCTGAGGAAGACAAGGTTTGGGGAGGGGAGAGGCCTCAGCCGCCTAGTATGCCATAGTATCTACCTTCCAAAAGGGAGGGTTGTCAGATCCAGGTTGGGAAACTCCTGGAGATTTGGAGGTAGAGTCTGGGAAGCACAGGGACCTCAGTGGGGCACGAAGAGAAAAGAGTGGAGAAAAGAGTGTTTTCTCCAAAGCATCTATTTTCTCCAGGAGAAGTGATCTCTGTAATCTGGAAATAAGCTGCAATTTCAGGGAATTCCCAGGTCCCACCTGGAGGCCACCATCCCTGGGTCTGGAAGACCCAGGTTTGAATCCCCCTATTGTTTTGAAAGCCAGTTTGGTATAAAGAGCAGCAGCCTCTTATTTGGATAACTGGGTTTGAGTCCCCACCCCTCCCCCACATGCTACCAGCTATGTAACCTTGGGCCAGTCACAGCCTCTCAAATTTATCTCAACCTCACCTGCCTCACAGGGTGTCTTGTGGGGAGAGGAAGCGTAGGTGACTGTAGGCCACTTTGAGACTCCTTAAGGAAGTAAATAGACGGGTATGAAAACCAGCTTTTTTTTCTTCTTGGAAGCTCACTGGGTGATATTGGATCACTTACATAATTTCAGCCTAACAGGGTTGTTGTGAGATAAAAAGGGGGAGAGGAGAACAATGTAAGCTGCTTTCACCCTCACTGTGGATAAAGGCAGTATATAAATGATGTCAATAAATAATCAATATAGCTTAAGATGGATGGAGTGAATGACTGAGAATAGAATGAGGCAGGGAAGGGGGAGAGGATATGGGGATTGCTTATGGAATGGAAAGAGAAAATAGCATGAAAATGGGGATACAGGGAACAGTGAGGTGCTACCTCACAAGTCTTTATGGGCTCTTACCATGCGTGTGAGCCTGGCCTAGTGACTGGCATCACACTACTGGGCCACAGTTTTTCTAGGTAGAGACTTCTGGGAGTTGGGGAAGATTAAAACAGAAGGACCATAATTGTAGGTTTACAACCACAGTATCTCCTACACACCCTTTTAAAATCAGGAACCTAAATAGGTCCAGTGGATATTTTGTGTTCAACCATTGTGTACATTAGAAAAATGTTTTTGGACTATAGATAAATGTTAAGAGCCATTGATGAAGATAGTGGTTGAAAACAAGTTTTTCCCTTGGAGGCTGTGCTTATTTTCACAATTGTCAGCTCAGTTTACACTACAGAAAACGGCTGCTTTGGAGGCTGGACTTTGTGGAATTATATCCTGTTGGGCTCATTTCCCTCTCTAAACCTTATTCTCCATCCTAAAATCTCCAGGAATTTCACAACTTGGAGCTGGCAACCATAATGGTGGAACTGATCTCTATAGTTGGGAAACCTGTTGTTACTCCAGGACATCGTCAGGCCCTACCTGGAGATTGGCAACCCTATAAAGGGATAAGCAAGCAGAAAAATGGGAGAGGCTATGGCAGTGGTTCTCAACCCGGGGGTCGGGACCCCTTTGGGGGTTGAACGACCTTTTCCCAGGGGTCATGGCAGGGCGAGCAGCTTGGCTGGGGGGGGGGGGCGCCACCACTGTTGCCGCTCCTCCTGCAACTGCCCGTGCTTGGCCACAAGCCACCAGCCCACATCCCTTTACTGATGTCTCCAAATAAATTTTGTCTGAGGGAGGGTGCCTGCACACGAAAGCTCATGTCTTGAATAAATCTTTGTTGGTCTTAAAGGTGCCCCTGGACTCAATTTTTGTTCTTCCAAATTGTTGGTTTTCGTTACTCAGTTCATACCCTGCCCTTCTCTCCAGAGGAGTCCCAAAGTAGCCGACATCACTCCTTTTCCATTTAATTGACACAACTGCCTTGCGGGTAGATTGAGATAGAGCGTTTGTCTGTCTGGAGCAGAGGAAAAAAGCAAGATAGGCAAGGCGGGACAAGAGGCAGAACTGAACTGAGAAACCCCGGAAAAAAACAATTTATAGACAATCATGAACAATGGATCTTCACGTCATTGGTCAGTTTTGGTTTGATATTATGGTTGGGGGTCACCACAACATGAGGAACTGTATTAAAGGGTCACAGCATTAGGAAGGTTGAGAACCACTGGGCTATGGGGCTTTCAGAAAAAGGAAAGAGCAAATAGTGGGGCAAGGAAAATGAGATTATAAACTTGTATGTTTATAATCTCAAAGTCTGGCAAGAACAGAACAAGACACAAGAGAGAACATTCTGTTCATGGTTTCTGAACCCTTCTGCGGCATCAAAATGGTAGTAGTAACTGTGCAAGAGATATTGAAACACAAAAGCTCACGTAACCAGCTTTCTTCATCAGAGAAGGAAGGAGGCACTAGAAGGGCTAGGTCATTTCTACAAAGTTCTGAAATGCCTTGATACCTCTTCCCCTTGTGCCTCTTACATGCTCCCCCACCTATTTACCATTCTGGTTGATGGACCTAAAAGACATTTGCTTGGGTCTCTGTAAATCATCCCAGAATAATAAGGTATACTCAAGGCCACATGGAATCCTTGGCAATAATCATAAACAAGTGTCACAGTGGGGCCACTAAACACACACCTCATTATAACCAGGGGAATCCAGGGCACAGGATAACCTCCAGAATAGTTTCAATGAAGAAACGGAAGTTTATGACCCTCTCTAAACTCCAAAGTCCTTTCTACATTGTACATAGATGAGAACACCCAGTTCCTTTACAATAATAGATTTATTAGAACATTTAAACTTCCCCACTTCTGGCACAAGGCAATCAGCAGGGGAAGGAGTTAATGCAGCCACAGATTATCCAGCAACTGCCCAACTACCCACTACCAAAAACCTTGCTCTGGGATAGGTCTGGCTCTCAAGGCTCCAGTACTGCAAACTGCTGGTGGCTTGCCTAGTCTTCCACCCACTCAAAAAGCTCATGCTCGGTATCATTACATACAAAATCTAGAGAGTGCTAGTAAGAGGGGCTGCAAGACGAGAGATCTCCGTGCTGCCCCCCACCCCCCGCAAATGCCAACCAATTACAAGAACAAAACAAAACAAAACCGGATGGGTGGAAGGCCAAAGGAGTTGTGGATTGGGCTGAACAAGCAGGCAGGCACATACTTCTCTACCACACTTCCGCCCCTCTCCGTTAATAGTGCGCGGCGCAATCCGAGATTTACTCGGGAGGCAGCCCCGCGGCGGAGCCGGCGCCTGGGCACGGGCATCGGGGCACATCTAGTGGCGCTGCTCCTCAAGGGCCGTCAGCTGCCCAGGCTGCCCATGGCCGAAGGACACAGCCGTCAGGGATTCGCCTCCACCTCTGCAGCCAGGCCAGCCGAAGAGCCGAGGCATGCCCACCCAAGGGCGCCGCGGGAGGAGAGCGAAGCCTGCGCGGCCGCTTGCCCAGCGGGACCCCCGGCCAGGAGCGGAGCCGCCGAGGAGCTCGGCCACCCACCAACGCCGTCGAGGGCCGCGTGGCCGTTGCCGGGGAGACGCGCACGTTTTGCAGCGGCGGCAGCCCCTGGATGGTGGGAGCGGGACCCAAGCGGCCGTTGTCATAGAAATAGCGAGGGAGACACCCTAACCGCCGACTCGGTCGCCTGGGTTACAAGTACCGGGGGGGGGGGAGGGTTCCTCACTCACCATCCATCGCACCAGACACGCACAGGCCGGGCAGCGGCGGATGCACCACTGGAAGGCGAGGAGGCCCCCACAGACCCGTTCCGCAGCATCTCTAACGAGCAACTCCGCGCTGGACTCTTGGCGGCTGCCCTGACCCTCGAGCTGTCATTAGTCAGGACCTTCCCGCGTCACCTGATCAGTGACGTACTGAAGCGAACGCAAACACTCCCTTCTTCGGGGCATCACGTGACAAAGGAGGGCCTGCCTGCCTGCCGTGGTCTCGCCCCTTGGGAAGGAACTTCCCTTCTCACGTTGCCAGGAGCCTCCGGGGTGCTGAAGACGGCCCGGGGAAAGGCTTCGTCGCACACCCCTCACCCGGCGGCCAACTAGGCCAAGGCTGCGGCCCCCTGCCTTCCAGGCCCATGGACAACGGCTCTTGGCTGACACCGTGGCGATTTACCTACTTACTCTGCCAGGGTGTTTTCTCTGCGGAGCCACCTACCTCAGGGGCAGGGAGAGCGAGGAAGAGCATGCACGTGGCGCCACTTTCCTTTACCCAGCTCCCTGCACAGTTCAGGCAGCAAGGTGCATGACTTGCCAGCAGAGCAGGACCTCTCCTCTTCTGCCCCTCATTAGCTGGGGAGGGGTCTTTTCCAGATGCATTTGTCCTCATGGCAGGACCCTGCAAAGGTCAAGCACTACAGTTGCTGCTTCTGACTACCAACTGCAGCATCCTCATTGCCTTGCTTGTCTTTCAGGGTGGGGCAGGATTTTTTTGTTGGGGCCATAATTGCCAATTCCCCTCCCTCCAATGGAATTTATACCCATCATCAATCTTTCCCTGGAAACCTGAATCTCCCTCCCTTTAACTGTCCATGTCATTGTGAGCAGGCAGCATTTCCCTGCCCGTTCACAATCTACTGCAGCTTTTTTCGACCTTTTGACCATGGAGGAGCCTCTGAAATAATTTTTCAGGCTTCAAGGAGCCCCAGAAGTTATGTTGGCTGGCCATGCCTTCCTGCTGTGTCGCCCTGAAAGTGACATGTCACCAAAAGTGACAGCACCACTTGGGTTAGCAGGTAGGCTTGAGGAGGACTGGGGTGGAGGGAGAGACAGAAGATGATTTAAGCTGGGAGAGTAGGAGCCACAGTTCAGCAAACATTCGTCAAAGCAGTGCTGTACAAATAGCAGTTATTTGCACTTGTGCAATGGCACCAATTTCAATTTTTTTAACAAGGTGAATACAGGAAAAGTGTTGGAGCCTGGAAACCATTACTGAGCCTTCTTACATGCACCAAAACAAATCACTTTGAGAACATTCCCAAATAGTAGTGCACACTACAGAAATTACATTTGTTTCACACAAAAACAAAAAAACCTGTAGCAAATCAACGAGAAAAATTGAACCTTCATGGCAGGGGGCAGAGTGAGGAAATTGCCAGAACAGTGGAATGATACATCACCTTGAAGTCCCATTAGCGATACAAGCTGAAACTTAAACCTGGCAAGACTGAGGCGCTCTGTATTCATAGAAAGGCAGATCAGGGACTTAAGATCACCTGTTTTGGATGGGGTTATACTTACCTTCAAAAGCCAGGTTTGCAGCTTAAGTGTGCTGCTTGACATAAGTCACACTAGAAGTCCAGGTAGCTGCTGTGACTTGAACTGCAATTGCTGATTCCTGGTTTAATCAGTTCTAGCCACAGTGATCCATGCCTTAGCTACATTTAGCCTAGACCAGTGATCCCCAACCTGCGGGCCGCGGCCCGGCGCCGGGCCGCAGCTCCCTCTCCCCGCCCCCCCCCCGCAGTAAAAAACTTCCCAGGCCGCAAGCTTGCGGCCCGGGAAGCTACTTACTGCGGGAGGGCGGGAAGAGGGAATCAGGGCCGGGCTGCGCCCGCGCGGCCCAATCCACGGGCGCGGCCCATGGGTGCGGCCCGATCCGCGGGCGTGGCTTCCGGGCACGGCCCGATCCACGGGCGCGGTCCCCGCGGGCGCGGCCCGATGCCCTGCCGGTCCCCAGCCTAATAAAGGTTGGGGACCACTGGCCTAGACTACTGCAACATGTCCTACTTGGAGCTACCTTTCAAGTATGCTCAGAAGCTGCAGCTAGTGCTTCTGTGTCTGGGTATAGAAAGTGTATGTCCCCAATATTATAGCAATTACACTAGCTACTGATCCACTCCCGAGCCCAATTCAAGGTGTTGGGTTTCATCTTTAAATCTCTATATGGCTTTCAACTGTGGAATCTGAATTGCAATCTCCCACACATTCCTGCCTAGAAATTAAGACTGCAAGGAGATATTGTGGACCAACCTCCCCCACAAAGGTGTGCCTGGCCCTTGCATCATGGATCTCCAGGAGGCATGTGAAGACGAATTTATTTAGGACAGCATTTATTAAGATTTATTATTGGCTAACTAGGGTTTTTTAATGGTGACTTTTAATGTGTATTATCATTTTCTGTTTTTATATGTCATATTTGTATTATAAGTCATCTTGAGAAAGGTGGCCAATAACTGTGCTATGTAAAAATGATTGTAATTATACTGCATTCTACTAGTGTGGAGCCACCACAAGACTCATCTAAAATAGCATTTTGTTTTCACGCTGGCAAAATGGTTCTAGCTCATTTGCAAACCTTCCCCTCTGCAAGTATGTGTATGCACACAAAATATTTGCCAGCGTATAAGACAACCCCCCAACATTTCCACTCAAAATATAGAGTTCGTTATATACCTGGCCCGCCCCTGCATCTCCCTGTGACCGGCACTAGTGCGCAAATGTGCATGTGCGAACTCTGCGTAGACAAGGGGCGAGCTGGAGCACCACTGCTTCCCACCGAGCAGAACAGGCCAGTCATGCCGAAAAGGCTGGCACCCCTGTCTCGCTGCTGATGCTCGCCGCAGCTACGCCGGATACCGCACAACACTGGATGGTATGTAGAATGAGGTGGGCGGGTATCAGGAAGCCACTATGGGCACCGGGCGGGCATCGGGAGGCCACTATGGGCACCGGGCGAGCATCAGGAGGCCACTATGGGCAGCTATGTCTATCCCAACTGAAGTGCACCTGGCATATAGGATGACCCCCCCACTTGGAGGCATGTTTTTCAGGGGGGAAAATAGTCTTATATGCCAGCAAATACAGTAATTATCATTTGGTTTACAACTTCCATAATACAACTCCAGCTGAAATGCCTTCTTCAGCTCCAATACAGCCAGACTTAGCAGGCATAGATACATAGAATGGGTGGTGATTCAACCTCTGCATTAAATGAAAAGTCAGCCTTCCAAGAAACTGCCATTTATTTATATTTTTGTAATTTAAGAATTGGCAGCCCTGAGTATCAAACGCCAGGAACCTAGGTAGGCTTTGGCCTGCATCCTGTTCATAAAGTGAGGAAAATTATATAAAACGTATATGAAAATAGCAGCTGCTTTTCCAGTTAACCCAGCAATCCTGATCACATTGAGTGCAGAGGACATTTCTTGTCCTGATATTAGTCACTTAAATTGGACCCCAAGGTTAAAAAGTCTAGTGTCCACTTTGGGGAGGGGCATAATCAAGAAGCTTTTTTCCTCTTTGTGCCTTTTGCACAGCCCCTGCCAAACCAGCCACCAGAGAAGGGAGCTGCAGACACCTGCTGCTGCTCTCCTAGCTGCACTTCATGAAGACTTGCTGGTGGGGTCACAGGTTTCCGGCTATGGCTGTTACTTTCTTCAGGTCGCAATGGAGTAGCCAAAGAGAAGATAGGATCCTTTGTTCTAGGGAGAGAAAGAGAGATAATTGCCAGAGAACATTGCCAGAGAATTTCACATTCACAGCCCAAGGATCAAGTAAAAAAAAAATCACCATGTGTAACACACTACAGCAAAACAAGCCTTGGAACAATTACATCACAAAACACACCTTGTGGCCCAAATGTTCCAAAGAATTGTTTTCATTAAACAGGCATATGACATTGTGTTAGTAAACACGGTAAGCCTAACCACATAAAGGGGTAGTGGACAAAACTACTAATGATTTGCCAAAGTCATGTATGAAGTTGGAACCCTTACAAGCTTAACATTCTGCTCACCTGTCATAGCAAGGGATAGGAAGTCCCAGCTCATCCATCAAAAGCTTCATCACATCATCACATTTCCCATGAAGCTTCAGGGCTGCTAGATCATCCTTTGGTGTCCACTGTGGACAGAACACCCAGTACAGTCATGGAAGTGAACAACTGGCTAACCACTGCTATCAAGTCAGAATCATTTGGGCTGTAAAAAGACTCATGACAAAGAACCAGCAATCCATTAATGTTTCATAATTCATGAAGCACAAAGGAGTGTTCTTAAACACACATGACTCACAATTTCAACCTACTATCAGACAGAATACATTACATAACCACTTAAGAAAGAGACAGAAGGAAGAAAAAAGTCCTTAAGCAGCTGTACAATTTTTCAGTTCAGAATACAGAGAGATTTAAAAGACACAGTGCCCATCCCATTTAAATTTATAACCAGTTACATGGTTATATTGTATGGGTCTCTCTCTCAAGAGAATTGTGAGATTTGCTTTTAATGTTAATGTTTAGGACTGATGATTTTACTGATTTTATGTAATTTAAATGTTGTGAGTCGCCCTGAGTCCCATGGGGAAGGGCAGCATACAAATGGAAAAATAAATAAAAGTAATAAAATAAAATCAGCAGAGAAAGCAACTACTAATGGCTTTTCAGGGTGGGGATACCCGTGCAAAACAGTAGCAATCTTGCACAGATCCCATTTACACTGTGGTAATAGTCATACAAACTTATGAATCATACAAACAAAGCAGTCAGACAAACAGTCCATTTGGCCTAAGCCTGTCTTGTTTGAAAGCAGGTCTCCAAAGTCTCAAAGGATTTTTTTCCACCTCTGTTTCCCCAGGATTCCTTTCCGTTAAAACCCAAATGCCAAGATCTGAGACCTTTCTGTATGCAAAATATTGCTCTCTCACTGAGCTATGTCCAATTCTATTAATCGTAACAATGCAATTAAAACTCATATGGCATTTGAAATCAGAGCAAAGTGTTCTGCCCAGATGCTATATGGCTCAAACTCACCTGAAGATTTACAATGTAAAGCTTAGGTCGGCGCCTGGGTGGCTTGCTCATGCACCATAAGTGTGGATATTTCTTCAAAACCTATTGCAGTAAGGGGAAAGCAACCAAAACATGAACAAGCAAGGAACAAGCAAGGTTTAGGCTGACAGATACCTGAAAACAATCTATTCCACTTAATATTTCTGGTAAGGTCTAGGAGAAGGAGCTGGTCTCATGGCTTAAGCGCCAGTGCTTAACACCCACTTAAGGTGGCTGTCTCGCTTGAGTGCCTCCGCCTCCAACCAGCTTGCCTGTCTGTCCAGGGGCCAGCCTGTCGCCTTCCATCCCCCAAACCTGACCAGCTCCTCCTCCTCCCACTTTCCCTGAAAGCTGCCCCTGCTGGTGAGTTCCCTGCCCAGGGGCCTCCAGCCTGTAGCCTTTCCATGTCCTTGGGGGAGGGAGAGGCCATCTGCAGAATTCTTTCGCCAACACTCCCCCAATATAGCACCCATTGTATTCCTGAATGCAATGGGCTTTGTCCCTAGTTTTTAATAATTGTCAACTCCAACACCAGTTGCAGTGGCCAAAAAGTCAGATGAAGAAGGGACAATGTAAGAGACAAGGCACGGATATCACAGAGTTTTCTGCAGGATTCAGCTGTAGAATACAAATGACCAGGACCCATACAAGACAGAAGCAAAAAACAGACAGCCAACAGCTGTGGACAAACCATGGTCTATAGATGGACCACTGCCTACTGCAGCCTCTCTCAACTTTTTTACCATTGAGAAAGCCCTGGAAAATTCTTCAGGTTTCGAAGAACTCCAGAAGTGCTGAATATGGCTGGGAAACATAGCTGTATGCACCCCCCGAGGCCCCTCCCCTTCCCACTCCCTCCAAGCCCATCACTGGCCTATCAATGGGCCTATCAACATGACCTTATATGGCCATATCACCCAATAAATGTTTAACCAATTTTAAACATATATATAATTATGTTCCATCCATTAGGAAAACCCATCCAAGGCTGTCAAGAAACTCCAGAGTTTCATTAAATACTGGTTGAGAAAGCCTGGCCTACTGAGGCCAGGAAAGAACAGTGAAACAGATGAAGACCTCAATCCAATCTGGCACAAGTTATATTCTTAAGCAAAACTGCAAATTCAGCATCTCCAGATACAAGTTACTTATACTTTAATTGCCAAGAGATCCTGAGAAAATACCTTTTGATTCATAAATGTTAACACAGAATCCCCGTAGTGCACTGACTGCATTAAAAAAACAAAAGCAGGGCATGCAAGATGGTCAGCCCTCCCCTAGTCTCGGTAAAGGAAACAGTACATCAGGAATTGCCCTCTTCTATAATTAAAGTCTGTTCAGCAAAACATTTCATCAGCTCACACTCAAGCACTAAGTACTCTCCCACCCACTTCAAGAGAGCATAAAACAATGAAATTAAAGGAACACCCAGTATGCTTCCCCACAATGGTTAACAAACTAGTCATATAGTTCCTACACAAGCAGGTGATATATTCAACCTCTCCTCACATGAAGATTCATTTACATGAAAGGCAAAGCGCCAACCTGAAAAGTTAATTTATTTTGAAAACTTTTCTTGAATTATATACATTACTGGAAATTAAGCCCGCTGTAGACAAAATACAGCGGGGGCTAGTGGTTGAGGAGGAAGAATGTAGTCCAAGAAGGTAGGAGAGGGAAGGATGGGAGTGAGAAAGGAGGGCAAGGGGTGGCTGAATATATGGGTAGAAGGCGGAAAGAAAGGAAGGGAGACAGGTAGAAAGGCATAAGGCAGAAAGACAGGAAGGGGTAAAGAGAGCAAGTGAGAGGGAGAGAGAGACGCAGGAAGTAGAGAATTAGAGGAAGTCCAGAAGGAAGGAAGGCACGCAGGGAGGTAGGTGGAATGGGATGGGGAAGGGGGGGAAAGGAGGGTGGTACGTGAAGGGTCCGTGGGGGAGGGAGTAGCGAGGGGGGGCAGTTGGGAAGGGCAGTTGGGAGGGCGGGTGGCGGGGGGAGAGCATGGGGTAGAGAGGGGAGGGTGCGTAGGTGTTTGGGATGAGGGAAGCGTCCGCGGGTCGGGGGCCAGGAACGGAGGAGGGCAGTGGGTGGGTGGCTGGGTGCGTGGGGTGGGTGAATGTGCGGCGGAGGGGGTGGGAGCGCAGGAGCGACTTGTGGGGGGGTGTCGGAAGTGTGCGGTGGGTGCGTGGGTGAATGTTCGGCGGAGCGAGGGGGTGGTGGTGACGCGGAAGGGTGGGCAGCGGAAGCACACGTTGGGTGGGTAACTTGGCGGTTGGGGAGGGCAGTACAGCGGCGGCAGAGCGCAGTGGTGGTGGGGTAGCGTCGGAAGACCGTGGTGTGTGTGTGTGTGTGCAGGGCAGGGGGGGCAAGCCCCCCCTGAGGGCGAACGGCTGTGTAGGCCATGCAGCGGCTCACCTGCTGTGCAGCCTCGTAGGTGGCTGTGGGCAGTGGCTTTGAGGCAGCTGGCGGCTTCCGTTAGCGGCAAAGGGACAGGGCCATGGCATCA
Source organism: Paroedura picta (assembly GCF_049243985.1). Lineage (NCBI taxonomy): Eukaryota > Metazoa > Chordata > Lepidosauria > Squamata > Gekkonidae > Paroedura > Paroedura picta. The sequence continues at coordinate 135,135,980 of NC_135371.1, read as the reverse complement.
GTGACGTGACTGGCTGTCCCTTAACCGGCTCAGTAAGGGCATGGGCGTAAGGCGGCTTGGGAGGAGTGGTGCGGCTCCCAAGGTGTCAGTTTGCTGGGAAGGGCTGGCTTTCAGCCATCCCCGGGGAAGGTCGTGGCTTCGCGCGTCTGTCTCCCGTACAGAATGAGCGTCTTCTCCCGTACCCTGCACCATGGAGTCCAGGTGGGCCAAGTGGCCATTCAGGAGCCGCGCTTAGCGTGGCTCCTGATTGGCCGCTTGGCCCCAGTGTGACACTCAGAGGAGCCACTTCACACAGGCACGTAACAAAAAACAGTGCAATGTCCACTAGCAACAGCTTCAAACAAACTGAAGAGCCACTAAAGACGTTCCATGGTTACCTTTAAACTAGATCCCAAACAAAGGATCACATCTGCTTTGCTTGCAGCCTCAATTGCTGCCTCCCAGTTCAAGGGCTGCTGCAAGATGCCCTTCTCCCCAAAGTGTACAATGGTATCTCTCAACTGTGCCCCACACTTATGACACATCCTGCCAGTATGGTGCCTGTGCAGGGCTGTACGTTCCGTCACATCAAACACTCGCACATATTCACGATTGGGTACGCAGGATGTGCAGACCTAGCAAAGGATGGAAAGCACAGATTCCTGGTTAGTTAGTACTCCAGAGATGCTATGGTGTACTAAAAACCTGCCCTCTGCAAGTGCTCACCTCTATGTACATGTTTCCGTGCAGTTCGGAAAGGGCTTCCTGAGGCAAGCCGCTTCGCAAGTGGAGCCCATCACAATTCTGTGACACTACATGATGCACCTAAAAGGAAAGGAAGCAGAGCTACCAATAAGAGTTAAAGGGCAAGAGACTCCTCTTTGCTTTCCATTATCAACACTCATGGTGCAGGCTACAAAGTTCTCATGTCTCCTAGGCCAGTGGTCCCCAACCTTTTTATTACCAGGGACCACTCAACGCTTGACAATTTTACTGAGGCCCGCTGGGGGGGGGGTAGTTTACTCCTCTACTCTCAACCACTGCCCTAACGCTCTCTGATTGTTATGGTAATGTTTAAACATCCCTTCAAAATAAGATACAGACACGCCACAACAATGAACATAAGGAACATTTTATTTTCATGGAAGTTTTAACTCATGACAATGACAAATCAATGGGAACCCTGAGCTTGTTTCTCTGCAACGAGATAGTCCCATCTGGGAGTGATGGGAGACAATGACACCCGAAGTGTGTTGTAAAGGGCCGGGGGGGATGAAGTAAAGGGCCCGGGGGGGAGAAGGCGTCTTTCGCGGCCCACCTCCAATGTGGTCTGCGGCCCACAGGTTGGGGATCGCTATCCTAGGCAACATTTCCCTTCCTTTCTCATTGCTCTGCCATTGCCAAAACAGGTGGTACAGAGTACCTACACTCTAAATTCCTGCCTTTCTAGAGACCATGGTGCCAAAGTAATAGTCTGCTGGGGGATGGGAGATCAAAGGTTAATGCAGCAGTCAATATGTAGCACATTTTACATAGCCCCAGCAACATGCACTGTACATTCTACAGTATTTTACAGGAACCCAGAAAAAGCAATGAGTGCCAAGTGCCATACTCACATCACACGTAGTATGCCACATTAGTGATCTCCCATCAAATATGTTTTTGCTGCCTCAGCTATTTATGCAACATGCAACCCCATGCGTTGGGGGGATTGATTGTGTATAGTAGGCTGAAAATGACTCTAGCAATTTGCAATGAGTAAAAGCCAGCTTCTTATTCCCTACCAGTCTGTCTCTTTTATTCACTTCATCAAGAAGACTCAAAGACTGAGCAATAATACCTGCAAAAACATAGCTGGCTGTATTCATCCTTACTTAACCACCACCACCGATTTCTTGCATGAGAAGGTGGGAGCTTGGGCAGCCTTCTCCAAGAACTAGGATCTCATTTCTCCTCTAAGTTGCAACAGTTTCTTTGCACTGATGCTGCCATTTTGCATCTTGAGATTTTCTATGGGAAATGTCACAGTGAGGGGGTGGGGGTTACTGTATGTGCAATGACTCCCATCCTCCACCACCACAAATCCTCATGGCTATATGCGGCTTGGCCCCTACATACTTGAGGGACCGCTTACCTCAGCTTACCCACAAAGAACTTCGCTCTGCGGGCAGGAATCTGCTGAGGGTCCCCGGGAAGCACTCCTGGCCTCGACCTGGGCCAGGGCTTTTTCTGTTCTGGCCCCTACCTGGTGGAATGAGCTCCCTGAAGAGCTGCGGGCCCTGATGGAGCTCTCAGTTACGCAGGGCCTGCAAAACGGAGCTCTTCCGATAGCCGTTTGTCTGAGGCCGGGTGGTAGTCCCAGTATTTAAGATCGGGCTGCCCCCTCCCCTAAAGGTACTGGGCCAGTATTAGACGGCCTCGAACCATGATAATCTACCCTGGTGATATCAAACTCGATCGTCACACCTGCCCACTCTTGGACCAGCAAGTAGTCTCTCTGTGTGGGATGAATTATTAACTAAATTACTTGATACCGCCATCAGTTGTATAGCTGAGTTTTCAGAATTATGTTTTAACTAGTTTCAAAGCCCCTTTACAAAAAGGGGTTTTGAAAGGCGCGTGAGTCCGGCAGGGAGGGAACCCCCAGCAGCCGCGCTTCGCGCGACTGCTGGGGGTTCCCTCGGGCGGCGGTCTGACGCGGCGAGAGGCGCGAAGCGGATTGGTCCCTCCGATTGTCTGTCGTGAGGAAGGGTCCAACCCGGACCCTTCCTCATCACGGACAAAGCCCACCTCTAGGGGGCTTAACGAATTACTTAGTCCGTGGCGCCCGTGGCGCCACGGGCTGTTTAAAGATGGGGGATTGTTTTAAATAGTTGATTATTTATATTGTATATGTATTTGTATTGGATGTTATCGCTTCTCAGCCTTTTGGCTAATATCAAGTGTGTGTGTATTGGATATGTATTTATAAGACTGTAAACCGCCATGACCCAGTTCATTGAGAGCGGCAGTTATATAAATCTAAACATCCTTATCCATTGTTGTTCCTCTATATATTTCTGAAGCAGCCTAGGAGTTGGGACATGTCCGGCTGTCCCAAGTTGGAATAAGGCCAATCAGGGTGCAGCCAGCTTTGTCCTGATTGGTCCTGCCCCTGCAGCTTCCGCTCTCCAGCCCTGGACTCTAGCCTCTTTGCTCTCAGATGCCTCAGTGCCTGGAGCCAGCAGCAGGTGAGAGGGCCCCGGGCAAAGGGTCATGGTGGAGGGCTTGCTAACAAGGGCCTCCTGGCCTACTAGGCTGGGCCTGCTGATGAGGGCCTCCCACCCTGCTGACTGCTTCCTAAGAAGCTCTGTCTCGGCCCTGCTAACGAGCTGCCCAGCCCCCACCCACCCCACTTGATTTGCCTGCGAGCTGCGGCCCAAAGCCACCTTAAGCTGCCTGGCCAGGGGCCAGGGGAGGGGATCCTTTCAGGGCCAGTTCTTAGGAACGGGCTGTGAAGCTAGTAAATAAATAAAATATAAATGCTTTTCATGGGTAATAGTCCGCTATGCTCTTACAGTGGCCTTCTCCCTGAGGAACAGGGATACAGGAGTGACAAGGAAGAATTACCTTACCAGTTTGTGCTTGTGCAAGCAGGCAATGCTCATATGGGTGAGTGTGGGTTCTGCCTCACTCAGATCTGTAGCTCTGACAAAAGGAAAGTACAATACACATGGTCAATCCCACACAGCCTGGTTTAGCACTTCTCCTATAAAGCTGGGAAAGTCTCCCAAGATAAGAGGAGAGTCTGATTACCTGATAGTCCTGCCCTTCTGCAACATTGTCCACACCCCATTTGGTCCTCGGTAGTCAGGGATTGAAGCTGCCTGTTACCAGGAGACACAAAAGAAAAAGTAAGCCAGCTGAGTAGGTCTTCAGAGATGTATTAGCATAGTCTATCAATATCCCTGGGCTGGCCCCACAGACCCTCTCAGTCTCCTGCTCAGATGTCTCTATATTAACTCCAATCTCATAAAAATTCTAACTCCTTCACATTACAAGGATCTAATGACAAACTCAGATTCCATACTGAACACTGCCTGAGAAATTTACACAAAATTTTCTTCTTCTGGCCCAGGAATAACATCAGCCGTTGTTTCCTAGAACTTTGGATTTAAGCCAAGCAACATGTGAGGAGGCTCACGGGACAAGCAGCTTAGCACTACTTCTTTGAAAGATTCCCCTAATGAGATAATGTCTTGCTTGGTCATTCTTTCTTGTTAGGATGCAGAGAACAATACATTTCTCATTAGGGGAATCTTTAAATTAGGTTAAGTCTAAGAATATTTCCTCATCATAATAATCTAAACAAATCACCTATTAGTGCTTCTGTGAATAGTCGTGTCTCTTACATACAATGAAGCTTTGTGAACAAATCTCAAAAATGTCTTGTGTTTCATTGGCGTCTGACACCACTGTTTACTGGGCCTCCCACTCCCATACAGATGTGCATGTCATTTATACATCTGATGAAGTTGGCTCTAATATGTCATGAAACCTTACGCTACAATTGATCTGATCTTTCATGTGACACAAAACTCTTTTTTACCACTGACAAAGCAACACTTTGGTGAAGGGGAGAAGGTGATGGCAGGCTTCACTTTCTCCTTCCATTGTTTGGCAGTGCAAGTAATCTGTCCTGTTCCTCCAGTCCCACACTGCCAGGGCTCATTAGTCTTCTGCTTTGCCAAAGAGGTATCTGATTACAGCTCCCTGCTTTCTGAAAATGTGGAGAGGGTTGAACAATTGTTTCATCTCTTTCCAATCTTTCCTTCCTGCAGGGGCAGTTTCTGGGTGAGGAGCCTTCAGCATTTCAAACAAGCAGAACCAAGATGTTTGGCACATGAACAGTATATTATATAGGGCAGCTCAGTGAAAGTTACATTTATTTATCTTTATATTTATATACCGTCACTCCCAGCAGTGATGGCTCATGGCAGTTTACATAGAATGAATTTAAAAAAACATACATCGTAAAACAAATAAAACAATCTAACAACAGAGCCACTAGCCCTAATTAATTAATAAATAATAAAATTCAAATCACTAAAAAGATAGCATAAAATATTACTCCGTAATGAGTCACTGAGATGGTTACATAGACATGCAGCTAATGCTGCTAATGTCAAAAAAGGGGACAGAATGTTAACAGGGCTGACATAGTCTAGTACATAGTTCTGACCCGGGGGAGGGGAGCAGCCTGATCTTATCTACCCAGCCTCAACCAAACACCTGGCAGAAGAGCTCCGTTTTGAGAACACGTAAGATGCTAATTGTTCCCTGGAACGTGACAGGAATTTGCAAATCTTTCAAAACAACTTTTTTACTTTCTCTTCCCACTACTGCCCACTGAGCTCCCCCAAATTTTGTCCAAGGGAATCAACAGACCCCCTGGAACAACAGAGTGGGCAAGCAAGAGGTTTGTAGTGAAATGGAGAAATTGGGGGATAATACCAGTACTTCTCTCAGAGATTTAAATACACATAAATCTTCAGAAGTGGGCAAGCAGACACTGCACTGAGACATGAAGTCACAATTCATGTCTACTGTAAAGATTTTGGGTGACACTTAGTAGCTATTACCTTGAATAAGTCTAAGAAAACCTTCATAACACACTCAATTTGTTTCAGAGGATATCAGGCAATTAACCAGTACACAGACACCAGGTATAGTTCAAAATCCTCACATTTACACTTGATCAGTTTAAGAGTGCTGAACTCAGTACCAGAATGCCAGATACTCCCTTCTACCAAATAAAGAGTTGCAAATTTGATGCCATGGAGTTCACTTTCTGAAAACTGCTATTTCCTTCAGTGCAACCAATCCTTGTAGTGTGGAGATCAGATGTGATTCCAGGAGAACATCCCTCTCCCCGACCAATAAACTGAGAACAAAAAAGTTGCTTGAAGACTGAGAAGCCAGCCTATCCGGACGAGTGTGGCACTCCCTTCTGAAGAAACAGGTTTGTAGCTCCGGCTGCTGCTGAATCCAGGCATACCAATGGAAACTTCTCTATGGCATGCTGTGCCATTCATCAGCTTATCTATGGCATGTACTTTAGCTTAGCGGTCCCCAACCTTTCTCAGCTCAGGGACCGCCTCTGGAGTGAGGGAAGAGCCGACGGCCCGGGTGCTGCGAAAACGCGCACGCACAAATGCAGCGCATGGTGTTTTCGCCACCAGGTGGCGCTAACGCACATGCGCAGCAACAGCGCGCACGCACGTTTGCGTCACCGCCATGCCGGCGGCTGCGCCTGCCTCTTCCCTTCCTTCCTGCTGGCGGCAGGGGAAGGCAGGCGTGGCTGGCGGCGGTCCGGTACCGTGGCCTTTGCGGCTTGCCACTGGGCCGCGGACCGGGGGTTGATGACCCCTGCTTTAGCCGATATGCCAGGTACAGCTGTTTGTCAAAAAGCATAATCTGGCCAACAGTGATCCATACTCTGATTACATTCTCAGGTGGCAAAATTAATGTGTGGACTGACCATTTGAGATACAATCTTGTGAAATGTGATTGTGGAAAAACTCCCACGGACACTTACTGTACTGATACCAGCTCCTGTATAGATGATGAGGTGTTTAGCGCCTTGCACAGCTAAAGAGAGTTTGCTCACTTTTTTCTTCAACTCTTCAGGTTCATCACAAACCTAAATGCAGATGAATGAGAAATTAAAATGATTTCTGAGGCAGCACATTTTAGCCTTTTAAACTGCTAAGGCCCTGTTATCATACTGAAGATTTTCTCACATGACAAAAACAGGCCCCTGCCTAATTCCAGAAGGGTATCTATGCTAATCTGCTGCAGTTCTCTCTCATTCTTCCTTTGATTCATCCTCGATCCCCTACAGGCTTTGTAAAAAGAAGAAATATGGTAAGAGGAATAAGTGCAGGAAGGGACATGGTTTGCTATCTAAGAAAAAGGATGAATAGTTATTGACAATAACAATAAAATAGTTTAACTGGTATTAAAGGACAGTGTAAATATATTTTAATTCAAGTTAGAGTTCTTCCAATGATATGTTATTACAGTCATCGTATGAGCTTGATCTTGCAACACTGTCAGTGTGAGGTAGCTGTCAGAGTGTCCGACTTGGATATTTGTGAGATCCAGGCTCAAATCTCAACTCTGTCATAGAAGCACAACTGATGACCTTACAATCAGTCTCTCTTCACTTTAGTTACCTCACGGGGCTGTTGGGAGGAAAAAAAGAGTGGAAAGGAAAAAAGATGTTGCAAGGTTTTTTGGATCCTCACTGGGGAGAAAAGGGAGTAATAAGTACCTAAAATATATAAAAACTTGGGAACTGAACTACCTGTTAGACACACTATGCAACACTGGCCAGCAGCGCATGTTAAGAATTCTGCAAATAGTCATTTCGTTTTATCTTTAAAAAAAAATACATGAGACCGGATTGTTTAGGGGCAGCAAACTGCGCAATGGTGAAGCCATAAACTGGGCTTTCCTGCCTTCCATACACAGGCACCAGCAGCATGCTACTGACTTGCTCATTCTCCCAAAGGGCAACATGGGAATAGCTGGTGGCTGTGGGTTGCTAGGCAGCATCAACCAAAACTTGAGTTGTCTGCATACCATACTGGGGGAGAGGGATGGCACAGGTCACATGCAGGAAAGGATAAGCAAGTCAGCAAACATCGCTAGCCAACTCCGCAGCCAGGACAGAGCTACCCAAATGAGCTACCTGGGCTGCTTAGCATATTGTGCTCTTAAATATATATGTTAGATAATAGACTTCTACACGTTCCCATACTAATACAGGACACTAGAGAGGATCACAATAAAACAAACAGGGGAGGAAGAACAACAAGTCACTCTCTGTATTCCCCCTTCTCTATTCCTACCAATCCCAACTCTAGGAGGGAAATGTAAAAAAAAAGCCTAGCTATCCATTGTTTATTCACTGTATGTTTGTGCTCTAATTCAACTTTTGGTATCTTCTAACAAACGGTTAGGCTACTCCAGGACAATGCACAAAACTTCTAGGCCGGGCCCTGGAAGAACTTCAAAATATATCACAGTAACTATAACTATATTAAATGTCACGACTCACTTTCCCCAAACAAAAACGAGTATTAACAAGCATTTCCACATTTTCTTAGATAGGACAAGATGTCCTGAATTACTAGGGAAAAGATGTCTTAAACTACCTCTTTCCTCAGAAATGGAAAACACAAATGGCTACAATTTACAGAATAAGTTTCATGCGGATATTTACTCCACAAGCTTTGTGTCACATGAAAACCAAGTAAATTCCCCTAACCCGTGCAAATGGACAGAGATTTTTAACATCACTTCAGCAGCTATACCCATGTGCATGCAGTTTAACTTTGGCATAGTACAGATAGCTTCCAGAAAACATAAGATAACTGTGGCTTAAATAAGCCAGGATCACACGCTAAACAAAATGTTGATGGATGCTATTCACTGAAAGATGGTGGAATTTCTTTCTTTGCAGACAGCTTTTCAGCTTGCGCTACCACTCGTCGAGTAAGTGGAAGAAACAACAGCCACAGCCGCTCTTTCACTCACGCCACGCAGAAACAGACGATGCCATTAACGCTACCGCCGCGCTCATAACGCAGAGTCCGAAGCGCACTCGCCTCCTCCAGCCGGCGCCTCAGCCTCTCGCGCTTCTTCCGAAGCCGCTCCAGGTCGCGCACGATCTCCTGGCATCCAGACAAAAGCAAGGCCTCGTCGGGGCTCCGCTCGGCCGCCGGCTTGTGCAGGATCCGGGACACCTGACGTCGAACAACAGAACAGCAGAGGGGCTGAGAGAGCCTGTGCCGGACACGAGGACAACCCGCGCGCGGAGCCGCCCCTCCCCTTACCTGCCTACGCCGCTCGCGCTGCTCTTCTTGGCGGAGGAACTCGGCGCGCGCCGCCGCTTTCCGTTCCGAGCGACTCGAGCTCCTGCCAGCCGCCATCGCCTCCGCCGCTTCCGCGTCCTGAGCAGCCCAGCCGGCGGTTCCAGCCACTTCGACTTCCGGCCGCCTGGGAGACCGAGAGAGGGTCCTAGAGCGCCTTCCTTGCTGCCATTAAACGCTCAACTCCCCACGAAGGACATAAAGCCAGAACTTCCGGTTCGACTATAGAGATTATTTTTCGCTCGGCCCTCCCAGACGAAGTATTATTATGGATTCACTATAGAGGTCAAGAGATAGAGCGACGCCATGCAACCAGCGTCTTTTATAGGACGGCCATAGACAACCATGAAAAGGGCGGCTTTGCGGGATCCAGCGGCAGGGGACCGAGGCCGGAAGTGAAGTCGGCCGGTGCCGCGCATGTTGTCGAAGTCTAACTTTCGTTGCAGACCGGGGGAGCGATAGATATGTTTTACAGAATAAAACATATTGCAGCCAGTTTGCTTCTACCACTGACGCTCAGGGCACTCGTGTATATATACAAATAATAGCCGCAGCTGAATAGAACGAAGGAGGGGGAAATAGGAAATTATGCTGAGAACATCTTTGGTGAGTCTTTGTGGGAGCTTGTAAAAGGAATCGAAACCTTCTGAACAGGACGTCTACTCCGTCAGTGGTTTACCTGTAGGCATTTCCCAACAGGAGACGAAGAAAAGGCAAAGTCATCGCTGCTAGCAGCAGTCAGAACTGAGTGTCTCAATATATAAATGTTCCTCATTTAATACTTTTATACATTTTGCTTTTTCATAATCAAAGCTTCTACCCATCAATCAGACAAGTGTATTGGTTTTCCTCAGAATGGGGTGAGTGATGCAGCAATGGTAAGGAAGGGCTGCTTAATATACTCTGCTTCAGAGGGTCTTGGAAGCAACTCTCTGGCTATTGCTGAAGGCAGATGCTGGACTATTTAAAATTTTGGAAAGCTGTACCAGGATTATTTTAATATTTTTAATTCATCATGCTTGCATGTAATTTTGCTATTAAATTAAGGGGAAAGTAGGTTTTTTACACTACTAATTAGTTAGAGCTTATTTAATCATTCAAAATATATCTTTTTTTATTAAGGCCAAAATCATTTATAGAACACAGAATATAAATATATGTGATTATAGAACAAGAAATTATGACACAGTAGTATGCCTGTTAGGCAGCATACTCCTAGCATATTTTGCTATTCAGTATTATTTGAAAGGGTTCTTTAAAATTGGAATAGACTGATGTACAGTTCTGACAGCTTTAGTAGCTCCAGGATACTTCCTAATTTTACCAACATCTGCAAGCAAGGTAGTGCTTGTAGTTCCTAATACAACTCCACTGAGTATCCAATATATAATTTTGAGAATACTAATTTCAACCCAGCAGAAAAAGTATGCTGACATTAGAGGACAGGACACTTACAATCTAAGTCCCACAGTTTAGAATTGCTAGCCACAGTCACCAGAGAAAAATTATTCCAGATATATCAACCTAGGATTAACTAACAAGCATAAGAACCTTTAGGGATGATTTATGCAAATTGCATAGCTTACTAAATACTGCTGCACCAACAAGATCTACCAACTTTCTTTTGTGGGCATCTAAAATGCAGCTTATTCATCCTAGTAATGCTTTACCACATTTCACCTAATAGGCAGAATGCCAACAGATATGCTAAATATTTTTTCCTTTAAACTTGTTAAGTACAACATCTAACACTTCCAATGGGATGGGAAGATCCCTACTACAAAAGTTCATTCATTTGAATTATGACAAAAGGATAACTATATATGTTGTGCTAAAACAGATCACCTGGGAAGTCCCCAGTACTCAGAACAGGAAACCATTTTGGTTTTTCACAACAGGAAAGAAAGTTGCCCTTTACTGTATGCCAATAGTTAAACCTGAAGAACTTCAATCAGCATGGGAAAACAAATCTGCCAGCCCAATGCTGGTCAGTAACAGGATAGGGACCAGCCTCTTTAAAGATGTTTATTGGTCATATACAAAATAAAGAATGTTTCATATCAACAAACATACACTATATACATAAATAAATTAACAACACCTCCACTGGGGCTGTGTCAACAAATTCCCCAACAGTTATCAGATATCTACAGATTTTAAAAGGACAATAATTTAGCAATAAATACTGATTAATTAATTGAGCTCCACTAATGTACAACAGAGCTCCAGGACTTGACAATATGCTATTACACCCCGGGCACATAGAATTCATCTCCAGCTTTATTAGTTTTGGAGATTATTTTAGATCAAAATATTTGTATTCCCCTTTTGAGAAACATTTGAAAGCAGCAGTGAATTTATCATCAATATCTTGTAAGGATCACATTCTCAATACTTTAAAGTTGGGAAGAAATGCCCCCAGCTTATTTAATTCTCTGAATATCATCTTGCTTGTTTCTCCATAACATTCCAGTTTGGCAAAGGGTGTAATAAGCTCAGAGCAAACTGCAGGAGAGGGTGAGGACAACAGTTTAGTTTCACACCATCTTAGGATCACAATTCCTCTTACCCAAGCCAGGCAGTAACTTACCTTCTTTGGGAATGAGGAGACTACTCACTCAATAGCTGCATAATTTTTCTCATTCACTCAGGTAGCCACAAGCATCCAAAGCTCATATACATCCACTAAAGGGGATAGGGAGAGGAGAAAATTCATCTTTCCTATCTGGAAGAACTTGCCAAAAGTTCACAGCTGGTTTGCTGTAAGATCTTCTCCTGGTCTCTCTACACAAGGAGGAGCAATAATATGTTTGTAGCCCTAGCCCCTCCTTGCTTTATCAAAGGAAGCAGCTATGTTACTGAACAGGAAAGGAATATTCCTATGACAAAGACAGACTTGAAACATCAGGAAAATGGGAGAAAGCTTGCCAGTAACGTCTTCCATCTTGCAGAGGGAGGGAAAACAACATACCACCACTAAAGCTTACCTACAATTCAGACACAGTGTAAACCTTCACTAGCATACAAGGGTGCTGATTTTGTTTGTAGGTGGTACAAAGCAATGCTTTCTGCAACTTATCTGGAGTGTGCCAAATACAAAAAGGACACAAAAACAAACAAGGAATACACCCCCACCCCAAGAGCACATGCCCCAAATAATAAGCAGTCTCCGTGCCCAAATGCCAAGTAGCCTGCAGTGTTCCTGTTGCTTTTTTGGAAAGGAAGTAATAATTATTTTATAATCCTAGAGATCACTTTTACACAGTTCACCACAACATAAATAGCCCCCAATCTACTCCAGCACAAGTCAGCCACATGTGGGTGGAATTATACTTCACAGGTTTGCTCTGCAGCCAGGTTGAAAGAAAAGGTCCCTCACCTGTTGCATCAAACAAAATGCCCCATAAAGAAAAGAGAAATGAAATCACAACACTCTTTCACAGCAGGAAAACCAAACAAAGAAACAAGCACCTTGAAAACAAGAACTATCACACTCCAATTGCTATATACCAGAGAGAGAAACTGAGGTTGAGGGCTTAAGAGAGACACTGGGAAGGAAAGAACACCGGATGAATCCAGGAATACTACAAGCAGACACAACCCAACTGGATAAGGGAAGATTAAAGGTGCAAAGGGTCCCAGGGTACTGGAAGATTCCACATTTAAATTTCAGCCCCTTAAATGTTCCAGAGTTAAACATGGCAGATATACTCTATAAGGTTAATTACCAGTAACTTCCTGCAACAAACCTGACTGCAGACAGCTTCTTACTTTTGAAGACATGAGAGTGGCAAGAAGTGCAATTCTAAAGGGAAGATTTGCAAAAGGGAAACATAAAATATTATCTGAAATCTAACAAGAAAGTAAACAACCCATTAAAAGGAAGCAGCAATGGAAGCCCAGCTAACTCCAGGGAACAGATAAAATGTGTTTAGAATGCCATGACCCATGACAGCATTTGTTTCAGGAGAGCCAACATGGATTTCTAAACTGTTCATTTTGCTGAAGAGATATTTATATCCTAAAAAGGGAGCCCTCTAAAGCACATTAATACACAAGTTGTATTTAAAATACCAAAATATGGAACTATAACAAATATCATTATACTGCTTTCTCTGGGGTATAAGCAGAAACAGTTGAGAGAAGCACAACACTCTGAAACAGGCAGATTCTTGAGGTCAGACAGCAAGAACAGAATTGCTAGCTCAACAGTCCATGCTACATAACTCCCCTTGGTGCAACTCATGGATCAGGAGACATAAATTTTAATTTTGGTGCCAATACCTTCCTGCTCAATTTAGTGACAAGAAAGCCCAGGTTATGTGCTATTGTGTTTAACAAGTCTGGCATGTGTGCATAAATATTGCTTGCTCAGATTACATCTGTTTGGTTTTCACAGAATTTTGATTTCTTTGGCAAGGACTAGAAGGTGGAGGGCGAAGAAAGGAAGTATACAAAATTTAGGGGTGAAGAGGAATATCTGTACAAAAGCAGAGGGAAAAGAAATAGTGAAAAGTAGGAAAGCTCAGGATGCAACTACCCCAAATAGATTGACACTTGTTTCTAAACCTTTCAAACCAAGAAGTATTGGCAGCCTTGGGTGTTCTCAGTATTTTTGTAGTCTTTTCCAACATTGCCTGCAGCATCCACAATACACTCCACAAATCATTTTCAGAGTCAGAAACCTACTTGTCTTCGCTGACGAAGGTTTTGGACTCGCCAAGAGCCGCTAGTATAAGTCCCAGCAATAGAACCTTTACTTGTTCTGTTGAAATGTACAATAAATAAAGTAGGGATTATGAATTTTGATAGAATCTTAAACCAAGGCAAGCTTGTGTTTACATCAGAGCTTCTTGCCCATTCTTTCCCCTTTCTTTGCAGCTTATTCCAAAGTTGCTCTTTGTACATTTACAATTCACAGGTGCAGACATCATAACAGAAGTACCATCAAGGCATAGCATGACCACTAGCTGGGATGAATTCAAGGACATCAAGCGAGTGAAAGAAGTCCCAGCCTACCATTTCAAGAAGCAAGTGTGCAAAATTTTTAAAAAAATCCTTAGCAGAGGATTATGAGTAGAGACATATCTTGACCTGGGAGCTTCACACCTCTTTTTTGTACTAGTTTCCAAACTAAATGGAGCTCTAGTTACTAATGCGATTTCCACAGAATCCACATGTGCAGTCTGCTAAATGCAACAATCACAAATCCACTGTCTCTCTACCACCACTACCCGCCTAGAAGAGCATGTTCAATTTGTTTTGTTTTTAAACAGCACCAAGAATAAATGTTTTGTTGATATGCCAGGTGCCTGAAATGTTTTTAAAATATGCACAAAACAGGAGTTAGTGGAAGAGAAGGGGGCAAAGCTCTGTTGAATTCAGAACCAGGCGCAAAGGTCAAGAGAGAAGCGAAGATGGGGAGAAACAGAACTTGTCCTAGAACAGAAAAAACAGAACTGACTCCTTTATGGTGGCATACTTATACACGCAAAGAGTGCATTTGAATCTGACACCCTTCCTTTTACAAATACATAATGCAATCAATCCCTTTCTCCAGTCATGTAGCCAAGAGGCTAAAGAATCTGTTAACCTGAAAGCTGCCATTTTTACACTTCTGAAAAGCTGTCAGGTTCTTTGCTCCTCAACATCAGCTATATACATTTCTAGATCTTATAGGTAATTTTCTAGATTCTACAACTCAGGAACAGGCTACTGCCAGTTCGAAGACTTATAGTGAGTATGCTTTAGTTGGCACACAGAGAACATGTGTGAGAGGGCTTTGAATGCATTTTCTCTACCAGCTTTTGAGAACGCACCAGCGGTGATTCACTATGTTGGCTCTGAAGACAATTCTTTTACCTGCAACTGCTTCTGAATGGCAACGCAGAAGGTACAGCTTCTCCTTCCCAATCAAAAGAAATCAGCTTGTGAATGGAGGCCCGGAGCAGTCAGAGCTTCATTACAGAGCAGGGGTAGTCAACCTGTGGTCCTCCAGATGTTCGTGGACTACAGTTCCCATGAGCCCCTGCCAACATTTGCTGGCAGGGGCTCATGGGAATTGTAGTTCATGAACATCTGGAGGACCATAGGTTGACTACCCCTGTAATATAGCTCAGGGACTAAGCTTCCAGTGATACTTTCTAAACTTCCAGTAGACAGCACTGTGAAACTGAACTTTCCCAGGTCACACTGACCACCACAGACTCCTTAGCCTTTATACCACTTTCTGCTCACCTTCTTAAGTATTTCTAAATATGCCAAAGGAGGGAAAGAAAAAATAAAAGTGTAGTACCAGCAGCAGCAGAAACCTGCCCCAACAGTGTATAGACAGGAATAATGTATGTAGGCCAACTCTTAACACTGCATCTTAGGATATACTTCCATATTCATTAAGCAGAAGTGGCACATTCAATCCCTACTTTTGTTGTTAACAGTGGGCATGATCTTTCAAGAGATCCAGGATCATCAAGGAAGCAAACTCTGGGAACTGGGACACAAATGAATGCAGTACAGTCTGCCAGCTGTCATCAAGCAGTTTTGATAACACCTTAGAAGAGCAGAATGACCTCAGGCTTCAATGACCTGGGAAGCCAATTTAGTGATAAGCAGACCCTTCAGAATGTCCATAGGAAATGCCCAGCAAAATCTCTGCACTCAACCCAGGAAAAGCAAGCACCAAAAAAATGCTCACAGGACACCCACACAGCAAAGTTGGCCATTGGCACCACCACATCACAGCGCCACACAAAACCGCAGAGCACAGACAACACAATGGGAGCACAAAATAAGCAGGTGAGGAGTTCAAGAATAAGTCACTTTTGGTACAATTGCAAAAAGATATCAAACAGGACTAGCCCCCTCATGTTATTTATAAATAAAAGTCTGATAACTCTTTATAAAAACCAGCCTCAGAGCCACAAAAGCTTAGTGAGAAACATTGAAAATTTACTTTTTCTTTTTCCAACTAGCAATGCCTCCAAGAACATGACAATCAAATATTCTCACCATGTCAGGTGAAAAAGGAGACTGTCAAATACAAGTTTTGTCCAATTTTAGGTTTGAAAACTTAAGATGGTTTCATAATTCTTAAAATGAATGTTTCTCTCTTAAATAAAGGGCTATTTAAACCACATAAACTGGTTGTGTAAACCATCACACTAGAGACACTTGATACTCTTCAAACACACAAAACAACTAGTGATTTTGGTCTTGATCAGTGCAACACATTAGGCACAAAACTGGCCTGTAGTCACCATGGTACAGCCTGATAGTCGTTAATACAGTGCTCATTCCTGTCTTCTTTCACTTCTCTGCAGCACAGATACCAGGAAATTGCAGTTTTGTTGCTTCCCTCCCTTTTCAGAAACAGTTCCAAGGAATCCCACCTTTAAACACAAGAGGTGCAACTAGATGTTAATATAAAAATGGTTACACAAACTATCCCCATTACAGTCACTGATACCAAGCAATTTACAAGCAGCAGATTGGACAGTTGACACACAACCCTGGAAGAATAGTATAAATCAGAAGATAACGACAGCAGGTCTTCTAACTTTCTATGACCTCTGCCCTTCCCCGTTTTGGGTTATTCCACCCCAAGAATCTACTCTATGCTGCTGAGAATCCCTTTGACTAGGATATTGAGGTCCTCCAGTTTCTGTTCCCAGAATACCCTGGGAGGAAGGTTCTGCTCACACAGAAGGGTTGCATCACCATCAGTCACATCAACCAGAACAAAGCTAAAAACAAAGGGACTGCAGTGACAAGCAGGCCAGCATGTGCCTGTGTGGCTGGGCCATCTGGGTGAGGGTTGTGCTTTGGGGATTCCGGATGAGCTTTGTGCCTATCTGCCCTGCACACACAAGCCCAGGCGGTGCTCGTTTCACTAAGACCGGGCGTCCGTTTTAGATTTCACTATTGTGATGACGCTGGTGGTTGCAACCTTGCCAGGCACAAGGGGCCCCATGCTTGAAGCAAGTGGTCCCCGTGCAGGGGTGACAGGGCTCCGGGCCACGGTCCGGGCGAAGTTCTGCAGTGCTTCATACTTGGAGCGCAGGGCATCAAGTTCCATTTTCATGCTAGCATTCTCTGAAGCTAGCTTTTCCACCTCCTGCTGAAGTTCCGCCTTCTGCTTCTCTAGCTCCTCTTTCTGTGTTACCCTCTTGACACGGCAACTGGCAGCATAGCCTCTGTTCTTCAGGGTCCGCCGACGTTGCTTGAGCTGGATTATTTCCTCCTTCGACAAGCCTCGCAGATGCTGGTTGAGCTCCCGCACGGACATGGTCACCAGCTCTTCATCTGTCAAGCTGGTCCCATTCTCGCCTGGCTCCCTCTTCACCTGCAAGAACAGTAGGAAGCACACATATCATTGGAGCTCAGTGAATGCACATTTACAACTAAGCCCTGTTTTTGCCATTACCTTCAAGGCTTTGTTTCCTTTGTTCGGGGTCGTCATAACACGCAAGCCTTCGCAGTCAGATTCTGTAAGGAACAGAATGCAATATCAGGAGTTACTGCCAGATTCGAAGTTCTAAAACACTCATTCACAGATACTTACTTATCTGGCCCATCAACATGGCAGAGAAAGCGGGCAGGACTCTGTTGGAACTAGCTCCCATGTGCTCTATCCAACATAAGCCCAACCAAGAGACTTACAAGAGCTCCTGACCACCTCTGTCCTTGTCAGTCCCACAGCTCCCTATAAAACTTAAGAGACAAATAGCATGGGAGGGCAGGAGGGGAGGATTAAGAACCTGGGAGGAGCCACAGCAGGATGAAGCTACATGTAAAAATAGCCTGGCAGCCAGGGTCCTGTACGGCTATGCTGAGCGAGTCATGCTGACTCAGCATACTAGCAAGCCTTGCTAACAGAACACGCCGTGGAGTACAACCCAGAAGGAAAAAAGCAACAGCCTACGTCCCTTTCCATACTGTAGTCCTATTTTACATGGTTTGTCTGAACTACACAGACTTCAGAAACATGTGGGGGTATCTCTCATCCCCCTAAAAGCACCATACAATAGAATCTAGTACATTTACGTTATCCTACCCTGTCTATGCTGTTACTCTGGAAGGTTGAGCAACCAGGGTAGGGAGAAAAAGAGCATATAATGTTGGAGAACACACCAAAACCAAGAGAATTTCTTGGGTTCATACAGTACAAGTTTCTCCACTGAGAAAAGTATGGTAATCTCAATTTCTTTTTCATCGCCTGTCACTATCACATTAACAGGAAACATAAAAATAAGCATAAGCAAATTACCAATAAGAAACAAAAGGTCTGGCTAGATTTCCAATCATTAGAACATTGCTTCTCCCTGTTCAGTTGTTCTAACCTCCTCTTGTTTCAAGCCAACAAAAAAATTGGATTCATAAACCCATCTACCAATTTTTTTAATGTAGTGCTATAAAAGTCAAGTACATTTGTGCAAAGTCACTCCATTAGCTTCCCACTGTATTCATGTCACATTATTCTAAACTTCTAGAACATGTGGCATCACTAGGGAAATCTGAGCCAACTGTAGACTCTTTTTGGTTTAAGGTTCTCAAATATTCTCAGTTATGGTTTCATAAATAAGTGTGGAAATGTAAGTTTATACTTAAGGATCAGGAATCAGAAAACCAATTAAAAACAAATTGGCTATGCTTGCACATTTCATAATTTCAACGTTCATTGTATAAGTCTATGGGGCATAACATTTTGCATTACAACACTACAATTCACAAGGAACAACCTCTCTGGGACAATAAGCACATATGTGAGCAAAAATTTTTCCTGCTGAGAACAAGCTATAATCTTTGTTAATGGACTATCATCTCTAAAACACTGGAACCACTTTTTTCTAGTTTCAAACTAGCAAGGAAGAAGTAGCATCACAAGCATACAAAAAGAAACACATTCACCAGACAAAACACACCAGACAGTATGTTATGTACTGAAACATCAGGCTGTATCTAGAAATAAGCAGTAAACAGGCCTTGTGTTTCCCATGGCTAACTTGAATAACAAAAAACTGCCACTCTTGTCCCACAACCAAAAAAAAAGCAAAATCCATTCCTAAAATCTAAGCCTCAAACTGCCTGCAAGGCTAATAATTTTCTTTTAAAAATCTGGGATTCCAAGCAAGACATGAATTGCATTTTGTGAGCCACACATATTCTAAAATACCCCCCCTTCCACCGCACACACTATAGGCATTAGTAAGTACTCTACCTTCTGCTTCTCCTCTGGAACAACTCAGAAACTGCAGTTATTCCCTAGGCAAGAAGAAAATCTGCTGTTGTGACCTGGGCAGTATTGGGGATAGTGGAGCCTCTATGTGCCTTCAGACAGTGGCTATCTTTACATCCACCTCCCATCCAGCACATCAGCACTTACATGGCATAATAAATGCATCTCCCCCACAGTCCATGTTCTTGTTTGTTAAATGCATAAAACATCAGTTCACATTTATAGCAGAGAATTAAGACAAGCTAGTGTCAGCAAAAGCCAAGAAATGGTCCCCCAGCAGCACCCCCAGAAGGGATGGCTTCAGCGCTTTCCAAGATCACTAATAGGCAAGCAACAACTCAGTTATTCCTAGAGCACTAAAAACTGCTGACAAGCAAAGTGCTTATGCCCAAAGGACATGGCTGTGGTCACTGATTAAAGGCTTACCTTACCGTAACACTACAGGTCTCTACTGTCTTACTAAGGGGAGCCACCAACTTATTTTGGGTCTTTGGAACAGATGAGAACATTCTAACCAATTACTGCTCTTAAAGTGAAACACATTTAGTTCATTGTCGCTCTTCTGTCTGTAATATGGATGGATGGCAGTCTTGGAAGTCACTGTTCTAGAAATGTGTGAATGAAAACTATCATTGTGATACTCTTAGAGGCTAGGGCAACAGCAGCCCTATGATTCTCTCCAAACATTTATTACTTTATTTATTTATTAGAAGATTGTTATACTGCCCCTCAGTAGGTTGAGAGGTCTCCCTCTCATGTTATTTTAAATATTATTAACAATGGTTAAATTAATGCTGGAGTATACATGAATAACAAGACCTTTTGCTTTAATTTCACCTGACCTTTCTCTACCTAAAACACATACACAACCAAGACTGTTTCTGCACTAGGGATAAGCATTGCATTCGTTTCCACACTGAAATTCCCCTTTCCCAATGCAGACCTCATATGCCCCCCGTACTAGCCCTGCAGCAAGAGAATCCTCCGAAATCCAGTTTTCACTTTTTGAACTGCTGGCTAACGGGGTCTAAATCGGGGCTGGCCAGTGTGGAAACACAGACATTGAGGCTTTTCCAGCGGGTCCAAACTTGTCCCATCCCCCCGGTTGCGTCACTTCTCTCGTCATCTCTCCCTTTTAAAGCTGGTTGTGTTACAATGCAAGTCTAGCATAACAAAATTGTGCATGTGTGTTTTATATTGATGTTCCAGCTGGCCAGCAAGGCTTGTCTTTAGAACATCCCACCCTCCAAGGCTCCAGACAGCGAACGTAGTGGGCGTGTTCTAAAGTCATGCCTCCCCATCAGCAAGACAGATCGCCGGGGAGGGTCACCAGCATTGCCTCCTCTTCGCAATTCCGAGCCTTGGCTAGGCTACAAGGAGGTGTGTGGCAGCAGGGAATTATTTTTGTTATATAACTAAATCGTATAATGAAATAGTCCTCCGCCCCACCCGCCACCAGCATGCTGTACAGGAGAGCCTGAGGGGCAGTCTGGAGGCTTCTCTGGATCGCCACAGAGGCTTGACTGCATAATGCCCCCCCTGCCACCATTCAGAGCCTGCAAGCCACGAAGAAGAGGAATGTGGCGGCAGGGGGGAACAATTCCCTTATACTGGAATTGCATTATAAACTGTTTGTGATTGATAAAAAACATACCAGAATGATTTCAGACTTGTAAGGGAACAAAGGCAACAAAATGGCGCTGGCAGATGATTGGGTATTTCCATCACATGATGAAAACGAAGCTCTTCCGCCAGGTCTACGGTTGAGGCTGCCATGGCACATCGACTGCTCTCCCCCGGGCTTCTTCTTGAACATCACTGACCTCCTTCTCGTCCGCCCCCCCTTTTAGCAATGGGGGTAGGAAGGGGATTTTATTATTGCGCCGCGATGTTGTGATGGTTTTTAGTCTTTTAATGGGAGTTTTATTGGGGTTTTAAGACACTGTAACCCGCCACGAGCCATTTGGGAGTGGCGGGAAATAAATAGAAATAATAATAATAATAATAGTATGGACATGTAAAAAAAAGGCTGCTGGATAATTTCCTCTTCCTGTCCCTTTGCTTCAGTGCAGAAACAAATGGGGGCTCAATCTGGGGGCAAAAAGAGGGGGAAAGGGGACAAAGGTCCCAATACAGAACTATAAAACAGTCTGGGAAGGGAGCCTGAAGTTTAAAAACAGGAATCATCCCAACATGACAGCTGGGTGAGTCCTCAGTGCGGAAACGGTCCATGTGCCTACATGGAGCAGAGATGCAAATCAATTATTAACTGCCTTTCCCTCACAGGACAATCAACACATTGAAGTTTTCAGGCCAACTCCTCTTCCTATAGTAGGTTTTCCTGCAACATATTAATCTTGGGCCACTTGCAAGCACTCACACAAGAGAGATCTGAAAGTTTCTGAAAAAAATTAACTATATCACAAAAGGTCAACCTTATCCATGAATCCAGCACACAAAAAACAATCTCTTAAAATTTCACATAGTATATGTGATGTTCCATAGTAATCAGAGGGACCATGCTAACATCAGAAGACAATTACGGTTCCCATCTCCTGGTTGGGAAATACCTGGAGATTTCAGGGGTGGAGCTGGGGTTTTGTGAGGGGAAGGATCTCTGTAGGGTAGCGATCCTCAACCTATGGGATGCGGACCACATGTGACCCGTCAACTAATTGGAGGTGGGCCGTGAAGGACACCTCCCCCCCTGGCCCTTTACTTCATCCCCCCTGGTCCTTTACAACACACTTCGGGTGTTATTGTCTCCAATCACTCCCAGATGGGACTATCTCGTTGCAGAAAAACAAGCTCAGGGTTCCCATTGATTTGTCATTGTCATGAGTTAAAATTTCCATGAAAATAAAATGTTCCTTATGTTCATTGTTGTGGCATGTCTGTATCTTATTTTTAAGGGATGTTTAAACATTACCATAGCGATCAGAGAGCAGTGGTTGAGAGTAGAGGAGTAAACTAACCCCCCCCTGGCCTCAGTAAAATTGTCAAGTGTTGAGTGGTCCCCGGTGATAAAAAGGTTGGGGAACACTGCTGTAGGGTACAATGTCATACAGACCACCCTCCAAAGTAGACATGTTCTCCAAGTTAACAAATGTCCATCATCTGGAGATCATTTGTAATTCCAGATCTTCAAGATCATCTGGAGGTTGCCAACCCGATGGATAATATCTATGTTTCATATCTAGCCTTCTTGACATGGATCTTCACAGGAATCTAACAACAAGGATCCAACACAATCTCAGTTAAAAGCTTAATGTGCACAGTTATTTGTTAACACTGAGAAAGAGAGGACATGGTACAAAAAGCATGCTTCAGTATGTCCTGGAGTATGCTTCAGTGCTCCTTGTCCCTTCTCACCACTTGGGAAATAAACTGGGGATGATTACTAAGGATGAAAGATGAGACAACACTATAAGCTTGATGTCTCAGAGTGTGAAGTTATCTGAACCCTCCCTAATATGCTAAGGGTTAACAATCTTTATTTGCCTTAACAAATATGGAACATTTAATGTACCATGAAAGTACGCTATAAAGATTACATAAAACAACAAAAACAGCAATTCTATGCATGCTTAGTAGGAGAAAGCGTCATTTGTAGTAGCTGTTACTCCAAAGTAAAAATAGAAACTAGGAGAAAACTTAGTAACAAAACTGCACTTTTTGTCCTCAGGATTCATAAACTGGAATAGCACCAGGCCTCTCTACAGTCCTGACTTACTGATCACAGAATCATGGACTTAGTAACAGCCTACAAAGAGGACAACCAGAGAAAACTGGCATTCAGACAGAGACAAACTTGGTCTAACTCCCCAGACTGCTGATTTCTCAGCTTTTTGACAGCTTCCCGAAGAAAGATCACACTGGAAAGTGCCAAGTGCGACGGCTGCAAAGGGAAAAAGTGCAGTCTCAACACATTTTGCTAGGACTCAAAAGTCCTGCACTCAGCACAAGCACCGCCAATTCTTTGCTCACAACAGCACTGACAGCACAGCGCATGATTCAACCCAGGCCCCATTCTCAACATTCTTGATTCACAGAGCTGTGCCATCAAACTAGTGTAAACACGGTGACGTCACTCATTCCAGCATCAAAATCAGTCTTGAGACAGCTCCATCACTGGGAGGCCCAGCTGTAAAGAATGAGAAAGACCCACAGCTTGCAGTGGGAGGTTTTCCAGCAAGTGTAGCACAAAGCAGTTCCAGTCCTCTGTACCTCTCTCCTTACCCATGGTTCTAGAAACTGCCCCTCATTGGTTTACAGACACTCATCTACATTTAGTGTCTCAACAGTCTTTCTATACATAATTGGATTCCTTTGGTAGAGAACTTAACCTGGCCGAGGGATTTGACAAAGGCTGTTTAGCCAGTAAAGGCCCCAGCAACAAGTAGTCACACCAAAGAATTTTACTTCCTCAAAACAATAATGGCTGGCCCCTTGCAGAGATTCCCCAATAAGCTTATATTCAAAGTATGTCTACACTGCTTTTATTATGAATGCACCTTTTACTCAGCAGAACTGAGGAGAGATAGACAAATCAAGATTCTGAACTGACCCAACACATCCTTATAACTATCTTCATATCATGTAAAACTGGCTTCCCATTGTCCACAAGCCTGAACAGTTATTGCAAAAATCAATTCACCTAGTGAAGCATACACTGTTCATGTTGCAGAGTCCAAGACATCTAACTGGGAAGCAAGATAACTGCATCCACTGCCTGGTACTATAAGACCAAGAGGTAACCAATTCCCAGGGCCACACCTCATCTGTGGGTATCACACTGTTTCTCATATCTGAAGGTACCTAGTTGCAAGGGGGGATTTTTTTAAAATGGAAGGAAAAACAAAACAGTACCATTGTAAAAAAAAATAGAGATTAGGATACTATGCATGTGTGTTAGGGTGTGAACTAACATTTCACAGATCAAAGAGGATTTTCTGTTTTTTTAACCAACTAAACTGCTTTAGTATCCCAAGCAAAAGTCCATGCTAGTTTTGGCGTCAAAATATATTAGACCTAAGCAAGTTATCATTACACAGAGACCGTATCAACCTTCATCAAGGCAGGCTTTTGAGCATCTAAGTCTCACTAATTAGATTTCCCATCTCTTAGCAGCTAAACCACTATCAGACTGGTGGAGGGCAAGCCGCCCTCCAGACATTTTACTGTAGATGACAGCATGCTTCTGCTAGCTTTGCTGTGGGCACTTCCTACTAAGGACTCAGCAGAGGACAGCCCGCACTTGTTGCTTATACGTGCTCCGCTGCTCAAATCAACAGAGAGTTTCATAAGGCACATCAAACAGATTTGCATCTCTGTGCCCTTCATTGTGACAGCATGCTAACCTCCTTCACAGAGCCCTTGAGAATGTCAAATGCATAGACATGAACAGAACAAGCAATTTCCATGGAGCTGTTCTACTGAGACAATAAAGAAAACTAAAACAGAAGGCCTGCAGGTACACAGGAGAATATACAGCCAAAGCTCATGCACCCACTGCAAGCAAACAAACTCCACACACACGCCGAAAAAAACTTTGTAAGGCTCTTTCAAAGTTTTGACAAGCATCCCTTCCCCCGAACACTTCTATCCTCTCTTGCTGCTCATAGAGATATGCTTTGTGACGTATGCTTGCAAAACTGCACTTGTCAAAGGATCATAAATGCAGAGAAGAGGAAGAGAAACTCTAATGAATGCTATTCTCTTTTGTCTCCTGCAACCTGCACCCTTCTCACTGTCCAAAGATGAGTCAGCAAATCATCGGCCACAGATCATTTTCTGAACTGGCTGTTTTACCAGATTCCACCAGCCCCTTGGAATACCCCCACTTTACTTTGTGCAGCATATACCTAGTGGTGACCTCATGTTGATGAGTCAGCAGTGTCTAGGTTCTGCACAGCAAACACTGCGTGAAGAGAAGCAATGAGATGCTCAGATCCCAACATCCTGCATTTGCTTCCCCCCCAACCCCAACCCCTACCCCACATACACCCTAGTCCTTCCTCCCTGCCCCAGACACCTGATGAGTCAGCATGGCCAGCCCTTTAACATTCCCAGACATGGCTGCACACCTCAGGAGACACACACAGAGACACGACTGGCCAGGGGCCAACTGCTACCCCTCCAAAGGCAAACGGGGGACACATCTGTTTTAGGACACGCAAAAATAAGTGGGGAGGGACCCACGTACTCTGTCAAACTTATTACTTTAAAGGAGTCCAAAAACCTCAGGGGAGGTGAAGGAAACGCCGCGTGGAACAAGGTCGCCCACCCACAGCAAATACTCGAGAAAAACAGGGAAACCCACCTGCAGACAGGGTGCAATCAAATCCGTGGTCAGAGAGAGAGAGAGAGAGCGCAAGGAAGCGCCGCCAGACGAAAGACGGGAGCCCGCGCACCTCGACCCACCTAGTCCACAACGCGCCCGCCAGAAAATCTTAAGGAGAAAAAGCGCGGGGGGAGGGGGGGCTGGCCACTCTACCAGCAACACACCCCACCCGAGCACCTCGAAGCCAGAGTCGCTTTTCCAAGAATAAATACGGCAGAGGGGGAAACATTCCACTCCATAGTCCCCCACAATGACCGGGGGGATCAGACGCCTCCCTATTCTCCCTCAGACCCCCCCCCCGCCATGCCCCCTCCCAGCATTATTAATTCCTCCTCATCTCGCTTCTTTCTCTGCCGCCTTCCCTCGTAGAGGGGGGGGGGCGCTAGAACCCCTCGGCCACCCCACGCCAAGGGGAGGGGGCAACCTCAGGCGCTCGCGCAATCGCTCACCCTCCGCGCGGTGCCGCCGGGGGGGGCCGGGGCGGGGAGGGGGAAGAGCGCCACGCACGGAGGGACCGAGAGTCCGGGGTCCGCCGCCGCCGCCGCTCACGGAAACGTCACGTGATGTTTGGGTCACGTGCCTCCATTCATGAAGCCGCTCGGTGCAACCGCCCCAAGCCTTAAAGGGGAGCTCTGGCCTCACGGAGGGCTGTTTTTAAAGTCAATAAATGTCGGCGGGGAAATAAGAGGGAGTAGGGGCTGGCGAGGCGAGCGGGCGCGGGAGTTCCAGGGCTAGGCTGGTGCTTGCCACATCGCTGTTGAAATGCCTTTCCTCCGCTTCGGAACCAAGCTGTGGCCGAGCGACAGAAATCAGATAAAGGCGAGAGATCCCTCCAGCCCAAGAGAGACTCATCAGGCGTGGTCGGCAGGGGGGGCAATGAGGTGCTACTAAGGGCTTCAGGTGGTAGGATGTGCTGCACCACTTCAGACTACAGGGACCAGCTGTTTATGTTCCTTACCATAAAACAGACAAACAAGATCTGGAGCTGAGCAGAAAACTAGCACTGCAGGTTCTGCACCCCACCCCGGCATTTCGCTTGCTGTGCTGTTTTGTTCGTTGCTTCGTTTCTAGTATGTGTTTGAAGTGGGGCAGCGTTCAGAAATTAGATTCTCCACTTGCAGCTCCAGCTGGCAGCATCTATTCTGCCTCCATGTTCATTCTCCTGTGATGCAGGATACCTGAGGCAGCGATTTTGCTGACATTATAGAGGTCTAATAATGGTCTCTGCATAGGAGTCCTCCTGGGAACACTAGTTAAGCACACCTTACAAATATAAAATGTATACTAAAATAATATAATATGTGAAGAAACAATACCCATTTCAGGAGCAAGTGAATGCTCCACAGACAAGCAACTCATTCCAAGGCAGAAGTTACTGCTACTGAGTGGCCCAGGGGCAAGAAACCCACATTTCTGGTCTTCCCATTCTAAAACTCCAAAGAGTTCTCAGGGCTCATCTATACCAACTACCAAACCCCTTTGCTTCCCTAGGTTCCCCACATGCCCTCATGCTTGTGGTCACAGCTACCATGCCCTTTCCCAAATAGGGATGCCAGTCCCCAGGAAGGACCTGGAGATCCCTTGGTTTCACAGCTCATCTTCAGGTGACAGAGATCAGTTCCCATGGAGAAAATGTGTTGTTGTTTTTTTGGAGGGTGAACTCTATAGCATTGAACTCCATTGAAGTCCCTCCCTGCCCCAAATCCCACTCTCTCCCAGCTCCACCCCAAAGTCTCCAGGTATTTCCCAATCCTTATTCTCTGGTGCTGCAGTGTTGAGTAGTGTGTGCAGCTGTGAGTGCTGTTGCCATGACCACCATTGCTATGACCATGGCCCTTCCCCTGGCAGCACAGGGTATAGTTGCCAAAATCCAGGTGGGGGCTGCAGACGCCAGATGACAGTTCCTTTGGAGAAAATGGCTGCTTAGAAGGGTGGTACAATGGCATTGTACCCTGATGAAGCCCCTGCCCAGGCTGCACCCCAAAGTCTCCAGGCCTTTCCCTTCCCATACCTGACTACTCTTATATGGGCAGCACGTGCACCTGGGATCATGAGTGATACAGCACCCACAAGCAGACAGGGGAAGGATGTTAATGTGGGCATCAAGAAATGCATGGGGGGGGGGGAATTAGCGTAATTGCCAGAAGCCCTAGGGGCCCTGGTAACTGCCCCACCTCAGAGTATGCTGAGCCCAAGTCTTTTTGTCATTAAGAAATATGCCATACAAACAGTCAGTGCTCAGAATACTTTCTTAAACACCTTTGTAGAATGACTGGCAGTTCTTTCCATGCTAATTAAATACCTTAGGGTAGCGATCCCCAACCTGTGGGCCGCAGACCACATGTGGTCCTTCGACTAATTAGAGGTGGGCCCCGAAGAACGCCTTCTCCCCCCCCCCCGGCCCTTTACTTCATCCCCACCAGCCCTTTACTTCATCCCCACCAGCCCTTTACAACACACTTCATTGTTGTGGCGTGTCTGTATCTTATTTTGAAGGGATGTTTAAACATTACCATAGCGATCAGAGAGCGCTAGGGCAGTGGTTGAGAGTAAAACTACCCCCCCCTCCCCGGGCCTCAGTAAAAGGCGTTGAGTGGTCCCTGGTGAGTGGTCCCCGGTGTTGAGTGGTCCCCGGTGATAAAAAGGTTGGGGACCACTGCCTTAGGGCACAGTACCTATTCAATGACTTCACCACAAGGAGCAAGCCTGAGCCAGCAGTTTCAGAACTGATTTGATATAGCCAGTCAGTCTTGCTTACTAGAAAGCCTTCCAAACCATTCTGCCAATCACTGTTTTCCCCTCCAGCAGCACTGGCCTGAACAGATTATTCACCCAGCAATTGTGCAACTAATCTCTCTTATCAGAACCCTCTAGTTCCAGTCTCCCTCCTACTGCCTAAATCATCATCATCTTGGAGTTGGAAGACAATTTTGTATAAAGGTGCTTACTGCCTTTCAATGCATCCTTAGACTTTCTCGCTCTTTGACCCAGAATCCCGAGGCAGAGACCCAAGTCTCAAAATACTCTCAGACTTGATGGTTTTATAGAAAATTCTGGGCTTTTCTTCCTGGGACGAGTTCTTTTTAAAAATGGAGAACCCCCTGGAGCAACAAATAGGCGGACATACACTGCGGCTATGCCCCTATGAATAAATCTATTTTTTTTTAATTCAATGGTCACCAGAAGTTTATATGTCAATTAGCAATGCTGGGAGGGGATTGGTTGGAGTCAGGGGCAGTCGGGCCAAAGCGAAACAAGACTAAATCAACTTGCTCTCCTTGCGTTTCCAGCAGCGAGTGAGGAGTGCAAGACGTGTAAAAGGAGCCCTGAAACATTAGGAATGGCTTGAGAGTTGTGGAGTGCCAGTGAGTCGCGATTATTTCTCACACTTTGCCATACAGGAGATTTCATGCAATAATGGCCAGTGTGCAGAAAAGCCCTCTGAATTGCCAGGATTAGATTATTACCATTTTTTTCTAGAAGTATGTTGTGCCCTTTATCAACAAGCTCAGAATTAACAGGGGAACTCAGAGAATAGAAGCTCTGATGGCTGTTGGCTTCTTGGTGTTACAACTAGAAATCCATTGTCTGCTGCAGCTATCACTTGGAACCTGCTAGCTATCCAAAGATTGGCACAGGTAATTGTTGGATCACAGGCTAATTAGGCTGCTTACCTCTTACATGGGAGGCTTACAGTGCTTGAGGAGCAGAGGATGATAAGCCTTAAGATTTCTCACCACCTTTTATCTTCCTGAGCAGCCAGACCCATACTTCAGAACATGTTTTTAATGCCCACTATGCAGTCCCCCTTCCCCCTTAGGAATTCTTCCCCTCCGCACACTTGGAGTCTTTGCTGTGTCTACACTTTCTAAAAACTGTGGAAATTGCAGGGAGCAGCGAGGTCTGGGCTGAAAATGCTGATGCAGGGAAGCAGATCTTACAGCTGTTTCTTGCTTAGGTGCTTGGGATAAGAATGCTGCAGCATGCTCCCAGCACAGAGCAGCACTGCAGAAACTACTGTGGCATAGGAGAAACAGGTCCCCCCAGGCCCCCTTTCTTTCTGTGGAATTTCCTGCCTTGGGTGTCACAAACTGGATAAGCCGTAACCAGGCATGAAAACTTGGTTTTAGCAGGGGTCACTGGTGTGAATGTGCTTCACTCCCTTGGAAGTACAGTTACTCCTGAAATTGGAAGCTTGTTTGTGTGAAGAGTCTCCCTGCATAATTCAGCTGATTTTGATAGCCATTTTCAGATAGTAACTTGGCTGATGGCACCAGCAAAGCCCATTTTATTCAGGATTAGTATGGCTGAAAATTATCTGAAACAAATTAAAGCTATTTCAGTGGACAATCATAGAATCATAGAATCATAGAGTTGGAAGGGGCCATACAGGCCATCTAGTCCAACCCCCTGCTCAACGCAGGATTAGTCCTAAGCATCCTAAAGCAGTGGTCCCCAACCTGCGGGCCTATATCGTTGTACTTGAAGTTTAAAACCATTACTGCGTGTCCTCTCCTCTGCAGCCAACAGAAACAGCATCCTGCCCTCCTCCAAGTGACAACCTTTCAAATACTTAAAGAGGGCTATCATGTCCCCTCTCAACCTCCTTTTCTCCAGGCTGAACATTCCCAAGTACCTCAACCTATCTTCATAGGGCTTGGTCCCTTGGCCCCAGATCATCTTCGTCGCTTTCCTCTGTACCCTTTCAATTTTATCGATGTCCTTCTTGAAGTGAGGCCTCCAGAATTGCACACAGTACTCCAGGTGTGGTCTGACCAGTGCCGTATACAATAGGACTATGACATCTTGTGATTTTGATGTGATGCCTCTGTTGATACAGCCCAAAATGGCATTTGCCGTTTTTACCGCTGCATCACACTGCCTGCTCATGTTTAGTTTACAATCCACAAGTACCCCAAGGTCTTGTTCACACACAGTGCTACCTAGAAGCGTATCCCCCATCCAGTAGGCATGCTTTTCATTTTTCTGACCCAGATGCAGAACTTTACACTTATCTTTATTAAATTGCATCTTGTTCTCATTTGCCCATTTTTCCATTGTGTTCAGATCTCGTTGAACTCTGTCTCTATCTTCCGAAGTATTTGCCAGTCCTCCCAATTTGGTGTCATCTGCAAACTTGATGAGTAGTCCCTCCACCCCCTCATCTAGATCATTAATAAATATGTTAAAAAGTACCGGGCCGAGCACCGAACCCTGAGGTACCCCGCTACTCACCTCTCTCCAGTCTGATGAAACACCATTGACAACAACTCTTTGAGTGCGGTTCTCTAACCAATTCCCTATCCACCTAACGATCTGAAAATCCAGATTGCAGTCCTTCAACGTATCCATCAGAACATCATGGGGAACCTTGTCAAAAGCTTTACTAAAATCCAAGTAAATGACATTGAATTTCCCCGATCCAGCAAACCTGTTAGGGAAAGTTGGTCAAAAAAGGAAACTAGGTTGGTCTGGCAGGACCTGTTGGAGACAAATCCATGCTGACTTCCTTGGATCACCAAATTGTCCTCCAGATGTTTGCAGATCGCTCCCTTTAATATCTGCTCCATTATCTTCCCCACAACAGAGGTCAGACTCACTGGGCTGAAGTTTCCCAGGTTATCCTTCCTCCCTTTTTTGAAGATCGGAATAATGTTTGCTCTTTTCCAGTCCTCCGGGACATCTCCAGTCCTTAAAGAGGTTCCGAAGATGATGGACAAGGGCTGTGCAAGTTCTCTGGAAAGTTCTTTGAGTACTCTCGGGTGCATTTCATCTGGACCAGGGGATTTGAACTCATCCAGTGCAGCTAAATGCCTCTTGACAACCTCTCTATCCATGTTAACCTGCCACCCAGACACTATCTTTTGGCTACAGCCATCTCTAGATGTGCCTAAACACTTTGACCTGTGGGGAAAAACAGATGTCAAATAGGCACTAAGCCTTTCTGCTTTCTCTGCATCTTTCGTTAGAGTTTGTCCATCCGCACCCAACAGCGGGCCTATTGCCTCCTTTACTTTACGTTTGCTCCTCACGTAACTGAAAAATCTTTTCTTGTTACAATGGGCTTCCCTGGCCAATCTTAGCTCACTCTCTGCTTTGGCCTTTCTGATGATTGATCTACAGTGCCTAGTAACCTGTAGGTACTCTTCTTTAGAGCTCTGTCCTTCCCTCCATTTCCTGAATGTAAAGAGCCTGATGTAAAGAGCCTGATATGGTTTCTGAAGTGTACCTCTGACTCTGCTTGACAAAGACAGATTGGGAACAATTGCTATGTAGTTCTTCATATAACTGGGCACTAAACCATACATTGCTATGGAAAGGGAAGACTCCCCCCCCCAAGTGTAGCAGAATTTTCATTTTCCTTACTACCATTAGGTTGTATATGGTTATGTTATGGCACAGTGAAGGTGCTTCATTGTAGGATATGTGCTGTACTAAAGTGTAGTGAGCATAGTGAGTGTCTGTAGTTGTGGAGGAGGTTGTGGTACTTGTGTGACAGCATTTGTATTTTGTTGATACATTCACCCTCCCTGAAGTTGCCCTCCCCAGTATTGGAGGGGATGTTTAGGGAAAATCCTTATTTGCAGAGGCTTTGTTCCTGTTCACCGGGTGAAGTTGAATTAATGGAGCATATATTTTTCAACATTCCTTTTATGGGAAGATTCGTATGGAAATTATTAGCTCATGGTCAGATAGATTCCTCAGTCAATCAAATAGAGTTAAAGCTTGAGTACCTTCTGTCTGACAGGAGCTATCAGATGACACAGCAAGTAGCCTGATTTTGTGCCCAGGTCTGCAAGCTTTAGAAATTGTACACAATAGCTGAGGCTGGAAATTTTTAAATTTACACACACACACACACACACAAATACTAAATTGTAAAGGCAAGTCTGATTAACCAGTTTTGTCTTATTCTGTTCCTTTTAAATGTTTTTGTATGCTTTCAATTATGGAATGTTGTATTTATACTGGTTGAGGACCCTAACTATAAACTGACTGACACCCTCCCTGAAGAGTTAAAATATTTATGATCATACCATGATATTAAATAGTCCATCCATTTGGTAACAAGCTTCACAACCACAAAATGGTTTAACATATTACAATACAAATTGCAGATGGTAAGAATAAACAACATGAAATAGCTACCAAGCCCTGCTTGTGTGCTTCCCAAAGTCATTTAACTGGTGACTACTAAATGCAGAATGGTGACCTAAAAGGTTTCATTTGGTCCAAGACAATTCTTGTATTCTTATATATAGGCTCTGAACTGTAATAGAGATTAACAAAAACTCCACACCTGGAGTACTGTGTGCAGTTCTGGAGGCCTCACTTCAAGAAGGACGTAGATAAAATTGAAAGGGTACAGAGGAGAGCGACGAAGATGATCTGGGGCCAAGGGACCAAGCCCTATGAAGATAGGTTGAGGGACTTGGGAATGTTCAGCCTGGAGAAAAAGAGGTTGAGAGGGGACATGATAGCCCTCTTTAAGTATTTGAAAGGTTGTCACTTGGAGAGGGCAGGATGCTGTTTCTGTTGGCTGCAGAGGAGAGGACACACAGTAATGGTTTTAAACTTCAAGTACAACGATATAGGTTAGATATCAGGAAAAAAATTTCAGTCAGAGTAGTTCAGCAGTGGAATAGGCTGCCTAAGGAGGTGGTGAGCTCCCCCTCACTGGCAGTCTTCAAGCAAAGGTTGGATGCACACTTTTCTTGGATGCTTCAGGATGCTTAGTGCTGATCCTGCGTTGAGCAGGGGGTTGGACTAGATGGCCTGTATGGCCCCTTCCAACTCTATGATTCTATGAAAAATCTGCATAGTCCTGTTTTGTGCATGTTTACTTGAAAATAAACTTACCCAGGGCAACTGGTAAACTTACTTAACGTTTTGAACTGTTTCCTCAACTAAAACAGACACTGGAGGCCACCTCTTTTAACTGAGGAGCATCTGGTAATGTTCCTACATGTAATTTTTTCATTGGAAAACAAACCTTTCCAAAAGAGTGCTTGCACTTGAGAGCTCACGCCTTGAATAAATCTTTGTTGGTCTTAAAGGTGCTATTAGACTCTGATTTTGTTGTGCTACTTCAGAGCAACACGGCTACCTGCTTGATTCAACCCTTTCCACAGTTACGTTTCTACACATGGGTGGGGTTACATGGCTCCTCCATGCCTGTTTTTAGCCCCCTGTAGCTGCTTTCTGTTTTGGGGAAGAGTTGGAAGAATCAAAGTCTGATCCCAAATAAACATGTACACAACCATCTGCTTATTAAACCCCGGTCCTTGGCTACTCAAATTGAGTGAAGAGAGGACTAGAAGCCCCCTGCAGGAAATTATAAATCTCTCCCTGTTTACCAGGGAGTTCCCAGGGGAGCTGAAGGAGGCAGTAGTTAGGAACCATAAGCCCCAGCCAACTACCACCCTGTCTTGCGTCTTGTGTTTCTGGGGAAGGTGGGCAACAGAGCTGCTGTTACAGCATACCTAGATGAAACATTCGCCTTGGACCCATTTCAGTCTGGCCTGTGACCTGGCCATGGGGTGGAGATGGTTTTGGTTGCTCTGACAGATAACCTCCAGTGCCAACTCGATCAGGGTGGGGCAGTGTTGCTCATGATGTTAGACCTCACCTCGCTGACATGGATATATCACGCTGCTACCAGTTCTCATGAGGTGTTCCTCAGGGCAGGGTTTTGTCACCCATTCTGTTACACATCTTCATGCACCCTCAATCCCAGTGAATCTGGAGATTTGGGCTTGGGTGTCATCCTAATGGATGGCCATCAAGACTCAGCCCTCAGAAACATTTGCCATTTGCCTGGAAGCAGGAACAATTTGGATCAGGCAGAGCCTTCTGAAACTCAGCACCTCTAAGACAGAAGTCCAGTGGCTAGGAAGGAAAGGATCAGGAGAGGAAGTGCACTTGGCTTGCCTACTGTACAGGTAACGGCTGCACTGACTGCTAGGAACTTAGATGTGATTCTTGATTACTTATCTATGGAGACTCAGGTCACTAAACTAGCTCAGCTGGCGATTTACCATATTTGCCAAGGTAAGCTATAAGTGCCCTACCAGGGTACAGAACACCCAGCCATGCAATGATCACCTCCAGATTAGATTTCTGTAACTCGCTCTATGTGGGCCTATCTATGCCCTTGATACAGAAACTGCAACTGGTCCAGAATGTAGAACACCTTGGAGGGCCCATATTTGGTCTGTTCTTAGGCAACTGCATAGACTCCCAGTAGAATTCTGAATCGTTCAAGGTTTTGGTATTGACTTTCAAGGCCATGCACAGTTTGGGCCTGATGCACATGAGGGACCACCTAACTGACTATACCCACAACTAACTGACTATACCCACCCTGGCCATGGGGTGGAGACTGTGCTGGTCGCCCTGACAGATGATCTCCGGCGCCAGCTGGACCGGGGCGGGTCGGCCATTCTCGTGCTATTAGACCTGTCAGCCGCATTTGATGTGGTTGACCATGAGCTCTTGGTTCACCGCCTCGCTGATACTGGGATTGGAAGGGTGGCTCTTAAATGGCTATCCTCCTTTCTAGAGAACAGATCACAGAGGGTCGCTGTGGGGGAGGAGTTATCCGACTCCTTTGCACTCCCATGTGGGGTGCCACAGGGAGCGGTGCTCTCCCCCACGTTATTTAACATCTATATGCGTCCCCTGGCTCAGCTGGTACGGAGTTATGGGCTTGGGTGTCACCAGTACGCTGATGATACCCAGCTCTATCTCTTGATGGATGGCCGGCCAGATCTCCCCCCAGAAAAATTCACCAGTTGTTTGGAAGCAGTGGCTGGATGGATCAGGAAGAGCCGCCTGAGACTCAACCCCTCTAAGACGGAGGTCCTGTGGCTAGGCCGAAGGGAGCAGGAACAGGAAGCGCGTCTTCCCTGCCTGGACGGGGTACAATTGTCATCTGTGCCCCAAGCCAGGAATTTGGGAGTGATTCTGGATGCCTCACTTTCCATGGAGGCCCAGGTCACTAAGGTAGCCCGGACGGCGTTTCTCCATCTACGCCAAGCTCGGCTACTAGCGCCCTACCTGCCCCCGGAACACCTGGCCACTGTGATCCATGCAACGGTTACTTCTAGATTAGACTTCTGTAATTCGCTCTACGCGGGCCTACCCTTGTCTCTAACCCGGAAGTTACAGCTGGTACAGAATGCAGCTGCACGGGTCCTCACTAAATCATCTTGGAGGTCCCATGTTCAGCCTCTGCTGAAGCAGCTGCACTGGTTGCCAGTTTGTTTCCGGATCAGGTTCAAGGTTTTGGTACTAACCTTTAAGACTATACGCGGCTTGGGTCCTGCATACTTGAGGGACCGCCTATCTCCTTATGCCCCCCGCAGGGCACTTCGCTCTGCGGGTAAGAATCTGCTGATGATCCCAGGACCCCGGGAGGCACGCCTGGCCTCGACAAGGGCCAGGGCCTTTTCGGTCCTGGCCCCTACCTGGTGGAATGAGCTCCCTGAAGAGCTGCGGGCCCTGTCGGAGCTCTCTGAGTTCCGCAGAGCCTGCAAAACGGAGCTCTTCCGCCAGGCGTTTGTCTAAGGCCGGGTGATGGCCCGGGGGTAAGATCGGACCCCTCTCCCCGGAGGGGGGAGGCCAGTACTAAACTGACCTGGTTCCCCAGAGTGTTCCATCCTATGCCCAATTATCCTCCGTTCCCTTCTGCTCATCCAGTGGGCCTGTACGGGAATAGTTTTAATCGCCATCATTGTGACTTAGTCATTGTTTTAATGGGGTTTTAATGGGGAATTTTAATGGTTAATATATTGTATTGTATTAAAATGTTGTGAACCGCCGCGAGCCGGTTTCCGAGAGCGGCGGTCATACAAATCAAATAAATAATAATAATAATAAATAAAAGAGCACTTCTCTGCCAAAATGAATTGGCTGGTGATTCCCAGCCTTAGAGAAGAATGTCTGGCCTCAAGCATTTGGGATCTTTTAATCCTGGCCTGTACATGGTGGAATGAGCTCCAGGAAGAGCTGCAGGCCTTACAGGAACTTCCTCAATTTTGAGGGGCCTGCAAGATGGAGCTCTTCTGCGAGGTTTTTGGTTGTGGCCAGTAAATGACTAAACAATATCATCTGAGTGGGCCCTCACTAAGAATACTCCCCACCCCACCCCCCAATAGGACAGGGAGACACAGAAGCTAAGATTTCTGGCTGATATGTGTTTGGAGTATTTTTTACTTTTTAAGTGTTTTAAGTGTTTTAATTATTTACTATTTTGTTTTAAATTATGTGAACCAACTTGAGCAAGTAATACCGAGAGGGGCAGTATAGAAATTAAATTAGAAATAAATAAACACACATCATACAACTACAATATTTAGGATGTCACTGTTAGTTTCTCAATCAAAAAATGTTGAGCAGAAAAGGTATACTTTTTAATTTTTAAGGCTTTGAATTTACAGTGATAAATTAACAGGGAGAGGAAAAGAAAATATTAAATTGTATTTTCTTCCAACAGTGCTTGTGCTTATTAAAGTATACAATATATTAGGCTTTTCAGTATTTAAAGACATGCACTTAATTTTTATAATAATTCTTGATATTTTAATATGATTAATTAATTGATTAAAAGGTTGACTATCCATCTGCTGGAAATTCTTTAATTGGTGATACATAGGGCATTTCTGCACCCTTTAAATATAATGTAACGCTTACCTTATGAAGTTGTTATATTCCAGCCCTTCCACATGACGCCGCCAACATCCTCGTCTGGGCAGTAACCAGCTGGCTACATCCTCCATTTTAAAGCGCTAGTTGGTGAGTCCCAAAAAGTGGTTTCACCAACATATTTAGCGCTACCTAATGAGCAGCCAGCAGCCCACCAGCCAAAGACACGTATGGAGGCTCAATGCGAGAAAGCCACCTGCCTCGTCCCACCTCTGCTCCCGCCCCCCTCTTCTGGGGATGGGGAGGTCATTTTTAAAATGTCTCTGTGTGCGTGTGTGTGTGCATGCTTGTATGCAGGGGAGGGGAAACAGTGGCAGCAAGCCCTCACTGGGTAGTGTGCGTGCGTACGTGTGTGTTTTGCAGGCAAGGGGGGAGGCAGTGGCAGCAGAAGGGAGTTTTTCCAACTGAACTGCCTGGAGCAACAACTGGTGTTCAGTCGTGGAGGCAAAGGGGAAAAAAAGAATTCCCTAAAGTTGTAGCACAAAGAATGCCTCTCTAAGTCCCCCCCATCCCAATCAGGAATGAGATTTATTTTTAAAAGAAGCAAGCATTGTGATTCCGTAAGCGGTGGCAATAAAGACACACTGTGCATCTATGATTAGATGCACAGGCATATCAACAGAGTAATGCTGATTAAAAACAAATTAATGGGCATTGTGGGGGCCCTTCAAAGCATGGAGAAAGGGGATTGACTGCCTGGCTTGATTGGCAGGTGGAAGAGAGTCGCGTATAAATCGCATTATTCTCTTCCACTATTTCCAGCAGCACTTGTGGAGGGGGAGAAGCATGAAATTGAGGCAGAGCAGAGCGAGACAAAAGGAAAGGTGAGGAGGGGCCAGGAGGCACAATTATATGTAGCTTTACACCACTCAGCTGGTGTAACGCTATTTTTAACTATGTGCAGAAATGCTCATAGCCTTAATTATGTACAGTGATTTGTTAAATGTTTTAGTTATCACAGAATCACAGAATCATAGAGTTGGAAGGGGCCATACAGGCCATCTAGTCCAACCCCCTGCTCAACGCAGGATCAGCCCAAAGCATCCTAAAGCTTCCAAGAAAAGTGTGTATCTAACCTTTGCTTCAAGACTGCCAGTGAGTTCACCACCTCCTTAGGCAGCCTATTCCACAGCTGGACTACTCTGTGAAATTTTGTTCCCTGATATCTAGCTTATATCATTGTACTTGTAGTTTAAACCCATTACTGCGCGTCCTTTCCTCTGCAGGCAATGGGAACAGCATCCTGCCCTCCTCCAAGTGACAACCTTTCAAATACTTAAAGAGGGCTATCATGTCCCCTCTCAACCTCCTTTTCTCCAGGCTGAACATTCCCAAGTCCCTCAACCTATCTTCATAGGGCTTGGTCCCTTAGCCCCATTCCTTGTTGCTCTCCTCTGTATCCTTTCAATTTTATCTACGTCCTTCTTGAAGTGAGGCCTCCAGACCTGCACACAGTACTCCAGGTGTGGTCTGACCAGTGCCGTATACAATGGGACTATGACATCTTGTGATTTTGATGTGATGCCCCTGTTGATACAGCCCAAAATGGCATTTGCCTTTTTGACTGCTGCATAACACTGCCTGCTCATGTTTAGCTTACAATCACACACAGTGTTACCTAGAAGCGTACCCCCATCCAGTAGGCATGCTTTTCATTTTTCTGACCCAGATGCAGAGCTTTACACTTATCTTCATTAAACTGCATCTTGTTCTCATTTGCCCATTTTTCCATTGTATTCAGATCTCATTGAACTCTGTCTCTATCTTCTGGAGTATTTGCCAGTCCTCCCAATTTGGTGTCATCGGCAAACTTGATGAGTAGTCCCTCAACCCCCTCATCTAGATCATTAATAAATATGTTAAAAAGTACCGGACCGAGCACCGAGCCCTGAGGTACCCCGCTACTTACCTCCCTCCAGTCTGATGAAAAACCCTAACATATGAGCCGTAACAATAATATACACAAGGAATTCTATAACCAAATCAACATGGCCAATTTTGATGTAATGTTTCTCTCTCTCTCTCTCTCTCTGGAACCATTTCAACAGTACTCAAAAGCAGACATGGAAGTACCATTTCACGTTGCACATGTGTGAGAAAGTTTTTGAAGTTAAATTATAGGGAATTATTGCAACTGAAGTAAGCAAACATGAAATGTAATACCATTATTTTTGAAGTGGGAAAGTACTCATAGGACACAACATAATGTGGCAACCTTAAGTTTAGTGAATATAGTTTAAAGACAATTTTTTAAAAATTTATTATTGACTTTTTATACCGCCACTCCCAGGCCAGCCGGCTCATGACGGTTCACAATATGATAATAAAACATTAAAATCCCGTAAGACGGCATACTGTACCAGCTTGCCGACATCTACAATATAATACAAAACAAGGGGGAGAAAACCAACATAGATGATGGCAGTAACTACTCTTTATAGACCCTACTTCTCAACTTGCAGATTCCAAGTTGTATATCTAGGAGATGTAAATCAGGGGGCAATGATCAGGCCCCCAGGGGGTCCAGATTTCACAAGGATGAGGAAGGACCTATTCTTATTAACCTGGTATACAGCTTGGCCTCAACCAAAAGCCTGGCAGAAGAGCTCTGTCTTGCAGGCCCTGCAGAACCCAGAGAACTCCAACAGGGCCCTCAGGTCATCTGGGAGCTCATTCCACCAGGTTGGGGCTAGGACCGAAAAGGCCCTGGCCCTGGTTGAGGCTAGGCACACTTCCCGAGGGCCCGGCACCACCAACAAATTCATACCTGCAGAGTGAAGAGCCCTGTGGGGAACATAAGGAGATAAGTGGTCCTGCAGGTAAGTAGGACCAAGGCCACATATAACCTTATAGGTCAAAAACAATACCTTGAACTTGATCCGGAAGCAAACGGGCAGCCAATGCAGTGGCTTCAGCAACAGCTGGACATGGGCTCTTCAGGATAACCTAGTCAGGATCCGTGCAGCCACATTCTGTACCAGTTGCAGTTTCTGGGTCAGATACAAGGGTAGGCCCACATAGAGTGAGTTACATAAGTCTAACCTAGAAGTGATCGTTGCATGGATCAGATAGATAGAAAAATGCAGATAGAAAAATGCTGTTTGGGCTACCTTCGTGACTTGAGCCTCCATAGATAAAGAGGCATCAAGAATCACTCCCAAATACCTGGCCATTGGTGCAGATGTAAGTTGTACCCCATCGAGGCAGGGAAGGCACACTTCCTAATCCGGTCCCCTTCTAACCAGCCACAGGACCTTTGTCTTGGAGGGGTTGAGTTTCAGACAACTCTGCCTGATCCATCCAGCTACAGCTTCCAAATAACCAGCAAATGTATCTGAGGGGAGGTCCAGCTGTCGGTTAATCAGGAGATAGAGCTGGGTGTCATCCACATACTGGTAACACTCCAGACCATAACTCCAGACCAGCTGGGCCGGAGGATGCATGTAGATGTTGAAAAGTATAGGCGAGATATCACCCCCTGTGGTAACCCACAAGGAAGTATTAAAGGGTCCGATAACTCTTCCCCCACTGCAACCCTCTGTGACTGGTTTGTAAGAAAAGAGGTCAGCCAGTCTAAAGCTGTTCTTCCAGTCCCTGTGTCAACAAGGAGGTGTAGCAATAACTAGTGATCAACCACATCAAATGTGACCGATAGATCTTATAAAACGAGAATGGACAACCCACCCTGGTCCAGTAGGTGCCAGAGATCATCCATCAGAGTGACAATCAGAGTAGCCAGCCTGATGTCCCCTGGTGACCTGCCATCCAAATACATGATACAATCATAGAATCATATATTTGGAAGGGACCTCCAGGGTCATGGCCAGGAAGCTAGACTTATTATTATTATTATTTTATTTATACCCCGCCTCCCCCTGAAGGCTCGAGGCGGCTTACATAACCCCGTCCCCTAAAACCATAAAATAACAATAAGATCCAATAAATTTACAATAGTGGCAACAACGATGGCTTAATCTTACGCATTTGGTCTCCGCATCCTCAACTACAGGAGGGGGGGGGGGGTGACACTCTCTACCGCCAGTTTGTGAGGGGGGGGGCTGATCTTCTTACCGCCCGGCCTCAGTTATAAGCCTGGCGGAAGAGCTCCATCTTACAGGGCCTGCGGAATGCTGGTAATTCCCGCAGGGCCCTCAGCTCTTCCGGGAGCTCATTCCACCAGGTTGGGGCCAGGACCTAGAAGGCCCTGGCCTTGGTGGAGGCCAGGCGGGCTTTCTTGGGGCCGGGAATGACCAATAGGTTAGCCCCCGCAGAGCATGAAGCCCTGCGGGGGATATAGGGCGAAAGGCGGTCCCTCATATATGCTGGGCCTAAACCACGGATGGCCTTGAAGGTCAAAACCAAAACCTTCAACCTGATCCAGAAGGCGACTTGTATGGGTCTAGGGCCAAAATTTTCTCCAAGAATGCCAGGAGTTGGTCTGCTGAGGCTCTCTCAACCACATTGCCCAGGAATGCAAGATGCGATACCGGTCAGTAATTGGAGGGGTACCACAGGTCCAGCAATGGTTTCTTCAGTAGAGAGCGGACCACTGCTGCCTTAAGCTCCTGGGGGAATTTCCTGATGAAAGGGTGAGGTTCACAATCTCCCTCAGTGGGCCTCCTATCTGCTGGTTGCTCACCTTGAGCAGTCATGACAGACAAGGATCTAAGAGGCAAGTGGTTGCTCTCACTGTCCCTAGCAGATTGTCCACTTTGGTTACAGAAAGCTCCACAAAGATTGAATCTTAAAACACAGTAAGATGAACAGTAGGAACAGAGAAGCAGTTTTATGTGTATGTGCAAAGAGAAATTAGGGCAACCAAGCCCCTAGGTGTTCTTCTTCCTAGGGGGCAACCATGAAAGCTGTAATGTTGTGTGAAATGAAAATGCATTTCAGACCTCATGCCCATTATGGATAGGTGCAATCACTGTTTTCCAGAGAAAATACCAGTTCAGCAAATCTCCTCTTTAATGAAGAAACTGCTTGAACTAACTGCCTAGTAACAGCTTTCCTTGCAGCATACCATTGAACAGCTCTTCCGAGTAAGAGGACTGGGAAAGCATACATTGTACTTACACCAGGAAAAGAACCTCTGACCTTTGTTCAGGAACTGATAGCCCTATGTTGTACATTGTTGAAAAGGCAGGCTGCAGCAAATAGTGACTCCCTTAATTATGGAGGTAGGTGATTTACTTATTTTTCATGTGTACCTGAGTCATTTGCTCTCATACTATATTCATTCTGTGATCTCATATAAGTCTAGTGCACATACCACTTACACCACAGCCTGAGCCACAAACAAAGAGATTGTAACCACTCAGCTCAGCACTTTATGGATGCACTGAGCAAGTAAGCAACCATGTTGATGGTTCTTCAGCTGGAAAGCTGCTACGTGTGGGATTTTCATTCCTCTTATTTTTATTAAAATTCTATTACACACCATTACTACACTGCAGAATATTCAATGGGACATTTTTCTTTTGCCTTGCAAAGGTAGATGCCACTCCCTTCACAATATTGCTCAATTCTATTCTTATTGCCATTTTCTGTTACTGATTCAGTATTGGCTATATACCACGTTCCTATTCTTTCAGGATCAGGCACGTTTAATAATTTTAATGATTAATAGAATCCTTGAAAATGCCAGGAAATCTGCCTTCCATTGTCTCTAACTATACTACTTAATAGTTGGAAACATCTTCATTTCTCATTTAACATTGCACCCAGAAGTGAAATTCCAGTATGCAGTTACTGATTTCTACAAGATTCTTATAGTCACTATACCCTCCTAAATCCACTGACTCCAACAGACTGGGATTGCAGTTTTTGCCAATTTCGTTGTCAAATAATCTACTATTTTGACCAAATAGCATTGCCTGGCTGATTAACCTGGACTGACCAACTGTTTAGTATTAATTTTTGCTTCATGGCTGAATAGCATATATTGTCTTAATATATGAATTAATAGCAAATGGTTCTGCCTCCTTTGGGGCAAAGGTTTCATAAACTGTATAGATATAATAAAGGATAGATTTGAACACTGTTTAAAAAAGGACACAGGGCTGGTTAAAAAGATGCTTAACGATTCTTTAGGGAAAGCTCTATAACACAGGCCTCATCAAAACATTTGGTGAACAATCTGTCAACTACATTTTATAGAATTGTGACAGGTTACCAGGCCCACACCATCAATAGTTATAACAAAAATCAAGATGGCTTTCTCTATACAGATAACAATTACTCTGGATGCATAAAAGACAGAAAGAGAAGGCTGCAGAAAAGGTCATGAACAGACATTGAGCAAGAACAAGGGTGTCAGTGGACACTCACCCATCCCATTTCATATACCCTTAGCCCAAGCCCCTGAGTTCTCTGCCCTTTTCATACTGTTTTCTCTCATACATCTGTGTCACCCCCCCCCCACACACACACACACTATTAGCTGCAGCACTCAGAGATGCATGAACACACAGTCTCTTTCACCTTACCTCTCCTTTTAGGTGACTGATAATATGTAAAACTTTGTTAACCCCATGGACAAAAGACCCTCAGACTTGAAAATGTCAATATAAAAATACACAATACAAAATGTTACGGGTCTGAAGAAAACTATGTCAGGTTCTCAGGCAGTCCAGAAATAAACTCAATGCAGCATTTTTAAGCTTTGATATATTATCATTCTGTAAAGAACATTTATGTATATTACCAATAATCTGTTCCTCTTAATAAAACAGTAAGGCCACTTATGGGAGTTTGTGGGCCCAGGACCATCACGAACATTGAACATGGAACTTCTACAAACTCCATGATGTTCAAGAACCAGTTGGGTTTGTTGGGTTCGTTTTAGAGGTGGGCACGGATCGCAAATGAACCTCAAAAATGCATGAAATGGGGAATTTTCTTGTTCACAAAGCCGTGTCCCCCAAGAGCACACAAGTTCATATGGGTCTTTTTGGCTTTGGTGGACTCAGCAGTTTGTGAGGGGTGGATTTTCTTTCTTGTGTCCATGTCTCACATGGCAGAAAAGCTGACATGTCATGAGGAGGGTTTGGAGGTGTCCTGTGGTGTCCATATAAACTTCAAGCTCTCCTCACTGTACTTGACAGGCATCCATAGCAACCAATGGGATCCATCCCATTCTTACCTATGGGAACAGTAAGCTATATATGCTTCCAGCATTCACATGCAACCACATTCCATTCTCCATTCTAGCATGGAGTGGGTGGCATGTGGGACAACTGTAGACAACCGAATGCAGGACAAAGCTTTGCTGGACATATAGTGTGTCTGGTGGAGGGGGTGGGGGAGAAAGGACTACCAAGCTTCTTTGCATGGTGGTGTTTGGCTGTTTTTCTTGGAGACTGTCCTCTCTCCAATGAGGCCACTGTTAGGGCATTTTGTTGGGGACAATCAAGGCTTCCTTCTCTCTCTCTTTTTTTTCTTGGTGCAGGAGTTGCTTGCTGAGCTTGGGAAGAAAGTCTACCATGTTCAAGGTTTGTAATGCCCCTCAAACCCCTACAAACAAATTTTTCAGCATCTCCTTTTTGCCCTGGGTGGTGGTCACCCACCTCTCCACACCTTCAGAGAGAGGTATCCATATCGCACCTTTAGAGGCTTCTAGATGGGTATGCTGAGAGACAG
This sequence comes from Paroedura picta, assembly GCF_049243985.1. Lineage (NCBI taxonomy): Eukaryota > Metazoa > Chordata > Lepidosauria > Squamata > Gekkonidae > Paroedura > Paroedura picta. Next base: position 135,091,159 of record NC_135371.1, on the reverse strand, counting down.
ATGGGATTAATGGACTTCTGGGTGGGTTTGCTGGGAGACAGATAGGCTTTGTAGGCTTCTGTGCAGGTGCGCTGGGAGAGAGAGATGGGCTTCATAAACTTCAGGATCTGTGTACTGGGAGAGAAATGGGCTTAGTAGGCTTATGGGCGGGCACCCAGGAAGATAGCCATACATAGTGGAGTCCAGGATGGGTTTGCTGTGAGATAGATGGATGTGATAGACTTTTGGGCAGGTGTGCTGGGAGAGTTCTGGGTAGGTATACCAAAAGAGAGATGGGCTTAGTGGACTTCTTGGTAGTGGGAGAGATGGGCTTTGTAGACTTCTGGGTAGGGTATCTAGGAGCAAGACAGGCTTCGTAAAGTTCTGTGTAGACATACTGGGAGGTATGTACAGAATTGATTCCTATTAGACACAAGATTTCAATGCAGGAGCCAGAAACTATGCCCATGCAGAAGATTTTGGATCACCCCCAATATTCAGGACAGAACCCAAGATGGGATGGTGCAATGCGGCAATCCTATCACACTATTGACTGCCAGGGTAGATTGGTTCATATGGCTGGGCAGGTGTCCCATACACCTCATACTACTCATGTACGCCCCTCCAAAAGCTGTGCAACTGGTGGATGAGAATGACCCTTGCAGATAGAAGAACATACTGTTCTTCCATCAAGGGTTGGTTAGATATATGGATAGGTATACTAGGAGATAGATGGACTTGGTGGACTTCTGGGTAGGGACACTTCTTGTACTTTGGGGTCAGTAGGCACTGGAAGACAGACACTCCATTATGTTTCAGATGAGGTTTTGGGGTGAGAGATGGGCACTGATGTATTGTAGGCATGATAGGACTGATTGTTGATGAGTTGACCAACTATGACATTCAACATGTAAGTCAGAATGGAATGATGCCATGTAGCAACCACGTTACAGATTATAGAGATGAGTGCAAAGTGGTGTCTGCTCCAGGGAAGCGTGCTGGAGGTTGGTGGCCCGCAAGCAAGAGGATGATGATGACATTGGTGGTTAAGAAGATTTGGGAGCCAAACAGAAAACCAAAGTTCAAAAATGCTGACTAAACTTTGGACAATGTGCATATTTGTCAGCAGAAGATCCTTGAGAGGAGTCATGGGTGATGAACTGGCCAGTGTGGACTGAATAGGATAGGAGGGCCCACAGCTAGGGACAACTTCAGGGTAGGTATGCAGAAAGATCAATGGGTGCAGTAGACTTCTGGGTAGGTGAGCTGGGAGAGACAGATGGGCTTGGTAGACTGCTGGGTGGGTTTGCTGCGAGAAAGATGAACATGGTAGACTTCTGGATGGGTATACTGGGAGAGAAAGATAGGCTTCGTAGACTTCTTCATAGGGATGTTTGGAGAGTGATAGACATTGTAGACTTATTTGTGGGGAAGCTTGGAGAAGGATAGAAATTTTAGACTGTGGGGACACCTGGGGAAAGGCAGAAATTGTAGATTAATTTGTGGGCACACTTGGAGGGAGAGAAATTGCAGAATCCCTGTTCCAAGAAAAAATAACGAGAAGGAAACCTTGAGTGCCCCCCACAAAACACCCTAACAGTGGTATTTCCTCAAAGCCAAACAAGAAAAAAAAACAGACTATAGTGAAGTTTTATGCAACACCAGGAAAAGAAATTCATTGCTAAAATTGCTGGAGAGAGGGGTGATTGCTCTCTCTGAAAAACAGCCAGACACCACCAGGGAAAGACCTGAAGCTGAAAAGTTGATACCTCAGAAGGTGGTAGTCCTTTCTCCCCCGTCTACTAGACCAGCAAAGCTCTCTCCCTCCTTCATTTGTTCTATAACTCTCCTGCACACAACCCACTCCACGCTAGAACAAAGAGCAGAATGCTTGCTGCCCCCATGGGCAAGAATGGGAGAGATCCTATTGGTTGCAACATGTTCCTATAAATTAAGAAAGGTATGATTGAAGTTTCCATGGCTACAGGAGAACACCCCCAACCCCTCTTCTAGAAAAGTCAGTTTTTCTGGTGTCTGAGAGATACATGCCGAAAAGCTAACTCCATGCCCCCAACAGACCATCGAGTCAGCCAAAGGTGAAAATACCTACATGGACCAATGTGCTCAGGGTGGGCGTGGCTTTGTGAACACTTGCCTGGCCCATTTTCAAGTATTTTTAAAGTTCATTTTCTGGTCCGTGCCCATCTCTACTTCCTACTGACCAGGTTCAATGGAACTTCAGCAGCATGAAGCGAAGCATGTTACTGAGTTCACTAGTAGTTACTAAGCTTGCTTAAAATTGCTGCTTTACAGTGTCTTAAGATAGAACAGCTCTAAATTATGCAAGCCCTCCCTCTGGTGGAATATCCTTTATACTATAGCATGTTAAGAACACAACAGGAAGCAGTTTAGCATTACTAATTATTATTAGTGCACATGTTTATTTCAAGATTGACAATTAATGGGATTTTAACAGCTAGTCTAATAGGTAATTATCGGGTCAGCACTCCTTGTGTTACTCAACTTTACAGCAGTGTTTGACACAGTCGACCATGAGCTCTTAGCTCACTGCCACTGGAATACAGTGGACAGCCTTCCAATGTATGATATCCTTTCTCCAGGGTCATGGACAGAGGTTAGCAATTAGAGACACTCAAGACACTGCCAGCTCATATGTGGAGTGCCACAAGTGGTAGTCCTCTCTCCAATTTTATTCAACATCTTTATATACCCTCTTGCCCTGCTAGTATGGAGACTTGGACCTGGGTGTCATCAATATGCAAATGAGACCCAGCTCTTCCTCCCAATGGATGGCCGCCCATATTCACCCCCCAGAGTCCTTAGGCAGATGTCTGGAAGCAGTGATAGGATGGCTCAAGCAGTCTCATCCCTTTAAAGATGGAGGTCCTGTGGCTGGTCAGAAAGGGTCCTAGTGAGGAAGCATGGATGGGGTGCAACTGTCAGTAGCTCACTCTGACAGGAACCTGGGTGTGATCCTGGACGCAGATCACAAGAGTAGCACAGCTGGTGTTTTTCCACCTTCCCCAAGCTACTAGCAGCCTAGTAGCCCTGGAATGTCTAGCCACGGTGATCCACAGTCACCTTCAGATTGGATTTCTGCAACTCACTCTACATGGGCCTACCTTTATCCCTGTTCTGGAAATTACAACTGCTACAGAATACAGTAGCCAGAGTCCTCATGGGATCACCGTGGAGAGCCCACATCTACACCGTGCTCTAACAACTGCACTGGCTACCATTTGAATCCTGGATCAAGTTTAAGATCTTGGTAATTACCTTTAAGGCTATACACAGTCTGGACCCAGTGTACTTCAGGGACAGCCTCTCTCCCTATGCCCCTCAAAGAGCACTATGCTCAGCTAGCACCAACTGGCCCCAAGGAAGCATGACTGGCCTCAACCAGGGCCAGGTTGTTCTCTGTCCTGACCCCACTTGGGGGAATGAGCTCCCAGAGGAGTTCTGGGCCATTGGAGCTAGCACAGTTATGCAAGGCCTGAAAAAATGGAGCTCTTCCTCCATGGTTTTGGTTGGGGCCAGTGAGCCAACAATATCTTCTGGGCCCTCCAGAACCCCCTCCTATCAGATACACCTACTGGACATGCCATGGAGCATGTCCTGGCCAATCTGCTGTTATGGTCAAAATTTTGATCTGGCCAATCTGCTGTTATGGTCAAAATGTTAAGTGGTTTAAATAGTGAATGATTAAATGTTGACGTTGATGCAGTTACTGAGTTTGTGTTGTATCTGTCATATTGGATTCATGTTCTCTGTGAACTGCCCTGAGCTGCAAGGGAGGGCAGTATAAAAATGTAATAAATAAACAACACACAATTTCTTCTTTATCGTGCTTTCTCTATGCAGGAAGATATGGTTATGATTTTATATAACAGTATTTAGGCCACAATGTGTCAGACAATTACAGAAGCAACAAGAAATTAGATAAAACTAAACAATTTTTATCAAAACCCTCCTGTACAGCAGGAAAACGTCACAGCCAGGCAATATGTATTTTCTGGAGTTCACTTTGCTATGTAAGTTTTCCAGAGCCATTTAGTTTCAGATTTTTCAGACACTGTACAAAAGGGTAGACGAAGATGAGAACAGACCTCAAAACCTACTTTTTGTGGGTAGTATTTAATCCCATCTTCTTAGAAAAGGGAGACTATTAGATGAAATGAGAGGAGCTGAATCTTTTCATTAATGGCTGTTATCATATTGGATAGCTGGTTTTTTTGCCTATAGCAGTGGTCCCCACTATGGTGACTGTGGGTCTCTTGCACCCACTGACACTTTTCTGGCTGTCAAGTGCTTCAGAAAGTGGGCATGGTAGGACATAAGGGACTTTTGCCCAGCTGGCCATTGGAGATCTGATTTCAGTGCAGGTATTTTAAAATTGCTTCAGCAGCTGCTGCCACCGCAGTTTTTACAGTTTGACTGAAGGTAAGCCGTGAAATATATTTTAAATAATATGTTCACTTTAAAAGGCATTTAAAAGAGCTTCTACCTGAAATGTTGAAGAGTACTATTAGTTATGCATGACCTCATATCCTGATAGTGCTTGGCTCCACCTCATGCAACAGCTGAAGATGCCCATGGGCTGAAAAAGGTTGGGGAGCCCTGCCCTATAGAAAAGACAAAACAGGAAGGGGTCTGGTTCTTCCCGCAATGGATCAAAGCGGAGTAGCTGACGATGAAACCAAGGCTGTGACATGCACTGTCTGTGGCATGTCACATGAGGTATTTTTACCTCAGAGTAACTTTAAATACGCATGCACCAAGTGCAAGTTAGTAGTACTCCTTTATTCTGTAAAGGAGGGTGAAGAGTTCTTGGAGAACTCATGGAGCACTTTTTGGAGGGCAATTGGGAGAGGTGGGAAAGGTTTCTCACCAATTAGAGGAGAACCCAATACAACAGATGGAAGAATGTTACCCAGAGGTGTCGGAAAATGTTTTGCCCCTCTGATTCTTAGAAAACGTTTCCAGAATCCCGTGATCAGAAAAACTTAAGGAGATGGAAGTCCAAGAAGGTTGGGAGTTTCTCAAAACTGAAATACTGAAGGCACAAACCTCTTGAGGAGGAAAACTGAGAGGAACCTAAAGAAACCAGGGTGGCTCCATAAACAGCTTTTAAAAGAACTAATTTAAAAAAGACTCATATAGGAAATGGAAGGACCACCTTATAATCAAGGAGGAATATAAACAAATAACCAATGCATGTAGGGAAAATGTTAGAAAAGCTAAAGCTCAGTATGATTTATTTATTGTATTTATATATCACCCTCTCCGAAGGCTCAGGATCTTAGGCTAGCAAGAAATGCTAAAAACAAAAAAGGATTCTTTAGTTATATTCAAAGTATGAAAAAGAATAGGGACATGGTAGGACCATTGCAGGGACATGTGACACTGTAACAGGTGATGAAGAGGGATGAACTGCTCAATTCCTACTCATCAGTTTTCTCTTCTGATGGGAATCATGCTCAACATGGCAAACTTATTTCACGTGATGAGGGATGGGAGTTATTATTTTATTATTATTTATTTGATTGTATGACCGCCGGTCTCGGAAACTGGCTTGCGGCGATTCACAGTATTTCAATACAAATATAGTACATTAAAAACCATTAAAATTCCCCATTAAAACCGCATTAAAACAATGACTCAGTCACAATGATAGCAATTAAGAAAAAACTATTCCCATACAAGCCTACTGGATGAGCAGAAGGGAATGGATGGATAATTGGGCATAGGGTGGAACATTCTGGGGAACCAGACCAGTCTAATACTGGCCTCCCCCTCTGGGGAGAGGGGCCCGATCTTAGCCCCTGGGCTACTACCCAGCCTCAGACAAACGCCTGGCGGAAGAGCTCTGTTTTGCAGGCCTGCCACATTCAAAGAGCTCTGACAGGGCCCGCAGCTCTTCAAGGAGCTCATTCCACTAGGTAGGGGCCAGGAGTGAAAAGGCCCTGGCCCTTGTCGAAGCCAGGTGTGCCTCCCGGGGTCCTGGGATTATCAGCAGATTCTTACCTGCAGAGCGAAGTGCCCTGTGGGGGGCATAAGGAGATAGGCAGTCCCTCAAGTATGCAGGACCCAAGCCGTGTATAGCCTTGAAGGTTAATACCAAAACCTTGAACCTAATCCGGAAACAAACTGGCAACCAGTGCAGCTGCTTCAGCAGCGGCTGAACACGGGACCTCCAAGATGATTTCGTGAGGACCCGTGCAGCTGCATTCTGTACCAGCTGTAACTTCCGGGTTAGGGACAAGGGTAGGCCCGTGTAGATCAAGTTACAGAAGTCTAATCTAGAAGTGACTGTTGCATGGATCACAGTGGCCAGGTGTTCCAGGGGCAGTTGGGGCGCTAGTAGCCGAGCTTGGCGTAGAAGGAAAAACGCTGTCCGGGCTACCTTAGTGACCTGGGCCTCCATGGAAAGTTAGGCATCCAGAATCACTCCCAAATTCCTGGCTTGGGGCACAGATGACAATTGCACCCCGTTCAGGTAGGGAAGATGCCTTTCCTGCTCCCTTCGGCCTAGCCAACGGACCTCCGTCTTGGAGGGGTTGAGTCTCAGGCAGCTCCTCCTGATCCATCCCAGCCACTGCTTCCAAACAGCTGGTGAATCTTTCTGAGGGGAGATCCAGCCTGCCATCCATCAAGAGATAGAGCTGGGTATCATCAGCATACTGAATCCCATAACTCCGTACCAGCTGGGCCAGAGTACGCATATAGATGCTAAAGAACGTGGGGGAGAGCACCACTCCCCGTGGCACCCCACATGGGAGTGCAAAAGAGTCGGATAACTCCTCCCCCACAGCGACCCTCTGTGACCTGTTCTCAAGAAAGGAGGTTAGCCACTTAAGAACCACCCTTCCAATCCCAATATCAGCGAGGCGGTGAACCAAAAGCTCATGGTCAACCACATCAAATGCGGCTGACAGGTCTAATAGCACGAGAATGGCCGACCCACCCCAGTCTAGCTGGCGCCGAGATAATATGTAAGGCAACCAGCACTATCTCCACCCCATGGCTAGGACGGAAGCCAGACTGGTATGGATAAAGGGCCGAAGTTTCCTCCAAAATTGCTAGGAGCTGGTCCACGGTGGCCCTCTCAACTACCTTGCCCAAGAATGCAAGATGTGATACCAGGCGGTAGCTGGCGGGGTCCCGCGGATCCAGCGACATTTTTTTCAGTAGAGGGCGAACCACTGCCTCCTTGAGTCGCTGAGGGAATTCTCCCGATGTAAGGGAGAGGTTTATAATCTCCCTCAGGGGAACACCTATCCCTGGGTTGCTGGTCTTAAGCAAGCACGATGGAGAGGGATCAAGGGGACAAGTGGTCACCCTCACTGACCCTAGCAATTTGTCCACTTCGGATAAAGAGAGCCGCCTGAAGACATCAAACCTAACCCCCCGTAACAGCCACGGTGCTTCTAGTTCACAAACTGTATCAACTGTGGCAATAAGGTCACGGCAGAGCAACAAGATCTTATCCGCAAAATAGCTCGCAAAAGCCTCACAGCCAAGTTCCAACGGACTACTATTTTGATGCCCTCCTTTGAGGGCAGTAAGGGTCCAAACTACCCTGAATAATTGGGCTGGGCGAGAGCTAGCGGACGTGATTTCCGCGGCAAAGTAGTCACACTTTGCCGCTTTCACCGCCATCTCATACGCCCTCATAAGCGTGTGATGAAATGTTCTTGTAGCTTCGTTGTGAGTCTTCCACCAAACCCGCCCTACCCAACTCACCTCCCTCTTCCTCTCGCAGATCTCTGCAGTAAAACACAGGGCCTGCTTGAGGCGAGGGTGGGGAGGGCGCTCAGGATAGCTCAGGAGCTATCTAGTTGTGGCCTAGTGTCACTGTAAGGCTAGTCCATAAGTGCCTTGTTCCTTTAAATCAGTGGTCCCCAACCCGTGGGCCACGGCCCGATGCCGGGCCGCGAAGGCCTTGGCGCCGGGCCGCGGCTCCCTCTCCCTGCCCTGGGAAGCTTCTTACTGCGGGAGGGGGGGAGAGGGAATCAGGGCCGCACATGCGCACATGCGCAATGCGCGGCCGAAGTCATGCGTGCGTTGCACTTTCATGCATGCGCAAAAGTGCAGCGCATGCACTATTTCGGCCACACATGCGCAATGCGCGGGCGCGCGGCATGCGCGGGCGGGCAGTTGCCCTGCCGGTCCCCAGCCTCAAAAAGGTTGGGGACCACTGCTTTAAATGAAACCAAATCATCTGGCCCAGATGAATTGCATCCAAGGGTACTAAAAGAAGTTGCAGATGTAATTTCTGACCTCTATCCATTATTTTGACAATTCTTGGAGAACAGGTGAAGTGCCGGAAGATTGGAGGCGGGCTTTCTCAAGAACAAGTCATGTCAGTCTAGCCTTATCTATTTTTTTGAGAAAGTTACTACCTTGTTAGATCATGGGAATTCTGTGGAAATTGTTTAAATTGCTTTCAGTAGTTTTTGATAAGGTTCCACATGATATTCTTATTGGCAAGTTGGTAAAATGTGGTATGGATCCTATTACCATTAGGTGGATCAAGAACTGGTTGACAGATAACACCCAAAGGGTGTAAAGGTTCGTCATCTTCTTGGAGAGGAATGATGAGTGAAGTGCCTCAGGGATCTGTCCTGCTGCTGTGTTGTTCAATCTGTCCCTCTTAATAAAACAGTAAGGAGGGTTGAGGTGGGCGCAAAGTGCCTTCCAATTGTGCCCTCACCAGGACAGACCAGAGTTCCAGCCAGTCAGGGGGTGCGAAGCCGAAGTTCGGACAGGGCCCGCCCACCCAGGGGCAATCTTGAGACATCGCTGCCAGTCTGCCCCTGACCACCGCAGTGAGAGGTCAGTAAGGATGCCAAGGAGGATGAGAACGGAGGCTTGGACAAGCTGCACCAGCCCTTTTCGTCCCAAGGCTGTCCTAACTGTCATGTCCAACTGTAACTTTGCCTCAGGACCCTGACAGAGCTGGCAGGAGGCTGGTGAATATGCTCCCTTCCCCCCTCCCTTCAGGCCTGCTGTGAAGGAGCCTTTGACAGGCCCTGACTGAGGGAAGGGAGGTATTTCCAAGAGCAACGCAGGGGAGCCTGTGTTCATTTTTGGGCATCACAACTGAAGAAAGATGTAGAGAAGCTGGAGCATGTCCAGTGGAGGGTTACAAAGATGGTGAGTAGTTTGGGTTGAGAGTTTGGTCTCTTTAGCCTAGCAAGAAAATCACTAAGATGTGATATGATAACCATCTTCAAATACTTGAGGAGCTGTCATATAGAAGATGGAGCAGAGTTGTTTTCTGTTGCCCTAGAGGGTCAGACCAGAACCAATGGGTTTAAATTAATTCAAAAGAATTTTTGGCTAAACATCCGGAAGATGTTCCTGACAATTAGAGTGATTCCTCAGTGGAACAAGCTTCCTCAGGAGGTGATGAGTTCTCCTTCTTTGGAAGTTTTTAAAAGCAGAGGCTAGATAGTCATTTCACAGAAAGGTTGATTTTATAAACATAGGCAGATTGTGATTGGGTGGGCAGCAAGGATGTGCCAATGTTTGTCTCTTGTGGCCCTTCCTTGCATACCCAGCGAATTGACGATACCTATTCTGGGATAGTAGGTGAATTTCCTCCAGGCCAGGCTGGATTCTGGAGATTTTTGGTTGTGGGGAGAACACTTGGGTATGAAATTGGGGTCACAGTGTTTGGGTAAGTAGTTGTGAGTTCCTGCATTGTACAGGGAGTTGGACTAGATAACCCAGGAGATCCCTTCCAACTGTATGGTTCTATTATTCTAGGAGATCAGAAGCACCTTAAACAATATTTATTCCAGCATGACTTTTCATGAGCTTAGTGTAGTGGTTAAAAGCTGTGGGGCCTCTATCTGGATAACTGGGTTTGATTCCCCACTTCTCTAAATGCAGATAGCTGAGTCACCTTGGGCCACTCATTTCTCTGAGTGCTCTCTCAGCTTCAGCTACCTCACAGGATGCCTGTTGTGGAGTGAGAAAGGGAAGAAGATTATAAGCCTCTTTGAGACTCCTTTGGGTAGTAAAAAGCAGGGTACAATATATCAGCTCTTTTACGTTCACAAGTCACAGTTCACTTCTTTCAATACAATGTTAAGAAATGTGTGTACACACATACACAGAATTTTCTTCCATTTCGTATGAAACTGTGATCTGATTTACAAGAGTTTATGCTGGAATAAAGAGCCTCTTATGGCGCAGAGTGGTAAGGCAGCAGACATGCAGTCTGAAAGCTCTGCCCATGAGGCTGGGAGTTGGTCCCAGCAGCCGGATCAAGGTTAACTCAGCCTTCCATCCTTCTGAGGTAGGTAAAATTAGTACCCAGATTGCTTTCTGGGGGGGTAAACGGTAATGACTGGGGAAGGCACTGGCAAACCACCCCGTATTGAGTCTGCCATGAAAACGCTAGAGGGCATTACCCCAAGGGTCAGACATGACTTGGTGCTTGCACAGGGGATACCTTTACTTTTACCTTTATGCTGGAATAAATGTTGTTAATATTTAAATTACTGCTAGTCTTCTGTTTTGTTACACTACATTTGACTAACAGTCTATTGATGCATACACTATTTAAAACTATTAACTCAACTATTAAAGATTCCTTGGATCTTTTAAAGTTTTATGAACTAGTTTGACTCCTGGTTCAGGAGAAAGATGAAGTATGAATATTTTAGTAAAGTTTTAAAACTCTTTAAAAACATCTCTGCAATGACAACCAACTTTATATGAATATGAAATACATCAAAAATGATTGCAATGCTATTCAAGGTAAGAAATATTTAAAAACACAGGCCATGATCCAACAGAGTTTTGTATGCTGACCAAATTCTACAGAATCTTGAAGAGCAAATTTATTTGTTTCACAGTTTCCCTAATCAGCCAGAATACAAAAGTGCATTTATTCTATTTAAACGTGCCACTTGACTTAAGGTGGCTTACAACTCATAATTAAAAAATTACAACCTAACCACCAATTTCTGACCATTCAATAAATAAAACCCCAGAAACTTTTCTCTATTAAAAGCTCTGGCATATAAATAGCCTTATGGAGTCTCCTAAAATGTTCCAAGGACAATAGGCCTGTCCCTCCCCACAGATGCCATTCCATAAAGTAGGGAAAATAACAGAAAATCAGAATTAATAGGGATCAGGAAACCTTAACCTTATCCCATACCATAGTAATCTCAATGTGTAAGCAAGAATAATGTCATCATCCAGAATCAAAAAAACCCCAAAACCAACTGCCAATGGCAAGAAATACAAACATAATCAAGTCTTAGACTGTAAAATTTATTCTCCAATGGGGAATATGTCTTGCGCAGACACAGAACAAAACTAGGAAACCCAACAAATGCCCCAGAAACAGCTCTACCGTAAAGTTCAATGTACTAAAGGTTAGATCCAACCAGCTTTTCTGCTTGGGTAAGATAAAGTGAAAAAACTATCTGGATCCAACCCTATGCTGGCAACCCAGAAGTGACCTTATTGGCTTCCATTATTGGCCTCAGGCAACCTGAGTTATGCTCTGAATATATTTGGTGGCCAACATATCTCAAAGTCAAATGTATTCTGGTCAAAGAAGCTGGACCTCTGTCCAGCCTCTCTTTCTTCTGTTATGTAGGCACTCCTCCATCATAGATGACAGGAGCCACCTACATTCCGGGGCCTTACATCACCTCCTCTTTCTGCTACCTCACCCACCAGATTCCCTCCTCTGCAGCTGCCTACAGAGAGGTGGAAGAGGCAGGGTCCAGGTTGAACTTTGGGATTTCTCCTTGGAGAGGAGAAGGAAAGAAAAAAGTTTCACCAGTCAGCCTCCAAGCACCTTGAAATAAATTATAGACTGCCATGGGAATAGTCTAAACTTGAGGTATTCTGCATAAAACTTCCCAGAGCTACAGTATCCATACATGCCTAAAGTGCAGGCACCTTTTTTCTTTCTATTCCGTATAGAAAACATAGTACTTCTGAAAGTAAGGAAAGGGATGAGAAATAGGAAAATGAGCACTGAAGCCAGTAAATGGAAACAACATATTATGCAGGAAATGGACAAGTAGCTCTTATGGAATGTCTTTGTCACCAAGCCCTCCAGCCCCATCTACGGCATCAAAGATTCCAGTTCATTGATAAAACCTAAATTCCCAAAGTGTAAGAGTAGCCCAGGGCCAGTAGTCACCCATAGGCTCAGAAGATTTTGAAGGCAGGAAAGAGATGCAATCTTCCACTCAAGGAGGATGTGAGACACACAGAAGTATGTCTTTGGTAGATTCGATATATGAACCACACCAGTCAGGCAAGGCTCTGACTTTAACAGCAAGGAACCTTTTGCTTGCCCTGTTAAGTACCTTAAGGATTCATTCAAGCCTTCTTTGTGTGAGACATCTGCTCCTGGTTGCTAAGTGCTCAGGAGAAGGCAATCCACACTTGGCCAGACCTATGTGGCACAAAAGGAGCCTAACATTCAGCCATATGGATTCAGTATGTGCTTTAGGCAAACTGAATTAATGAAATGAGAATACTAGAGGAAAACTGAGTGAAATACAACAGGTGAACAACTATTTTTATTTCAGACAAGTTTTGTAGTACTCATCTGTTATTGTTAACAGTTGACCCATTAATTTGCTCCATCACCACTTGTAACTCATTACTGTTCTATTCATTATTTTGACTCTCCCGCAAACCAAACGTAATCAGATCCACAAGTGTGCTGAACACACCCAATAAGGGTTATCCCACCCTTACTGGCATAAACTGGAACAATTTTAAAATGGATCACTCCCTCGCCAGCTCCAGTTGTGTAATCTCATAGGACACTTCTAATACTTCTCTGTCTCACCAGCATGGAGGAGGAGGGAAGCAGAGAGCCACACTGCAAAGTTTTCCTGTACTGTTGTGAGAACAGAAGGTGCTGTTCAGCTGGATTCCAGATATTTTGTGAAGGAATAGCAAAGGTGTAGGAAGTAATAGGAAGTAATAAAGATTACAAACAAGGCTCCAGAATGACCTACAGACTGGCCAGCAGTCGTGCTTTGATGAGAATGAGATGAGCTGGGTTTTTTGTACCCCATTTTCTATAACCCAAAGGAATCTCAAAGCAGCTTACAATCGCCTCCCCTTCCTCTCCACAACACAATTGACACCCTGTGAGGCAGGTGGGCCTGAGAGAGCTCTGAGAGAAGTGTGACTGTCCCAACATCACTCAGCTGGCTGCACCTGAAGGAGTGGGAATCAAACCCAGATCTCCAGATTAAAGTTCGCCTGTCTTAAGCACTACACCATGCTGGCTCTCAGACAATAACAATCAACCAGCCCTTTCAGGTCTCAGCTCACACTCCGGCCCCTTATTCTTTAAATTAAGAATACTAATTTTTGCCCACAGGCCTAATAGAGCATGGTATAAAGGATACGTGTATCAGTCTGGGACTAGGAGGTCTAGATTTACATCCCTATTTAGCTATGAAGTTTTTAAGGTGATTTGTCCTGCCATTGTTTGTCTACCCTCCCTCACAAGTTTGTTGTGAGAACAAATGGGAGACACTTAGAGGCATAATCCACAAGTAGTAGTAGAAGAGTTGGTTCCTATATGCCGCTTTTCTCTACGAGGAGTCTCAAAGCGGTTTACAATCGCCTTCCCTTTCCTCTCCCCACACCCTCCCCCCTGTGAGGGAGGGTGAGGCTGAGAGAGCCCTGATATTGCTGGTCAGAACAGCTTTATCAGTGCTGTGGAGAGGCCAAGGTCACCCAGCCGGCTGCATGTGGAGGAGCGAGGAATCAAACCCAGCTTGCCAGATTAGAAGTCCACACTCCTAACCACTACACGAAGCAGAACAACTCTACAATAACTACTACAAAGTGAAGAACATGGTCACCTCCCCCCGCCATACACACACAGTATGAAGTGAGGTTCCTCCCCTCGTCTGTGAAAATACTGGTCCCTAATAGCCTCCAATAATCTCACCTGGAAGCTAATATCACTTTTCTGCAACCCTGAATCTAGGACAGGGCTCCCCCCAAATGGCTAGAACTACAGATTCCCTAGAAAAACAAAAGAAAGCATGGCCCTGGATAGCCCAGAGTCCTCAGAACTTCTTGGTGCTTGGATTGTTCTTGTTGAACAGGCTGACTTTGTTGCTAGAAGACTCTAGTTTCACTTTATCCATTAAAGTCTTCTTAATGGCAGCTGGCGAGACTTTCTCCTGGTCAGCCATGCATTGCAGTTCCCTGTTGAAGCAAACACTTAGTTAGCAGATAAGAAGACCAGGGTAAGAGTGGGCTACTCCTTATCCCTCCATATATTTGTGTACCTCGTTCTGATGCAAGATGCTTCCACAGCATTGATGAGCAGCGATCGGAAACCGCCACTCTCCAAGAAGTGCAGGGCATATATGGTAGCACCCCCTGGAGAACAGACATTGTCCTTCAATTGTCCAGGATGCTGTTCAGAATCCAAAAGCATCTTGGCAGCTCCCTGCAGTTTTGGAAAGAGGAGTAAAAAAAGCTCATGGGAAACTGCATCAACAGCTTTATCTTGTCTTCAATGCCTTCTGAACTGGTTAACAGCAAGAGTCCTGTAACACCTTAAAGTTGTGGCAGGGTATGAGCTCTTGTGAGTCACTGCTAACTCCTTCAGTGCCTGCCATAGCTTTTGTTAGTCTTTAAAGTGCTAAAGGACTTTTGCTCCTTTCAGTTGCTATAGGCACACTAACACAGCTGCCCATCTTGATTTAACTGGTTAAGTGCATCTTTATGAAAACTGCTCAAGGCAATTCCAGCCACAAAAAGCAAGAATGTTCAATGTGCGAGAGACTTATAGGATTGGAAGACTGCTCTGCGGCATACAGGTCTGAATCGCCACCCACATCCTACTAGCCTTCCCTGCCATACCTCCTTCTACTCTTGACACTGCAGTGAGATCATTTAGAAAACTAATCTGAGTTGCAGGAAAATTTCATAGTATTTTAGATATCTATGCTGGAGAGATATTTTCAGCCAAATACTGCAGACCAAGAGGTAGTATATGAACACGATTGCTGTCTTTGAACAAGAAACAAAAGTACTGACCAGCAAGGCCTGAGCTCCCAGTCGGACAGCTAGCCTGCGAGGAAGACCCATCTTCACCCCTCCATCTGCCAGTGCATCTAGGGCTGTGAATGCCTGTGGAATCAGAAGTAATATCACAGGGAAATAAAGTTGGGACTCTCAAAGTCAGAAGTTCCCTATAAATACAATCTCAGTGATGCAGTGGTAAAGAAGGCAAATGCAGTCTTGGACTGTATCAATAGAAGTATGACATCAAAATCGCAAGATGTCATAGTCCAACTGTACACCACATTGGCCAGATCCCACCTGGAGTATTGTGTGCAGTTCTGGAGGCATAATTTTAAAAAGGACACGAACAAAACTGGAGGGTTCAGAGGAGCCACGAGGATGATCTGAGGCCTGGGGACCAAGCCCTATGAGGAAAGGCTGAGGGTCTTGGGAATGCTCAGCCTGAAGAAGAGGATGTTGAAAGGGGACATGATTGCTGTCTTTAAATATCTGAAAGGTTTTCACTTGGAGGGGGGCAGGGAAAGGTCCCTGTCGGCAGCAGAGAATAGGACCCGCAGTAATGGGTTTAAACTATGTGGAGAATGATATCAGCTAGATATCGGGGGGGGGGATTTCACAGTCAAGAGTAGTTCAACAGTGGAATAGGCTGCCTAAGGAGGCGGTGAACTCCCCCTCACTGACAGCTTTCAGCATCAATTGGACAGATACTTTTCCAGGATGCTTTAGACTGATCCTCCAGGGGGTTGGACTAGAAGACCTGTATGGCCCCTTCCAACTCTATGATTATAACTCATTTAATTAATCGGACAAGCTATTGTTAAGCCAGGATAGGCACCCTGAAGAACAGAAAACTCACCTCCCCCAGCAATAGCTGCGCATATATACCATGCTTACCCTACCAGAAATAAGCAGCTTTATCATACAATATTTCCATCCAAAGGGGAGCCATAACATACTAAAGCAGACCCTCCCAAATACCAGTCAATGAATTCTACCTGTTGACCTGGTATGGATTTCAACAAACCAGCCTGAAAGTGAGTGGCTCTGAGAACATTCTGGAGACCAGAAGGGTCTGCCCCAATGCAGAAATACTGCAGCTTGATGCATCTCCTGTGACAATCTATCCCCTGTTAGTATGGTTTCTGCACTTTTACCAGCAAATCCCCTTACTTAAAGAAAGAGCACATACATAAGCAGGTCCACTGCCACTGAGTCCGGTGACAGCATCAATCAGGTCTTCTTCCACCTCAGTGCAGTAGCCCACGCTGGCCATCAGCTGTTCTAAGAGCTTCCCATCTTCCACTTCAGCATGCGTCCCTGTAGCATAAACAGTGGCACCTTCCCGTACAATCACTGGTGTGTTGGTCATGCATCTGATTACTTTTGGGGTGGGGCAGAAGGCGGAAAGTTTCTTCAGAGGCAAAAAGTGATAAAAGCAAATTAACATTTTACATCTAAAATGAATTTTTTACACAGCAAGCTGCCAAAAGACAGAGAAAATGCAAAGTAAGATAATTCCCCACCACCACAATTATTCAATGTAGAATTCCCATCGAGTCAGACTAGATACATAAAACTATGCCTTTATTTCTTGACTGCAACTATTACACAACCTGTTTGATATTATCATGTGTCCACTATCACCAATTAGGCTTTGTTATCATGATCAAGCAACGGCCAAAGAAAGAGGGGAGCCAACGTGTATCAAGCTTCTCCAACATTCAACATGTGAATGAGACCTGTTGTGTGAACAGACCTTCAGAGAGGACCCAAGACTTAGCAGAACCATTCTCAGATCCATCGCGAAAAGCTCTCCCTCACCAGTGACAGCCTTCTGGGCTGAGCCCTAGAAAATATTACTCTGATTTTTATGAGGAAGCTGGAGATCAAATGCCGGCAGTTCTCTGGGATACCAGCATGAACAAAGGAAGATTTACAGCTAGCCCTGCTCCGGGAATATGTTTTTCCCCTGGACTATGTGGAACAGCCGGAAACCATGAGAATAAAGTTGTAAAGTTAAACAAATGGCTGATGATACTATCAATACCATTGCATGACAAATGAATCCTATTGTCTGTGGCGTGGTATGTGAGAATCTGAACTCAACTGGGAAATATGCCAAAGAATAATCTCATGTCCAGAAACGCTATTTCTGAATACATTCTCTAAATTTGCTCACTTTCTACCTGGGGGGAAAACTGGCATCTATGATATCAAAGGAAGTGCAGAAAGGGCTTGAGGGTGGCTCATTCAAAATGGGGTAGCTAGCCAGCAGCAAGAATAGACTCCACTCACATCAAGATCATAAATGCAAACAACTTCAGACTTTTGGAGAGCTTCTGTAAGGCTAAATTTTGGACTCTGCACTATTTCATTTTCAGGAAACCGTTCCTGGCATGCAAGAATTACTACAAACTTCTTTAGCATTCCAGCTACTTGGCTGGATGAATTAATGTAGTGAAATGAAATTGAGGGGTTATTTTTGAAGGAAGTTGAATGGAAGGGTGAGCAGTATAGAATCCTTCCCTCTGCAGTTCCTCTCCTGAACTAAGCTCCACCAATGAACGCAATTTGGGCCTGGGGAAGAATTCTGTACTCCTCTCCCACATATTCTTTTTGCTTCTACAACTGAACACACAGCCCCCACTTTTATATGGTTAAACATATAGAGCTGCTGCCACCCCATCTCCTTGGGTTGTTTGCCCACTGTTGTTTGCCCACTGTCCACTCTCAGCATAACTTCAATGGATTTGTTGGATCTTATAGATTCTCACCTTCTCAATAGAGCTGATAGTGACACCAGCAGCACATGAGACCACAATGTGCCGATCCTCTATGTCTGAGCCAATTTCATCCAGAATAAATGGAATAATGGGAGGTTTCACAGCCAAAAATAGGACATCGCTGTTTTTAACTGTCTCTTTGTTACTTATGGTGAAATTCACACCCATTTTCTAGGGGAGGAAAACACACACATACAATTGAAAACAACAGATGAAACATTCCTTGAGCTCTGTTTAAATAATACAGGCATGAGGGTTTAGACAGGTGATTTTAGCCAAGAACCAGGTGCAGTACTGTTCACTTGATGTTGCAGAAACCAAGCAAGCTCAACACACAGCATGTCAGTGGCCATCAGGGTCACAGAAATGGGGAAAAAATACTGGAGGCTGACTTGGAAGCTAAATACTCAGACAAGTTCAGCAACTCGACTTTTACTGGATGAAGACCTACTTGCTTCCCAGTGCCTGCCTCAAACTTATGAAAAGCTGCTTTGGGACTGTTGATAAGCCATGGTTTGGGGAAGGGTGTGCATAAACTTGTCCTCCTGCGCACTCCGTCCCCACCATGCTTGCAGAAATCCTCCAGGGATAAGCAGGGAAACAGAAGGTGAAAAAAAAGGATTACAAACTGCCTACCATCCATTTTTTCTACACTATGAATAACCCACTCCCAAAATGTATTTAGCATTACAAGAGCTGCAGCTATAACTTCTGTTTTTCTTCTTTTGTCCATAGGTGATGGATGAATGAATGTGCATGAACAAATAGTCAAAGCTGCCTTATACAGAATAATATTATTGGTCTATGAAAGTTAGTACTGCATTCCCTGACTGGTAGCGGCTCTCCACATTTTCAAGTGGAGATCTTTCCCATCACCTACAACCTCATCCTCTTAAGCAGATATGTCAGGGATTGAACCTTGTTCTTTAGATATGCATAGCAAATGCTATACTAGTAAGCCACAACTCCAACCCATGCCAGTGGCATGTCCCACTTCAGTAGGAATTTCAGCCCCCCCCCCCCAAAAAAAACCCAGAGATTGTGGAAAGACAGCAATGATTGGTGCAAATATAGCAAGACATACATTGGGTAAGACATGGGGATGGATACGAGAAATTTTAGATCATACAGGACCCAGAACCTACCCTCATCCCTGCCACTGTTGGAAGATCAGTATCTGGTGAACTTGCTGTGATTTTATGAGCAGCCAAGATCCCTGGGGAGGGAAAAAAGCAATCTTCAGTTTTGGTTTGGAACTTTCAATAGCCAACTGAACTATTCTAGTATTATCATCTAGTCTTAATTAGTATATATTGTTATCCCTTCTCAGCACATCCTTTATGCAAGACTGCATTGCCCCTCACTTTAAGAAACCCAGCTAACTCAGGGAGGGAGGGTTATATCACTATAAAGGGAGAACATAAATACCTGGAGACCTTGCCATAAAAATTATCTTACAAGATAATTATACTTCTCTGTGAGAAGACTCAAACTGTATTTCGCAATGCTTGTGGGTTTTCTGGGGTTTAACTGTAGTGCTTTATTTCTTGTGAATCTTCCCATGAGAAGATAACCCAAAAGAAAAAAAAGATTGCTACTGCAAGGCAGCCCTGTGAGCCCATTTACGGGCCTTTCCTTCAAGTTCTTGTTGGCAGGTAAAGTTAGTATAACCTACCACTTAAGAATATAAAAGTTAACATAAGCATACACACTGCATAGCTCCTACCTTTGCTTCTCAACAATTAGCATTTTGCCAACAACGCCTATACTTAATTCTGGAACATGTTATTCTGGAGAGGGTGGTGATTTAGCAAGGACACCATTATGGCTGGAATTTCATTACAAACTCACTGAGCACACATATGTACACTTTAAAATCAAGCATAATATTAATTCAAGACTCTCTTCTAGCTCTTACAGAACATTAGCAAAAAAGAGCTTTTTCTCATTCAGGCGGTATGCAGAAGCCTCCAGGTCACACTAGCTGACAGGCAGAAAGACATACACGTGGTAGTAAACTACCAACCTGGATGGGTGCCAATAGTGTTGTACTCAAACCTGGAGAAAGTTTTAATCTTGTTTAGAAAAATATACTTTCCTCTGCAAAAATTCTACTAAAAGTGGGTTTTGCATTTAGTATTCAACATCAAAACTACTTCTGAGCCCCCTGGTACCTGCCTACCTGCTGCCGTAAAGCCCCTAGCCAGGGAGAAGGCAAGCTGTCCAGCACCGATGAATCCCACACTCATGGTTGCCACAACTGGGGACGAAGACGAAAAGAAATGCAAATGTCACTGTTAAGTTTTCATCTCCTCACGCAGTTTTAATGTCACCATCGTTCAGTCACCTATTTCTTTCCACCCCTCTCCCGCCCCAGTTTGCTCCCCACTGTCCTTTCCACGGACGCGAAAGGCCCAAGCCCACCGCTTTTCCTTCAGCAGCTCTTGTCCTCGATGTGATGCCTTTCTTGTCTTGCACTCCCCGTTCGTTTCCACCACCTCCCCTTAGCACCGAGATGCTCTCCTGAGCACAAACCAGATGCCGCCCACGTGGCTTACTCGGCGTAAGAAAAACTTATCCAACGAAGGACTGCCTGGCCGAGAAACAGCGTTAGCGACTCAGCCAATCAGCATACCGGGGGGTGTCGTCACGCTCTCCTCTCGTTCAATCGGCTACTAAGAAGGTGGAGCTCGACCGCGATGCCAGCAAGCAATTGGCGCAACCTTCATTTGTGGTTGCATCATTCGATAGCCAGACGGAGGCCGTGAGGGTTCTGGTCCCTTGTGTCTTTTTTCACCACGTGTCCTCAGCAGGTCATGGCTGCTGTGTAATCCGGGCGATTTCGACAGCATATTACAGAGTATGCGTATGGCGCGGCTCCTTTTCGGGAGTGGTAGTTTTGGGGAAGCGTGTGTGGTCGTTTCTGAAACGTTGGCGGCCGGAGCAGAAATTGCTATAAGGTGCGACGACAAAGGGTGGGTTTTACAATGATAGGTGGTGAGATCGGAGGCGATCTAGTATAGAAACCAAATATAAAATTGAAAAGTTTTATGGCACCTTGCCTTGATTTATTTGGTACATTTTTATCCTGCCCTTCTTCCAACGAACTCAAAATAATGGTGTTTTACTCTATTCTATGCGGGGAGGGGGGAAGACAGATTCTCTAGTTCAGGGGTAGGCATGGACTACAATTCCATGGACTACAATTCCCATGAGCCCCTGCCAGCGAACGCTGGTAGGGGCTCATGGGAATTGTAGTCCATGGACATCTGGAGGGCCGCAGTTTGACTACCCTTGCTCTAGTTTTTAAAGCAGACACACACCCATCTAACATCAGATTACATGTGAAAGCCAGGACAAAAACAGACAGCCATAAAAACACAGATTTATCATTTGGCTGCACATTAATGCAAAATATGGATCTCAGGCATGGAGTGGCATTAATTCATATGATTTCTTGCAATGCCTAACCAGTATTGTATGGGGGCGAATATCTTTGTTAGTAGAAAGCAGCATACAATAACTCACTGCTTTGTGGAACCACCATAGTGTGCAAAAATAAAAAAGGAGGGGGATCTGAAACACAGGTCGACATGGTTCATGATTTTTTTTGCATTAGGTCACCCCAAACATCATATCATGTTCATGGTTACACACCCAACTGAAAAAACAGGGATCCATTATTTTGTGGTGCTGGGATGACAAAAAACATACAAAATGGCTTCACTTATGCTCTTTGCTGAACAGAAATTAAATTCACCGGAGAGAGTCACAGTCTGAGTTTCTGCTGAGACTCAAGAAATGCTTATCAGTACAGTTGAGCACAGCATAGGACAAGAACACTTTCCCATTTGCTTTATGTATTCTGAGTAGCAATTCTTATAGAAGGCCATTGTATTCAGAACAAGTTATGTTAACATAGATTCAAATGTATCTAACTAACCAAAGAACAAAGAAGCACAGTTCTAACAGTGTTTCATGCCAAATGAACTGACCACTGGTAACTGAATAGAAGGCATTTTAATCATTTACATAATAAAAGCAATGACCTCCAGCACCAACTTTACACGCCCACTGCACTCCCACACTAGTACAAGAACCGCACATGACATGACCAGGGGATCCTGATGGGAGACTGGGGGTTGAACTGGATGTTGCCATGTAATTGTACTATATGTAACTGTACTGTAATCAGAAGTATAAATAATTTTTTTAGGGAGCCTGCATGCTCTGCCTTTTTGGATCACCGCTTTTCCTGCAGGGAGCCTATTCCTCCGCTGATGAATAAAAAGACCTTTTGGTTTCTTACCCTTGGTGTTTTCTTTAATTGCAGTGATGAGGACACCAAGTTAACGAACCTGTTTGACTAAAACTTCTATCAAGTGTAGCACCACTATGGTGCAAAAACATGGATCCAGAGCACAGATCTTGATGAATCCCCATGATTTTTAAGTAGGGGCACCAAAAGCTCACCATCAAATTGCATTTCCTGTCCTCAGCACAAACTGAACCACAGAAATGACTCACTCCTTCATGGCATCTCTACGATGGGGGGTGAGGACATTGAACCAAACCACAGATTCTCATAGACTTGCATGACTTCTATGTGGGATCATCCCAAACTCGCCATCAAATCACTAATCAAATCCATAGCTACAGACTACATCACCTCCCCTCCCCCCTGGCAACTCTAAAAAACATGGATCTCTGTGCTTCTTAAGTTGTCACCCCGAATTCCCTATCAAATCCATGGCTACTGACGGCACCATAAAAACCGCAAATTATATTGTATCGTTTTGGGTAACCCATGTAAGGGCGGTATAAAAATCTAAATAAATAAAGTAGTGTACCTGAGGTTTTTGTTCTTGTTTTTCTCCTCCAGTCTGGCCATAGACAGGATTTGTGACAGAAATCATGAGGGTCCATATTTTTGTGCCATGGTGTAACCACAAAGCAGTGGATCTGTAATTTCTGCGGCGGGATCTGTGGCCATGGATGTGATGAGTGATTTAAAGGTGAGTGTGTGGCACCACACTGTAGATGTGTGATTCAGGGCAGACAAAAGAAAATACTAATTTATTCCAAGAATGTTTAAAATGTGGAATTTGCTGCCAGACAATGTAGTGATGGCCACAGGAATAAAACAGCTTTAAAAGGGGACTGGATAGATTAATGAATAAGTCTATAAATTGGTACTAACCATGGTGAGTAAGGAGGACCTTCACATTAAGAGGTGCTAATCTTTGAAATCCCAGTGCCGGGAGGCAACATCCCTATGCCCTTTTCTTGGCCATTCAGAGGAACTGGTTGTCTGCTCCAGGAGACTGGTTACTGGTTACTGGACTAGGTGGACCACTAGTCTGCTCCAGCAGGACTCTTCTTAAAGGAACAGATAGCTTGAGAAGTTTTTGCCACTGTGGAGTATGTCCTCAGAACACATAGGGCACTTTCACACTTGCTAATGCAGTTTCAGTCCAGCAACTATTTACAAGTGGATTTTTCCATTTCACACAGTAAAATCCAGTTACAAAGTATGTTATTTAGTGTGTGTGAAAGTGCCCCTAGATTAAATCATTGCAATACACTCTGTGGGGATGCCCTTGGACACTGTCCAGAAACTATGATTCCAGTCTTGGTTCAGCTACAGTGGCTCCCAGTTTGTTTCTAGGCCTAATTCAAAGTTCTAGTATGGACCTTTAAAGTTCTATATGACATGTGGCTAGCATACCTTTTGAAATGCCTTCACGAGTGTGTTACCTGTCCATTCCAGTCATCTTTGGAGGCCCTGCTTCAGAAGCCTCTGCTATCTGAGGCTAAATGGGTAGCAGTCTGAGAAAGGGGCCTTTTGCAGCACCAAAACTGGAATTCCCTCTTCAAGGAGGTTTATTTATTTATTTATTTATCTATTGTATTTATATACCGCCCTCCCCGAAGGCTCAGGGCGCCTCTGTCTGTCTGTCTGTCTAATCATCCCTATATATTTAGGGGATATAATTTCCCCTAAATAAGATATAATTGTCAGAATCAGCATCTCTCATACATGCATAGAGATCTTTCATGCACAGATTCCCCCCCCCCCCCCGTCTTGGTGGAAACACCTCACAGGGGGCTTCATGGATAACATTTCCATACAGTAAATTTTATATATTATTAATTTGCATCATGTATTTATTTAGAATATATTTATATTTTACCTTTTTGTCCTCACAAGGGCCACAAAACCGCTAATAACACAATAAAACCACATTTTAAACCATTTAAAATCAAAAGCGTTCGACACAGTTGATCATGAGCTTCTAGCTCGCCGCCTCATCGATGCCGGAATACAAGGGACAGCCCTTCAACGGCTGATCTCCCTCCTTCGGGAATGTGGACAGAGGGTTGTAATAGGAGAGACAACATCAGACCACCGGCAACTTACTTGCGGAGTTCCACAAGGAGCGTTCCTCTCTCCTAGCCTATTCAACATCTTCATGCACCCTCTCACAAAACTGGTACGGAATATGCCGATGACACCCAGCTCTTCCTCCTGATGGATGGCCGCCCTGACTCTCCCCCAGAAGCATTAGCCAGCTGGCTGGAAGCAGTGATGAGATGGCTCAAGCAGAGTTGCCTGAAGCTCAGTCCTTCAAAGATTGAGGTCCTGTGGCTGGGTAGGAAGGGCCCATGTGAGGAAACGTGCCTGCCTGCCCTGGATGGTGTGCAGCTCTTTACGGCTCACTCCGCCGGGAACCTAGGCATGATTCTGGACGCTTCCCTTACAATGGAAACCCAGATCACAAAGATAGCGCGGCTGGCATTTTACCACCTCCCCCAAGCCAAGCTACTAGTGACCAACCTGGACACAGTGATCCATGTGACGGTCACCTCTAGACTGGACTTTTGTAACTCGCTCTACGCAGGCCTGCCCTTAGCCTTGACCCGGAAACTACAGCTGGTCCAAAACGCAGCGGCCAGGATCCTCACAGCAACACCGTGGAGGTCCCACATCCGGCCCATTCTCCACCAACTGCAGTGGTTGCCAGTTGAATTCCGGATCAGACTAAAGGTTTTGGTAATTACCTTCAAGGCCATACGCGGTCAGAGCCCAGTGTACCTGAGGGACCGCCTCCCTGCCTATGCCCCCAAAAGAGCTCTGCGCTCCACCGCTACCAACCAGCTAATGATCCCTGGTCCTAAGTCCGCCTGGCCTCAACCAGGGCCAGAGCATTCTCTGTTCTGGCCCCCACCTGGTGTAATGAGCTCCCGGAGGATATCAAGGCCCTGACGGAGCTTAAACAGTTCCGCAGGGCCTGCATAAAGGAGCTCTTCCACCAGGCATTTGGTTGAGACCAGGCACAACCAACAGTGAGTGAAGGGCCCCTGCTCACTCCCCCTCCTTCCCAGAACTCCACCAGAGCGCTCTGGACCTGTTTGTACTGTTGCACTGTTGCATTGTTTATGCTATTATATTGTTATATTGTTATACTGTTACAGCCATTAGTTATTAATATTATTGTACAGTTATTAATATAGATTGTTTCATGTATTGTTTATATGTTCTATGTAAACTGCCCTGAGCCTCCGGGGAGGGCGGTATATAAATATAATAATAAATAAATAAATTTAAAAAATCCCCATACACAAAAACCACTCACTAAAATAATTAAAACAGAGCTAAATACATACAAAGACATAAAAACAACAATTAAAACATTGGTCAGGAAGAAGAGATCACTGCATATCTAGTACTAGGACCAAGTCTAAGAGCACCAAACAAAACAAACGGTATTTATCCTCTGGTGGAAGATGGCAACAGAAGAAACAAACAAAGCCCTCTGGGAAGTGTCCTAGAGCTTTGGTGCCATTACTGAGAAGCCCTATTCTGGGCTGCCACCTGCCTTATCTCAGAAAAGAGGGACACCTGAAGCAGGGCCTCCAAAGACTATCATAATAGGAGTTTATAAGGGAGTAGGCTGCATTTAGATATGTTGGTCCCAAAACATATAGAGCTTTACATTTCCCAGAATCAATTTGGATGGGCCAAGTCTGGAGTGATACATTCCCTATTACCCACTCCAATCAACATTCTGGAGCATTTTGTAGAAGTGGAAGCATTTTGCGGCAATGGAAGTTTCTGACCACTTTTAAAAGGCAACCTGAGGCAGATTGCATTGCAGTTTGCAAATCTAGATAGAATCCAAGCATGCATCACCGTGTCAAGATTTCAATGCAGCTGGCTGATCAGTCAAACCTGGAATTAGGCACTCTTGGCCATGTCTGCCATTTGCATATCTAGTACTAGGACCAAGTCTAAGAGCACCCCAGACTATGGACCTGTTCCTTCGAGGGGAGTGCAAACCCATCCAGAACAGGTGACACCTTAAGTCCCAGAGCAAAATTCTGCCCACCTGCCAAGAATTTTATATATTTCTAAATTCTAAGCTAAAGGTCCATATAATTCTAAATGTAATATTTTACATTTTACATTCATCATTTTAATAGTTCAATTGTTTCAAATTTCAAATATTTGTGAATATTTATTCTTGCTGCAGTTGATGTTGGTGAAATATGAATATGTGAGTTAATAACACATGATTACGAGCATGTCCATTTTCTGTGTATAAATTATAAGTCAGAAATCAACTTGTGCAATGCAAACTTTACCTGCTGCTTTCTGTGGCAAATAGGCACCAGTTTTGTCTGGTATTACATACACATGTGGAAGTCAAAGTCTGTGAACTTTGTTATTTTCTTTAAGATGCCCTGCCAAATGAGTTAACGGTCAAATCCTTCTGCTAAAATAGGGTTCCCTGGAATCCTGGAAGAGAAGCGGGAGAAGCCCAGGAATTCAACAAATGAGGAGATGCTGGGAGTTCAGTTCTCCACGCCTTTCAGGGCACAGCTGCAATCACTTTTTGAGATAAAGATCCATCTGATGTAGCCTTTTCCAGCTGTTGCTTCCTCGCATTCCACACATATTTCTCCTGCCTTTTGTTTCATTTTATTGGTCTTGGCATCTAGAGAAGAATGTGTGTGAAAGTATCAATGAAAGTTTCTAAACTGGGAAGACTGAAGAGGCCCAGCAGGTGTGAAGAAAAGCTACATGCATTACCATTTTAGAGATCTTGCTATCGCCAGAATTATGATCTTTTAACCTTTATGTTAAAGTTACCTAGAAATCCAAATAGCTGCAGATTTGGACTGTTAATAGGACTTGCTTCCTAAATGTACATACAGGGTTTGGATGGGTTTCTGGTACCATCATGACTATGGATGTTTTTTTAAGGGTATTAGACAGATCATGATCCATCAAGGGTACTAGTCATGATACCTAAATAGAATATCCACATGCAGAACCAATGAAACTCGGGAACATAAATACAAGGATGAAACACAAGGGGAAGGCCTAAACCTTTGTGGCCTGTTTGTTGGCCCCCTAAGCAACTGGCTGGCTGCTGAATGAATAAGGATACTGAGGTAGATGAACCACTGTCTGACTTTAGGAAGGGGAGGAAAACATAAACATGTTGCCTCCTTGCTTTTCCATCCCAAAGCAAAATGCCTCATAGTACTTGATCAAAAAAGATACTGCTTACAGAATGCACAAAACGTCCATGGAGATGTCCTTTCAAAATAATCTGAAGACTGACCTCAAGAAGCAAATAAATCCAATTCTTCCAAGTCTGAAATGTTTTTCTCTAAACTGAGGTTTTAAAATTTCCCTTGCACTTTTACTGCTGACTCAGTTTTGCTGTACTCTTCTTGGCAGCATAGTGTTTGCCCTGTGAAATTACTGCAGTTCTCTCTTTATACAAAATCTTCAGGACAAAATGGGCACAACGAAGGGCAGCCGAACACAGAGGCACTGGCTTGTTGAGAGTTGTTATTTCAACACCCAGTGGTAACAGCATTAGCAACCTCTTAGACACCGTGTGCAGCTCCCTCATACTAAGGACTGGACACCTGTCACTGATGGCCTGTTTTATCTAAACTTTAGCCAAGTACTATTATAGCCACTGCAAAGTGAGAGAGACCTTTAAAGAGATACAACTGTTTTCTTGGGCTGTTTGTTTTTATTAAATTCATTATCAGTCATTCTGTGATGGAGCATTTTACATTGCCTTTGTTGTTATTTGGGAATAATTCATCTAGCACATATGGATTACATTCCAGAGCATATTATTTTGGTTTATTTTTTATGAAAATGGCTAATTTTTGGTTTATTTGCTTCTGGCCTGCAGAAAGAAGGGAAAGGCTCAAGGGGGTTATATTTATGTGTTTTAGAAGTTTGGATCCCTATTTTTCTCCCCAATGAGGACTTAAAGTGGCTTATAAGACATTGACCAGCCCATGGTTACCAAGACCATTTCTACACATGAGTAAACCCCTATATTGAATGATGCAAAAAATTCTGCATGAAATTTTGCCTCCTCAGGTATAGATCTTAACTTTGTGTTCCCTCCTCCTGCACTTTCTGAATCCCCCCTTACAGCAACATTTTCCCTTTGAATCTCAGATTCCAAGTGAGCAGTCCTCAAATTGAATTTGTTTTCTCATCACATCGCCATTTTGTGTAATCATTTTGGTATCATTGTCCTGTGTTCACCCTACCTACTGCCCTACTGCCCCTGCCAAAGTGGTCCTCAGACATCAGCTTTTAAGATGTATATTGTTGACTGCGTTAAGACGTAATTTTAACAGTACTATTAATAACAAGT
The DNA here is from genome assembly GCF_049243985.1 of Paroedura picta. NCBI lineage: Eukaryota > Metazoa > Chordata > Lepidosauria > Squamata > Gekkonidae > Paroedura > Paroedura picta. The sequence continues at coordinate 135,062,625 of NC_135371.1, read as the reverse complement.
AGCCAGTCTGCCCAACAGATCCTGCCAAGGAGCTGATTCTGCAGAGAGAACTCTCCCCACAGGATTGGCTCCTTGGTACAACCCTAATAGTAAATTATGTTTCCACTTTCTTTTTAGAACAAATCTTTGTAAAAGGCAATTATTTCTTAAGCAGGTTCTAAATCTAGTGTTTCTGCAGTCTCTGACTGAAATAATCTCTAATGCATTACAGCCACTGGATTAGGGTATCTTGAGTCATTTTAACACCTATTTGTCTGTCAGCTGCCCTTTGAACCCCCCTCCCCACATAGTTCTATTGACCTCCTCCCCCCTGTACTTGCCAAACCATTGTAGGATTCCATACAAGTCCAACACTTGATTATGTTGTGGAAGAAAATGCTGGCTTGGAGATTCTTATCTTATGAGCTGCCTCTTTGGGAAGAGAAGGGAGGCTGATTAATTCTACTTATCTGAATATTTAGTCATTGTTATCCTAATGAAAATGCAGTTCCATTGATGGGGGAGTTTGTAAGTCAGACTTTCCCCATTTCAAAGTGATCTTTTTTATTTGCCACTACACGTACATCGTTATGTTGGTGTTTATGTGTGTGTGTGTGTGTGGGGGGAGGAACAAGGGAACCCAATTCAATGGTGGACATGGAGGCAAGCAGCAGTTTCAGAGAGTGCAGGGGTAGTCAACCTGTGGTCCTCCAGATGTCCATGGACTACAATTACCACGAGCCCCTGCCAGTATTTTCTGGCAGGGGCTCATGGGAATTGTAGTCCATGGACATCTGGAGGACCACAGGTTGACTACCCCTGTGTTAGTGGACCCTGAATGGATGCTAGGAAGGAACTACCAGTGGTGGGAATCAAAATGGAAACTCACTAGAGTTCCCTCACCTTATTTTTTGACAGTGCAAGTACATTGTAGTGTTATTGGGCAAGCGCACACACAAAAAGATTCCATTCATGACAATGTGCATGATGGGAGTTGGCACAGATCCCTTTTGAAGAAAAGAAAATGTAGTATGCATTAAGTCCTTGCTTATAAGCTCTGTTGAGGAACAAGTGCTGCAGTCTCGAAGTACCAGATGAAGCTTCAACTCAACATTAAAGGTAAAGGTATCCCCTGTGCAAGCACCGAGTCATGTCTGACCCTTGGGGTGATGCCCTCTAGTGTTTTCATGGCAGACTCAATACGGGGTGGTTTGCCAGTGCCTTCCCCAGTCATTACCGTTTACCCCCCAGCAAGCTGGGTACTCATTTTACCGACCTCGGAAGGATGGAAGGCTGAGTCAACCTTGAGCTGGCTGCTGGGATCGAACTCCCAACCTCATGGGCAGACAGCTTCAAACAGCATTTCTGCTGCCTTACCACTGTGCACCACAAGAGGCTCTCAATGTTAAAATGAGGTAAAATTGTGCTGTGAAAATAGTCCCAGGGAGCTTCCATGGCCAAAAGAGGAGTCAAACCTAGGGTTTCCACTACAGAAACAGACAATAGGTAACCTTAATTATTCTCTTTTTCCCTCCTTTGTGTGTGGTTCCTGCTTGCTATAAAGCCTGTGGATTTTAGTGCCACTTGGAACTTTATTTCTGGTGATAATTATGAAGGCAATATGCTGGCCTTAGGTATTGATTTTGCATTCATTTTCATGCAGGAGGCAACATGTTACCCAGACCTAGCTTTTAGAAGAGAGAGTGGTTCAGATCTAATGCTTTGTCTGCTGTGATCTAGAATCTGGCTTCAAAAGCAGGGGAGATTAAAGAATTTTAAATACTTTGCAGTATCTACTCATTCTCTAGCAATCCTAGAGTGGATTTTGGCATGGGAAATGAGAAAGGCAATGTGCCTCTGATTGTACAATCTCTCATTTCCTTTCACCTCTGAAATACAGCAAATATGTAGTAGAGGGAGGGGAGAAATAAAAATAGGTGTCCCACTAAACTTGGAGAGATACTGTAGTTTGGAGAGAAGATAGCTCTTCTTCGTCATCTCAAAAGTTTGCTCCAAGGTTGCAAAAGGAGGAAGAGTCATTTCCAGTATTTTGTGCCCTTGCCCATACAAGGAGACATTGCCCTGTGTCCACCCCTTCCCTGGACATATGAACAATGGCAGGTGTCAAGTGATAAGGTTGCCAGCATCAAGATAGAACCTGGAGATCTTCTAGGATCACAGTTGATCTCCAGGGTAGAGATATCAGTTTACCTCGAGAAAATGGCTGCTTTAGAAGGTGAACTCTATGCCATCAGATTTTTGCTAATCTTCCCTTCCCAAGCACCACCCTCTGCTCTCCAGAAATTTTCCAGGCCAGATTTGGCTGCTGTAAAATGGGAATCTCACCTGCATCTACAGTGGTATCTATAATTGGAAGTTCTTCTGTGATCTGGCTTCCTTCTCTAGACCCAGCCATGCCTTATGTATGCTAGAATGAAGAAGCTAGAATATTGAATGCAAGGTGATTCACTGGGATTTTAAAAAAATACCTGGCATTTGGGTGGATGGGAAAATAGAAGGAGCCTGGGAGAATAAGAATAGTAGGAGTCATCTCATGAGAGGATGACTAAGGAGCCTCAACTAGGGCCCGGGCTTCTTCAGGCTTGGCCCCAGACTGGTGGAACACTCTACCTGGTGCGTTCATGGTCCTGCAGGACTTTAAGCAGTTCTGCTGGAGTTGTTCCAACATACCTAAGGTCAAGGCTGTAGAGTACATCTGATTTAATCTGGCCTCCCTGCCTGATTGCCATCAAGTCAACCCTATAGGAGTTGACTTTATATATGCCTCCTCCTTCCTCAGAATAGGATACAGAATTGTACAAATTGTGTCATAATCACATATATGTATTTTATGTTAAATTTTGTTATAAGTAATTTAATGTTTAGATTTTATGTGCAACTTTTATGAAAGATTGGATTGGATTTAGGACTGTACTGTTAGTGTGCCAGTAGAACAAAGTAAGTGGGACATATTAATTATTTAACACTGAATTGGAAAGTAGGTCACTAATGGGCATTAAAGTCTTTCTGTTGGGGGAAACTTCCTTTGACTGCCCTGTCATTCTGGTTTCCACAGGAGGCAGAACACTTAATTGCTGCCTGTCCTGCTTCAGTAAGCCAGTTGCAGTATGTGGGGGATTCTGGACACAGGCCCAAACTGGCATTCATAATTCATGTGAAATGTATTGTTGTACAATAGGATTTCATTCTTTGTGCAAAGCTGGCCCAATCAGCTGCATCTTGTCATGACAGGTACATCACAGGGTACCCAAAGGGCTGATCCCTGTCACAGACAATGCTGGGAGCACCTCTCAGAAAGCATGGTGCTTTGGTGGTGCCCTTGGAAATATGGTTGCCTCAATCCATAGCTTGGATCGCTAATGCATGTCAGTTGGATTCTTAGGAGATAAAGAATAACAGCAAAATGGTCAAATTCAGTCCACAGGCAGGAATAAAATGTTTCATAGTGAAATGGATAAATAGATCTGAAATAACAATCAGCCTATAAAAATTATGCATCGTGTATAACCCTCACTCTCATTCCATAGTGAAATACTTCCTCTGAGAACAGTTGAGACCCACTTCTGGAACATAGCCTTTCTGGCTCTTTAGGGCTGACTGTTTCCACACAAAGATGATTTTTGGGGTAGCTATGCAGGACCATTTGCTGTGACACAGAATGTCTACACAGGAGTTTTCCCCTGTGTCTTCCGTTCTTGGTTCTCAGTAATTGCCATTCCCTACCACCAGTACATTTTCCCAGTACATGTAGTCAAATGTACTTAACTGTATTTATATGTAGTCACTGGTAAGGGCTAATCTGTTGCCACAATCTACTGGTTTCCTGCTTTCTTTTGTTAAAGTTACCTTAGTCTTTTTCACTGGAAAGTTATAAAGGAAAAGGTGCAGACTGGGAACAGTTGATTGTCCCAGTAAGTTATTATAACAGGCTTTTCTCAACCAGAGTTTTGTGAGACCCTGGAGTTTTTTTGATGGCCTGGAAAGGGTTTCCGGAATAGTTGGGAGTTAATTAATTTTCAAATATTTTCAAAGTTTGTTAAACATTTATTGGCTGGTATGATCAAACATGGCCATGTTGACCCACCTCCCCTCTCAAAATGGCCAATGATGGGCCTGGGTGGGTGAGAAGGGGAGGGACCCCAGGTGGCGATGTATACGGCTATGCTTCCCAACCATATTCTGCACAATCATACAACTTCTGGGGTTTCTCAAAGCCTGAAGAATGTTTCAGGGGGTTCTCAATGGCAAAAAAGTTGAGACAGTCAGTATTATAATGTTATCATCCAATAGCAAGCTAACAATTCCTTATTTTTAAAGCCCCCCAAAGCCCTCTAGTGTGGTAACTTTAGAGATTGAAGCAAAGCAAAAATGGTGCCTAAGTGGGCAGGACTGGCAAAAATTCACATCTTTTCATCCACATGTTATCCAAATTTATTATGACGTTAATCTTTCCAAAAAGATTTAGCAAACTACAGCAAAGTGAGGGAAAGCATGGAAGGAAGAAGGCTAGAAGAGAAAATCATATAGGTATTCCCTCAAACAGTTCTTATATAAAGAAACAGCCTGTATTATATTGCGGAAACAGCCTGTATTATATTGTTATTTGCATCTAACTTATCACTATAAATTTCTAGACAAAGAGAACTTTTTCCAGTATTTAGACATAATTCATGCTTTCATGTTTTTGAGGAAGACAGACACAGAGGAGGGGAGTGCTGATCCCCAAACTGATTCAGCAAAGAGGACAAATGCAATGATATACAGTCACAGTGGTAGTGGTGGTGGGCAGTGTAATGTAATCACTTTACATGTCGATTCACCTTAGATCTATTTAAGAAAATCTTGAGTATTTCTGTCAATGTGGCATTTTTATTTCTAGATTGGAATCAAACCACTCACACACATGAGCTGTCTGCATAAACACCTTGCTTTGGTTTCTTCTTAGCTTTGAGAACATCTTTGGTCGTGATGACTCAGGATCCATACTGCTGGGCATCACCGGGGCTTTTTGAACCAAGAATCAGCAAATCTGAGGTCAAACAACACGCACTTCTGGATTTGTGGAAATGGTATTCATGTCCTTTTTGCACTGGAAAAGACCAGGAGATTCCAGGCCATGTTCAAATGAGGAATTGATATGCAGGTTGTTCCTTGCCAAACTTGTTCAGAAATTAAACCATAACTGTTGCTAAATTTTGAAGGGAAAAAAGCAAGACTTTTTTCTGTGTAATAGGATCAAAAGGCTAACGTGTAACCACAATTTCTTTGAGTAAAGAGGTGTGCCCAGATGCTTGAAAGAATGTTGAGAAAATCAATCTGGAATTTATTATTATGGGCCTTCTGTGCACAGCAACCTTTCCTGAACCCATTTTCAAATACAGACTTGGTAGTATACTTTGCTTTTCAGTCTCTGTCCAAAACAAATCTTCCTATCACTCACAGCCAAGGACATGCATAAGGAAACAGTTATTCCATCATCTGGAAAGAGGAGGGTCTCATTCTTGAAATATTCATTATTATTGTTGTAATAGTCTCTCCCTCCCTGCAGAATTGTGCAGGTTTACATATAAATATTCATTTTAACTAAGAAACCAGGCCAACAAAGAACACAACAGTTAAACATGATCAAAATGAACACTGACCAGCACATTATACAACTAAAAGAAGTGGTGCAAGATCGAAAAACATGATGACAGCTGATCCATAAGAGAACCAAGAGTCTGACACACCTGAATGGCAAACATCATCATAATAATTTTATGAGGATTTTGCAACCCTGCTATATTCCCCACCTGGATGGAGAGAGAATGAAGACATCCAGGAAAAAAGGCTTTGTTCCTTTGAGGTTATATGTAATCTTTTTTCTTACCTCCTACCAACCATCCAGTTTTCCAATAACTGTCCTTTTCTCATCCACAATCTTTTGATCATATTTTATTCCTTAGCAAGCTTTGAATGTCAGCATTCCAAATCTGGTCCATGAGAGCTTTGTAGCTATCAAGGGTGCAAGACAAAGCGAATACGCTGCGAGTAAGCTAAATCTGCAATGTAAAACACCAGGTTCACATAAGTGAACACTGCAATCACTACCTGAGTGTCCCAGGGGCACTTGCCTTTGGAACACTGATAAGGGCGGTGTGGAGAGCCATACTTCCGGTCAAAGCAGAACACTGGCCAGATCACCGCAGCACTCACATACATCAGGACAGCCACAAATGTATAAATGACCACAAAGCGTTCAAAGGGGCACTTTAGTGTTGCCGTCCTTCCTGTGACATTGAGGCTTATCACCACCACAGTCAGCACAAAGCAGAAGCTGTAAACAGCCACACACCACTGCGTGGCCACATACCTATTGTATTGACTGTCGTTCACCAGTGCTCCAAAAATGATGCAAGCGACAAAGGCCTGGACGATTTTCAAGAGGCCGGAGACTGTGGCCATGTAGCTAGTTACCTGTCCAGGTTTGGCCCTAGTTAGAAATACCTCCGTGGCATATGCAAAAAACAGAAGTCCAGCAAAGACACTAGCTGATATGCGGAAGTCTCTCTTCTCGCACCCGATGGGATGGCAGCTGAACTGGACAAAATTAAGTGGGTAGATGACAGCGGTGGTGATGGACATCAGAGTAGCCAGCATGGCAAAAGCAGCTGTGAAATTTCCCCAGGAGATGTTCAGGCAGCTGTGGAGGCGTGTGAACTCACAAATGATGATGAAGATGGTGACTGAAAAACAGAAACACCAGACAGCCATGCAAAAAGTGCCATAGGCTGCATTGAATCCCCCTTGGTGGGCCACGAGACTGAACGTTGTGCATCCAAACGCTGCCTGAAATAGTCGGGTAATGCCCACCCTAGAGGTCACAGCAGCCGTGTTCAGGTACATTCCTCCTGCATTCTCCATCCTCACGTTCAGGTCCTCCAACACTTCTCTTCAAGTTGTCTGATCTGCCTGTTGTTAAATCCCTGCTTGATGCTGGACAATTATCTTTGAGTGGCAGGGTGCATAAGCTCTACCAGTGTCCTTGTTGGCGGTTATTTATGCTGCTGAGCATGCAGCTCTAGCAGTTCTTTGAGACAGGCTTGGCTCTGCAGTAAGAGTATTGACCTGGTCCTCTTGTGTGCGGCACTTATGATCCATCAGCTCTGCTGTGCTAGCTTCTGCGCACCGTCTACGCCTGATACATCTCTTCCACTCTCTTCTCTCCCTCCAGTGATCACTTTCTCCAAACAGTTAGCAGGACCTTTATTTTAATTCAGCTAGGCAGCTGTAGCTCTACTACATTGCTGCAAGCAACCAGTATATAAATAGGAAGGAATATTAATAGACAGTCTGGAATGGAATGAGCTGTGCAGTCTGTGCAAAGATAATGATCTGGTTTTAGTTTCCCTTATCAGTGCTGCTTCGTACATTACTTTTCAATGTTTTTGTCAAAGGCTCTTAGTGTCTTAAATTGTCTTAAAAGTATTTATATGAATAGGAAGGGGAGAAAACAAAGAATCTGCCTCAATGGGTGGGTTGGTGGGTGTTTATACCTCCAATCTGTTGTCACTTTGAGCAACAAGCACAGATTATTATTATTATTATTATTATTATTATTATTATTATTATTATTATTATTATTATTATTTAATTTATATCCTGCCTCCCCCCGGAGGCTCGAGGCAGGTCACATAAAAACCAATCCCCTAAAACAATAAAAGCACAATAAAACATGATACAATTAATACAAAAGTTAAGACAAGAATGGCGGCAAAATTCAATATAACTAACCCAATTCCACACCCACTAAGAAGGGAAAGGGAGGGGGCAGATGACAGAAGCAACCTCACATTTGTGAGAGCCAGTTTGGTGTAGTGGTTAGGAGTGCGGACTTCTAATCTGGCATGCCAGGTTCGATTCTGCGCTCCCCAACATGCAACCAGCTGGGTGACCTTGGGCTAGTCACAGCACTGATAAAGCTGTTCTGACCGAGTAGTGATATCAGCGCTCTCTCAGTCTCACCCACCCCACAGGGTGTCTGTTGTGGGGAGAGGAATGGGAAGGCAACTGTAAGCCGCTTTGAGCCTCCTTCGGGTAGGGAAAAGTGGCATATAAGAACCAATTCTTCTTCTACTTCTAGATCTTCTTGCTGCCCGGACTCAACTGAAAGCCTGGTGGTCCATCTTGCAGGCCCTGCAGAATGATGACAATTCCCACAGGGCCCACAGCTCTTCCGGGAGCTCATTCCACCAGGTTGGGGCCAGGACCGAAAAGGCCCTGGCCCTGGTCGAAGCCAGGTGAGCTTCCTTGGGACCGGGAATGACCAATAGGTTAGCCCCCACAGAGCGTAAGGCCCTGTGGGGGGGCATAGGGCAATAGGCGGTCCCTCGTATACACTGGGCCCAGACCACGGGTGGCCTTGAAGGTCAAAACCAAAACCTTTGCTGCTGCCTCAGCACTGGCTGGATATGTGCCCTCCAAGGTGTAGCCGTGAGGACCTAGCAGCCGCATTTTGGACCAATTGCAGTTTCCCGATCAAGCCCAAAGGCAGGCCGGTGTAGAGCGAGTTACAGAAATCTAATCTGGAGGTGACCGTTGCATGGATCACTGTGGCCAAGTGTTCAGAGGACAGATAGGGCGCTAGTAGCTGAGCCTGGCAGAGATGGAAAAATGCCTGGCCAGCTACCTGTTTGACCTGTGCCTCGAGTGTTAGTGAGGCATCCATGGTCACCCCCAGGTTTCTGGCCTGAGACGTGATCTTAACTTGAGTCCCGGCCAGAGAGGGCAAGTGGTCTGCTCCCCTACGGCCCAACCACAGGACCTCCGTCTTGGTCATGACATGACAAGATGTTGATTGTGGCCAACAAAGGGTGTGTGGTAGGGTTGCCAGGTCTCCAGGTGGCAACCCCCAACCATTGCTGTTGTTGGGTAGGGCATCTGAAACACCACAAGCTAAGTTTAGCTATTGTATGACCTTATACTCTGTCAAGAGATTTCTTAATAAGCTGTTGGTCCTTAAATATTAAAAAACGTCCCTTGAAAAAGCTGTAGGCAAAATGCATTGGGACTTGTGTGAAATAAGAATAAAAGAATTACTGAAACTGAAGAGAGATGACTCTATATAAGTCCAATTTAGATATTTTTATTGCTATATTGGTTTCCAGTGCATCTGTATTATTCTATATTTGCCTCTTCACTGGGACCCAACCCTCCCAGTTCATTATTTTTGTTGTTGGGTAGGGTGGCAGGTGAAAAAATGAACTGAAAATCTTTGTTAGGTTGTTGGCATTAAATCATTTATGGGGTGGACCCAGAAGTGACATGATTGTGTTGGTATGGCATTTTAGGTTCACCATAAATTCTATGGTAAATTGTGCAGTTTTTAGTGAATCCTAGACTGTTGTGCCGATACAGTGAAGTCACTTCATGTTCACTCCAAAAGTGACTTCACACTATCAATGTGACAGTGCCCTTCCCGTGTCCCAGCTTCCAGTCTCTTCCCAGGTCCCAGCAACTGGCTGGCAATCCTTGTGTGTGTGTTGGGGGAGGGAGGGGGGGAAAGGTTCTTGACAAGAGGCCATTCAAAGAAATCAGTCTGTACCATTGTCATCTTCATGAAAATCTGAGAAATGTCCAGATAGTCTTAGTTCTTTTGAGGCCTTTGGCAAACATCCAGGATAGGGCCTCAGAATCAGTGCCACTTTTCACGGCAGCACCCACTAGTGCCCAAGAATGGTCATTCATATGATCCAAGGGAGAACCCAGGTCCATTCCGCACGACTTAAATATAGCAGAAGTCTTACCTTTGGTAAACGCTACAAAATCAAGGTTCCGCATGACTTCGCACACAATCTGCAACACTCCTGCAACACTCCCGCAAAAATCGCTTCATTGTAGCGCTTTACGGGGAATCCAGAAACCTGGATTCCCCCTGAAAAAATCGCTACACTTCTGAGCACAAGCTGCAACACATCAGCGAAAGACATGTTCGTTCTCAATGTAGCGGTAGAAAGAAAGTCCCTCCCCCGCTCTCACCCCCGCACTTCCGGAGAAGCGATCGCCATTTTTTCCAACGAACGAGCAAGGCTTCTCAGAGGCTTCTCCGGCTAAAGTCCCTCCACAAAAGTGAAGTGAATGTCCGGAGAAGCAAGTGCCCGAGAGTCAGCGCTTATGCCTCAGCAGTAGAAAGACCCGTGGTCAGAACGGCTCTGGCTCAGCTCATGTGGAGCGGCGCTGCCCAGCAGGGGAGGCAACATTCGAGGAGGAGCCCTAGAGCAGGGCTGGGCAGTGGCGGCGGCAGCGGGGTGGTGGTCCCTGAAGACAGCAGCAGCTCCTGAGGAAGAAGACAGGTCCCCCACCCCCTTTGCAGCCCCCCCAACTACTGGAGCGTCAATCGCCCTGCAGCAAGTCCAGAACCCCCCTCGCTTTTCAGCATGCCAGCAGCTCACAGTTTGCAAGGGGATCTTTCCCAGTCAGCGCGCTTGTTGTCACTCTCGTCATTTTTCCCCCCTTAGACCGGTGAAAGCAACGAACGAGCCAGGCTTCTCCGGCTAAAGTCCCTCCACAGAAGTGATTAACACAGTAAAACAAAGCTCCCTACTGCAAGTGTCTTTAAAGTTCCCAAGCACAACACAGCCCCCTGTTCAGCACTGCCTGTAATTTCGGCTACAAATCGCGCCAGTGCGGGGGGGATTTATTTCTACTTGAGGAGCATGTAAATGATTACTCGCCAGCTCCTACGCCAACAAAAAGGTCTTTCCGATGCAACAATTGAACACAGATTCATTGCAACGGGTGTGTTTGGTTTTTTAAAAAAAACAGTTCTTAAAGGGAAAGGGGCTTTTCGGGAGCATGAACACAACAGCCCATTGGCTGTTCTGTTTGATTGACGGCCAGGAACGGGAAAAAGCACAGAAAAAAATCGCTTCCTTTGTTGCGATTCCAGCAAGACCGGAAACCTGTGGGGAATGAATGAAATGCTACTGGGACTTCTATATTCCACTAAAAAAAAAGGTATGTGGAATGACGAAATTCCACTATTTAATATAGCATTTCTACATTCTGTGAACAATTGACAACATTGGTCCTGGTGCGGAATGGCCCCCAATATGAAGCAGTGGGAGCCACCACTAGGACCATTACTGCACGAAGGATAGTATGCTGCCTGGTTTTTGGTCCACGGCTAGTTGCCCTGATTTTCCCCATGACCACATGGGAGCCTTTGTCCCACCTCAGCCCATCTTGCACTGGATTTTTGCTCCCACACGAGTCAGCTAATAGAGCAGAAGTCAGGACTTCTTGCCATTTTTTTCTCTGTTTTGGCTTATCAATCAATGTTATGTAGTGTCAACTCCCAGTCCTAGAGGAGATCAGCCATGACTGCTCCTTAGAAGGCCAGATCCTGAAGATGAAACTCAAATACTTTGGCCACCTCATGAGAAGGAAGGACGCCCTGGAGAAGAGCTTAAATCTGGGAACGATTGAAGGCAAAAGAAGAAGGGGACGACAGAGAATGAGGTGACTGGATGGAGTCACTGAAGCAGTCGGTGCAAACTTAGATGGACTCCGGGGAATGGTGGAGGACAGGAAGACCCGGAGGATCATTGTCCATGGGGTCGCGATGGGTTGGACACAACTTCACACCTAACAACAACAACAAGGGTCCTCACATCTTGGAGGACCCATATCCAGCCAGTGCTCAGGAAGCTGCATTGGTTGCCGGTTGCGGATCAGGTTCATGGTTTTGATATTCTGATGTTCTGATATTAACCTTTAGGGCCATGCAATTTCTGGGCTGCTCATACCTGCAAGACCGCCTGTCTCCTTATGCTCCCTGCAGGGCATTGCATTTGGCAGATATGAATCTGTTGGAGACTCCTTGCCCTAGTGAGGTTCTCCTGGCCTTGACCAGGGCCAGGGCCTTTATGGTTGTGGCCGCTACCTGGTGGAATGAACTCCCAGGAGAGCTGAGGGCCTGATGGAACTGTCCTACTTCGACAGGGCCTGCTAGATGGAGCTCTTCTGCCAAGTCTTTGGTTGAGATCAGGGCAAGTGAGATCTGGGCCACTCACTGAATAGGCGGTCATCAGGTTCCCCCATGGTTGTTCCCCTGAGACATTTTTTATCAAAAGATCTGTTGAGCTGGGGGGGAGAGAGAGATTTTTGCCATCAAGGGTTGGTTTTATACTAGGGTTTTATTATTGTTTATGGGGATTTTATTGCTGGGGAAGTATTGTTACCTACCAAGATCCACAGAAGCTACTGCTTCTATAGAATCAAAGTTCTTCCCAAGCCAGTGAACCAGCAATGTGAGTTGTGAAAACACTTTGGAAAGAAAGACTATCAATGTAGACCTCTTGGGTGGCAAGATCGGAGCAACTCTGCTGATTGGTAAATATCCCTCTTAGTTACATATCTGAGTCACATTATCTTCCGATCTTGCTGAACTTTAAACCAGACAGCCAGAACCAGAATCACAACTATGTCTGAACATTCTAAAATACTACCAAGTGCTATTAATTTTTCCAATTCTGATCAGTTATAACAGCAGTTAATAAATAGAAGGTTTTTTATTTGGGTTTGAATCAGTGACTGTTGGGATGCACATTTCTAATGAGAAAGAGATGTCGTATATAGAGCAAGTGATAGAAATGGAACTATCTATATACCTTTCTGTTGCACCCACCTTGCCTTCAAATTTGCCTTCTCTGATAGCAATAAAATTATTTGGTATTCCAGAGAGCCATATAAAGTATACAGGGTTTATTACAAAAGAGGGAGGTTGTCCCATAGTGGTCATGTTATACACTTGGAATAGAGATATAAGATGACACAGGATCATCTGTTTGTTTCTCTATCATTAGCTCTTGTTTCCCAATCAACCAGATGTGTGTTGTGTTCCCCAACCCTCATCTCCATTCCATTGGGAAGATTCTCTTCCTATCCCTTTTATAATTATTTTTTACTTACGTGTAGCATGGCTTGAGAAAAATGCAATTTTAAATACCTTTTTGTTTTTAAGAAAGTGCATTCTCTCCGTTGTCACTCTGAACTAAACACTTGGTGCTGGTCTACCCCCACCACAAACAAGCTGGTGATAATCTCCCCCCACCCCCAGCCCCCCTGTATTTGGGCTCCATATTGGTGCTTGACTGGTCCAGATTTCCTCTTCCAGTCTCACGAGCTTTGTTTTGCTGTACTCTGGTAAGTGCATTTTGACACCCCCACCCCTCATCTCTCTATATTTGGGCTTCAATTCAGTCCTGGGCTAGCCAAGATACTGGTGCCAGTTTTCCCGCCCCATGCTGCTTCCCCGTCTTTCAGTTTCTTTGGTTTTGTATTGCTGTACTCTAGTAAAACTGTGCTATGACATTGCCGTGACCCCCCAATTAAAAACAAATGAACACAACACTCTCAGGCAGTCCATTCAGTGGGAAAATGCAGAGGGAGAGGACATTTCCTTCTGTTCAGACACGAGGTATACCTTCCCTTTTAGACACACACAAAAAAACATTGTCCCAGCTATGTCATGCTGAGAACCATCTTTCTCCCCAAGTTAGAAAAAAAAAGTTTGGGGTTGGGGTTTTTTGGGAGAAAGAATAGACTTACAATTTGTGCTGGAATAGAAGGTGCTTTCAGGGAAATGGAGATGGAGAGTGCACATCAGGTGGCTGGAACAGCACAGATCATCTGTGTGGAATCTACCCAGGTGATCATGAAAACAGTGATTGCTGTGCTTTTTCTCTTGTCACATTGCTTCCATTTCAAAGTGTTCCCACTCCACCCTGACCCTCTGCCATCTTGTCACATTAGTAGTAGAATCATAGATAAGTGGATTTCCAAATCCCATTATTGTACTAATGTTGCAGTGAATAGGTTAATGATTTCCATTATGTCAGTGGCCCATTTCAACGAACTGTTACACGGTACTGACTTAGAGCTCCCTCTTCCTCAGTCACAAAACAAAACTCTAAAAGCTGTCGTTAGAGGGTGCTGCTGGTCAAGTCACAGAAAGAGGAATAGACTGATTACAAGCATATGTTCAGTTTTCGACTCAGATTCTTGATTATTCCTATTGAATAGTGGGTTCAGTAAGGTGCAGAGATGCTCATGTCCAAAACATCAGCTCTTTTATTGATTGCCAACAACTGAACAACAAAACAACCCACCACCCAACTTTTATACAGTAGAGGGATTCCTGCCAAAGCCTGTGATTGACTCTAAGCAGAGCCCCCTGATTGAACAAAATGGACAAGCAATGGCAGGTTGTATCCTGCATGCTAGCGAATGGAGTTCATGTATCCCTGATGCCCAGAGAGGGTTCCCCTCTCCCAGTCTCTGCAAGTCTGCATACATAACACCCCTCCCATCTTAAGTAGGGGTCTACCAGGTGACAGAAGAAGTTCTGAATGTAGTGTGGCTGTGTCCAGATCTGTTGAGAGTGTCAGGGCTCCAGAATGAGGGCCTCAAGAGTTGCAGCAGGTTCCACTGGTTCTGGGATGTCTGTGATCATAGGTCGAGGTTCTGGATGAAGACTGGGTCCTCAGGGGTAAAGGGTCAGGGTGCCAGGACATCCTCTCACCATGGAGGCCAATCTGAAGTGAGATGCCGTTCAGTGTAGTTGCAAGCCCATGAGCAATCTGGCAGGGCTTTAGCCATGGTGGAGTTGGGCAGGATGTGCTGGTGGAACAGGAAGTCTAACAGCAGCTGTGCTTAGTCGCCCTGAACAAACCAGGTTTGTGCCTCCTTGGTTGTCCATACCAACCACTCAACTTGCTCATTGGTTGAAGGATGGAATGGCACTGAGGTGATGTGCCAGATAAAATGTTCACCTGTGAATTCTCAGAACTCCACCAAGGTTAATGAGATCCCGTTGTCTGACAAGAAGGCATCTGGGAGGCCAGGTGCCGCAATAAGTCTGTGGAAGACCTTGACGACAACTCAAAAAGTCATTGGGCAACCAGCACCAATTCCAGTCACTTAGAGTGTGAATCCACACCATGAGGAAAATCTGGCCCTGAAATGGCCCCACAAAATCAATGTGGAGTCCTTATGATGGCTACCTTATTGTCTCTCTGTGCTGCAATGGGGCTTGAGGCATCTTGGGTTGGCTCGCTTGGCAAGTTTGACAGTGGGTTGACCCAGTCTTTGATTTCTTTGTCCATGCCTGGCTACCACACATAGCTGTGAGCGAGAGCCTGGATGTGCATGATGCTCAGATGGTACGTGCAGGGCCTCCAGCACCTGGTAGTCATCGCCATTAAGGAAAATGGACCACCACAACATTCAGGATGACAAAATCTGAGGCATCTGGGAGGCTACTGAGGGCATCAGTGTTGCCCATGATCCAACTGGGCCAATGCAGCAGCTGGCAGTAGTAGCCATTAAGGAAAATGGACCACTGCAACATCTGGGATGACAAAATCTGGGGCATCTGGCAGTCAGCAGTGAACAGTCCTAATACTGGCTTATGGTTTGTGAAGATCGTGACTGTATTCCCTTAGATGTAGTTATGAAATTTCTTGATGCCCATGACACTGGCAGGTGCTTCCTTATCGATCTGGGCATGGTTCTTCTCTGCTGGTGCCAGTGTCTGGGAGTAAAACGTGATAGAGGCTTCTCTGCTATCTGACAGTTTATGGTTAAGAATTGCCTGAAGTCCATGTGGAGAGGTGTTGCAGGATGATGGGCTACCACTCGTCAAAGCGGGCCAAGATGCTGGCGGAAGACAGTAGAGCCTTGGCAGTGATGAATACATCCTGTTGTACCCTGTAGCAGACCAAGGGTGCTCTGTTGTCAAGCAGGTGGTGGAGAGGTTGAGAAACGGTGGCCTTGTCCGGAAGAAATGTGAGATAGAAGTTCAAGAAGCTGAGGAAGGACTGCAGCGATGGTGCTTGCCGGATGGCCTTGACCTTGGATGCCATGGAGTGGATGCCATCCACGTCAATGCTAAACCCCAAAACTCAACAGACAGCACTCCAATATGGCACTTTTTCTTTTTCGCCCTGAATCTTGCAGCATGGAATTGGCACAGTACTTCACAGAGGTGGCTGCTGAGTTCAGGTGCTGAGCTTCCCGAAATCTGGACATCATCAAAATAAAGAATGATACCCCTTGAGGGCATCCTCTAGGAGATTTTGAAAGATGCTCAGTGCTATGCTCATGCCGAACTGCAGCAAATAAGCCCAGAACTTCCCACCAATGGGTCATGATAGTTTGGTCTTCAACTGTAGCATCATTGACAGGCAGCTGCTGGTATGCTTGTGCTTCATGAAAATCTTGCCCCAGGTAAGGGATGACAGGAGGTGGATGACAACTGGCACGGGATACGCATACTGCTGGAGTTACTTGTTGTTGGTAATCCCTGCAGATCTGCAGATCCTCATTGAATTTCAGCAACATGACTATGGGGATCTCCATGAAGTAGGCTAGTCTAAGATAGTGACTAGCCCATGGCTACTAAGACAATTTCTGCGCACATGTAAACAGTTCCATCTCTTATAAGTGATTTGAATGGCCTTTGAGGACATTTTTATGAACATTTCATCATCCTCTATTCAGTAAACTAAAGTAACTTAGATGTTATGGCAGCAGACCCTCTGTGTCAGGATTTGTTTTCAGCCTGATCCTTCCAAAGGGTGCCAAGTCTGGCCCTGCCAATTATAGCACAGTATGCATGGAAGGGGGAAGCCAAGTTCTTACCTGCCTGAACATCTCCATTTCTCTCTTTAAAGGCAATTTTCTCTCAAGGGTTACCATGATCAGAAGGAATCCCCAGAAGGAGAAATACAGCTTTAAAATGAGGTGGAGTAGTTGGGTCCATCATAATGAACTGCACCCTCTTTATTACTTTTGTGGCTTTGGATTACTTTTTTAATGAGATGTTAGAGGAAATGGATAGAAGTATGGATTTAATTAACTCTAGTCTAAGAACTGTAGACTGAGACTAGAAACTGAACAGCATATGGACTGCCGGAGTCCTCACAGATCTAGCCTGCAAATGTTTGTTGGATTCTTAATATTCATGTGCATTTGTTAAAAATAAAATACAAATGCAACATTAAGACCACTATTAGTCATGAGGCAGTCAACTTCAGGTTGCAGATTTTGAAGTACCATGAAAGGGCAAGACATTTGAATTTAGTTGGTTAAGATGTTTTCAACCAACATTGTGGGTATTGTTTGAATGTTGTCTTAGGCTCCAAAATTTTCTAGGCCATCTTTGTGAAATATTTCCAGTAATATATTCCCAAATCCAGTAATTTCTGATTGTGAGAGGGTGTCTCCTAATTCTGAAAATTCTGTGGTTAGTCAGGCATACCAGAGGCTATAGGTCATTGCATCTAGTTTTCTCGGACATTGAAGAGGAACATGTTGTACTTCCCAACATGTCAGGAATTGTTTTCTCAAAATGGAACATCCTTTATAGTCTCTCCAAATCCCTTCTAGGCTGTGCTGTACTCATTACTGAAGAGACCTTCTTACTACAGAAATTGTCAGGAAACAGTCTGGGGACAAGACAATGCTTTGTGGTTCCCATACCAACAAGTTTCACCTCTTCAGCTTTCATCAGTCAGAAAGGGATGAATACATGAAGCTGCCTTATACTGAGGCAGACCCTTGGTTCAGCAGAGTCAATATTGTCTACTCAGATTGGCAGTGGCTTCCCAGGGTTTCAGGCTGAGGGGTTTCATATCACCTCCTACCAGATCCTTTTAACTGGAGATGCTAGAGATTAAACCTGAGATCTTCTGCATGCCAAGCAAATGCTTTGCCAGTGAGCCACAGCCCCTCTCTGTTTAAGAAAAGCACTAGCAGACTGGGATTAGCCCTTACAGGGCTGGCACACATAGATGTTCCTGGTCCATAAGAAAGATGGAAGGCGGGGATTGTTTAGGAACATTTTCTACTTCATTAGTTTGAATATTTTTTCATATATCTAAGTTTGAGGTAGCGCCTCTTGTGGAGCAGAGTGGTAAGGCAGCAGACATGCAGTCTGAAAGCTCTACCCATGAGGCTGGGAGTTTAATCCCAGCAGCCGGCTCAAGGTTGACTCAGCCTTCCATCCTTCCGAGGTCGGTAAAATGAGTACCCAGCTTGCTGGGGGGTAAACGGTAATGACTGGGGAAGGCACTGGCAAACCACCTCATATTGAGTCTGCCATGAAAACGCTAGAGGGCGTCACCCCAAGGGTCAGACATGACTCGGTGCTTGCACAGGGGATACCTTTACCTTTACCTTAAGTTTGAGGTTATAGATAGTCCTCTAAGTGACCATTGTACATTGAGATTAACACTCAATGCTATTAATAACAGTTTATTGAAAACAGTCCCATAATTTGCAGATGATCAAACCAGGCTTTAAGAGTCTCAAACGGTCAGACCAGCTATATATTAAATTATCTCAAATGATCAGAAGTGCCAGGCTTCTGCCATATATTTAACAAATGTTAAAAATGTTAGGAAATCTTGCATGGGATTATTGCCTGCTCTGGTTTTTCTTTGACTTCACACCTCCCTCCTTCATTTGTCTTTGCTTGGTGTTTTTGGGCATCCCTTTGATAGCTGGGATGTTTAGGCTTTGAAGATCTCCCACCGTTTCTTGGGTTCTCATGGGAAGGGGTTTGAATGTGGGGATATATGCTGAACCTGTATTGCTTTACCTCACTTCTGACAAGGGATTGGTTAGGTTAACTCACTGGCTTCCAATAAATTCACTCTTTTGTACAAAGTCAGAGATTCGTGCATTGGGTAATCAGCAGAAACCTCACAGAAACTTTCGTAAATTCAGAGATGGAGTCCTTGAGGTATGCTCTCTCTCAGCCTGCTAATGATTCTATTAAATTTTTTGAAGTCATCAATAATCTTCTCAAACCCATGCTTATTAATAATAGATCAGTCAAACTTATATCATATACAAATAACGGATGGTTTAACCAAGAGTGTAAAACCTTTAAAAATAACTCATGCAATGAGACAAGCAACAATATAACAATGAGACATGGATGTCTTTTCTGCATCTTAGATCCCAATAAAAAAATAATCAAAACAAATGTGATTATGCTAATCATCCTATCAGTTTGGGCTTCAAATACCAGCTAAAAACTGGATTTTGCACTTCAGCAAGATCTTTGGAGCCCAGTCAGTTTATCCCCTGATGACTATGCTACAAATACAAAAAAGCACACTAGATTTGGTAGAACTCCCAGTTTGGCCTCCAGAACTGTTTATGGGGAAAATAGCAGAATTTAATATTGGCAAGCAGCTGTTATTTTTGCTGCAGGAGTGGTACACTGATACCTGTGCTTAAGGTGCTTAAGGTGGGAATATCTGGGTCCCTAATGAGTAAAATACCAATGCAACATTAAGTTAAACAGGGGTGTGTGCTGGCCAGTTTGTTGTTTAACTTGTAACTAAACAACATTGTTGAAAGGCTTTCAGGTTCACAATTTGTTCCCCTACACTTGGAGATAAAAAATATAAATTCTACTATATGCAGATGATACAGCCCTAATCTCCCTGACAAAATTTGGGATGCGAAGATTACTTTATCAAATAGGTACATGCTGTAAGGAAGAAGCTCTTAAAATAAACTAAGAGAAGACAAAGGCCAATAATTTCTTCTTGGAGCATACTAGAAAATGCAGTCAAACAATGCAGCTCATTTAAATACCTGGGTATCACATTTAGTGAGAGTCTGAATTGGAAAAACAGAACCCTGTTGATTCTGCCATTATTTAGTAATGTTTATATAGATAGGCATATAGAGTGTTAGCCTTGTAGGAGTTGGAGTTGACCTGTCTTCTTTATAATGTTTGATTGCCTTATGTTCTCTTTCTTGCTCTGATGCTTCTTCCTGCATTCTTCTCCTTCCTGATCCTCCTCACCCCTGCACTATTCATCTGCGCACACAGAGAGAACCTTGGAATGCCTTTATTGTGGCGTTTTGACTATTTATTTATTATTTATTTATTTTATTTATTTATTATATTTATATACTGCCCTCCCCGGGGGCTCAGAGTGCTCCCCCCCCTCCTTTCAGGCCTGCTGTGAAGGAGCCTCTGACAGGCCCTGACTGAGGGAAGGAGGCCTTTCCAAGAGCAATGCAGGGGAGCCTGAGGGCCTTCCTTTTGAGGGGGGGGGACTTTCCCCTTCTGCCAAACAGCTGGCTGACAGGGAGGCCACAGAAAAGCCCGTTCTCACTTAAAATACTGCTCTGGCCGGGGGTTAGACAGCCAAGCCATGTGTCTTTCTTCTTTGCAACTGTCTGCAGATTTGAGGCCACTGCACAGTGTTATTCTGCAGAGGAAACTGGCTCTTTTGTCTCCTGTTTCATCTGCACAACAACCCTGTGCAGTAGGCCTCAAGTCTTTCAATTCAACAACAACCTGTGTGGGAAGCCTTAAATGTTTCTTCTCTACCACAACCCTGTCCAAAGAAGCCCTTTCTGCCTGGGGAGCTGATCTTTATACTCTGCAGGTGAGCTGTAATTCCAGGAGCTCTCCAGGCCACACCTGTAGGTTGGCTACCCCTGGTTGGAAATATTCTTGGAGGTTTGGAGGTGGGACTTCAAAATCATACAATGCCTCAGAGTCCAGCCTTCAAAGGAGCCATTTTTGCCTGCAGTTGGTAGGGAGTGGTGCAGGAATGTCCCTCCTGGCCTATGGGTTATGGCCAGCCCTTACCAGCAACTGTTTGTATTCTGGGGCACAGACAGGCAGACCAGCATCAGTCCTGTGAGTCTGGAAAGTGCACGAAGATCTAAATAAATATTTACAGCCTGAAACTGTAAATAGAGAACAAGTAAATGTCTGGACACACATAGTAACTGGAATGATTTATTGGCCTGGCAAATAACCTTGGCCTGGCAAATAAAAAAAACAGTATAAAAAACCTTACTAAGGTCAAGACTGCTGTGCACAGAGAGTCTTCCTCTTAGGGTTGCCGGCTTCCCTGTGAGGCTCGCTACCCCACCTCCCTCATGTGGAGTCTGCTATGGGGAGAGAAAGGGAAGACGATTGGAAAATGCTTTGCGACACCTGAGGCCTGCTGGGTCACTGCGGTCCATTCCCAGTTCTCTCAGATCTCTCACAACCCTACATACCTCACAGGTTGACTATTGTGGAGAGACGAATGGAAAAGGTGTTTGTAAACCACTTTGAGACTCCTTTGGGTAGTAAGCAATAGGGTACAAAAATCCATTCTTCTAAGGAGCAACCATGAAAGAAGCATGTGGGCACATAACATTTTACCAACAGTGAAAACATGGGAGACAGAAGGAACAGGGTGGATACCTGTGTACTGCGACTACCCCATGTGTATTACGGCAGAGGGGCATTTCGGTGAATGTGGCCTAATTCACACAAGAAGGGTAATGACGCAGAACTGGGAGGAATTGGTTGCCATGTAATCTTCCCCTAAGAAGAGTCTCCAGTCTGATTTTCCCTTCACATATCTGAGGACATGGCTCTGGAAAGCTCATCTGTAACCACTATGCCAAAATTCCCAAAGGTCAGTCCTCTCTCACACTCAACGAATATTCCAAATCACAGGTTCTTGACACCCATATCTCCACACCCATACCCTCATTTGCCACCATGCCACCACAACCTCCCACACAACACACACATTCAACCCCATACCCTTATAGACTGGACATCTCCTCCCCTTCCTCTTCCCACTGCCAAGCTCTAGCGCCCGTTGTATTCTGGGATACAACAGGCTTTGCCCCTAGTAACATTATAATTGTATAACCAATAAACAATACAACGTTGCAACATACAAACAGGTCCAGAGTGTATAGGTGGTGCTCTGAGGGGAGGCGGGGAGCAGGGGCCCTTTGGTTGCTGTTGGTTATATATATCTGGTCTCAACCGAATGCCTGGTGGAAGAGCTCCTCCTTGCAGGCCCTGCGGAACTGTTTAAGCTCCGTCAGGGCCCTGATCTTCTCTGGGAGCTCGTTCCACCAGGTGGGGGCCAGAACAGAGAATGCTCTGGCCCTGGTTGAGACCAGGCAGACTTCTTTAGGGCCAGGGACCTTTAGCTGGTTGGTAGCAGTGGAGCGCAGGGCTCTTTTGGGGGCGTAGGCAGGGAGGCAATCCCTCAGGTACACTGGGCCCTGACCGCGTATGGCCTTGAAGGTAATTACTAGAACCTTTAGTCTGATCCGGAATTCAACTGGCAACCATTGCAGTTGATGGAGAATGGGCTGGATGTGGGACCTCCACAGTGTTGCAGTAAGGATCCTGGCTGCTGCATTTTGAACCAGCTGTAGTTTCCGGGTCAAGACTAAGGGCAGGCCTGCGTAGAGTGAGTTACAAAAGTCCAGTCTAGGTGACCGTCGCATAGATCACTTTGGCTAGGTGTTCCGGGGCCAGGTAGGGCGCTAGTAGCTTGACTTGGCAGAGGTGGTAGAATGCCAGCCGTGCTACCTTTGTAATCTGGTCTTCCATTGTGAGGGAAGTGTCCAGAATCATGCCTAGGTTCCTGGCGGAGTGAGCCATAGAGAGCTGCACACCATCCAGGGCAGGCAGGCGCGCTTCCTCACATGGGCCCTTCCTACCCAGCCACAGGACCTCCGTCTTTGAAGGATTGAGCTTCAGACAACTTTGCTTGCGCCATCTCGTCACTGCTTCTAGGCAGCTGGCTAATGCTTCTGGGGGAGAGTCAGGGCGGCCATCCATCAGGAGGAGGAGCTGGGTGTCATCTGCATATTGATGGCAACCCAGCCCAAACTTCCGTACCAGTTGTGCAAGAGGGCGCATGAAGATGTTGAATAGGATAGGAGAGAGGACCACTCCCTGTGGGACTCCACAAGTAAGTTGTCGGCGGTCTGATGTTCTTTCTCCTATTGCTACCCTCTGTCCATTTGATGTTCTCGTGCTTTCTCTGAATTTCCACTGGGGGCTGGGATCAGAGTTATATGTGTTAGTCCATATTTTTTGCCTCAGTTTCAACAATGCCTTGTTGAGAATGCTTTCTTAATAAATGAAATCTTTTGCCTCAAATCAAGAGTTTGCTTTTCTGGGTAACTGAATGTCCTCGCAATTTGATGAAACTCACAGAATAGTTTCTGAGCCCCCACTGTTTGACCAACATGTCTATGGAAGGAGCCTTGGATCCCAAAGCTCAGGGTGAGAGGGACAAGAAGAAACCTGTTGCCCAGATCAAGGAGTGGGGCCCAAGTCACCCTGGTACATGTCTACTGTTGTGGTGAGCACCCCAAGCTGGCAGAAGCCAGAGGTGGATATAGGGTGTTATGTGACTGATAATTGAGAGGGCTGCGTGTTTACGGCCTGTGACTGAGAACTGGACATCTGGACCAAGGTGGGGGGGAGAGGAAGGGGAGGAGTTGTTCAGTCTGTAAGGTTATGGGGTTGAATGTGTGTGTTGTGTGGGAGGATGTGGTGATGTGGTGA
The DNA here is from genome assembly GCF_049243985.1 of Paroedura picta. Lineage (NCBI taxonomy): Eukaryota > Metazoa > Chordata > Lepidosauria > Squamata > Gekkonidae > Paroedura > Paroedura picta. The sequence goes on along the minus strand of NC_135371.1, from coordinate 135,039,227 downwards.
CAAATGAGGGCATGGGTGTAGAAAGATGGGTGTCAAGAACCTGTGGTTTGGAATGTTCATTGAGTGTGAGAGAGGACTGACCTTTGAGAATTATGGCATAGTGGTTACAGATGAGCTTTCCAGAGCCGTGTTTTCAGATATGTAAAGGAAAATCAGACTGGACACTCTTCTTAGGGGGAGATTATATGGCAACCAATTCCTCACAGTTCTGCGTCATTTCCTTTCTTGTGTGAATTAGGCCACAGACATTGAAATGTCCCCCTGCCCTAATACACATGGGGTAGTCACAGTACATAGATGTCCACCCTTCTCCTTTTGTCTCCATTTTTTCTCTGCTGATAAAATGTTATGTGCTCACATGCTTCTTTTATGGTTGCTCCTTAGAAGAAGAACTGTTTTTTTTGTACCCTGTTGTTTACTACCTAAAGGAGTCTGAAAGCGGTTTACAAACACCTTTTCCCTTCGTCTCCCCTCAGTAGACGACCTATGAGGGATGTGGGGCTGTGAGAGGTCTGAGAGAACTGGGAATGGGCCACAGTGACCCAGCAGGCCTCAGGTGTCTCAAAGCAGTTTCCAATTGTCTTCCCTTCCTCTCCCCATAGCAGACTGCCCATGACAGAGATAAGCTAGAGAGCCTCACATGGAAGCTGGCAACCCTAAGAGGACGTCTCTCTGTGCACAGCAGTCTTGACCTTAGTAAGATTTTGTATACTGTTTTTTTATTTGCCAGGCCAAGCTTGAAAAATATCAAGTCAGTTCCCATGTCTCTCCAGCCATTTATTTGCTCACTATTCACAGTTTCAGGCTGTAAATATTCTTTATTTAGATCTTCCTTTCCAGACTCACAGGACTGATGCTGGTCTGTCTGTTTGTGCTCCAGAATACAAACAGTTGCTGGTAAGGGCTGGCCTTAGCCCATAGCCCAGGAGGGACACACCTGCACAACTCCTCCCCCCCACCCCCAACTGCAGTCTGCAAGCCTCGACCATAGTATCTAGATGGCTGCTCATCTCTAGATTATAATGATCAGCTCTGTAAGCAAAAAATGGCTACTTTGGAGGCCAGACTCTAAGACATTGTATGATTTTGAAGTCCCACCTCCAAACCTCCAGGAATATTTCTAACCCAGGGGTAGCCAAATTCCAGGTGGGGCCTGGAGAGCTCCTGGAATTACAGCTCTCCAGGCAGAAAGGGCTACTTTGGACAGGGTTGTGGTGGAGAATAAACGTTTAAGGCCTTCCACAGAGGTTGTTGTTGAATTGAAAGACTTGAAGCCTAGTGCACAGGGTTGTTGTGCAGATGAAACAGGAGACAAAAGAACCTCTACAACAGCATCCAGTTTCATCTGCAGAATAATGCTGTGCAGTAGGCTTCAAATCTGCAGAGAGTTGTGAAGAAGAAATTCACATGGCTTGGCTGTGTCTAACCCACGGCCAGAGCAGTATTTTAAATGAGAAGGGGCTTTTCTGTGGCCTCCCTGTCAGCCAGCTGTTTGGCAGAAGGGGAAAGCTCCCCCCCTCAAAAGCAATGCTCACACCCATGCCCTCAGACTGCCCTATGTTGCTCTCAGAAACATCTCCCTCCCCTCAGTCAGGGCCTCTCAGAAGCTCCTTCGCAACAGGCCTGAAGGGAGGGAGGGGAGGCAAGTGTTCTGAGGCAAGTTACAGTTGGACATGACAGTTAGGGCAGCCTTGGGGCGAAAAGGGCTGGCACAGCCTGTCCAAGCCTCTGTTCTCATCCCCCTTGGCAGCCCTACTGACCTCCTCTCCCTGTGGTGGTCAGGGGCTGACTGGCACTGATGTCTCCAGATTGCCCCTGGCTGGGCTGGGTGGGCAGGCCCTGTCAGAAATTTGGCCCAATGATTGGGCCTACCGCCACTTAGCCCTTAGGCTCCACGGGTGGAGGGCGGGTCTAGAACTCTGTCCTGTCCTGGTGAGGGCCCAATCGGAAGGCGCAAAGAGCCTTCCGCTTGGGCCCTCACCTGGACCAGCTCCACCCACTCTCTGACCCCCAGGCCCAAATATGATACCACTCACTGATCGGTTACAGATTGTATTTTTGGCTATTACATTTTCTTTAATGGATATAAGAAGATAATATTGTTTTCTTATTGAGTTTATTAATTCCTGAGGAGAAAAGGTAGTAAAAACACTATGAACCAGTTTTGCAAGGCACTCAAGTATGCAATTGAACATAGATTCGTATGAACTTTCTCCAACTCCAAGATGGTAATGACATGCTTATTGAAAGTAGCCGATGTGCTGCTTTTGGATTTTTCCTAAGGGACCAACATGGCCACCTGCACACTAGATCAGTAATGATTAACAGATGAACTAGGAAATGAATTAGTAATCCTGCTCATCAGGCTATCATAGTGTGGATTATTTGTGTCTTCTCATCTTGTTCCTGCAACTTGTAAATTTGGGTATGCATTTTAGATAACTAAAACAAACAAAAACCCCAGCTCTCAGACCTAACAACTTGATCACTGCATGAGCTATAATCAGTCAGGTCCCACTGTCTAGTTTAAGATTACATGAGATCAGAAGCTTTTGGGAGGCTTGAATAAGGACACGCAGCAAAATTGCTTATTTATAGCATGAAAGGTGAAACTATAGAGTGTGAGTACATATGCATGGCTTATTTATAGTAACCAACACTGGTATAATTCTTAGTTTTTAAACCAAGATAAATTACATTTGTGGGTAATGGCAAGAAATTGCTTATTTGAGCATGCCTGATAAATGCAAAAGCGCACAGGTCCCTTTCTGTTTCTGTTATTTCCGTCATATGTCAGCACAGTTTTCTCAAGAACAAGTCATGTCAGACTAACCTTCTCTTTTTTTTGAGAAAGTTACTACCTTGCTGGATCAGGGGAATGCCGTGAATATAGCTTATTTTGATTTCAGTAAAACTTTTGATAAGATTCCACATGATATTCTTGTTGACAAGTTGGTTAAAAATCAATAACTGGTTGACAGATCACACTCAAAGAGTGCTTGTTAATTTTCTTCATCCTCTTGGAGAGGAATGACAAGTGGGGTGCCTCAGGAATCTGTCCTGGGCCCTGTGCTGTTCAACATATTCATAAATAATTTTGCAGATGATACTAAACTTGGAGGAGTGGCAAATGCAGCAGAAGACAGAATCAGGATACAGGATGATCTTGACAGGCTAGAAAAGTGGGCTAAAATTAATTTCAAAAGTGATAAATGTAAAGTTCTGATTAAATGCATCATTATAGGATGTGGAAGACCTGTCGTGGCAGTAGTATGTGCAGAAAGGATAGAGGGGTCTTAGTAGACCATACACAGAACATGAGTCAGCAGTATTGACTTAGTGGCTAAAAAGGCAAATGGGATTTGGGGCTGTATCAAAAGAAGTGTAGTGTCCAGACTGTGCAAGGTGATTGTATTGCATTACTCTACTTTTGTTACGCCTCACTTAGAATACAGTGTTCAGATTTGGGCACCACAGCTGAAAAAAGATGTAGACAAACTAGAGAGTGTCCAGAGGCAGGCAACAAAGATGGTGATGGGTTTGGAGACCAAGGTGTATGAGGAAAGGTTGAGAGAGCTGTCTATTTAGAGAAGATGACTAAGAGATGCTATGATAGCCACCTTCAAGTACTTGAAGGGCTGTCACATAGAGGAGATGGAGCAGAGTTGTTGTGTCTCCCCAAACGGTAGGAAAAGGCCAGACTGGCCATGGATTGTTTTTTTTAGGGGGGGGGCATATAATCTGAGCATGAAATTGGGGTCACTGCGGGTGAGCAGGTAGTTGTGAATTTCTTGCATTCTGCAGGAGGTTGAATTAGATGACCCTGTTGGCTCCATCTATGATTCTAAGGTCAGCAAGGACTCAGTTAGCTATGAGTTGGTTGGATGTTTGAGTCTGCTAATTCGTCATCAACCCAGAGACTAAGACAGAAGATATGCATATATTTGCCTGTTGGTGAAGAACTCTAGGACTGAAAACATTTGCATGAATTTCTGGGCTTTAGTGCAGCAAAAAAGGAGAAATGCGATATGCTAGATCTATGTAACATTCCTGTATCTCAAGATTTGCTCAAAGCTGCTTCCACATGGACCCATTATGCACGCGGCAGAATGTCTGAGTTGGTGGCGACAGGGCTTCGGGGAAAATCCCAGATTATGCTTGACGTTGCTGCCATCCTGGGCGCCGCTGAGCCCAGGCCCTCAGAAGACCCTTGTTAAGGAAACGCAGATTCTTCTGTGTTCCTGGGTCTGCAGAGGGCGCACACAAGGGCTAGGTCGGCCTAGCCCTGTGCATAACGCCTCTCACCCCTGCAAGCTCTGCAGGGCTGACAGGAGCATCCCCCTGCCCTCACCATGGTGGGAGAGAAGCATACTGCTCCCCACCATCATGCAGTGGGGACCCCACACCCCTGATCCCCCCCCCCCCGTCACCGCTGTCTCTGTTTCAGAGCACTCTTGGCACTTCCGGCCCTGCATTGTGTGCACGGGGCTGTTGTGCGCTGGGGAAGCAGGCGTCATGCGCTGGGGAAGCTCCTCCCCCATGTATAATCGGGGGACAGTGGGACTTTTTGCCCTGCCACCATGAAATGGCGGCAGCTCAGTATGGCTGCCATCATGCATTATGGGACATGGAGAGGAATCTCTCCAGTGCTTTCATTGCTACTATGAATGCGGATCACGTGTTGGTGACAAACTCCACATGAACTCTGCAGCAACTCCACACTGGTTCTTGGGGAAGTGATCATCTTAGTTGCCAAGGCAACTTGCTGACCCTTTCAATGTTATTTTTTCTACACACTAAAGCAATATAAAGGTTCTATTAAAATTTGAAAAAAAAACATGTCAATTGGTTGTATAGTGTGAGCCATTTTTGAGCTTCCCTTCCTTTTCAGGAAACTGGAAGAAAAACTATCCCTTGTATCTCAATTAGAAGTGCTGCAGATTTCATTTTTAAAATAAACACAGAATTCAGAAGAACAGAACTCTGAAGCAAAAATAGATACGGGGAACAGGTTGTTATAGAATCATGCTAATAGCAGTTACGTTTTTTCATAGACCACATGTGGTGGTATGGCAAGAAAAAATGTTGGGAAAGTGCACTTGTATAGAGCTGATCCTAAGAAAATGATGCTAATGTGAGCAGAGCCTTTGCGGCAGGTAAATGTACTCCTTTCTTTCCACAATATGTTTGTGTACTTGGACTGTATCCTAAGCAAAAAGAAGGGAGTGAGGCAAATTTGGGAAACAGCATATTAAGGTTGTGGAAACCACGGAAAGAAAATTAGAGCACAATGTTGTGTGGATGCTTAAAAAACCAAAACCCTCCAGTTTGAAAGCCAAGCAGAGAAAAACCTCTATATAGGAGTAGCTCCAGTTTGCTAAGTGCAGAAATGATATGGCCCGTGTATCCAAGATCTTATTCTTGATAAACATAAAATAGCAATTTGTTTTGATCTAAGTAGTCATCATTCTGTATATTTCCATGCCTTCTCCACTACCTATCAACTTTCTGTTTCATGTCTGATAATGGGTAGGACAGCAATTTACCTATATAAGGAAAAGCCCTTTTGAATAAGTTTTCCCCAGAGGCTGTGACTGGTGTCTTTTTCCATTCTTAAGTAACAACAAACAACAAACATAATAAAATGGGATCATGGGAATCTAATAATAATTATAATAACAATGCCACTGCTGACCCTTGCTGTCTCCCAAACATATATGATCAGAAGGAAAACCTTTCCAAAGGAGAAGTATTTACAACTTTACAATATCATATGAGCATGTCTTAGGGTCAGCCCTTATAAATAGCATTTACATATTAAAATAAATATTTTCACATTGCCAAAGTAGCACAAGGTGGTTTGTCATTATTTTTTAAAATGTTACAAAACAATATAATTAATCTTATATTTCTTGCTTATTTCTTCAAAAATTAAGTAATAAAAATCATTTTATAAAATAATACAAAAGTAAATAGAGTACAAGAAAAGTCCATTTCTAGCCTGTGTGCTTGGTTTGTACATTATGTTACATCATGAGATGCTGACCTCCAGGAAGTCATGTAATCATCATTTCTAATTGGATAAATAATCCAGTGCTTCCCCCCCACCACCACACATGGTCCATTTATAGTGTGAAAGGATCTTGAAAAGGGTTTTAAAAAAAGTATCATCCTTTTAGTTCTGGAGACGGTTCTTCATTGTGAATTTTCTAAGCAGCTGTTGCATCCATTAGGGAATTATTTTGGACAGAATGTCCCCTGAAGTAGAAGCATTGTTCCAATCAAATAGTGTGAGAATCTGTCCCTTCTGTCTTGATATACAATCTGTACCAGAGGGTGCATGCGTGAATTTACTTGTGTGTCTCTGTAGCTGCTTGTGTAGTGAAAATAGGCAAGGCAGGCAGAACATTTAAGAGAGGAACGAAAAGGCTTCTTTCCTTCAGGCAGTTACTCGGTCCTCCTTAATGGAAAACTCTCCTAGCTACCACTGCTCAGCATCCCCAGAAGTTTACTTGGTTCCAGGCCCTGCTGCTGTGCCATTTTCTGCACATCAAAACCCATGTGCATGAGAAACTGGATCACATTCATCTCTTGCCCTGTATATTGGTCCTGAATGGTAGGGCATGAGGGGTTGCAATGTGGCCACGGACAGCTGTCAATCAAGTGGATAGGGCAGCCTTTCAGTGGGGCTTTCCCGTTCTTGTTGCTGTCATGTAGGCTGCGGTCCCAGCAGTGCAAAGCACGGGGTAAAGAGGTCCCTTTCACCTGGATATCTGTCCAGTGACTGCAAAAGAAAACCATACAAATTACATCAGAATACAGAGTATCACAATACTCATTACTCATTTTCACATCATGTGGCATATGACAATTCATAGCAACACAGTGATTGGCAGAACAGCTTCTCAGCACAGGCTGCAATGGAACATTTTCCTGAGAGTAAGCACCATTGAATAAAAGTGAACTTCTGAGTAGACTGTGCTTAGGCTCAGTCTCCTAGGCCCCAGAAAAGCTGTGGACTTGATTTGCATGCATATGTGGCAACATTACAACGGCTAAATTCCAGTATTGTGACAGAGGTTTATTCATGCCAAGCTTGCTGATGTGCTTGCCGATTCCCCTTCCTCCCTCCATTTCCTCCATGGAACAGGATCAAAGGCCTCTGATCTGGGAAGGCATGAATCAAACATAACAAACATAACATAACAAGGCACCACAAACCAGTCCACCACTGCCAACTGAACACCCAACACTGAAAACAGGGAAGGAATAAGAAGAGAGAAACAACAGCTGAACAGACTACCCAAGGAATAAGGCCGAACAGAGCAATAAGGCTATGAACACCACTCATAACAAAACAGAAAGGTAAAAACAAAAAGGGAGGGCTCTAAGGGGTCAAGGATCCCAGTAATATCAGGTAGAAGCAGATATGGCGGTGGGAGATGGTATCTGAGAAGAAGCCTGAGATACAGACACACTCGGACCCCTTCTAATCTCCCTCCCATCCCTCGGCACACAGAGGTGGAGGCTAGGAAACCGCCTCTGACACTGATGCTTTACAATGCCAGGTCAATCAATAAATAGAACTATCACGCTGCAAAGCTACATCACACAACACAAAGGAGACCTGATATGTGTGATGGAAACCTCTGTCAGGGAGGATGAAACTGTTACCGTAAAAGAACTGGCCCCTGCCAGGTTCTCCATCCGCCATCAGCTGCAGTCTGCAGGGGGAGGGGTGGCAATTCTAATTCGGGAGGATTACTCCTTCATAGCCCTCCCTGTGCGGTCAATCCCAGGCATAGAATATGTTGGCCTCAGGTGGGATGCAGCTGAGAACTTGGCCACTTGGGCGGTGTACTGTGCACCCAATGCACCACCAGATGCCCTGCCAGCCCTGCTGGAGGCAGTGAGAACCGGGACATTGCAGTTCTCCAGACTACTGATCCTGGGAGAACTCAGTGTCCATGCTAAACTGCTGACCTCTGGAAATGGGCTAGACCTGGTATTGGCCATGGCAACACTAGGGTTCTCACATTTTGTCACTGGCCCCACTCATCAGGCGGGCCATATCCTGGACCTTATCTTCGGCACAGGGCTGGAAGTAGAGCTGACAACAGTGAGCACCAATCCATTGTCAGACCACTATGCCCTGAAGGCCCGGCTGCAAATGCCACTCCCACCCAAATTGGGTGCCGAGATTCTGGCTCATTCAAGGAGACTTATGGATCCAAATGGATTCCTCAATGCTCTGCGAAACCCGATGCCTCCTGGCACTTCCCTAGATGAAAGCCATCATTGCAGACCCTCTGCATTGGATCCTAGACAAGAAGATGCCCTGGGTCTTGGGACCCACTCAGCAATCTGCTTTCAAGGCTGTCAAATGTCTCATCACATCGGATAGTATGCTGGTGCACTTTGATGAGACTCAAGCCCATTGTACTTATTAGCGACGCCTCCCAACATGGAATTGGCACCATACTGAGCCATCACTGACTGGATAGGCAAGAGGCACCAGTGTCCTTCTATTCACGGACCTTGTCTTCTGCCAAGCGCAACTATATGCAAATATATAAGGAGGTACACTCTATAGTGGCTGGAATAAAAACATTCCACAACTACCTCTATGGCCACCAGTTTATGGTCATCACAGACCACAAACCTCTTCTTGGCCTCTTCACTACAGACCAACAAACGCTACAGATCGTCTCTGCACAGATGCTGCACTGGTCCATTTTGCTCCACGGCTACAACTTCAGTCTTGAGCATCAACACTCTCATCCGCCTGCCGCTACCTAAAGATGATGTAGACCCTTTTCCTGCCACATAAGTCCTGCTGCTTGACTTGCTCCTGCAGCCGCTGCTGCACTCCACGGACATTGCCACCTACTCTGCAATGGATCGCCTCCTATCTTGCATTCTCAACTGGGTGTTGGAGGGGGTGGCCTAGCGACAAGCAAGACCCGGACCTCATGCCTTTCATAGCCTGACAAACCGAGTTGTCAGCCTGCAAGTGATGCTTGCTGTGGGGTTACCAGATCATGGTAAACCTCAAGCTGTGATTGCCAACCTGGAAGTGCTGCACAATGGCCACCCGGCATTGTGCACATGAAAGCGCTGGCACACAGCTACGTTTGGTGACCTGCGATTGTTGTTCATTTAGCCAGTAGCCTGGTCTCTTTCTGAGACCCCATGGATGTTACAAAGAAGTTGCTGCTGTTCTGTCAGAATGGCACTATAGGACCCAAGCAAATGTTCCAGGGAACCTTTGTTAAGTGGGAGACGGAGGGGTTGGCTTTCTATCATGCTGTTATTAAGCTTCATTCTGAGAATGCACAAAGCAAGTCCCAGACTGCTTCTCCCCATTCTAGACACTTACGTGCGCGTGATAATTTCATGAGACAAACAAGCTGGAGCAAAGCTGGCACTGAAAAAGAAAAAAAAGGAGGGGGGAGACATGAAGCAGGTGACAAAAACACAAATATTTCTGCATTACCTTTCTGACTGTTCCCTGCAATATGGCTTGGCTAGCTTACTGCTTTTATGGGTATGTACAAGTCTGAATTGGTAGGGTGGCAGCTGGCCTACACTTGGAGCTCATATCTGAGCTTCTTTGAGGTGCTGTGCTGAATTGACTATGATATAAATGACTTGAGTTGCTAGAGGATTAATGACATTATTTCAGGAGGCTTCTTACTGCTTTGTGAGCAACCCCATGGAGAAGGCTAGAACTGGTATAAATAGCAGGCAGGAATCTTCTATAGGAAATAAAAAGCACTAGCTCAAGGTTAACTGCTGAAATCCCAGAAGGGGTGTGCATTCAGCATAGACCAAACCAAAAAAATACACCAAATACAGATCAGAAAACCTGATCAGCTATCGATATAGCTGATCATGAATAAAAGCCTTTTTTGTTTTACTTTTAATGATGTTTATTCAGCCATAGCGAAGATCAGCTGGGGCAGTGGGAGCTGAGAACTCGGTGCCACCTTAGCTGGGGCTAGTTCCATTTGTAGCTCAGTATATATCAAGCTGCAAGAGAAGTCAGCTCAGAATCAGTCAGGTCAGCAGGATCTAAGAGCTACCAGCCAGGTCTGCATGCAGCAGGGGGAGACCTCTGTACCACATGCTGATCCTGGGGCCAGCTTCACTGCAGGAGAAGCCAAGCCAGCCCCAGAGTCAAGCTGGCCTTTTTGTTTTTTTAATCAGCATTTTTCTTCTCAGGTCCATTGGAACTGAAACATTTGGGATTTTTTAAAGATCACAGATCTAAATGCCATATTTTTGGAAATACTGTTTTTTCTTCTTGTCCAATGGACCTGAACAGAAAAATATAAATTTTTCTTTGCACACACCTAATTCTCAGTAATCTTTCTCCTTAAATTGTGATACGAGATTTCTAAATACTTGAGTGTATGTAAATATTTAAAATTGTTTCAACAATGTGGCTTGTTAGTCTTTTGATCTCAAATTGTAAGAACAGCAGATTCCTATCCCACATCATTAAACAAAACTATTTAAAGTATAAGGAAATTATAAGAGGCAAGACTAACGTCACATCCTTGAGAGTGTTCCTCAGCTCACGGCCCAGATTCTGGATATAAAGCCATTGTCCCTCTTGCACTGGTTGGCCAGTCAAATGTACATTGTCTACGGTGAGCTGAGCTTCATCAAAGAGCCATTGCACCACAAAAACAGGAGCTACAGAATGAAAGGATGAAGATTTTATCATTATTAGGGCTGCAAGTTTTAATTGGCAGAATTCATTAACTGAATCTTTATGTGATAAATTGGCACGGTACACTTTATCAGTGAGGCTGAAAAGCTAACAAAATTCTTATTTACTGAGAAAGTTTTAATGCTGATGCTCTACTTTGAAAGAAAGTTAAGATGAAAATATTAAAGATCTATTTCTAAAAATGATGTAGCTTCTACTAAATTATCTTTTACACTGATGTTTTGATAATTTGTAAGTTTACTTATCCAGCCATTGGTTAAGTGGAGAAGAAGAAGAAGAGTTGGTTCTTATATGCTGCTTTTCTCTACCCGAAGGAATCTCAGTGGCTTACAGTCGCCTTCCCTTTCCTCTCCCCACAACAGACACCCTGTGAGGGAAGTGAGGCTGAGAGAGCCCTGATATTACTTATTACTGCTCGGTCAGAACAGCTTTATCAGTGCTGTGGCAAGCCCAAGGTCACCCAGCTGGTTGCATGTGGGGGAGCACATCAAACCCAGCTCACCAGATTAGAAGTCGGTGCGCCTACCCATTATACCAAGCTCCTAACCACTACACCAATGGCACATGATTAACCTACTAAAATTATTTAACTAATTGTCATCTCCAGCTGTTATTAATTATGATAAGGGAAAACCTTATGGAGTGTCTTTCATATCACTAAATTAAAAAACTGCTTTTACACACTTACATCGGAGAGTGGGATAAATTTTATAGCCAAAGAAACAATTCCATTCTTCGCCCTCTTTAAACTGCATTTTGCAACGTTCCGGAATAATTCCATTCCAATATCTGAAATATAAAATTATAACAATAGTTAATCGGAGAAACCCGTTCAATTGTAAATATCTAACGACAATCTATGGGATGCTGCGAATACATGAATTTCAAAAATTCTGGACAGCAGAGGGCAGTAAAGCTGCGAAGTTGAGCAATTAAATACATTAACAAAAAGGAAATTCTCACTATATTAGCATGTCGCTTCAGTACATATGATGTCTAGTATGCTCTCAGTAAAACCTAAACGTTTTGTGAATATTGGTTCTTTTCCAAGTAGAACTTTATCTGCTAAATGCAATAGATATCCTAAAATAACAAAGAAAAAGAAAGTCCGAGACCAGTGCCCAACTTTCTGGGAAAGGAGACCTTAGAATACTTTCAGTACCTAAGTCCTCTCCTGATGGCTTCTGTGGGGGCGCAGGTTATGCTATCAATGCAGTCTGTTCTGCGATACTGTTTATTATCCAAGAACCAGCCAGAGTCTGCCAGGCCACGGACCTGAATCCCAGGATACCCCATCTCTTCCAGCTGCTCTGCTACACGGTCCACATTCAGGAGCACTCCCGTTCCACCAGCACTGCAACACCAAGGGTAATCCTTCAGTGAGATTAGTCACTCAACTGCAGAAGTATTCACTGTTGTGTACAATATGATCACCATTATCCAAATCTCACAGTGCCATCCTAAGCAACAGCTATACCCTTCAAACCCCACAAACTTTAAAAGGATGTAATTCCTCTTAGGATGGCACTATCAGTTATCCAAACCCAATAAACTGAATATTCAAGGTGTTCGTATAGTGCCTATGTTATCACTGCCTTATGTAAATTACACTAATCTTTTATTATTTATTTATTTCTATTGCCTATTCATGCAGTGCCACAGGTTGTTAAAAAAAATGTGGTTGCAAAGAAGGATTTTAGAATTCTGATTTGTTAAGTTATTTGACAAATCAGGGAATCAATTAATAAAAACACTAGGATGATTTAATTGATCCTACCATTGTCTGGATGGAGCTCGTGAGCTGTATGTCTCTGCCAATTCTATCATTCAATTTTCTAACCATCAGAGAGACTGCTTGTAGGATCGGAAGTGTGTAAAGAACTCCCGTGTGTGAAATGATCAACATGCATTCCTCTGCATTCATAGCACTGAGTCCTTGTCATCTGAAAGCAGTCCTCATTTAATAGTAATAAATAATAAGTGTTTTGTGATGACTAAGTTCCTGATCTGGACAGTACTTTGTGATGTCTTTATCTGATGTATTTCTCCTTCCTACATAGTGTTCATACCCAAGCATATACCTGCTTCCTGCTAGCAGCAGCACCTTGGCATTTCCCAGGCCTTTTCCAATCAACTCCTTTACAACTTCTTGTATGATGAGAGATCCCATGAAGGCATAGTCATCTGTAAAAAAGAAAGAAAACTGTTCACAATGAAAACAGCTGCCTTCCTCTCAATTGAAGATCTGAGGTACTCATTGGAAAAACATATCACTCTTTTATTCACAAAGTTACTAAAAGGAAATGTATCGGTAGGAAAAAATACAAGCCTGGAAAATACTGCGGATATGGCTGCACATCTCAGATCTGACATGTTTTCTTATCCATGGTCCTAGCTCCAAAATCACACAGGCAGGTTTCATTTTGGAAGCTTTTGAACATTTTACATAGTAAAATCTAATGCTTCCCATCCCTGAAATATTATCTCTAGTAGAAGATGGAATGGCAACTCAACATGAATTGCACAGACCTCTCCTTAAGTCAGCCAACATCTTTTTCTGAGCCATAGTGAGCCTCCCTGTATAGTTTTTGTAATAATTCTAGGTCGTGTACTGTTCTCCTCAAACCCAAGCACAAACATCAGGATCATTCTTAATTCAGTTTGCAGATCCTGGCACTGTTCAGGTCTTCCTTACCAAATGTAAAAGTTAAACTCTATTTGTGGTGGTAGCTGCAGGGACTGGAGGAAGTTTTTCTAAATGAAACTGGCTGCGTCAGATATTCAGGATGCAGCAATTTCCCTCTGGCTATTGCTGTGACATCCCTGTGTGATGGTGCTCTGAACCATGACAAAGCGGGGTTTGGAAGCGGATGTTTTCCCTAGAGGATATTTATTATTCCTTCCTGACCATTGGCAAGAGCTATTCCTTCATTTGCATTGCTGTAGAGAAGCCAGGCCATATCCCTTTAATGCTTAATGTCTGTCAGGCGGCAGGGGCCTGTCAGAAGCACTCACTTTTCTCAGTCTTGGCAGAGGCTCCACACCAGACATCGCTTGAGCAATATGGGATGAAACTGTAAGAGACATGCAGAGTGGGGTAAGATTGGGGTCAAGCAAATTAAACCCTAAGGGAAACGGGAAGAAAACAATTTCATGCCCACTCAGATCTGAGGTATCAGCTGGATATTCCCCAGAAAAAAATCACTCAAGTAGCATTCATTTAGATTTACTGCCCTATCTTGCTTACATTCAAATGTACATTTATCAAGTTATTTATCCTTTGTAAGAGTTGTTTCATATTGCTCATATACTGGTGTTCCACTGGTGCTTGTTATTGTAGTTGCAGCCTGAAACACTCAGGAAGGTCTGCCAGAGAGCTTCAGTTGGCCACAGTTTCCTGACCCACCATGGCAAACATTGGTGAATGGAGCTGCAATGTAGAGCTTGAAGTATTTCTAAACTCCAGTGATATGATCTCTTTTAATGATTCCTCATAGAGGCCCATTATGCACGGCCGCCGAAATGGCGATTTCGGGTCACATGGAAAACGTGGAGGGGGAAGACGCGGCGCATACCGGTTATGCACGGGGTGGGGCGCGACGGCGGCAAAACCCAGAGTAACCGATTATGCACATGGCGATCCGGGTGCCGCTTCTGGTTGTGCCCCGGTCACCCGGAAGCTGCACTTTCTTCCGCGTTTCACTGACACGGCTTTTTCGGCGGCATGCACCGAAGCTGCGGACGGTTGCAGCCGGCTCCGTGCGTTATCGGTGATTTTAGTCGCCGCCATTCCACCCCGAATTTGCGCTAAAACCCCCGTGCATAATGGGTCAGACAGGCAACTTGGATAACATTTTTTTCTCTAGTGATTGTTCCCAAAACACTGCATCTGAACTTGTCAGTGATCTATCCTATAATTTTCAAAACAATTATGACCAGAAAGGACCATTCTAGTTTTCTGATATAACCTCTTTTCTTTCCATCTTTAGCAGCCACTTAAGCGTAAAAGGTTTTCCATGAACATTTTCCAGAAAGCCTCCTATTCTTCTCTGAAATCTAAAGAGTAATAACCAATGTCTTATGCCCTCTTCTGACATCCATTATCATAAGCCAAGTAGAGCAGCTTCAATACGATGTATCAATGGATTACTTATCCTCAAAATTTAAAGCGAATGCAAATTATATAGTGCAACATCAGAAGTAACCCAGCACCAGCTGGTCACTTCTAGTTATCCTGCATTTAGTCAAAAGTTAAGCCTTGACGAGCCACTTTCTCAACCCAACTACAGTAGTTATCTTTAACACATCCTGTGGCCAGTGATTTCCAAAGAATGGTGTAATGTTTGGGAATATTTATATCTATATATAATTTATTCATGTTAAACTTACTTTGCATTAACTTTGCATTAACTTCATTTGAAGCTCCATGTAGCCCAGCATTCTGTCCTCTGGTAGAACAGGGATTTGAACTCAGTTCTCCCATGTCCTTTCTCTCTAACCACTATAAGGCATTGGCTCAGAACTAGTTGCTATTGCCTTTCCTGAACCTGGTACCATTCATCCTCATCTTTCCAAACCTCAAAAATGCTGTCTAAGAAAAAGTGGAGCAACCACAGTACGAATATTTTCCATTTAATTAATTACCTTTATCTGCAACTTCAATGCATACTTGTTTTACAATTATTACTTGTTATAAGTTGAAAGACCTAGTCCTGCTTATTTCATGTTTGAGCCAAATCCCCGTTTCCCATTTGGTTCCTTCTCCTATATCATGTTTACTTTGCACAGCTGCACCCCTCCCAACTCCAACAACTATTCCCTTGCTTACACCATATTTGCATTCCACCAGTGTGGATTTTCCTCTGGTTGTGATGACAGAATGCCAGTTCCTGTAGACGGAAAATAAGAAAATATTAAGAGAGGGGTGGGGAATCCTTTGAACATTAAAATGGTGTTCAGCAACCTATGGAAAACATTCAACATTAATATAACAGGTGAAAGATGCTTAAAAAATCTCTAAGAACAGGACTTTCAGTCTTTAGCCCATATCTTATGCATGTGGTTCAGAGCATTTTAATCAGCACAGTATCATCCATTAAATTATTTCCAAATGGTAGCATTAAAGGAATGGGAAAAAGAAAGCCTTGGGCAAAAAGGTCCAATAATGTAAATTGCAGTTTCAAAAATGGGATAAGAAAACCGATCCATTGCGGCAAATAGCAGGCTCATTCCTACTCTAGGCAGATTAGTAGAATTGCCAGCTCTAGATTGGGAAACACCTGAAAATTTTGGGGGTGAAGCTTGGGGAGGGTCCTCAGCAGGATACAATGCATTTTCTCCAGGGTTAAGAAATGTCTATTACCTGGAGATTGGTTGTAATAGCAGAAGGGCTCACCTGGAGGTTGGCAGCCCTACAGATAAGCCAGTTGATATGTGATAGTTTGAAATATAATTTCATGTCATTGGTCAAAACAAGACAGAATTTCCCTCATGCACAGGCCTACATTTCCAAAACAGCCACTAAGCTTCAGGATTGGGTCTGGTGAAAATGGAGGGAAAACATGTTTCAATTGCAGCCAAGAGGTCAGATCTCTGACTAGGGTTGCTAGGCCATAGCTGGCAACTCTGAGGAGAAAATGAGATGTGAGGCCTGGCATGCCACCATAGTTACTTCACTTCCTGTGAAAACCAGAAGTGTTGTGATAGTCTCTCTCTAGCATTTTGCAAAAACTCTAGTGTCTATCGTGTCACTTCTGGTTTTCACTAAAACTTAATGTAAGTATGCTGGTGCAATGTTAGAATTTCTGGCTGTCCAGTTTTTACCTGGACGGTCCAGTATTTGTGCTTTCTGTACAGGAAAGCAAGTGAGAAAACACAGGACATATATATGTCCAGTATTTTCTAACTGAGCAGCTGAGAGATGCAACTGAGCATGATTGTCAGCCCTCCTTTTTCAGTCAGAGCTCTGGCTTTCTCCAGTCACTCAGTCCTTAGCATCAGGAGATGGAAATGGGGGCATGTTTGGCTTGTCTCAGCATTCTGTAACTCCCCTCCCACAATCTAGCAAAGAGTTCTGAGAAACTTATCTTGATCATCTGAAGATCAAGTGTAACAGGAAGCAATATATATATAATTATATATAATTATATATATATATAATTTTAGTTCTATAGACTGGTGGATTAAGGATAAGCACCACCATATTACTAGGAAAAATGTTCCAAACACTGGCATAAAGGTTACATGGTGTAATAGTACTAAGCATGGATAGGGAACCCTCTAGCCTCCTTGAACAGCATGCTAGAAACCTTTTGAGTTTACTGCATTACCACATCCCCCGAGCTGGTGTCTGCCGGAATTTGCCTGGGTACCTTAAAGATCGTCTCATTCTTTTTGTCCTGTTGCAATCCCCGCAGTGAACATACAGGGGATGGGCTATTTTTGATACCTACTTTACTTTACAGCACATACAACTGCAAAAAGGTGTGCAGATATACGAAAGATTTTCATATATCTGCTTTGAAATATCTGCTTTAAAATAAGTACTACAGTACAAAATTTAAACAGAAAACTGGGGAAAATGAAAAAGAAGACATTTGATGCCAGCTTTTTTCCCCATTTAGACAAGTACTGAATGGCATTAAGTAGTGATCTCTTTTATCCTAACAGTACTTTAAATTTATTTGCCATTATTAATATGGTCATGAGAGTAAATTTTAAATTAACTAGATTTAAGTGGGTAGCTGTGTTGGTCTGAAGTAGCACAACAAAAATTGAGTCCAATAGAACCTTTAAGACCAATAAGATTTATTCAAGGCATCAGCTTTTGAGTGCATGCACTCTTCCTTCCTTAGACTTGAAAGCTCATGCCTTGAATAAATCTTGTTGGTCTTAAAGGTGCTACTGAACTCAATTTTTGTTATAAATTAATGAGGTAAATAAAAAGCTTATAGTTATATAGGGGTATTTATCATTGTAGCAAACCAGAGTAAAAACAGACCCTAATAGAAAAGTGAAAGGCCTCCATATTTCCTTCCATATGTACTTCCTGTGCACAGAGATAACCAGAGGCAGCCTGCTGCCCTTGCTCTCTGAGGCAAATCGGCCTCTCTCTGTGTGCAGTATCTTCATTATGAATTTTTAAAAAATCTTATTGCTTTATTGCTGAGTTTCTATGTTTTTATTCTTTTTTATGGGCTACTTTGGATGCTGAAAGCAGAATATTTATATACTTGAACCAATTAATAAATAATAAGCAAAGGAACACCCAGGACAGCCTAATCTCATCATATCATGGAAGCGAAGCAGGGTCAGCCCTAGTCCATCTTTGGATGGGAAACCACCAAGGGCTACTAGGGTTGTGATGCAGAGGTAGGCAATGGCGAACCACCTCTGAATTTCTCTTGCCTTGAAAACCCCATGGTGTCACCATTTGTCAGCCCTGGGCTTTCTAGAGAGATGATACAATATCAGATAGCAATGTATATATAGAAAAGTAAATCCCAAACTGATTGGATTAAAGAGTTTACCAGTTTTGGTCATGGGCCACTCCTTGGAGCTCATAAGTTTTCTCATTGTTTCGTAGCGAGTGTTGCAGTTCTCTCTGTTGAAGCAGTACCAACCTCCTGATGCATAAAAACAAGGATACACTTCACCAATAACATTTTGCTTTGCAGAATGCCATTTGAGGGTTCTTGAAAAGCAATGTACTCATAAATAAGCACTACTTGTATATTGTTTCCACATATCATGGCACACACATTCCAACAAGTAAGCGTTCTAACACTTGTGTAACAGAGCATTAAGAAGACATAACTTTTTGACTGTGAATGTAAGGTATTATTTCTCAATCCAGCAAATTAAAATGCTGCATTTGATGTAAACAATGATGGTACAAAAATGACCGACTACTATAATGTCCACAGAGGAGGCATAATCTGCCTTGAACAGCTCCCTTAAAAATACAGTTTATTCTTGGGGGAAGGGCGTTCACTAGCATTTAATTTTTCAATGAACTAATTGGATGCCTTCATGTTTTTTATTTAGCCAAAAAACTGATCCTAACACACACATACTCCAGCACAACGATGAACTCCATGCCTCATGCTATGTCACTGTTGTGCAAACAAAATGAAAAGGACCTGCTTTGCACTCTGAACCTCTACTGGAATCAAGGGCTTGGAATCAATGGGACTTACTTTCAAGTAATGGCCCACTTCCGTTCTACTTGTGTGCATCACCTATGGCCTTTTGTGAAAAGGCCCATCCAGCCATTTCAATTAGGCATGGATGAGCACAGCAATGCAGATTCACATAAGACGCCTGCTTCTGCTCATGGATTGCTCTTGCAGGATTGGAATTTGTGTGTGCAGACTGGTAGATCCACAGAAGACTGATTCTATACACAGCAGAATTTCTTAGAAATATCTGGAATCTGCATCTGAGATACTTGGCAAGGTCAAAAACATGCAAAGCATTTGTTTATTTCAGTAATGTTGAGGTAGCTACAGATTTTGTATGGTTACTTTCAAAATAATTTGGGGGCTATAATCCTATTCCTTTATCAAAAGAAATCGTAGTACATTCATAAAAAACATTATCTGGAGCTAGGATGTAAAAGCCAGTTGACTGATATCACATTATTCAGGGAGGAAGACAACTGGGGTGGGGGAATATACAATGAATCTGTTTACTATATATATAATGAAAACTGGGAAAGTCAATGTGTGGACAAGCAAACCACAGGAAGAAATAGGCTGAGAAGGTAGCTTTGATTAAACCTGGTGAGTAGTTAGCCTGCCAGTAAATCTGCAGTGGCATATAAAATAGTAAAAAGAGGGGAAGAATGGGGACCCTGCTTACAAAGAAGGCCTCTAGCACATACACACATGCTGAAAGTCCTTTGAAGATATCAGCTAGAAAGCCCTTCCACTATCCTCTAACTTCTACAAGAGCCTAGACAGTGAGCTTTTCTTAAATAAATGAAAATAAAATGAAAGAAAACTCAAGCTCACCTTCCAGGAATAGCAGCCACCTTCTACTGCCTTTCGATTCTTTGAGGTAGTAGCTAAAATGAAAACAAATAGAAGGCAGCGTGAACTTAATTAGGGTGACTGGCTCACTCAACCACAAACTCTTTGATACACCAACTCATTATAATATCAAGAGGGTTACATAAAATCTTGGTTAAAGAACAAGAGAAAGAAACAGGGCGGCTGTCAGAAGAGCTACAGAGCCTGATCAAAGGGCCTTCTCAGGGACCCTGAGCCAGCCTGGGCTGACTTTCATCTTGCTCCAAAATAAATGCATTAAACAAATTCCTAGCATTCCTAAGTATTTCCAGGCAGGAAAGAGTTATTCCACCTGTTACTGGCTGTGTTCTTAGTAATAGCCACATGGTGGAAGCAGAGCTTAAACACTGAACAGAATTTTCAGCACTTTTTCAAAGTTCTTCCAAGTATGCCTACAACAAGAACAGAAAAGGGCCAGAAGACTGCCTTAAGAGCAAACAGCATGGTGAGCATCTCTCTTCAGCAAAAACATGCTTCAGTAAGACTTGTTATCCATGTTCACTCCAGATGCAGAGAATCAACACAGAGTTCTGATTTGTAAAATAAGACCATTATAGTGAAACTGGGGATAACTGAAATCCCAGTGTACAATGCTGCACTGTACCATTGAATAACCAATTTATACAATCCCAAGAGCCATTCTTTTTGGGAAATAAGAGTTCCACTATGTCCTATGGACTGGGAGAGGCATTCCTCTAAATAAGGGACAGCTATCAATAAGTCTCTGCAAGAATTTTGTGAGACACATCAATGCATCTGAAGAAGTGAGCTCTGGCTTACAGACACTCTACTCTTTAAGGTGTTATTGAACATCTGTGTACTTTTCCAGATGCAGGCTAACCTATGCAATTAGGAAATAAAAGCAATCCTAATGCAAAGGATGGGGAAGGCACTGGCAAACCACCCCGTATTGAGTCTGCCATGAAAACGCTAGAGAGCGTCACCCCAAGGGTCAGACATGACTCGGTGCTTGCACAGGGGATACCTTTACCTTTACCTTTAATGCAAAGGAAAGAGAAACAATAACATTAATCGGGAAAGAGTTACATCCCTGCTGAGTATTCATCCCACCCTTTCCCTCAAAAGCTGAATCACTTCCTCTCCCTCCATCTCCAATGACTGCTTTCAATGCTTTGGGTTTGCGGGGTGCTGATAAACTGAGGGTGACAGAGAACCACAGTTTGATCGCAGGTAAGGAGAGGCGCATAGGGAAGTGCAGCGGCAGGGGCATTCTGCTCCCCGAGAGGCATAGGAGGCAGGCAGGTAGGCTGGTGCCTGAGACCTGCTGAGCCAGGGACGAGCCAGGGGTGGGTGCCAGAGGAAAAGGAGGTGGGGGCGGGAAGGAGTCGGACTCCGCACTCACCCGGCGGGGCTGCCGTCGTTGCAAGTGACCGAACCGTTGAGCAGCAAGTGGAGCCTGAGCTCCTGGTGCAGGTTTTGCGCCGAGCATGGGTACAGCGACTGCGCCAGGCTTTTGATCTGAGCCATGAAACTGTCCATGTTGCCCTCGACGGCGGTAAAGTCCAATGGGAAGCTTTCCACCGGTTGGCCGGCCGCCTCGCTCCGCTCGCGGGCTGCCGCCGCCGCCGCCGGTTGGTGCTGCTGCTGCTGCTGGCCGCGCCGCCTCCAGCTCTTCCTGCCCTCGCCGCCGGGCCCCCAGTGCAGCAGCCCCAAGAGCAGCAGCATCTGCACGGTCCCTCTGCCCATCGCGCCGCGGAGCCACCTGCTGGGAAGGAGGGAGACGAAGCCTGTGAGCCGGGCCGGCCGGCGGGCGCGCGGGCCGGGGCGGCTTGGGCTTCGTCCGCCGGTGGCGCGCTCTGCCCCTGGCGGCGAGCGGCGCTGCGCCGGCTCTGGGCTGGGGGCTCCGGCCTGTGGCTGCTCCGTGCCTCGCCTAGCTAAGGGTCTCGGCAACTCTGGCCCCGGCGAGCCGCGAGCGAGCGGGCGAGGGGCGTCGCGAGCGGGAGCCGGTGCCTGGTGGCCGAGCGGTCCGGGCTCTGCGGCGGGTCTCGAGGGTGCTCGGCTTTTCTTGGCGCTCGGACTCGCCTTCTCGTCCCAAACCACAAACATGACAAGAGGTGCACGGGGAGCCCGCCGGGGGCGCCGCCAGCCCGGGCGCCGCGTGGGGCGGCAGCAGCCGGCTAGCCCCCGCCCGCCCCGCCGACGAGGAGGAGGAAGGGGAGGGGAAGCGGGAGAGTGTAAAAGGAGGAGGGGGAGAGACTTGACTTTCATTGCCGAGCCGAGAGACGTCGCTGCGTTGGTCGGCCTTCCTTTCTTCTCGCCCCTTCCCCTCCAGTCCCGTCTGAAGAGTCGCCCAGAGGGTGTCCGAAGCGCCTGCCTCCCGTCTAAGCTAGTGGGGTGATAGAGGTCCAGGCGGGGCTGGAGGGTGTCCCCCCCTTTTCGGGTCCTGACCCCCACTCACCTCTGTGGCAACGGGGGAGGCCTCTGCAACAAGAGCGGGGGGGGAGGTTTCGACTGCCCCGTCTCCCAAGGATAACTCGCCCAGCAGGAACCCTGCTCCGTTTCCCTCAGGATTCTCCCGCCCCCTTTGCCCAGAGTCCCCCTTCCCCGCTCAGGGTTCCCCCTGGCCATGTGCTGCTGCCCCTTCGATTTCCACGTGCTGAGCTGAACAAAACACACCCCAAACTGGCTTGGGAGGAGTTTGTGAGAAGGAAAGTCGATAGAAAGTTTGTGAGGAGCCATGACCTCAAACCCCACCCCCACCCCTTTCAGGAGGATTTGCGGATAGGGGCCCTTCCAGCTTCCACCAATCTCCAGGATAAGAAGAGCTCTGCTGGATCAGGCCAAGGGCACATGTAGCCCTGTTTCTGACCATAGACTGCCAAATGCTTCTTGAAAGATCTCAAGCCCAGCTTCAGAAGCAAGGCCTGCCTAGCTCACAGCTCGCCCCCCTTTGGTTCAAGAATCTGTTATTCCTGGCCATGAAACATACTGAGAGGTATCTGGCACTTCATGGAGTTTAACCTGTGGCTGACAGCCAGCCAGATGACAGTGTAATGGCAAATCCGAAGGAATGAAAGATCTAACTGCAAACCTCTAGTTAAGGCTCACCTGAGGTTCTGTCTCAGTTGCTGGATTTGTTGGATACTCAAAGTTCAGAAAATCAGGCCTGTCTGTGATGGCAGAGAAGCTGTTCAGGGCCCTAATAATACTTCAGGAAGGCATATGTTGGCTCATTCAGACGTTTTATGAAATTAGTTTCTAATGACATTATTGTAAATTTAGAAAGGCTACTATCAATTTGACACGGTTAAGTGGGAGCACTAGAGATGGAGAATATAGTCTATTCAGGTTGTTTGTTCTCTTTGTTCTCATTAACCTCTTAAAGGACAATACAAGTTTTTTTCTTTAAAAAAAAGGATTTTTTTCCCTGCAGAGTGTACTACAGAGCTCTTTGGAGGAAAAGCAGGGTAAATGTATTCAACTGATAGACTGAAAGTTTCTCTAAAACATCACTACCAAGCCAGTGGTGCTAAGCCTGCAACCTATGTGTATTTACTGAAGGAATTAGTCTCTGTAGGGCTTCAGCGTGCATAGGATTCTGGTGCACTTTCCCCATCCCCCTTACTCTTATGTTGGAGATCATTATTTGCATTCTGGGGACTTTCAAAGGTTGTATTTTCGCTTCCTAGTTTTGGGAATGATGATGATCTCAGATCATCAGCAAAATGATCATATGAACAAGATATTGTTAGTCATCTCAAAAATCTGCAAGCCTTTTCTCATAAACCTCCAAAGCTTTTTCTAGATTTCATTTGATTCAAATTGATCACATTTGAAAACATATTTTACTGGGGAGCATATGTGGAGGAATTTAGGGTGGTTCATAAACAAGCTTAACATCTCAGAGGTGCTTTTGAGGAATCAGTGGAAGAGATGTGAATTGCAAAGGATGTATTCACCTCTTCCTTGATGAATTCATCTCTCTTTGTAGAACTGTAATGAGCTCCAGGTTGTATTCCCATCCCCCTTCTCTATACCCTGATGCTTCTAATTTTATTCAACTATTTCAAATTAGAAGTGGTGCTGGATATGAAATGTGACTTTTAACCTCTTTACAACAGTTCTGATTATTTTATGCCTTTAGAAATTGGAGGCATCATTTGAATCCTGCAATATGGATAATTCAGCTCAAGTTACTTCAAAGAGTCCCGTTCTAACAGAATACAGTTCATAAAAGGATGTGCCACTTTCAGATGCATAATAGAAAACAGCTGTAAGTTTCAGACAGAAAATGGGGGCCATCCCAGACCTAAAATGGATGAAGAACCAAACCCTTGGTTGAAATGGCTTTTTAAAATAAGGAACTAAACTTGTACTTGAATTTCTGAAAGAACAATCTGATTTGTTGTTGCTTTACTATATTATATACATTGTTATAGTAGTGATCTCTTCCATTTTTCTCCTTCCCATAACTATTCCTCCTATAACTACAGAATTAGTACTCTGCTGAGTCAAACCTGAGGTCCATTTAGTTCAGCATCCAGTTTCACACAATGGTTATAAATTGCCCTGCAGGCTTAATGGGACATACAGGCTAGGGCCTTTCCTAGATGTTACCTCCTAGTTATGGAACGGGACGACAGAGAATGAGGTGGCTGGATGGAGTCACTGAAGCAGTAGGTGCAAACTTAAATGGACTCCGGGGAATGGTAGAGGACAGGAAGGCCTGGAGGATCATTGTCCATGGGGTCGCGATGGGTCGGACACGACTTCGCACATAACAACAACAACAACAAAGTTATGGATGAAAGACACTTAATTGGGGCGTGGGGGACTCAAGGAAGATAAAAGTTACCAGTTTGGCGATTTTCTTGCACATGAAAACATGATGCTGCCTTATAGCGACTCAGGCCATTAGTCTTTCAAAGTCAGTATTGCCTATTGATCCTTTTTATTATTTGTAGTTTATTATTTGTAGTTTTATTATTTGTAGTTAAAAAGAGGGAGGGGGAACATGGTTCTGGATGTGGGAGGAAAAGTTCATAAATCTGCACTTTTATTTTCATACTTTCTCAAATCTTCTGAAGATTATACCAAAGTAGGTTTAGTAGAAATAGCCATAAAGCTGGGAGGAAACCTGGAAGGCTGGCAGAAATGTATTGCCTATTCTGACTCATAGTGGCTCTCCAAGGTCACATCACCTACTGGCTGGTCCACAGAGCATTTGTTTTGCACACAGTGCTCAGCCACACCAGTACTCCATCCTGTACCTCCTTCTTTTCACTCCTGCTCCTATCACTGGTGTTCAGAGGTTTACTTCTTATGGGTGTGGAGTTTACTCATAATGAGTAATAGCCATTGAAGGAACTATCCTCCATGAAAATATCTAGCTTGAATTGGCAGTGAATTCCACAATATCATTACTCAGTGAGTGAATAACTATTTCTTTTTTTCCATCTTGAATCTATTGCCTATAAACGTAACTGATCCGTAATTCTAGTATTTTTATCTACCATCCCCACATATGCATACTTTAAAAAACCTGTCTAATTTCTTCCTTTAGCCTTACCTCATAAGAAAGGTGTTCCAAACTTCCACTCTTGCTATAGGATGTCTTTTCACCTCCTCTCCCCTGAACTGCTATGGATTTCAACTCGGCTTCCACAGCACATTTTCACATTTGTGCCAATTTAAATTTTTCATTGAATTTTATTTTTAAAAAATCAGGTCATATATAACCATATATGGTTATGTCAACCCCCAATGGCCAATGGTGGGCTTGGAGGTGGTGGAAAGGGGAGGGGTTCCAGTCATAAAAATCTTTCCTGGCCTCATTGTATGTGATAGGAACTGGAATCCAGAGAAGTAAGAACTCTTATTTTAACTAAACTACATTGGGGTATGGGGGTGGCAGGGGATGATGGAGTGGCGGATGGCTGCCCCAGCCTGGTGGAATTGGTTTTTGGGCTGTTTCTGGCACTTGGGAAGCGGGGGACAATGGAATGTGATGTCACTCCTGGTGACATGTGACTTCTGAGCCATGGCAGGGAGGGATGGCCTGCTTACATCACTTCTGTGGTTTCTTGAAGCCTGAAAAATATTTCAGGGTTTCTCAACAGTAAAAAGGTTGAGAAAGGCTGGTCTTTACTATAGAGACTAGGGAACATATTCTAGAACATTGTTATATGAGGGCTATTTTCTTCTCCTATTCCTCAATTTCTTGGGGGTGAGAAATTGGGACTGCAGGCTGGTAATTCCCCTCTGCAGTTGCGCAAATGCAAGGCCTACTGATAAAACTTTTACTGTATTGGCATTAGAATTGGGATGTATGTTTGATTCTACTTATCATCATGAGGTCTACATTAATATCTGAAGCTTAAGAAGAAAATTTACTACTAAAAAGGAAAGCTTAATAGAACTAAAATAATCCCTTTCAGTGCTACAATCCATCCCCTCTTCCCACCCTTGCTGTGAATGCACCCTCACTGAAAACCAGTTTTGGTATTTCACATCAATTTCATCTCAAGATGTTTTAACACTGAAGGGGTTATATCACACTAATTATATCACACTATATTATATCACACTGATAACACAGATACTAACTCATGTTAAATAGGAAAAGTTCTGGGAAGGTTTTTAGCATATCAGAGGAAAGTCCAGGATCACATTTTGATGGAAACATTACTGTAGCATATCTACAGAGGTGCAGAGCAAAAGAGAGAGATTGCACCAAGTACATCTGCTCTTAGTCACATCTGTCCAAATACATCTTGTACCTTTACAGGAACAGTGTGTTGTCATGGAATCAGAGTTGGAAGGGACCTCATGGGTCATCTAGTCCAACCCCCTGCACTATGCAGGACACTCACAATCCTATTGCTCATGCACTGTAACCTGCCACCCCCTTAAGCCTTCACAGAATCAGCCTCTCTGTCATATGGCTATCCAGCCTCTGTTTAAAAATTTCCAAAGATGGAGAACCCACTACTACCCGAGGAAGCCTGTTCCACTGAGAAACTGCTCTAACTGTCAGGAACTTCTTCCAGATGTTGAGACAGAATTTCTTTTGAATTAATTTCATCCCATTGGTTCTGGTCCGTCCCTCCAGAGCAAGGGAGAACAACTCTGCTCCATCCTGCAGCCTTTTAAATACTTGAAGATGGTTATCAAATCCCCTCTCAGTCGTCTCCTCCTCTACTGGCTAAACAGACCAAGCTCCCCCAAACTTTCTTCATATGTCTTAGTCTCTAAACCCCTCACCATCTTTGTTGCCCTCATGTGGACACGCTCAGGTTTGTCTGCATCCCTCTTCAACTGTGGTGCCCAAAACTGAACACAGTACTCCAAGTGAGGCCGAACCAGAGCAGAGTAAAGGGATACCATCACCTCCTGTGATCTGGACACGATACTCTGTTTGATACAGCCCAAAATCCCATTCACCTTTTTAACCACCGAGTCACACTATTGACACATGTTCAATGTATGGTCTAAGAATACTCCTAGATCCTTTTCGCACTTGCTACTTCCAAGACAAGTCTCCCCCATCTTATATTGGTGTATTTGGTTTTTCCTACCTAAATGCAGAACTTTACATTTGTCCCTATTGAACTTAATTTTATTCAGTTTAGCCCAGGAGTAGTCAACCTGTGGTTCTCCAGATGTCCATGGACTACAATTCCCATGAGCCCCTGCCAAAATTAGGATCCGTACCGCATTTTACCAACTTGTCAACAAGAATATCATGTGGAACCTTATCAAACGCTTTACTGAAATCCAGATGAACTATGTCCACAGCATTCCCCTGATGCAGCAAAGTAGTCACTTTTTCGAAAAAAGAGATAAGGTTAATCTGACATTTTGCTGAGTCTTAGAAATCACAGCACTCTGTTCCAGCTGTTCAAGGACTGACTGTTTGATGATTTGTTCCAAAATTTTGCCAGCTACAGATGTCAAGCTGACAGGTAGTTACGCGGATCCTCTTTTTTCCCTTTCTTGAAGATGGGGACATTTGCCCGCCTCCAATCATCTGGCACCTCACCTGTTCTCCAAGAAGTGTCAAAAATAATTGACAGGGGTTCAGAGATTACATCTGCAAGTTCTTTTAGTACTCTTGGATGCAATTCATCTGGCCCAGAAGACTTTGTTACATTTAAAGAAACTAGGTTTTTGTGGACTGCCCCAACAGTGATCCTAGACCACCATTCCCATCCCCTATGTTGTTTTACGTTTTTGCCACATTGATCACTATTTCCCTCACAAGAGAAGACTGAGGAGAAATAGGAGTTAAGCAGTTCAAGCCCTCTCTTCATCTGTTAAAATTTCACTTTCATGTCCTAGCAGTGGTCCTACAGTGTAATTCTTTTTCTTACTTGAAATATAACTAAAGAGGCCTTTTTTGTTATGTTTAGCATTTCTTGCTAGCCTAAGTTCATATTGAGCTTTAGCTTTTCTAACCCTGTCCCTACAATTATTGGTTATTTGTTTATACTCATTCTTGGTAATAAGGCCTTCCTTCCATTTCCTAAATGACTCTTTTTTATTCCTCAAATCATTTGACAACTGTTTATGGAACCACCTTGGCTTCCTTAGGCTCTTTCCATCTTTCCTTCTCAAGGGAATTGTTTGTGATTGAGCCTTCAGTATTTCACTTTTGTATATTGTGACTTCTAAGTGATATGCTTGAACTACACCGGATTAAAATGTAAACAGATATTAATACTCATACATATTCAGAGCTACCAGCAATTAACAGGTGTATGGCACTATCTTTAAAAAGCTATTGCGTAGTTTGAGGGTATTAGCATGTTCAATACTTTTTGTTACATTTCCATTTTTATCTTATTATTTATTTTAAAGACCTGTAAATAAACTGAAATCAGTAATATTCAAGACACACTCCCTCAACATGTCTTGCAGCTCTTAATGCTGATGGATCAGCTTAAGTTGTAAAGAATTGCTGAGTTTTAAGATGTTGATAAAATCTGTTACTTTCTGAAGTCCCAGCAAGTAATTATCATTACATTATTGCCTGTAATAGCTTAATTTTTACATCTCATTAAAACAGTTTGTTGCTCCACTAGCTTATATTTGCTAAATTTATATGGTCTGGAATTTTGCCTCTTCTAATTCCTTTTCCACCTCATTTCTAGAACTGGAAACCAACAGAAGCCCTGTTAAGTCAGAGAGGTGGGGAAAGATGAGGGTTAGAGAAATCTAGTTAACATTCCCATTCCCACTCCCACTCCAGGTGCTGTTACTCACTCAACATGCTACAAGAAGGAAGTGGACAATCCCTATAACACAAACAAGAGGAAAAAAATCTATCCAATAGCTTAATAAAATAATATTAGAAATATAAGAGTCTGTTATCCCTTTATTATAATTTCCACCAGGATTCAGCCAAAACACTGTCTAAATGGTTTTTCCATTTTCAATTTAATATCTTTCATCAGTGGCAGTAATGAGTCTTCCACAAAGCTATACAGTTGCATGGTGCTGAGATAGCAGACCCCCTGGTCTCCAGTCTGCCTCATGATTTCCTCTAGAAATTCCATGTAGTGCAACTCGGCCCAGCCTAGCAGCCCACAGTATGCAATGGGACCAGTGTCCCAGGTAGAGGCTGCTAGGGGGAGCAAAAACTATAGCCAGGACAGATAAAGGTAGGTTGGCTGGTGGGTCAGAAAGAGAAAAGCAGGTGAGGGGAGGTGCTGCAGGGGCTGCTAGGGAAGGAAGATAAAAATAGCTGATGATGAGAAAACATGCCCCCTCACAAGCCTTAGCGAATCGGCATGTTTTAATTTTTAGTTAAATTAATCAATGTTTATAAAGAAAATGGGGAAGATTATGTTTCTATTGTTTCTTCATAGCCCAAATAACTCTCCATGTGAATATGTAATGGAGTATCTTTAAAAAAATACTTGAAAAGGGGGAGTGTGGGCTTTGATAGGGTATTTGTGTTAAACTGGGTTATTCCGCACCTATTAAATATAGTAAAATGGTTACCTTATGGCAGAAGCCATATTTTTGGCATTTTGCATGACGTCTTCAACATCCAGCATCCAAGCAGCAAACTAAATCCTCCATTTTCAAGTGCTAGCTGGGGAATCGCATAAAGTGTATTCCCCAGCCTAAAAAGCGTGAGCTACAGGAGAGCAAACAGCAGGCCACATGCCAAGGAAATGTGTGGAGCCGAAGTGGCGCTATCTCTGCCTCCAATTCCCACCCTCACACCCGCCTCCCTCTCCCTTCTCCCAGGGATGTTTTTTTTTTTAATAAAAGCAAACTGCCTGGAGCAACGAATAGGCATTGAATCCTGCAGACAAAGCAACCCCCCCAGTTTAAACCCAAGGCAGGCCTCTTTAAAGTTTTCTCCCTCCCCAATCAGGAACAATTCCACCCTCCCCCACAAAAAATCAAAGGACTCACTAAGGGCCCAATCCGGATGCCTGTGCTTCGGCACCATAGACTATAATGGGAATTTCGGCATTCCTGCCTTTCCTGTGGTTTTTTTTTGGGGGGGGGGGTTGGGTTTGAGGTAGAGCATTCAAACTCCAGGAGGCTCTTCCCTGACTCCCCTCCAAATTTCAGAATGATTGGTCCAAAGGGTCCACATCTTAGGGGCACCCGAAGAGGGTGCCCCCATTCCTTTATATCTTATGGGACAAACTCTCCATAGGCTATAATGAGAGGGATGGGGGCACCCTGTTTGCTTTTCACCTGCCTTTGTGTCCTTCCGCTTGCAAGCTCTCCCACCACTCACGCTCAGTTGCCTATAAAACCTGACATTACCACTAGGAACGTGACCCACATGCCATTCAACAGTGACTCTGGACAACTGGCAGAAGAGGTGTGTGGGTGATCAGTGGGCTCCAACAGAAGACCTGGCCCTGACAGCTGCCCTACCTCAGGGTGTGCCGATGTCAGCCCTACCTCATTATTATAAGAATTCCTGCTTCATACTCTGAGAATTATACTTTCAGGAAGATCATTTAACTATGTGTTTCTCACCATGGTAAAATATGGGAAACGTTAACAAATAGGACAGAAGTAGTCAGGATAGAAGATAAATGCCATGTGCATTGCAGATTCATGATGTAAAGATATAATAAAAACAGAAAGGTTTCTGAGGCGGATGTCAACTTATTAAGAATGTTTGCTTTGAGAAAAGTTTTTGCTAGGGAGCAGCGCTTGTGTTCATCAGTAGTTCCACTGGCTACTACCACAGATAGGCTTCCCTTTTTGAACTTCTCTGCTATGCTATTACCTCCCCTCCCCCCAACAAACATTGTAGAATAGAGCCTGCTTGAAAATTAAACTTATTAATCATTTTTCCTTTAAAATGCTACCATATTGAACAAAAACTAGAGGCTAGACTTGAGAGTCCTTCATTTTGTGTTTCATCCTCTAGCTGTACTGGTAATTAGACCTTCAGTAATTCAGGGCATGTCTTAAATGAAGAGAAGTTCAGCAGATTGGTTTTGAGCTTAATTCTACTGAGTTGATAATGGTACCTTTATTGGCATAAAACAAGGGAGGGACAGATACAATCAAACAGTGTGATTAATACAAAACTGACTTAAAATATCTTTGAACTAGCATGATATACAACCATTAAAAATTCAGTCACACACAGTGTGGTCTCTGCAGAATTATCATTTAGTAGAAATGGAATAGTAACTTCATCATTTGCCAATTCCCAGAGAAAAATAGGAAATAAAACAGTTCACTGTGAGGGGGGTCATGTGAAGCTGACAATCGAAAATAGTATGCTGGGTTGAATCAACGGAGTTTGCAGAGCATGAGCACAATCTTTCCTTCCTAGGGACAAACTGGTGTCTTCCCACTAGGATGCTGTAGGGGAGTGAACTCATTATTGCCAGCATGAAGTCTCTACAGAGGGGTGGACTAACAAGATTGTAGAAGTATTACACCATTCTCCCAGGACTTAATTGGATGCCCAAGGCAGTGGGGGCACATACATAGGGATATGATGGAAACATTTTTGACCATTCAAACGTGACTAATCTTTCTTTCAAGGCAATAAAGATTTCAGACTCATTCAGTATATTTTTTAAAAATCCACTGGAAATCCAAGTTGTGTGATTTTAGATTCAGTGGTTGAAAACCATGATCTGCATTGTGGGTCCATCTTTTAAAAAAAAATTACTCAGCTCAGCTCTAAAAAGTATTTTAAGCCAGAATTTAAATATTATCAACCAAGCCTTGGTTTCTAAAAAATGTCGACCCATCTCAGCACATAACATGGTATAGGGCACATGCTTAGGCACCCAGAAAATTTGATGGAAGAAAGTTCCCTGGACCCTTTCTGTGTTTCTATTTAAGGCTTTTAACCAGATGGGGATACCATAGAGCAACTGGGATAAAATTTTAGCCTTAAAGACTCTTATAACCAATATATAATATTGGTTACTTTCTAAGAAATTAAAACATTTAATTTGCACTGAGGAACACTTAGCTAAGTTGGAAGCTCACAACAGACAGGTCATTTAAGATTATATTTGTATGTAATGCCTAAATAGCTGAAATTCTTAACTTGATCAATTGTCTTGATCCCCAATGCCCATTTCTTTGGATTCTAACTCATGGGAAACAAAATAAAACTTTAGATTTCAGATAATCAATCAGTAGGGAGTTGTGTTGACAATAAATATACAAGCAGTTGAGAAATATTGACAAACCAACTCTTGAATAGGAAAGGATAGCTGTATCATCTGCATACAATAGCATGGGTTTCGCGCATGAGTCAGCTTTTGGAGGATGTCCATTGATCAGATTACAATTCTGAGCCAAGTTAGACAGGTACAAGAACACAACCTTGTTTCACTCCTTTAGTGACTGGAAGCTTAGTGGGTAGGAGGCCCTGGGTAGAATATCTGACTTGACACAAGGTCCCAGTATACAGTTTCCAAAGTAAAAACAATAAGGGTAGATCAATTTTGAAATGCTTCATTTCCCATGCTGTGAATCACCGTGAGACAATTAGAAGAGCAATGGTTGTTGTTGTTGTTAGGTGCAAAGTTGTGTCCGACTCATAGTGACCCCATGGACAATGATCCTCCAGGACTTCCTGTCCTCTACCATTCCCCGGAGTCCATTTAAGTTTACACCTACTGCTTCAGTGACTCCATCCAGCCACCTCATTCTCTGCCGTCCCCTTCTTCTTTTGTCCTCAATCACTCCCAGCATTAGGCTCTTCTCCAGGGAGTCCTTCCTTCTCATGAGGTGGCCAAGGTATTTGAGTTTCATCTTCAGGATCTGGCCTTCTAAGGAACAGGCAGGGCTGATCTCCTCTAGGACTGACTGGTTTGTTCGCTTTGCAGTCCAAGGGACTCGCAAGAGTTCTCCAGCACCAGAGTTCAAAAGCCTCAATTCTTTGATGCTTGGCCTTCCTTATGGTCCAACTTTTACAGCCATACATTGCAACTGGGAAGACCATAGCCTTGACTAAACACACTTTTGCTGGCAGGGTGATGTCTCTGCTTATCAATGGTATAAAAGTTAAATAAATAAAAATAAATTATAAATACGGCTTCCCTTGGAATTGAGTCAAAAGCATTTTTCAAATCAATAAATGCTACAAATAACTGTTTTGTTCCAAAGTTCATATCTTTTTCAGCTAGAGAAGCTGGAAGCAGGCAATGATCTAGTGTAGACTGCCCCTTAGAAAAACCTCTTTGTTCTGGGCCAATAATTCCAGAAGCACTCATCCACAAAATAAGATGCCATTCAAAATGTTTAGCATTGAGTTTGTGAACTATGGAAAGTAAACTACTTGGGCAAAAATTTTCAGGTAGATTTGGATAATCTTTTTAAAAAATTGGAATGGTTAAGCCATGAATCTAGAATTACTCCAAAGTGATTTATGAGTGTAAATAAATTAACAAGAGGGAGGGACCATCAGAAAGAAAAAATTTCAGGATCTCTGCTGGGAGACTGTCTAGTCTGGGGGATTTCCCTACTTTTAGTTAATCAATTCTAGAATTTCTAGAATATCCAAATTCTTAGTTAGAGCTGTGGATGAGAAACTAAATATAGTACAATAGTGATCAGGCCAGATTTGAGGAAAAATATTAGAAGAGGCCCAATCAAACTTAAAACCAAAGCAATCAGAGATCAATGGCCAAAAAGTCTTGGAGTTATTCGATTTTAAGGCTAGTAGCAATTGCGCCCATTTGTTTTCAAAAATACTTTAAAAAAGCAGACATTGTAACTTGGACATTTTCTGTTCATAGTACACTTTTAATGTATCAGGATCATTTGAAGCACAAGCCTCTCTAAAAAGAGACCTCAGTATTTTCTTCTCTGAATAACATTCTAAATCAAAACAAGATGAGGGTATAGGGGAGGGTAAAGAAACAGGCTTGGCTAAGGAGCCGAACAATTCAGTCAACTGGTCATATGCAGAGGTGGTCTCCTCATGTGATTGTGCATTAGACCAGTGGTCCCCAACCTTTATTAGGCTGGGGACCGGCAGGGCATCGGGCCGCGCCTGCGGGGACCGCGCCCGCGCGGGCCATGCCCGCGGATCGGGCCGTGCCTGCGAGCCACGCCCGCGGATCGAGCCGCGCCCGCGGATCGGGCCGCGCGGGCACGGCACGGCCCTGATTCCCTCTCCCCGCCCTCCCGCAGTAAGTAGCTTCCCGGGCCGCAAGCTTGTGGCCTGGGAAGTTTTTTACTGCGGGGGGGGGGGGGCGGGGAGAGGGAGCCCCGGCCCGGCACCATGGCGTTTGTGGCCCGGCGCCGGGCCGTGGCCCGCAGGTTGGGGACCACTGCATTAGACAACATTGTTCTGAGTCTTGAGAAAGGTTCTGCCTCTAAAGCCAAAGGTAAGTTCTCCTCAATTTGGGGGGGACGACGACAACAATCTAATTCTTAATATATTTCACTGTATATTTTGTTCTGCTGCAAAAGTTTTTAGATGTCCAAATGCTTTCTGAGGTAATTTTGTATACCTTACATTATGATGATGCAGCCAAGCTGAATGATACTGCAGAAAATCATCTTCCTCTGATTCAATAGGACCTTTCATCAAATGGTGTCGAATATGTCACAAAATAAAATGTTACATCATAGCCACTTAATTTTATTAAATATTTGTAACACAGAAAAGAGCAAATGTCCAGTATTGCTATAGACTAACATGGTTACCCATCTTGATCTATTTGCAACATAGTAAAACTGCTTTAAAATTATTAAAATATTTATTTAACTTACATGCTGCCACTTCTAGCCAGCTAGTCTGTAGCGGCTCGTAACATTTAATAAAATACAGTCCTGTTATTATAAAATAACAACAAAAGACCCTCCCACCCACCTCTCAACCCACCCTGTTCAAGCCCCACTGTCAACTGCCATGCATCCAGGGAAAGATGTAGAGCGGAATGCCAGAGGAGGGGCAGATCTTCCTCTACCTGGCTGCAACCAAAATGGGAGAAAAGCAATACAATATAGTACATATCTTTATACAGTATGGAGCAAAGAGGTGGCTCTAGGTCCAACACTACCACATATGAGTTGTGGCTCTCTTCAGTTCCAATATGTGTAGTGCTTGATTAGAATAAGGACTGTCAGGCATGTGCCTGCTGGGGAAATCCATCTGTATTCCAGAGGGCACATACATTTAGAATCATGGGCTCATAGTGTTGGAATGGGGTCGTACAGACCATCTAGTCCCATCCCCTGCTCAATGCTGGATCAGCCTAAAGCAGGGGTAGTCAACCTGTGGTCCTCCAGATGTTCATGGACTACGATTCATGGACTACGCTGGCAGGGGCTCATGGGAATTGTAGTCCATGGACATCTGGAGGACCATAGATTGACTACCCATGGCCGAAAGCATCCAGGATAAGGACCTGTCCAGTTGCTGTTTGAAGACTGTCAGTTGGCACTTCGACCTAGCCACTGTGATCCACACAATGGTCATCTCCATGTTAGACTTCTGTAACTTGCTCTATGCAGGACTGCCATTGAAGCTGGTTCAGAAACTCTAACTGGTCCAAAAGAGAGCCAGTTTGGTGTAGTGGTTAGGAGTGCAGACTTCTAATCTGGCATGCCGGGTTCGATTCTGCACTCCCCCACATGCAACCAGCTGGGTGACCTTGGGCTCGCCACGGCACTGATAAAACTGTTCTGACCGAGCAGTGATATCAGGGCTCTCTCAGCCTCACCCACCCTACAGGGTGTCTGTTGTGGGGAGAGGAATGGGAAGGCGACTGTAAGCCGCTTTGAGCCTTCTTCGGGTAGGGAAAAGCGGCATATAAGAACCAACTCTTCTTCTTCTTCTTCTTCAAAATGCAGCAGCTCAGATCCTTACTGGAACCCCATGGGGAGTACTTATTATAACTGTGCTCTCCCAGCTGCACTGACTTCAGATTGGAGACCAGAGCAGGTTCAAAATTTTGATTCTTACATTCAAAACTCTACCATCTGGGACACTTACAGTATATTTATGAGACTGCTTCTTCCACTATGCCCCCCAAAGAACACTGAGACTGAAAGATCAAAACTTGCTCAGGATCTCCAGCCTCAAAGTGGTAAACTTGGTCTCAACCAGGGCAGAACATTCTACCTAGGGAGATCAGGGCGGGACTTACTGTTCTGTTGGGTCTGCCAGATGGAGCTGTTCTGCCAGGTCTACGGTTGAGACCAGGAAATAATACCAAGAAGATGTTGGCCTCTCTGCCTGAGAACCCATCCAACTAACTAAATCTTCCAAGCACTGATTATTGCCTCCTTAGCAAGATTTTGCTACAATAAATAAATAAATTTTAATTTGTAAAGAGGCAGCTTTTAAAACAATTTTATAAAACTAAATTAAAATTTATAATTTGATTAATGCTGTATGTGTGTGTGTGTGTGTATATATATATATATATATATATGCCCCAAAGCATTTTCCCCCTCTCATCCAAGAGCTTGAAAGTTCTTTTACAAATGTTGTTAATCTTTAAGGTACTGTTGGAATTAGCTTTGCTCATTTCTCTTGGTATTTGATGTATTCACAGCTTTATATCTTTAAACACCCCTTACATAGTTTTAAAAAAACAATAGTGGTCTGAGCAATAACTTTGGGAAATTCAAAAACTTGGTCCCTACCTAGTGATTTAGCGTTGGGTCCTACTAGAAAGTATTATGCTATAGGTATTTTGGGATCTAATGGACTAAATCTACCTGTAATTTTTTTGTTTTGGTGCAAGTACATTTCACAGGAACCGGATACGAACTGGAGCACTCTGCTAATGATACTTAACACAGATTTGTCAGCAACTGCCCACATGGAAGTGATATCCATTTATTTTTACTGCCCTGTTTGCAATAGCCGTGAGGAGGAAAGAAACTTAAACGAGAGTGAGAAAAGCTAACTCGTCGGGGGGGGGGGGGGGGAGAAAAACGTACGCTCTTGCTCCCAGCCGAGTTCCAAGTCCTCTCATGACGGTGAGTTCATTTCAAGGTTGCCGCCGCCCCCCCAGTAGGCAGAAATTCAGCCGGTGAAGGTTTCCTGACGCCTGGAATTAAGCTAGGTGGGAAAGCAGCACAACAGCTTAGTTAGGAAGGGGTGGGAGACGGCCGCAGCAGTCGCGGGCGTGAGATGTTTGTTCCCAGCATGCGTAGGAAGCCGATCTTCTTCTTCAGTGGGAAGCCCTTTATGCCTACGTTAATGGAAGAGGGCAGTGTCTGCGCGAAGCGGAGTCTTCCTTGGTGAAGGATGCACCTCCATTGAGCGCAAGAGGAGTCCCGGCAGTATTGTGCTGCGAGGCCAACGAGCGGAGAGAAAGCGTGAGGCGGGGCGGCTTCAATTGTAGCCGCGCCCCTTTGCCGTGGCCATTCGGCTCAGCTATCGAACAGGCGGCACGACCGGGCAGCGTCGGCGGCATCAGAAGGCCGGACTGTTGGGCGGGGGGAGAGAGAGAGAGAGAGAGAGAGAGAAGATGTCGGCGGCTGGCGGCGCGGGGCTTTCCACTGTCTCGGTTCTGACTCCGAACGGGCGAAGAGTGACGGTGCGGGTAGGCCCCAGCACCGCGCTGCTCCAGGTGGGTTTGGTTTCAAGAACGGGGAGGCCAGACGGATAAGCTCACTCTGATTGGCTCGGGGGCGGGGGGGAGGGGAAAATGAACTCGTTCTGATTGGACTACAGGGCAGAGAGTTGCACGGTTTTCTGTTGGGCCTATGGTGGGAGTAGTTTTTAGCTGAAAATATTGTCTAATCATTTGTAGGAAGAGAAAGGCACGAATGCCCCGCTGTATAAAGTAATGGAGTGGTTTTCCTAGGTTTACAACAGAAAAAAATATACACGTCTGTTCATACGCGACCATTAATGATACTCAGTTTACTACTCCTGAAGAAATAGTTCCTAAATGCTCTAGAAACGACCCTTCTCTGTTGGTAGAGATTAAGAGCTTCTATATAACTTCAGTGGAAACAAATATTAAATGCCTTCTGTGAGTGAGGTGCCTGTAAGACCTTTGGTTGTGTTGTTGATATTTCTTTTTAATTTTGTTTATCCTCTTTTGAGGATCAAGTACTTGCAAAAACAGTGAGGCATACTATCTGGATTAAAAAGCAAAAAAAAAAAAAAAAAAACAACCCCAATCTGGCCTACAAGACTAGGTGTCACATGAGGTATTGCTGTTTTTGTGACTGCTTTACCTAGAAGCCTGTAAACTATGTAATACCTTACGTTTCCTTGTAATTTATTCAATTCATATACTAGATCAGATCAAGCCTGAAATCCTTAGAAGCTAAAATGACTAGCATGGTGTAGTGGTTAAATGTAGCAACCTGTAATCTGGAAAGCCAGGTTTGATTCCACACTCTTATGCAGTCAACTGTGTGACCTCGGGCAACTCACAGTTATTAGAGCTCTCTCAGCCCTACCTACCTCACAGGGTGCCTTGTGGGAGAGGAAAGGAAGGTGATTATAAACTGCTTTGAGACTTCTTCAGGTAGTGAAAAGTGGGGTATAAAAACCAACTCTTCTTCAAACTGAGGCTGTCATACTATGGCTATTAGAAAAAACAATAATGCTAGGAAGATTGAAGGAAGGAGGAAAAGAGGAAGACCCAACGTGAGACAGATTGCTTCTATGAAACAAGGCACAGCTTAGATTTGCATAGGGATGCCAATCTCCAGGTGGGACCTGGGTCTCCCCCGG
The DNA here is from genome assembly GCF_049243985.1 of Paroedura picta. Taxonomy (NCBI): domain Eukaryota; kingdom Metazoa; phylum Chordata; class Lepidosauria; order Squamata; family Gekkonidae; genus Paroedura; species Paroedura picta. The sequence continues at coordinate 135,000,283 of NC_135371.1, read as the reverse complement.
TTTTACAACTCATCTCCAGGTAACATAGAATAGTTCTCCCGAATAAAATGACTGCTTTCAAGGATGGACTGCGTAGCATTGTACTGCACTGTCTCTCCCCACCCCAAATCCCACCCACTACTGACACTAGCCCAAAGTCTTCAGGTATTTCCCAACCCAGAGTTGGCAACCCTAATATTTAAAGACCTAAGCAAAGCTGTTAATGATAAGATGTTTTGGAGGTGATTTATTCATAGGGTTGCCAGTATGTCAGAATTGACTTGATGGCACTTAACACAGAGACACATAATCCTTAACACTATTTCGCTCCCTTATATATTTGGGAAACAGCCCCCTGGGAGGATACTGTCCAGGGCCCTGTCTGTCCAGGTCCACCCTGATTGGCCCTCCCCCTACAGCTCCCACCCTCCCTCCTTGCCTGCTAGAATCCTTGTGGCTGTGGCCTCTATTATCACCCACAAGAAGTGAGGCAGGGACACGGCTTTGCAGCCCGCAGGTACACTCCTGCTGGGAGGGAGCCAGGGAGGGGAGTTTGGAGCCCCTTGTGGGCCGCAAAGCCCTGTTGCCACCGCCAGGGGGGGGGGCTTCCCACTCCCTTTAGCCCGCTTTGTGGGCCAAAGAGAGCCGCGGCCACCCTTTCACACCCTCCTGCCTGCTGCGCCTTTCAAAGCCCATTTTTAAAATCAGCTTTGATATTAGTGCTACCATAAATTTCACTCCAGGGATCCCTGTTCTTCCCCAAATTCATTCTGTCTTACAGAACTCATGATTGTTTGGCCTTTCAATCTTGGCTTTAAGTGAATTTGAAGGGTCTGCTTTCTAATTGCAGTAATGCAAACATCCTGGGGTTGTTTCCTCAGAATAATTGTAACTTCTCTATGGTGATTTTCAAGCTGTTGGTTTTAGTGCTCTGAAGTTGCTTCCTCCATGTCATGATGATTGTTAGTACAGATTAGTATCCCTATTTAGTCCATAATCATGTGATAGGAGGGAGGGGGAAGAGAGGATACTATAATAAATGGCCAATGTTCTTTACAGTGAAAATCATCTGCATTCCAAATTAACTCACTCTCTATTCTGTGTACAGGTTCTGGAGGAAGCTTGTAAGAAGCAAAATTTCAGTCCCAATGAATATGACTTGAAGTGAGTCCTACCGTTTTTATTCATTTGTTTCCTGCTTGGCATACTGCCCTCATTTTGCAATTCATTCTAATAGGATGCTTCTAACACAATCCACAGCCATTTTCTTCTGGCGCTCTGTTGAGTATCTCTTATGAATTGATGCTGAGTACTGTAAGGATTTAGAAATTCACTAACTTGTCAGATTTAGTATTATGGAAGCCTATTTTTCCTTCTTCCTCCACTTCAAATATATCAGACACTTATTAGGAGGTTATATCCATCAGTGAAATAATACCTAAGCTGCTTGTGGTTTGCTGATGGAGTAAAGCAGTCTTTCTCCAGACCTAAGGTATTCAGTGATCTCCAGTTGTGGAAAGCTCTGGTTGCATGTTGAATGATGGAGGATGCTTTGCTTAAACGATTATTCTTGGGCTTCTTCTAAAGCATCCTTAAACAGTACAATCTTTATAACCCAGAGTAATAACACCAACAAATGTGTGATTATGTAGACTGAAAATCAAAGTATTTTGGATTAATTGGTCAGCTACAATTTTAGCTTTTATTGTATGGTTCCAGTTGTGGGTCTTCCACCTGGAGTTGATTCCCTTTCTTTGCAGAGTTACAGCAGAAAGGTTAATCATTATCCTTTTCATTATAATTATAACTAGTTGCCAAGCCCATTGCATTCAGGAATATAACGGGTGCTAGATTGGGGTGTGTGTGGAGTGGAAGAACTCTGCAGATGACCTCCCCCTCCCCCCAAGACATAGAAAGGCTGCAGGCACCTGTTATGGAACTCACCAGCAGAGGCAGCTCTCACATGGCAGGTATATGCAACCTCCAAGCCTCAGAGAGAAGTGGAAAGAGCAGGGCGTGGAGGACAGAAGGTGATTGGCTGGCTGCTGAACAGAGAGGAAGAGGAAGAAGAAGAGATGGTTCTTATATACCACTTTTCCCTACCCGAAGGAGGCTCAAATCGGCTTACAGTCGCCTTCCCATTCCACTCCCCACAACAGGCACCCTGTGGGGTAGGTGAGGCTGAGAGAACCCTGATATCACTGCTCGGTCAGAACAGTTTTATCAGTGCCATGGTGAGCCTAAGGTCACCCAGCTGATTGCATGTGGGGGAGCGCAGAATCGAACCTGGCATGCCAGATTAGAAGTCCGCACTCCTAACCACTACACCAAACTGGCAAACTGGAAGAGGAGGCACTCGGGTGGGACAGCCACCCTGAATGGGTGTTAAGCACTGAGTGGCACTTAAGCCATGAGACATGCTCCTCTTCCAAGGCCTTACCAGAAATATATTATGTGGAACAGATAATTCTGCACTGAAAAGGGCTAGAGATGTAAAAAAAAAAAAAGAAGACACTGGGAATTAATAGACTATGGCAATAAATCAATCACTGTTGGCCTCTAATCCTGCAATTCCTGATTTTTAAATAAAGGTTTACAAATTGTTTGTGGAGAGTAGGGAATGGCAATTGCAACGACTGAGGCAAGGAACGTTGCATGCTTGTGAGCAGGACTAGTCAGTAGTACTTCCCAGTGAGCAGTACTTCCCATCTGTACAGTACCCAAAGGTCAAAAACTGTAATGAATCAGGTTTGGGAATTACGGTATCTCAGCAAAAGAAGAGAAAACACAGAAGCAACATTAATAAAGGATGATGTCACATGAATACTCCTGAAAATAGTGCTGCTGTAAGTTAGATAATGCATAGCATGACATCCACATAGTGGAAAGCCTTAGTGTTTTCCCTGCAGAGAAGTTTCTGGTAGAACTAATAATATCATGGTTTTAAGTTGCAGGGGGCCAACCTGAGACATTTGGGTGTTTGAGGTAGATTATCCAAATGGTGCATACCCCCTGCCTCGAGTTAACTTGGGGAACAGTTAGGAAGCATCTTGTACAAGTCTATGTGAAATGAATGGAAATTACAAAAATACTATCATGGTCTTGGTTAGATCCTCCTCATTTCTGTAGAGTGCATGTAGGAGACTCTTCAGGTATATTGTGCCCAGTAGTTCATATTAGGTTGTGTCTAACTCCATTGCAAGAGTCACATGGTAGGGCCAGTTTTGGCTGCAGCAATTATTATATATTGCTTGCAAATTGCATCTTGCTATTTTTTGCTCCAAATATTTTGCCTTATGCCTTTAAATTTTACTACAGCATCCCTTCTTAAGATATGCAACCCCTTGAAATGGTAATCAGTAACTCATTGATGGTTGGCTGGCAACTGCCATTTCTAGATATTAAATTAGAAAAAATCTTAAGGTATAGTTAATATAAGCCTCAGTAATCTTGATTACTAGATAATTGTTGCATGCTGTTAATTGTTAAATAATTGTTGCATGCTTTGGATTTTATTTTGGAAAAAGGAGCAAACAAAATATATTTACTGTGTGTGTCAAAGAAACGGCATAACATATAATGGAATTTTAGGAGTATTTTGGTTAAAGATTTCAGCCTTCCAGTAGCCATGCATATCAATGCAGTAACTCGAGAAACTGATCTCAGATGCCTTGGGGACCAAGCAGTTTTTGGGGATACAGCTTACTATGAAAAACCAGAGTTACACCAATAATGTCTGATGATGTTCTGTTGCATATAAAACCCATCCAGCTCTGCTGATCAGTCAGTGCCATCACTCTGGCAACAAGAAAGTCAAATAAGTAAGTTGATTCACTGGTTATCACGATCACGATGGGTGAGTCAGAAGCTTAGTTGCTAGAGATCAAGCTGCAAGGGAGGAGGCAGGACTGTGACTCGTCCATTGGGCTATTTAAGACCGAGCCAAGGAGAACTTTCATGTTGACCTGCATGTTTGGCCCCAGCCATGTGTCTGTGGGCCTTTACATATATTGTAATACCGTGGGATGAATCAATAGAAAAGTTATTTCCATATTACATTTAAAGGAACTTTAGTTAGAATGTTTCTGTAGTTGATATTTCTCTTTAATGAGTGTCAATCAGGAGTCAATGCCTTCTGGTTGGCCTTGCAATTCAGGCTGTATTTATGGTTGTCACCTACGCCCCAACCTCCTGTAGTTCTCTGACATGCGCAGTATGGATGAAGCAGATTTTTGTGACTCAGTATGCCATTCAAACACTGCTGAGCCATAGTTGAGACCTCTCCAAATTCTAGAATTGGTGCAAGAATAGGGTCTTGCCTCTGCACTTCAGAAGCTACCTTGCACTTCTTCTCTAACCAGGCCCTATTACTTTAGTGCTGGAGGAGATCATAGGCAGCGTTGATCATGTTGTGTCTGGGAAGTTCTGAGTGTTTCCAAAATGCACTATGAAATCAGATGAGGAGAGTCATCATCTTGCTAAATGCATCTGCAGACTCCTGGGAGGAGTATGAATATTTAAATGTTGGGTAGGTCTTGGATCATTGTCAAGTTATTACTTCCATAAACAGAGCTAAGTTTTTCGTTCAGTCACTAACTTCATATGAAATATATGCCACTGAGTAAGGGCTCCTCCTGGAAGCTACAGTGCACTGTCAGGCCATTGATCTGCATACTGCTGGTAGGTTTTAACTTAAAACTGATAGGTTCTAAGACAGTCTTTCTCAGCAACTATTTCAGGTCCTGCTGGGACACAGCTTCATTCTGATGGCTGAAAACAACAACTTGGTATTCTAAAATCTTTGTGTTTGAGGAAAACTGATAAAATTATCTGATGCAGCATCAGAGCAAAAGGTCATTTGGGGTCTTTTGTGTATTACAGGTTTCAGAGGACTGTACTGGATCTTTCTCTGCAATGGAGATTTGCCAACCTCCCGAACAATGCGAGACTGGAGATGGTGCCAATTTCTCATAATAGATCAGGAACTGAAACTATGGTTTGTTCTTTACATTTTATGTTATGTTTAAATCTAATTCTTACATTCTACAAAAAAGAAGATGAAGAAGAGTTGGTTCTTATATGCCATTTTTCTCTACCCAAAGGAGGCTCAAAGTGGCTTACAGTCGTCACCTTCCCTTTCCTCTCCCCACAACAGACACCCTGTGAGGTGGGTGAAGCTGAGAGAGCCCTGATATCCCTGCTTGGTCAGAACAGTTTTATCAGTGCTGTGGCGAGCCCAAGGTCACCCAGCAGGCTGCATGTGGGGGAGTGCAGAATCGAACCCAGCATGCTGGATTAGAAGTCCACACTCCTAACCACTACACCAAACTGGATCTCCAAAATGCACCAAAATGCAACATCATCAAAGGGGGGAAGCAATTACCTACTTATGTTTCACTTTTTTGTAGGTTGTTTTCAAAGATTTCCTGTATGTTTAAAACCTAAAATCCACCCAGACCTTTGTAGGTGTTGTTTAAAGATAATCTCTTATCTTTAAACAACACCTACAAAGGTCTGGGTGGATTTGTAGGTGTTGTTTAAAGATAAGAGATTCTCCCACAGCAGATTTTCACCTTCATTTTAGATAGCTACCGTTTATTTTAATGAACTGTTAAGTCATTTTGATTCTTACCCCATAATAATAACAAACCTTTTAACATCTTCCTCTACCACATCCTCCCTGCAGGTTCCTCATGGCACTCTATAGTTGTTCCCATCTTCTCCATCCTCCTTTTTTTTCAGCAATGTTGATGATATTTATTGAAAGAAAGAGGAGGAAAAAAGAGCTGGAATGTATGATGGCATTAGGAAGAACTTTATTTCCAAAGGCAATTCCTCATACACTCCAAAATATTTCTTTCTCTTTTATAAATACCTGGGATCCTGTTTCTTTTAGCAGATTCTTTGACATACTTCCTTACATTTGGCTGAGCTGATCATTCCTCACTGCCATTTGTTCACAGAGAACTTTTAACTTCCCATTTGGCCATCACTAGGATCACTGAATTTCTTCCATTCTGCAGATAGTTGGACTGGATGACCCTGTAGGTCTCTTCCACCTCTATGATTCTGCGACTGACTTTTAGCAGTACTTTGAGGAATAGCCATTTAGGATGCATGGATATTGCCTGGATTCTTGGAATGTAGCCTAAATGGGTTGTTGGTGCACATATCTACAGTTGATTTCTTGTCAGAAGGCACTTCTATAACAGTTGAGTTAGTGGCATTTGGAGCCTTCCAGTTTTAGGAGAGATAAGTATCATCTTAACCCTTTACTACTGCCTAAATTGCTGAATTTGTTTTCAGTTACGGAATGCTTATGTAATTTGGGGCAGGAGTGAGGATGCCTCAGAATATTTTCCTAATATTCTACTATGATGGTATCCTCTATGCTTACTTAAACAATTAATCCTTGCAATCTCTAGACCTCTAAAATGCTAAAAGAAAAATTTTTAAATACCATACCTGTAGACATGGTGAGCAACAGAATTTGAGAAATCATTTCAATGATTCAAAGAATATTTTGGATTGTGTTGGTACAGTGCTGTCAAGGGACTGGAGGAGGGCAGTTCCTAATGTCTACAACAGCCTTTCTCAACCTTTCTACCATTGAGAAACCCCAGGTTTCAAGAAACCCCAGGAGTGGCCATGATCTTCCAGAATATGGTTGGGAAGCATAGTTATGGTCCACCCAGGGCCCCTCCCATTCCCATTTCCTCCAGGCCCATCATTGGCCAATTTAGGGGGGTGGGACGGGACAGGACAACATGACCATATATGGTTATACCACCTGATAAATGTTTAACAATTTTTTTAAATATCTAAAATATTAACTCTTATCCATTCCGAAAACCCTTCCAGGGCCATCAAGAAACCCCAGGGTTTCATGAAACCCTAACTGAGAAAGCATGGTCTGTAAAGAGGAGTTGCTACACTCAGATTTGTTTGAGAGCCATGCAGTCTTCTGTGCTCTTTAATTTTAAGTGTTCCAGTTTAGAGTGCAGTTTCTCTGTGACCACGGAAAGGCCTGTATGTGGTCAGAAGTACTTTTCTGTATCATATGCGATTACGTCATATCTGTTTATTTAAAGAAAGTCAGTGGGCAAAGAGGGTAAAGATTAAGCACGAACAAAGACTTTAAGATTAAGCACTATTCAGCTGTCTGTAAGACTATTAGTTCTTCCCCTTTGGGTAAGGTCTCACAATAAAAACGAATTAACAGTTGAACTACAATCCTTAAGTTTTTTCCGAGTTTTTCTAAATAGCATGTTCTGACCATTTCTGGGGTATGAGAGGAACTGCTGTAAAATTAGACTAATGTTATAAAAAAAAAAAGATTTGGAGGGCCAGGCAGGGAGCCCTCGTGGCTAGGATACAGCTACCGCACAGGAGTCCCGTTACCCTTTGGCCTCACAATCATGCTCCTACAGGTCTTGTAGGATGAGGCAGCGGGAGCTCTCCCTGAGCAAGGAGACTTAGGACTGCAGCAGGGCTGCTGCGCAGAAGCTGTGTTGCCCCTTGCCTTCTGCCCTTGCTCTGTTGATGTGGGAGAGTAGGGAGGGGCAGGAACTGAGGTGGGTTGGAAAGCAGACGTAAGCAGGCAGTGAAAGTGGTTGGTCTTGGCTGCCATCCAGCAGGTGTGAGGAGTCTGGCACAAAGTGCAGGGCGTCGGTGGAGGATGAGGCCATCTATCCAATGACATGCTGACCCTCAGTGGGGGAGGGAGGCCCTCCCCTCACCCTGAGAGACAGTCATAGGACTGACATAATTGGAAGTATGGTTATGATTTCATGTAATAGTATTATGATGATGATTTTGTTTGCTTTTATTCATTGTAAACTATTCCATTGATTAATCAGAGAACCAATATTTAGCTGCCAACAACAAAAACATGAGCTATCAAACTAATTGTTTAATAGTTTAATCCCTTTAGTAGTTTAATCCCTTTGTATCTGATAAGCATAACTGTGCAACCTACAGATGGTTAATTATGGAAGAGTTGGCTGGAAAAGGGATATACTGTTTGTAAGAGGTGATATAACCATCTTCAAGTACTTGAAAGGATGTCATATAGAGGATGGAGCAGAGATGCTTTCTGTTGCCCAAGACCATCCGACCAGAACTAATGTATTGAAATTAATTCAAAATAATTTTCAGCTAAATATTCAGAAGTTGCTGATAGTACAGTTCCTCAGTGGAAGAGGCTTCCTTGGGAGGTGGTGGGTTCTCCTTGGAAATTTTAAAGCAGAGGCTAGATAGCCACCTCACAGAAATGCTGATTCTGTGAACTTAGGCAGATATTGAGTGGAAGGGCAGAAAGGACTATGTCTGTGCTTGGTTTTTGTGACCCTTCCTTATATGCCTGGGGAAATGCTAATCACCACTTTGGGGTCAGGAGGCAAATTTCCTCCAGGCCTGACTGGCCAGGGATTTGTTTTTTTCGGGGGGGGGGGAGAGGGGAATTACCTGGGCATGAAACTGGGGTCATTGTGGGTGGGCAGGTAGTTATGAGTTTCCTGCTTTCCGCATTTCAGGATAGAGCAATGTGTATGGCAGCGATGGGCTTCATCTCCCCCCCCTTCCTCAACAGGATTGCTAATGAGGGGGATGGGATTGATTGGTTTTTTTTCCTTTCTGCTGTATCTTATGTTTTCTTGATTTACGATTATGGATTTCTGTGTTTTATGTCTGGGGTTTTAAGGGGAGTTTTATTGGGAATTTTTATCCAGACTATTGTAACCTGCCACGCGCCTATTGGGAGTACCAGGTAATAAATTGAAATAATAATAGTTTCGTGCAGGGGGTTGGACTAGATGATCCTGGAGGTCCCTTCCAACTATCTTTTCATTAATAACTGTAAGGTGAATGCCAGCAAACCTGGTTATTATGTGGAGGGGACCTGCAAGGACTTTTTTTTCTTGTGTCCCTTTTCCCACTATTTCCCATTTTCTGCCCTGGCAACTGCATAGCTTCTCCCCTGTTCCTTCTACTGACTAAACAACTCTGGTCTTGGGCAAATGAAACTAGCATTGTCTGTTGATGTTACCATTAAGTAATTTGCTACATATTATCTTGTTACTGTACATCAGGGAATAGTGACCGAAAGTCAATGGTGAAACTTCAGCAGGAAATCAACTGTTGGCTCAGCAAGCGGAATGGGTTTGGTGGAGTTTAATGTCCTTCCTAACTTTGAACTGCTGCCTGAAATGCTGATTCAATTGGCAGTGTGTATTTCTGGGAAGAGTCTAGTACCTGGTGATGTCAGTTGGCAGCCCTATTATGTAACCAAGGAGGCAATGAAATAAATTGGGAAAGCCATGTTAATATTGGGATGAATCATTCATCAGAAAGAGGAATGATGTCCAGATCTATTAAAATGCATATAATGAACAAATCCAGTTGTAATCAAATTTGGACATGGATTCAAACTTCCCCCCTTTGATGATGTTGCATTTTGGTGCATTTTGGAGATCCAGTTTGGTGTAGTGGTTAGGAGTGCGGGCTTCTAATCTGGCATGCTGGGTTCGATTCTGCACTCCTCCACATGCAGCCAGCTGGGTGACCTTGGGCTCGCCACGGCACTGATAAAACTGTTCTGACCGAGCAGTGATATCAGGGCTCTCTCGGCCTCACCCACCTCACAGGGTGTCTGTTGTGGGGAGAGGAAAGGGAAGGCGACTGTAAGCCACTTTGAAATTCCTTCTGGTAGAGAAAAGTGGCATATAAGAACCAACTCTTCTTCCTCTTCCTCCTCCAAGTATTAACCTATAAAATAGTTTTGTTTTGGGAAGGTTCACCAAATTAGTAAGATATATATTGAAAACAACAAAGGCTTGTGACAGTTTAAGTCCAGATGGTTGTTAGTCTATATAGAATGTAATGAAGTAACCTTTGACTCATGACAACCTATGCTAGAATCAATTCTGTTTATCTTAACAAACTCCTGGACACCTATTTTTATTTTGTGATGCTTTAAAGTCTAATGAATTTATTATGTAAGCTCTCATGAGTGAAAGCCTACCTTGTTAGTTAATTCTAAATGATTCTTTATGAAATAGATAAGTAATTAACAGTATTATTGTTGATCCTGAGTAATAATCTTTTAATAACACAATGAATTATTGATAATATCAGAATCCATTATCTACTGCATTAAGCAAAAGGGAAGTAGAAAAGATAGTTGGTGAAGATATGTGCTTGTTGTATCTCCAAACAAGGGGGTAGGGTTTGGTCTTTGCTGCCATTAACTTTTGTAAAGGCCAAACACAACAAGGGGGTGGGTAGGTAGCTGAGGGTTCATTGCTGTTACACTGAGCTACTGAGGAATTTGGAAAAGAGTAAGTATTAAAGACTTGGCAAGATGGCAGGGAATTCCTTGTTCTTTTTCTACATCTGGCAAAAGGGATCAATATTTCTAGATGTTCTACTGAGCCTGAAAAGACCCGTTCTCCCAAATTAGCATGCTGCAAGCAGAGCTTTTCTTACCCCAAGGAAGGACCAGTAGAAAAAGTGTCCATATCAGTGGTCAACCGGTGAGCATGTTTGGGTTTTTGTTTGTTTGCTGACAGTTTGCAGTTTTATGGCAAACCTATGCAGTTTTCAAGGCAAAAGACATTCAGAAGTGGTTAGCCATTGCCTACCTCTGCATAGCAACCCTAGATTGCTTTGATGGTCTCCTTTCCAAGTACTGACCAGGGCTGACTTTGCATAGCTTTTGAGTTTGTTTAAAGCATTTGTCGAATGATCTAATCTAAATCACGCAAACAGAATCTGCCAGATCTTCCAAGGACAGGGAATGGAAAGGGTTATCTGTAGTGGTAAGACACAGGTGAGGAGTAAAAGAAAAAGGATCAGTATCTCATTCTTGGCAACCTGTGTTATTACAGATCCCTTTAAATTTTGAATACTCTGTTGTCTTCAACTCTGGCTGAACTCATGTGTTCTGGTATGCTTTTTCATGGACTCTGGCCAGGGTTGAGTACAATTTGAATTTTTTGCTTCTGAAGTGGCAGATTGATGAAAATCGCCTTGTGTTTACTTCCTTCTAGCGGAAGGAAGGCAGCTGAGTATAGCCCAATCTCGTCAGATCTTGGAAGCTAAGCAGAGTCGGTATTTGGATGGGAGACTGCCAAGGAATGCACTGCAGAAGAAGGCAGTAGCAAACCACTTCTGCTTCTCACTCGCCTTGCAAGCCCCTCGTCGGAGTAGCCATAAGTCAATGGCACTTATTTACATATACTTCCTTCTCAAATATTTTTTATTTTAGGTAAGAAACATGTTTTAAAATGGAGTGTCAGTATCTCTGTGCAGTAAGGAAATATGATTATGTTCAAGATAGAACAGAGTAGGAATCAGATTTGATTACTGGTGCTATGTATAGAATCATAGAGTTGGAAGGGGCCATACAGGCCATTAGTCCAACCCCCTGCTCAATGCAGGATTAGCCCTAACCATGCTAAAGCATCCAAGAAAAGTGTGTATCCAACCTTTGCTTAAAGACTGCCAGTGAGGGGGAGTTCACCACCTCCTTAGGCAGCCTATTCCACTGCTGAACTACTCTGACTGTGAAAAACTTTTTCCTGATATCTAGCCTATATCGTTGTACTTGAAGTTTAAACCCATTACTGCGTGTCCTCTCTTCTGCAGCCAACAGAAACAGCATCCTGCCCTCCTCCAAGTGACAACATTTCAAATACTTAAAGAGGGCTATCATGTCCCCTCTCAACCTCCTTTTTTCCAGGCTGAACATTCCCAAGTCCCTCAACCTATCTTCATAGGGCTTGGTCCCTTGGCCCCAGATCATCTTCGTTGCTCTCCTCTGTACCCTTTCAATTTTATCTATGTCCTTCTTGAAGTGAGGCCTCCAGAACTGCACACAGTACTCCAGGTGTGGTCTGACCAGTGCCGTATACAATGGGACTATGACATCTTGTGATTTTGACGTGATGCCCCTGTTGATACAGCCCAAAATGGCATTTGCCTTTTTTACCGCTGCATCCCACTGCCTGCTCATGTTTAGTTTACAATCCACAAGGACCCCAAGGTCTCGTTCACACACAGTGTTACCTAGAAGCGTATCCCCCATCCAGTAGGCATGCTTTTCATTTTTCTGACACAGATGCAGAACTTTACACTTATCTTTATTAAATTGCATCATGTTCTCATTTGCCCATTTTTCCATTGTGTTCAGATCTCGTTGAACTCTGTCTCTATCTTCCGGAATATTTGCCAGTCCTCCCAATTTGGTGTCATCTGCAAACTTGATGAGTAGTTCCTCCACCCCCTCATCTAGATCATTAATAAATATGTTAAAAAGTACCGGGCCGAGCACCGAGCCCTGAGGTACCCCGCTACTTACCTCTCTCCAGTCTGATGAAACACCACTGACAACAACTCTTTGAGTGCGGTTCTCTAACCAATGCCCTATCCACCTAACTATCTGAAAATCCAGATTGCAGTCCTTCAACTTATCCATCAGAACATCATGGGGAACCTTGTCAAAAGCTTTACTAAAATCCAAGTAAATGACATCAACCGAATTTCCACGATCCAGCAAACCTGTTACTTGGTCAAAAAAGGAAACCAGGTTAGTCTGGCAAGACCTGTTGGAGACAAATCCATGCTGACTTCCTTGGATCACCAAATTGTCCTCCAGATGTTTGCAGATCGCTCCCTTTAATATCTGCTCCATTACTTACTTACTTACCCCACAACAGAGGTCAGACTCACTGGTCTGTAGTTTCCCGGGTCATCCTTCCTCCCTTTTATGAAGATCGGATGTATTGAGTATTTTATTGGCATCTGCTCCTATTAGGACAGAGCTGATTATTGTACTGTTGGGCAGTGAGCCTCCATGGTGGAGTGGTTAAGAATGGCAGTGTGCTGCCCTGCCAGGCCATGCATCAGGTATCAATTAGAATCATAGAATCATAGAGTTGGAAGGGACCTTATGGGTCATCTAGTCCAACCCCCTGCACTATGCAGAGCACTCACATCCCAATCGTTCATCTACTGTAACCTGCCATCCCTTTGCTTTCACAGAATCAGCCTCTCCATCATATGGCTATCTAGCCTCTATTTAAAAATGTCCAATGATGGAGAACCCACCACTTCCCGAGGAAGCCTGTTTCACTGAGAAACCTCTCTGTCAGAAACTTCTTCCAGATGTTTAGATGGTGTGACATAACTTGTTCTTGCGAAACCCATGCTGAATCTTAGAAATCACAGCTCTCAGTTCCAGCTGCTCAAGGACTGAGTGTTTGATTATTTGTTCCAAAATTTTGCCAGCTACAGATGTCAAGCTGACGGGTCGATAATTACCCGGATCCTCCTTTTCCCCTTTCTTGAAGATGGAGACAACATTTGTCCGCCTCCAATCGTCTGGCACCTCACCTGTTCTCCAAGAAGTGTCAAAAATAATGGAAAGAGGTTCAAAGATGACATCTGCAAGTTCTTTTAGTACCCTTGGATGCAGTTCATCTGGCCCAGAAGACTTTGTTTCATTTAAAGAAACTAGGTGTTTGTGGACTGTTCCAACAGTGATCCTAGGCCACCATTCCCATCCCCTGTGTTGTGTTACGTTTTTGCCACATTGATCACTATTTCCCTCACAAGAGAAAACTAAGGAGAAATAGGAGTTAGGCAGATCAGCCCTCTCTTTATCATCTGTTACAATTTCACTTTGTTGTCCTAGCAGTGGTCCTATGGTGTCTCTATTCTTTTTCTTGCTTGAAATATAACTAAAGAAGCCTTTTTTGTTATGTTCAGCATTTCTTGCTAGCCTAAGCGCATATTGAGCTTTAGCTTTTCTAACACTCCCCCTACAATTATTGGTTTTTTGTTTATACTCATCCTTGGTAATAAGGCCTTCCTTCTATTTCCTAAATGATTTTTTTTTATTCCTCAAATCTTTTGACAACTGCTTATGGAGCCAACTTGGCTTCCTTCTTTTCTTCTCAAGGGAATTGTTTGTGATTGAGCCTTCAGTATTTCACTTTTAAGAAACTCCCAGCCCTCTTGGACTCCCATCTCTTTAAGTCTTTCTGACCATGGTTCTCTACGCAACATACCTTTAAGTCTGTGAAAATCAGCTTTCCTGAAGTTCAGTCTATACATACGACTGCGTTTTCTCTTTCCCACGATTGAAAATTCCAAAAGCACATGGTCACTGCTACCAAGTGTGCCCACTACTTCCACCTCATCTACCAGTTCTTCCCTATTGATGAGAATCAAATCTAAAATAGCAGAACCCCTGGTTCCCCTCTCTACTTTCTGGGAAATGAAGCCGTCAGCAAGACAAGTTAAGAATTTAACGGAGTTTGCATTTTTAGCAGAGTTGGTCTTCCATCAGATATCTGGGTAATTGAAGTCACCCATGACCACTGTTTCCCCCTTTTTTGAAAATTGTGTAATTTGGTCTAGCAGTATCTCATTCAAGTCCTCTGACTGGCTTGGTGGTCTATAGCAGACCCAATACCGCTCTCATTTCCTACTCCTTTTATATTTACCCAAATACACTCAACTGAACTTTCATGCTTGGGTACCTGTATTCCTTCACATATATTGCTACACCTCCCCCCTTCTTTACTTGTCTGTCCCTTCTGAATAGATTGTACCCCTCAATTTTAGTATTCCAATTGTGAGTATTATCCCATCACGTTTCTGTTATTCCTATTAGGTCATAGCCCCCTTCCTCTATTACGACCACTAGTTCCTCCTGCTTGTTTCCCATACTCTGTGCATTGTTGTAGAGACCTCGTTGTCCATCCTTTGTGTGCCTCATGGTTTTGGTTTTTGAACTTCGTTGTAAGCTAGTAGTTCCCTGCTTATGTAACATTCCCTGTAGATTTGAGATCTCTTCATGTTCAGATCTTGCCATCATACGAGGTTAGTATACCACAGGAGACAGGCATGAGTATGGCTGGGAGCCAGACTGGGGTCAAAATGTTACAGAGAGTTCCAAAAGCATACCGTGATTGAGTTATCGGAAAGCAGTCCTGAGTTGACCCCTCGGGAACCAAGGGGAGGTCATGGACCAAGCCAGGGTTGGTAAGCAGCAGAGTCAAGGAGGCAAGGTCAGGACCCTGGAACAAAGCTGAGCCAGGATTAGGAGCTGGGAACAAAGTCAAAGAGCCACAGTCAGGAACCAGGAACAAACGAGCAGAGCTTTGCTGTAGTGAGCAGGAACACTGGATATCTAGGCAGACAAGCTGAACATGTATGTGTTGCATGCACAGAGAAGCTTGCTCCAAACCTCTCCTAAAGTACACCGTGGCTGTGTGGGGTAGCTGTCAACTGAAGGGACTGTAGCTGGGCCTAGTCCTCATTTGAGAAAGGGCCCTCAGCTGTGCACCAGTATGCTGACAGCATGCTGACAACCAAGTCGATTGGCTGAAAGATCAGATTTGTGTGGGAGCTCATCAGAAAGTGCCAAAGGCACTGGCACTACAGGTGGGTTCTAATCTGGTGAGCCAGCTGGGTGACCTTGGGCTCATCACAAGCAGGAGCTCTCTCAGCCTCACCTACCTCACAGGGTGTTTGTTGTGGGGAAAGGAAGGAAAGGCGATTGTAAGACTTTTGTAAGACTTTTTCAAGCAGTGAAAGGTTGGGTATGAAAACCAACCCTTCTTTTTAGAGTTAAGAAAGCTGCAGTGCTATCCTAAGCAGAGTTATGCTATTCTAAGTTCATTGAAGTTAATGGGCTTATAAAGGTGTATGTTGGTTTAGGGTGGCATTGTTAAAAATCCTAGGTAATCAGGAAGGGAGAGTTGCTTTGAATGATAAAACATGGAGTTGGGGAGGATGCATGTTTGCCAGAATCAGACTACCAGATTCTGCAGGTGAGGTTTTACAAAGATGTCATTAATTTAGTTGTGTTACCCTAAACCAGCAGTTCTCAAGCTTCTACCTCTGTGACCCTGGCGGCGGCGGCAGGGGCAGCCCACTCATGTACGTGGGCGACGTCCGTGTGCCTAGGTGCACAAAAATCAAGGCAGCGTGGAGGCGGCCAGTGCCATGGCTCCGCCGTCACCACCCGCCACCGCCACCACTCGCCTTCACCTGCTACCGCTGTGGGCTGCAGCTGCGGCCAGCAACCTAGCAACCCCGTGGAAGGGGCCAAGCGACCCCAAATGGGGTCGGGACCCCAAGGTTGAGAACCGCTGCTCTAAAGCTATGATGTTAGGTAAAGCTGCGTATATGAAATCTATTTTCTCTGTTCATCAATTGACTGTTTCTTAGAAATGCATACACTGATTTTTCTATAGAATTGTGAGTACTGAACCCTGGAAGGAGGGATGTTATAAAATGTGTTCATTAATATTCAGTAATGTAGTGAATAATGTAATTATTCTTGGATTTGTATTCCCAGTAGCATTTGTTAAAAACGTTCTGCCTTTAGAAATAGATGTATGGAAGACAAGGAAAGCTAATCGTTTGAGTCAGGGGAAGGATACTGTTACAAAGAACTAATGTATAGCGATTCAATTCAACTATTAATCAAACTTGTACTTGTATTCATAAACTTAGAAATTAATTGGCACAACTTTCTATTTTCTGGATAAAAGCTTAACATTTCATCTATAGTTTAGGATTTCTGTGAAGCTTTTAAAAATTGCCTGAATATGGATTTTGTGGCATGTATCGCTTTGAAGTGTTGCCTAGAAAACTGATGCAATTGGCAATGTGGGTTTATCCTGTAGTCTAATAATGTCAGCTGTCAGCACACTTATCCAGCCAAGGATAATCTGAAGGCTGGTCTTGACTTGAATGAAGAAGAAACTGGTAAAACCATGACAATAATAGGATGAAACTGCCCTGGCCCCTTAGGGTGTGTTCCCAAATCCCAGCAGGTCCCATCTTTTAGCATGCTGTGTAATTGACAGCAAATATACCCTACCAATAACAGCAGCGGGGTGTGAGATCTTGTAGTGCCTGGGGTCGACTTTGAAAAGAGCTCTCTTTAAAAAACCGGAAAGGTTTTGTTGTGTCTGTCTCCTCCAAACCCTTGAATACTTCAGTGATGAGGACTATATAAGGAATGAACCAAGTTGGGGTAATAGTTCTCTTGCAATGCTGCCAATTCTGGAAATGTTGTTAAGTGTTTTCTCAAAGAATCTTAGTACTTGCCCTCTAGAAAGAGGTTTTAGCCTTCCTTATTATGATAAAAAGTGTTAATACGTAGACTTCTGGTGACTCAGAATCAAAAACCAGGATACAAATAAAAAATGAAATAAGATACGAGTTCTCTATGTGCAAGACTTCTTGTTTATTATTTTTTAATTTTATGGGAGACAGGGAGTCAGTTGACCAATCATTCATGTTTTCTTACAGGCTTCCTGGTTGATGTTGTTAGCGAGTAGATTGTCCTGGAATCCAGGACTTAGGGGGAGGAAAAATATGACTTTGTTCTTCATAACAGAATTTTTCCTTACTGAAACAGCTACAAGCATTAGTATCTCCAAACTTCCATTAGAATAATAATAATAATTAAAAATGCCCATGTCCCTCTATAATCATACTGCTATTCCATGCTTATTGAAAGATGCATTATTTAATCTCATAAATTTAAATGGGGGAGTTGATTTTGTGGTATATCAAAGTATTTTAAGAGCTAGTAGCAAGAAAAGGAGTATAGCCTAAGAAGGAAAATAGATTAGTTATCAGAACAGATTCTGCTCAGAACTTGGCTCTTGAGAGCTGATTCCAAAGAGGGCTTTTGAAATTCTTTTTCCCCCCTTTCCTCTTATGTTGGACTAGCTTAGGGTCAGACATGGCCTTCCTATTTAATTAATTGATGGCTTCCTTTGTTTTGGATTTTTACTATAAGTAAAATAGTCAGCACCCATTATGATTACAAAAACAGTAAAACAGGCTAGAGATTTCCACATACTTTGGACTCCCAAGTACAAAACATGTTGCTTTAGGATGCTTAGGGCTGATCCTGTGTTGAGCAGGGGGTTGGACTAGATGGCCTTTATGGCCCCTTCCAACTCTATGATTCTATGTCTTCCGTTCTCTACTGCAGGGGTAGTCAACCTGTGGTCCTCCAGATGTCCATGGACTACAATTCCCATGAGCCCCTGAAAGCGTTTGCTGGCAAGAGCTCATGGGAATTGTAGTTCATGAACATCTGGAGGACCACAGGTTGACTACCCCTGCTCTACTGAGCCAATTTTTGTTTACATTTTTGTCCTTTTAATTAATGTACAAGCTATTTTTCAACATAGAGCCTCTTGTGGCGCAGAGTGGTAAGACAGCTGTCATGCAGTCTGAAAGCTCTGCCCATGAGGCTGGGAGTTCAATCCCAGCAGCCGGCTCAAGGTTGACTCAGCCTTCCATCCTTCTGAGGTCGGTAAAACGAGTACCCAGCTTGCTGGGGGGGTAAACGGTAATGACTGGGGAAGGCAAACCACCCTGTATTGCAGTGATCCCCAACCCGGTACCGGTCCGTGGATCAGTCGGTACCGGGCCGCAGCTCTAAGAAGTTAGGTGCTTCAGCCTACCAATGTCAACCCAACTTTGCAGAAGTCCAGGTCACAAAGTTCCCCTTCTCCATTCCTGCTCTGACTTGGACTCCCTCATCTCACGTCCAGGAGCGCCTTATTCCCAGGGCAGCCAACACAACTCCGTGGCAACAAGGTCCCTGCCCGTTGCCTTCAGCGACCACGGTGAAAAGAAACAGAGGCCAGCTTGCTTCCCCATCCTTCTTGTCCGTTTGCCCAATCAGAGGAGCGATAGCAACTGCCAGCTAAGCCCACCCCTCCAGCGCCCTCCAATGACAGGTCCTCTAGTAGACTATCCACCTCCCCCCCCCCCCCCAGGCCTCAGTAAAATTGTCAAGCATTGACCGGTCTCCAGTGATAAAAAGGTTGGGGACCACTGCCATATTGAGTCTGCCATGAAAACGCTAGAGAGCGTCATCCCAAGGGTCAGACATGACTTGGTGCTTGCATAGGGGATACCTTGACCTTTCACCTATTTTTCAACACACTTCACAGGTGCAGAGTATGCTGAAAAACAGGACTCTAAAGGAAAACAATTCCAAACATGATAGATTAGGACTAATATACTTTCGGAGGTACACAATGATGAGAGCAGTTTAGGGATGGTTAAAGGTGACATTTCCATTTTTTGGTGCAGTTTGAAGTGTTGGTTCTGACCTAAATGGCTTGGGACCTGAAGGCCAGTCTCTTCCCATACTATCTAGCTGCTGATTAAGATCTGCCTCCTCAGCTCTGTTCACTGCGGCTGCCTTCAGTGGTGAGGGGGGTGGTGACTAGAGATGGCATTTCCTGTGGTGGCCCCTCATCTTTGGAATGCCCTCCTCTTTGAGGCTAGCTTGGCGCCTACTTTATTTTCTTTTAGGCACCAGGTCAAAACATATCTTTATTCTCAGGCATTTAATTAGGGGTTTTACCTTATCAACTTTTAAATGAGCTGCTTATGTTTTTATTTTGCTTGTTTTTTTTCAATTGTACGTTGCCTTGAGGAGGACTCGGAATAAATAAGAAAAAATTGCAGGAGGGAAATGTCCACTCATGCCATTGAGAACCTATGTAGAGGGAGGAAGATTTCCAAATTGTTTACCAGTGATTCCTCATTAGCCTTGAGTTTATAGTTAGTATTTTACTAGTGAAACTTCTTGTTGAAGAAATAATTGATTTCTGCAGAAACTGCTCAGTTTCTCACAGCCGAAACCATGAGTACTGTTTTATTTTAACAACTTAATAAATGTGACATGGTATAGGATTTCTTAGCCATTTATTGCAATATCCAGAGACACTGGAAATTTTACACCAGATGGTTATTGTAGATTTAATCTTGTACATGCATTTACCATGAGAAGAGGTCCATGGCCTGCTTTATACATTTTCATCAGTCCCATAACATAAAGATTCATAGCATTGCAAGGGGCCATACAGGCCATCTAGTCCAACCCCCCCCTGCTCAATGCAAGATCAGCCTAAAGCATCCAGGATTAGTACGTGTACTACCATTGAAAAAGCAATTGCTGATCTGGATTTATACATTCACTTCTGAATCTGTGTTTTTGAAATAATAATATATTGACCACTGATGAAGGACTTATAGGCCAAAATGCATATGGTTTTGTGGACATTGGATATATTCATCAATTGTTTATAATCTGTGTTGCATGTGAAATTACTATATGTAAGCTAATTTTTGATGTTTTAAGTAGTCTGATATTCATGATGTTTTTAATCTTTTTCATTGTGTATACCAGTGGTCCCCAACCCACGGGCCGCAGCCCAGTGCCGGGCCGTGAAGGCCTTGGTGCCGGGCCGTGGCTCCTTCTTCCCTCCCCCCCCCGAAGCGAGAAGCTCACCAGGCCGCGAGCAAATCGGCCGCCAAAGCGGCCAATTAGCTCGCGGCCCGGCAAGCTTCTTGTTTCGGGAGGGGAGGGAAGAGAAGCTTGCCTTTAGAGAAGAGAAGCTGCTTTAGCGGCCGATTTGCTGGCAGCCCGGAGGGGCCGGGAGGGGGAGCCGCGGCAGCCGGCATGGCGGCGGCACAAACGTGCATTTGCGGACTGCCGCGCACGCGTGTTTGCGCCCCTGCCGGGCGCAAATACGCGTGCGCGGCAGTCCGCGCATGCGCGTTTAGGCTGGGGCTGCTGCGCGTGCGCGGACCCCCGGGCCGCCCTCTCCCCCCACTCCGCCGCAGCAGTTCGCAGCGGCCAAAAGCTTGCGGACCGCTGGTGTATACCATATAATAAGTATGTGTACTGAAAATATTTTATTTAAGGTAGTTTCAACGATATTAATAGGATTTCATGGCTCATAGCCTAGACTCTGTTGGATGAAGCTTTGAACTCACAGTGTATGTGCAACAAGAAACATTCTTAGTTCTTGTGTGTGAATCTGTATTTATAAAGAAAATAGACTCGCATAGCTATAAGAATGTTTGACTGGAAGTGAGGGAATGCTATTAAAAATGAGGCTAGATGGTTCAGAAATCAGGACGTTACATTGCTTTGTAGAGCAACATTAAAGTAACAGTAAAAAGGATCCAGTTAGTAGACTGCCAGCCCACTATCATATAACTTTTCATGTAAGTTGGGAACCTGTGACCTTTGCCCATAAGTAATTTAATCTATATGTCTATAGCAGCCTTTTCCAACTTTTTTACCATTACGAAACCCCTGAAACATTTTAAAGGCTTCGAGAAACTGCAGAAGTGGCACAATCATGTGGAATATGGTTGAGGAGCATAGCTGTGTGCATGCCCACCCGGGGCCCACCCATCATTGGCCGTGGGGGCGGGGACCGACATGACCATATATAGTCATATCACTCAATACATGTTTAACACATTTTAAAAATATGCTAAACATTAATTAACTTCCACCCATCTAGGAAACACTTGTAGGTCAGTCAAGAAACCCCAAGGTTTCACAAAATCCTGGTGTATAGTTTGGTCTATTTTCTATGGAAACACAGTTGTGTAAGATGAGCTGTCAGTTCAGCTGGCAAAATAGCCTTCTGATTTCAAAACATTTCTTCATATGTGGAAAAATCTACAATGAATTCACTCAAATTTTACTGTTCAACACTAAAATCCTTGTTTGTGTGTGTTTTAAAGTGTTGTAGTTTTCCATGGCATGGGGGAAAGCAATTGTTATATCATTAAGAATATTAGATACTAGAACAATGATACACATTCTGTGACTCAGGAGTCACATCTAGCTCTTCAATATGCCACCCCTGGCTCTTCTGAGTACTGGTCCCCAATGTTTCAGAAAATCAGGCAGGACCATTGCCCTCTAGGGCTTGTGGTTGGTAAGTGGTTCCACCTTGAAGTAGTTGCCAACTAGAGATTTCTAAAATTATACATGGCATGGAAAGAGTGGATAAGGAGAAGCTTTTCTTAAGATATTAGAACCCAGCCTTATCTGTTGAAACAGCAGATTTCTTCATACAGTGAACAGTTGCTTTGTGTAACTCGCTGTCATAGAATGTGTTCATGGCTATCAAAATATAGGGGACAGCACTTCAGCAGCTAGTCTCCTTTATCCAGGGTCACGGATAGAGGGTAGCTATTGGAGAGAGAGAGTCACACTGCTGTTAACGCCAGTGTGGAGTACTGCAATCTTATTCAATCTCTCGCCAATCTTATTCAACATCTTAATGCACCCTCTTGCCCAGCTGGTCAGAAAGTTCAGGTGTCATCAATATGCAGATGACACCAAATTCTTCCTTCTGATGGAGGGCCACCCGGCCTGGGTGGAGTGCAATTGTCTGTTGTTCATTCCTCCAGGAATCTAAATGTGATCTTCAACACTTCCCTTTTATGGGGGCAGTCACAAGAGTAGCACAGCAAGTGGAACTAAGATGGAAGATCCCAGTGCAGTCTCCTGCGCTGTAGTAAGGCAGATCCTAGTTTAGGGGTTTATGGGGGGGGTACATGAACTTCCCTCATTACCTCGCTAGCAGCCTGCAAAAGCGTCAGGGTCTCTTGTTCAAATTAGCAGGCCTGTTTGATAGGTATCTACAGATCTTCACACCAGCAAGATTCTCCATGTGCAGGGTCCAGACTCCGCCCACTTAATCCTCTTATTTCTTCTTTGACTTTTCTGCAATTAACTCTTCTCTGCATCAAAACTGATTTGTATTGGTAATTGCCTGCTCACAACTTTGACAAGCATCAAGTCAGTCTCCCCCAGCTTTTTGACAAGCACTGTGTTGAAGTTCCCCTGATCTCCCCCCCCCCCTCAGTAAAGTGCAGCTCAGTGCCACTGCACTGCAACTGTGCTCTAAAGGTCATTTAGAATGGTTGGGGGAGAGAGAAGAGGGATTTGAACTGCCTGTGAGTTATTTACATTATTATTGGAGATTTCCTTCTGTAGTATGACTCTCGCAAGGCTTGAGTAATGAGATCTAAAGAGGAACCGAAGAGCATAGACGCCATGAGGGATTAGAAGCCCTGACTAAACCATAGAGCCAAACTTCCAGGAGAGAGAGATTTGCTGCAGTAATGGCTGTGGATTTAAAGCTACAAGAATTTACTGGCATGTACTGAGCCTGCTTCCTTCTGTCTCAAGAATTATTAGGTGGGTCCAAAATAGATTTAAAAAAAGGGGCTAATTTTAAGGATAAACTGTGGATTGCTTGAAGAGCTACTGAAGAAGCTGAAATTGTAGATGTAAAGAAGGAAGTGGTGGATACCAAGAAACTGGTATCAACCAGAATTGATGATCTCAGGACAATTAGAAGACATCCAGGCCAAGGTACAGTAATCATAACGGGACATTAATGAGCTAGGGATTGGTGAGACTAAGCTGAAGATAAACTAGAGTTTTTAGATGTCCGAGGAGATCGCGGAACCTGAGAGTGAAAGGTATTTCAGAGGATTTTGGAAAAGTTAACTTACTTCAAGACTTTAAAGAACCAGTTCAAAAATTTTTGCTGGAAAAGTAAATCCAAATTGAAAAGGGCTATAGGATTTATTCTAAGCCAGCAGTGTGTAGGAAACAACCAAAAGACATGTTTATAAGGTTTGACAACAAATCAGTAGGAGATCTAGTACTGGAGAATAACTAATCGTCACCATTTAAAGTTCAATGTAAAGGTAAAGTTCAAGATGAGTGACTTACAGGATGTTCCAGGAGGTATTATTTGCAAAAGAGCTGAATTTCACTTTTTAAGACAGAAGCTTATACAAAAAGAGATCAAATATTTTTGGAAGGTTACTTTTGTTTAGAAAGTTTTGCTACCTGAAAACTCTCACGAACTCCAAGCAAAGAAGAATAAAAACTGCAGAAATAGCCTCTAGATCAGCCTCAGCCCCCTGATCAACCAAAACCAGGCCCATCTACCTCGGGCTAAAGACTGAAGGTGAAAAAGGTGGAATTATGGAGAGATTCAAAATTATTTGAGTAAATGTGACTGGTCTAAATGTACCAACAAAAAGAATTTTTAAAAATCAGATAAAAAAGGATAGTGGATTTTGTTTGTTTACAGGAAACATACATCAAACAAAAGCATGAAAATATCTTGAGTGCAAAGAAACTTGAGTCTGCAGCTTCTGCAAAAGTCAAGCAACAAGGGTGGTGGTGGTCTACATCCTAAACTCTAATCTTAATGCAGAAGTTCTGGACCAAGATGTGGAAGGTCACTTTATTATTATCAAACTATCTTTATAATATAGGAAAAACTAGACCCTAGTGAACATATACGCACCAAACAATGGAAAAATAATTGTTTTTTTGAAGAACTGTCTTGGTTATATGTGGATTTAATAAATGTTGAAGTTATTATAATTGATTTTAACATAGTCCCATGTGCATCGATGGATAAATCAGAGAAGATAAATGTGCTGAGATGACAAAATCTGTGTTGCAAAACTTCAAACAATCAGCTTTAGTAGATGTCTGAAGACAATTGAATCCAAATAAATGTAAATATACTTTTTTCTCAGAGCAACACAATTCGTATTCATCGATTGATCAGTGTTGGCTTTCTGAAAGTTTCCTACCTTTGCTGGTGAGTGCAGAAATACTACATATGCAGACCACAATCCTCTTGAAGTTGAGCTGAGATATGGTAGAGCAGTTAAAGAATCAGACCAAGCAACTTTGGAGACAAGTTAAGTATCTAAAATTAAAAAGGGACTTTTTGAATACTGAGAAGAAAAAAATTGATTTTCTGAAACTATTTTTTTTAATAGCTCATAAACCAGGGAAATGGTTGGCTTACAGAAAATAAATTAATAAAAAATCTATTTCTAAGATGAAAATAGGGAACATCAAATATTGAACTGACAAGGAGATTCAGAGATGTTTTCTGGATTTTTTTTTAAAGTTGTATTGATCAAAAGGTAAAGAAATTATCTCTCCATTTGACTAAAATGGAAAAAAATTGAAAAAGATTTACCTCATAATTTTCTCATTCTTCCAATGATACATTATGGTTAACATTTTGCCTCAACTTATCATGCACTTTTTAATTTGTTCACCTTCAGTCTCAAATTTTAGTAATAACGTATATATTTGACGCTGCAAATGGGATTTTCCTCGTGTAACTATAGTTTCAAAGTGGCTTTCCCACATTTTTAGCTCAGATTTCAATTTTGAGGTTTATTCATTTATTTATATTTGGATCTATATACCGTCGTTCCCAATTGGGCTCACAGCGGTTTACAGACAATAAAATAATTATTTACAGATATCCAAACTAGTCAATCAGTTTGTTGTCTCATTTTATTTGATTCCAGCTTTTAATATGCCAGTTACTAAAAATTAGATCTTTATATCTTAAACAATCAATTTTCTTCCGTTGGGATTTGTTCAAATAGGTTTCTACTGTAGATTTCAGAGCTGATACACCAGGGCATATTCTCTCTTTATATTTCATCTATCTGTCTGTCTGTCTATCTTATTGCATTTGTATACCACCCTTCCCTAAGGCTCAGGGCAGTCTGCATAGAAGATAACAGGAACAATACATCAGACTTGGAGATTGTAACAAATGAAGGTGACAGTAATAATAACAATAATAACAGAGGAGATGATATTTTGACAAGGTAAACAGTCTAACAGACCCATGGTTGGTTAGATTGCATGGATTCAAAGAGGGTGGTTTGGGGCCCAGTAAATGTGGTTTAGTTTCGGTCAACCTCAACCAAATGCCTGGTGGAGGAGCTCTCTTTTGCAGGCCCTGCAGAATTTTTTTAGTTCTGTTAGTGCCCTGATCTCCTCTGGGAGCTCGTTTCACCTAGGAGCCAAGCCAGAGAAGGCTCTGGTCTTCGTTGAGGTCAAGCAGACTTCCTTGGTGACAGGGATCACTAGTCAGTTGGAGGTGGCAGAGCACAGAGTTATTTGAGGGGCATAGGCTAAGAGGCGGTCCTTCAGGTACACTGGGCCCAGGCCACGTATGGCCCTGAAGGTAATTACCAAAACCTTAAGTTGCTGTGAGTTGCTGTGAGTTGCTGTGAAGACCCTGGCTACTGCATTCTGGACCAGTTGCAGTTCCTGGATCAAAGTTAAGGTTAGGCCTGTGTAGAGTGAGTTGCAGAAGTCCACCTTGGAGGTGGCCATCATGTGGATCACTGTGGCTTGGTGTTCTGGGCCCAAGTAGGATGCTAGTAGTTTGGCTTGGCAAAGGTGGTAGAAGGCCAGCTGTGCTACTCTTGTGACCATGGAGAGAGAAGTATCCAGGATCACATCCAGTTTCCTGGTGGAGTGGACCACTGATAGCTGCACACCGTCCAGGTTGGGCAAATGTGCTTAGAATCATAGAATCATAGAGTTGGAAGGGGCCATACAGGCCATCTAGTCCAACCCCCTACTCAACGCAGGATTAGCCCTAAGCATCCTAAAGCATCCAAGAAAAGTGTGTATCCAACCACTGGAAGACTTCCAGTGAGGGTGCTCACCACCTCCTTAGGCAGCCTATTCCACTGCTGAACTACTCTGACTGTGAAAAACTTTTTCCTAATATCTAGCCTATATCGTTGTACTTGAAGTTTAAACCCATTACTGCGTGTCCTCTCCTCTGCAGCCAGCAGAAACAGCATCCTGCCCTCCTCCAAGTGACAACCTTTCAAATACTTAAAGAGGGCTATCATGTCCCCTCTCAACCTCCTTTTCTCCAGGCTGAACATTCCCAAGTACCTCAACCTATCTTCATAGGGCTTGGTCCCTTGGCCCCAGATCATCTTCGTCGCTCTCCTCTGTACCCTTTCAATTTTATCGATGTCCTTCTTGAAGTGAGGCCTCCAGAACTGCACACAGTACTCCAGGTGTGGTCTGACCAGCGCCATATACAATGGGACTATGACATCTTGTGATTTTGATGTGATGCCTCTGTTGATACAGCCCAAAATGGCATTTGCCTTTTTTACCGCTGCATCCCACTGCCTGCTCATGTTTAGTTTACAATCCACAAGTACCCCAAGGTCTCGTTCACACACAGTGCTACCTAGAAGCGTATCCCCCATCCAGTAGGCATGCTTTTCATTTTTCTGACACAGAAGCAGAACTTTACACTTATCTTTATTAAATTGCATCTTGTTCTCATTTGCCCATTTTTCCATTGTGTTCAGATCTCGTTGAACTCTGTCTCTATCTTCCGGAGTATTTGCCAGTCCTCCCAATTTGGTGTCATCTGCAAACTTGATGAGTAGTCCCTCCACCCCCTCATCTAGATCATTAATAAATATGTTAAAAAGTACCGGGCCGAGCACCGAACCCTGAGGTACCCCGCTACTCACCTCTCTCCAGTCTGATGAAACACCATTGACAAAAACTCTTTGAGTGCGGTTCTCTAACCAATTCCCTATCCACCTAACGATCTGAAAATCCAGATTGCAGTCCTTCAACTTATCCATCAGAACATCATGGGGAACCTTGTCAAAAGCTTTACTAAAATCCAAGTAAATGACATCAACCAAATTTCCCCGATCCAGCAAACCTGTTACTTGGTCAAAAAAGGAAACTAGGTTGGTCTGGCAGGACCTGTTGGAGACAAATCCATGCTGACTTCCTTGGATCACCAAATTGTCCTCCAGATGTTTGCAGATCGCTCCCTTTAATATCTGCTCCATTATCTTCCCCACAACAGAGGTCAGACTCACTGGTCTGTAGTTTCCCGGGTCATCCTTCCTCCCCTTTTTGAAGATCGGAATAATGCTTTGAAGATCGGAATAATGCTTCCTTGCTTGAACCTTTCCTGCCGAGCCATAGGTCCTCCATCTTTGAAGGATTGAGACATTTTCCCATCTATGCCAGGTTTATCTGGCCCCAGAACACATAGCCACAATGATCCATGTGATGGTTACCTCCAGTCTAAATTATTGTAACTCGCTCTATATGGGCTTTCCCTTATCCCTGACCTGGAAACTACAGCTGGTACAGAATGCATTGCCCAGGTCCTTATGAAATTCGTATGGAGAGTCATTCTCCAGCCACTGCCAGTTGAATTCCGGATGAGATTTAAGGTGCTATAAGGCCTTATGTGGTCTGGGACCTGTGTATCTGAACAGATGTCTCTCTGTTATGCCCTATGTACGCCCTGCAAAGGGCATTCTGCTCACTGAATTCTAACCTGGTGGTCCGGGTTAGAAGTGAGTTTGGCCCTGGCACCAGGCTGGTGGAATGAACTGGGCCCATACAGAAGTACCAGGGCCCATACAAAAGTCCCAAAGTTCTGAAGGGTCTGCAAAACAGCACTCTTCCATCAGGCATTCGGTTGAGTCTAACGTCGCACTGTTACCATCTCAACAGCCCCCCCCCCCCCGTCTAGTCCCTTACCAGAATCATTGCCCAGGCCACTTTCCCTCCATTAAACTCAGGCCAATAATGGGTCTACCAACCACTGAGATTCAGACCCGTGAGAGTATAGGTCGGCACGTATAATCAGTATATTTTTATAGTGATTAATTTTATGACCTCTAAAAGAGTTCTGAGCTTATTAAGCCAGGAGGATTCTATGATGGACTCAAATAGAAGCTAGCCTTGACTTGTACAATAGAAATTTCAGATCTGAAACAAGGTTAAAACAAGAAGCCATAAACCAGCAAGACAGATTAGGTATGGGGCATTTTGAATGGAGTAGCCTTCTACATGTATTGTTGGTTTGGAAATCTGTGTTCTTAACTTGGGGAACAAGCCTGAGCAGCCTTATTTTCAAGGAAGTCCCGTATTATTCATTGAGGCTTACCCCCAAGAAAGGATCCTTAGGACTGCAGTCTTAGTCTCAAATTTGCCTTTTTATGTCAAATAATCAAGCTCTTGTATTTTCATTACCTGGGTACTATGGACAGCTTTATTGTCCCTGATGTGAAGCTCCCTTCCACTCTGACTTACTACATGTAGAGAACTTTGATTTTAAATGGGAGTTTAATAAAAGGATCTGTCACCTGTGTGCTGAAGTGGTACAGTCCATTGTGTGTTCCTTGTTGAACATGTAGCTCTGTGTTATAGTTCTGTTACTAGTGAAGCAGTGGAATATTAACATGATCTTTATTTGTCAATTGTTCATTTTTGGATCACTAGTTGCAAATTCTAAATGATATAAATATCTGCCAATCTAAAGCAATAGTAATAATCTGGGACTGCTGGCCAGATGTGACATTAAGCAACTCACAAATTATCATCATTCTGCCAATAATTATATGGGATACCCTTATTTCTTTTTTAATTTCTTGGGTCCTTCCTCTTAGGTACGGATTGCCTTGCAGCTGGATGATGGTTCAAGACTCCAGGATACTTTTTGTTCCAGCCAGACCTTGCAGGAGATTCTTAGTCATTTTGCACAGACCAGGTGAGTTCAAAGAGGAAATAATTTGAATTTTTTAAAAAAGGAAGTAGGTAATTAAAATGCTAGAGAATGAATAGAAGCTGTGCCTCAACTTCAGTAAGAGCTGATCTATTTATTTTGTGATAAAATAACCCTCAGATGGTGTTTAACCTTACTGTTTTACTCCATAACTGAGTTGAACAGATTTGTAATAATTTAATAGTCAGTGATCTGGCTAGAACCGAGACTGGCCATCTTGCCAGCTCTGTATGTTCTTAAGAAAGTTGCCTCATTCATGAACAAACTGCTCGTTTCTTTTAGAGAAATTGATCGTATCACTGTGTTACAAAAACAAAACAGGGAAAAACCCTTAGTGCTGCAGCAGACTAAACAGATGGCAGCCAACCATGAGTATTTTTTTGACTTGCACAGCTGCCATCCTCATTTGGAGATATAGTACTGGTATGGGGTACACAGTGAGAAACAAGAATCCCCCTTTCCTGCCTGTTAAGCAGTACTGAAATAAAGTAAAGTTATACCCCTTCTGATCAAATGATGTATTGCATGTAGAGCCATAAAACTGGAAGGGGCAATACAGGCCATCTAGTCCAAACCCCGGCTCAGTGTAGGATTAGCTTAAAGCTTAAAGTATCTGTCCAGCTGCTGTTTAAAGACCGCCAGGTAGGAGGAGCACACCACTTCCTTGGGTAGCCTATTCTATTGCTGAACTACTCTATGAATAACCCCCCCCCCCCCCCGCAATATCTGGCTGGTACCATTGTATACATAGTTAAAGCCATTATTGCGGGTCTTATCATCTGCTGCTGACAGGAACTGCTTCCTGCCCCAAGTGACAAGTTTTCAAATACTTAACAGAGAGCAATCATGTTCCCTCTCAACCTCCTCTTCTCCAGGATGAATATTCCCAAGTCTCTCATTCTTTCTTCATAGGGCTTGGTCTCCAAGCCTCAGATCATCCTCATTGCTCTCCTCAGCAGCCTCTCAATTTTATATAAATGTGTGGATTGGTATTTTAGGAGCCCTTTGTATTACAATTCACTTCAGAACAGTGGAAGTAATAGTATGTCAGAAGACACTGACAAAATCCTTTCCTTAGCTATAAGCTGCCTTCCTACCATATTGGGTTTAATATGCAAACATGACCAAATGTATATCTTAAACTCCATGTGGGAGAAGGAAGTTTAGAGCCTCAGGGGAGGGTGGTATTTAAATATAATAAATAAATAAATAAATCTATAAACCACTCCTGTGGAGCGATAGGAGTAAAAGGGTAAGGGCGGTATAAAAACTCAATTCATTGACTGCTTGGCCCGGCCTTGCCTAGGCGGGCTGGGGAGTCACCGCACAGAAGAAGGAGCCCTTCTGACATGGTGAGTCCTCCAACCAGCTTCCCTCGCCTCAGGAAAAGGAGCAGGGACACCGTGTCGAAGACACGGTGTCCCTGCTCCTTTCCCGCCCTGGCTGCATTAACGCTGTGGGGGGGGGCTGGTAGCTGGAGGCCTTCTTCCGGGCCCAAGAACAGCCTCTTCCTGGGGCTGGGAGAGGGCCTCGAGTCGCGGCCGGCTGGGTGGGGAGGCCTGGGGGGAAAGCCCTTCCACGGCGGCCCAGAGCGTGATGGCTGTCTCTCAGAGCTGGGGGGGCGGGAGCACTGCGTTAGCCCCGCCCACCAACTGAGCTGCCCGGCAAACTCCTTCGGCCCCTGGCTGGGGGGGCGGGTGGGAGCACTGACTCCTTCCTTCCTGACTTCCTCTTTTTCTCTCCCTTTCTCTCCCTCACACTTGCTCGCTTTTGCCCTTCCTCTCTTTCTGCTTTTCTTCCTTTCAGCCTCCCTGCACCCAGACTCACAGCCACCTACACTTCTGTACCCCCATATCTTCCCCCCCTCACGACTCGACCCCCTTGCGACTCGACCCCCCCCACCCTTCCACCCCTGCTGATGATTAAAATTTATTTCCTGCCACTCCTAAGACCGGCTTGTGGCAGGTTACAATTGTCCATGCTAAAAACCCCTATAGAATCCCATTAAAACAGTCCAAGGACACAAAAAACATACAACAATAAACCCAAAAACATGGCAGTTGTCCTCCATTTCCCATCCCCCAATAAAACATCTAAGGGAGTGGGAAGAGGGGGCCATAGTTAACAGATGGTCCTAACGTTGCCTAGCACCTGGGGAGCCCCAACCAGATCTTCCTTGCCAACCTGGCCTCAACCATATACCTGGTGGAAGAGTTCCATTTTGCAGGCCTTGCAGACTGCCGATAGCACCCACAATGCCCACAGCTCTACTGTGGGAGCTCATTCCACCAGGCAGGGGCCAGGACCAGAAAGGCCCTGGCCCTGGTTCAGGCACACCTCTCTGGGGTTGTGAATGTCCAATAAGTTTGTGCCTGCAGAGTGTAAGGTTCTGCGGGGTGGTGGTGGTGGTAGCATATACCAATAGGCGGTCCCTCAGATATGTGGGTCCCAGACCATAAGGTCCTTAAAGATCAAAACCAAAACCTTGAACTGGATGCGGGCAACAACTGGCAACCAATGCAGCTGCCTCTGCACAGGCTGGATATGGGCCCTCCAAGATGTTCCTGTGAGGACCCTAGCAGCCACATTTTGTACCAGCTGCAGTTTCCGGATCAAGGACAAAGGCAGGCCCGTGTAGAGCGAGTGATTGGAGCAGTTTAACTTGTGCCTTCTTTTCACTTACCATGCTTTTTGCCGGGTCCTATATTTTACTGTAGAACAGCTTATTCTATTCCTTAAGGAAAATATGGGCAAACCTCGGCAGGACTCTGCACATCCCTCCTACAGTGGGTGAACATTTTGTTTCCTTTTGATGATTGTGGGTTCTTTGGTGACTGTGGGTCATTTTCTGCGCCAGAGTACACATAATCCAGGAGTATTTTGCATGCAGTCCCTTACATGCTGGTGGGATGTTGTTATTGGAAAAAAAGACTTGCAGAAAATTTGATTAGGACATAGTGTTGGTTGACTGGTCTTTTTCAAACCTTTGATCATATGTTGTTCAAAGGGGAAGATCTGCCGGGTTGCTGTCTTTTGCCTTGCACTACCTTGAAAGCAGCCTGTCTTTAATATGTGATGTCTATGGATTAACAAGCTTCCGTGATGGTTTGCCTCCCTCTTGCTGCAGTCCATATTTAATGCTTCCTTCTGTCTGAAGTGGATTCAAGAACAATGGTTGCTCTTTAAAAACAAATGTCAAGCTAATCATTTGTGCTCCAAAAACAATTTTGTTACTTAACTTTGTTTCTTTTGGAGCTCAGAAGGCTAAACTTCATACACTAGAGACGTTTGCTATTGCAGGTTGTTTAATTCTCTCTGTCCTTGTTAGTAGGATTTGTCTGACGATCGAGAAGGGGCTGTGTCAGTTTAGTGCAGTTTTCGTCATTCAGATTTTTTGAATCTAGCTCTGGGTTCTCTCTATGATCAAACAGGACTGTTTTGGCTCCTGTTCTGTTGAAGAGTCATTTTCCATAGTCCATGTGTGGTGTTGGATTGTGTAATTGGCGGCTATTTTTTTTAGGCTCAGAAATCATTCCAATAACCGTCCAAAGGAGTTATTGACTTCCTGTCATACTAGGTCTTCCAAAGCTGAGATGACAGACTCATTTGGAAAGGGTGGGTGGGCTAATTTGGACAGTTGTATGAATAACAACAAGCAGATGAACATTCGATCTCTGCCAACCAGTAAATATGCAGTTCTATGTTTTTCTTCCTTTCACACATTGCAGAGATTAATCTCACAAGTAACACTGCATTTGTCAGACTATATGATGGTATGCCTTGGGTAAAGAGCTCCAGTTTCAAACATAAAAGTTCTGTTATCTCCTTGTCTATGTACTAGTCCATGTATTGTGGCACACACAGCAAGCCTGTGCAGAGCCGAAGTGTTACCCTGCACACTGAAAACTTCCCTCACCAGTACAGATTGTTTCTGTATAAATTTAGTAATTCACTAATTCTCACATTCCATGTTTAAAATAACAGCTGTACCAAAGTGGTATTTATTTGCATATACCCAAACTCTCTGTAGAAACACTGTGTGAGAGAGATGTCATATCCTTCTTTATCGAAGATCCCTCACATATCATCTGGTCATGCCTTGGCTTTCCTGGAAAAGAGCATTTCTCTCCATATTCCCGGTATCCTCAACCAGATTGGTGGGCTGGAGTGAGGTGGGACAAGGGGTTGAAATTGACTCCAGCTGAGCTGCATTTGGAAAAGGAAGAAGGTGTGATTTTATTTTCATATCCTTCCCCACTTCATCCCTCCTCCATCCCTGGATGCAACCTTGGGAATAATTCCTCTGGAGGTTGGATAGGGCTACGGGTATAGAGAGGAACACAGAATGCTCTGCACTCATATGTGAAGTTGTAGGATACGCAACATTGCTTTATTTCTGTTTAATTTCATTTTGAAACTATAACTGACTCCAGAATAAAACCCAAGAACATTCACACCTTTCACAAAGATGCAGTATCTAATGTTTAAAGTAGTTAATTATTATAATTTAATATGTTAATACCACAGAAGAACAAATTTGTCTTTTAACCAGCAGCAGCAGGAAATCTGTTCATGATTAATTGTATTAGCAAACTATACAGAGCTTGAACAGAATTTGACAATATTTGATCCTTCTTTTGGTCTTTTTTCAACTGGTCAGCTATCTAACCCTAACAGGCACCAGCTTATTTGAAGAACTTTGAATATGTGAAAACCTGCTTCAGAAGGTGGAGCTGGATAATTTTTGGATCCCTGCTGGGTTTACATTCTATCTAACATTGATTTTGGGGTCCCCATGAGGAAATTTCACAATGTTTTTTCCTGAACAGGCATCAGATATGCTTTGTCGGATTGAATGCTTTAGTTTACTATATTTTTTGCTAGTGTAGTGTTTCTTTTAAAATCTGGTCTGATTGGCTTCTGATCACAAGCAGTAGGCACAGATTTGCTCTGTTCATGCAACTGGCATTGCCTGTTGAACATATGAAGCTACTTTTTACTGAGTCAGAACCTTTGTCCGTCTATCTCAATATTGTCTTCTCTGACTGGCAGCAGCTCCCTGGGGTCTCAGGCAGAGGTCTTTCTCAGCAACAGCTACCTGAGATCCTTTAATTGGAGATGACAGAAATTAAAACTGAGATCTTTGGCATTCAAGTAAGTACTCTGCTACTAAAGGATTGGCTCCTCGCTGTTGCTATCTTTCACAGCTTTCTTCTGAAATGCTACTTAAATATATATCCCCCTAATTCTATAATTGTGTCTTTTCTGCAAAGTGAATCTTCACGCCTGTTTTGGATATTTATTTTAAGGCCTGTTGTTTTTCCATTCCCCTAGCATAGTCAGGAAGTTTTTCTTCAAACTGAACCCCCTGCCCTTTCAGTTGTGGTCCTTTAATTAGAGGAAAGACTTTTTAAATACGTGTTTTTTGTTTTCTTTTACTTATGACTAATGTTGCCTTCAAAGAGCCTCTTGTGGCGCAGAGTGGTAAGGCAGCAACATGCTGTCTGAAACTCTGACCATGAGGCTGGGAGTTCGATCCCAGCAGCCAGCTCAAGGTTGACTCAGCCTTCCATCCTTCCGAGGTAGGTAAAATGAGTACTCAGCTTGCTGGGGGGTAAATGTTAATGACTGGGGAAGGCACTGGCAAACCACCCCATATTGAGTCTGCCATGAAAACGCTAGAGGGCGTCACCCCAAGGGTCAGACATGACCCAGTGCTTGCACAGGGGATACCTTTACCTTTACCTTTAATGTTGCCTTCAGTAAATCTTTGGTGTTATTAGAGCTTTAAGAGATTACACTGGCTGTTCAGTGGTATGGCTGGGCCTGGGTCTCTACTGCTGCCCTTAACAGTCCTAACAATATGGCCTTAAAAAAACAAATGGGAATTAACTTAAAAATAAATACATGGCCCACCCAAAGAATCATAGAATAATAGAGTTGGAAGGGACCTCCAAGGTCATATAGTTCAACTCCCTGCAGAATGTAGGAAATTCACAACTACCTACCTACCCACAGTGACCCCAGTTCCATGCCGAGATGATGCCCCCTCCCAAAAACCCTGGAATTCCTGGCTAATCCGGCCTGGAGGAAATTTTGGGGTGAGTTAAAGGGCAAAAGTCAAGGGTTCTTGTCCTGTGACTCTTTGTCTAGGGATCACTCTAACTACTTTATCCAGATGATAAGAATCCATTTGTTTGTTTATTGAGTTTGTATACCTCCGATCCCAATTGGGCTCACAGCGGTTCACATAATAAAAAAAATAAAAACATAATAAAAACCCATAATCAACCCTGGTCATATCATTAACAGTAAAACCGCTACCACCTCAGCCAGCCGGGCCAAATCCTTGCTGTTTTACTGATGAGAGTGGGAAATAAATCAATGGAAGAGCACAATGGATATAGAGGGATCCCATATTGAATACGGGGCATGCCCTGGCTTCAACCGTATGCCTGGTGGAAGAGCACTGTCTTACAGGCCCTGCAGAATGTTGACAACTCCGGCAAGACCCTTGGCTCTTCTGGGAGCTCATTCTACCACATCAAGCCTTTGCAAGGAGTTTGCCATGTTTGTTTTCCTCCCTGAAGACAAGCTGGACTACACCTGTCATAAGTGTAAATTGGTAGGGCTTTTAGAGGAAAAGTTTAGGGGCCCGGAGGAGAAGATTAAAATACTGCATGAAATCAAGAAAGGAGAGGATTTCATTGATAGGAGCAACGCAAACCTGCATATGGAGAACATTCCAAAGGAGAATGGGGGTATTTGACTTCCCTACGGAGCGTCTCTTCACTACTGTAACATGAGCCCGAAGGCATCAAATGAGATGGTACTCTGAACCATTGGAGTTCAAGAACAGA
This sequence comes from Paroedura picta, assembly GCF_049243985.1. Taxonomy (NCBI): domain Eukaryota; kingdom Metazoa; phylum Chordata; class Lepidosauria; order Squamata; family Gekkonidae; genus Paroedura; species Paroedura picta. Next base: position 134,964,150 of record NC_135371.1, on the reverse strand, counting down.
TTTTAAGCCTTTACAGAAGAGATGGAAGGAGAGAAGAAGAACCTAAACAAATTAAAAGATGGAGTGAAGAGGGCATAGGGACAGGAGGAAATGGCATTTAAAGAAAAAGGATAGTGTTGGTCACCAACGCATTCAATTCCTGGAACTGATGGTGCAGGAAGTGCTCTGGAGGAGAAAACCTCATGGATTTTGGGTGGAGAAAAGAAATTTCAGAGTCAGAGTAATTCAGCAGTGGAATCTACTACCTAAAGAGGTGGTGATCTCCCCCTCAGTAGCGATCTTCAAGCAGCAGCTAGACAGATACTTAACGTATAGGTTGATCCTGCATTGAACAGGGGGTTGGCCTTATGTCCCCTTTCAACTCTGTGATTCTATGAAATTTGCCTCCCGACACTAAAGTGCTGATCAGCATTTCCCTGGGTATGCAAGAAAGGGACACGAGCCAAGCACCAACACAACTACCGTATTTGCCGGCGTATAAGACGGCTTTTTTCCTCTAAAAAACATGCCTCCAAATGGGGGGGCCGTCTTATACGCCGGGTGCACTTCAGTCTGGGCGAGTGGCGGCGGCGAGCAACAGCGGCGGTAGCTCCCCCCCCACTGGGCGAGCGGCGGTGAGCGGCGGCGGTGGTAGCTCCCTCCCCACTGGGCGAGCGGCGGCGAGCGGCGGCGGTAGCTCCCCCCCACTGGGCGAGCAGTGGCAGCAAGCAGCGACGGCGGTAGCTCCCCTCCCACTGGGCGAGCGGCAGCGGCGGTAGCTCCCTCCCCACTGGGCGAGCGGCGGCGGCAAGCAGCAGCGGCGGTAGCTCCCCCCCCACTGGGCGAGCGGCGGCGGCGGTAGCTCCCCCCCACTGGGCGAGCAGCGGCGGCAAGCAGCGACGGCGGTAGCTCCCCTCCCACTGGGCGAGCGGCGGCGGCGGTAGCTCCCTCCCCACTGGGCGAGCGGCGGCGGCAAGCAGCAGCGGCGGTAGCTCCCCCCCCACTGGGCGAGCGGCGGCGGCGGCGGCGGTAGCTCCCCCCCCACTGGGCTCACGGCTTTGAGAAGAAATGTTGGGGGGTCGCCTTATACGCCCAGTCGCCTTATACGCCGACAAATACGGTACTTCTGCTCACCCACTTACAATCTGCCTTTTTTCACCGAATTTCTGTCAGATGGTTATCTAGCCTCTGCTTAAAACTTCCAAAGAAGGAGAAGCCACCACCTCCCAAGAAAGCCTATTCCACTGAGGAACCGCTCTAATTCTCAGGAACTTCTTCTGGATGGTTCGGGCGTGGCTTCGACCCTCTGGGGCAACAGAAAACAACTATGCTCCAACCTCTATGTGACAGCCCTTCAAGTAATTGAAGATGGCTACCATCTTCATCACATCTTAGTGTCTTCTCTTCAGTCTAAATAGACCAAGCTCCCTCAGTCTTTCCTCGTGCATTATGGTCTCAAACTCTTCACTGTTTTCATTGCCCTCTTCTGGATCCACTCCAGTAATGAGGCCTAATCAGACCAGAGTAAAGTGGTACCTTGCGTGATCTGAACACTATGCTTCTTTTGATACAGCCCAAGATCTCATTTGCCTTTTTATCCACTGAGTCACACTGCCGACTCATGTTCAGTGTATGGTCTACTAAGACCCCTTGATCCTTTTTGCACATACTACTGCCAGGACAGGTCTCCCCCATCCTATAATGATACATTTGATTTTTCCTACCTAAATGCAAAACTTTACATTTATCACTATTGAAATTCATTTTAGCTCAGTTGTCCAGCCTGTCAGGATCATCCTGTATCCTGATCCTTTCTTCTGCTGCATTTGCTATCCCTCCTAGTTTAGTATCATCTGCAAATTTAATAAACATCCCCTCTATTCCTTCATCCAAATAATGTATAAATATGTTGAAAAACACCGGACCCAGGACATATAACAAATAATTAACAAACACCCTTTGGGTGCAATCTACCTAACAATATTCGATCCACTTAATAATAATAGGATCCATACCACATTTTACTAAATTGTCAACAAAAATATCAAGTGGAACCTTATTAAAGGCTTTACTGAAATTGAGATAAATTATATCCACAGCTGTGCTGCCCTGTTGGGCTACACCTACTTGACCAGGCTGTTGTGCTGAGACAGGGAAAAGCAAGCCAGAAGCCAGAGTCCAGTCCATAATGTCAGGGTCCAGGAAGACAGTTCACACAGTAAGCGGGATAGGGAGTGGAGTTGAGCTGAGCCAGAGTTGAGAGCCAGTAATCACAGCCATCTGCTCTAGCTTCTCAAGGACTGACTGTTTGATAATTTGTTTTAAATTTTGCTAGCTAGAAATGTCAATCTGATGGGTCGGTAATTATCCAGGCCCTCATTTTCCCCCTTCTTGATGATGGGGACAACATTTGCCTACCTTCAATTTTCTGGCACTTCATTTATTGTCCAGGAATTGTCAAAAATAGTGGACAGAGGTTCAAAAATTACATCTGCAAGTTTTTTTCATACCTTTGCCCAGAAGACTTGGTTTCATTTAAAAGAACTAGCTGTTTATGGACTAGCCCAGCAGTGATCCTAGGATGCAACTCCAATCCATCATAACGTGATATGATTTTCCCACACTGATTATTATTTTCCTCACAAGAGAAGACTGTAGATAGGTAGGAATATAGGAGGGATCATAGCTTAGTGACTGAACACATATCTTGATCTCTGGCGAGAGGTATGAAATAGATCTCCTGAGTTGCTGGCAGGCATTATCTTGCTGGATGACGGATGATGGATCAGTCCACATCAGTATACTGTGGCTTCATATGCTGACCTGGGGGAAACTATCAGCTGCTAAGGTAAATGGATCCAGGTAAGTGATTCTCTCTCCAATTTTCTTTGTTAAAATAATTTTTTCCTGTGCAGACAGTTGGTTTGATTTGGTTTAGGTATAACAGTGTTTAGTTAAACAGTTCTTTTGAAGATGAGAAGCACAATAGAAGTGTTAATTATTGCTAACTTCAGACTATGAAACACAGCTGGGATATCCTACCCTCTGGGATCGGGAAGCAGCCATTTGGATAACTTTTCATTAAATTCTAGGAACACTAAAAAGCCATATGTAATCTGACAGATGAGCATTCTGAACTGATGGATCTTCTAGCTATATTTTCTTGTTGTGTAAAGTTCATGTTTGCCTATATTTTGTAACCGATATGTTTTAGTGGCTACTTTAGTATTGGTCCTGGTAGTCACTAGTCACTTTTGTAGTTGCTGGCTCTTTTTCATCATTCTTTGGCAGTCTCCTTTGAACAAATACTTGTATTATGCAGTTTTTCTCAGAACACAAGGGGGATATGGTAAACCCACTGGAATTTCCCCCCGGGTCTCTAGTGTCCATTCCTGCTAATTGGGTCTGAAGAAGGTCTGGAAGCTATTGTTAGCTGTTCCTCCTCCTCCTCAGCATGCTCTAGTCCTTGCACAATATGTTTACAGGCCCTGTCAGATCCCTACATGAGGCAATCTAATCTGCCTGCTGTTCTCCTTCTGAAGAACAGCACATCAAAGAAATGGCAGCCTGTTTGATGTGTCTGCTTGCCTCAGAGAATGCACGTAATGGATTAACAGCAGCTGGAGGAGGGGCCTGCTGGTTTCCAACCATTGCACACAATTGCATCTCTCTGGGATCTTTGTTTGTGTCATCTTTGTAGAGGCTTGATCTGGAAGATGTAGTCTTGGGTAATGAAGCCTAGGTTATCTAGCTGTAGAGCTCTGGACATTTTCTTCTTTCTTTTAGCCTAGCTATCACAGCATGTTCTGTCTATGTCTATCATATTTTATCCTGTGCTTGTGTTAAAAATGATCAAGTTGATTTGCATAGCCCTCCCTCCCATACTTCCATTTTGATCCTCCCATCACTGGGAGGTTGTCAAGACCTGCCAGAGTGTAAATCAGGTTGATCCGGGTATCATTAATCCAAGGTCACCCAGTAAGCTTATAGCTGAGTGGGGATCTGAACCTCCTACTCATGGGTTGGATCCAGACAAATATTTCCATGGGTACAAGTATTTCTATCTGCCTCCCCCTTCTGGAGATGCCCGTTTGAAATGCAGTTCCAATTTGAGAAGGACTTTGAGAAGCAGAATTCAGAAGCCATTTAGGGCTACTGTGGAAGAGGGCAGGCAAGAAGTTGGGTAGTAGCCCCTGTACCTGCAGAAACATCTAGTCTGGATCCAAGCATTGTCAGTTTTAATACATATTCATGACATTTGCAAAGAACTATCAGTCAGTGCTACTGTGTGGCTCTTGTTGCTTTTTGTGGGAGCTACCATTATGTCTTGGGACTTCTTCAATTAATGGAGAATCTCTGTGCTATGAAAGCTAGCAGTGTAGGAGTGAACTCACAGGAATGGAGATGGGTAATGGTAACATAACTTGAAAGGCAAAAAGCCTTAGGCAAAGGAACATCAAACCACAAAAGAGAATACTTGAAGGGGAAAAAATAAGAGTATATTAGAAAGCTACATAGTGACTTGCTGTTCAGAAAAGAAATAAAAGGTGATAGGTTAGTCTATTAGTTCTTTCCAGAATATCTCTTGGCTAATAGTGGAACAATCAGTGCTTGCATGCAGCTCAAAGTGTTCTACTAGAAGCAGTTTGCACCTCTTCTGGGCTCATGGGTATTTTCTTTTAAAGCTTATTAATTTGTATTTGGGCTGCCTTTGAGACTGTTATCATTTTCCAAATGTGTTGTTCAGGGATTTGGCAGCTTACAATTCTTCAGGAGCATGGCTTCACTAATATACAAATGAAAGACATGCTATAAAATTAAAATATTTCTGAAGTATCCCTCATCCCTAAAATGGGTGTGCCATTTTTTCTTTGACCAAAATCTTGCTGATCAGATAGGAATTTTTAAAAAGTGGATGGTTACAGACCAATAATTCTGACATAGGACTTCATTAGTTCTCTTCTTTATCAATATTTCATGATGAAGGAAATGAAAGAATAATACCCGAAGGGTTGGGTGCCAATTTGAAGAGAAAACTCCATGAATAATGGCAACTCTTGTATATAAAAATCAAATTATTGGGCTATTAATAAGAGTTTTCAAAGGAGTATCTTATCTGCTCTAAGTTTTTCATTTCTTTTTGATATTTTGCCTGCTAGAAAAATAAATTTCCAAGATTAGAATCTATTGTTTACCACATGACTAAGATGGATTTACAAAGATGTGCTGTTATTTGATTGGTAGGCAAAAATATCTGAAGATCACCCTCCCAGGCTCGAATTGTGGGTAATGGTCCCTTTCTTTCAGCTGTGTTAACCATTCATTTTGTGATATTGGTGATTTAACGTGGAAAGTCTTTGGCTCTTTAACTGATGCATTTTGTTTTTTCTGTTTTGACCAAGCACTGTTATGATTGAGATCTTCTAACCTAAACTTAGATGCAGCTGCTTTTGTTTAAGAGCCTTGTTCTATCTTCCTTAGACCTGGCTCAGTGCTGAGTTTGGAATAAAGTCTTTCACAGGGTTAAAATCTTGCATTCTTTCCCCTATAGTTTTGTTAGTTTTCTTCATAGCATTAACCTTTACCCCAAAGATAGCTCCTGTGCACCTGGAATGTTGACCTCTCCTTCCTTTTATTCACTGTCTTTCTCCTGTCTTCAATTCACTCCTGTAGAAAGATGGAGCATAGGGGGACCTATTTCTTTCTTCCACCAATATTCTTGTTCTTCACTTTTCACTCCCCCTGTGTTTTTCAAGGAAAATAAGCCAGAGTGATTATGCCTTTAGCTCTTCTTTGCAAATACTTAGGAAATTAATGTGGGGAGAACTTGCATGTGCAGAGGTGGCCCGAGCCAGTTATTAATGTTTGAATGCAGATCCATCATTCTTCAGCGTAGCAAAGTACATTCTTCTCTTTTCTTGAAAATATACTGGCAACTGAGATGCTGGAAATTTTTCTATTAACCATTTTCCCTTGCAATGCAGCAGGTATATGGAGCATAATTCTGTGATAACAACAGTACACAAGTTAGGATGCAGACCTAGTAGACAAAAGAGAACTTGAAAAATTGAAGAAGAAAATTATTTGACAGCGTGATAGGGATACTAAGGGGAGGTTAGTCACACAGTTTCATATTCTCTGTAAACCGCCCTGAACCATAAAGGAGGGCGGGATATATATGTGATAAATAAATAAATATATCTCAACCACCACCGCCTTGATTTTTGTGTGCCTGCACATGTACGTCTGCACACATCGCCCACACACATGCACGGGCTGCCTCTGCTGCCGCCACCACAGGCAGAGTCGCAGCAGTAAGAAGGTTGAGAAGTGCTACCCTGGAGAGTAAGTCTTACCCGACAGCTTGTGTGAGAATATAATTTCCTAATTAGAAATAGTAGCCTTTTATCTATGTTCAAATGGGCTAACTTATACCACAAGAGATCCCTGGGGATAGAGTCAAATGCTTCCTTAAGCTCTAAAAACAGCAATAAACAGCTTAACCCTATTTCCCTCCTGTATTTGTTAACTGGATGGGTTAAAATAATGCAGTGATCCAAAGTGGACCCTGGCACAGAATCCAATTTGTTCAGAACCTAAGATCTTATTCTTAGAGATCTACTTGGTGAGTTTGTTTAGTAGCTGTTTGGCATAATAGTTTCCCCATAACAGAGATAAGGCTAATCAGTCTAGTTTTCAGGTTAGGTAGGATGTCCCTTTTAAAAGACTGGGACTATGAGTGCATTCATCCATGCTTTTGACATAATGCTGGATTTATTGCTTACAGTAAATAAGGCAGAAAAAGAAGGAGCCCACGAATCAGGGTGGGACTTCAACAATTCAGGAGGTACTGCATCAGGGCCCGAGGCCTTCCCAGACTTTAGCTGCCTAATTAATGTTTCTTCAGGAGATACAGGAGTGCCTTCAGGGGCATCTGTTATAGATGGTTCTATAGTCCCAGTTATATTTATCCCCTCTTAATAGAAAATATATTAAAATATTTATACCATATTTGAAAGGGGACTGTAATTGTTAATAAAGGTTTCCTGCGAAAAGTATCTGAAACTAATGCCCAGAGCCTCCCAGTGTTGTTAGCAGCAGTGGCCTAAATCAGTTGCTCCCATTGTTTTTCATCAAAATTCTGGATTTTTGCTCTTATTGCATTTTTAAGCCGGTTCTTTACTTGCAAAAATCAACAGGTAAAGATAATGCCATTGAGCAATGAAACTGATGGCAGATAGCTCATAGTCTGGATTTTAAATTCTGACATTCCCTATCAAATCAGTTATTGACACAAAAATCTCTCACAGATATAAATTCCATAAGTTCCTATGTTTGCTGTTCAGTATTCTAGTTGGTGCTGGTGTTGAATAAAGAGCTGTTGGATTTGAAGAAATTGCATCTGTGAGTTGCCAAACCCATAGACATAATATTGGCAACAAGGATGGAATCACTGTGCTAGGTGGCCTGCCTTGGCAAGCGACTGGTTCTGCCCATCAGTGGAAAACCTACCCTGGTGCCCTGCCTGTCTAGGAGAGACTGTCCGGCCAAGCACTCAACTTACTCTGCTTTCCAGGGAGAGTTTCGGCGGTGCCTTTTGGACACTGGGACTGCCACTATCCTGCCTTCTGAGGGACATCATGGAACCTGGCAAGAAGCACAGCACTCTGCTGAGCATCTGCAGCTGTGCAACCTTTGAGCTCACCTGAGATCTTTTGGCTCCCTCCATGTTCCAGGAAACTGTGTACAACACCATCGTCAACATACTCCAGCAGCACTTTGAGCTCCAACTGGTCGAGATTGTAAGGAGACACTCCTCAGAAAGGACCAACAGGAAGGTGAATCAGTCACAGCTTTGTTCAAGGCCCTCCATCTGGTAGCTCACCATTGTAACTTCAACAATCTTGAAAGCATGTTCTGCGCTCACTTTGTCTGCAGCCTTCGTGATGAATGCACACAGTGACGCCTTTTCTCCTCATGGTTGCTCACCCTCCAACAAACATTGCAGAAATAGCCACCCAAAATACAAAAAAGGGATGCCAATCCATAATGAGGACATCCAGAGTGAAGATGATGAATTGGATGAGGAGGTTGAGAAGCTCCAAATGTCCTATTGCCACATACAGAATAAACAGCCTCTCAGCCTCTGTGCCAGATGTGATGGGGATCACGGAAACATGCCGTTTCCAGGATACTCAGGGCTTGTTCTATGGGAAACGGGAACATCACCTGAGTCTGCTGATCCCAGAACCAGCCCTGGAGCCAAACAATGCCTCCCTTCTCTTCCAATGGACAGCAATAACAACAAAAAAACCCCAAAGACAACAGCTACAAATAGGGCAGCATGACATCCAAACACCTGTCGCATTTTGTGCTCCGCAACCAATGCAATTCATGCCCCAACTGTAAAGATACAGTTCACACAACATTTATGCAGGAAGATCTGCATCACTGTCAGCACCAAGGGGGCACCCTGCTTTATGGAACCCAGGACAAGCCAAGTTTGGAAAGGGATGGAGAGGGCAGAATCAGACTTCTCCATTAACGGCCAGTCAGGTTGCTTGGTGAACCTCCCCGTTGACTGCACTGGTTCTATGCCGGCGCCAGCTGAACCTCTGACTCCATTGCCACTGTCTCCACTGTCCACGCCTCCGGGTCGAACTCTAGCTCCTCTGCCAGAACTCAGGTGCTCAGGGAACCCAAGGACTCCTTCCAAGGTCCTGGAGGACTTTGTTTGCAATCTGGTATGTGCGTATCTTAGGGGGAGGGGTGTTGGGTATGCATACAGTCTGTTCAATGGTTGAAGTACGCAAATGAAGGATTCTAATGTGACCAATGAGTGACTTGTATTAGGACTATGTTATGGACCATTCAGATGGCTCCGTTAGCCAGTCAGGTTCCTTGTTGGACCAGTTCAAATGTATACAAGTTCCATTCGTTTCTTTGTTCTAGTTGATACTAGTGTTGAATAAAGAGCTGTTGGATTTGAAGAAACTGCGTCTGTCTTGCTGAACCCACAGACTTAGTAGGCGGCTTGTGAACATTCATGAAGATGGACAGAAGTGCTGTCCTCTAGTTTTGCACACAAGATTCTATATTGCTCCAAGACTAGTTTAAGTATTGGCTTTAAGTGTTGAAATGTTTTAGCAAGTGTGTCATTTTTATTGTGTGCGTTTTGTCTATTTGTGTGTTGGCTTGTGCGTTTGGTTCAGGTTAGAAGTTGGGATGTAAAGTGAATAAATAAATAACTTGGGGCAATATGTGCAACTTTTATTTTAAAAGGTGTTTTGTGCGTCAGTGTAAGGAAAAACAGTTACCTGATATAAACATATGTATCAGAGTACCATTATCTCATTCTTGTGACTACTGTAGAAAACAATGCAAAAAACAATGGAGGGATATTATTTTATTATATTTATATACCGCTCTCCCCGGGGGCTCAGGATATTACAATATTAATTGAAATTCTGCTGTGCTTTTCTGTATAGCATTGAGACTCTTTAAAGAAATTCCTTAATCCACGCCTTCTCATCCAACGTTTCTTGATGGTCCTGGAAGGGTTTCCTGGATGGGTGGGAGTTAATTTATATATAGGAGGAGGAGGAGGTGGTGGTGGTAGTTCTTATATGCTGCTTTTCTCTACCCAAAGGAGTCTCAAAGTGGCTTACATTTGCCTTCCCTATCCTCTCCCCACAACAGATACTCTGTGAGGTAAGTGAAGCTGGGAGAGCCCTGATATTACTGCTCAGTCAGAACAGCTTTATGAGTGCTGTGGCGAGCCCAAGGTCACCCAGCTGGCTGCATGCGGAGGAGGAGTGGGAAATCAAACCCAGCTCACCAGATTAGAAGTCTTTGGTGGTAGTGGTTAGGAGTTCAGGGCTCTCTCAGCCTCACCTACCTCACAGAGTGTCTGTTGTGGGGAGAGGAAAGGGCAGGCAAATGTAAGCTGCTTTGAGCCTCCTTTGGGTAGAAAAAAGTGGCATATAAGAACCAACTCTTCGTCGTCATCGTCTTCTTCTTCTTCTTCTTACCACTACACCAAGGGGAAGGACCCCGGGTGAGTGTGTACACAGCTGTGCTTCCCAACCATATTCTGCATAATCGTACCACTTCTGGTGTTTCTTGAAGCCTGAAGAATGTTTCAGAGATTTCTCAGTGGAAAGTCTAGCTTAACCTCTTTTGATTTAGTGGGACTTTTAGCCTGGTTTTCCTTATGACCTTTAAAACATGAGGCTGCAAGCTGAGCCACGTTGAGTCTAGCTTGTATATTCTAATTATTGTTGTGCTCTAAAATTATTTCCCTGATGCTCCTTGATGTAGTTGATCTACTATTAAGGTTTTTCTGAAGCAAAATAATGGAAAATACATGGTAGCTGGCTCAGACTTAGAAAGAAAATAGTGATTAGTGTATTGAGTGTCAACATTGATAGATGCCGGCTGGACCTGGAATGCCTTCAGCAAAGGGATATTTGTACTGGGTCAGGCTGGATTGGGAAAACTTGCAGAATATATATTGGATTTGCACTAATGGTCTCCTTTTTCAGTGGACTTGAAGCCAGAACACTGTTTTGATTTTAAATGGTGCTCCTTTGCTTTTCACTTCTGTTTCAGACAATATGTGGAGCAATACTGTGAAAATTCCCCTGTCTGTATTTACATGCGAGATGAGGTAAGTCAACAAACTCTCTTCTCGGCCATCTCCCTTCATCTGCCACTGAAAATAACAAGGTATACCTATTGCTGATTTCCAGGCTGGAAAATGTGTTCCTTCTCTGAGCTCTCTGGAGAAGGGAAATGGAAGAGCTTTGGTCTCTTCAAAGCTTGATGTGTTTGTATGGGGTGAGGAAAACAAACTTCTGCTGGAATGTAATCATGGGTTGCTCAGCACAAGTCTCTAAGCCCATAAAACACTCTCAATGACCTGTTTGTATGTTTTTCCCCCCAAATTCTTTTAAAGCCCAAGAGTCACAACACAAGTTTTATTTTAATAAATATTTGATTTTTCCATGTTTTGATCTGTGCTACATTTATATTTTTGTTTAATACTTTATATGTCAGTATTTTGAAGTCTGCCCCCAAGTAAATGCCAGCTTTGCCTTTTATTTCTTACTGGGCTTTACACTGATTGCCCTAATGCTGAAGCCACAAAATAGTGGGTAATGGTTCCGCACTTTTTTGTGTTTGTGGGGGCGTGCTGGGTTTTCTCTTTCTGCTCTCTGTGTTTTTAACTTCTTTGGTAGAAATTGTCCTCCATAATTATACACAATTAGATACATTTGAATTCCTTAAACCTACAGAAAACAAGAACATGTGAAGAACCCTGAGATTTTTGAATATCATTGCTAGTTATAGTAGGCAGTATTCTGTTAAGTGGCTAACTATGCCATGTTAAGCAGAGTTACACCCTGTACATTGAAATCAATACATGTAATTCTCAACATGGCTGAATCTGTGGATATTTAATACGAAAATTGGAGCCAAGAATGAACAAAGGACTTTCTACAAATCTGAACAATGCCGCAGGAACATTTGGAAAATTAATAAAGAGATTCACCCCCTGCCATAGAACCTGTTCCTGCAACTTAAAAAAAGAATGCATTTAGATGCCCTTGCTAGATAATTACAACATTTTTGCCAGCATTCAAGCTTTGGTTTGAACCAGACTTAGGAAATCTCACAAAACATATATTGAGTTAGGGTCATGTGAGCAACATTTTCAGTGGGTTTGACCAACACAGAGTTCTCTTTTTAACAGGTGTGTGGTATAAGACGTGATGTAAAGCATTTTGTCTGCATTTTGTCTTACATTGTATATTCTGATTGGTAGGACCTTTTAGAGAACTCAGGTGTGTGTGTGGGGGGGGGGTTGCGTTTTGTAACTCTACTTCCTAAACTTCTTCAAATGGAGATGTTGCTTCTGTCATTGAGCTGTAGATCCTTCCCAGTTTCCTGATTTTAAGGTACAGTATTTGCTGGCATATAAGACTACTTTCCCCCCCTGAAAAACATGCCTCCAAGTGGGGGGGTCGTCCTATACGCCGGGTGCACTTCAGTTGGGATAGACATAGTGGCTCATAGTACTGTAATGTAATGTAACAAACACTATATTCTGAGTGGAAATGTTGGGAGGTCGTCTTATACACCCGGTCGTCTTATACGCCGGCAAATACGGTATTTACAAGAACACAACAGTTGGCAAATATGGTAGCAAGAGTACGTGAGGGTAAGATCCTAATTGTTCCTTGGTGTCATTTTTGAGCATGGGGGTCTCTTCAGAACTGTTAAACAGTATCTACTTCCTTCTCTGTTGCAGGTGACTGGGAAAACTGCTCTGGAGAAGACAACCCTGAAGTCCCTTGGTTTGACAGGAGGCAGTGCCATCATCAGGTTGGGAAAAATCTTGTGCTTTTCCCTATTAGCAAATTCTTCTTTCCTCTTTCTTTGTTGCATGGGATAAGTAGCTTTGTTTCATTTTTGAGAAGAGAGGGGGACATTTGGACATTTAAGAAAATGTCCAAATGCCAACATTTCTAGTGCTTAGTGATTATTTGTTTTTCTGAAGCTGCTTCTTGTATGTGCTTACTTCAGGCACTAGCTCTGACCCCTCAGTGCTGCTGGAAAGAATTTGTGAACAAAACCTTGTTACTACATTGTCTTCATTTCTAGCAGTGGTTTGCATTAGAGCAGTAGTTTTGAGATTGTGGGTTGGGACCCAGAACTAGATCATAACTGTCTTGCAGCTGGGTCATAAGGCCAAGAGGAAGGAGTAATGGAATATGTGAGAAGAGGAGGCCCTGGGAGGCTTGAATACATAATTTTGTTTTGCTTCTGCATAATGCATGTGACATAGCCTGTTGTTCAGTAATGCTATGTATTTGTAAATACTAAAATATAAATGTTTTCAGTGTTAACTGATGTGAGAATTCTGCATTTTGTGTTAGGGATAGGGGAGGTAGTGTATATGACCAATTATGGTCATGTATATCCAGCCATCTGAGAATGTTGTGAAATGAGACCTCCCCCCCCCATAGCTATAGTTAATTGAGCTTCTTGAAATTTTACTTTAGGGAATCAGCAGGCACTCAGGTGTAGCTTGAGAAGCAAAAAAACATTTTTTGGGGGAGGGATATATAGAAGTTGCCACGATTTCTTCCACAAATAGAAATGCCATATTGTTGAAAGCACCATTGAATACGTGTCAGTAAGCTTAAAAAGGGTTTACACTTCAGAAAGTTTGGGAACCATTGCATGAGGTAAATTTCTTTTCCCCATACCTTGAGATCAGCAGAATGCTTTAAATACACCAAATAGATACCGTATTTGCCGGCGTATAAGACAAACCCCCTAACGTTTCTACTCAAAATATAAAGTTTGTTATATACCCGGCCTGCGCCTGCATTTCCCTGTGACCAGCACTAGTGCGCATGTGCAAGCTCTGTGTAGACAAGGGGCGGGCTGGAGCACCACTGCTTCCTGCCGAGCAGAACGGGCCGGTCACGCCGAAAAGGCTGGCACCCTTGTCTCGCTGCTGATGACCCGCCGCGGCTGTGTTGGATACCGCGCAATATTGGATGGTATGTAGAATGAGGTGGGCGGGCATCAGGAGGCCACTATGGGTACCAGGCGGGCATCGGAAGGCCACTATGGGCACCGGGCGAGCATCGGGAGGCCACTATGGGCAGGTATGTCTATCCCAACTGAAGTGCACTCGGCGTATAGGACGACTCCCCCCACTTGGAGGCATGTTTTTCAGGGGGGAAAAGTAGTCTTATCCACCAGCAAATGCAGTATTCACATTCCATTCTTTATTGTTTATTTGGTATGGCTCTGGGGAAGGGCTTCTTTTTAGTGGCACCCACTTTGTAGTGTTTTGCACCTGGCTCTTGTCCTTTCACTAATGGATATGAACCTCTGTGTGTGTGCGCGCATGCATGTGATGCTGATTTGTAATCCTTGTTTGTTTGTTTTTTTGCTTGAGCTCATTTTGTGTGACTTTTACTGACTTTTTAAAGTCTTGATTTTAGTTCTTAAGGTTATATTTTTCAACAATGTATCAACATGGATCGTTGTCTTTATTTTTGTCTTTTTTTCCTTTGTAAACTGCTTCAGAAGTCCTTTGATCATATAAGTATTTGGAATAAATAAATACTTTCTCAGGCATGCTACTTAAATTCCTGAGTAGATGTTTTAGCCTTTTTCTTTCACACACACTTCAGGATCTTTCTCTTCAAACTATTTATTTGCATGTTGTTGCTGTTGTTTGTTTGAGAGGAGTTTCACATCTTACTGAAAAGATGGTTTCTGCTTTTTGAGTTTTTTTAACCATATGTTTTCTGTAATGTCTGAAGAAGATTGAAATAGTTTCTTCTCTGTGTGTGGTTGTGTATGTCTTCCATTCATACAATCATGCAGAAATGGTTTGCACATTGGGAAATTATGGGAGACCTGTCTTTACCTATGAAATAATCCTGGATTGTGGCCTGAAAAAATTTATCTTCTGTTAACAGCTGCTTGCCCTGTTTCCATGAACCAGAATTAGAGCCCTTGGGTCAAAACACCAACTTTATTATTATTAATTAACATAAAGGGTAGCACCTGTTTTTATTCATCAGTTGTGTGGGATATGATGTGCTCAGATTTTGTTGCTGTTTGTAAGGGGGTTTTAATTGAGCAGTTAGGGATGAAGTAAACATTTACAGTGTCATCAGTGGTTTCATCTTTCCTTGTATATCTTTTTGTAGGGTAATTTCAAAGAAATCTACCCTTTCTGACCATGCAGAAGCTAGGAACCATGAATCTCCTACAAAAGAGCTAATAGGAAGGGCAGCTTCCATGGAAGAACCAGAGGGTATGTCCCTGCCTTATACAAAGCACATTCCCAACAAGCTTGGCCTGCAGTTATGAGACCTTCTCTGCCAGCAGGGCTGCAATACAGGACAACTCAGTTGAACTTTCCTCATTTTTTACTTTTATAGGCAGTAAGCAACCTCTGGAGAGAAGTACTCCTGAACCTATGTCGCCTCCAGTGTCAGATGTGCCATTATCAAATCTACCAACGTCTCTGTCCAGTCCTGGTGGGCCCTCCAAGCCTAAGAAGTCTAAGAACAGCCAAGAAAAACTAAAAGTGCAAAAAGAGGTAGTGGTTTGTCTTGCTTACAGTATACAAGGTTAGAGAGATATTTTTCTTTGCCAGTACTTTGGGATCTTTCTCGGTTGCTACTATGTCTTCTTGAAATGGATCTTTCTAACTGCTTTGACCCAGCAAGAGTTGTGTTTCTGCAAAACTTTTTCCAATATACAATATCCTGAGAAAGAGGAGGGGAGAGGCATTGGGCCTTGCTTATTCTGCCTTTCAGAAACAGGAAAAAGGGTCCTTTTACTCTCCCAAGGTTAACCTTGTTCTTGGTTCACTTGGCTTTGCTTCCCTTTCTATCTGACATCTGCTTCTAATGGAATTTCTGACATTTTTGTTTCTGAGGTGAACAATTCATATAACTAAGCAAGGTTTTATAAAAAATAAATTATTAGTACAAGAAAAACATCTGGGAATTCTAAACCAAGCTCAAGACGACATGCAGCAGTAGACATAGCTCCTTGGTTGTACCCAATATCTGTTCAGGAATGTAATAGTCCATTCTCTTGAAAAGCTTCTAGTATAAATAGCAAATATTGTCCTAGTGAAATTATGTATATTTGGCTCATCCTTTGTAGTCCGTGGAGTTTAATACCATCCGACAGTGACCCGTTTTGAATGAACGAAGCTTTTGTCACTGACCCAAGTGAAACAGTTCACTGTGGATACTGCTTTCCTGGTTCTATAGGAGAGAGGAGAGAATTCTTAAGGATATATAAATGTTGGTTAATTGTCACTGATTTTATTCAGGCCCACCCTAACTCTTCTTGCATAGTTTTGTTTGTAGCTATGGAAACCTGTTGTTGCCTTAAAAAAAATAAAGTCCTTACCCTGCCAAAATTATAGCTCACTTATAAGATTAAGAGATGCCCCTGGAGTCTGCCTTCTCAGAGCTGGTGAAGAACAGTCTTGGGAGCAGCTGCAGGTTCTGTTGGAGTTTCCCTTCCTTATGTTAAACAGCATGTGACTTTGACTGCTGCTTTCAGACTTTTTGATCTCCGGTGACTTTGCCGCTGATTGATTACGTTGCACTCCCTCCTCCATTCCTTCCATTCCCTCTCCTTGCTCTCATCAGCAGCTCCAGGATGGGGCTGGCCACATGGCATCTGCTTTTTGTCCCTCTTCAGTCCAGAGGGGAGGAAAAAAGCCAAAACAAAACAAATTATTTTTAAACATCAAAGGTCTGTTTTAGTAGAAGAATCTTCCCATTAATGTTGTGCTTGTGTGTGGTTTTTTGGATTTGATGGAAGAGGCTGGATAAAATCTGTGCCGGCATCCCTCTACTTCTGGGCTGGGGATGGTTTACAGACCAGCCATGTTTTCGCTTTGATGTCTAAACATTAATTATTAGAAGGTAGTTTTATTCCAGTTCTCCTTGAAATCAGAGAATTGTGCATTAAGGGGGGAAGCCCAGCACCTTGCTATAAAGTCACAGCATGCTGTGTCTACATCATTTGACGCAGTCATACTTAGGTAAGTAATAGGTAGCACTGAATGGCATAGTTACAGTATGCCTCATAGAGGGCCTATAATCTATTGATGACAAATCTCTTAGAAGTCCATTTTGTGCATCAAAACTAAAGTGGATTTAAGATAACTACTAATTTCACATTTATCCTCCCAAGTTTTTTTTTTTTTGCAATGGGTCACAAAACAGAAGAATCATGGTCACAACCTGTACATGTTGTCTCTTAAGACTTAAGTGATTCTTGCCCTCCCTCTCTGAAGGCTATGATTGGATCACAAGACATTTGTCATGACTGGATGATACCGTAGTGAGCAATGCAGCTCTGTTAGCTCATCAGTTCCAGCTTTACATCCAAAACTGGTAGCTGATCTGGTAAATAGCATCCTGTTGTGAGCCTGCTACAAAAGATTGGTATGCAAGAGTTCCTGTTCCTTTTGTCTCAGGTTTTTGGCAGCCATCCCTAGCCACACTAGAAGTTGCCAGTATCCTGCGTTTTTTTAATATTTTGTAGAGAGGAATGTGTTGCATTGTTTTTGTCCTCAAGTCAGTTACTTGTTTCTAGACATAGCCCTTCTGAGATGTGCTTCAATTATTCAACAGTCAATGCTTTTGAGAGCTGCAAGTTGACTGCTCTGAGTTTGGGACTATTTCATATCAAGCCAGTTGTACAACTGAATAGAAAACATTCTAGGATCTATCTAGACAACATTTTGTGCTCTCCCTGGCACGTAACATTGGAATGATGGAGAACTATGTTTTTCCCCTGGAGTTGATGATGACTTTATAAACTTAGCATCTTCTTGTTGTTGTTGTTAATTACATTTATAGCCTGCCTTCCTCCAAAGACTCAAGGCCCATGTATTTGGTCAACATCTTCATTATGTTGACCTCTCTCTGCTTATTTATGAAGTCTTGTAATTCCCATTTCTGTCAAAGTGTGCTGAGCACAAAAAAAGCTTTATTCAACCTTGAATAAAACCTTGTTAGTCTTAAAGCTATGTTTGGACTCAAATGTAGTGACAATACAGTACATCAGAGCCAAGCCCAACTAAATATGCAGGAGAATAGAATCTGAATTGAGGTTGCAGAAGTATTGCACGTGCATGTGGAGTTTGTATTTTACTATCTAATTATGTCATCCATAATGAACATATATTTTAAAACTTTATCTTTGTGTGTTCTCTTTGTTCCTCTTTGAGAGATTCCACTGTAGAAGTAATACTTCTAGATGTATTAGTTTGAGGTTCTTAGGATTCAATATGCAGAATAGCTCAGTTCTAGATTCTTTCTAGGCTTATATAGAACTCTAGAAACATGATGTGGAGTTCATCTTTTCCTTCAGATTTTGCTTGAAGTAGTGACATTGTGGTGGAAAACACAGCAACATATTTTATAAGGTATGCCAAGTGACACCCCGCCTCCCAGTAAACTTGGCCTAATGGCTGGCTTATTTAGCAGAATTTACTTCTTTATGACAGTTGAAAGTAATTTGCTGGAACCATTGATTCCTTACTATGCAACTCTGTTGAAGGATGACAATCCAGATTTTGTGATTCAAGCAGCTCTCTTCTGGCAGTCGATTTGAAGGCGGAGTCCTAGGCTGACAGTTCAAGACACTTACCCACCCTGTTCTGCTCCTGGTGGCAGTCTCTAAACAGCCAGAGTTAGGCGACAGGAGTCTTTGGAAGAGCATAGATTGGCAGCCCGCGGGTCCTCCCTGTGCTGTCTGCCCAGGGAAAGCTACAATCAGGCTCCTTCACCCTCTAGTTAGACCCAACTCTCTTCAGTTTTCTAAAAGTAGCTAAGGGTCCCACCCACGCAACCTCCCTCTTTTAACTTTCTAAATTACCCTTCGGTGCCCACAAATAGAGGAAATCTTGCCTTGTAATTTGTGTTGTCTCTACTGACAATTGAGACAGGCTCCTTCTATTCCCAGAGGGCTTGTTCAGGGCTGGATGGGAGCAGTTTTGGGGAGAAATGAGAATAAAGTAGGACAGTTGCTGGCCAGGGATTGAGGGGGTGGGAAGGAAGACAGAGACAGACAGGGATGTGCTAGAGACATCAGGATGTGGGGGGTATGGGTTGTATAAATAAGGGATATCCAAGTTCATGAAGTCTGGGGCCAAACCAAGCAAATCATTGATGGTCAAGACTGCTGGTTTCAAAGCAGCCTTATTAGCACTACAGACCAAGTGGTGTCGTCACTTTTTAAATTTGGATTCATAGCATGTCAACCAGCAGCTTTGCTCTACAGCACATGATCTAACCTCAGTACTGATGTCCCTTCGCTGCTTTCTTTAAAAAGTTTTATACCTAAACAGAATGGAAACTTTGAAACACTGGTTAAAATATAGTAGTGTATAGCTCAATACAAGTTGGATGCTGTTCTGCTATAAAATCTCTTAGCATGACTTGTTAGCACAGGATCTGTCCAAACGGGCCTTTTATTTTGACTGGCATTTCCATATATGGATTTTCAAAAACTTCTAGTCTCCGTGAATCTGTTTTTCTTCATAAGGGGGTGAGTTTCTTCCAGGCCAGACTGGCCAAGAGTTCTGGTTTTATTGGGCAGGGGGAATAATCTGGGCATGCAATTGTGAGATGCCTGCATTGTACAGGGAGTTGGACTAGATGACCCTTGAAGTCCCTTCCCACTCCATGATTCTAGATCCAAATATTCTCTTGACCATACATCTACTAGGCATCATTTCCAGTATATATATATATATATATATATATATCTCAGTTATGCATACTTGGGGACAAGGTCACTTGTTTAAAAGTTCTCCCCTGTATGTGCAAAGGGTATCACAAATAGCAATATGCTGGAAGTTTTTCTTTGGTGTGACTGTGTTGTACATCTAAGGAGGTTCTTATATGGCACATTCAAACACAAATTCTGAATTGGTACAATTCCACTAAGGCTGTGCCACATACTCTTGGAAAAAGTCATAATAGTTCTTAAAGCATTCCACCAGTTCAAGGTAGTTCATATCTAGAACAAACAAACCTATATAGAGCCAAATGAACAGTCTTTTGTGGAGAATTTTATGGACATTGCTACACAGGCAAAGATCTGGTTCTTTACACTGTGCTAGTTTTGTGTGTCTTTGTATTCACATACTATAGCTTGACTTGTGCTTTCTCTGCAGAGTTTGGAGCGAGAGGCTGTTGTGTGCCATCCAGATCTCCAGAAGCCATTGGATTCTGGCCTACAAGAGCTTCCTGATGAATTCTTTGAAGTCACAGTAGATGATGTGAGAAAACGCTTGGCCCAGCTTAGAAGTGAGAGGTCAGTTCCTTTTTCATTAATGGTTGTCACTACAGAGCCTTGCTGATGTAAAGTGGTGCCGAGAGGCCCAGGAGTGCATGAATGAGAACACCAGTTACCCAAGACCTACCAGTAGTCAGTTGTGACGGAAGATAAAGGCCACCTTTAAACAAACATCAGCAGTCTGCTATGAATTAAGCCCCTTGAGGAAAGAAATAATAAGATTTACACTCCCCTAGTAGGATACTGTAAATTGAAAAACAGGACCCCAGGAGAAAGAAGAAATTGGACAATTAGCACCCCAGGAGAAGGAAGAAAGTGGATCTTATGACTCCAAGAGTAAAAAATAAAAAATACCCCACCTATTAGGAGATCTTAGTGCCCACTGCGATACCTCTTTTGTGAAAGGAGATCAGTTGATCATTAGGATTGAATTAGGCATTAAGTTATTGGAAGGGGATCGTAATTAGTGATGAGAAATTAGTGTTACATAGCTTGATGATTAGTTAATGATTGTTAGGTAAGAGGGTGTAAGGGTAACATAGGCTGTTAGTAGATTAAGGGGAATATAGATAGGGATAGGAAATTAAATGTGAAATATTGGGGAGGGTGCAATAGAGGGAAATTAGTAATAGGAGATTATAGGAAATGTAACCATAGGATAGGAGCTATAAATAGCAACTGAAATAAGGATGGCAAATGACAACTGTATTGTAGACAACAGTGAAAATGAGCTGACTGAGAGGGGAGGTCTGAGGGGCTGATGATCCAGGGATGGAACATATGCTGGTGGGAGGAGATTTGACAATAGAAAGGGTGTGAGATATGGACAGGCTTGCACCTTTTCTAATCTCCATCCCATCCCAAGAAAAGTGTGGAGTTAACTGAGGGTTATAACCTGACTCTGATATTGGTGTTGTGTAACGCTAGGTCAATTATAATAGCAAATCCTCAACTCTGCAAGTTTACTTTGTGTGACCAAGACCTGGGTGAAGGAAAGTGAAACTGTCACCCTGAAAGCTTGCCTCCCACTCGAGATTCTTATTATTTTATTATCAATATTAGATTTCTAGCCTGCTGCTCCCCTGAGGCTCATGGTGCGTAACAACATGTAAACCCCCCATAAAACCCCTAGCACATAAAACACCTAAAACAATCCCCAACCCACCTGACCCACCCTACCTGATGGCGGCGGAACTATCTGAAAAACCAGGGGTCACTGCTGATGTAGATGTAAAGGGGGGGCGATCTAAAAAGGGGGCGCGCCGGCCTCAACCATAGGCCTGGCGGAAGAGCTCCGTTTTGCAGGCCCTGCGAAACAATGGCAAATCCCACATGGCCCTCAGCTCCTCCGGGAGCTCATTCCACCAGGCGGTGGCCAGGACCAAAAAGGCCCTGGCCCTGGTCGAGGCCAGACGTGCTTCCCAGGGGCCAGGAACCACCAATAAATTAGTCCCCGCCGAGCGTAACGCCCAGTGGGGGGCATAATGTGTCAGGCGGTCCCTCAAGTATGTGGGTCCCAGACCGCAGAGGGCCTTAAAGGTTAAAACCAAATCCTTGAACTTGATCTGGCTAGCAATCAGTAGCCAGTGCAGCTGCCTCAGCACAGGCTGGACATGGGCCCTCCAAGCTGTTCCTGTGAGGACCCGAGCAGCCGCATTTTGTACCAGCTGTAATTTCCGGATCAGGCGTAGGGGTAGGCCCGCGTAGAGCGAGTAACAGAAATCCATTCTGGAGGTAACCGTCGCATGGATCCCAGTGGCTAGGTGGTCAGACAGGTAGGGCGCTAGTAGCCGGGCCTGACGGAGATGGAGAAAAGCCAGGCCCGCTTCCTTCTTGACCTGGGCCTCCAGTGTTAACGAGGCATCCAAGGTCACCCCCAAATTCCTTGCCTGGGGCGTAATGGTCAGTAGCGTCCCGGCCAAGGTGGGTAATCGTGCTTCCTGATATGCTCCCTTCCCCCCCAAACCACAGGACCTTCATCTTGGCAGGGTTGAGTTTCAGATGACTCTGCTCGAGCCATCCAGCTACGGCTTCCAAACATCTGGCAAATGGATCCGGGGGGAATCTGGGCGGCCGTCCATCAAGAGATACAGTGGGTGTCATCATCATACTGATGGCAACCCAAGCCTTAACTCCTGACCAGCTGGGCCAGAGGGCGCATAAAGATTTTAAAAAACGTGGGGGAAAGCACCGAGCCCTGTGGTACTCCACAGGGGAGCCCAAATGAACTCGATAGCTCATCCCCCAACGCCACCCTCTGGGTCCGGTTTAGGAGGAAGGAGCGTATCCAGCGTAATGCTATGCCCCTTATCCCCGTCCCGGCGAGGCGGCATGCTAGTAGTTCGTGGTCGACCACATCAAATGCGGCTGAAGGATCTAAAAGAACTAACACAGCAGAGCCGCCTTGATCCAACTGGCAACGGAGATCATCCGTCAGGGCAACCAGCACTGTCTCCACCCCGTGGCCAGGACGGAAGCCAGACTGGTATGGATCGAGCGCCGAAGTTTCTTCCAGGAATGCCAGGAGCTGGTATGCTGCGGCCCTTTCAACTACCTTTCCCAGGAACGCTAAATGCGCAACCGGGCGGTAGTTGGCCAGGTCCCGCGGGTCCCGCGATGTTTTTTTCAGGAGCGGACAGACCACTGCCTCCTTAAGCCACTCCGGAAACTCCCCCGACTGGAGGGAATAGTTAACAATATCACGGAGTTGCAGTCCTAGCCTAGGCCCCCCTTCCTTGTGGAGCCAAGAAGGGCAGGAATCCAGGGAGCAAGTGGTCATCTGCACCCGGCCCAGCAACCTGTCCACTTCGGATATAGAGTGCCATCTGAAGCCATCAAACACCACATCCAAAGGCGGCCAACAGGCCTCCAGTTCATTTACTGTATTAAGCGTGGCGGGAAGGTCACTGCGGAGCAACAAGACTTTATCTGCAAAAAAGCTCGCTAATGCCTCACAGCCTAGATCCAATATGCTAGTATTTTGGCGCCCATCCTCAGGGCGGTCAAGGATCGAACTACCCTAAACACTTGGGCCGGGCGAGAGCTTGCGGACGCGATTTCCGCAGCAAAGTAATCATGTTTTGCTGCTTTCGCTACCATCTCATACACCCTCATAAGCGTGCGATGATGTTCTTGCGATCTCGTCGCACGTTTTCCGCCACACTCACTCTAGTCGTCTCAATTCCCTCTTCTTCTCATGGAGCGCCATGGTGTACCACGGCAACCGTTTGAGTCGAGGGCAGAGAGGACATCTAGGGGCAATCGTATCGATGGCATCTGCCAGGCGGGATTGTCAGTCCTCCACCATGGAGTTCAACGAATTGCCAGGAGGCATCGAGTCCTGCAGAGCATTCCGAAATCCAATCAGATCCATTAGTCTCCGTGGGCGGACTAGAATACGTCCGCCGCTCAACTGGGGGAGGGGGAGGGACTTGATCCGGGCCTGTAGGGCGTAGTGGTCTGACCACGGAACGGCCAGAGCCGTATCCAGACTCACTTCTATCCCCGCGCCGAAGATCAGGTCGAGGGTATGGCTGGCGCAATGCGTGGGTCCAACAACAAATTGCGAGAGCCCCAGTGTCGTCATGGCCGACACTAGGTCTGTGCCAAGTCTTGGGGACGGCATGTCTGCATGGACATTGAAGTCCCCGAGGTTGATAAGCCTCGGGTACTGCAATGCCCAGGCGGCCGCCGCCTCCAGCAGGCTCGACAGGGCATCTGGAGGCGTGTTGGGCGGGCGGTAAACCAACCAGATGGCCAAGCTCTCAACTGAGCCCACACTAATACCAACACATTCCATTCCCCCGATGTCAGGCGCAGGAAGAGCCCTATAGGAGAAAGCCTCTCGGACCAAGATAGCCACCCCCCCTCCCCTACGGTGGGACAAAGATTGGTACACGACCGAGAAACTGGGGGGGGGCAGTTCTTTCAAAGTGACAGTTTCTTGGTTCTTCATCAGTCCTGGATCCCAGGATGGGAGGTAGGGGTGGCCATCTTGATCTGGAAGGCTGTCTCCTTCAGAGCCCTCCCTTTACCAATGATCCCAGGAATTTAGTGTGTTGGCCTGGGTTCAGATTCGTTTGAGAGCGTGGCTACTGGCTGATGTACTGGCAGCCCACTGCACCAGCAGATGCCCTGTCGGGCCTGCTTGAAGTGGTGACCACCTGGGCGTTGCAGTACCCAAGACTTATTATCTTGGGGGAATTCAACGTCCACGTGGAACTGCCTGACACAGGTTCAGGTCCAGACCTGGTGTCATCCATGGCAGCACTAGGGCTCTCACAATTTGTTACCAGCCCTACCAACAACCTGGATTTGATCTCAGGTGCAGGATTGGGTATGGATCTGATAGCCCACAGTACAGTGTTATGGTTAGACCACTACACCCTGAAGTCCCGGCTCAAGCTTCCACCTCCTCTCCCAAAGGGCAGAGAATGTATTCATGCCTGCCTACAAAGACTTATGGATCCAGAGGGATTCCTGGATGTTTTGCAGGACCCAAAGCCTGCAGGCAGTTCATTAGATAAACTGGTCGATGACTGGCATTGCCAAATGTCAGCCACCATTGATGCACCCCGACACCCTCCCATCGAAAGCCAGTCTCCTGTTGCACAGAGGAGCTGTGCTATAGGAAGCAAGAGGTGAGATGGCTAGAGCGAGTTTGGAAGAAGACTCGTGATGAGGCTTCGAGAACATCTTATAGGACGCTTGTGAGATGGCGCTGAAATTGACTAAATGAGAATTTTATGCTAGTTCTATCACATCCGCGAGCTCATGCCTCGCACAGTTATTTAGAATAATTCAATCACTTACTGCCCTGGAAGAAGGGCACTGAAACCATAGAGAATTGGATATCAGCTGTGAGGCATTTGCAAGCTATTTTGTGGATAAAATCTTGTAGCTCCAACATGACCTCCATCCAAACTTCAATACAGGAAAAGAGCTTTAGGCCCCATGGCTACCTTCAGAAGTATTTTTTGATCAATTCAAGTTTCTTACCAAGACCAAGGTAGAAAGGTTGCTAGCTTCAATAAGGCCTATCACCTGTTCTCTACACTGCTGTCCCTTGTGGCTTCTTAAAATGAGCGATGAGAGGATAGGAGGCCATCTCTTGGAAATCTGTCCCTGGTGATAGGGGCTTTCCTGGAGGGTCTGAAGGAAGCGGTGCTTCATCCTCCACTGAAGAAACAATTACTGAATCCACGCGACCAAGCAGTTGAGCGAGTGGCCATGGGCTAGTTGCTAGCCCATCTGAAGGAAACTTTGGTCTTTGTACCATTCCAGTTGGGCTTCCACCTGGACCCGGGATGGAGACAGCACTGGTTACCCTGATGGATGATCTCTAGAGACACTGTACGAAGGTGGGTCAGTGCTGCTTGTAGTGCTAGATTTGACAGCAGCATTCAATGTGGTAGATCAGTGTTCCCCAATCCCCGGGCCGCGAACCGGTACCAGGCCGTGGAGCCCTCGGTACTGGGCCGCGGCGGGGGATGAAGTGTGGACGCCAGTGGGCGCGCCTCCCTCCCTGGCACAGTGCTTGCTGCGCCGGGAGCGCCACACTGCGAGGGGGGGAGGCACAGGCACTGAACATGCAGGTGCGGAGCTGCCGTGCTTGCACATTTGTGCTTGCCAGCACCCGCGCCTCTCTCTCCCTGGCCCCGGCCCGAAAAAGGTTGGGGGCCACTGTGGTGGATCACAAGGCTCTTGCTCACCGCCTCATCGACTTGTGTATACAGGTGATAGCCCACCAGTGGGTTACCTCCTTTATCTGGGGTTGAGGGCACAGAGTCGCAATCAGGGAGAATCAGTCTTGCCTCTGTGGAGTTCCGCAGGAGACTGTTCTTTCTTTGACATTATTTACCATCTATATGTGACCTCTTGCCAGTCTGATCCAGAGTTATGGACTTGTCACCAATATGTGTCATATGACATTCTTTTGGGGTCTCCAGAGTTGCCCGGGAGACTTGACCTGGGCCAGGTGACCATTCTCTCTATGCTCAATCTTCTTCCAGCCTTTGCATTCCTTTGTAAATTACAGCTGGTCAGCTCCCCAACTACCTCCACTCCCGCTCACTGCAGGGAGCTCTGCCTTATCAGCATATGGCTTTGGTTCCCAGGGGAAAAGAATGATGGCCAGGGGTACTTCCTGGCATCCAGTAAAAGATCAGTCTGGATGTCTCCAGATTTTGTGCCTAAGAAGTTCAAAAGTGCTTTCAATGTGAACTCCTTTTTCCCACCCGTAGTTCCAGCACTATAAAAGGCTGACTAGATCCTTACTCTGTGTCTCAGTCAATTTTTTGTCCTGCCATGCTTTGAGATTTCTATCATGCTTTGCAAATACCTTCAATAAAGACTTTTTATTCTTTACCTGCAAATTGAAGTCTGTTAAGTCTATGGAATGGTCTCGCTGATGCTACTGAAACCTAAGTTCCTGACTTAAGCAAATGACACCCAATTCTATTGCCTGATGGGCTGTCAATCAAATTCCCCTCCAGACATGTTGAAAGAATTCCAACTGGCCCTGGCCCCTGCCTGGTGGAATAAGCTCCCAGAGAACATCAGGGCCCTAACGGAACTATTACAGTTGTGCAGGGCCTGTAAGATGGAGCTCTTCCACCAGGCTTACAGTTGAGGCCTGTTTGGTCAAACAAGTCCACTAACCTAAAGGGCCTCCCCTGCCACAATTTAGACAGCTCTCATCATTGACTTCCAGAAGAAGAACATCAGCGAAGATTCCACCAACTGTTTGGCTACTTTAACTGTTTTAACTGATTTTAAACTTTATTATATTGTTTATATCATTAATGTTGTGAACCATCCCGAGATGGCAGGCCCAATAGGGGTGGTCTATAAATATGACAAATAAATAAATAAATGTATTGATCTGTGCTGGAGATGGACAAAAACTGGAAAAATGTGGTTTGTGTTGGTTTGTAGTTTGCAGCTGAACTACAAACTGAACTAGGAGGTTCATTGCAAAGCAAGCGGAACTGCAAATGGAACTGGTTATAGCCTCACAAACCCCATTGAAAGGCACAGTCCCTTAAGACAAGGTTTGCAAAAAGCCTGAGAAACAACTGAGTAACAGGAAGCCTTTAAACTTTAAAGGGACTGCAGAGCCTGAAACAGCTGAGTGGCAGTCAGTGCCTCCCTGCCACCCAGCCGTTTCTGTAAATTTTGCAGGAAACAGCA
Source organism: Paroedura picta (assembly GCF_049243985.1). NCBI lineage: Eukaryota > Metazoa > Chordata > Lepidosauria > Squamata > Gekkonidae > Paroedura > Paroedura picta. The sequence goes on along the minus strand of NC_135371.1, from coordinate 134,937,105 downwards.
GGGGGGTTCAAAGAAAAGTTTGTTGAAGTTTGTGACAGTAGCCCCATTGCTAACCACAAGCAGGGCAACATTTGTGAAGAATGTTGCTTCATGGTTTGGTTCCTTCCCCCTAGTCTGTATTGTGCTGATTTGGGGAGAATCACCTGAACGTGGATACTGAAAAATCTTTGCCTGCCAGTTGTATATAAAATTCGCTATGTTCTTGAAGATTTCAGGTCCTGTTTTTTCAGTTTCCACCTAAGCAAGCAGGTTTGACTGCCTAACATTGAATATTAATGCTGTCTTTTAAGGGCTGGGGAATGTAGCTCAAGATGTGAAATGTAAGCTGTGCAATCCCAAGCATACTTATTCAAAAATAAGTTTCCCTGAGTTCAGAGATACTGCCTCTCTCCATATGCTCTGTCATAACAGCTAATGCTTAACAGGGCAGGGTCTTTTGCCAGATGCCAATCTGCAAATAGGCTGAACTAGAAAGTGCCCATACTTGTGCTGTTTCTATTGTAGCCCCCCTTATAAAATGGCATGCCTGAGAAGATCATGATTTTCCTGGCTTTCTGCAAAGTAAGCAAATCTGAATTATTCAAGAGGGCTTTTTTATGCAGGCAACAGAGTCTTACTACACTAAATGTTTCACAGACTTACTTGGATAAATGATTAGGAACTGTGGTCTACTATTCTTTATTGAAACTAGGGTTCTGTTACATATTTTTTCATCATTTAATGTGTTATATTAATACACTTTTCTTCAGTTCCATTTTTAGACTTCTGGATGATTCTACAACCCTAATTCCTATCTCAATGTTTATTGAATCTCTATCCTGTCAATAGTATTGACTCACTTGTGTAATCCACTTCAAGTGAGAAAGGGAAACTATGAATAACCCAAATAAAAATATGGCCAAGTAACTGGGCATAGGATTGTAGCTTTTGACATGAGTTAGAAAGCAATGGGAGCTATTTTTAAATTTAATGTATGGTATACAAAATTGATGTTTTATGTTCAAATTGCATCTACTTCTCAGATTTATATCCTGTACCTTTTCCAGTATATACACATTCCTGTTCCCAATGGCTCATAATTACAATAGGTTAATTTGCTGCCTTCTACAGGGCTGAACATTTGTTCCTTAGGCTGGGATTTTCATAGGTGACTTTTAGGCCCCATGAATCATATTGTCTTCCATTAACTGCTGCATCTAGGTCATAGGTTCCTTAGAAGTTCTTAGAAATTCTATCTATACTGTCTGTTGTCTGCTTAGATACCTCTGTTATAAACACTAGAAAGAAAACATTAAGACACATGAATGGACAGCAAAGCTCATAGTTGCTTTGTTTATCAATTTGCAGTCCATTTCAGTTTGCTTTGATCATAGGACAAGTTTGGTCAGGTACAGATCCAAAAAGCAAATCCCCACTCCGTGTAAGTCATAATTCTATTTCCTTTCATTTTCTACACGGATTGTTGATATTAATAATTTGAAAATGAGAATTTCCTTGTCAAAATGAGGATAGATTTGAGCACATGTACTTTCGGTATCAAAATTGGAAAACTATGTTTGTACCCAGAATATTCTACGTGTTAGGCTGTTGTTCAATCCTACTGTGATCCTGTTTGAATATTTGAAAATAAAGTTAAATACAACGATAAGAAAGTAGTTACAGCCAAAGGGCCAAACTAGGCAGAATGCTAGAAGAGATCTGTGATCACATCTACAACACACTTTTCTTGCTAAACAGAAGTTGAATAGGGACCAGAATGGGGATGCAAGGGAGAGGAAACACTGAGTTGTTTTTCGCTTAGTTTTTGACACATTGTGGAGAAAGCTAATTATCTGTCATTTCCCTCTCTACACAATACTGTGACCCTGATTCAAATTGTCTTCCTGTGGTTGGTATTTAGTAATCAAGAGCATGTGGAGATCACAAATCTTGGTCCCTAGATTTGGCCCCTAGATACAGATTACCATATACTGGAAATGGGAAAAATAAATAGGCCACACGATATGAGGAGCTAAGCATTTATTTATTTGTTTGTTTTTGTTTATTTATTTGTTTATTATAGTTATATTCCTCCCTCCCCATGAAGACCATATATATTGGAAATGGGCACAGTATTTACTTGTGAAGACAAATTGGGAAGGAGATTAGAATTGTAATGCACTTCAGACTAAATGATGATATTTCATAGTTTTGTTTGGGGTTTTGGACTACTGGATACTTATAACTGGAAAGACTATATCAGTCTTTTGGTAAACCCAAATATCATTGATGCTTTATGCACATTTGTATATTTTCACAGGGTTTTCTCTTTAAAACCTTTCTACCTTGACAGTCAATTTTTTTTTATTTTATCATCTTACTGAAAATAGCGAGGCAATAAAGTATTGTTATTGAGGGCACTGTGCTGAGATTGCTAAATAGAGGCTTCAGTGAGAAAAACAGTTAGAAACTTTATGTTCTTTTTATAAGTTCACTGATTACAGTAAACCCTTTTACCTCTCTCAAGTATTTGTATCTGAGCACTCTGTTGGATATCAAATGAATAGTTCCTTTGGCATTTTGGTACAATGTAGTTAAAGCTGAATGGAGTTTTCAGTTTAAAGAGTTTTCTTTTGGGGACCTATTAGTTAGGTCCCATCCTGCCATTTCTCAAGAACAGCTTGAAAACTATTATGTTAAAATGAAGCTAGTAGTACAGGCCAGAGGACAGCTTTGAAAATCACTCCTAAAATATAAGCCCCTAGATTGCATGGTTTTAAGAGAGATGCTTGTTACAACTTCATTTATATACCACAAGGGGGAAATGTGGCAAGAATGCTTGTAAATTTGTTATCAGTGGACTTTTTCTCACAACTAAAGGAAAATGCACAATAGATGACTTTAGAAGTTAGATGGTGATGTAATGAAGCACAGGGTAAGTTCAAACCAGAAGTATGTGTCAAATTCCATTCATCGAAAAGGCATGATGTGGAGGGGGGGAATTCTTAAGGAAACACACAACCTGAAAAAGTTTTAGTTTACAACTCAAACCATTTCAGCACTGAAGTCAACTGATATCTTCGATGTCTCCATTGCCCAGAATGCTGCATGGTTCATTCTTAAAGGGGTAGTAGCTTACAAACATAAACAATCAAACTTAAAACTTATGTCTTCCCAATTATGCAGAGGCACATTTATGTAGGTATGAAACTGTTCAGGCAGCAGTAGATGTGAGGCTAATTCTACGTGAGGCTAAAGCAGTAGATGTGAGGCTTTTTGCTGTAGGGCTTTTGAGATCTGCTCAGTTGGCCACAACTTTTGCAGTTCTCTTTTGGGAACATTTAGAAGTTTTTAGAGCACTATGAGACCTTTGTATTAAAGAAGAAGTATGAAGAAGGGCATGAACAAGCCTCTTGATGTAGAACTTAAGGTGATAGCAGACTTACTGGATGGTATGGAGTGCTAATAGCTTGCTGTACTGATATGTGAGGGCACTGACCTGCTAAATTTCCTCTCCTCCTAGGAAGCGTTTGGAGGAAGCTCCCTTGATGACCCAGGTGCAACGAGATGCTCAAGTGAAGGAGAAGCTGGAGCGCTATCCAAAGGTAACTTTGTGCTTTAAGGTCTCTTCAACTTTTGTGTAAATATTAAAGAAGGGGATAAGGTCTTAGGTATCTAGGGTTTTATCACAACTGACTATGTTTCCTCTTATGTAAATGGCTCCTTCAGTCTCACCAACTAAATGAATTACTCAGCTAGCAAATAAATGACAAATGGCTTTAGCATGATGGCACTCTTGTAGAATCCAGCAGAAATCTATCGTAGTAATAGCAATCAAACTTAGCATTTATATAGTACTTTTAGAGTGTTCAAAGAGCTTCACGTGTATTGTCTTGTTGTAAGCCAGGTGAGTCAGTTATGCTTCTCATATTAAGATGTGATGGCGAGACTAAGAACAATTTGCCACTGAGTTCATTACAGAGGTTAAGATTTGAATGGGAATGTCCTGGTTTGTAACTCAGTCCAGTGACATCTCTTGTAATTTCTTATTTGCCATATCCTCTTGGTATAGACTAAGATAACATTTTGAGAAGTCATACTGGCTGCTGTTTAATAGTAAGGTGCAGATTCATGAGAATGAGTTTGTCATAGTCAAAGCCAGGGGGCTACCTGAGTAAGCACATGCTCTTTGTCTTCACCTAGGTGGTATTGAGAGTGTACTTTCCTGACCGTCATATTCTGCAGGGCTTCTTCCACCCTAATGAAACAAGTAAGAGTATTTTGTCTTCTGGCTGCTGCTTTATCCTAGTAAAGTATAGAGACATAGAGGAACAATTCTTCCTTTTAGACCCTAGTGTTGTGTCTTCCCTCTTCTAGAGTCTTTATTTGGTTGGTGGTTTAGAAGGATCTACTGTAGCTTGGGCACTGTGAGCTATGTGAAGGAAGGCTGTGATTCTACTTTAAACAGGATGCGTTTCTGACAACGGCTTGGTAGCTTCTCTTCCAGTCCACTTAAAATGGTATTAGTCATTCCTAAATGAAACTATTGAACAACAGGGTGTTGGTCCAGTATAATGCCAGCCATAGCCCCAAAAAAGGTTTGGAAATATTGAATAGAACTTAAATCAGCCACTTTTCTTGAGTGTGCTGAGGCCAAAAGCAAAACCAGGCTTCCTTGCTCCTCTAAATAGCAAACAGTTAGAACTTCCTGGTGCATGACAGGGCACACACCCAGTTTCACTTACTGGTTCTGCCTTAGATCCAGGCCCATCTTGAAAACTAATTTTCTGTTGATCACATTGAATATCTATTCTTTCTTAGGCCTGACATGAGAACTCTTGGCAGGTAGCAGTTCTTTTGAACATCAGCTGCTTCCATTAGGGCTGCCTGGGGTGGATTTCAGAGGCTGCCGTTTGCATGGTGTAAATCCTTTACTGCAAAAAGAGAGACAGGTGTTTCAAAGAGCTCTGATTAACTGCTTTAGAATCACTTGTGCAATTGTTGCGCTTCCCTTTTAAGAAAAAAGGCTGGTTAAAGAGAACTGTAAAGAAGACTGGCCTTAATATTGTTTGTGGTGTTCAGTCTTTTGCTCTGTGTTCATCTCTATTTGACTATCACTTCCATTTAGAAACAGCTGTGTGCTTGCTTCATTATCTTTCTCTGATTCTGGTAGTATTGGTTGCCTGTGAAAGCCTCTGATCATAAATGGAAGGGCACTTGATTTACTCCATTCAGAGAAAAAGTGAAGCACTCACAGGGGCAGAGGGATGTCTTAGGCAGACAGGTAATATAAGAAAAGATGGCATTTGAAGAAGCTCCTTCATCCGTCCCGAGCCAAAAGACTGGTGCATAATGTGAGGCCATTCTGTATATTTGGGAAATTAAGCAGTTAGTGGGAGAACAGATTTTTTTCGTAATTTTTTATAGGCAGGAGGGGCAAGAATAGTGCTTTGGAGAGCAAAGGCTCCTTTTGAGGGGTATCCTATAATGGTGCTGGCCAATCAGAATTTCTGCTCTTGCTCTTTCTTCTCCATGGATCTTTAGGGTGGTGGTTGTGGTGATGTTGTGTAGTACATGGTAATTAATAGTTGATGACCATCAAAAGTCATTACATTCAAAATATCTCTTGTTCCATAAAGCCCTTTTCTGTTGCTCTGTTTAACAGTTGGTGCTTTGAGGAGTTTTGTCAGAAGTCACCTTGCTGATCCAGAGATGCCATTTTATTTATGTAAGTTTTGATTTATTTTAATTTTACAGCTGAAGTTCAGAATAGTGTCCTACTGTTCAGTATTAGAAAAAGAGATCTTTTCAGTATTTAGATGAGGGTATTATGTACCAACTCTAAATTTTAATTGTGATTGCAAGTAAGGCCTCTTGGGTGTGTGTATTTCTCTCCCACCTGCCCCCAATTGTTTTCCTGAGCCAGCCTTTTTTTTCTTGTTATCTTCCTAATCAGACTTCTGTGTTTCACCTCAGTTATTGCACCTCCCAGATCCATCCTGAGCGATGACAGTTTGACCCTCTTCCAGGTAATGGTTATATTCCTCTGTCATGTCTAATTTGTTTCCTCGTTGAAAAATATGTTGCTGTTTTTTTCTTTTAAAAAAGGATTTGAGTAATTATCAGTGTGACTCTTGATTAAAGCAAGAATAGATTGAATTTACCGTTTCAGAACCTGTCTTCCCTCCCTTGTGCTGAAAAATAGTTTGAGGACTGTGTTGATGAGAATAGACACTTTTTGACAAGCCTCTTTTTGTAAGAGTAAAACATGGTTGATGGAAAATTTACATAAATCCTTCACTTCTGTGAAGAAATTGCAAGAGTGGGAGGTCTGGACTAGAGTACAGAGGCAGATCACCAGCATGACAGGGAGGTGAGACATTAATAGAGTGAAGGGACTTTTAAAATGACAAATGATTATATCTATGCTGTGGAATTGGTTTGGCTTGGTACTGTTTTCAATACTGAGCAGGAGAGATAGCTGCAGCTCATTTTAGTGCTGAAAAGATACTGTTTCTGGAACTCTTCTGTAGGAAGTCACCCCAGCTATTCAAACCTTCATTGGAACTTGACTAAACCAAACAAGACTATGTAGCATTTTAATCACACACTTGCTTGATTACTCAGAAATCAGCCCCTGTATGTTCAATGATGCTTGCTCACAGGTGAGTATGTATAGGATTGCATCCATAGCCTCTTCAGCTTAGAACAAAAAAAAAGGAGGGGATGCAGGAGAGACTATGTGAACCCATAATATGTTTTAGTATTCTTGAAGGAGAAAGTAAAGATTAAAAGGATTCACGGTGACCCTTACACTGTCCACTTAGATCCTTTACCCTTTAGATAATGCCAGTGAATTAGCTAAGAAGGGAGCAGTCTATTCATAGAATCATAGAATCATAGAATCATAGAATCATAGAGTTGGAAGGGGCCATACAGGCCATCTAGTCCAACCCCTGCTCAACGCAGGATTAGCCCTAAGCATCCTAAAGCATCCAAGAAAAGTGTGTATCCAAGCTTTGCTTGAAGACTTCCAGTGAGGGGGCACTCACCACCTCCTTAGGCAGCCTATTCCACTGCTGAACGACTCTGACTGAGAAAAACTTTTTCCTGATATCTAGCCTATATCGTTGTACTTGAAGTTTAAACCCATTACTGCGTGTCCTTTCCTCTGCAGCCAGCAGAAACAGCATCCTGCCCTCCTCCAAGTGACAACCTTTCAAATACTTAAAGAGGGCTATCATGTCCCCTCTCAACCTCCTTTTCTCCAGGCTGAACATTCCCAAGTCCCTCAACCTATCTTCATAGGGCTTGGTCCCTTGGCCCCAGATCATCTTCGTCGCTCTCCTCTGTACCCTTTCAATTTTATCGATGTCCTTCTTGAAGTGAGGCCTCCAGAACTGCACACAGTACTCCAGGTGTGGTCTGACCAGTGCCGTATACAATGGGACTATGACATCTTGTGATTTTGATGTGATGCCTCTGTTGATACAGCCCAAAATGGCATTTGCCTTTTTTACCGCTGCATCACACTGCCTGCTCATGTTTAGTTTACAATCCACAAGTACCCCAAGGTCTCGTTCACACACAGTGCTACCTAGAAGCGTATCCCCCATCCAGTAGGCATGCTTTTCATTTTTCTGACCCAGATGCAGAACTTTACACTTATCTTTATTAAATTGCATCTTGTTCTCATTTGCCCATTTTTCCATTGTGTTCAGATCTCGTTGAACTCTGTCTCTATCTTCCGGAGTATTTGCCAGTCCTCCCAATTTGGTGTCATCTGCAAACTTGATGAGTAGTCCCTCCACCCCCTCATCTAGATCATTAATAAATATGTTAAAAAGTACCGGGCCGAGCACCGAACCCTGAGGTACCCCGCTACTCACCTCTCTCCAGTCTGATGAAACACCATTGACAACAACTCTTTGAGTGCGGTTCTCTAACCAATTCCCTATCCACCTAACGATCTGAAAATCCAGATTGCAGTCCTTCAACTTATCCATCAGAACATCATGGGGAACCTTGTCAAAAGCTTTACTAAAATCCAAGTAAATGACATCAACCAAATTTCCCCGATCCAGCAAACCTGTTACTTGGTCAAAAAAGGAAACTAGGTTGGTCTGGCAGGACCTGTTGGAGACAAATCCATGCTGACTTCCTTGGATCACCAAATTGTCCTCCAGATGTTTGCAGATCGCTCCCTTTAATATCTGCTCCATTATCTTCCCCACAACAGAGGTCAGACTCACTGGTCTGTAGTTTCCCGTGTCATCCTTCCTCCCTTTTTTGAAGATCGGAATAACGTTTGCTCTTTTCCAGTCCTCCGGGACATCTCCAGTCCTTAAAGAGGTTCCGAAGATGATGGACAAGGGCTGTGCAAGTTCTCTGGAAAGTTCTTTGAGTACTCTCGGGTGCATTTCATCTGGACCAGGGGATTTGAACTCATCCAGTGCAGCTAAATGCCTCTCGACCACCTCTCTATCCATGTTAACCTGCCACCCAGACACTATCCTTTGGCTACAGCCATCTCTAGATGTGCCTAAACACTTAGACCTGTGGGAAAAAACAGATGTAAAATAGGCACTAAGCCTTTCTGCTTTCTCTGCATCTTTCGTTAGAGTTTGTCCATCCGCACCCAACAGCGGGCCTATTGCCTCCTTTACTTTACGTTTGCTCCTCACGTAACTGAAAAATCTTTTCTTGTTACAATGGGCTTCCCTGGCCAATCTTAGCTCACTCTCAGCTTTGGCCTTTCTGATGATTGATCTACAGTGCCTAGTAACCTGTAGGTACTCTTCTTTAGAGCTCTGTCTTTCCCTCCATTTCCTGAACATTTTCCTTTTCTTTCTTAGTTCCTCTTGAAGTTCTCTGTTCATCCAAATAGGCTTCTTAGAGCTCCTGCAGTGTTTTCGTATTTCTGGAATAGTCATTGATTGAGCATGCAATAGCTCTTGTTTGAGCAGCGCCCACCCTTCACATGCTCCCTTCCCTTCCAGCATTCTCGTCTACATTCTCGTCTATTCAGAAGATTCTACCTTTAAGGAGCCTTGGTCGGCACTTTTGACACTGTCTACACTTTCCCTCAGAGGCGTCTTTCACATGCTGGAGCTACTGTTGGAGCAGAACTGCAAACTTCTGAATTTTTATATGATCTAAAATGCATCTTGTGTGAACTGAATTCCTATAGGGCTTGCTGAATATCAGGCAGCATTGTCTTACTTGATGCTGCTGAAATTGACCCCTCTTTAGGAGAATGGCATGGTTATTAAAGAAGGTATGAGCCCTCCCATCATATCGGCACCTCAAGTATGTGTGTATCATACTGAGTTTTACCTTGGTTCCTAGCACTGGTCACCTTTAATACAGTCCAAGAAGTTTGCATTGATGATCAATACTGAAGGTCACTGCAGTGACTTTCCCTTCCTTACTTTTCTTGGGATTAATTTTCTAATTTCCGTAGTTTTCTTCCTGAATATGGGACCATGCAGACTAGGAGTGTGTATGGGGGAAAAAAGTTTTTTTCTTAAATTCATGTATATTGGACCCCCAAAATATAGGTATTTCTTGATATTTTCTGAACCTCAATATTGGAATGGTATTTGGATTTGGGAATATTTGGGAATCTGAATTTCTTTTTTTTGGGGGGGGGGTCCATTATACCCAATGGGAGCTGTTATAGTTAATGGCAAATCTGTCTTGGGGTATATTCAGCTGTTGCAGGGGGAGGTAGAGGCATCAAACCTGCAGCAAAGCTGTTGTTGCCTCTCCTCCAAAGAATTCTCCAAGTTTTAAAAAGATTGGACCAGGGAGTCAAAGAAGGTGCCCCCATCCTCCATTGCTTCCAATGGGGGGGCGGGGCGGAATAGCAAGGCAATTCAAGCCATGCAGAATGTCCTGGAGTATCCTTGCAATAGGAAAGAATGTATGTTTGGAGAGGCATTTTTGTAAGGCCAGGAGTAAAACCAGTACCAATGTGGCATTGCCAAAATCTAACAGGTCCATTCTGAGAATCTCTGAAATAGAAACTGAAGTAGAATCTTATATCATTGAAGGCTGAGGTGGCCAGTGCCGCAGTGTGGAGAGGAGGGGTGGTGGCGGTGTGCCAGCCGGCGGCCCCACGCAGGCGCAGAGCTTGGTGCCTGCATGCGGCCGCCAGCTGGCGCATCATCGCCACCCCTCCTCTCCATGCCACAGCACTGGCCTCCTACACACCGCCGTCAGACTTTGGTGATCGCCAAGGTAGTCAAACCGCACTCAACCCAAGTGCCCATCTTGTAGTATCCAGCAGCAGAACCCAGTGACTTTGTGGCAAATACCAGTTCAGTAGGACTGATGCCAAGCACAGAAAACCAAACCAAAGGGGACCAATTAAAGGCCTGAGGTCCTTGGCCTCACCCTCCTCCAAATACACACACAACCACCAGGCCCTAACAATAAGTAACAATCAAAACTGCAAGCCACAAAACCAGAAGAAACTAAAAAATAAGACTAAAACCAAAGGGAACCAAAGAAAGGGGCTTAAGGGTCTTGGCTTCACCCACACATAAACAACCTGCCACCCACTAAGCCCTAACAGTAAAATAAGAAAACTTAAAACAAATGTTTTTCAGTCAAACCAGTCGCTATGTTCACCTTTCTCCAGGCAGGTGGCAGAACCTGATCCGAAGTCCACAGCAGTGTCGCTCAGGCACCAAATGTCAGGTTCAGAGCAGCAGCTGAAGCCAAAGCCAGCGCATACTCTCCAAACTCTCAGCAATGGAATCTAGAGCTCAGCCAGAGTCTTGCTTTTATGCTCCTTGCCTATGCACAGAAGAATTTTAAAAAAGAATAAATTTATAAAAGCAATGTTCCACCTAACCTGAAATTCTATTTGCCAAATTGCCACTACTCCTTTCCCTTTGTCTTCTTTTCCCTGGGAATTGGGCAGGGAAAGCTAGGAAGTTACTTAATTGGATGTCGCTTTTGAAGCCAACAATCTTGCAAGTTGCAGATCTGCAATGCAGAATCATTTACAAAAGCATTGCAGTGATTGGCTCCAAGGCACCCTCAAGGTATGATTAGACTGCAGAGATGCCTCTTTCTCCTCCCTAATGCTGCCCTTGAAACCAAAGGTGAGAAAGCCCCTTACAGGAGAACTGAAAGTTAACTCTACAGCTCTTTAAACCCCTCTACCACCAGCTTTTCAATATAGCCAAATATACCCAGGGGGGGAAATGACTTTATTCAGGATCAGCAAGACTGGTAACCAGTCAGATTCTCTGATCTGTATGCAGCTTTAAAAATACACCCCAAAATACCAGTAAGGTATTTTTTGGATATTTTATTGGCTTGGATACAACCAAATGTACACCCCTAAGACTTGTTTCCTCTTCTCGCCCCCGTTCTTTCTTTTGAACTTCATACCCTTGGGGCCTCAGACAGGAGTACACACTTGCCAAGTTAACAGTCTGTCTCTGTTTCTGGAGGCTTGAAAATCTGTGCTTTTGATTTTAGAAGATGAAGAACTGCTTGCACAAAAGTGTTTTTAGTTGAACTAGCTGGGGTTCAGATTTTTTGGGTGGAACTGAAAGGGCTAAGCCAACAAACTGACTGGCTATAGCTTTCTTGCCTATAGAACACTAGGCAAAACCAGAGCTGTCATAAACCATTGGTCATTTGGAGGTTGACTGGTCATACATAATGTAATGGGAACTGTTTGCATACTGCATGTCAAAACCTCTTGGGCAGCATATTGAATTAGGGAAGGATTAGTGCTCCTCTGAAGTTGTTTATAATGGAGCTTTCCAAATTCCACTTCTTCCTAGCCAGGCCATGTGGATGAGACATAAGTGCAGCTGCTGTCAGATTACTGAATTTATAAAGAGCCAATAGCTAAAGTACCTGCATCCAGGCTTTAATCCTGTCCCCTTCTTGATGCATGTGGCTTGCTGTACCCCGCCCCCCGCCCCAGACAAGAAGCTTCAGTTAAACTTCTGTCATCAGTGCAACTCTACATTGGGACTGTGCTTGTGCAGGCCTATCTTGGGTAGGATTTTTTAAAGCTTTAAACAGTCACGGGGAGAACTCCCCTCCTGAGCTGATGCAATGGCCTTTTTGAGTCCAAAACAACACATTATCCAGTGGGGAGCCTCCCACAACCTCAATTCCTTTTCTGCTGCTGGGTAGATAGGATCTCTCTAGCAATCACTCTGTGCTTCCCATTTGTTTTTTCAATGTGGTTCTCCTCCTTAGTGTTTTCATGTGAGTTGTGTCCTGTATTGGATCATCAAGGGACATTTTTTTAGGTGGTGAGGTGGCTCTTGCTGACAATGAACCAGTCAGAATGCATCCCTGTCAGAGCCTTCTGGAAAAATTACCTCATCACTCTAATTCTTCCCCTTCCATTCTGTGGCTCTTTGGTTCTGATGTAGAGCCAATTATGCCATGTTTTGCTTTGGCTTTGAAGATAAGAGGTCTGTGGCCTGCTAGGCCCAAATAGAAACATCTGCAAGATGGAACCAGCGAGACATAGTGCATAGTAACCCTTGGGAGGAGGGAATAGGGTTGCTTTGCCTGACAAATGCCCTTTAAAGAAGGTGAGGGAAAGCAAACACAAGGAAAAGACAACCCCTTCCTCCAACCATTCTCTGCCTAGATTCCCCCTGCAATCCAATGTTATTTTGGTCTTTTCTCGTACTCCCATCATTGCACGTATCTTTCCTAAATATGCAAATGTCAGTGGGTGAAAAGGAAAGAACCAGCCCTCCATGTGAGGACCTGCTTTCTCTCATGTTGGAACCATCAAGACCCACTCTGAGGATGCAGTTATGCTCTCCACAGTGGCATTCTATCTACAACAGTAGAAAATTCAATGAAGCGATGTATCTCAAAAATTGTTCTTCTTTTTTACATGTTATCCTAGATGTTCAAAATCACGTAACAAATCATCAATGGGATGATAGCCAGAACAGGGTCCAGATACTGTTTTAAAACTCATTTTCAATAAAATACCTTTAAACAGTGGCTAAACCCTCATATTATAGTCTCTCCTAAATCCTCTATGAGTGATAAATTTAAGCATTCATATCTTCAAGTATAAATTGGCTCACAAGGTACTTGGCGAAACCCATGAACGCCATAGCTTGGATAAAAGTGAAGTTTATTTTTCCTGCCACTTCATTGATTTTTCTTTCCTTCTTGAACTGATCTGCTTAATCAATGAATTGTCTTTATCTGCTGCTTTATCTACAACTGTAACCTGATTTTTATTCTCAACACTCTCACCCTGGTTTGCCAAGTTTATAATCCCTCCAGCAAGTGCTTTGGTTGATAGGGATCTCAGCTTCATATGATACCCTCAGTGTTTCCAGAGTTTGAGTTTGAAGGAAAAGGAACTGTCTTTTGTTCTAGCTCAGGAAGTCAGTTAAAAACCTTTCCAGTTGATCGAATGGGGGACTCCACTTCTATCTCTCCTAATGAGAAACTGTGCCTATATGCTGAATAAATGTTAAGGATGGCTAAGGTATTAGTTATAGATGTCACAGTGTCTGGTAACAAGCCCAATTCTCTGGGCATTGTGGCCTTTTTCATAGAATTATAGAATCATAGAGTTGGAAGGGGCCATACAGGCCATCTAGTCCAACCCCCTGCTCAATGTAGGATCAGCCCAAAGCCATGTTAAGATGGCATTCACAGTTGCATCAAACCACTCTTCCTCCAGATATATGCTGTAGGCTGGAGGACTTGCCCTTTGAGGGTTTAAGCCTATTCTCACTGCTTCATACTATACATCAACAAATGTTTGCTACCCCCTTCTATTGCAGTAAGTACAGCAGCATCAGAGTATTCCCAGAATCCTCATTGCCAATATCAGCTTCCTCCTTTTCAGAAAAGCACCTTTATTCGACCTAGGTCAAGAAGCCACCAGATTCCTCAGAGGGAACAAAGTCAATAGCAGCAGAAGTTCTGATTAGAGGTTCAGCCTCAGTCAGAAGCCCCCTTCTTTAGGGATTGGCTTGTATGCTTTTATGCAGAATGGCAGGTAGTTGGGCTTTAACTAGTTTGTAGTAGGTTTTTTTTAGAGTTTACTTCCACTGTCCTCTTGCGCCCTTGTTGCAGCAGCTGTGGAAAACCAGTCCCTCAAATTCCAGGTGCAGCTTCATGAGCTTTTACAGAAAGGAGTAGTTGGAAAAAGTTCCCTCTAGCCTTCATACTTGGCAGTTTCACTTAAAGTTTTTCTTTTTTAACAACAACAACAACAACAACAACAAATTGGGGCTGTAAACTCATCCTTGATTTGAGGAAATTAAAATAAGTCTTTGAAAGTTTCAAAGTTCATAATGGTCTCTGTTTCATTGGTTGTGGAATTCCTTACTTTGGGCTCTTTATCTGGGGTAATAGATCTTAAAGATACCTATTTCCACATCACCATCCTATGCACAGGAAGTACCTCTGCTTTAGACACAATTCTGAGATTTTCCAGTATTTTCCTCTTCCCTTTGGCCTAACCATGGCATCTAGGGTTTTTACCAAGTGCATGGCTATGGTGGTGGCACATTTGAGAACTCAAGAGGTGTGTGATTTTCCCTACTTCAATGACTGGTTCCTTGTAGCTCCCTCCAAGAAGCATCTGATGGAAGATATAAATCAGGTTGGGTGACCTGCCAAAGGCTAGGGCTAGTAATTAATAGGAGAATGTTCCAGTTGGAGCCCCTCACATTTCGTTCCATTGAGGCTACCATTTACACCTCCAAAGCCAAGACTGCATCTAACAGTATGAGGAATTTAGCCCATCCCACTTTTGCCCTTATCACAAAACAGGGTAAGGAGCATCAGGATATTAGTGTCATGCTTTACTAGAAAGAGGTGGCAATCCGGTAAGGCAATTTAGTGCCTAGTTGGTTGGTGGCATCCTTTACAGCAGTCATTCCCCTAGCTAGACTTCACATGTATGAGTTGCAAAACTGGTTTGTTAGGAAATTTGACCTTAAGAGACATGCCCCAGGAGACTGCTTCTGTTTCCACAAGGACAGTAATTAGGTCCTTGTGTGGTAGAAGGAGGATGATAACTTATTCTAAGGTGTTGATTTGGGGTTTAGGGTGCCATTAACTACCATTAACAGTGGTGCATCCTTGATAGGATGGGGAGCCAATTGTGAGGCCCTTTCTATATAAGGAAAATGGTCTTTGCAGAGCAGAGGGCTTCGTGTTAATATTATTGAGCTGCAAGCAGTTCACTTTGCCCTTTGCTCCCTCACAAATATTCTCCCAGGAAAGAAGGTTCTAATTCAGACAGACAACACAGCCTCCATGTTGTATTTGAACAAGCACAGGGTTCAAAGACCCTGTGTGCTGAAGCAGTTGCTGTCAAGAATCGTATTTCCATCAGGGCCATTCATATAATGGCTTCCCTGAACTTTAAAGTTGACCAGCTAAGCAGAGTCTACCTTTCAAACTATGAATGGTCTGTCCAGGCCAAGTATTTTGTTCAAGTGTTCACATGGACTTGTTTGTTACATATGAGTCCAGAAAAGCCCTAAGATTCTGTGGCCTGGCAGGCAGCAACCCCACATTCTATTCCTGCCCTCCATTTCCCCTTTGGGGCCAGATTCTAAGGAAGATTATTGTGGAGAATGTGGACTGCATTCTTGTACCTGTTTTAGCCATGGCAGAAATGATTTGTGAGACTCCTTCAGCTTGCAGATTTGGAATACATAGACATTCTTTTGGTCCAGGACACTTCTGACATAGAGTCCACTGTTACACTACAGTGTAGAATGCCTGCATCTAACAGCATGAAGAATTTAGATCCAGGTTCCACTTTTGCCCTTGAATCATAGAACAATAGAGTTGGAAGTAACCTCCTGGGTCATCTATTCCAATCCCCTGCACTATGCAGGACACTCACAACCCTATTGTTCATCCACTGTAACCTGCCACCCCCTTGAACCTTCACAGAATCAGCCTCTCTGTCAGATGGCTATCCAGCCTCTGTTAAAAAATTTCCAAAGATGGAGAACCCACCATCTCCCGAGGAAGCCTGTTCCACTGAGAAACCGCTCTAACTTTCAGGAAGTATGACATGTTAATTCAGGCTAGGAAGCCCTCTACAGGGTATTTCTACTCTAGGAAATTGTTGTTGTTTGAGGACAGGGCTAGCACCAAAGGTTTATGACCTTTCACTTGCCTGGGGCCATTAGTTTTCAAATACTTATTATCTTTAGCACATGGGGGGCTGGCAGTGTCCTTCATTAAGATACACCAGGCAACCATTCAACACATTATGATATGTTGAAGGTTGTTCTTTGTTGGCCCACAAGATGTCCCAATGCTTCCTTAAGGCCCTAGTTAATGTTTTCCCCAGATTCCTAACATAGTTCCACAGTGGTCTCTCTACCAGGTCTTAGCAAGTCTCATCGGAGCCCCTTCAAGCCTTTAGCCTCTTGCTCACCGGTCATACTGCCTAGAAAGGTGGCATTTCTAATAGCAGTTAGGTTTCTTAGGAAGATGAATGTGTTGGCAGCCCTTATAGTGTACCTGTTTTTCCTAAGATCTTCAATGAGAAGGTAATGTTACACTCTAGCTCGGAGTTTTTGCCCAAGGTAGTTTCTAAGTTCCATTTTGCTCAGGAGGTGATCCTACTTGTTTTTTCCCATCTATTTCAAGGACAGAGAAAGCCTTGCTTTTCCTGGATGTCAGGAGGGCCCTACTGTATTATATTGACAGAATAAGGCCTTTCCAGTGGGACAAGGGATATTTATTTATTACGCAATCCTAAGAAGGGCAATCAGCTTCTTCTCAGTCCATAGCTAGGTGCATTATAGTAGCCATCTGGTCTTGTTATGAGACCTCTAGCAAGTCCTTTCCATGTCATTAGGGCTTTTCCACCAGGGCACAGGAGTCTTCAGTAATTTTCCTTCACAGGGTTACAGTAATCTGTAAGGCCACTGTGTGGCTGGACCTGCAATTGAGGAATGATGCAGAGGTCAGCAAGGCAGTTCTCCAATTGTGGCTTCAATGAGAATGTCACTCCTCTTCCTTCTTAATGAGTAGCTCAGTAAAATCCAAATGTGGGGCTGCACTGAAGATGGAAGATGAAAATGAAGTTACATTAATTCTGACATTAATCTACGTCTGCTGTGCAGACACACATTCCCTCCCTCCTGTCCCCCTGTGATTGTTTAAAGATAGAAAAAAATCCTATCCAAGGCAGACTTGTGCAAGTGCAGTCCCAGAATACATTGATGAACATCAGTTACAGGTAATTGCAACTTTGTTTTACCCCTGAAAACATATTGGTTTCTGCATGGTTTACTAATAGACCTGTGTTTATCATCACAGTGTTTGTGTTGATCTCCTTCCCCTGACCAAAAAAAACATTTTGGTTCTACTCACACTTTACAGCATGGGCGTGTATTTATTACTAAAGGTTCTGGAGCTCAGGCATGTTGGTTGTATTTTCTTCTGTCAAAGACATTTCTGCAGAATCAAAGGGAGTCCAAATACATTTCATCTGTTCTATGATGGGTTTGCAAATCCCTTTCCATTGCTATTATACTCACAGGTAACCTGAAGAGAAGGATTTTCTTGCTGTGAAAACATTTTCTTGCTGCTGCACTTTTATATTATCATTATACTGTGGTACAATGCAGACTATAGCACAGGAAAGGAAATATGCACACTTTAAGGGTATTTTTAAAGTCAAAAATGGATCAACTCAAAATTCATAAAATGACTGAGCATAGCTGTCAGGCCTAGGGAGGTGATAGTTGTCAGTGCTGATTTTAGTTCTCTTTCCTTTTAACTATATTTCTGCTCTATTAAAAAGTGTGCATATGTATCAAAGTCATGCATAGCTTCCCAGATAATGTAAAAATGGAAGAGTCACAAATGAGATGGAGTACTTTTTCTTTTAATTACCTCACCAAAAATATGCAGTAACCATATGTAACACTCATAGAAGTGCAGTTATCTCAGCTGCTGCAACAGAAATGATTAGATTTGAGTGCAGTAACACCTTAGAAACCAACAAAATGTTCAGAGTATAAGCTTTGGAGAGTCAAAGCTCCCTTTGTGATATACTAAAGAGAGCTTTGACTCTTGAAAGCTTATACAATGAAAATCTTGTTGGTCTCTAAGGTGATCTTGGACTCAAATCTAGCTGCAGACCAACACAGCTACTCTCTGAAACAGAAACTGGTGTCCTGTCTAGTAGAAATGTCACATTATCCAGGGTACAATATATTTCTGAAGATAACTATGTGAGACCAAAGACGTTTCAGTTTGTCTTAATGCATAGAGCTCCTGCTGCATGGCCTGTGGCCTTTGAAACCAACGGGAATATCAGACATAGATTGTGATACAACATGGGAGTCAGACATTTGAAGGGAAAGTCAAGAGTTCCAATGGGCTAGTAGATGCTTCTCTGATGAGCCTAAGCAGCATTTTGGGTCCTGACTGCAATGTCTTTGGAAAATGTAATTTTGTCACAGCACCAGTGTGATATTCAGAGGTGACATGAGAACTGTTTGCAGCAAATGAGGATCAAATGCAGTTTTTTACGTGGGCAGTGAAAGACTTTGGAAGCTGTTTAGCACCTGAGTCTGGCATCTGCTCAGATGTGCTTGCAGTCCCTCCATGCTGGAACAGAAGGCTCTGTGCCTTTGGTTTTGAGTCATAATGTCATCTTGGTGGGGAGCAGCCAGTTCAGTGTCTTCCCCCTCCCCCTTCAAAGCCACTTAAGATACTTTGATTAATAGCAGAAGTGCCAGTGGAAAGGTCCCTTGTGTCTTTGATCCGGGTGGCTTTCCCACTCATTTGGAAAGCAGCTCCTCCCATCTTCCCTTTGTTTTGTGCCATCTTGGCGACAGCTGCCAACCAGCGCATTTTTTAAAAGATTCCCACACAATTTCTGGGAAGATGAAAAATCAGATGTTTTCTCTGGAACCCTGAGAAAGTTTAGGGGAAACAGGACAACTAAGATCCTGATTAAAATGACTGATTTAAAATTAATATATGAAAATGGGAAGTTATATTTACTGCTGCTGTTTGACCTCAGCCCAGAGGCCAAATCAGGCCTACAAAGCAATTTTAACTGAATTTATGAAATTTTAATCCAGATGCAGTAAAATCTTTGACCATAATCTCCAAAGGAAAATGAAATCCATTTTGGACCACTGTGAGTGACTTATACACCAGTGTTTAAATTTAATGGTAGAAAAGTACAAGAGTCCAGTAGCACCTTAAAGATTAACAAAAGTTTGTGGCAGGGTACGAGCTTTCATGCATCACTGCTTCCTTCTTCAGATAGAGCTAGAATGTAAATCCATCTATCATAATTATTGGAAAATGAAGTGATTTCAGGTGCCAAATGACAATAGACAGGTGAATGACATGATTGGATTAGGGCTAGTAGGCATGAAGAAATCAGCATTAGTTTCAGAAATCAGAGAGGAAGTCTAGATTAAGTCCAGGTGGGTGCATTGTCTTGGGCTTCATTATCAGTTGCAACTTGGCAGTCTTGCTTTTTAATTTCTCTTCACAATTCCTTTCTAAGAGAACTGTTGCTTTTAGGTTGAACTTTAATGATACTGCTGTCTTAAGCTGCACATATAATACTTTGGCCATGCACAAGCCCATGTGTTCTACATTGTGTAGCCAAATAGTGGGGTAAGTTTATAGGCTGCATGGAGGAACTGCCTTAGCTGCTATGCCAAGTGAGGTGATCCAGTCAGGGATGGACTTAAGAGTCATCAGGACTCCTGCCTGCAAGCAAACTACTGCAAGTCTACTGTAAGCAAGCCTTCCATTTGACGTAATTAACGGAAGGAGTAGGAGCCTAGTTTGCTTATGAGTCTATGAAATCACTGAGAAATCTATGTGTGGACAAACCTTAGGTGTTGAAAAATAGAGTGCTTTTATTACAAATGCCAGTGCTCTCTGGCACATCACTAAAGAACTAGGAATGCACCCAAATTCAGAGTTCTGCATTTTTAAAAAACAGTACCACCCAGGATGAGGTGCAGACTGTGCCAGCTGTTATTGGGATGTACCCCAGGAAAAACACCTGGTGCAGACCCTAAACAATAACTTCTGGAAGAAACGAGTCCATATACTCATTAAAAAGAAGCATCAAATTCACATGAGTGAGTCCTTCCTCATCCCTTTCCAAATTCTTGCTTTTCTTTGCCTGAGATCATATTGCCATAACTTCCTAGGCTGCTGCTGCCTTTTCCCAGTTTAGGTTGGCTGATTTTGCATAACATTTTGCTCTCCATGACTTGTATAAACCTTCATTCTCCTCTCTCTCTCTCTCTCTCTCTCTCTCTCTCTCTCTCTGACTTATGCTTGGAGTCAGTGGAGGCTCCATGCTGCAATGGCTTGTGCTTGGATAGCCTTTCCCTGCTGCTGGAGAACTGAGAGCTTGGCAAAGCCTGAAGGGGGCTTTCTTTTCTGGAGAGAAATGGGTGCGGAAACTGCTCCAGCTTTCATGTCCCTGGCAATTTCGTTATTGTTGGATGCCCTTTTTATAGGCTGCTGTTACTAATCGGGATGTTTTGCCTATGTCCCTGTACTCCTGGGACGAGGAGGTGTTTTGTTATTGAACCTGTCTCAGCACTAGAGCAAGGGGTAGTACTGAGGCGGGAACACTGGTTCAACTTGGTTTCTTCTACCCCTGAATTATTTGTTGAGCAGTAAAATCATATACCTGGATGTGTGCCCTGCAGAGTCCTGGTTTAGGTCTTTAATGTAATTTATATGGAAATAGAGATTTCTCTTATTTTGGGGTGGGGCAGAAAATGCAAGATGCAGAGGAGCACAGGCCAAAGTTTAATGTACAGCATATGTCAATATTTGAGAGGGGTTACACACTTTTATGGCATGTATAAATTTAACATATTAACAAACAAAACTAATCAGAATTCTCAAAACACCAGATATATAAGTGCTTAGGTAGATCTGTTGGAATGGGGGGTATGTAATCAAAGAACCAGCTTGGTGTAGTGGTTAAGAGCGGTGGAAGGGGCCATACAGGCCATCTAGTCCAAACCCCTGCTCAATGCAGGATCAGCCCAAAGCATCCAAGAAAAGTGTGTATCCAACCTTTGCTTGAAGACTTCCAGTGAGGGGGAGCTCACCACCTCCTTAGGCAGCCTATTCCACTGCTGAACTACTCTGACTGTGAAATTTCTTTTCCTGATATCTAGCCTATCATCTGACAAGCTGGGTTTGATTCCCCATTTCTCCTTCACATGTAGCCAGCTGGGTGGCCCTGGGCTCATCACAGTCCTATTAGAAGCTGTTCTCACAGAGCAGTCTGTCTCAGAACTCTCTCAGCCCTTCCTACCTCACAGGGTGTCTGTTGTAGGGAGAGGGAAGGAAGGCAATTGTTAGCCACTTTGAGACTCCTTCAGGAAAAACCAACTATTCTTCATCGTCTGAGGATGTCTGGTGCTAGGCTTTATAGTTGCTTGCATTCTTTCTCATGATGTTACCTGTTTCAGGCCTTCAGTAAACTATGGAGACCAGTTTCAGTGAAGTGGAAAGAGAGAGTGTGTGGCAGACACTCACTAAAGCAGAGTAGTTACAGCATTCAGCTCTTTTAATAACCGCTGCAGCTGTGATGAAGGAATCCTCTACAGCCATCAGGTTTGCTTAGTGGTGCTTAGCAGAACAGCCTGCTCAACCACGATTATACGTGCTAGGGTTAGTGTCGTACTCTACAATCTGTGGAGCAGTGGTGAGGTTGTGGAAGTAAAATTCTATATGAATATCTGAATTTTTCTTCTGTTTTGAAAAATTATGTTCACAGTTGAAGATAATGCATTAGCATTCAAAAATATCTCTAACTCAGTGGTCCTCAAATATTATCAATCTGGGCACTCCCATTTGGATTTACATTTTTTCTTCAGCTCCTTCCTCACCAGTGCCCACCATGTGTTGGACAGCTCCTTTTCAAAGTGTGTAGCAAGCTGTGTATAATACCAGCCTTTCTCAACTTTTTTTACTGTTGAGAAACCCCTGAAACATTATTCACGCTTCAACCCCAGGTCCCTCCCCTTCCCACCCCCTCCAGGCCTACTACTGGCTATTTTGGGAGGGGGTTGGATGGGTTGACATGACCATATATGGTCATATCATCCAATTAATGTTTAACAATTTTTTACAAAAAGTTATTTAACTCCCACCCATTTGGGAAACCCTTCCAGGTCTGTCAAGAAACTCCAGGGCTTTACGAAACCCTAGTTGAGGAATCCTGCTACATACTGTGGAGGCTTCTGTCCTTTATTATCCTCAAAGCAGTATAGTGAGGGACTACATTGTAAAAGCTACACAGTAAAAGCAAGTTTAAATAAAATATTTGCATTGTCTGTATGTGATCTTCAAGATCAGGTCTCATAGAGCAATTGATCTGTAAGGCTGCAGCTCAAAAGGCCCTAATCCAGCTTCTGAATTTATTAATGACCTCTAGCTAGAGGTCACCTGAACAAGAGTGCAAAGAAATTGTAAAAACTTTCAGAGCTGCTCACTGACTAGAAAAAGGCCAGCAAGCATAAAACCTGAATCTCAATATTCAGTTGGAAACTGCCATTGGCTGTTATGGTTTATGAATGCAGAGTAACACTATCTTCCAGTGAAAACTTTTTCATTGGCGCATAGAGTGAAAACTAGTTTAGTTTTACGTTTGAAGTATCAATGATGACGATATTAGGCTGATGCCTCCTTTTTGCCATTCAGTCAGAGCTTCTAGAGCTGAGCTACAGGGGCCTGACAAAGAGTCAATGTGCTCTCTTGCTAGTGTTGGCAGGAGATCTGGGAAAACAGGAGGTCCCCCCCCCCCCGGGAAGTCTTGAAGTGCTTCTCCTTCTCACAGTTTTTCTAATATTTCTGGGCTTTGCTCAGTGTGATGGATAGAGGTCAGATCAAGGCACTCCATCAGATCAAGTGCTGGATTTGCAGGACTATCCCTGATGCTTCTTACCCTTGCAAAATTGAAAAGGCATCTAGAGCAACCATTGTTAAACCTGATAGCCAAAGGGAAGTGGAGGGACTAACTGTGAGATCAAAGCTAGGAGAACAAATGTTGTCAACTTGTCTGAAGTGAACATCCTGCAATGTGTGTGCATTTACAGGAGGGCAGGCACTCAGACTGGCAGCATCTTGGGGGTTTTGGAAACCATAAAGACTTCAAGGCATTGCTTTGATATTTTGTTATTGCTGTTTGTGCTGGACGCATTATCCCCATGTCCCATGAATTATTTTAAAGTGTTCTTGAGGGCAGAACTGATCAACTGCAGGTTTCTCTACTGCACTACTCAGCCAAGGGGTTCCTGCAGTTCCAGCTGTGTGTGCTTTTTCTTCCTAGCCAGCCTTTCAGAATGCTACCCCCCAACCCCTTCCTGCACTCCATACCAGGCACTTGAACTGGCCTGACAGTGGCCTGAGGCTCAGGGAAGGCCAGTTCACTGATCTCTGAAGCTTGAACTGGGAAACACTGAGCAGAGGCGAGCATCACAGTGTGTGGTGAAGGCGGACAACAGCTGCGGTCCCATCTTCAAAGGAACTGAAAAAGGCCCCACAGGCTTCCATCTAAATATTTTTTCCTAATTGGATTTCCATCAAGGGAGAGGGAATGTAGCTTCTTCATTTTTGCACGCTGTTATAATTTCATACTATTTCTTAGACAATTTCTGATGCTCTTTAGCATCTTTGGTATCAGTAATGTGGACTTGTTGCTGATAAGGACTGTCCAGAATTTGCCAGTCTGCTGCTGGACTTGCAGTTCAGGGAAGAACTTTTAATCACATTTTTGGACCAAAAAGTACTATTTCCAGATTGAATCTTTATTGATGTACTTCTGCTGAAATAAATCTTGAAAGAGAGCATGTGTGTTGGAATGAGTAATGAGGAGGAATAGCTACAGGGATCACTGTGCTTGCCATATATCTCCAGTCTATGAAGTCTTATTATTTATTTAGTACACTGTAATCCTCGTATTCCTCCAAGATGCTCAGGTTGACACACATTGTTCTCCTTCTTCCATTTCACCCTCACAGCAACCCAGTGAAGTAAGCTAGGCTGAGAGTGTGACTGGGCCAAGATTACCCAGTTAATCATCTACTCCAGCATCCTGTCTCCCACAGCAGCCAGCCAGTTCCTCTGAAGGGCCAACAACAGAGCACAGAGACAAAGACCTTTCCCAGATGTTACCTCTTGGCTCTGGGATTCAGAAGTTTAGTGGCTCTGAATGTGGAGATTCCCTTCAGTCACCGTGGTTAGTAACCACTCATAAACCAGGAACCTATCCAATCCCTTTTTACAGCTATTTATTCCTGTTGTCATTACTATAACCTTTGGCAGCAAATTCCACAATATAATTACTCTCTGTCTGATAACTAATTTGACACTACACCACATATTGGGTCTTTAAATCTGTTCCTATCTCTGGGATTCTCTTAGCATAGAGAATGTGGTTTATTTCAGAAAAATGCTATTAATCATCATATTTGAACTGTGGTATCTCTACTGTGTGAGACCAAGGATGGATCTGGAGTGACCCAGCCAAGTTGCTTTTCCTACCAGTTTTCTTAGTACCCAGCCGTTAAAACATGTCTGATATTTTGGTTTGGGAATATATTAGAAGGTGTTGTTGATCACCATCCTTTGGGGAGGATTTGACGTTGAGACTTAATCTGAAAACGGTAACAGACCAAAGTCCCCCCTTTTACAGCAGCCTTAAGTCCTTATGTTTTGATCAGGGTCTTCTCAGTTTGGGAAGCTTTGTTCTTGGGTATTAAAAGAGATGAGGCTGTTAGGTAATGTTCCTTTGACCATGGCTCTCGTGTTTATTTCTGTTCCGGAGATGTTCTTTGCCTTTTGTCAGAGAGGCTTTTGATCCACTGGCTTTCTGATTGAATTTTCGAAGCACAGTTAGTGAGTTTGGTGAAAGGGTGGAGTGAGTGTTGTGCAGTATTTTATGCTGGTAGCTTGGATTTCGACATTCACGTGTGTGTTCTCTTTGAAGTGCTCATTTTTTATTAATCTTTAAACATCAAACTACCAGCGGACCTGTGGCACTCTAATCATTTCAGCTCATGTAACGGAAAGAATGCTTCCCCTTTTGGCAGCTGCAAGTTTCTCCCCCACCCCACTCTGACAGCAGCCTCTGCCTGATCTGAAGGCCTTCAAACAAACTTGGTAAACAAATTAGCAGTGCAGGGAATTTCATGGTATTGCAGCAGGTTTTTGTTGCAGGAGTGTTCACATATTGAATATTTAGGAGAAGGACTTATGACAGAAAGGTAGCAAAATTATAGAGGAGAGGCCAGCTTTCCACTTCAAGCAGGGAACAAAAAGGTCCAGGCAGAAATTCCTTTCTTCAGCTGGTTGCCCTTGTTTGTTTTGTCTACCATAAATGCTTACAGGGTTGCATTCAAGGCCAATATAGCATATCATGGACTTTCCTTTTGTCTCCTATATTTACAGCTGTATATTTAACTGACTTCTCATGTAGATATATGAGACATAAGTTCAAGTGTCATAGAAGAAGTCTGCCCAAGCTGTTCTATGACATGATTGAACATATCTGTACACCTAATTCTAGGAACTGTCCCTGATTAGAATTTCACATCTGAGGCTTATGAAAAATCTCTGGGGTCACATCTGCCTGGGCCTTTATCAGTGTTGCCAAAGATGAGCCCATACCCAGGAAATACACAGGTTGCCCATCTAATGCTTAGCTTAGTGTCAGGTTTCTGCAGATTGTCCAATACACACATCTCTGACTAGGTGCAAAAGATTGAGTTTATTGAAAACAAGTAATTAAACCTTGCTGGGGGCACCCGAGGATCATATGCGCAAGGGACTCTAACCTCCTTCCCCGCCTCCCCCCAAGTCTTTCTATTCTTGGAACATTCTTATAACATCCCTCCAGGACCACAGAGTGTAGAGCTGATTCCCTTGCTAATGTGAAGGCCCTCCTAAGATGTTTGGCTTCTAATAAGGATACTCTTCAAGGATTAGAATGTATCTGGGATTGTGTGGAACAAGGTATTTAGTGTTATAGGCAAAGTCTGTTTGGTGTTCAGAGTCTATTGTCCTTTGCTTTATCACAATTTTGGCCTGATCTCTTGCCATGTAGAGCAGAACCTGGGGGAAAAACCAAGTCTATTGATTTCATCCTCTGTAGCTAAGACTCACTTAGATTTATAATTGTCGCATATGATTAAAGATAGAAACCCTTAATGTGCCCAGTGTGCCTTTAGCCAGAGGGAAATAGAAGCGAGGACAATTTTAGCTTCAAACTTCATAAATCCTGCATCAAATCTAATCCACTAATTGGTTAAATATTTTGGAGGGTAGCAAGAGTGAGTCCTGGACCAGCCCAGGTGTCTGAACATGGGTGGCTTCCACCCATTCTGTGTCCCCCACAGGGGAACTCTTTCTAATCACTAGCAGTTAGATCACTAGCATCCCTACAGTGCAGAGCCAAAGGCCAGGGTATAGTTTAAACCAGTGGTTCTGAACCTTGTGGTCGGGACCCCATTTGGGGTCACCTGGCCCCTTCCCCGGAGTCACCAGGTTGTCCGCCGATGCAGTGTCAGGCACCAGCGGTGTGCGGAGGTAAGTAGTGGCACACAACAATCAAGACGGTGTAGAGGCCACCACCTCCACATGCCGCCGCCTGCCGCCGCCACCACCACCAGCCTCCACCAATCAGGAACCTCCACCACTTGTGCACACATGTTTTCAGTACCCCATTGGCTCCTTCTGCAGCTGCCCAGCCTGCCCGGAGGGTTGTGATGGAGCCTGCCGAGGAATGCACCAAATTCTTCGCTCAGCTCTTTTAGAGCTGACAAGAAAGCAACCACTGCAAAAACCCCCCCCCCTGCAGTTAAAAGAAGGGAGAAAGGAGAGAAGCGGCAAGCCAAGGGAGCAAGATGCACGCCCAAGCCTGGCCCGGGACAGTGAGCAACATGGATGTAGCAACGGCTGCAGCAGCCCCCTCCCCCAGGCAGGGCCCTCGCCCCCCTCCAGTCACCTCCTGCTTGAGGTCACCCATGGCCATGGCTGGGGGGGCCGGCGGAAGTGTTTCTTGCAACACTAGCTGGCAGCTCCTCCAGATGGGTCCCTGCTGGGCTTCAACACCGAAGTTGGGGTCCCAGCGAAGAAAAGGTTGAGAACCGCTGCTTTAAACAATTGAATAGGTGCAATAGAGGTATTGAAGTCCCAATGTACTTACAAGTGAGAGGAACAACCACTGAAGAAAATTACCCATTGAAAAAGGGAGACATTCAGAAACAGTTCTAGTTGGATCCTACAACACAGAAGAGACTTTTTATTTTACTTTTCTTTATTCTGTATAAATTTTGAAAATATTGGTAGTAGCCTTGGGAAAGGTTTTTCTCCCTTATTTGCGTTTGGCAGAGTCACTGGCACTAGAAAGAGTGTGATGGGACTCACTGATCTTGCACCCCTAGTTGGGACCTGCTGGTGGGGACGCCTCATAGCAGGTCGCCCCTGTTTCTCACCTGCTGGGGGATTTCAGACACCTTGTCACCTGACTCCTCTAATGATGCGGTTGCATGGTGTTTGAGGGGGGTCAGGAGCATTTTGGTGGGCTGTCCT
This sequence comes from Paroedura picta, assembly GCF_049243985.1. NCBI lineage: Eukaryota > Metazoa > Chordata > Lepidosauria > Squamata > Gekkonidae > Paroedura > Paroedura picta. Next base: position 134,909,517 of record NC_135371.1, on the reverse strand, counting down.
CCTGGCTTGCATGGGGTCCTCTGGCCACTGGATGCAGCAGACACCTTGGGAGACATCAGAGCACTTGCAGGCAGCAGTCTCAATCTTTTCTTGGACGAGCAGTCGGTGAGGAAGTGTCTGGACCTGCCACACCCAAGGCACAGGCTCTTCTCTTGGTGCTAGGTGCACTCAGCCTCATTAGCAGGAGGAGCCAGTGTGATTTTCAGGTACCTCCCTGCTGTGCCGAACTTTCACCATCTTGACAATCCGGAACCAGGCCTCCACCTCCCCGGCTAGTTGTACCAATCCCATGAGGGTGGTAGGGTCAGCCTGCCTTTCTCAAGGAGGTCAGGGAGCAGGCCCTCCCAGAAAAAACGGATCTTGGTGGCCTCAATCCAGCAGCTATGCGGCGGTATTCTTATGTATATTGTGAAACTGTATTAGACCCTTGCCTCAGGTTTTGCAATTGCTCCTGGGCCACGTTGGAGCCAAGTGGAGATGGGTGGGGGAAGGTGTGAAAATAGGGAAACCAGAACAGGTAATTCAGGCAATTTACATAGACAAGACTTCCTAACATCTACCCTTCTAATAGTTGCTAAAATACACTTCTCCCAGTTTCTAATCATCAGTTTCTGAGTTTTAGCATTCACCATGCAGCATAACTTGTTTACTCTTTATCACCTTCAGCACCCTTTATCCAGGTTCCAGGTAGGCTTTTGCAGCCTCAGTCCTTCACCAGATCCTGAAAGTACCTATTTCAGGTTGCCAAACCATTTGTGCAGGGTTAATACCCGAGGCAGATAGGCCACCCAGGTCAGTAGTAGGTGATACTTGCTAGCCCTTGGCCAGGAACACTACCTTCTTGGTCCAGACTGTAGAGAGCTTAGGCCTAACTAACTACTCCCCTTCCCCCCTCCTCTCCTAACTGGTCCTAGTCATCTGCTTATTCCTTACTTCCTTCAATATGACTTTTCTATTATCCGTCCCCTGGATATGCTTAGTTTCTTCTTCCATGTATCCACTCTTGAATAGGTCTTTTCTTCAAAAGAAACCTTTGTTTTTGAATAGGGCTTTATTCCATTGAGAAACCAACCTTGGGTGCCTGCCCTCTATTTGCTCCTCCCCTGCCCCTGCAGATCCAGGGGATTCCTACTTCTATCCCATGGTGGTGCTGTTGGCATACTTACGGCAGTGCCTCTGTTCTCCCCTTCTCACCCAGGGCTAAGGTGCTCAAGGGGGTAGCAGGCAAATTGATCTCTTATGTTAAAGAAGTCATACTGTACCTGGACTAACATCACAAGAGGCACCTTTCTAGAATTTTGGGAGAAGGTGAAAAGGTCCCTCTATCAAATTTTCCTAGCCCATACATAAGCACATAAAAATAGCCGTGCTGGATCAGATCACTGGTCCATTTAGTTGAACATCCTATCTTATACCAAGACCAAAAAATTCCTCTGGAAGGCCAACAATAGGGCACAGAAGCCTTCCTCTGATGTTGCCTCATGGCACTGGGATTCAGAGGCTGACTTCCTCTGAATGTGGAAGTTCCCTTTAGACATCCTGGCTTGTTGCCACTGATAGACTGATTCTCCATAAATCTGTTTAATCCCCTTTTAAAGCGGTCTATACCAGTGGCCATTGTTTCATCTTCTGGCAACGGATTCCACATTTGAATCACTGTCTGTGGAATGCTCGACTAGATGGACTCTCAGTCTAATCCAGCAAGGTGATTATTTTGTTCTGAGATGATAGCACAGACCTGCCCATTTTTCCATAATAACCAATGCATCCCATTTAATCTCTGAGCATCCACTGTGTGTCTCTTCTCATACCCACCTGGCTGGCCACACCCTCAGCCTGATCTTTACTGCAGGAATAGAAGTGGGACTGATTGCAAATGAAGCAGTGCTATGGTCAGACGACTACACCCTAAAAGCCTGGCTCTGTATCCCATCTCCTCCTCTTACAGGCAAAGGGTGCATTTTTGCCCACCTGCGGAGACTTATGTATCCAAAAGGATTCCTGAGTGCTCTGTGAAACCCAAACCTTCCTAACAACTTGTTAGATGTAATGGTTGAGGACTGGAACAACCAAATGTCAGCTGCCATCAACAAGATCGCTCCCAGACGTCCTCTCCACCCCTACCACAGACCAGCCCCATGGTATACAGAGGAGCTGTGCAAAAAAGGAGTTGAGCTTGGAGAAGGACTCACAACAAAGCATCAAAAACATCTTGAAGGACTTTTATGACAGCCTATAAGATGTGGCGCAGAGTGGTAAGGCAGCCGTCTGAAAGCTTTGCCTATAAGGCTGGGAGTTCCATCCCAGCAGCCGGCTCAAGGTTGACTTGGCCTTCCATCCTTCCGAGGTCGGTAAAATGAGTACCCAGCTTGCTGGGGGGTAAACGGTAATGACTGGGGAAGGCACTGGCAAACCACCCTGTATTGAGTCTGCCATGAAAACGCTAGAGGGCGTCACCCCAAGGGTCAGACATGACTCGGTGCTTGCACAAGGGATACCTTTACCTTTTACCTTTACTATAATATGGAAGTGAAGTCTGCAAAATATGCTTACTATGCAGCTTTCTGTTGCATCCTCTAGCTCACACCCAGCGTAGATGTTCAAGATAGTTCAGTCTCTAACCACCCTCATCGGTGCCAAATTAACAACAAATTTGATAGCAACTGTGAGTCATTTCCAAACGTCTTTGAGGATAAAATCTCGATGCTTTGCCACAATCTTCCTCCAACCCTGAACACAGTAAAAGAACTGCAGGCCCCTTCCCCGTCTTCAAGGGGAGGATTAAATCACTTCAGGTGCCTATCACAGGTTGAAGTTGACAGGCTGCTAACTTCAATGAGGCTTACCACTTGTCCTCTAGACCCCTGCCCATTGTGACTCCTCCAAACAAGCCACAAGGAGTAGGAGGAACACTTTGGTAAATTATCAATCTTTTCTTGTCATCAGGAATTTTCCCAAGTGGGCTGAGAGAGGCAGCGATATGTCCCCTATTGAAAAAACCATCACTGGATCTGCAGGACTTTGCTAACTAATGTCCTGTCTCACACCTGGCATTCCTGAGGAAGACAGTGGAGTGAGCATCCACAGACCAGTTACTAGCATATCTGGATGAAGTTTCAGTCCCTGATTCCTTCCAATTCAGCTTCTTACCTTTCCATGGGGTAGAAACAGCACTGGTTGCCCTGATGGATGACCTTCGGCACAAGCTGGATCAAGGTGGTTTGGCGCTGCTAATATTACTAAATTTGACGGCAGTGTTCGATACTGTGGATCATGAGCTCCTTGTTCACCTTCTTCTTGACACAGGGATCCAGGGGACAGCCTTAAAATGGCTAACCTCCTTTCTCCACGGTCAAAAATGAAGAGTGGCAATTGGGGAGAACCAATTGCATCACTGCAAACTCAAATGTGGAGTCCTGCATCGAGCGATTCTCTCCCCAACAGTATTTAAGAAGAAGAAGAAGAAGAAGAAGAGTTGGTTCTTATATGCCGCTTTTCCCTACCCGAAGGAGGCTCAAAGCGGCTTACAGTCGCCTTCCCATTCCTCTTAACATCTTCATGCACCCTCTTGCTCAGCTGGTCCAAAACCAGTATGCCAATGACACCCAGCTCTCTCTCCTGATGGACAGTCAGCCTGGTAACTTTATTGATTCCTTGGTCAGATGCCTAGAGGCTGTAGCAGAATGGTTTCAGCATAGCTGCATGAAGCTTAACCCCTTAAAGACAGAGGTCCTTTGGATAGGCAGGAAAGGGTCAGACCAGGAAGCACATCTCCCCAGCCTGAACAGTGTGCAACTTTTAAACCAGGCACAATCGGTCAGGAACCTGGGTGTGGCCCTTGACACTTCCTTAACTATGAAAGCCCATGTCACAATAGTAGCACAGCTGGCATTCTTCCATCTCTGCCAAGCCATGCAGCCAGCACCCTATCTGGCTCCAGAGCACCTTGCCACAGTGATCCGTGCAACAGTCCCCTCTAAGATGGATTATTGCAACTCTCTATGTGGGCTTTCCCTTATACCTGCTCTGAAAACTGCAGTTGGTCCAAAATGCAGTTGCTCGCATTCTTACCCGAACACCATGGAGAGACCACATCACTCCAATCCTGCAACAACTGTACTGGTTATCAATCAAATACCGGATCACGTTTAAGGTGTTGGTACTCACCTTCAAGGCCATACGGGGTCAGGTTCCTGCATACCTCAAGGGCCATCTACTTGCCTATACTCCCCAAAGAGAGACACTATCTACTCCAACAAACTAGTGAGCCCTGGCCCCAAACCAGAGCCAGAGCCTTTTTGTCAGTGGCCCCTACCTGTTGGAACGAGCTCCCCAATGAGATCAAAGCCCTGTTGGAACTCAAATAGTTCTGTAGGGCCTGTGAAATGGAACTCTTCCACCAGGCTTTGGGTGAGGCCAATGACAGGGACCTCCCCATTGCCAGGCAACTGACACCCAACATGTCCCTAGCCTAAGCTTCTCTTAACTGTCATTTTTGGCTCTGATTGATGTTGACGGTTTATGATTGTTTGTGTTTTTCATTTCAAACTGTTACAAATATTTCAGTGTATCTTCTCATTCCCACAGTTCTAATGTACATTGCCCCAAGATATCATAGTGAGTGGGCAGGAGGAATTGTGTGGGTGCTTGGCTCTTATGGCCCTTTCTTGCATGCCCAGGGAAATGCCAATTGCCTCTTTGGAGTTGGGAGGTGAATTTCCTCCAGGCCAAACTGGCCAGGGATTCTATTGTGTGTGTGTGTGTTTTGGGGGGCATCATCTGGGCATGGCATTGGGGTCACTGTGGTGGGCAGGTAGTTGGACTAGAGGACCCTGGAGATTCCTTCCAGATCTATGATTTTGTGAGAATATGATCTCCATAAGAGGACAGCAGGGTATAAATGAAGGAGATACAGGATGTGTATTTAGTTTAGTGACAAGGTTGGGGATGAGGGGCTTTTCCTGGTACATTTCCAAACTGCCTGTGCTTATAAGTGTCTGATCTTGGAAATAAAGTGCTTTGACCTATTGGGCCAAAGCAACTGTAGAAAGTCATGATTTTTTGATACACGAGGTAGAGTATTTATGGGCTGTATTAAGGGAATGTACTTTTCTTTCTTTGGCCCACAAAGTATATTCTAGATTCCGATGAAATGTACATAAGAGTGTTCTGGGAGTGAATGTGCATTATATCTTGCTTGAAATAGAAGGATTGAGCCATCAATGAGCCAAAGTAAGGGACATTTTTATTGGCCAGACTTTAGGGAGGAAAAAAGTTGGGTAGATCTTGGGGTGGGGGCAAAAAATGAGCTGTGAGGAGGAGGAAGCTGTTTTTTTGCACTCACGAGCCGCTGTCTCATTCCTTCAAGTCTCATCCAATTAAAAGAGCTTTGGTCTGATGTCTTGCCAGTGGTGGGAACTGGTTGTGGAGGAGGAGCTTGAAAGATTCAGCTGCACTTATTTGTCAAGTTGTGAGGTAAAAATAGGGTAGCTGCTCTTATTGGGGCATGCTATTTGTATATTGCAGAATTTGTGTGTGTGCGTATGTGTGTGTGTCCCTCTCTGTGTGCTGAGTGTATCTGTCTCATTTTTGGACTGTATTCCTGTGCTCTCTGTCTCTCCCTGTTTCTTTGTGCCTCACTCACAGGCCCTGCCATGAATTTTCTCTGACCCCTTGGGGCCATTCCCACATGGAGCTTTGATGTGCATGCCCAGAGTTTGATTGACAAGGAGGTTTTAGTGGCGGCAACTGGAGAAACGAAGAAAAAAGGGCAGGGCTTTGAACTAAAGGGCTTTGAGCTCTGAGATGCTGTGCTTAGTTATCTCCTTCAGAATGTTAATTATTCATCACGATAATTGGGCAGGAGAGGAAAAGAGAGAGGGGAGGTTATTAAAAAATTCCAACACTAACATGCTACAAAAACCTCATTTTCCAAATTTGTGGCTGGTGTGAAAAGAATGGTGTGTGTGAAGAGGTGGGGGGGGGGCTTTTTTGTTGTTGTTATCGTTTCCCTAAATAGTAGGATCCCTTCAGATGAAGGGAGCGGAGACATCAAAGCTTTTGTAAGAGTTTTCTCTGGAGTTTCTTAACAGTGTCTGGTACTTTTTAATTAAAAAGTTTACGGAGAGCCGCCTTTGTGACTGGCTTTCGGTGGAGCCTGCAACCTTGGGTCCCATTGCCTGGGAAAGGAAATGTTTTAAAAGGCCTAATAAATATTATTCCCAACTGCTGGGGTGTCAGGTTGGCAGTGTAAAAGTCCTGATCATTACAAAGGAGGTGACTTGTGGTGCTGATTTGGAGGGTGGTCTTTCTTCTTCCTGGGGGCTGTATGCTACCAGCCATTCTGTGTACAACCACCCCAATTTCCCCAAATTAGTTTCCCCACCCCATGTTTGACAGAGTCATCATGTCACATACTCATTTCAAATATGTAGGTTACTAAGGTTTGTTCTTCTTCATGAACAGGGAATTTACTGTTGGGCTGGATTATTCCCAGCATGCTGTCCAGCATCAACCGTTTAAAGTAGCAACAAGGCTAATGATATAGAAGGATATTGGAAGTTATCAGTTATAGTTAGGCTTTAGTCTTTTTATATTCTGCCTTCCTTCCATGTGTAACATATTGGATTCTCAAGAGATCACCCATCCCAGTCAGAGACCAAGCTCAAATCTATTTAGCTTCAGGAAGGTGCACCCCATAACTGTGACCTGGGACAAAGTTAAAAGTTTTCCTTGAAAAACCTAGTGAAATTGTCTGCCCAATGTGAAATATGAAACATCCAACTCTAGCTATAGTACCTCTTGTGGGTGTAATTTGCAGGGAAGTGGTGAAATGAAAGAATAATACTGGAGTCTCCTTATTACACCACTTTTCTTTTGTAAACCCTTTTCCAGCCACCTTTTCTCCAGGCCAGGTTTCTTAACATGTTTGATGGGGGAAAGTGAGTGGCAGGAGGGACTGGCATATAAAAGTACCATAGGGGAAGGATCAAACACACATAGTCTATTCTTCTTCCTTCTCCAAAATGAACATAAGTGTAGCCAAGCTGTCTCAGACCAATGGTCCATATAGTTTAGTATCCTGCTTCTAACAGTCAGTCAGTCAGATCTTTCAGGGAAGCACAGGATCAATTTCCACAGTCAACATCCCTGACCTCTGGCTGCTTTCCAGCATCTGCCACTGAATCCAGAGGGCCTCATTCAGATAACAGCCAGTGACACAGCTGTCTTCCATAAAATCTGTCCACTCCCCTTTTAGAGCCATCTAAATCCGTGGTAATTACTTCATCTGGTGGTAGTGAGTCTGCAAGTTGTGTGAAGTAATACTTTGTTTTATTTGTCTTGTATCTATTGGCAATGAAATAGAAGGGGTGACCTGGAGTTCCAGTACTGTGGGGAGTTTCCATCCAGTTTCTCTGCACTATGCATAATTTTTCTAAACTAAAGTGTGCTAGGGGTTTTAGCCTTGCATCATAGTGTGGATACTCCAACCATAATGAAGGTAATTGGTTGTGGAGGAGGAGCCATAAACTGAACTTTTTCCAGCTCTTAAGTATTCTTTTTGAAATTCAGTGATCAGAACTATAGACAGTAATCCAAATAGGGCTAAGGCTCCATCACTGTATGTTTGAAATTAGGACTCTTGTTTTTGCTTTTATGTTGCATCAATTTGCATTTAAATTTAATTTGACATTTTATTGCTCATTTACCCAGTTTTGAGAGGTCCTTTTGTACCTCATTAAAATCCCCTTGTTCTCACCATCCTGAATAACTGGGACTCATCCACAGATTTGCCACCATACTGTTTTCTCCCCTATTTCAAGTCACTTAGGAATAAATCAAATAGATCAATTTTCAGCAAAGATGAACCTCATTGTTGATCTCCCTCCACTGTGAAAATGGTTCAATTCCCTCCCCCGTCTATTTTTTCTTTTTAAACAAATTCCAATCCATGAGAAGGAATAGCCTCTTGTTTTGTGATTACGTTTACTTAGAATCCTTTGATGAAACAGTTAATCAAATGCTTGCTGAATGTCTACTGGATCATCCAGTATGCATTCTGGTTGACACTCTTAACGAATCCTAAGATGTTGGAGAGGCAGGATTTCCCTTTACAAAATCCATACTTGACTTATCTTCAGTTTGCCTCATTCAATTGTATATGTTTACAATTGTGTCTTTTGCATTTTCTACCAACTTACCTTGGACAGAAGTTAATGGCATGATGTTCTATATCCTCCAGTGTTCTGGCACACAGGATGGTGTTAGTGAGAAGTTACACTTTTACTAAAAGATCCAACAATTTCATTTTTGAGTTTAAGTACTCTTAAATATATAACATCTGGACCCAATGATTTGTCAGTTTTAATTTATCAATCCTAGAACTGACATCTTCTTCTCACAACTTATGGAGAAATTCAGTTCAAGAAAGTAATCCACTCAATGTTTTCCACTTAAAATACATACGCAAAGAATTCATCGAGTTGATCTGTATCCTCCCCATCTTCTTTCAGTAATCCTTTCACACCTTTGTCATGTAATAGCCCGTCACCTTTCCTTATCAATTTTCTGCATGGAAAATCCAACCATTTCTTTGCCCATCGGTTACAAAAACTGAGTTGGGAATCCTGTTTGCTATCAGCTTTACCCCGAAAAACTAAATTGTGTCTATAATATTAGCAAATTACTACTTTTCTGCTGTGTCATACAAGAAGTACCACTACCTACAAGTTCTGTGTAGGTGGAATCTTATATTTTCTAGGTCATAACATGTTAAGAGCAATGGGCCCTGGCATGGAACAAATGCATTGTCCACTCCATGCAAATCTAAATAGGAGGTGTTTTGTCACAATGTTAATACAAGACATTCATTGACATTTTTGTAGCTGGGTTCAAATATTGCCTACAAAATATAATTGTGGCATCAGTTTTGAAGAACATACAAATTAAATTATAGGCTTGTAAAAATTCAGGTTCCCACTTGCATGTGCATCAGATAAATGATTTACACATACATATACCCTTTAAAATGCATGCAGTGTGGTAATTTTGTATATTGATACATAAGTCTAAAATGGCTGACAAGAAGCAACTGTTAGTTATATGAGAGAAAACTTTCAGGACTACAAAATTAGATTAGGATTGAAGATTTCTGGAAAGGTATCAGTAAAAGCAGATTACGCATTCTATTATTATTGTTGTTGTTGTTGTTGTTGTTGTTGTATTTATACCCCGCCTCCCCCCGAAAGCTCGAGGCAGCTTACATAACCCCGTCCCCTAAAAACCATAAAATAACAATAAGATCCAATAAATTTACAACAGTGGCAACAACGATGGCTTAATCTTACTCATTTAGTCTCCTTCTGTAGAAGGCTGCTCAAATATAGCCAGCACAGGCATGCCAAATCTTCACACCTTTTTATTTTGATTTTATCTAAATCCTGCTTTATATCTTAGAAGGATTTGCTTCCAGTATGGAAGCTTGGTTTCTTGAGAAGCAGTGCATTAACAAGTAAATACTGATGATTTTGTCTCACATGATTCTATGGACTTGTGTAACCCGCCATGAGCCAGCCTCGGGAGTGGTGGGGAATTAATATAAAAATAAATAAATACATAAATAATTTTGTGTTTATTTATTTTCAATATTTATATACCAATTTTACCTATCATTCAACTAAAGCTAAAAAGCATCATGACTCCCTGCCCAAGAGTAAAACATCATGACAGAATGAAATGTCACAGCAATTCAGCCAAAAGCTCTCTTAAATTGCTCTGTTTTGCAGCTTTTTCTAGTCCTCACTTCTCCTGAGTGCCTACCCCTTAAAGTTGAAGCTGCCAAAAAAAAAAAGCCCTCATTTGCTTAAGATGGAGGCTGGTATGCATGAGAGCATTCCCTTAGTTCCCAAAGCTAGCTAGAGAAGAGGCATTCCAATGCTTCCTGTATCTGTTCTAACCCAGTGATATTTCTCTCCTTTTGCTGCAGGCTAACCTCTTCCCTGCTGCTGTTGTACATTTTGGATCTGAAAAGTATAGTGGTGAGTGGCCTTCATCTCTTGCTTTTTCCTATAAGAGGCTACAATGGGAGTCTCTGCAATGTGGAAATGAATGCTAAGGGGGTGGTTGCTTTTTTCCATTCATTGGACCAGCTCCATGTTGGAAAGTACTTGGTGGAACCTGAGGAAGATGCGGTTTGGGGAGGGGAAGAACTTCAATGGGATATAAGTGTTATAAAGTCAGCCTACCAAAGCAATCTTTTTCTCTCCCAGCTCCGTTGATCCCATGAATGAAATGTGTCAGCCTGGGGTGGGAATCAGTCAAGATCTTGGCCATCTGGTTGGTATACTGTCTGCCTAACACGCCACCAGCTGCCCTGTCGGGTCTACTGGAGGTGACAGCAACTTGGACATTGCAGTTCCCCAGGCTTTTCGTCCTGGGCTTTTAGTCCTGGGGGACTTCAATGGTTGCACAGAATAGTCATCCCCAAGACTTAGCTTGGACCTGGTGATCCTGAGATTCTTGCAATTTGTTGCTGTTCCCCTCCACTAGGCCAGTCACACCCTCAATTTGATCTTCAGTCCTGGGGTAGAGGTGAATAACACTGGCTAACACCATCCCATGATCAGACCACTATGCTCTGAAGGCCTGGCTTCAGGTGCCATCCTCACCGTGATAGGTGACAGGCATATTTTAGCCTGCTCACAGAGACTCATGGACCCAGATGTACTCCTGAATGCTCTGCTGGAGCCAATGCCTCCTGGCAACTTGTTGGCCTTGTTGAGGACTGGCATTCCCAACTGTCAGCCACCATCAACAAGATCGCTCCCCGATGCCGTCTCCACCCTCACCTCAAACAGGCTCCTGGTTATTCCATGAAGTTTCAGGAGAGGAAGAAGGAAGTGAGACAGCTAGAGTGAATGTGGAGGAAGACTTGTGACTTGGCCTCTAGAACATCTTATAGCATGCACATGAGGTGGCGGTGAAGGTGGCTAAATGAGAGTTTTATGCTGCCTCCATCATGTCCACGAGTTCAGGCTCGGCACAATTGTTTAGAGTAGTTTGATCATGTACTGCCCACAAGGAGGGATGCCATAATTTTAGTCAATTGGAGTTGCACCGCGAGGCATTGACAAACTTTTTGCAGATAAAATCTTGACTCACTGCCATAAGGGAACTGGAGACTCCTTGGCCATCTTGAGAGACTACATATGATGGCTTCAGGCAGCTCTCTTTAACTGAAGTAGACAAGTTGCTGGGTTTGGTGAAGGCAATCACTTGCCCCTAGATCCCTGTCCTTCCTGGGTGCTCAGGCAACTGAAGGGATAGGAGGTCCCCTCCTGGACATTATAAATATATCAGGGGACTTTCCAGAGGGACTAAAGGAGGCAGGGGATTGCCCTCTACTGAAGAAACCATTGCTTGATCCGTGTGACCTGTCTTGCACCTCACGTTTTTGGGGAAGGTGATTGAAAGGGCCACCAAGGGTCAACTCCTGGCATACTTGGAGGTGATTTCCTCCAAGCATCTGCCTTGAAGCATTGGGCCGAGATGGGTCTATGGAGCTAGGAATTTGGGAAATGGATTGGCTGTCTGCTGTTAGTATATTTTATTGTATTATTGCATTTTATTGTATTTTACTTTGTTGTAACCTGCTGTAAGAGTGGCTGTTAGAGTGGCTGTGAGCTGTAAGAGTGGCTGTTAATAAATGTAATAAATAAATAAAATAAAAGGTGATGTCTTTAACTTGCCCAACTTCAATTGGTATATTAACTAGACCAGTCTCATTTGTTATATTTACTTATTTATTTAAAATATATATATGTATCCTCTCAGTTCGAGGTGGCTTACAATAGTGCTTTAAAATATCCCCAGCTAACAAAAGGTAAAATGGTAGGACAGGCATGCCTTGCAGCACCTCCTGAAAATCCAAGGAGGGCCCCATCCCCACCTCTTCAGGGTACCCATTCCACAGAGTCAAAATGGAAGAGACTCTGGTCATTGCTAAAAGGGCCATCTTAAGTGGTGGGATAGCCAGCAGATGGCTTCCAGATGACTGCAGTTGGCACACAGGACCATATGGAAGGAGACAGTCCTTCAAATATGTGAAGGTCTTTAAAAATCATAACCAGCACCTTTAATTGGATTTGGAAACAGACTGGCAACCAGTGGAGCTGTTTTAAATTGGGCAACATCTGTTCCCAGAGGCCAGCCCCTGACAAAAGTCAGGTGCTGTATTCTGGACCAGTTGTAATTTTCAGATTGTTTTCAAGGGCAGCATGTGTAGAGCGTGTTGTAATAATTTGATGGCTAGATTACAGAAGCATGGATCATGGTCCCATTGGTAATGGGAAAGATGGTAAATAGGATGCAGTTGATAGAAGGTGCTCCTGACCCCCATGCTGCTTTTCAAACAGCAATGCAGAGTCTATGAGCACCCCTAAGCTTTTAAACAGAAAAGGCCAGTGTCACTCCATCTAGCACAAGTGGATTCAGTCTTTCTAGAATATCAGTCTTTTTTACCAGCATTTCTTCTGTCTTGACTGCATTCAGCTTCAGTTTGTTCTGCCTCAGCCACCTGACCACAGCCTCAAAGCATCAGTTCAGAAACATTTGTAAACTTGGACAATGAAATATAGAGTTGGGTGACATGTGAATATTGATGACCCATAACCCCAAAGGTTGGGACATTCTCCAGTAGTCCAGGGTGAGGCAGTATGAATCTATGGGAAGCAGCTCTTCCCTGGAGGCAGGTAGGGTCACTGACCCTTTATTTCCACCACCCCCTCATCCTAAGAAGCATAAGATGGTTCCAGCCTGTCAAGTATTTCTCTAGAGACTTAAGTCTCTTAATGGTCCAGGAGTCTGATTCCTTACATTCTTCTTCTCCAAGGGAAGAGAGAGAGAACTGTTGAGGAGGAATGCTTTGTAACCACCATGCAAACCATTGTCTTTCCACAGGAGGTCTTTCCTAAGCTTCTTCCGAAGTTCCTCCACATCCTAGAAATCCCCGATAGCAAGAAAGGAGCCAGACCCAACTTGGCCTTTTGGCTCAGCTAGGGCTTTTTCCCAAGGGGGGGGTCCCTCCCTCAGAATTCTGTTTCCATCCATGTTTGACAAGGTGGTCAAATACAAATTGAAAGCTCCTACAAGGACCAAAACCAGTCAACCAGTCATCTCTCACTGAGGCTGTAGTGGATGCCCCAGTCACCAGCCTATTTGATGTATTAGTTAGGAGTGTGGACTTCTGCACTCCCCCACATGCAGCCAGCTGGGTGACCTTCGGCTCGCCATGGCACAGATAAAACTGATCTGACCGAGCAGTGATATCAGGGCTTTCTTAGCCTCACCCACCTCACAGGGTGTCTGCTGTGGGGAGAGGTAAGGGAAGGCGACTGTAAGCCGCTTTGAGCCTCCTTCGAGTAGAGAAAAGCGGCATATAAGAACCAACTCTTCTTCTAACTCCGTCAGTCCAGCAGAGTTGGGTGGCCTTCCTAGAGATTCATGTGATAGGAGGTTAGAAGGTCCTCCACTAAAGGAATAGAATTGTCTGTGACCCTGCCTGCCTTCAGGGAAGAGCCACTTCTCATAGGTTCAGACTGCCCCATCCTAGGATCACCGAAAAGGGAGATTCATCATAAGTAAAACAAACCTTCTAATCTCATTCAGCATCCTCATATATTATTACATAATAGAGCATGGGTGAGAGAATAGAACTCTGTGGTTCCCCACAAAATTAATCCCATCCTGTTGATTCTGCACCTTTGGTTGAGACTCTCTGTCTGATCAGACAGAAGAGAGTAAAGCCACCTAAGGACTATGCTCTTAATACCAGCTCCATATTAAAGGCAAGAGATAAAAAATGGTCAGCTGTATCAAGGACATGCAAAGTTTGGAACTGCACATATAATGAGATTCAAATTTCAAATTATTGTTAGGTAAAAACAAGATGACACTTTATTTGTATTTTGTATCTTCTTTTAGACCAAGACTTATGCCATATTTTTAAATGTCACATGTGTGACTGCTTCATAGTTGCCTTCAGCATAGATCACCTTCAAACTAAGAACAAGTATTTGTATGATGCCCATTTATATTGTTACTGCAGAGCTGACCACTGTAGTGGAGTGGCCTTTAAGAAAATTTGTCTGCAGGAGAGATCAGAGTTAGATTGTGTGGCAAGCTGGAGAGGACATCTAGAAATCTTTTGTACCAGCACAGTGTATTAGGAAATGACCAGTGTTATAAAATGATCAAGAGATAAAAGACTAAGGAAACTTATACAGCCGCGGGATGATGCCCCATTACTGCTTGTCTGACAGTTATATTTGTGAGACTGTCATAATATTCATTTAATCAGACCATGGAATTGGGTTTCAGACAGAGGGATGGGTGTTCTAAAATCAACACTGTCAGAATTTTAGGTGTGTTTTTCGGGGGGGGGGGTTGCGGCAGGGGGGGCTGAGAAGGCTTAGTCTGGTTTGGGAGGTTATTAATCTTATAAAGAACAGAGGAGCATCCCCAGGCTTTATACCTTTGAAGCACTGTGATGCAGATACAGCAGGAGGATTTCTACTTTATTTACAAAGCATAAACTTAGATTGGTGAGTATATATATTTTACAGATTACTATCTCAGATTGGACCTGCTGGAATGTGTAGTCTCCCCGTCAGAGGCTGACCTCTTAGTAGCTAGGTAAGTAGACATTGTGAGTAATGCTTTTTGAAGCAGGGAATGGATTATTGCCTCACTGACTCAAGAGTTTGCCAGAAGTTGACAAGGCTTGCTTGTGTATGCAATCTCATAGCTTTGTAAATCCCTTCTGAATGGAGAGAATACCCCATGTTGCCATAATCCAGAAGGGACTGGAGAATGTTCAATATATGGTATCTAGACCTTTGGGTTTTTCCACAGAAACCAGACACAGCAGATGAAGACCAACATAAACATCTAACATTCACATTTTTCTGCCAGGTATTTGTCCAAGTCGGTATCTCATACTTCTTTATCAAGTTCAGAGTCTGTTTGTGGTCCCCCATCTGAGCTAGATGAAGCTGATGAATGCATAGTTACAGAGCACACAGCAACAGCAGCAACCCTTGAAGTGCCACAACCACCAGCAAGGAGAACACCATCTGGAAAAGTGCCAAAGTGGCTGAAACTGCCAGGTATCAGTTGAAGTGTCACATGCTTGCCTAGCAGGGACTTCCCTAGGAAAGAGGTCCTAGCAGTATACACATGGGTTTTTAAACTGTGTAGTTATTTCAAAGACATTATTGAAACAGTAGCCACCCACTATATAGCAGACCCAATGGGATCAGAGAAGAATTGCTTTCTAGATAGATAGGCTGACTTGCATTCTTTTCCCTGAGGAACTGGAACTGTCCAAAGTGGAGATTAAATGCTGCAAAGGGAGAACATGTGCCAGAAAATTGGAGGAAAGGGGTTCCCTGAACAGTGGGTTTTGCTTTGGCACAGTATCTGAATATCATTTGATAGTGGGGAGGAATTCATTGTAACTGATTGGCTGGGGTTATTTAGCTTTCTCTTGAATTGTATTGTTTTTTCTTTTTCAGTATTTTTGTCTAGAATAGTACATATGTGTCATTCTGTGCATCTCACCCATTGATGCCCAGCAATAATCCAAAGTACTGTCTGGATTTAAGTCTGAGAGTACATAGTATTGAGGTGGCTCATGGAAGCTGGGCAGTATCAAGTCCCAATGTGACAGAGGATGTTAATACTTTATATTTGTGTTTCAGGTGGGAAGAAATGAAGGACTTGTGATACCTTTCTTCAAAGAGATGCCTTGCCTAGCTGCTTTCCTTGCACCAAGAACATGCAAAAAGATGTGACCGCAAATTGTTTTTTTTTTCTGAATAAAATTGCAATACTCCATTTCCTGTTGCCTTCCTGGGTGTCTTCCTGTTTCCTTCTGTGTTAAGAATGAGGGAAAGATGTCTTGTCTGCAACACCATGCGCTAGTTGTAGATTTGGGTAGTTGGCTTAGGGTAGTGAGAAGAGGTTCTGGGCTTGCTGTATTTTCCAATAACATGAAGTGAACAAGTACAAAGACTGTGAAAATTGTTTGCTGCCTTTGTGGGTAACATGGCCATGGTGTTGGCTATATGGGTGCTTAAATCTGCTGTGTGAAATGGTCCAGACATCATGATGCAAAACACAGTCAACATACAATTTCCATGTTGGAAGTTTAGTTCTGATAATCCATTGCTTTGCAGGCTCCAGATGCTCTCATTTTTCAGCATAAGATATTGTTGTTGGATATTGTTTGTTAATGTGCAGAGAACTTAAAATATAAAATCTTATCTAAGGGCCAATAAAACAGAGGTGGGGAAGGTGTAGACAGGGATAGGCTAAAGTTTTTTCAGATTGCTCTGGTTTTCTTGGGGTGTCTTGTCTCATAAAACATGCAATACTGCAGTATTGTACAAACGGCATAGGAAACAGCAACCAAAATTACACAAGCTCAGTGCTTTTGTCATTTTGGGTGGGGGGTTGTCTTTATAATCTGTGTTATTGAAATTGTACTAAATGTACGTTCCTCCCATCATTCCTTCTTTTTGTCAGACAACTCTCAACCCAGAAAATATCCTGGGCTACTTGCCCCACTGTAGTTTCTTTTTCATACTAAAGAATTCCTGTGGCTTTTTGTTTGTGTTTTTGCCAAGTCCACTTCCAAGATCATGGTCCTAGCCTCAACATTACCCTGCCCCTAGCAGTGACCCCATTATTCTTGCAACAGCTACATTTCCTGTTGCTACAGTGTCTCTGGCCTTTGCATGTCTTTAGACTATACTCTCCCCCGTGTCCTAGCCAAGCTCAGAAAGTAAGACCACCTCCAGATTTCTTTGAGCCATGGGACATTTACACCTGCAAGTAGGCCTCCCCTTTCCAACAAACCCAGACAACAAAATGCTGCTTTTATTTTCTGTCACTGTCCATGAAAGAGTGAGTACATGGATGTCAGCTTCTGCTCCTCCTCCTTGCCAATGCTTGTTCATTTGTCTGCTGAAATGAACACAGAAAGCTGTCTTAGACTATTGGTCCAACTCAGTACATTAAAATCTGTTGTTCCTGCTGGAACCAGAAACAGCTCTCCAGGGTCTCAGGCAGAGGTCTTTCATATCTTACTATCTAATCCTTTTTAAATGGACATGCCAGGGATTGAACCTGGGACCATGTGCATATCAGGTACATGTTCTACCACAGAGTTGCAGCCATGTGATCTCCAGTTTCCAAGCTTTGATGCTGGTGTGCTCAGCACAATGCCCAGGCTGCACTGCTGCTGGCATGCCCAGTATTGCTTCTGTGCTGCATGGCTGCTGCTGGGCCTAGTGCAGCTCCCAGGTTGCAAAGCCACCCTCTGGACCCAGCATGGAGTCCTGGGCTCCACAGCTGCCACTGTTGGATACAGCACAAAGCCCTGGTGCCACCATTGTGAAGTGCCAAAGGTAAGTGCTTAAATTTGGGGAGGTTTTAAATCCCTGTGTGGATTTTTTATATTTTAAGATTTTTCAGCAAACTTGGGGAGTTCCCAAAGTTTGCAGAAAAACCTCTTTGGCATCCATGTGGCTCCACTACCTGGATTAAGTTATCTGCAGATGGAGGCCATGGGGGCTGTGATTAGAACATAAAATAATCTTCCAGATTCATGTACTCCCACTATTCTTCAATTGAATATCCAGTTCTTTTATATATATCTTCCTTTACAATATCAAAATGTATATGTTCTTAACAGAAATCTTTTATTCTGGTTCCAGATTTTCAAACAGTTGTCAAATCTATCAACACTCTTGTCTTGTAGTAACTAATAGGAAATAAAATCTGAAAATATTGATAGGGAAATACTGACACCAAGATTTTGCTTTTGCTTATTTTGTATTTGTCGAAGAACTTCACTTGTAGTTTTTGGAATTAGAATCTGGTCTTCATTTGATCCTCAGGGCCACTATACATGTTACAGAAAAGGGGTGAGTCATCTGATCACCCATCTGGCAAAATAAATAGCATTATTGTATATATGTGCAGGTACTCTAACATGCAACATGCATCTAGCAAACTCAACAAGCCCCATGAATGCACTGCTGTTCCTACCCCTATGAAATACAAAATTTGGGTCCTGTTTTTTTTTTAAGTTGCTGACCTCTTCGTAAGTGCTGAATCATAGTATGGCTTTATTGCCTTTCTAGAAAAGCTCTCAAGCGGGAGGCAGAGGAGTGACCTAACTATAAAAAGGAATGTGCAGCATGCACACAACATTGCAAAACTAATTGTTGAAGGGGAAGGCCAAGCCAAAAGAGAGCAAGCAAGCAATGGGGAACTTGGTAGGAAGTGGTTTCTTTCTTGCCTATACTACAAAGAATTTTCTCTCTTGGTGAATTATCTTGCTTCTCTGACCTATTGATTTTAATGTATGTAAGCAGTGGTGGATAGAATCATAGAGCCAGAAGGGGCTGTACAGGCCATCTAGTCCAACCCCCTGCTCAATGCAAGATCAGCCTAAAGCATCCACAATAAGTATCTGTCCAGCCACTGCTTAAAGACTACCAGTGAGGGGGAGCTCACCATCTCCTTAGGTAGGTGATTCCACTGCTGAACTGCTCTGTGAAAATTTCTTTCTGATATCTAGGCAATACCGTTCTCCATGTAGTTTAAATCCATTACTGCGGGCCCTATTCTCTGCTGCCAACAGGAATCTTTCCCTGCCCTCCTCTAAATGACAACCTTTCAAATATTTAAAGACAGCAATCATGTCTCCTCTAAGGTTCCTCTTCTCCAGGCTGAACATTCCCAAGTCTCTCAGCCTTTCCTCATAGGGATTGATCCCCAGGCCCTGGATCATTCTCATCACCCTCCTCCGAACCCTCTCAATTTTGTCCACGTCCTTTATGAAAGCTTCCGGAACTGCACACAATACTCAAGGCGGGGTCTGACCAATGCAGTATATAGTGGGACTGACACCTTGTGATTTTAATGTGATTTAGAGAGCACAGTGCACTTTCTAAATACTAACATGTTCTTCCAAAAAAGAGCAGAAAAATGGATCTGTAGGAGCCTATGACTCAAAGTGGGACTCTGTAACCAACCAGAGGGCCCTGAGCTCTGTGAGGTGAAGACCATGGAGCTCTGTGTTAACTGCCATCAAGTCACTTCTGACTTATGGCAAACCTATGAATTAAATGGACTCCAGGGAATGGTAGAAGACAGGAAGGCCTGGAGGATCATTGTCCATGGGGTCCCGATGGGTCAGACACGACTTCGCACCTAACAACAACAATGAATTAAGAACCTCCACAATGTCCTGTCGTTAACAGCCTTGCTCAGGTCTTGCAACCTGAGGGCTTTGGAATGCTTTATTGAATCAATCAATCTCTTGCTGGGTCTTCCTTTTTTCCTACTGCCTTCAAGTTTTTCTAGCTTTATTGTCTTTCCCACTGACTCGTGATCAAAGTAAAATAGTCTCTGTTTAGTCAAACCTTGGAGTTAGATTATCAAAACTGTTTTAGTAATTTGTATCCCTCTACCAATGGGTGCCATGCTGTTATGGCTTTTTTGAAATGTACATGACTTCTGTAGATAATAAAGCAGGGAGGCCAAAGTTCTCCTTTTGTATATTATGCCTGCTTGCCATTCATGTTCTTTATCAGTTCACAGTAACCTACTCCCTATTCAGAGAGTTTGACATGGCCCATTTTTCTCCTGCCTCCACTTTTCCAACAAAGAAAACAGAGCATTGTACCATCTGAATGAACTTCAAAGTGGCTGGAAGGGGCACCAAGGGTTCCTGGCACTTGTCATTGTCTCCCAGACTGGCCAACATTTCCCTTCAGGTCTAATTACTTCCAAATGTACCCAGCTGCTTTGAAGACAATCATAGGAGTTATGGGAGGAAAAAGGTAGAGGAAAACTGCTGACCAAAGCAAGCAGAAAGCAGTTAAAATATTAACAGAATATATCTTTAATATCACCCAAAAAATGAGCTACCAAAGAGTATCAGACAACTGCTGCTGAAGCTGGGATTATTGTATAGACAATGCTGCCGTCTCATAGTGGAAGCGGGGTGGGTTGCTACAAAAGTCAAGGTAGAATCTAAATCCCATGTCAATTCTAATCATACAATCCTAGCAAAATGAGGTCTTTATTATTCTTTGATGATGATGAGTCTATGTGGTCTTAACATCCAGGTGGTTTGCCCTGGCTTGGATGCTGTTGAGAATCGGTTTCCTGCTTTCTCATACATGTTGCTCTTTCTGCACCTCTTGAGTTTTCTTCTGCATTTTTAAAACCTGCTACATGCCAAGCTTTTCTGAAAGAGCAGAACAAAGTTGAGGTCACTGCTGTTATCTGTTCCACTTAATATTTCTGGTAAGGCCTTGGAGGCGGGTGTCTCATGTCTTAGGTGCCACTCAGCGGTTAACACCCATTAAGGGCAGCTGCCCCCCCAAGTGCCTCCTCCTCCTCCAACCGGCTTGCCTATCTGTTCAGCGGCCAGCCAATCGCCTTCCATTCCCCACCTCCTCCTCCTCCCACTTCTCTCCAAGGCTGAGGCTGTAGATCCCTGCTGCCCCCTGCTAGTGAGTCCCATAACAGTTGCCTGCAGCCCTTCCAGGTCCTGGAAGGAGGGCGAGTCCATCTGCAGAGTTCTTCCATTCACCCCCCTAATCTAGCTCCCGTTATCTTCCTGAAAGCAACAGGCTTGGCCCCTAGTAATACTATAACAATCTGTTGTAACAATGTTCTAGTACTCAGCTTTCATTTAAAAAAATCAGTAAGTATCTAGCCTTTTCATTGTGGAGTTAGAATGGGAAATGTACAGATTATGCATCGGGGTTTAACATTTTTTTTAAGTTTTGAACAAGTACATTGTTGCAATAGATCATTATAATGTTCTGGTGCTCCAGTATTGTCCATTAAAAAAAACATACCTGTGTGGGGATGGCAGCTGTAGAAGGCTGGGGCAGAGAAAAGGGGGGGGGGAGCCCCATTGCAGCTGTGCTGAATTGGCAGCAACAGTAACAATTGGGAAACCACAGGAAATCCTATGTGGAAAACTTCCATGTCTCTGTCTGGGTAGAGTTTAGCAAACGTCTTCTTACTCTGCATTCTTTGCTATTAGTTTGCAGTAGTTTCCTTTGAACCCATTAGCATTAACATTGATGCTGCTTTATGTTTTTTTCCCCTGTGACCTGTCTTTTATATATTTATAATGTAAAATTAGGTGCATAAACAGCCACTGAAATGCTGTTCAGATGGTATATGCACACTGCTGTAAGGATTATATACAGGTGACTCTCATTCAAAGGGACATGAGCTTAAACAAGTTAGAATCTTGTTTTATGGCTTTATTTATTTCTGTGGGTGGAGGGAAACTGGTCAGTGGTGGGTTCCCATGGTCTTTGTGGCAGCAGGGGCCCTCACACTAAAAATTCCAAACCTGTCCTCTCTCTCTGAGTTTTGAACATATTGTTACGTTTCAAAGGGTAAGGAATGGCTTTTATTTTAAACACAACATACACTCCAGTTTTTGAAGGCTTTCACAGCTGGTGTCAGCTGGCTGCTGCAGGTATTCCAGGCTGCATGGCCATGGTCTGGTAGATTCCCATTGTGCCATGTACTATCTCTGAAGATGCCAGCCACAGTTACTGCCAAAACACCAGGGACTAAAGTTATTAGACCACAGCCATCCAGAATTCCTACAACAGCCAACACAACTTACATTCATGTGAAACTGTTCCTTTAAAAATGAACAAAAATCAGAGCAGTGCTACAATTGGTGCACTGTAGACACATCTACCCTGCTTCCAATTCCAAATGATCAGTTAATAGCTTAGGAGTGTTTTTCTATATGTAGCTGTTCTCCTGCATTGACGTGTATGCCTGTGATAGATGTTGGACTTGCATTATGCTGCCCGGGTGCACCAGATGTGTCTTGTCCCAAGTCACATGTCAGTGTTGGTCCAGGAGCTTTTGTTCTCTTCTTTATCCCCTTCTCATTCCCATGCGCAGTGAGTAAATCATTCTTTTTTAAAGTTGCAGGCGACATCCAACAGTTGCTTCAGTGCCTTTGCACCTGCACCTGCAATGGCATTTGTTGGTCCTTCCAAGGAAAAAAGGTGAATGACACTTTAGGTGGACTGCTTTGAATTTCTGGCCTGGTAGAGGACAATGAGACCTGCGTGCTAATGAGGAATCTCAACTCTGCCTTTCTTCCAGGCTGGGGATATTAATAGACCTTGTAACAGTTTCTGCCGAGAGGGGTAAAGAGGAAGCCTGCTGAGTTGAGTGAAACTGCAGTAGGCTCACAGGATCACTGCTAGACTCTCCAAATGAAAATCCTAACTGCTTTCAAATCGAAGTTTAGCCAGACTCACTTGCTGGCGCTGTAGCTGGCATCTTGCACCAGGATGAGATTGCAGGCAAACAGGTAGCAATCTACCTCTCAGCAACTGACCTTCCAGCTGCTAATGCCCTCATTCACCAAGTTCTTGTCTGACCAAGCTCATTTCCTCTGTGAAAGAGTAAATGCACCAAAACCCAGTGTGGCTTGTTCGCTTACAAGCAAATGATGCAATATGATTTCTAAAAAGGTGGATCTGGGTTCCTGACTCACAAGAATGGCATTTGAAGTTTGTAGAGTGGCCTGATTCAGCTTAGAACTATCCCCATGCAGTTTTCCCGAGCTGGAACGCAGCACTGGGAGAGGGAGGAACCCCTCCTCCCTCCACACCATTATCACTATCCAAATCAGGCACTGCAGAGCCTTCAGATGCCATTCCCTGAAGCTGCTGTGGAGAAAGTGAGTCAGGCCTGGGGAAGCTGGACTCAACTCAGAAATCATATTGTATAGTTTGGTCTTCAGGAGACAAGACTGCCAATAGCTGAACCAAAAAGTGTTCCTTCTCTCCTATGCAGGGAATGCAGAGCATTGAGGGTCTGTTCAAGGATAACGATACTCTAATGTCCCTCTCTTTCTCAACACCAAGCTTGGACTGCGATTTGGATTTGCCAAAGAAAAACTGAATCAAAACACAAACACCTCATTTAATTCAACTTTGGTATGAGTGTATGGGTACTTTGTATTCACTGTTCCCTAGCACATTCCGAGTACCTGTATAAAAGGGATCATTAACTTTGTGCACGCATGCAAATATGCAACCAGAATTGTTTAGCTTATTTTATACAAAGTAGCTTCCTGATCAATATACTATTTGGAAGGACAGACAACATCAAGCTATAACTAGAAGTTCAGGTGTTTGTTTTTACTCCTCTGGGCTAGGAAGAGACATTTGAATGTACCAGCACAACAGGTAAAGCTAGGGCCACATTTACATGTACTTTTACAGATCAAACATCTTTTAAATAGAAGCAAGATTTTAGTGCTGTGAAGGTCTGTTGGAACCAAGTTCTGCACTAGTGCTGAGAAAAAGAACAAATTGATGTTCAAACTTTTAATTAACACTTGCTTAATACTATCATCATTCTAACCTAGGTCTTTCAATTCTCCTTAGTTCATGTGACTTTAAGGTTCCAATCCTTATCCTACACAACACAAACTTAAGTACAACCTATTAAATGTAGCAGGAGATGCATATTTACCTTAGATTAGAAACGTCCTGATTTTCAAATCATCTCCTTTAATGTCCTGACTGATGGTGATAAGATAGCCATCTTCAAGTACTTGAAGGGCTGGCATATAGAGGATGGCGCGAGTTGTTTTCTGTTGCCTCGGAGTGTTGGACCAGGATCAATGGGATGAAATTCATTTAAGAGAATTTTCAGCTAAACATCCAGAAGTTCCTGACAGTTAGAGCAGTTCATCAGTGGAACAGGTTGCCTCGTGAGGTGGCGAGTCCTCCTTCTTTGTAAGTTTGGATAGCCATCAGACAGAAATGCTGATTATGTGAACCTGGGCAGATTGTGAGTGGATGGGCAGAAGGGATTATGTCTCTGCTTGGCTCATGTGGCCCTTTCTTGCATGCCCAGGAAAATGCTGATCAGTACTTTGGGGTGGGGAAGCAAATTTCTTCCAGGCCAGATTGGCCGGGGATTCTGGTTTTGAGTGGGGGGATGGGGCATCATCTGGGCAAAGAATTGGGGTCACTGTGGGTGGACAGGTAGTTGTGAATTTCCTGCATTCCGCAGGGGGTCAAACTAGATGACCCCCAAGGTCCCTTCCAACTCTGATTCTATGACTGGCTCAGCAGGAGACTTCCTGCTTTTGAGTGCACTTCCACCCTGCTTACCATCAGAACAGAAGATTGACTGTAGCCAACAGCTAGCTAAAGAATTAGGTGTCTATCTCTCTCTATGCATAGTTTTTCACTTCATAAATAAAACCTATTCTTTAAGCTACTGGTGCTCTGCTCTCTCTGCATATTCAAACTCTTCCGACATTATGTACTGACAAGCTCATATCAACCACTATGGGAGGTTTTGTTGCTTTCCTGGATTTGATGCGACATGCGGTAGTGTGACGGGCAGCTGCTTCTCCCTCACTGGGCCTCGGCTTTATTTCTCAGTGGAACCAGACGCCCTGCCCTCCATGTGTAAGGTTTACTATTTCACAGCTTCTACCCCCCCCCCACTCCCCTGCTGATTGAGAGGCTGGGCCTAGCGTGATGTGGGATCCTCACACATGCTGTTTGTTATTCTGCCCCTTTTTGAAAGTTTTTTTTTCATCCTACAAAGAGGAGGTGGGGAGAGGCCAAACAACTCTTTGAAGCTACTTGACTTTCTATGATTAATTGCAACAAGAAGCCTGCACAAGGGAGGGAGACCATTTTTGATTTATTGAAGTTTCTTTGTGAGAACAAATTTATAGCAGAGGGAAGCAGCTTCTGAGAGGAATATCAAATGGTTAAAAGGTTCCAAGCACTCTTTGATGTCATGGCCCCAGTGGAATGCTGGAAAGGATTGAGGGACAGGCACTGTTTATTTATAAAATAAAGATCAGGTACCTGCTGTTGGCATAGACCTGGGGCTAGCTCTAGCTTAAGACCTCAGCCAGCAGAGAGGCCTGAAGTTGGCCTTTAAATGCCTGCTGAGGTGATGAGAGCCCACGGTGTCGGGAAGTCTTCCAGGCATACGTGCTCTTTCCACCCACCCCTACAGAATGGCACCTGTTTTTCCCATTGGAAAAGAAAGTCGACTCTGGCTGGCTGTGAATGGGGAGTGCCAGGATGGGCCAGGTGCCTTCTGCTCCAGGCCTTCTCTTGTGAAAAGACAGAGACAGACACTGTCATGCACCACTCTAAAATTCCAGGGCACCCAGGAAAAAGATGGGGAGAGAGGAACTTTTAAAGACAGAACAGCTGCCAATAACATATCACTTGCAAGAGATTCCATATAAAAACAAAGAAAAAAAGTCTATGATCAACTTCATCCAGAATCCAGGAGACATTTCTGTGTGAAAGAGAATGCTTGCTTTGCACTGTTCACTCTTCAGAAATCCAGAAGCTGTGGAAATGAAGTAGGGGTTTTAGTTCAACAAGGCACTTGGGTAATACATTTTTCTTGACTTCCAGTTGCCCAGTAAGGATATTACTAACCAACCAAACATCCCCCAGGAAAAAAGAGGGATTAAGATGGCTTTGCCCACATCCTTATCCTGTTAATTGAGGAATGTGAATTGTGCTTGACATACCAGCTGGGGCAGCACTTTTTCCACGTGCTCCACATCCACCTTAGTCAGGTCCTCTGCCTGAGCCTGGCGTGCTCCTCGTGCTGCAGCCTCTGCATGACAGAGACAGATAAGAAATGAAACTGGTAGTGGACAGGAATGGCCTTTAGCAAACTCTGATGACTTTTGCCTAACAGGAAAGGCAGTTATTTTCACAGAGATTTTTATTTGCCTGCTGGGGAGAAAAAAGTCTGCAATTCAAAATATTAATATTGGAGTTTCATCTTGGTAATAACTGCTAGATTCTCACCATTCTATCTACCAGGAAGATAATACCATACTAAGTACAATGCCTCTTTATATAGTGCAGTTCTAAACAGATCCTTCTAAGTCAAATTAAGTGAATAACCTTAGCAGGTGTAACTCTGCTTGGCATTGCACTGGTATCCACTAACATTAGCAGGCCCTGAGACTTCAAAGTGGGTGTATGTAACATCTGATCCTTTTAGAGCCGTGGTTCTCAACCTTCCTAATGCCGTAACCCTTTAACTGTAGTTCCTCATGTTGTGGTGACCCCCAACCATAGCATTATGCAAGTGTTCTTTCAGAGAAATTAAACCAAAACTGACCAATTGCATGAAGATCCAATGTTCATGATTGTGTATAAACTGGGTTTTTTTCTGGGGTTTCTCAGTTCAGTTCTGCCTCTTGTCCCACCATGCCAATCTTGCTCTTTTCCGCTGCTCCAGACAGACGAATGCGCTATCCCTATCTACCCCGCAAGGCTGTTGTGTAGATGGTGCTCTTCCCCCCCCCCCCCGGCCAAGCTGATTGCCCTGCTGCAACCTTTGTGAAAGGGTCGTTCGACCCCCCCCAAAGGGGTCCCAACCCCCAGGTTGAAAATCACTGTTTTAGAATCTGCTAAAAATATAATTAAAAACTGACTGTGTTTAATTCAATTTGTACAAATTCTACAGCAAGAAAAAAGCATCAGAATATAAAGGTAGCACAAACATTTTATTACTGATATGATTTAAATCTAATGTTCTTTTTGTAGGGACTGGGATGGGAATGTATATGAAAGCCAAAGGACACATGGCAAAAGAACAGAAGGGAAGAATAGTTTTGGAAAACTTGGAAGCTCTGACTAGTTCTCTCTGATTTCAGCATTCAGCATTCATGGCTTTTTAGATGACTTTGAAGGTTACAAAATATAAAAGAAAAATCCTACAGACCAAGTTTTGCACTAAACTTCAAGCTCCTATGAACTGCAGATCACCCATCTAACAAAGGCTGCTCCACGGAACAAATTATGTTCTCCTGACAACTTACCTCGAACAAACACCTTGAGCAGTTCTGCTACCAGCGACAGAGCATCATCATTGACTGGAAGAGGAAAACAGAGTCACCAGGAGACAGGCCCCAGCACAATGGTCTGCCCCACCTGAAAAGGCATCAGGCAGCTACCCCAGATCTTGATACTGCAGAGCATGATCTCTCTGCTCAGAAGTTTGGCAAGACTTCTAGCAGGAATTGGCCTCTTTATTGAGACAGAAGGGAAAGTAATTACCTTGTGTTTTGTCATCTTTGAAGTAGTGCTGGAGCAGCTTGTTCACAGTCTCCTGCACAGAAAGGGAACCAAGTCAAGGGCTGTTAATGGAGAAAAAGTGAATCTCCTCGTCCTTCCATTTTGAGGAGATATAAAATAGGAAAGGCAATCTCTTTCATGAGATTCACTTCTGCTGGTGTAGGAGTGCACCAAAAGAAATGGACCCAATAAAACATTGCCTTAGACATTTTGCATCTCATTCACTAGGAGTGAGAAAGCAACGAAAACAACTCATGCCAGTCAGCCTTCCATCCCCACAAAGAGAACCGCATAGCTGCTCTGGCTCTCCCCATCCCTTGTTTTTCTGTTGCTGAGAAGGGAACACTTGTGAATCAGCAGTACATCCTCATGTCCACCAACTGTCTTCTGTGCTGAAAGCCATGGTGAGAAATTCCAGGGGGGTAACCACCTTAGTCAGATGCAGAGTTGTGGGGCACCTTGAAAACTAGCAGATATATTCAGATGTAATATTTCGTGAGACAGTGCTCCCCCACCCCAATCTCTTCTTGTAGTTTGTATTTTTCTGTGTGTTGACACAGAGAATTGCCAACTGATAGCACTTCATGCATCTAGAAAAGTGGGTTCGGGCTTACAAAAGCTCTTTAATGTTCTGGGGTTTTCTTTTTTTTTAACCCCTTGTTATAATAATGGACCGGAACCAAAATATTTGCAAAAAAAAAGCACACATTAGTTCGCATCCTGACTAAAATTGACACCCTTCAATCAATTATATCCAGTTTCTCATTTCTCAGGAAGGCAATGCCTATTTCCTTATGAAGCTATCAGACTACTATGGTCACCTTCTGAAGCCCTTGCTGCAGGTACTCTGCTTTCTGAGACTGGGCAGGTAGCAACCCAGAAAAGAACCCACCAAAAGAACCCCCAGAGAGACTTGCCTGTTCCTTCTGTTACCATCATCCACCCATCTGTAAAAACATTTTTGTTTTACCTAAAGTTCCCTCAGTGAACCTTCCTTACTGCCATAAGTTTTAATTGTTATTTTTATGTTTTTGTATATAGATTTTGGCTGGTTAAATGATGTGATTTTGCTTAGTTGTAATGGTTTTTAAGGTGTTTTTATTATCTATTTTTAATTCATTAGCTGCTTTGGTGGCCCTGACACCAGCAAAAAGAGATAAAACTTGTAAATAAAAAAATAAAAATTAATTCCTAGTGATGCTGATAATAGCTGCTTAGTAGAGAAGAGGATCCATGAAATGTGGCGTAGAAAATCTAGCATGAGTTTTGTAGATGTAGAAAATAAAATGTTACATACCTGAAAGAAGAAAAACACATTTTCAAAAGTGAAAGATTGGAAGAGAAAAACAGTATCAAATTAACAATCTAACAGTTGGCCAAAGAAGGCAGGATGTACATTGTGCACTGTATAAATAATGGTCAGTATACTACCATTCCATTCAATGAAATCTGATGCCTTCCTCAATTCTTAAGGAAACTTCCTCCAATCTTATTGGGTCTTCCTCTGGAAAAAGAACCACTATTGAAGATTCCTTAAGTTAGAAGAAGAGTTGGTTCTTATATGCCACTATTCCCTACCCAAAGGAGTTTCAAAGTGGCTTACATTCACCTTCCCTTCCCTCTCCCCATAATAGACACCCTGTGAGGTGGGTGAGGCTGAGAGAGCCCTGATATCACTGCTCGGTCAGAACAGCTTTATCAGTGCTGTAGCCAGCCCAAAGTCACCCAGCTGGCTGCATGTGGGGGGGATGGGGAATCAAACCCAGCTCGCCAGATTAGAAGTCTACACTCCTATCCACTACACTAAGCTGGCTCTCTCAAGTTAGATGAAGGGTTCAGAGTTTGCTGAGTGGAACGGTAGGATCCAGGCTCATTCATTTCAAAGGAAAACACAACTTTGTGTTGCATTACCATAAATGCTATATGCAATACAAAAGCAAGAACAACATCACTAGGACTCATCAGGCTTCAGCTAGTGTTTTGTTGTAGTTAAGAGTATCAAGGTAGTATCTGGAAGATCCAGGTTTGAATCTCCACTTATGCCATGGAAGTTCACTGGGTGACACTGGGGCAGTCACACTCTCGCAACCTAACCTACTTCACAGGGTTGTTGTGAAGATAAAATTAGAGAACATTGATGTAAGCCCCTTTGGAGTGAAAGGCAAAGTATAAATGAATTAAAAAATACAGCTGGAATATATGACTCAGTGTTATTCTCCCTACTTTAAGCAGGATTCTTATCATTTATCAGCAAATGAGATTATTAAGAGTAAAAGAGATAACTGAAGGTTTCAGAGCAGATGGCAAAAGAACAGCTGAAGGAAATGAGCCCTTTTAGCTTAGGAGAGACACAAGGGCAGCTATAAGATATCTAAGGGAAGAGTGATCTAAAAACAACCTACAACACGTTCCAAGTTCTAGCAAAACAGGCTGATAGGACAAGCTTTCTAAGAACATCTACCTAATAGAACCAGTGAATCTGGGGAGTCTTTTAAAAAGTGATTTGTGTAAAGCAAGTTCTGCTTCTGGAAGCAGTTGAACTGGATGGCCTGAAAGATCCTTTCCAACTTAATTAAACCATACTTTCAATGTCATAAACCATTGTTTGCCTCCCAACAGGTGTCTTG
Source organism: Paroedura picta (assembly GCF_049243985.1). Taxonomy (NCBI): domain Eukaryota; kingdom Metazoa; phylum Chordata; class Lepidosauria; order Squamata; family Gekkonidae; genus Paroedura; species Paroedura picta. Next base: position 134,879,666 of record NC_135371.1, on the reverse strand, counting down.
TCCAGATGGAAATTATTAGCTTGAGTAGGTCAACTGGGCTAACAGAATCAGAAGGTATCATCTGCATGGGTCTTGACAGCACTGTACATAAATAGCTGTAATCAGGATGGTTGGTGGGCAGCAAAGAGAAAAAAGGTTTTCCCTGGAAGATCTCTAGTTGGACTAAGATAATAGGATTATTTTATTTAAAAGATGTCAACAGGCAATTTGAGGCCAACCCAGAACAGAGTTAAATGCTTGCCTTTGAAATCAGTGGGTTTAGGAGACATGCCTTATTCCACACAAGATTAGGCTTATCTTGAAATGTATTCCCCTGTGATTCAAAAAAATGCAGCTTTTAAAATACATTCTTAATGCAGGAAGGCAATTCTGTGGCTTTGATCTTGTCTACTTGCTGGAAAAAGGTAAATACAAGATTTATTAGGCACTAGCGCTACCTGCTGCATATTTCTAGAAGTGCTCCGAAGAATGTTGCTAATTTGGCATTTCCCTTGAGGGGTTTGTTGCTGAAGAGTTCAAAGTTCAGTTGGAAAAAAAAATCTGTGCTTCGCTTGTTTTATGTGAATTTTATTTGAGCAAGATAGGCACATGAGCCATTTAAAAATAGGTCAGCCTTGCTGGAAGTCCAGCCTCATATTTTCTATAGTGGCCAGCCTGATGCTTCTGGGAAACTAAAAAGCAAGACAAGAAGTCAACAAATATCCTGTTGTATCTGGAGTCCTGATAGCTCTGAACCTGAAAGTTTTAGCAAGGTATTCCATTGGCTTTTAAATTGCTCAAGCTACAGACCATTCTCACACCTTGTGGTAATAAATGCTATGAATTAATTAGATACTATTCTTTTTATCTTTCCTGAAAAAAATTAAAAATGCCTTCCTTCTGCATCCTCCCCCCCCCCCCCCCTAGGATTCTCTCCCCCATTCTTTCAGTAAAAACAATTAAGCATTTCAGGGCACACTAAAAGAAAATACCCTTGTGAAATATTTTCTTTTGGAATAAGTGAAATGCTTTTTATGACAGATTTTATTCAGTCATAGAATTGAAAGGGATCTCCAGGGTCAAGTAGTCCAACAGTGCAGGAACACAACTACCCCAAGTGCTAAGAGGTGTAAATGATGTAGCATTTATCATCTATGCTCCCTCTTCCTACCTCTCTGTTAGATGCTAGTTTGGTTAGGAGGTTGAATACCTCTGTTTTTTGTGGTTTTGTCTTATCGTATGGTTTTATATCCAGAGGGTTTTAATGGGGTTTATAGGGTTTTATGTGGACTAATTGTAACCCACCACGAGCCAGTTCCAGGAGTGCCCAGTAATAAGTCTAATAAATAAATAAAATACCTGCCCACCCACAGAGACCCTAATTTCATGCCCCAGTGATCCTCCCACCAAAATTTTCTATAATCCAGCCTGGCCTGGAGGCAATTCACCTACCATCACATAGTGGCAATCAGCAATTCCCTGGGTATGCAAGAGACAGACACTGACACATCCCTTCCCTCGTCACACACTCACAATCTGCCTGTTCATTAAAATCTGCATTTCTGTCAAGTGACTATTGAACCTCTGCTTAAAAAACTTCCAAAGAAGGACAACCCACCATCTCCCAAGGAAACCTGTTCCACTGAGGAACCGTTCTAACTGTCAAGAACTTCTTCCAGAAGTTTAGCAGAAAATCTTTTTGAATTAAATTTAACCCACTGGTTCTGGTCCGATCCTCTGGGGCAACGAAAAACAACTCTGCTCCATATTCTATATGGCAGCCCTTCAAGTATTTGAAGATGATTGTCATATCACCTCTTAGTCATCTTCTTTCTAGGCTAAATGGACCAAGCTCCTTCACCCTCTCTTCGTGCATCTTCAAACCCCTCATCATTTTCATTGTCCTCCTCTGGACACACTCCAGTTTGTCTACATCTTTCTTCAATCTGGGTATTGATGATATTCCAGCCCAAACTTCCGTACCAGTTGGGCAAGAGGGCGCACAAAGATATTAAATAGGATTGGAGAGAGGACCGGTCCTTGCAGGTCTCTGCATGAAAGTTGTTCGCTGCTTGATCATCTCTCTCCTATTGCTACCCTCTGCCTGCGATCCCGGAGAAAGGAGATCTACCACTGAAGGACTGTCCCCCTTATTCCAGCATTGGCCAGGCACGTTGATATTTGAAGCATATATTTATCTAAATGTAAATTGGCCAAAAGTTAATGTATGAGGATAATACACTACCCAATATTACAGTTATTTTAATGTTAACTAGTTTAATGCACTCAGGCTAGCTGGTTGCATGTGGGGGAATGCGAAATCAAACCTGGCTTGCCAGATTAGAAGTCCACACTCCTAACCACTACACCAAGTCCACACTCCTAACCACTACACTCTTTTTTAGGAAAGCCTTCCGGCATTTTATTGCAGCCTTGACTTAGCCTTGTTGGTATGTCCTACTTGTTTCTACTTTTCCTAATCTGTTTTGTACATTCATCAGAGCAGCTATTATCATTGCTGAGCTCTCCTGAGGAGATTTCACTTTTCTGATACTTCTTTTTCACTAATACCCTCCCTTTAAAATACCATTTTTTAAAATTAAGTGTTGACATGGACAGCAGTGCGTACACCTTCCTACTTACACATATGCTGAATTTAACAACAACCTAGTTCCATATCAGCTCTGTAGTATTTACATATCAGGCTGGATCCGGGCCACCGGTCAAAGATTTCAATGAGCTTAAACTAGAGTCCCATGACCAACTGTTCCACAGCCCAATCATCTACCAGAATGACAGCATTGATCTTTCCATGCGAACCAGAGGATACGTTTAACTAGTCAGTGTGAGAATAGTTGAAATAATGAAATTAACTACAAGTTCATGGCAATTACCAGCGTCCAAATTTCCATGCCAAACTAAAAATCTCCAATTGTAAGATGGTTTGTATTAGATAGGCAATGCTGGCAATTTATGAATCTTGACAGGATGAATGGAAGAGCCCCCAAAGCAGGGGGTTAGGCTGAGGGATCCTAACAATTCAGCTCTCTTTTTCAGGTTTTATTGGGACCCCTTGATTGCTACTCCACAGCCCCACAAGGAACCGCTCTTCTATCCCAGTTTCTAAATACTTTCATCCCTTGCTGGGACAGGGGGAGGCAAAGCTCCTTCTCCATGTTCTTCTTCTGCAACGCATCTAGTAAGCGAATTTTAGCGCGCAAAAAGGTTTGCTGGGATTTTAGCTGGCGGCCTTTAAGGTGCTAATGGGTTCCTGCTTGATTTTGCTGCCGCAGACTAGCAGAGTTATCCAACTGGAATTCTGTCCTCCCCTCAGCTGACTTGTACCTGACGAAGGGGACGCTGACTCTCGAAAGCTCCTACCCCGAAAACCTCGTCGGTCTCGAATATCGCCCTCACAACCCACTTACGTCCACCGTCATAACACGTTCAGGCCGCAGTAAAAGTGGTGCGACAGGGTGAGGCAGCAGGGACTTCATGGGACTGAATTAGCCCCCCCCCCATATATATAACCGGATAAACCCAATGAAATCCCTTCTTTCCAGCACATTGTGTCCATTGCCTGCTAGGACCAACATTCTCCCAAAGGTTTTAGGTTGACTGAAGCGGGTCACCCCCTGAGCTGCTATAACCCCCACATCCCGCCCTCACAGCTCCCACCGGGCCGCCGACCTTTTTGAAGCCGCAGCTACTTCCTTCCCGCTTCTCCATTTCACAGAGGCTCCGCCCCCTGTCCGCCTTCGAATCCCCGAGGAACTCGGGAGCCAAAGCTGCGCCGCGGTGCATGCTGGAAACTGTAGTCTTGTTAAATCGAAGCCGCTCACCGTCTCCGTCTATTTCCGGTCGCGGATAAGGATATCCTCGCCAGGTGCTATGGGAATTGTTGTCCTTTTTCTGGTGTGCATTGTCTTAAGAAGTATTCTGGTTCGGTCAATAATTGGGGGTCTGGGGAGGCTGGTCAGAAGGCTAAAAGTATGCAGTCAGTGCTGATGTAAAGCGAGAATGTGCAGGCGATGGTATTTCTCACTTAGCACGGGTCCGCTTGTTAACAGCATTTCCCTGTTCCTCTAATGACGTGAAGATCCTACTAAGTCTTATCACGCTTCTTTAGAAGCCTCAGTGATTTCAATTGAAATATTAGGATCGGGATGCGGCTGTTTTTAATTGGTCCTAATTCATGATCGTGCTTAATTTTTCTCCATTTAAAGCTGATATATTTTAATACTACTAGGACCTTCTTCTAAAAAAATGCACCTAACTGTCCAGTCCTATGTTTGTTTGCTCAGAAATAAGTGTAATGTTTCTTACTCAAGTATAAACATGCATTGGATTGTAGTGGAAGGTTACAGGCCTAAAACTACTTTGTACTTTGGAGTCAACTGTTAGTCACCGTGAATTCAGTGGAACTTTCTTCTACCATCAAGCTCCTAAAGCACATTTTTGTGGAAGTGAGAAAACTTCACACAAATATTGGAACTTTTCTGCACACTGACTCATGTATGTGTACCAGGCTGGTTTTAAGGGCAGATAAACCAGGCTACAGCCTGGAAGACCAGAATGAGTGTGGGCAATGAATTTAGGGGGTGGTCCTTTAGGGCCTACTCTCCATTCAGCTAGAGAAACAATAGCACCAGCAATTCATGAGGCCAATGCTGCATTATTTAAATTAATATTCTTATTTATAATTAACAGGAAAAGTACAAGTTCCCATTCAACAAGCAGTGTACCACTGAGTGATTGTGGTATAATTGTAAAAGTAATTATGTGCCATACATTAATGTATTTTACTTACTTATATATGTTATGAAGAAATATAGATTTATAGACCTTTGTGTGCAAATTGATTATCTTGCATAACAAGGATAAATAATGGACTGAAGTAATGAAACAAACTACAGATGAAAAAGAGATTCAAAAGTTAAACAAATAGATGAGAGGTTGTATCAGTCCTCCAGGATGTCATTTTAATTTTGGGATGGCCTTGTATGCATGTGTTTCACTTTGCCCCTTCAGCTGATGACTTGTCACTCTTTAAGTATCTTGTTCTAGTCCTTGAAATAGCTCCTCAGTGGCCACAAAAGCTGTGTGACTGCAGAACAAACATAGTTCAGCATCTTAAAGCTAAAGGTATCCCCTGTGCATCAGGTCATGTCTGACCCTTGGGGTGACGCCCTCTAGCGTTTTCATGGCAGACTCAATATGGGGTGGTTTGCCAGTGCCTTCCCCAGTCATTACCATTTTACCTCCCAGCAAGCTGGGTACTCATTTTACCGACCTTGGAAGGATGGAAGGCTGAGTCAACCTTGAGCCGGCTGCTGGGATCAAACTCCCAGCCTCATGGGCAGAGCTTCAGACAGCATGTCACTGCCTTAAGTGTGCCACAAGAGGCTTGTTACAATGCCACAAAACAGCTAATCTCTTGTTATGCTGCCAGATCAAGGAGCAGAACATCATGGTCCTGTAGGAACACAAAGAAAATATATCCATGGCATTCCACAGTTTTAACACTGCTGATCTGGCAACTCTTAAATCACTTTCTTGTCCTATTTTTAGAAATAGATTACCTGAAACTGGATCAGTTTCTTATTGGAGAGATAAATCCATAGTATATTATGCATCTATATACATCTGGAAGAGTTCCAGTTCCTTACAATGAAATACGTTCAACATACCTATATATAGAACATACATTCCATGTAAAAGGCTGAATAAAGAAATGTGTGAGAGGTCAAATGCTCTCTGTACTACAGCTCCCAGCATGCATTACTTTTGTTGTAATAGGGTTTGGGCGGGGAAGAGTTTAACTACAACTCCCATCATACACTGTTTTTCCTTAGTTACATAGACTGCAGTTGGCAGTTGAAAGGTGAGGCTGTATTTCTAGCAATGTTCAGTTGCTGTTTGGAAATAGGTCTCGTTGATGTTCCGGTGTTCCTGCAAGGGTGAAGTTGGGGAAACAGTCATTTATCATGCCCTTATTTGAGGTTTAGAATCTTTAAGTGAAAATGAGAGAGAGAGGGGGGGTGTTAGTGTTGTGTGCCAGGAGAATAACCTCTAACAATTGCTGTCTACCAGGCCACACCCCCCCTTTTCCTGACCAGAGCTATCTTAGGCCCTCATCTGCAACGGGGGGGCAGGGGGCAGGAGTAAGACCGATGCCTGCTGCAGAGATGGATGACTTCCGACGGTCCTACATTAGGCTGTGCAAAGAGAGTGGAGCTGAGCCACAGGAGAGCGTCCTGCAGCACTTCCAAGAAGCAACAGGGAAAAGCCGCATGGATTTTGCCACACACAGCCTTTCTGTGGACACGTGTGGAGCCCTGGGCAAGCTCCTGCAAGATGAGCTCCAATTCACAGAGATTGTGCTGAGTGACTGCATGCTGAGTGAAGAAGGTGGGGCTTTTTTTTTTTTTTTTTGCAAGGGGATCCTTGGTTTTTGAAGTCTGTGACCATATGTTCCCCAGCTTTACTTCCTCAATTTAACTTCCCTTGGTCATCATGCTTAGTATACATAAATAGTTTGCCTGTAAAGTTACACAGTTTTACTCAATTGAGCAAATAACCATAAAATATATATTTTAGAAATAAAAGTATTATCCATCGTGGTTAAAAGTGTTTCCTAACATTCCCTTGGACTAGCTCTATATCAGGCACAGTTCTTCATTGTGAGATATCAAAGGGATTTGTGAAGCAGGAATACTGATAAATCTTATTTTTTAAAAAATTTGTTCATTTAGAAGAAGAAGAATTGGTTCTTATATGCCACTTTTCACTACTTGAAGGAGTCTCAAAGCGGCTTACAATCCCTTTTCCCACAACAGACAGCCTGTGAGGTAGGTGAGGCTGAGAGAGCCCTGATATTACTGCTGGGTCAGAACAGCTTTATCAGACCTGTGGTGAGCCCAAAGTCATCCAGCTGGCTGCATGTGGGGGAGCACAGAATCAAATCTGGCTCACCAGGTTAGAAGCCTACACTCCTAACCACTACACCAAGCTGGCTCCACTTTTCTCCTCATGGGGACCAAAAGCAATTTACATCCTTTATCTCTCCTCCCTTTTATCCTCACAACAACCTAGTGAGGTAGGCTAGGCCAAGTCTGTGTGACTGGCCCAAGGTAACTCAGTGAGCTTCTGTGGTATAATGTGGGTTTGAACCTCGGGTCTCCCAGATTCTAGTCTGACACTGTAACAAACTGTTGTGGAACAGAGGTAGAATCATAGAGTATGAAGGGACCTCCAGGGTCATCTAGCCCAACCCCCTGCAGAATGCAGGAAATAGTCACAAGAGCCAAACACCTACACAATTCCTTCTGCCAACCAATTACAATCTGCCTAAGTTCACAGAGGAAGAAGAATCCTTAGCCCCAGTATCGTGGCATAGGCCAACATTATTCCCACATTGCAGATGGGGAGTCAGGATGTGAAGTGTTTGTGACTGAAAAGAGACTTGAACCTCAGCTCCTCAGATTGCAACTCATTATTTTGTTTTACAAGCATTTTGGGTAAAGGCTGTAGGAGTAGATGGAAGATAGTCTGTTCATAGACCAAGAACAATTAGCTTCTTGTTCTGACACCAGCAACAGAATTTTGTAAGGCAAAGGCCTGATTTTTAAGGAGACTTCCTTGTGCTGTGGAAGGGAGTGAAACAAAGTACGATGAGGTGCAATGTGAGACACAGGAGAAAATGGCTGGGAATTCTCACAGAGGAAAATGACAATAAAGGGACAAAGTTAAAAGTCATGGTAGATGTTTAGAATGATGATAGATATGTGAGTGGCATTTGGAATCCTCTTAAATCCATCTTGACAAACTAAGCCTCAGAGAAGATTAGATGAGAACCCAGCAGAATCTGCTCACTGCTCAAAATATGCACTGTCAGGTTCTTTAGCAGAGTTCGGCATACTCTGTTATGGGCTGCTCTGTGTGAATGGAGAATTTTAATACTAGGTTTGAGAACCGCATTTAACACGAGTTTCTAGCTTCAGAGACTTCAAGGATAATGTCTAGAAATCTCAGAAGCTGGAGTGGTAGGCTGAGGGGGCCAGTCCTTCCCTTGGAAGGAGGTAGAGCAATGATGACACTCGCTCCCTGAAATCCTAAGCGGAATGATACTCTTCAAAGACCTCAGTGATGTATAAATGAGCTAAGCAGACCTCAGGCTTCTCTGGTGTCAGGGTGATAGCTAGTCATCCACAGAGCCAGGGATGCAGTGCTGATATCACCATCCTGCCAGTCCACAGTGGTGCCTGCGATCAGTGCTGGAGGGGGATGAGAGGCCAAAGTTGGAATGCACTTACCCTTGCTTCTCCTTTCCAGGGGCTAAGCTACTACTTCATGGACTTTGCACTAACACAGCTGTTAAATCCTTGGACCTAAAGGTAAGCCTGCTCAACCTCAAGCATTAGGACCTGGACTTTTCTAAGGCCAAACCTTGGTTTTGGCAACAAGTAGTAAGTTGAGGACTGCTAACAAGAAAAGCCTTACGGAACTCTTTTCTTACCTGTCGTATGATTCCAGGGGAAAGTAACTCCCCACAGGCACAGCTGCCGCGCAGCTTTTAGGCCATGTCACGCTGGTGGCTTTGTATGTGCCCTTTGCATTCCTGCAAAGAACTTTGCCTTTTTAAAGTAGGTTTCTGATTCTTGTTGTCACAGGAATGCTTTAAAATACGAAGGTAAAATACAAAATGTATCAGAAAGAAGAGGGCAAGAAAAAATAACCCCAAATAAATTGGGTTTTTGGTTCTTACGATTCTCTGTGTATGACTTGCATCTTGACTCTGAATACATAATATGGAACTATGCACCAATAAGAACGGCATAATTGCTCATTACCTCACAAGTTGGGAAAGGCATATATTTATGTCAGAAATATATTAGTAGTGTGGACCACGATAGCTTGGCCATATGCAGTTGTGCTTGTGTTACAGATTTTTTCCAGGAGTCCTGGGAATTCATTTTTTTAAACTTTCTATTGTAACTTTCTGTTCAAAGAATATGCAAAGCAGTATAGAACTGAATAGCTCAAAAACATTTTAAACACATAAGCATAAACTATAGCTTTGTGGAGGTGAAGGAGAAAATCCACAATATACCCGGCAAGCTATGAAGCCATAGTTGGACAGGTGAGTATTTGTAGAGTAGACAATCTTCCTGGCTAAGCTGTCACACAGCAGGTAGATATCTATGTTCTGTTTGTTTCAGGGCAATAACCTGCGAGCCATGGGAGCTGAAGCTCTGGGGAAACTGCTCAGGCAGAACAAGTCTATCAGGAGGTGAGCAGAAGAGTTGAGTCACTTTTTGGCACCCAGTGGTGATTTGGGAGGAGGGGGGAGTGCAGCTAAATAGGAGTTGCATCCTTTGTTGCTGTTTGCCAGGACTAAGATAGATTCTTCATGTTTTGTATGCAAGCAGAATCTAAGCAAGATGGAGAGGTGCCTTGCTGCTTCCTGTCCTTCCCCTGATGGGATGGCATTGAGGGAGATTGTCAGGTGGGGCTGGATCTAGGCAGGAGCTCTAGAGAGAGGCTTCCTGGCTTCTCTCTGACAATCCAGTCAAAGGTAGCTGGAAACTGGAGAGGAAAGACTCTTATCTGACGATGGATCCAGGCATGAGAGAAAGGTGGATCCAGCCCTTCTTGATTATAGTGTGGATTGGGCTGTGTTCTGAATCCTAAAGTCTCTCTTTAATTCACCTTTAATTCTGACTCCCCCCTCCCCAGCCTCACTTTAGAATGGAACAACTTAGGTATCTGGGAAGAAAGCTTTGCCTTGTTCTGTGAAGGACTTGGAGCAAACAGTACTCTACAACGCCTGGATCTGCGCAATAATCAGATCAACCACCAGGGTGCAGGAGAGCTGTCCATGGCACTGAAAAACAATTCCAGTCTACAGGAACTTGGTAAGGCCTGGAGTCCATTGCCTTGTTCATGCTGTGTGTCTGCCGGGTGTCATACAGTAGCAATGTAGGATGGAGCAAGGCGATGGGGCAGTCATGTTTTCCTTGCAGGTAATAGTGTGTCATGCCGGAGAGATTCCAAAGGATGCAAACTGACTCATTGTCAGTTGCACTAAGCAAATGTGAATAGGGCACAGAAATGTACAATTACAGAGGAAACCTTTAATGGCCAGCTGTTTTGGCAAATAGTTGGCCTTAGAATATTTATCAGCTGTCTTTCCACCTGCAGGTAATCAATGAAGCTTGGAACATATCCAAGCATAAAGCAGTTGCACAATGAAATTTACGTAAAACAATTTGAAAACCAGTTCAGGAGGCAAACAAAAGGAAGCATCTCTCTTTTAACTACTTCATACAGCATTTGACTCAGTGGAAGTTATCTTGGGGTTAAGGCTGCATAGGACCACTTTAGAGTGTTGACCTCTCTAAAGTGAATGATCTTCTTGAAATGCGCTTGTATTTAACTTCTCCAGAAAAGATATCCAGTATCCAGAAGGCCAGAAAAGTAACATCAAATGGTTGATGGTCATCTGTGGTACTTTGTTTCTTGTCTAGATCTCCGTTGGAATAACATTGGGCTTCTAGGAGGGCGTGCACTCCTGAATTGCCTGCATAGCAACCGGGCACTCCGACAACTTGAATTGGCCGGGAACAATATTCCCAGTGACATCCTAAAGGCTGTGGGTAAGCAACCAGCCTGCTAAGTGCTTAGCATTATAAATTCCAGGTTGTCCCATACTTGTCACCTGCTTCTGCGTACATAAATAACTCCTATGGTGGGAAACTCCCTTAGACCAAGGGTTCCCTCAAAAGTACCCTGGTAATCAGGCATCAACACTCAGGACCTCCTGAGAACCTCTAGACTGACCTGCTCAGAAGGTAGTCTTCCAGCGCAGTGGTGGAGCAATAACACAATAACTTATAACCAACGCAATGGTACCTGTGTTGTCTAGCATAGCGATCCCCAACCTGTGGGCTACGGACCACATGTGGTCCTTCGACTAATTGGAGGTGGGCCCCGAAGGATGCCTTCTCCCCCCCCCCTGTCATGAGTTAAACTGTCAGTTTAACTGTCATGAGTTAAGATTTCCATGAAAATAAAATGTTCCTTATGTTCATTGTTGTGGCGTGTCTGTATCTTATTTTGAAGGGATGTTTAAACATTACCATAGCGATCAGAGAGCGCTAGGGCAGTGGTTGAGAGTAAAGGAGTAAACTACCCCCCCCCCACCGGGCCTCAGTAAAAGGCGCTGAGTGGTCCCCGGTGATAAAAAGGTTGGGGACCACTGGTCTAGCACATGGGGATTAAGGGAAATATTGCCAAGAAATAGTGTACTAAGCAAAGCCAAAAAAAAAATCTTTATAACAAGGTTTAATGTAAAATGGGGGTTGGGGGAGGGAAAGTGTAATTAGATTCAAATGGGTGAAAACAGACAAAACAAAATGCAGGGGAAAACATAGCTACAACAATACTAATATTTGAATGAAACGCTAACAAAGCTAAACACATATTACCTACAGGTTCCTCAGAGCCTGTGCAGAGATCCTTGTGGTATCAAGAAGTCGAAGGAGTCCTTAACCCCTATCCAAGTTCCCGTGAACCCATTGAAGACTGAAAATCCCACGTGTCCAGATATTTATGCTAAATGGAGTTGGATCTAAGCCAGCTTCCTTTCAAAGAATAAATTGATTTCTCCAATCCCACACAAGGCCCATCTCTGATGTCAGAGGCTACTTTTTCCAGTCAGAGCCATATCCAATATAGCCCCACCTTTATCAAGCACCTGATAATGGCTCTGAACTTCCATGACAAATAGATGGCCCTTGTCCAAACCAGGTTTTCCTTTATCCAAAAGGGATTAAGTCTTCCAGGAAGATCCAGTGTGGAATCATAGAATCATAGAATAATAGAGTTGGAAGGGGCCATACAGGCCATCTAGTCCAATCCCCTGCTCAATGCAGGATTAGCCCTAAGCATCCTAAAGCATCCAAGAAAAGTGTGTATCCAACCTTTGCTTGAAGACTTCCAGTGAGGGGGAGTTCACCACCTCCTTAGGCAGCCTATTCCACTGCTGAACTACTCTGACTGTGAAAAACTTTTTCCTGATATCTAGCCTATATTGTTGTACTTGAAGTTTAAACCCATTACTGCGTGTCCTCTCCTCTGCAGCCAGCAGAAACAGCATCCTGCCCTCCTCCAAGTGACAACCTTTCAAATACTTAAAGAGGGCTATCATGTCCCCATGAAAATACTCCATTTTCTAGAAGTCCAAGAACCCAGACCCTCTAGGTGGCACTCTTGAACTTTAGCAAGTTTTAGGATTTCTCTCACAATAACTGTGGGCAAAAAGTTGCCATCCATTGTTGAGACAAAACAGAATTCAATGCTGTAATCCTGTTCAAAAGTTTTCTCTCTTTTTGGTGCCTGGGGAGCATGCTAATGTTAAATGTCAAATTTTCCTGGGGTGACTTTGGGCCATTTGCTTGTCTCTGCAGCAGCATGAAACGTAGGAAAACATTTTTGAAAGACTTCACTTTTTGCTTCTTTATGACCCAGATCAAGCTATGGAACACAACCAAGAGCGTCAGAACATCCTCTGTAAGAGTCGTAACATGACACGTGTGCTTAGTAAAGAGGTTCTATGCTTGAAGGAGGAGAAAGCAAAACAGGTTAGTTAGCCTGACTGCATTGGGGGTGGCAAGAGTTGTGGATACATACTGATAAAAGCACTAAGGCATGATGGAGCTGGCCTGCCCTCTTCATCTCGGCAGACTTCAGAAAGGGCACCAGGAGACAGCTTGCATCACTCCGGTGCTCCTGATAGTAGATTTACCATAGTGCTTGACAGAATGTTTCATCCCTTGCCATTATTCAGTGGTCCTTTATGAGCTGCCAGAAGAAGCCATCCTGACCTATAGGATTGGTAGGGGGCTGCCCCACACAGTCAACAAAATCCTCCCAAAACTGATTAGTCCCCATCAGTAAGTTCCTAATTTTGTAAAGATAATAATTCTGTCTCCACCTAGCTTTCCTCAAAGGGTTATTGTAAAGGTAAAATGTGAAGGAGAGCCATGTAACTCATACCAGAAAAAGGGCAAGATAAAAGCTTTTGGAAATAAGTATATTCTCCACAGTTACTGGAGTGCTGGGAGGAACGGTCTTCCCTGCTGTGTCTTGAAGAACTTCTTGCCAATGTGGGGACATAGATTCAACTGCCAATGGCTCAGATTTCAAAGTCTTGATGTTAATTGTATGCCTATGCTTCTCAGTTCCTGGATCTTATGGACACTATTGACAGACAGAGAGAGGAGATAACCCGCAGCAACAGGTGAGTGAGTTATGGGCAACATGCTCTTCCCCACCCCAGACCTAGATGGGGCTGCCCAGAGGCTGCTTTCGAATGCTTCTAAACATCGCTGCAAGTAACGAGGAATGCCCAACAGGAAACAGTTCAAAAAAATAGGTCCTGTTGCAGGGGCAGTTGCCTTTTAGTTGCCCTTTAGTGTGACACATGTCTGCCATTAGAGCAGATCCTGCTTGGTCTTCTGGACTAACAGTGATTCAGCGGGTGATCACCTGCAAACCACTATGTCTGAAAGTACCTCTTGTCTTGGAAGGATTGTCCATAAATGTATGTCATACTTTTTTGAGGCCATTCTAAGCCCTCCCTAGCCCTTGTCCTATTTTGACCGGTGTTCTTTGTTTGTTACAGACTTGCTTCTCTCCTTCCTCTCTTGATATGAGATATACTTTATGGGTGGTCCCATCTCCACATATTGCCTCTGTTCTCCTTGCAGGGTATCAGCAACACGAGTTGGGCAGCTGCAAGAAGCCCTGACTGAACGGCATTCTGCACTGAACTCACTAAAAGCAAAGTAAGGGGGAACAAGTCTTTGTGAGGCGGGCTGAGCTGGCATTAGAGAGACATGGGAGTGAGAAGAAAAAACTGTGTCGGCAGGATGGGAATGGCATATTCCATTATTGTAATCCACCTGCAGACTCTCTTTGTTCTGGAATAAAGTACAAGTGCATGATTGCAATAATGTAAACTAGCTGCAGAAGAGTGGGGAAAGGTTTGTCCCTCTGCCGTCACTTACCACTCTGACCAAGATGCTTGGACAACTTGCATTAAGGCATCAGTGCCGCAAACAGCAGAGGCAACAGAAATGCTTGTGGAGGGAGGGGGGCCTTGGGGATTGGATGGTCGTGCTTCGGCCTACTACTCCTGTGTTGCATTAGTGCCTGCTCAGCTTTGTAGGCTGTAGGCAAAACCATACCAAAGCACTGGAGGCTGTATGTGTACTGTTGTACTCTTGGGATTTGATGTGAGGTGCACTTACTGAAAAGGTCAAGTGACCGCAGTAAGTGATCTTTAAAGGTACCAAAGTGGTGGTGGCTCAGGGATCTGAATACTAAAGGGTAGATTGGGCAGAGTGCCTCACATGACATTTCGGGCTTTGTAGGCTTCAAATGACTCAGGCAGCCTTGGCTCTGTCGGAGGAGAAGGTGCATAGTCTGGGTGAGTTGTTGAGCGCAGCAAAGGAGGAGCAGGCAAGACTGGTGGAGAGTCACGCCAAGGAGTTGCAGCAGCTCAAGAAGGTAGGCCTGGTGGCCCAGATTGGGCAGAAAGGTGGGATGTACATTTTGTAAATAGCTTGGGGTAGTCTAGGGTAATAATGCCATTGAGCAGATCTGCGGAGTTGCATGAAGTCTGGGAATGAAAGCTTTGGTTGGGAAAGGAGTTGGTTTGAGTGGTGGCATGAAAGCGATGCATGATCAGTGCACAAGAACTGTGGGAAGACTGGGAGATATCCAGGAAGGAAATTGAAGAACTGATATATTCTGTTGGTTGGGTTGGTAGGATTCTGCTGATCGAGAAGCAAAGCTTCAGTGTGACCTTTCAGCTGTCAATGAAAAAAATCTCCTGCTCAGGACTGAGGTAGGAAAGTGGCTGTGGACACCCTCCAATAATTCTTTTCCTGTCTGGGGTCTCCCACAGTTTGTTCTAACAAACTGATGTTGTCCTAGCAGCCCACTGTCCTGTACAGATATTGGGCTTGCCTCTGTATCATGAGAGTGGCTTCCACCTAGGTGGATGAACTGGAAAGAAAGGGCAAAAGGCAGCAGGAGCAGCTGTTTGAGGTGAAGGAGGCCCTGACCCACACGACGGCAGAGCTGAAACTGCGGGCTGCGCAGGCTGAAGGTGAGCATGCTTTGAGAACATGAGTAGTCAAAGGTAAGCCAGAGCCTGGATTGCCTAGGGAAAGGAGGGGATGTGCAAGTGGCTGGGGCCATGGAGGTAGCCTTTCCTGTTTATCCTCAGAGCGCTTGGAGATGGAGAAGAGGAGGTTCAAGCAGAGCCTTGAGGATGCAGAGTCCCTTCGGCTGAAGGAGGTGAGAAGACCTCAAGTGGCTCAGGGAGGAATGGAGCATACTAGGAAACTACCACTTCAGTTCCTTTTTCGTGAGCTTAGAAGAACTGGTAGAAGCAGAGCTGCTTCAGACTATTTTGATGACCCTCTCTCTCCACCATCTTGTGATGTGCAATGGTTGTGTCTCCTCTGTCTTCTTACTTGCTGCCTTTTTTCTTTCTTCTGTCATGAAGGAAGTGGTTGTCCCAAGGAAGGCCCCTTGGAATAGCAAAATGCTTGCAATTTTGCCAATTATGGCCCTCATTTTCCTGCTCCCATACATTCACAAATGCACTTGAATGAGGCCCTGCTCCTAAATGGAGAGATGGTGTTCTCCATTGAGGGATTTCCTAATGACTCTTGAGTCCCTGAAGCACTGTTGCCTGAGGCAGCTACTTGCCCATCCTTTAAATCCAGGCCCTTCTCTTGCACCAGATGATCAACTCTGTTCCACTGATTGTGTTCTGCTAAATTCATGGGCTTGTCCCCTCCCCTTCTCTGCCCTAAGACTGGTGCTTGCTCTAAGTAGACCAGTGACCTACTTTCATATTTTATTTGAGCTGAGTGACTCCCATTTGCTGACAAGAGAGGCATCTTATAGCAGACTGTATGTGGGTGATGCTGATCTGGTCTCCTGATCAGAGCTCTTTGAATACAGGTAGATCAAATGACACGCTACTTGGAGGCAACCGAACATTCCCTGCAGGAGAGAGTCCAAAGACTGGAGAATGTCCGCATAGGGCTTGAGGAGGTGAGTGGAGGGAAAGCTTGTGAATATGCTTTTTGGAGAATCCTGCTAAGCATCTAGTATGTGAGATGTCTGGGGCTTCTGCTGCTGGCTGCTTGACTTCCCATTGGATCTAGTAATAAACAGAGATGTACCAAGATAAGCAAATGATCCCACCTTTTCTATGGGCCCACAGAAGCAAATGGCAGGAGAACTCATCAAGATTACATATTAGATCCATTCAAAGGGACAGATAGCACCAGTGGCTGAAGGTATCACTCCATGTGGGGCCAATCAACATGTGTTTGGACTTTAAAGCTCCAGGACTTGTTCAGTTGTCAACAAACCACTCTGCCTTGGTATCCCAGACATGAACTGCTTCTTGTCACAGCTAAGCATTCCATTATTTCCCATCCTCTTTTGCTTTGACATCCTGTAGAGCAGGGGTGGTCAAACTGTGACTCTCCACATGTGGTATGCTGGCAAGGGCTCATGGGAATTGTAGTCCATGGACATTGGGTGACCCACAGCTTGGCCACTCCTGCTCTAGAATATTGACTCCAAACGCAGTCTGAGTGAGAGACTTATTCCCATTTCTGGCACATTCCCTTTCTAAGGCCTGAACATGATATTCTTGTATTGTAACTAGGAACTGAGCCACGTGAAGGCTGCTGCAGTTGTGGAACGGGGCCGGGTTGAGGAGGAGCTTATCAAAGCCAAAAACCAAGCCAGGTTAGAAGAGGTGAGTGTGGCTTGCCATCTCAAGGGGACTTGGACCGCATTGCATGTTGCTGTAAGAAACACAGAGGTGCCCCCAGAAGTGTGTAGCATTCTCTCGTCTCTCCTCCACTTTCCACATGGCACTCCGACTGCATGGCGTGCAGTACATTTCTACTGCACTCTTTCATTCAGGAGCTCATGGTGGTGTCTTCCTTTCTATTCTCAACAACCACGTGGGCTGAAAGAGAATGGCTAGCCCCACTGATCATGCAGTGAGCTGAGCGAGGATTTGAATCCGGGTGCGGGCCACACTGGTTCTTTCCACCCAGACTGATAGCAAGCAATGACTTGACAAGGGACAAGAAAATGCAAAATCTAATGACCTTGGAGTGCACAATTAGACGTATTATGTTTTCTGGGATCAACATGAAGCTGATATTTTATTTTCTCTGCTCTCTTCCACATCTAAATTAGTAGATCAGTTAAAAATGCTAAAGAATGCCCAACCTAGAAAAACAACATAAGGCTTGCACTCTGTCTTCCATAGTGTATAGTCCTGTCTCTGGAGTACAGTGACATTTCTGTTGCAGAATCATGGAACTGTACAGCTGGAGGAGAATCCTGTGTATTCTGTTATGTTAGCTATCACATTTTTGTCACATCCTTCCTCCAAGAAGCATGAGGGGTTTCTTCTGTCCCCTAATTTTGTCATCATATTAAACTTGTTCAATAGGCTAGGCAGAGAGAGAGAGAGACTGATTCAAACAAGCTTCATAGCTGAGTGGGTCTTTGAATCTGGCTCTCCCAGGTTACAATCCTACATGTTAACCGTTGCTCCATACTGGCTTTGTTAGTGTTAGACTGTAATTGTAGCTCTCAGCCTCTGTTCTGTTTAATGAAACATGGATATCTGTTTCAGCCTGTTCTCTTTACTCAGACACATTGTTCCTATAGACTGGAGAAGCTTGTTGTTTGCAGGGCCTTGTTTCAAATATCGTATTTCACTGTGGTTTCCTTTTCTCTGTCTTTTCCTCCCATAAAAATGGGCCAAAGCTGTGGCTTGAACTCAAAATGAAAAATTATGCCATAATAATTCTCCAGTTTCTTGACATTCAAGGGAGATATTGCATTGCAGTGCATTTTATGGTTTTTTTCCCCCTGGCCTCTTTGACAATGGATATGCAGGCTGAGCAGTGGTTCTACCTTCAAGTAGAGAATTATGTCATAAGAATGTGCTCCAAATTTCAGTGTTGTATCTGAGTGCTGAAGGGAAATATTGCATAACAGCATTTCTAAATCCCATTGGGGGAATGAAGCTCTAATTTTAACATAGAATGTTCAAAATGCACCCAAAGGATTTCTAGATTTCTGTCTTCAAGATATATTTTTTACTATCCTTCTCATTTTGAAATGGATGCACAGGTTGAGCTTGTAGTTGAACTAGAAATGCTCAACTCCAATATCTCAGTATTCAAGGACGATTTATTCATTTTGTTTATTCAAAATCTTTGTATCTCACCTTTCTGGTAAGGCTGAAGGCAACTATCATTAAGAATGAAAATATATTTTTTCTTTAAAAGGATATAATTCTCTAAATAAACTCAGTATTTTAGTAGTAGTTTAATATGTTCACTATCAATCATGAAAATTGACATCATCTGCAGAATTTTTACTAAATGTCTTCTGAAACAACAAAACTATACAAGCTCTTCTAAAAGTGACTAGGGTAGCAGTTTTCACGCACAGCCCCTGGCTTGGCTGTTCCAGACTGATAGTGCAGCTCCTGAAATCACCTGGTTCCTAACAGAGGCCATTTGGGCTAGCCACAAAGACAGGATAGTTTGCAGTGATTTGGGGGCAGATCTAAGAGGGAGCACACATTGTAGGCCTCACCATGTGAAGGGCTTTGAAGATAATAACCAGCTCTTTAAATCGAACTCTGCAGCAAATCAGTAGCCGGTACACTGGTTTCCAATCAAATATAGAACCGTGGATTCCTCAATGTGAACTCAGAAGAAAAAAGGAAATCACAAGGCACATAGTAGTCTTCTCTATGTTTATAGATGAAAAGGTTATAACATAAAGTCTAAATGGTCAAACATATGATGAAACATAAAGAGTCAACCAAAACAGGATCCTAGGTTAAGTGACCTGCTTAAATAATTGACTACCAGCTGTAACTGCCAGCTTCTCTATAAATACTAACTGAAGGTAGCCCTCATGGGCACTTTATGAAATCCCCAGACGATTATGAGCATTTTGCCAATGTGATACTACTACTGTGACAATATATTGGAAGGTATGTTATACTGCTTTGTAAAATTGTAAAATTGTGAACTATGTTTTGAAATTCTACATGCATATATTGTCTACTTGTCTATTCATTTTACAGAGCAACCACTGACGAAGATAAAACAGAAAGCGGGTCACTTAATCTAGGATCCCGTTTTGGTTGACTCTTTATGTTTCATCATATGTTTGACCATTTAGACTTTATGTTATAACCTTTCCATCTATAAACATAGAGAAGACTACTATGTGCCTTGTGATTTCCTTTTTTCAGCACGGGTGTAATACGGTCATGTCACCTTGCCCCTGACCTAGAAATTGTAGTTTGTGTAGGGAAAAATAACCTGCATTAACTCATGCCATCTGCATTTGTTCATGAAGCTCCTGTTTGTTTGAGAGAGGTTCTAGTATTTTGGGTTTGGGCTTTATTTTTCCTTTTTGCAATCCGCAGCAACAGCGATTGGAGCACCTGGAGGAAAAGCTGCGTCTGATGACACAGTCCCGCGATGAAGCGCAGAATTACTGCCTTCAGCAGAAACAAGCTGTGGCTGAGGCACTTGGAAAAGAGAGCCAATTGAGCATGCAGCTGGAAGGACTCAAGAGGCGGATGGAAGAGATTCAGCAGGTGAATGGAGAGGGCGGCTTGAATGAAGGGATGGGTGGGTGTGAGGCACATATTCCACAGCCAGTAAACAAAGCCTGAGCGACAGCTCTTCAAAGGCAAACAATATCTGTTCATTGAAGTACTGTAGAAAGAAGTGTGGTGGGGGAGTTGAAAGAACAGTGTAGAAAAACTTAAAAGCTCAGGACAAGAAAGGCAAGCTTCTCTGACCATGCTTCAAATTCCCTATATAATCGTAAGAGCTAGCAAATTTTAACACACACATAAATTTTGAATTTTTTAAAATTGGTTAGATATTTTAAATTTGTAATCTTCCTCCAAGAAACTCAGGACAATGCCCATGGTTCTCTCTCTCGTCCTCACAACAGCTGTGTAATGTCAGCTGGCCTGAGGGATGGTAATTGATTCAAGCCAAGATTTGAATCTGGTTATCCTCTGTCTGAATCCCACACTGCAATCACAACATCATAACAACAACAATTAGAGCAGGGATCCAGATTTTGTGACAGTCAATATATATCCAATTATATACTGCTTCAATAATGCTAATGTGCCCATGGATATGTACCAGTGTTATGGCTACATAAATAGTTCTGTTCTTCAACTTCTCAATATAATGGTCTGCTGTACTTAGCACATATTAATAAAGCTGAAGCAAGTGCAACAGAAATTAGGAGAATGAGGGTTCCTTTCTTGGAAGGTATTGTGGACTTGCCCTGGAGGAAGAAGAAGAAGAAGAGTTGGTTCTTATATGCTGCTTTTCTCTACTCGAAGTTGTCTCAAAGCGGCTTACAGTCACCTTCCCTTTCCTCTCCCCACAACAGACACCCTGTGAGGTGGGTGAGGCTGAGAGAGCCGTGGTATTACTGCTCGGTCAGAACAGCTTTATCAGTGCTGTGGCGAGCCCAAGGTGACCCAGTTGGCTGCATGTGGGGGAGTGCAGAATCGAACCCGGCATGCCAGATTAGAAGTCTGCACTCCTAACCACTACAACCAAGATGGTTCTGCATATTCAGACTATAGGCATCTCTGACTGCTTTGTCCCATATACTTGGATGGCAGGAGCTGAGCAGCAAAGAACAGGAGAAAGTAGCTGAGGTCAATAAGGTGCGAGTGGAGCTGCAGGAGCAGATTGGACACCTGGAAGCTGAGAGGATCCTGCAGGAAGGGCTGCGAGAGAAAATTGCAGCCATGGAACGGCAACTGAAAGGTACTTGGTTAAGAATCATAGAGTTGGAAAGGTACTTCATGGGTCATCTAGTCTGACCCCCTGCACTATGCAGGACACTCACATCCCTATCGCTTATCTACTATAACCTGCCACCCCTTTGTGCCTTCACAGAATCAGCCTCTCTGTCAGATGGCTAACTGTCAGGAACTTTTTCCGGATGTTTAGACAAAATTTCTTTTGATTTCATCCCATTGGTTCTGGTTTGTCCCTCTGGGGCAAGAGAGAACAATTCTGCTCCATCCTCCTTATGGCAGCCTTTTAAATACTTGAAGATGGTTATCAGATCCCCTCTCAGTTGTCTCCTCTCCTGGCTAAACAGACCAAGCTCCCCCAACCTTTCTTCATACATCTTGGTCTCCAAACCCCTCACCATCTTTGTTGCCCTCCTCTGGACACGTTCCAGTATGTCTACATCCCTCTTCAATTGGGGTGTCCAAAACTGAAAACAGTACTCCAAGTGAGGCTGAACCAGAGCAGAGTAAAGCGTGATCACCTCCCATGATCTGGACACAATACTCCATTTGATACAGCCCAAAATCCCACTTGCCTTTTTAGCCACCGAGTCACACTGCTGACTCATGTTCAATGTATTGTCTACTAAGACTCCTAGATCCTTTTCGCACATGCTACTGCCAAGACAAGTCTCCCCCATCTTATATTGGTGTATTTGGTTTTTCCTACCTAAATGCAGAACTTTACATTTACCCCTATTGAACTTCATTTTATTCAGTTTAGCCCACTTCTTGAGCCCATCAAGATCATGCTGTATTCTGATTCTGTCTTTGGTTGTGTTTGCTACCCCTCCCAGTTTAGTATCGTCTGTAAATTTAATAAGTATCCCCTGTAA
Source organism: Paroedura picta (assembly GCF_049243985.1). NCBI lineage: Eukaryota > Metazoa > Chordata > Lepidosauria > Squamata > Gekkonidae > Paroedura > Paroedura picta. The sequence goes on along the minus strand of NC_135371.1, from coordinate 134,857,865 downwards.
TCCCTCATCCAAATCATTTATAAATATGTTGAACAACACAGGACCCAGGACAGATACTTGGGGTATTCCACTTGTCACTCTTTTCCAAGAAGATGCTGAACCATTAACAAGTACCCTCTGGGTACGATCTGTCAACCAGTTATTGACCTGACAGAATTAGGATCCATACCGTATTTTACCAACTTGTCAACAAGAATATCATGTGGACCCTTATCAAAAACTTTACTGAAATCCAGATAAACTATGTCCACGGCATTCCCCTGATCCAGCAAGGTAATCACTTTCTCGAAAAAAGAGATATGGTTGGTCTGACATGACTTGTTCTTGCGAAACCCGTGCTGAGTCTTAGAAATCACAGCTCTCAGTTCCAGCTGCTCAAGGACAGCATGTTTGATTATTTGTTCCAAACTTTTGCCAGCTACAGATGTCAAGCTGATGGGTCAATAGTTACCTGGATCCTCCTTTTTCCCTTCCTTGAAGATGGGGACATTAGCCCACCTCCAATCATCTGGCACCTCACCTGTTCTCCACTATGCTTTCACTATCCAGAGAGGATAGGAAATGGTGTCACAATCTAGCAGAACCTTGGAGCCTGTAGTTTTCTGCTGCGCATTTTTCCAAGGACAGTTATTCATTTACTTTATGGACCACACAGAAGCTTATACCTAGAATTAAACTGTATTGATCTTAGAAGTGCCATGGGATTCAAAGTTGGTGGATTTACACAGTCTTAGGTTTTCTCAGCCAGGGTTTCATGAAACCCTGGGATTTCTTGATGGCCCTGAAAGGTTTCCTTAATAGGTAAGAGTTAATTAATTTTAAAATATTTTAAATGTGTTAAACATTTATGGGGGTGATATGACCATATGTGGTCATGTTGTCCATCCCTCCCAGAATGGCCCTGGAAGTGGTGAGAAGGGGAGGGGCCCCAGGTGGGCATGTACACAGCAATGCTTCCCAATCATATTCTTCGCAATCACACCATTTCTGGGGTTTCTCAAAGCCTGAAGAATATTTCACGGGTTTCTCAATGGTAAATAGTTGAGAAAGGCTGGCCTAAGATAATGCAGTCACTTGGCACAAAACCTCCAGCAAACAATACAATAGGACTAGGATTTCAAAAATTAGAAGCAGTGCTAATAAAACTATCAGATATGTAACATATTGCAAAAACTAGAATTAACAAAATTAGATAAAATGCAGTGAGAGGAAGATAATATGTACAATGGACAGTGGACTAGATTAAAATCCCGTTTCCTTTATAAAACTAATTTCTATATCACAGTATGATTCCTTTTATAGAAGTCCCCTCCTGAATAGTTCTGTTTTAAAGATTGTGGATTTCCAGAAGTGAGTGTGTGAGGGAGAGCTTCCTGAACAATTTAGACAGGCCGTTCCAGACTAGCACCTTCAGAAGGCTTTGTTCAGATGAGTAAAGCTGACATGATGGAGCATGGCAGGAGAGGCAGTCCTTACAGATATGTAGTTCGAAGACCATTAAGGTTTATACAGGGAATAACCAGCACCTGAATTGAAGATCATCCCTGATAGGGGACTCAGCTTACTTCTGTTGTGACCCAAATCTAGCTCTAGTCTTTTGGACCTTTTGTCTCCCAGTTTCTGTCCCGCAACCAGGTTGAAACCAAAGGGAGCAGGGATACCTCAATACTGGTCTCAAACTAGGAAGAAATGAGAGGGGTGCTTGGAGGACCCTGTGTGCCTTAACTAAGAGGAGCACTTACAGAAAAGAAAAACAGAAGTGTTGGTGCATGTGAGGAAGGGATACTGCTTGATCCTAGGTATGAGAAAGTGTGGTGCTGGAAGGGGAATGGTGGCACTGGTGAGAACCTCTGCAGCTGAAAATTCTGCATCCAGCCTACGGTGTTGGGAAGAGGCTTTGACTTCTGTCTGCCCATTATCCCGTGCAGGAGGTCCACAAGCAGCAGCAGGATTTGAATCTCTGTACCGTAGGAGGCAGGCAGGGAAGTGTCTGGGTACAGTGGGGACCAAATCCTGATTTTTCCACTATGCCATTCTAGCTTTAGGCTGTGGAGAGTCGTATGAGTGAGTGGTTGTCTGCTGCTACTCTGTAGAATTTATTTTGTCTCAAGCATTTTCCCTATCTGAATTGGAAAGGTTGAATCTGCTAATGCTTCATTCTTCCACATGTAGTGCTGTCCAGTAATCACCGGGAGGCGCTGTTGGACAAAGACAGTGAAATCTCAAGCCTGCTGGAGAAGCTGCGAGTTCGAGAGGCAGAGATGTCCAGGATGAAAGAAGAGGAAGCTCAGAGAGCCAGTTTCCTTCAGAATGCCATCTTGACCTATGTTCAGGGCTCTCCCCTGAGTTCTTTTCTCCCCAAGAAGTGAGTGAGAAGCCTTGAAGGCTCTTGCCCCAACTTCCATAAACAGGAGTCCCCAAATGAAGATTGTGGTCAGTTTGTGAGGCATGTGGGATATCCTAGATTCTGGCTTGTATCATTGAGAGCTTACAACGTTGCACTGGATATTACCCCAGCTTGGGCTGTCATTCCAGAACTTGAAACCATTTCATAGCCTGTGGCCAAGCCTAGCCTTGTTGAAACCTACAAGCCATGCTTTAAGGCCCTAAACCACAACTGTTCATTCCAGGTTCTAGTCTGTAGCCCATTAAGGAAAGCCTGTTTAATGAGATCGGGACAATGTCTTTCTCTGCATATTGAGTAGAACTTGTACATCATCCCTGTGCTATGACGATGCTGTAATTAATCCTAGAACTGCATTGGAATAGCAGGTGAAACCTCCAGAGTCAGAAATCACTGTTACCATGCAGTACTTCCTGTGCTGCTGTTTCACTTCCATGGCAGTCATAGATGTCAGCAGAGAAAACCTCTGATACACACAACCTGCATGATCATGAGGGGGGCATGGCTGAGGAGGCAAGAGCGGCTTGCTTTAAATCATATCCTGACTGATAGCCTTTTAAAAAGTGCATTTATCATTTATGGTCTGTGCCTGGTCATAGCACTTTTGCCGAAGCTTTCTGAAGTGTAAGAAAGAGAGCAAGCTGCTAGCACCAGGATGTGATTTCTTTGGGCCTTCCCAGTACAGATTGAGTATCCCAATAGGCACATAAGGCTTTCTGATTTATTGAGAAAAGTGACCCCTTCCCTCCTTTACCTGTGATAGAACTGTGATAGGTGGGATGGAGATTGAGGGGCTGGGATAACTCTGGATTTACTGCATTCCTTCTAGCAGGCAATGAACCCGGGGATGGGCAATCTTGCTGTTAAAATTCTAACTCCACCTTTTATATCAGGAGGAAAATGAAATGGCCAGTTTGCACTTAGTCTCTCTATCTCTCTATATCATGCTCTTTGTATATATTGTTATGTATACATAAGCTGCTTTATATTTCCATGTGACAATAATGTATTTTTAGTCAGCCTCTCATGTAATTTGGCCCTAAGCTGAATTGTTTGTAGTTAGCAAGCTGAACAAACAAATATCTGAATTATGCTGCACAATCCTAAACAAGAGTTATACGCTGCTAAGCCCATTGTTCTTAGAAGGGTAAAATCAGAGTCCATTAGCACCTTTAAGACCAACAATGATTTATTCCAGGCGTGAGTTTTTGAGTACAAGCACTCTTCATCAGACTGGACTCTGATTTTATTGTTCTACTTCAGACCAGCACGGCTACTTATTTGAATCTGGTCTTAGAAGGGTATAGCTTTTCTTAAAGTGACACCATAAGCAGACTCCTACCCCACAAAAGGCAGACCCCTGATCTGTGTGTTTTTCTTCCGTAGTCTGATTAATGTTTCTTTTATCCTGTCCCTTGACAAAAAGAAATCCCCTCCTCTCCAAAGCCTTAAGTGTCAACAATCTCCTTACCACAAACCACCTCATCTTAAAAGTTTCGATGAAGATAGGATTCCTGCTTCGGTCATGATTGACCAAGGCAGTTTCAGGTAGTACATGCATTCTATGATATTTTATAGGGTTTTTTTAATTGGCGTGTAATTCTTTTGATTGTTTTAAGTTTATTGCTGGTAGCAAATTAAGAATGCATGGATACTTTGTAGTGTATGATGTACAGAGAGGATCCCTGGGCTCCTTGGAGGAAAGATGAGATAAAATTCATACTCGAGGTAGAATTCCAAATTTTCACTCCTTTTTCATCTTCAGCAATGCGGGGTCTGCCCACAAGAACAGCAGCAAAGTATGTAGTAGGAACCAGGCAACATTGCTGAGGACTTAGCAGGATTGTTTGCAAAGAGAGTACGGTGAGGAATAGGGCAACATTTGGCCACAATTCCCTTTGCTCTTTTCAGAGCTTGCTTTAAGTGGTTGTGGGGGGAACTGGAGGGCGGTTCGTTCACGCCTGTCTGGAATAATCAGCACCTGGCAGCCCACTGGCCAGTGGCAAAGACACTTCCTCTTGCATGCACGTACAGACTCTGCCCCAGGGCCCTCATTTCATCAGAGTATTAAAAATATCCAACCCCGCTGTTAATGAGATTTGACTGCTTCTATAGGGAGGCAGAAATTTGTTTCCTTCTGGGCTTGTCGTGCATTTTAGGGAGTTAATACTAAAGGGCAGCAAATCAGCAGATTTGTGGTCGTTGTAATGTGTGTTAGGGAAGCAGGGAATTTTCACATATGACACTTTGAGGCTCTCTTGCACTTTACACTTGTGTATGGTTGTACTGTATGATGATGAAGGACAAAAGCCAATCTAAGAACTTTCTACTCTATGGGTGCCTTTGAGTTATTGATGTGGGAAATGCAAAAACTGGATCTCTGAATCACATGGAAATACCCTCAGTATTGGTATGCTGCAATCTGAATTGTTTTTTTAGGGAATGGCTAGGCAAGTGGCTAGGCAAACTTGTCCCTTAAAACAAAGAGATTAGATCAATGATTCCCCGAAGAAAGGAGCAGTAGGTCAGACTTCAGCAGAGAAAGATTCTCAGCCAGTTCTAAAGGTTAAATTGAAAACAGCAATATGTTAAAATAGATGCTGTTCCTTGAATAAAATATTTAATGACATTTGTACCTATGGGATCAGCACAGATCAGAGCCTCTGTACGTTTTCTAAAGCAAAGGGATTATAAAGCTCATTGAAATGTTTAGAATAGATACCTGGTATGTAACAGCCATTCTCAGGGGAGGCCATATGGCCCCAGGGGAGCCCTGAAATATCTGAAGGGGGCCAAAGGCTGAAAAATGTAAGAAGGCGAGCCCAAAGGGTTGAGGGGGCGGGCCTGGTAACTGAACCGATGAAATTCCTTTTTTTTTTAATTGTCACACGTGATGTCATTAATTGCCAGGAAGTTCTACCTTTACCAAGGGAAAGAAAAAAATCATATCGCCTGTTCCTTCATGTGTGCTTGAATTAATGCATTTAAGAAAAAATGACTGCACATGCTTCACGTGGTCAAATGTCCTAGAAATCTATCTCACAAATCATTATCCTTTGTTCTCCTATATGTATTTGGGAAACTGGCCAAATATATATAGGTGTCTGGACTCAAATCTGGCTGGCCACACCCTGATTGGGCTGGTCCCTATACAGGCAGCCCTCACAGGAGCCGCTGGCCGTGGCAGGAAGGAGGCAGTGGTGGGAAGGAGCTGGCCCACAAAACGCAGTGGTGCTGGCGAGAGGCCGCCAGCGAAGAAAGCGGCAGCAGTGTGAGGAAGGCTGCGCTGGCAAAAAGGTGATGCTGCTGATAAGGAGGCCGTGCCGGCAGCAAGGAGGCCACGGTGAACAGGTGGCGATGCAAGGAAGGTCATGGCAGCGAGAGTAAGCCCATGGTAGCACTACCACTGATAAGGAACCTGCGACGGCCATAAGGAGATGGCGAACAGGCAGCAGCATAATGAAGGCAGCAGCAAGAATGAACCCACGGTGGTGAGGCCCTTGTGCCGGAGAATGTTGGGAGGGTGCGGCCGCACTGCAGGGCCCCAAGAGGATCCTGCATCACCAGCAGAGCGCTGGAGCTGGTGGAGGTGGAGGCCCAGTTGGACATGGCCATCCTGGAGCCTGCCAACACCACACCCGGCGCGCCCATGACCTGCTGCCTGGAGAGGGGGTGCTGGCCGAGTGGCCAGGAGCCCTCCACGCCTCTCCAGGCCTGCCTCTCCCCTCCCAACCTGCCTCCCGCTAGCACCCACTGCATTTCTGTATGCAGCAGGCTTTACAACTAGTATATATTATAAGACAAGGTACAGCAAGTGTAATTGCTCCAACCTTAGCTTAGGCCTTTTTTAAAGCTTAGCTCATTTTGCAAGCAGCCAGCCTACTGCAGGGGCCCTGGAACCAGAGAAGAGCTCCTAAAAGAGTGATGGCCAAAAAAGGTTGAGAATGGCTAGTATATAGAACCAACTAATTTTTAAGGAATACATTTACAGGAATGCAGAGAGCTGAACTACCTGTGAAGCTTGTGTTCAGTTACTGGGATTCTGGACTTATTTCTCGAAGTTCTCTGGTCAGATTAATAAGGCTGATAAATTTATCCTAGGGAGTCCATGGTTCTGAGGCTCTTGTGTCCCTTCTTGTCAAGTGGTTGAGAGAGAAATCTGTTTAGTTTGGTGCCTGGTTGAGAAGACAAATTGGCCTCCAAGACAGGTCAGGATGGTTCTCTCCATATGGCACCGTGACATCTGCCTCAGCCACAGAATTGTTTACCATTTAGATTTCTTTTTTTTTTTTTGGCTTGTTTGCCATTGCATAGGGTAGAAATTATAAGGAACAACCTCTGTCGACCTCAAGACTCAAATCTGGCCCCCTTAGGTGCTAGCCAAGGCAACAAGGTATGTGTGACTACTGATAGTGGCCATAGCATTTGGGCTTGGTGGAAGGCTACTTTGAAGGCTAGAGATGGGGACTGGCTTTCACTTTCCAGACCTTTTCACAGGAGATCGCTCCCCGCCCTTCTCGTTCTGGGTAAAAGGACTATCATGCAGTGAATTACTTGAGCAGTGAGTAATGTTCTCATTTTCTCCACATCTGCAAAGGCACTGGACTGTTAAGGACTGCCTGACAGGCAGAAACTCAATGGGTGAAGTGTCCCCCTGCTAAGAAAAGCTTCACTCTACCTTTTACAGGCAGAAGAGGGATCACTGTGGATATATTCAAGTAGTTCTATGGGGCCTGCAAAATGGAGCTCTGCTGCCAGGCTTCGGATAAGACCAATGATGAAGACCCCAAATCCAACCTACTTGCCAGGAAACTGCAATACCGATGACCAGATGTCCCTCATCCGTTAGACTGCTCTTTGTGATCTATTATAGTAATATTTCCTTCTTTCAAACCGTTACAAATGTAACAAATGTAATAATGTATTTCCTAGCTTCTGTGTTCCATGTACACCAGCCCAAGATGCCAAGGGAGGGGCGGTATAGGAACCAAACACATCAATACTACAGGCATGGTGGCTGTGCTAGCAAAGCATGGTGTCAACCCTCCCGCGATGAGGACGCACCACCTGTCCGGGTGCCTCGAGGAAGCTGAGGCCTTGCGCCGTCTCCCTGCCCAGCCGCAAGAGGCCTTCGGGGTCTGCGTGTCCCCAAGGAAGGCGCCCCAGCGCCAATTAGTTGCCAAGATACCGGCGGCTGCGTGTCCCCAACTGAGCGGCGCCCTCTGGGTCCTGAAATGCTGGGTGCGCCCAGCGGCCCCAGTTGGCGACGCTGGAGTGGCTCTTTCGGCGCGCCCGCCTTTCACACGCCGCCGCCGCCGCCGCCCCGGAGAGTGGCGGGCTTGTGAGGAGGGGCTGCCCGACTCCCTCCCTCTCCCCCCGGCCCCGCCCGGCTCCGGGTCTGTCTCTCCGTCTCGCTCTTGCTCGCTCACTGCGGCTGCGGGCTGCCTCCATCGCCAAGGACGCCGAGGAAGGGAGCCGGGCGCCGCCAGCCCAGCCCAGCGCGCTCGCGGGGCAGATGCAGGCCATCAAGTGTGTGGTCGTGGGAGACGGGTGAGCGCCGGCGCCACCGCGGCCCAGGGAGGGAGGGGCGGGCGGGCGGGCGAGGGGCCGTGGGGCCAAGGCCAGGGAGGGGTCGGCAAGAGGGGCTGCCTGAGAGGGGAGATGGCGTCAAATCCACACACACACACACACACACACACACCGCGCGCAGCACAGTCGGCCGAGGGCAGACCCACGCCCATCGGGCTCGTGGCCGGCGCTCGGGTGCCTTTGCGTCCTCCCGCGCACACACCTATTGTTGAGCCAGCGAAAATGTGCCGCCCCGCCCGGGGGCTTCCACGCCGCTCCTTGCCGTGGGCAGCAGCTGCCTCTCCCCAAGTCTTTCTTCGGCTCGGCTCCCTCCCATCTGCTGCAGTCTCCGGGGAGGGCTTTCATCACCCTTGCGTCGGATCTGCCCCTCTGGAGTATTGTAGTTCCGCCATGTGTTTGGGTGAAGCCAGGGGAAAGCCGAGCTTGGGCTAGCGTTGCAGACAGGGCGGGACTCTTTTTGTGTGTGTGTGTGTGCCCGGTACCCTAACAACTAGACCGAGAGTCGGCGGGCTTGTATTGTATTGTGTGCTGGGCTCTTGCAAACCTATTCAGCCCAAATCACGGCCATTGTACTCGGAGGTGGGACATGCGCTTTTGCGCTTTTCCTCCTGTGAGCGTGAAGATTATGCATCTTCCTTCCTTCCAGAGAAGTGAAAAAGAAAGCCAGGCTGACAGATTTGACCAGTTCCCGAAACCCAAGGTTTTGTTAGTTCCAGATGGGTACCCATATTAGTCTCTAGCAGTGGGCTAAAAGAGGAATCCAGTGGCACCTTAAAGACCAACCAAATTCATTCCACTATAAACTATCTTGAATCACGGCACATTTGAACTCACTGATGAAGTCCGCCCAAAAACTTACCCCTGAACGCATGTTGTTGGCCTCCAAGGTTGCCCTGGGCTTCTGTTTTTGGTCCTGATCCGGTATCTTACTGACTGGCTCATTCAACCGTCTGGTTTCCTTAGATGGGGTGATGCAAGGTGCCATTTTACTAACACACATATTCTAAGAATGTGTTGCAGAACTCTCAGCAATAGACACTCAGGAACGAGGATACAAAATTAAACCAGGAACCACTTTCCCATCATACATGATGGAACCAGAAAATGAATCTTGTTGGTGGATTAACTTAACAAAGGGACCTGGTGGAGGGTCTGCAGAGTGAGGTGAAGCAGAAGAGTCCATGGCTGTGTAGAGAGCAGAGTGCTGTGCTGGGACCAAGGCACAGATTCCTTCCTTGTGGAACTCTCTGAGTGGCATTGTATTTAGGCCTAACGTACCTCACAGAGCTGCTGCGGTGAGGATTAAAACTAAGTCCATGTATGCTTCTTGAAAGGAAGAGAATAATAGCTATGGATTTCATATGCTGAAGAACACTGTGTAGGTAGAGTCTGATCCCTCCCACAGCACTTCAGCCTAAACAATCAAAATGTTGGAGGGCCCTGTAGCTGACAGTAGGTTTGGGTTCCTGGCACTGTCTGGTTCTGCCAGCTTGTTCTCCTTTTCCTTTCACCATTAAATGTTGTCCTTCAAGTGAAGTGGCTCTTCTAAGGGAGGAAAAGCCACTGAAGTTGGAGGAAGGTTCCTTAGGCTGATGAAAGCCCACTAGCTCTGCTGAATGGAATTGTAGGATACAGGTCACTGTTTTCACACCTTCCCCCTAACACTGGCCTACAGCAGTTGTTGTGAAGATTATTGAATTAGTTTGAGTACTTAAAAAAAACACTGAAATACATACACACACTCAAAAGCCCTAATCTGGTAGCCTGATCTTGTCACATCTCATCAGAAAGGGTTGGCAGTGATTACTGCTTGAATGGGCCTAGAGGGGTGGGGAGGGAAAGGGAGGGGATGGGCCCCAGGTGGGCATGTACACAGCTGTTTCCCAACCATATTCTGCGTGATTGTGCCACTTCTGGAGCTTCTCAAAGCCTGAGGAATGTTTCAGGGGATTCTCAATGGTAAAAAGTTGAGAAAAGCTGCCCTATTGGTTCACTATGGGTCAGCTGCAACTTGATACCGCATTCTGCCAGCACAGCATGTAAAAACTCATAAAAATGACAGCTGGCCATTTGGATCTCTTCTGGTTTTACATGTTTGGGATTATAATTTCAGGTTTCTGGAAACCATTTGGTCCATTGCCTGTTATGAAGGAGCCCCCTTCCTATCCAGTTAGAAAGCTTGAGACATTCTATTACAGTACTCAAAATTCTAAAAAGATTCTAATCACAGAATAAAGTTTACTGAGACAGTTTACCAGGAAGAGCAGTATATAAATCTGCAAATAAATTAAAAAGAATAAAAGATATCTTCAGAGATGGTAAAACAGAGTGAGGAATGGGGAATGAATGCATACAATTAAATATTCCAACATTTAGCAAGCAAATGCTATGAACAGGTTCTGTAGTTACACCCCATCTAAAGAAGTACCGGGGTGATCCAGCTCTGTAAATTATGTCTTCAGTAAAATGCTGGTTCTGTTCAAGAACTCCATTTGTGGAGGATCTTTCGACCATACACCACAAAGTAAAGGGGGAAGATTTCTGAAATCTTGGGATGCAACATGACTACCACAGTTGGTACTTTGTGAGTTGAAGGGGGACATAGCTGCCCTACCTGGAGAAGAGTAATTGGCTGTGGTATCTGCGGGAGGGCAATGGGGAGAAATAAAGTGGAAGAAACATTGAAGGAAAGAAGTTAAAGGCTCCTCCTCGCTAGAGGTTTAAGCTTTTGCCTGGGATTTGTTTGAGGATCCTAACCTAACTACTTTATGCTGAAGATAAAGATTCTAGAGTCAAGCAATCTATTTTTGGAACCCATGGATCCAGTCACCTACCAGGTGTGCGCCATGTTTGTTTTCCTCCCTGAAGACAAGATGAACTACATTTGTCATAAGTGTAAATTGGTAGGGCTTTTAGGGGGAAAGGTTAGGGGCCTGGAGTGGAGGATTAAAACACTGCATGAAATCAAGCAAGGGGAGGATTTCATTGATAGGAGCAGTACAAATCTGCATATGGAAGAAGAGAAAAGTACAAAGGACAGTGTAAGTATTGACTTATTTACAGAGCCTCCCTTCACTGCTGTAACATGAGCCCAAAGGCATCGAGTGAGATGGCACTCGGTCCCATTGAAGCTCAAGAACATATTTCAAGCCCTTGTGGAAGAGATGGAAGCAGCATCAAGGGTAGAGGAAGAACCTAAAATTCAAAGACATAGTGAAGAGGGCATGGGGACAGGAGGAAATGGCATTAAAAGGAAAGTGTTGGTCATTGGTGACTTTCTGCTGAGAGACATGGAATAGAATGTGGCTAGGCCTGACCCCCTAGTTCAAGAGGTGTGTTGCTTGCCAGGGGCAAAGATTAAACATATTACGGACAGGATGCCGAAACTGATAAAACCAGCGGATCCCTATCTGCTTGTCATGGTCCACTTGGAAACAAACAACACAGCCATTAACACAATTGCACATATTAAGGCTGACTATGAAGATCTTGGGAGGCAGCTGAAATGAATGGGGGCATAAGTGGTTTTCTTTTCAATTCTGCCTATCAGGAGAAGAGGAATGAGTTGGGAGCTGAAGATAATAGAGATGAACTGCTGGCTGCATTAGTGGTGCCACCAGGTGGGATTTAGATGCTGGGACCACAGGATAGGTTTTCTAGAAGAAGGCCTGCTAGGACAGGATGAGTTTCATTTATCCAAGTTGGGGAAGAATGTGTGGCAGGAACTTGGGGAGATTCATCAGGAGAACCTTAAACTGAAGTCACAAGGGGAAGATGTCGTCCAATGTAGGGATTCTAATGTAGGAGACAAAATACTGCTGACCTGTGTGGGAAGGATGGGTCAAATAGAACCAAGGGTAAGAGGCTTCAGGTGCCTATATACCAGTGCCCAAAGCATGGACAATAGAAAGGAAGAGCTCGAGCTTCTCATGCATTCAAAGAGATACGATTTAGTAAGCAATACAGAAACTTGGAATGATTTCACGACTGGAATATAGTAGTGGATGGATATGAGTTGTTCAAAAGAAATAGAAAAGGTCAAAAAGGAGATGGAGTGGTGCTGTATGTGAGGAGATGGCTTGCCTGTCAAGAGATACTAGAGAAGGAGAGTGATACTTTGTTGGAAAATATCTGGATGAAGATAAGGGAGGAAAAACCAAAGTCTAGTGATTAGTGCTACAGACCACCTAGCTAGGGTAAAGATGTGGACACTGCCCTCCTTAAGCAGCTTGATGGACTATCCGGGCAACAGGACCTTGTAATTATGGGCGACTTCAATTTTATGCTAAGTGTCCAGAGTTGGGTAACTTTCTGACCTGCCTGGCTGACAATTTCATTTATCAAATGGTGGAAGAACATATGACAGGTTCAGCCATACTCAATTTAATTCTGACCAACAGGCAAGAGGTGGTGGATGGGGTGGTAGGGCCCCTGTGGGGGTGACCATGTCCTCCTAGAATTTCTTATAAGATAGTGGACCTAGGTGGATAGGGAACCGGCTAGAAAACTGCACCCAAGGCGTGGTTGTTAATGGTATATCAGTGGAGGGAGGCGAGCAGCAGAGTGCCACAGGGCTTGGTACTAGATCCAGATTTTTGAACATTTTTATCAATGATCTGGAAGAGGGGGTAGCGGGACTCCTAATTAAATATGCAGATGACACCAAATTGGGAGGAGTATCGAACACCCAGAAGATAGAGTTAAGCAAGATCTGAACATGCTGGAAAAGTGGACAAATGACAACAAGATGCAATTCAATAAGGAAAAGTGTAGAGTTCTACATCTGGGTCACAATAATGAGAAATATGCATACTGGATGGGAGATACACTTCTGGGTAGTAGTGTATGTGAACATGATCTTGGTGTACTTGTGGACTGTAAGCTAAATATGAGCAGACAGTGTGATGTGGTGATAAAGGAGGGAATTGCAGTCTTGGACTGTATCAACAGAAGCATCACATCAAAATCATAAGATGTCATAGTCCTACTGTATGCCTCACTGGTCAGACCGCATCTGGAATACTCTGTGTAGTTCTGGTGGCATCATTTCAAAAAATATATGGATAAAATTGAGAGGGTTCAGAGGAGAGCAATGAGAGTGATCCAGGGCCTGGGTACCAAACCTTATGAGGAAAGGCTGAGGGACTTGGGAATATTCAGCCTGGAGAAGAGGAGGTTGAGAGGGAACATTATTGCTGTCTTTAAATATTTTAAGGTTGTCACAGGAGGACAGGGAAAGGTTTCTATTGGCAGCACAGCATAGGACCTGTACTAATGGGTTTAAACTACGTGGAGAATGATATCAGCTAGATATCAGGCAAACAATTTTCACAGTCAGCTGTGGAATCAACTGCCTAAGGAGGTGGTGAGCTCTCCCTCACTGACAGTCTTCAAGTAGGGGCTGGACTGATACTTTTCCTGATGCTTTAGGCTGATCCTGCATTGAATTTAATTTGCTGTCATCTGCAAACTTGCCCATTTCACTGTTCATCCTTGATTCCAGGTTATTTATGATCATGCAGGAAGCATGACAGTCACTTTTCCACCCTGATGGTGCCCAATCCTAAATAACACCATTCATATGGATGGAATGGCCACAGTGCTTCCTAACTAAACAAATTATTTTATGAGGAACTTCTAATACAACTCCACACTAATCACTAATTTACATTTTTGTTCTCTTTTTTTGTAATGCTATGGGGTCTCTTAAAGCTGACATTGATCAAAGCCCAGCATGTCTTAATCCAGGCCTAACTTTATATTTGGCTAGACTAGGCACCTGAAATTTTGGCTTGAATCAGTGACTTGAAACTTGGAAAAACAGTCCTACAATATCTGTACTTTTATGGCTCTGCTTTCCTTTTTTTAGGGCTGTGGGGAAGACCTGTCTGCTAATCAGCTACACGACCAATGCCTTCCCTGGAGAGTATATCCCCACTGTGTGAGTATTTAGAAACCAAGCCATAGGTTCCAGTACATACTTATGAGATAAGTTGCATTCTAAGCTGTGGTTTGTAAGGCACACATTCTGGGATTTTGATATTCTGGATTTTGGGAGTCCAATCTTTCCAACCACTCAACGGACTACTTCAAGCATGACAGAGGTAGCACATGGAAGAAACTGTGTGTCTGCCCATGTGAAAATCATGAGTGCAGAAACATGCATGGTTGTACACACAGCAAATATAAGCACTTATATTATGACCATCACTCAAGATTATCTGCATGGGAACTACATGAAGTAATGCTGTCACATGGTAATACCATTCTAATTGTGTGAGCAGAAAGGACAGTTAAAGCACATTTTAAGAGGCAACTGGAGTGAGATAATTGATCTTGTATTCACAACTAAATTGTGGTTAGGCTAGAATACAATCTACAAAAGTTCTACAATTGTAACATAGTTAGTCCTATGTTATAAAGGTTATAGAACCCTTGTAGATTATATTCTAGATAGGATAGGATTTACTATGTTAAAAAGGCTATAAAGCCTTTGTAGATTGTATTCTAGGCCAACCACAATTTTGCAGTGAATACAAGATCAGTTAGCTCTCTCCAGTTACCTCTTAAAATATGCTTCAGTTGTCATTTCTGCTCACACAATTAAAGTGGCCAACAGATAGGGAAAGAATGAGTTTTAAATTTTATATTTGTGGGTCCTCTTGTGCATGCTGTTGGATTTTATGGAATAGTACATGAATTAATAAAATATGGCATGTAAGTTTTGAATAAATTGGGAAGGAAGAGACCCATTTTACTATCCAATCTCTGTCCATAGAACAAAAGTGGCTTGTGTTCAGGGTTAAACCAGAAAAATGCTTGAGAACTTTCAAGGTAGTATGTACAGGTGGGACTTATTCAGGAATAGTTGGATCTAGAATGAAATCACCTTGAGAATACAGCATGGAGGTGGGATAGACTGTGTTTCTAAAAGGAGCAATTTCCCACCAGGTTTGATAATTATTCTGCCAATGTCATGGTGGATGGAAAGCCAGTAAACCTGGGGCTGTGGGACACAGCAGGACAAGAGGACTACGACAGACTGCGACCTCTTTCCTACCCACAGACAGTAAGTGCCAATATTGTTCCCGGCTTTTTGAGCAGGGTTTAATTGTATTCCCTTTTAGAGAGGGTTCCCCAAATTCCTGTCTACTGAAATAAGCAGTGGCTCTATATAATCTGTTTATTTTTGTTCCTTTTACCCATTTGATCCATTTACTCATTTCCATTGTGCGAAAATACATTACATGAATGTGTTTAATTCCCCTTAAGTTAGCCATCTAAAGCTATCGTCACATATTATGAGAAAATCTACTGCCATTTTTGCTGATCTTGCGTTCTAGTATTATGGAACAGAGATGTGGCCATGTTGCAACCTAAGCATACATTCTTTTTATGGAATCTGGTATTTATGATAGGGTAAACGTTGGGGTATGTTGGGGCTGAAACTGGAAACTAGATGATTCTAGCAGGAGAAACCAATGATCTACAAAAGCATGGGGTGGTTCTGTATACTATGCAGAGGAATATACCATCCCTGCTTTACCCTTTTTATATAATGATTATTCTTATCCCCACAGGATGTTTTCTTGATCTGCTTCTCACTAGTGAGCCCAGCCTCTTTTGAAAATGTCCGAGCCAAGGTAAAACATTTCCTTGCCAGCATAAGAAAACTGTCATGGCTACATCTTGGCAGAGGGTGGTGTTTTTGGTAGCCAGCATTATGCCTTCCATGCTCACTAAAGCATACATGTAATGCTTCTCATATAGGACGAAAGTCAGTGGGGAGCATGCAGTGTAGCAGAATCAGTCCCCCCCCCTTTGAAGTCTTCTCCTAACCCAGATACCGTTCCCCAGCCCCACCCCGTGCACAGTGTCACCAAGCAAGTTTACTTTTGCCTCCCACTTTTAGTGGTACCCAGAGGTTCGGCACCACTGCCCCAACACCCCAATCATCTTGGTGGGCACCAAACTGGACCTGAGGGATGACAAGGACACCATTGAGAGACTACGTGACAAGAAACTGGCCCCCATCACCTATCCTCAGGGCCTAGCTATGGCCCGGGAGATTGGTGAGTTTTGGAAACTGGGCTACTGGAGGAGACAGGGAGATGTGAAGCACAAAGCATTTCATTCAGTGTTCCTGGTTCTGAAAGCACCAGAGTGTAAGGAAGATAAATCACAGAGCCACACTAAGCCAGGCTGTCCCCTCCCTTTCTGTAGGTTCGGTGAAATACCTAGAATGCTCTGCCCTTACACAGCGAGGCCTCAAGACTGTCTTCGATGAAGCCATCCGTGCTGTGCTGTGCCCCCCACCGGTGAAGAAGCCTGGCAAGAAATGCACTGTGTTCTAAGGGCATCTGAGTTCAGCATGTTAATGAGTGTCTTCTCCTTGTGTGTTCGAGGAGGGAGCGTTCTCTGGGTGTTCCCGCAGTGGGAGAGGCGGGGCCCTTCATCATGTACGAAGTCGGTGTTTTTTAAATGTCTCTTTGATTTAACGTCTGTGTCAATGTAAAAAAGGGCCACATGGGAGAAAGAAGAGATCAATGCTTCCCACTCCAGGGCGGAGCAGTGTGAGGGACATGCTCTCCATGACTCCATGCCAGGGGGTACTGCGTGACTAGGAAGAGCAGCCCTTTATACTACTTCAGTTGGTGCTAGAGCACTGTGGTGGGAGCAGGTAACTTTACCCCAGTGGGGGTGGAAAGGCAAATGAGACACAGGTTGAAGGAACAGCCATTAGTGCTTTATTGTGTGAGACACTAGCTAAGCAGCTCTGTGCCATCCAAAGCTGTCTTTATCTTCCAGGGCATCAGCCTGTGTGCTACTCCAGAGCTGGTTTACTGACCATCAGCCTCCCAATGATGGAGAGGAAGGAGGCAGTTGCTTTACCTTGCCCAGTCTGGGCAGGACCAGGCTGTGTGGCAAAAGCCTAAGATTAAAAGGGAAGCAGGTGGGAGGGTAATGGCCAATCCCTTCCTTTTGTCAGTTCTGATGGATTGGGGATGGAGCAGGGAGAGCTTGGGAGGGGTTGGGATGGAGACAGGTCCAGTTTTTAATCATCGTGTAGAGTGATGAGCAGAACACTTCTTATTTTATACAATAAACATTTCTCCATAAGTCATGATTTGTTTAGGTTCTGTGGGGGAAAGGAATGGGACCTGTATTCTTTGCTCATTCTGCAGGGCCTGGTAGTGGAATGTTCTCTTTAGCTCCTTGAGGATGGCTAGATAATCAGCAGAGATACACTTCCATAGGGAATGGAGCACCCACTGTGCTTTAACTGACAAGGAATCCTCCATCAACTGGCAGCACAACACCTGTTGTCATGTTGCTCTGGTCACTCAGCAGGAAGAGGATGCTGTTCACCACATCTGCTACCTCTGTAAAGACAGATGCACCAAGGGCAGCTGAAAGGAATTCTAGAGACATAGCAGCCTCATCCTCTTGACCTCAGACAGAAACTCCCCACTCTCCCAACAAGACCACACTTCCCACACTCCCATGTACTCTGACCCAACACAGCAGTTTCCCTCAGCTTGGTAACTGGAATCCCCAGGCCAATTCAGACATGTGTCTGGAAGGTAATGCAACCTTAACATAACAAATCATCCCTATGTGACATTTTTTCATCACAGATTTTTTTTTTAAATAGAACGTGAGATATTCATGTGAGGGAGCTTTCACAAAAACTCTGCAAAGATGGTACTGCTCATCTCAACTAATGCTTATTTTAATAGACCCATACAAAGGAAGAAGGCTCTCTCTCCATTTCAAATATGTCTCGGAAAACGCAGCTTCGGTATGTGAGCCCCACAAATTGCTGGTGCTACAGGCATCAAGCACAGCTACAGTCTTGCACTTCCCACTGGCTCTGCAGCATATTCTTTAAAGAGGACTGCTATGCGGGTGTTGAGTTCTTTCTTTTGACTCAGCATCTACAACTACACGAGCCCACCACATTCATTCACAAAGTAAACTCATGCTCCAACTGACCTGCAAACTTGCCCAGCGGGATACGACTTGTCATAGCTGCAGCCTTCTGGGGGTCAGTCCAATTGCGGCGTCCCATTTCAGTCAGGACAACAGTGGGGTTGACGCTGTTTACCCGGATCTTGAAGCACAGACAGGGCAGGGCAGGGGGCAGGGAATGCAGGCTTAGACCATGCATACAGTTTAATCATCTGTTTGGAGGATTTCGTTCTGTTCCTCATATGCTTGATCACAAACAGGATCTCAGTTCGATACTAATCTTTCCAGTGTTGGGGTTTTACCCTCCAGTTGGCCCATGAAGACATATCTGAATTCCATTATGCTGTTTCCAGAAAGCTTCCCGCTCAGTTTGCACCTTCAGCCTAATCACACACATGTACCTTGTTTCAATATTACCCTGTTCTGACTCCCCTTATCACTGAGCAGGCATTGCTGTTTCCATGTATCTACCTTGCTCTTTTCATTATGATTAAGTTCGTACCTTGTGAGGCCCCAACTCCTGAGCCATTGTTTTGGTCAGCATGTCCAAGGCACTCTTTGTGGAACCTTCAGTAAACAGGAAAGTTTAATGCATCAGGCCTCTGCCTGCTCTTTCCTTCCCCCTCCCATACACTTAATTGCAAATCTGGGGATGCCTTGAATAAGCAAAGGTTGAGCCTGGTTTCTCAGTGCAACTGATCTGAGAACCGCTGGCTGTTTCCACTTATGTTTTAGTGGGAATAGCAACACAGGACATCTTGAGAGTTATACTCACAGTAGACTGTGTGATCCGGCATAGCCCTCTGCGAGGCCTGGCTTGAGACATTCACTATTGCACCTGGAGACCCTCGAGCAATCAGCTTCTGAGCAATGATCTGAAATGTGTGACATTGGAAAGGCGAACACAGCATAGTAGCTGGTAGCTTAGGCTAGGCTGGAATGTCAGCAGCACTATGACAGAATCTATTGTAGCCCACAGAGGAAAAGTGAAATGGAAGGGTTCCAATATGCCCCAGCCTCCTTAAAGTAGAGAATAGTGCGGGGCATAAAAAACAGGGTTTTTTTCATCACAATCATAAGTCAACTTTGTCTATACACACACACACTACCGTGGTATAGTGGTCAACTGTCACAGACTATAATCTGGATAACTAGATATGATTCCCAACTCTACATGTAAACAGCAAAAGCAAAACAGAAGGGGTGAGGGGAGCAAAAGCTTCAACACAGGTGGACCAGATAACCAAGAAGGTTTGTGCCAGGCCTAATAACAAAAATGAATAATAATGTGTTTATATATATTCCACTAGGGGCCAAGCACATTGCATTTAGGAATACAACGGGTGCTAGATTGGGGGGGGGGGTGAGCTGCAGACGGCCTCTCCTTCCCCTCAGGACCTGGAAAGGCTGCAGGCAGCTGTTAGGGAACTCACCGGCAGGGGCAGCTCTCATGCAGCAGGGATCTGCAGTCTCCAAGTCTCAGAGGGAAGTGGAAGGAGGAGGGGGTGGTCAGGGGTAGGGGACGGAAGGCAATTGGCTGGCTGCTGGAAAGACAGGCAAGCCAGTTGGAGGAGGAGGGTGGGACAGTCGCCCTGAGTGGGTGTTAAGCCCTGAGTGGCACTTAAGCCATGAAATACACTCCTCCTCCAAGCCCTTACCAGAAATATATTATGTGGAACAGATGGACAAAACTTTAATACATAGCAAATACTAAAAAAACAGAA
This sequence comes from Paroedura picta, assembly GCF_049243985.1. Classification (NCBI taxonomy): domain Eukaryota; kingdom Metazoa; phylum Chordata; class Lepidosauria; order Squamata; family Gekkonidae; genus Paroedura; species Paroedura picta. The sequence continues at coordinate 134,838,176 of NC_135371.1, read as the reverse complement.
CCAGATGCATTTTGGTCAAATGGGAAATTATTCCCCTGTGAATAATTAAAACATACTCTAGAAAGGACAATTATTCATAATATAAAACTATTTCTGATCTGAGCCTAAAAAACACAAAAGGTAAGTGTCCTGATTAAAAAATCTATATAAAGGTCATAGAGTAACTCATTATTTTTTGGTGTATATATGTCCACATGCAGGAAGCAATTAAAAATAACTTTTAAAAATGAAAATGTTTACTACCTGCTATGTATCAAAGTTTTGCTAATTTAATATATGTAAACCCATTATTATTTATTTAATTCCCCCTTCCTCCACAATGAAGCCTACTGGGTGAACGTGGGACAGCCACAGTTCTCTCCAAACTCTCTCAGCCCCACCAAGGTGCCTGTTGTGGGGAGAGGAAGGGATTGGAAGCCGTTTTCAGACACTTTAAAGTAGAGAAAAGCATAGGGTATTAAAATTAGGTCTTCTTCATCACAACTATAACCCTTCACAGAGGCCAAAATACCAGCCCAGCCACTTAACAAAATCTCTCTTGGTCAGTTTCCTACATGCTGCTTAGGCATTAGCATCACCCTCCTGATACCACTACCTCTTCTCACCTGGGAGATCTGCAGGGCAGCCCGAAGGTTGACACTGAAAGACCTGTATAAAATTTCAGTCAGATTAAATAGACAAAATAAAGAATGCCCAGACAGCAACAGTTTAGCACTGGTTTCTAGAATTCTAAAACATGGCAGTGGTAATCTACAAACTCAGTCCCCACCCTGCAATTTTTCAAGCATATCTGATGTGGTAATAATCAAGCAGATATGTTAAAAATGAATTTTCATGAGAGAGAATGCTTTATGCCTCTTTCCTTTGGCAGACTGAGAGGGATTAAAAATTAAACATCAATGCAGGACAAAGGTTTTCAAGACAAGCTACAAAAAGGTCAGGCTGACAGTTAAAATCAAAAAACTATGTCGCAGTTTGTCTGCCTCCAATGGAGAATGGTCAAATATCATCTGCCCCCCCATACCACTGGAAAGAAATACCACACTTCAGTCCATGGCTGCTTTGAAGTAGATGATTTTCTGTCTACCAGGTCTTGCTGCTGTGAATGCAGAGACATTTGCTGTGGCAACAAAGCATCAGACACAAGTATTGCCTGTAACTCCTTGTTTCAGCCCTCAACAACCACCATTTCCCCTCCCCTACCACAAGGCTGTTTAAAAAGTTGGAAATTGCTAGATCGCTATAGTGTTACAATGATTGATTGCCCATCTACTGTATGTGTTCTGATTTATGGTGACCTATGAATTAATGTCCTCTTAAACATATCATTAACAGTATTGCTCAGATCTTGCAAACTGATGGCTGTGGCCAGGGACAGTTTATCTATGTAGCACATGCTACAAGCCCTGCACTTCCAGCGGTCTTGCACAGTACCTTCCCCCCATGGATCAAGCCCGTAGCCTCTCACCTTCCCCATTTCCCCTCTTTGAGGACAGTCAGAGTGACACCCCTTTCACCTCTACCCCCAGTCTGGCTGCTCCCACTGCAATTGTACTCTGATGGGGCCCCACAAATCCTTAAACTGGGCCCCATTCTGCACATGTTGGATAATGCATTTTCACGTCGGGGATTACCTGTCAAAGGCCTCCTTGGTAACCTCCAGGAAGGGCTGCAGCAAGGCTATTCCTGCGTTATTCACCAATAGATCGATATCACCCACTTTGTTCAATGCTGCTTCTGTGGCCTCCCAATCTCCCACATCAACACACAGTGTCTGAATTCCAGGGCACTGGGGGGCAGAACAGAGAAATCCTAAGAAAATGGTAAAGTAACAGAAAAATTGGGGCCGGCTGATGAAAAATTGGCCTTCCAAACCACAGACGGAGGCTGGAGACACATGGTGCCTACAGACTGGTGATGAGTTATGAGAGACAGTACTTTCAAACAATGCTTAATGTGCACTTTGCAATGGTTACAAGAACGTAATAGCCATACTATCTGGAAGATACATTTAATTTCATAATGAGTCTCTACCATGTTGTGCCCTGCAGTAATATTCACATACGAGAGGCTTAAAGGAATTTTTAATACCATGTGAGAAAATACTCTTAAGAATTAGAGGAAGCGACTGCACAATGTTCAGCCGCTCTAGTCACAGCAATTTTGTGATCCACTCTGCCCCATGAAAGGTTGCCAGCTTCCTTTCATGGCCGGGTTCCTAGGATCTTTTACTTGCTTTAACAGCAAGTGGGTGAAACTTATCACTCCATCATTCTGCTGGAAGAATATTCTAGGACGGAATTTCTGCTGGTTGCGCATTTTAGGCACCAGAACTTGTCATTTAAAACGCTACTGGCAACCCTGACCACCTCTGGCCAAACGCGCTCTCCTAGAAGTTTTCTCAGGGGAGGCGTGAGGTCTCAGGGGGCGAGAGGTCTTGGAGGTACCCAGGAAGAGAAGGGGCTGCCTGTGGGCGGGAGACCAGGCCTGGGTTACAGAGCGGTTTCAGGGGCGGTCGGGCGGGAAGCGGCGCTGGCGATACCTCCTCCTGCAGGCACTCGAGGTCCGCCTGGGTCCGGCTCAGCGCCACCACTTGGGCCCCGGCGCGACTCAAGGCTACCGCCACGGCTCGGCCGATCCCTGCAAGGGCGAGAGAAAGGAAGGGCCTAGAAGGGACAGCCTCCACACCCTTCATCCCACCGTCCTGGGCCCCGGCCGATACCTTTGCCCGCCCCCGTCACCAGAGCGCGGCGGCCCGCGAAACGCTCCATCCCAGTGCGAGAGAAGACTTCGCCTTCGGGGCCGTGAAAGCCGGAGCCAGCAGCTCCCGCCCCTCCGTCTGGCCGCGCTCCCAATGGCCGCTTGCCTTCGCTTAATGCGTCTCGCAGGCCGCCCCCCGCGGGGAGACTTCCCTTCAGTTTGGGGACAGGGAAGAAGGCGGAGCGGCCATTACAGAAACGAGAGAACCGTAAAAACCAGTGGAATGCATTACAGACACTTGAGAACAATATTTCAGAAACAGTGGAAATCTCACCCCTTTATTAACCCGTTCCAGGCCAAAATGCCTCTGGCAGTACTGTTGTTTGTTTAATGCCTGTTCTGGACAGTCTTGGAGTTGGCCTGGTAAGGGTTAATAAAGGTGCAAGATTTCAGCTTTCTCATTTCTAAAATATTTGTCCACAAGTGTCTGTAATGCATCCCACTGTTTTTTGTGCTACTCCTGGTTGTTTAATGCCTGTTCTGGACTGTTCCAGGCCTTTCTGGCTTTTACCCTGCCCCTTCTGTTCTAATGCCACTGTCCCAGAAAAGCATTTGGGTGCTGCTATCGATCTTGCATCCAAACAACCTTCCTCATTCTTCCATCCCTTCTGAATCTTGTTGCCATTGAGCACCCCCCACCCCCCACTAATATCTGAGTAAACCCCCTTCATTATTTTTGCAAACTTCTAATAGCTTACCTACTACCCACTGTAGATGGGTTGTGCCAGTATAATGGTTTTTGGTAATTTTTACTGGCATATATGATAATGTGGGTGGGATGCCCCACTGTAATGGGGTTTCTTATCTAATATTTTTTACTGGCATGTATGATGTTTTGTATGGGTAGAACAGAATCGGTGGGCTCTTCTACAATGTTCCAGAACTTTCCTGCCCCTATGGCAACAGTCGTTACCTACAACAGTCAGTACAAACTTTCCCCTGGGCCCATACAGGTCAGCTGCGGATCCTCAGTCTCACCCTCTCAGTGCTGAGTCACAAGCAGCTGGTAAAGGCAGCACAGCTAGCAGAACAATGTGGCAGACACACAGATGGAGGCCTGGAGGAGATATGGCTGCTGCCATGAAGCAGCTTGTGGTGGAAGGCAAGGATCCATTAACCCACCAGGAAAGGGTCTCGTAATACAAGAGCACTGTTCCTCTTGGGATCAGTAGAGGCACTCCGTGGGGCATGATGTTGGGAAACAGAAAGAGCAACCTCAAGCCTATTGGGAGACCATTAAAGAAGGCTCTGGAAACTCAGTGCTGGGAGAATCTTAGCCTGTTAGGCAATGTCCTATTGAAACATTGCAGCGACACAGATTATGAAAATCAGGGCTTTTACCTGAAAATGAAAGAAGACAACTATTTGTCTAGCTGAGGTAGCCCTGCCTGATGCGAAAGAGACTGCAGTAAAGTCTGCAGAAGCAGCCTATGAGGAAACTACTCATCCCGTGGCTCTGGCCCTGAATTGCTGTTTTACTTTGAGGCTGTCAACAACCCTCAACTAGACTACCAAGGACTGCCTTTGCTAAAGCCATCACTGGCCTGGAGGACCTCAGTCTTGAATACTACAAGGAATCCACCCATTATCATGTACACATTATTCATTGGACTGGTGGCCAACAACCATAGCTGGAGAAAAGTAGCAATATTGAAGGCTAATATTGCCCTGAGCCAGCAATTAACCATGGTGATAAAGGAGACGATTACAACCTTCTAAATGATCATAGTTATTAGAGATTGGTTATAGTTTCACGTATTGGTTTGACTTGTTCCTGGCACTTGTTTCCTGACAGAGAAAGCAGCTAAGAAAGCAGCCTGTTCCTTTCTGGAATACAGTTTCCAATAACTGCTGAAGAAACATTCTGAATAAGGCCGAACTTTATCTCCTGAGCTCAAGGCCAGCTGGAAGAAAGGGCATGAGCCAGCCATCAGTAATGTATAAACCTTGAAGGTCGGAATTGTTGCCAGGCAAAGACCTGGATCCCTGTCAGCAGCGTTTGGAAGGCTGGTTTAAAGGCTGTAGTGTGGTCCTGGGAGATGGAATGTGAGGTGGAGACCCCAGGTTATTGGCCCATCCTGCAAGGGCATCATCACTCCCAGCCTCCAAGGAGAAAGTATTTCTACATGGGCAGAAAAGGCCTGGGAAGGCACTCATATGGAGATGGGGCTAATCCCCGCTTTCACATGATGTCACCAGTGGGCCGGGCCCCTCCCAGGCTTGGCATGCTTTAGTTCACCATTTCCCCACTTTAAGGGAACACAGATATTTCCTGAATTCCCTTAAGCACTCAGAGGGCCAATGGGGCCTAGCCCAGTGAAGGCCAGTGTGGATGGAGGCCTGGAGGAGAAAAAAAAATGTCCCACTCGGCTCTGCAGTGCTTTGTGATGCCGATTGGGGCATTTTTCTCTTGGAAGGAGGGATTGTGTTCTAACACAATCCCACCTTCCCACAACCCCACCCTACCCGATGCAGCAGAACCTTTCATCTGGGTCCAACACAGTGGTGCTGCTGGTGCGGAATCGCTGTATGTAATTCTACTGTTCTCTGTGCAGTTGTTCATGGAACCATTCCCCTTGCTTCTGTGTGTTCTTTGTTTCACTGCAGTAAATACACAACCCATTAAAAGTTGTCCTAGTGTGGTTTGAGGCATATTTCATGCTAGGCAAAGCAACCATAAAAAGGCCCAGTTAGGCACTGGGCTATCAACAGTTAACAGAACCATGGAGGCCAATGATGGGTAGTTGTGTGACAGATTCCTAGTATTGTATTCATCCAGGTACCAGATCTATACTCTTAAACCAGGGTTTTGTGAAAACCTGGAGTTTCTTGATGAACCTGGATTTCCATATGGGTGGGAGTTAATTAAGATATATGTGTGTGTGTGTGTTAAATTTGGATGATGTGACCATATATGGTCATATTGACTCACCCACCTTCTCCCAAAATGGCCAGTAGAGGGGGTGGGAAGGGGAGGGGCCTTAGGTGGACATGTACACAGCTATGCTTCCCAATCATATTCTGCACAATTGTGCCGCTTCTGGGGTTTCTCAAAGCCTGAAGAATGTTTCAGGGGGTTCTCAGTGGGGAAAAAAGTTGATAAAGGCTGCACTAATTAGACTGGTGCAAGTATCTTCCATTTCTTAATGCCCTACTAGAAATAAAAGTTAATTCCTCAAGCTCCACTCCTGTCAGATTTGCCAGCTCAGCATCTGACGGACTAACAAGGTATAGCCACTGCCATCATGTCTAACCTGCTAACTTTCATGTGCCATCCATCTGGACTGGTCACTGTCAAAATACAGAATTCAATGAAAGTGAGAATTGCCATCCTGTCTGGCAAGAGTCAGCATGATAATTCTTATTAAATAGAGATTAAATTGTTTTTTGACTGGAAGATGTTATTGGGGGCAAGGTAGGAACTAACGTTCTACAGCCCAAGCCCTTGGGAATGTTGTAATAAACCATGGTAACACGGTACTTAATGCAAGGTGTTTGATTAGATCCCAAGAGTTTAATGAAAATTTAGAAAGAAATTTCCTCTGTTGGATCACATTAGTAATATTAACAATTTGGATATCACTGCTGAAAGCTGCTGTTTGTTTCTAAATGACACATCTCTCATTAAACACTAGAAATCAAATTCTCAGCTGTTTATTAAAAACTGATTTGAAATACAGTATATGTATATAGGGCAGTGGTTCTCAACCTTCCTAATTCTGTGACCCTTTAATACAGTTCCGCATGTTGTGGTGACCCCAACCATAAAATTATGCAAGTGTTCTTTCACAGACATTAAACTGAAACTGACCAATGGCTTGAAGATCCATTGTTCATGATTGTATATAAATTGGTTTTTTCCTGGAGTTTCTCGGTTCTGTCTCTTGTCCCACCATGCTGATCTCGCTCTTTTCCACTGCTCCAGACAGTCACCTGGAGCCCGAAGCCATCCAATTGCACTGCCACCTGGAGTGCCTGGTGGGAGACTGTGCCATACCGGAGGCACTGTTGGAGCAGCTGGCAGCCAGGCGTGGGCGCCTGCAGGAGGAGCGGCAACAGTGGCAGTGACCCCCTGTGCTTTAAAGTCATTCTCAGCCTTGTACTGATAGCAATCAAACATCAAAATCTGCAACAGGCTTAGTTCTTTATTTTATTCAGCTAGGGCTTCAAAGGCCATTATGTTTAGAAAAGGCCTAAGAAATGGCTATGCTTATAAAATACTACTGCAGTGCTCGGTATATTCAGCTGGTTTTCTCAAAGATGATAAGAAAATTACGTACTTCTAAAAATATTTATTTGCTGAAAGTCTGAGTAACCATGAGAATGGTCTTACATTGTTAGGCAACTGAGGCTGCAACAGTTTCATCATGTACAAACAGAATTCAACAGTCCAAATCAATTGCTTTAGGTCAGTGCTCTGCACTAACTAAAATCAGGTACATGCTACAGCCTAGAATGCAAAATTATGTGCCAAAGGAAACAGATTCTGCATTCAGAATCATGCAAATATGCCAAATTTAATAATTGACAGCACTTTTTGGCCTTCAAATGCAGCAGTGGTGATGAAAAAGCTAAACATATACAATACAACAGAATGGAAAAGGCAGAAAACATAGGACAAGGCAGAGGACACTGCACAGCAGAAACCCTCCCATACCCCCAAGACACATCCTGCCACCCTTAAATGTTTGAACAGATGCACACTAACGTATTTTTCTGAAGTTGTGGGGGCTTAAATTTGAAATCAAAATCCACATTCTATTCTCATATCCACATGTATTATAAAAGGCCCATAGCAAATATTCTGTTCCAAGTTTTGCCTCTAAGCACCAATTGTGGCAACATAAGAGATGCATCAGCTGTGACAGGAGCCCCTGACATCCAGATTGTACTACATGCTGATGCCACCATAGGGACCAAAATGAGTTGCATTGTCAAACATCAGCAGGCTAGCAAACATAATCACAACTGTGCCCTTGGGGTCTGCAACATGTGGGCACATCTGGCAGTCATGTTCCCCAGAGATGCATTATGTACATAAATACTCAAAAACTGCATGCACACATACCCAACAAACATTTAAGACAATTATTCTAAAAACAATTAAATTCCTTCCCCTTTGTCCCAAAGTGTGTTATGTGTTGCTTTTTCAGAAAGGAAAAGTCAAAGGAAATACTCTTCCACAAGCTTACAGTACCCTCCACCTCCATCAGCTTTCAATACTTGGCACTTTGTGAAAACAGATTTTCAGCACATTTGCCTTAAGAAGCTGCCACATCACATACAAATATTTAAAAGGCTTGGAATATGTTAGCAGATTGGTGCACTCACTTCTTCTCCATAAACATCCTAATTTGGGTGGATTAGATTTTATGGCGTTTTGGGACATTATTCGTAGTTTACGACTATGCCCCTCTTGATTTCGGTGTTGATGCTTAGCAAGCCAGAGAAGGTTCTATGAAAAGCCTGTTAAGTAACTATTTTATCCCAGGGCTATGTAGTGTGTTCCTTCACCTTGTTCCAGAATGTAGCCCCTTTTGGCTTTTGGTTGAATGCTGCCACAGTATTAGCAAGGAGGAGCAATACTCCTATATTATGACTCAGATCAGGATATCAGAAATATCTTTTATGGTGTGGATTCCACTGATCATGGAAGAAGCAAAAGTTCTAGTATCTTATGTTTTTCCAGAACAAGGATCGATTAATGTTCTCTTGTCATACTTCCAGCACATTGATTGTAGCATGCATCAAACTATGGTGCCCAGCAGCAATAAAAAAGCAAGGATTATATGGTGGTCCAGCCAACATAATGTGGATTCTGACCATCTTGAAATAGTGGTTAGCACATTAAATGTATAAGGCAAAAATGCATCAGATGGCTGTCCAGCTCTGTTTAAAAATCTCCAAAGATGAAGAACCCACCACCTTCCGAGGAAACCCGTTCCACTGAGAAACCACTCTGTTAGGAACTTCTTCCAGATGTTTAGACAAAATTTCTTTTGAATTAATTTCATCCCATTGGTTCTGGTCCGTCCCTCCAGGGCAAGAGAGAACAACTCTTCTCCATTTACTGATCTGTCTGTTTTATTTGCTTAGTGGGAAACCATACTTGTAGTGTGATTCTACAGTGATTTAAATGTGGGTAAAATAGAAAAAAAGACAGTGAAACTTTTGTGATTATGCTGTCGCCTCAAGCATTCTACAGTCTCAAAATTAAGTTTAGTACTTTGCATTCCAGGAATATTTATGACTATTAGCCCTCAACCATATTGCTACAGTACCAGACTGTGGCATTCCTGAGGTTGTTTGAATGCAGCAAAGTAGGGATTCAGCATTAGCTAACTGGACATCCGTGAGATGGGGGATGTCCTGTCAAATATGGGTTATAAGCAGAGATCTTCCAACCATCCAGGAATTTGCTTGGACTTCATCTTTGTTCTTCTCCTGCAAAGGCAGCTTTGGTTGTTCATTCAAATAAAGGGCCGACAGGAGACAAATTTGATGGTCAGATGTCACTTCACTGTTATAGTAGGGCACCATGCAGTGTCAGGATAGAGTAGACAGTGGACAGATTTGAATCTGAAAAAAGAGAGGTAAGAATTCACAGGATTCAAAGCAACTTGACCGGGAATAGCTACAAATCTACCATTGTAAGAACACTGGTTATGATCTGCTAATATATCTGACAGAGAAATGTAATTTCCTGCCCATTGCTTGGAGTTATCATAGTGGTCAAGCAAGCAGGACAACAGTTTTCATTTGGAGAGTTATTACTCACCGAGTTGGGTCTTGCTGTACACTGAACACTTCTCCCACATTCACAACATTATGTTTGTTCTCAGGACCCCCATAGCTTAAGGTAACCTGAGGGAAACACAGAGAAACATGCCCAGAAAGGACACTTGCTGGAGCATAGCAATCAATACAGGAATTCTGTTTTGTGGGGAAAGTCATAGATGTCCTACAGTCTTTCCAAGACAAGTGGCAACAGTCATGTGAAAAGAAATAAGTATCATAATGTTGCAGTTGAGGCATTCTGCTAACCACTCCCACAAATGGCCTGGGACTTTGAGAATAGCCCTGGAGCAAGCTCAGCCAATGAACCCATCTAGCACTAGCAGCACTGGAGGGGTCACATGGCTCAGACCTGCATAAGCCTCCATCCACTGGCATTGTTGTCATGGCCTGGGCCAGAGCACTACAAGCACCACCACGGGGGCCACTTGGCTCACTTTGCTCCTGGCTGTCAGAGGCCCTCAGGACACTGGCTCATCAGGAACTTCCTCTGTAAATTAAATGGCCACCGTACAGTCAACCACCCAGGAGAATGCAAATATAGCTCAGGCTTAAATCAGAAGTTCTCAAGGAGACAGGTGCACCCATATTGATGGCTCTGAGGATCATGAAGATGCACAAACAATCCCCACACATGACAGAAATATTACAGAGAACAGAAAACAAAACAAAAAAATTAACTAGAATAGTTAGAACCAACAAAGTTATGTCTGTGTAAACTAGACAAAATACAAAACCTGCTAATCAAGGCCAATCCCCCCCCCAAATCCTGACAGTATCACAACAAATTTATATCAAAAAGCCAACAATTCATATTTAACAAACAAATACAATATGGTGATTAAGTGAGAGGCGCAAAACAGGTTTTTCTTTTCTGGCACAGGGCCTCACAATGTCACAACATGCCCAGCTTACAGTCCATAACTTCACTGGCTTTTACAAACTTGCAATTGTTGCATGATAGACCTGCAGAAATTTGGCAATATTCTTAAGCCTGCAGATATAGAGGATATACAAAGGAAACTTTTACGAGTCAAAACTAATATTTCAGCTAAAAACGTTTATATATTTAGATCAGAAGGTGCATAAGAACTCTGTTCCTTTAAAGATCTTTAAAGTGAATGTAAATGAGATGAAACATGGAGAGGATTTAATTAGATAGAATGTAATTCCTTGATCTGGCTGGAACATACAGCAGAGAAGGAAGGCTTGCTGGCCACAGAATTATTAATATTTACCAAGCTACTGGGATGGTCTGTATTAAGCTACTGTGATGGCACGTATCAATATTGCCATTAGATTTATTGGTGCTTTGTTATGTACAGTTCTTATGGTCTTTTGGACATATGAGGAAGCAGTCATGAAACAGGAAATATGAGAAATTCCTGTCACGTCCTGCAAGTTATCTGGAAGTTTAAGAATATTGTCAAGTATCTTCAGGTCAACCATGCAACAACTGCAAGTTTGTAAAAGCCAGTGAAGTTATGGACTGTAAGCTGGGCATGGTGCCATGTTGTGAGACCCTGTGCCAGAAAGAAAAGCATGTTTTGCACCTCTCACTCTAATCACTGTATCATGTTTGTTTGTTAAATATAAATTGCTGGCTTTTTGATATAACAGCATTTTGGGGGGAAAAAAGTTTGGCCTTGCTTACATAGTAGGTTTTTGTATTTTGTTTACTGTTTTATCTATGTGTATCATTGTTGAGATTGTGTAAACTAGACAACAAGTTATAAAAGTATGTGAACCTTTATTGTGCACAAGATAATTTTTCAGCAATGGCTTATCGGCTTTGTTTTTTTAAAGTTTTTTTTCTGAAAGTTGTACACAATAAATGTACGCATATTTTTGTGCCTTATTGTCTAGTTTACACAGACATTCAGTCTTTTGTTGTTGTTGTTGTTGTTGTTGTTGTTGTTAGGTGCGAAGTCGTGTCCGACCCATCGCGACCCCATGGACAATGATCCTCCAGGCCTTCCTGTCCTCTGCCGTTCCCCGGAGTCCATTTAAGTTTGCACCTACTGCTTCAGTGACTCCATCCAGCCACCTCATTCTCTGTTGTCCCCTTCTTCTTTTGCCCTCAATCGCTCCCAGCATTAGGCTCTTCTCCAGGGAGTCCTTCCTTCTCATGAGGTGGCCAAAGTATTTGAGTTTCATCTTCAGGATCTGGCCTTCTAAGGAGCAGTCCGGGCTGATCTCCTCTAGGACTGACCGGTTTGTTCGCCTTGCAGTTCAAGGGACTCTCAAGAGTCTTCTCCAGCACCAGAGTTCAAAAGCCTCAATTCTTTGACGCTCATGGTCCAACTCATGGTCCAACTTTCACAGCCATACATTGCAACTGGGAATACCATAGCCTTGACTAGACGCACTTTTGTTGGCAGGGTGATGTCTCTGCTTTTTAGGATGCTGTCTAGATTTGCCATAGCTTTCCTCAGTCTTTTAGGCCATAACTATTCCATTTAGGTTATTTTGTTCACTGTACCCTTGCCGATAACAGAATGATGAACATCGGACCAAAACAGATCAATAAAATTCCAGCCTCTCACTTTCAAGGGGGAGGGTCTTATCACAAACTGTACAGAACACATCATTTGTCACAGTTAGTGCAAACTGTTTACTTACATAGATTTCTGATGTAGTGATTTTATCCTTAATTTATTGATCTCCACTCAAGAATTGCATTTAGGGCTCTGCAACCACATCAGAAGGCCCCAATTTGATTTTTAGCTCATCCCAACAGCTGAAATTGCCCTTTGAATTTGAACCCATCAGCCTCACCATATCCATGTCTAATTTAACTTTAAATTTTTAAATGGAAATCTATGGAGCAGAAACCTTTGGATATTCTATTTCAAGTAGGCAAAGTTTGTCCATACCTGTTTGAACACTGCTTCACCACACAGCCGCTGTAGGTTTTCCAGGTGTGAGTGGAACAAGGGGCTGTGGTGTAACTTCACTTCCAACAACCCTTCAATGATGTAGCCAATTGTGCAGTCGTCAGGGAGGCGAATCTTCTCAGCAGTGCTGATGAAGCTTCCCAAGCTGCCAGAAAACAGGAATTGTACTGTAATATCTCCCTAGGTTCATAGGGCTGAAGAACAGTATCTAAGCTGTACATACCTAGCCCAGGGGCTCATTTTGAGTGCGAGACCTCTGCTGATACAGAATCCTGCTCCGCCTGTGGCAAACCAGAACTTCACAGTGGTCTAGCAAGATAAATAAATAGCTGTTAGAAAAACTATGGACAATTTTAGCTCAGATGGACATGGTCAGAGTCTATCCCAATAATGTAAGTCTTTGTATGCTTAGCCTTTGTAGCCAACAGTCCTATCAGATTTGCCCACATTGTCAGGAGGAGCAACTGAATCATTCATGGTCAACTTTTAAGGGTCCTCAGTAGATAATCTGATCTTTAAGATATACAGGTTCATTAAAACAAATTTAGAGTCCAGTGGCACCTTTAAGACCAACCAAGTTTTATTCAAGGAATGAGCTTTCATATGCATGCACACTTCCTCAGATACAATGTCGTGGAATGAAAGTAATCAGTTCATACTTATAGGCAGAGTGTGAGAGTAAATTAACATAATGAAGATGGTTAACAGATTTCAGAGATAAATAGGAAAAAACATCAATTTGAATTTGTTTGTATTCACTTGAGACTGTATTGCATGGGAAACATTTGGTGTAAAACAAATATGTCCACATCAAGAGAATAATGGGCAAATAGATAATCAATTGCTGACAGCAGTTACCTATGACCTTGCCCTTCTGTCCCCTACCCTCTCAAGCATGGAAGCATCTTGGAGCATTATTGTCTTTGAAGAACAGGGGTCCTCAACCTAAGGCCGCTGTCTTTCTGTGAGGCCCTGCTGCTATCATCCTCAAGGCATTTTCCCTCAAACCTATATGTTATTCCTGTCTCAAGAGGTACCATCTACTGCTGTTCAGAGAGCCAACGTGGTGTAGTGCTTAGGAGTGCTGACTTCTAATCTTGCAAACAGGATTTGATTCCCCACTTCTCCTCCACATGCAGCCAGCTGGGTGACCTTGGGCTTGCCACAGCACTGATAAAGCTGTTCTGATCAAGCAGTAATATCAGGGCTCTCAGCCTCACCTACCTCACAGGGTGTCTGTTGTGGGAAGAGGAAAGGGGAGGCGATTGTAAGCCGCTTTGAGCCTCCTTTGGGTAGAGACAAGTAGCATATAAGAATCAACTATTCTTCATCATCATCATCTTCTTCATCCTTAACTTTTTTCAGATGGAACTAATTGATCTGCAAGCCAGTGATCATCTCAGAGACATTTACAAAGAAAATAGATTGTTAGATTTCGATTCTGGTCTACCTGATATAGTTATCAACCTAAAGAAATTTGCTGCAAGTATGTTCACATTCTTTGGCATCACATACAACTGTGAAATCGAAGTGTATGTCAAGGCTTACAGATGAATATTTACATGACATTTTAAGAGTGTCACAAACCTTGACTTGGAAATCAATGCCTTGGCTAACAGAAAACAGCCACAAAAATCACACTGACTAGGTAGGCATGTGTAGCTAAATAAAAGGATTCCACAGCATTAAAGTTAACATTTCTTCATTTATCTTTGAATGTTTACTTTTGATCTAAATAAGTAGGTTAATAATTTTGTTATAATTTGGTTTAAGATGTAGCCCTCTTTAGGCACTGGGCATGCTAATGTGGCCCCCATGTGCCAAAAGGTTGAGGACCCCTGAAGTAGAGCATTTGGCTGTCTCTGTCCAGAAAATATCAATATCAATATATAAATATATTCAAAACTACATTGCATTATACTAGTCATAGTTACATTACAATCTACTTGTTCAAATCAATTATTCCAATTAAGAGATGAATTAAAATACAGAGGATATTTAGCCTTTCTGAGGGATTGTTGAGAATGTAGGTTATCATACATAGTGAGTTAAGAAACCAATATTTTTCTTAAGTTACAGTACAATCTTCTTGTTCAAATCAATTATACCAAATAAGAGAAAAATTAAAATACAGAGGACATTAGGCCTTTCTAAGGGCTTGTTAAGAATGCACATATAGCATATATAGTGAGTTAAGAAACCAATGTCCCTGTTGCGTCCTGGGGATTAATTTGTTCTGAGTGTTGTAATGATTAGCATTTCAGCAATTTCTCTTTCCATTCTGTTCTTGAAGTTCCTTTGTATGTTAATTTATGCTTACACTCTACCTATAGGTTTGAGCTGATTACTTTCTTTCCATGACATTGTATCTGAGGAAGTGTATGTGCATACGAAAGCTGATATCTTGAATAAAACTTGGTTGATCTTAAAGATGCCACTGTACTCTAAATTTGTTCTGCTGCTTCAGACCAACACAGCTACCCACTTGAATCTACCTACAAGGTCATTAAAAAGACTGTCATTCAAATCTAATCTATCCTGCTCTCTCCTGAGGCCCAGGGCCACATTTACACTACAGAGATATGTCAGCGCTTACTTAAAATCAGGTAGCATCCCTTTCCAGTTGAGCCATAGTTAACACAGCACTCCTGTCAACTGCCATCTGTATTTAGTGGTGGATGAAGTGATGATGCCCCAAAAAGGATATAACTGGTACGAGTAGAAACAGCTGCAGAAATCAATTTTGCACCTGATGTTTAAGAGGAGTACTGCCTAGTTCTGCACTGTTGTGATACAGGGAAACCTGGCTCCAAATTCCAAAGAAGAGGAAAGAACTCCATATAGTAGAATTAGGAGATATGGGGACAATGCAAGAATCTGATCTGATTAAACTTTGAGAAATCAATAACCCAAGCAAAGAACATGCTCACTGATCCATCATTCCGGACATGATCTACTGCTTCAATGGGATGATCCAGACTTGGTCTCCCAACATAGACATCTTGGCTGTGTGAAAAGGCAGACAGGAGATGCAGGAGATTTTGCAGATTCACATAGTTGTCATCATCCACATGACAAAACCATCTGCAAGAAAGGACATACAAAAGTCACAAGCTCTATTAAGTAATCTGGGAAAAGGATCTTCAACTCTCAGAATCAGTGCAAAGAGTGCATGTGGTTATTAGACTGAGCAAAGAAAACTGGTGAATCTCTGCTCAACTCATAACGAAAACACAAATCAATATCCCTTCTCTGCTCAATCTTTGAGCCAAATTTGGTCTTCTTTGCCCTTATGCTCACCATCAGTGATTAAATGAGTTCCTGCTAATACTCATACTGGAGTAAGATAATGTAATTTAAAGGAAAGCACCAACCAGAATAGAATAAAGTTCATGTTCAGTGGCACCTTTAAGACCAACCAAATTTTATTCTAGGTGTAAGTTTTTGTGAGCATGGAGACTTCTTCAGATACGTATTGCTTCAGACCAACACAACTACCCACCCAAATCTACCAAATGGAACAGTGACTCTCACTTACTTTTGCCCAGATTCAAGGAATTTATCATATTCCACAGACATCTTGCAGCAGAGTGCTTGGCGGGTGTGAACAGCTGAGCAATTGGTGTTGATCATATGATTCCCTATAACAGAAAGATAGTTTTAGTGGGCAGCCTGCCTGATTTGCAAGAGAAACATCAAATACAGTGGGAAACTCATGTGAATAAAATAAACTGGATATATTCAGTGAGAATACCAGATGCCACCAAAGTAAGATCCACACCTAACAACGACACAACCAGGCCATAAGAACTACAAACCGAAAAGATGGAATATAATAATGCCATGGCACCCAGTACTGAAAGAGAACTTTATTTGAACATATGCAAGATCATGCCTGGACCTGCTACGGAACAGCCAGCAAGCAACAACACAAGAGAAAAGTGGAACTACATCAAAAGTTTTTTACCTTAAGAAATCTTAATCTGGATATAAGCTTTTGTGAGCATGCACAGTTCTTCAGATATGTATTGCTTCATACCAACACAGCTACCCACCTAAATCTACTCTCACATACCATGTATGCTCTTTGCACTGATTCTGGGAGGTGAAGTTCCTTTTTCAAGATTTACTTCAGCCATCAGAGACTGGGATGGAGCTGAGAGTGGCCTGGGAAGCCCATTGAAACAAGAAATGTTTTTTTTTCAGAACCCAGGTCCATCATCTTTAGGATCTTGTGGAGCAATGGAGAGATGCTAGAAGACTGGAGGAGAGCAAATATTATCCCAGTCTTCAAAAAAGGGAGGAGATTTTACCTAGGAAACTATAGGGCAGTGAATCTGACCTCAATTGCAGGGAAGATAATGGAGCAGATTTTAAAAGGAGTGAGTGATCAGCAATCATCTGAAGAACAATTTGTTGAACAGGGGAAGTCAGCACAGATTTGTCTCCAGATTCTGCCAGACCAACCTGATTGCCTTGTTTGACCAAGTGACAGGTTTATTAGATGGTAGAAACTCAATGGATGTTGTTTACCTAGATTTCAGTAGGGCTTTTGACAAGGTTCCCCATGATGTTCTGATGGGTAAACTGGAGAACAGTAGACTGGATTCTCAGATGGTTAGGTGGATAGGGAATTGCCAGAAAATTGCACCCAGTGGTTGTCAGTGGTATTTCATCAGATTGGAGGAAGGTGAGCAGCGCCCAGTACTGGGTCTGGTACTTTTCAATATTTTTATCAATGATCTGGACGAAGGAGTAGGGGGACTCCTCATTAAATCTGCAGATGACCCCAAATTGGGAGGAGTAGTGAACACCCAGAAGTTAGAGTTCAACGAGATCTGAACACTCTGGAAAAGTGGGCAAATGAAAACAAGATGCAATTCAACAAGAAGTATAGAGTTCTACATCTGGGTCACACAAATGAGAAACATGCATACTGGATGGAAGATACATTTCTGGGGAGCAATGTGTATGAACATGATTTTGGGGTACTAGTGGACTGCAAGCTAAATAAGAGCAGACGGTGTGATGCGGTGGTAAAGAAAGCAAATGCAGCCTTGCTCTGTATCAACAGAGGCATCACATCAAAATCACGAAGTCATAGTCCCACTGTATACCGCATTGGTCAGACCCCACCTGGAGTACTGTGTGCAGTTGTAGAGGCATTACTTCAAAGAGAACATGGACAAAATTGAGAGGATTTAGAGGAGAGAGACGAGAATGAACCGAGGCCTGGGAACCAAGTCCTATGAAGAAAAGCTGAGACTTGGGAATGTTCTGCCAGGAGAAGAGGAGGGTGAGAAGGGACATGATTGCTGTCTTTAAGTATCTGAAAGGCTGTCAACAAAGGAGGGCAGGAAAAGGTTCCTGCTGGCAGCAGCGGATAGGACCCACAGGAAAGGGTTTAAACTATGTGTAGAACAATATTAGCTAGATATCAGGGAAAAAATTCCACAGAGTAGTTCAGCAGTAGAATCGAGTGCCTAAGGAAGTGGTGAGCTCCCTTTCACTGGTAGTCTTCAAGCAGCGGCTGGACAGATACTTATCCTGCATGCTTTAGGTTGATCCTGAACTGAGCACGGGGGGTTGGACTAGATGGCCTGTATGGCCCCTTCCAACTCTATGATTCTAATCAAGGTAAAATAAAAATACCATACAATAAGGGAACATCAACAAAGTAATAAAATGTATGATGCCACAAAACTTCTTTTTGACCCCTTTTTGGAACGCCTGATGACACCTAGGTTTTGGCCACTGTGGGACACTGAGTGTTGGACTTGCTGGGCTACTGGCCTGATCTGACATGGCTTCTTTTATGTTTTTATGTTCTTTTTTGCTTCAACAGGCTAACCAAACTACCCCACTGGAATCTGTAACCAAATTAACTCAGCCCCTTATGGTAAATAATACATTTTTAATATCAGCTTAGAGCCTCTTGTGGCGCAGAGTGGTAAGGCAGCTGTCTGAAAGCTTTGCCCATGAGGTTGGGAGTTTGATCCCAGCAGCCGGTTCAAGGTTGACTCAGCCTTCCATCCTTCAGAGGTCGGTAAAATGAGTACCCAGCTTGCTGGGGGGTAAACGGTAATGACTGGGGAAGGCACTGGCAAACCACCCCGTATTGAGTCTGCCATGAAAACACTAGAGGGCGTCACCCCAAGGGTCAGACATGACCCGGTGCTTGCACAGGGGATACCTTTACCTTTTCTAATATCAGCTTTCTAAAAACTAAAAAACTAAGATCAGACACTACTGGATAAAACCAATGTCCATCTAGTGTTCAACGTTTATTCTGACAGGCTTCACCCAGACCAGCAGATGGCTGTAGATTTGGAAGTGACCACAGGAATCATCCATTTCAACTAAAGCAAGAATACAAAATTTGGGCCTGGCTGTTCCATATGTTCTGAATCCATCTACCCATAAAAACATGCTATACCTGTCAGCAATGTGGGAAGCTTACCTGCTCTGTGACGCAATTCTGGATCCTCCCAGTCTGTAAATATAAAGGCCTAAAGGAGACAAGGAAAATTAACACTTAATTTCTGAATGATTTCTGAGTCACACCAGTGGATTGGCTCCTAACCCTTTTCTACTGGCATTAGAAAGAGAGGAGGAGCAATCTTGCCTGATTTTCCTCCTTGGTATAGCCCCATCCCATGTGGTATCTTGTCCCACACATGCCTACAAGACTTGTCTTGGTTTTCTGGGGGGTCAGGACCCTTCTTCTTTCTTGCACCACTAAAAAAACACATAGGACCCAACTCAATATTTCATTTATTTATTTGTTTGTTTGTTTGTTTATTTATCATACTTCTATACCACCCTCCCCGGAGGCTCAATTCAATCAGAATACCATGTAAGAGGATATTCTTTGTTTCCTGCAGTATTAAGAAAAAAGATCGAGAAA
Organism: Paroedura picta; assembly: GCF_049243985.1. NCBI lineage: Eukaryota > Metazoa > Chordata > Lepidosauria > Squamata > Gekkonidae > Paroedura > Paroedura picta. The sequence goes on along the minus strand of NC_135371.1, from coordinate 134,818,817 downwards.
GAGATGGTTTCTTTCCTGAACACAGACCCATTTACTTGGTACTGAGGCTCATTGAACCTTATAAAATCCTTATGTTGCCCACGAGTTTTGTTGATCAAATGTCTGCCTGAAGTTCAGTGCCTGGAAGTACCTGCCAGGTACTTGGGGACATAATTCAGATTGGGCTTGCATGCCTGGGGACGGGGCTGTAAGCCTTCCCCCATGTGTTATTTTCATAACCTGAAGTATCTCTGGGGAAACACTGTTTGTCCCATTGGGAAACTTATCTGTAGCCATCAGGGCCATTTCAGGACAAGAAAATGATGGATGGGTGGTGGGTGGGGAGGATTAAGACCCTTCTCCCTGTCCACCACAGTTCCTTTCCAAATCAGGCCTGTGTATCCCTAGGAGCTATCTCTTAACATGAAAATATATGCATATGTCTGATCAACAGGATCCATGGCAGCTCATGCTGGGGATACAAGAACTTTATTACGTATAAATTGGACAATCAGATCAAGAGACAGTAAAATGTGGTATAATACTGTATAAAATAACAGAAGCTTAACTCTTCTCAGCCCAGAAAATCACCCAACAAGACAAAGGTCAGGATTTATTTTCTCAGAACTTTTTGTTTATTTTCTGTTTTATCCCCCCAGAAAATAACTCTGCTTCGTATCAGAAAAAATCATCAAGCTGATGGGCAGTAGGGAAAAGCAGTTGGTACTAGGATCTGGTCTGACTCCTGGGTGGATGTTTAAATTAAGGTGACCAGATTGTCCCACTCTTGGAGGGACATCTGGGGGTACCTGGCAAATTGTACTTATGCTGAAATTAAAAATATATATATTACAATACTATTTGTGTGTTCTATGCATTCTATGAAACTTTTTGTTGCTCCATATAGTCCAAATTTTTAATCAAGACACCCCCCCCCCCCCCGGTTAATGGTGTTCCGCTTTACCAATGTTAAAATCTGGTCACCTTAGTTTAAATGTCTGTCTGAATTCATTAAGTCATAGAGACAGCTGCCATTTCCCCCATGTCAGCAGGGGGAAGCTTTGTGACAATGAGATATCTGATCTGGTACTGTGGGAAGCATAATACGGAACTAAATTGTCAAGGCTCATCTGTTCATTTTGGAGATACTACAACACTGTGCATATTTCTCTAGGGAGAAGTCCCATTAAATGCAATAGAACTAACTATATATATATATATAGGATCGAACAGTTAAAAGGATATTGTAGCTGATAGGAAAATGTAACTCTGTTGAATAAATTATTATTTTAACTCTTTGGGAAAAGCACTCTTACCTGTTCCTGAGCCTGGGAAATCCATGTTTGGAAGAGCAAGTTCAATCTTGTTTTATGGTATTTCCGTGTTGTTTTTACAGCAATAAAGATATCCTTCAACTCCAACTTTTCCTTAACAGCGACATTGTCAGGTCTCACATGATTCACCCCATTGTACCATGAATTAATTGGATTCTCATTCATCTTGCTGTTAGCTTTCAGGCTGGATCTCCCAGTGTCTATGACATGAGGCCTCCATTCTTGTATCAGTTCCTCTTTCACAAAAGGTTCGATATGGTTAATCACATCATTCAAATTATCAACTGAGCTTGACTCTGCCTGCTGGGACTGGACCTCACTCCTGATCGAGGCATTAAAAACTGAAGGTGGACGCGGTTGTGGATAACTTCTAGGTCTCCAATTAGCCTGGAATTTGGGGATTAATAAGAGGAGGACTGCACAAAAGATAACCGAGATCAGGAAGCAGATCTTACTGAACCGAATGCAGGAACAGCTCATTCTTCAGCCCAAAGGGCTTTTGCCATGTTGTAGGATTGGGACATGTTTCTAAGTGAAGTGGAAGCCTCTGGGAAAAAATAGAGATGGATCATAAATTTGCACAGCTGTGTGTGGATCAGACAAATCTAACAAGTTTCCTGATAAGCAGCAGCATCTGTATGGCACTCAAGCGCCACCAAGATCCATAGAACTTTGTTTCTTTCCCTTGCCTAGTCAATAATAGTACAAGGACTGCTGGTGCTCTTACAGGGAGACACAATTTGCAGGCTAATTAATAACTGCATTAATGAAAACAAATGCAAGCTTTAAAGTACACATTGACTAGCATACCTATTCACAGGCAGCTCAGGCTCAACAAGCGAAACATTTTTTTAAAAAACACAATGGTCAGTATTCTAATGTTATAAAGAATTATGTTATATACAGTATAAGTGATCATGGCTTTTTGAAATCATCTTTAACTATATTAAAATAGGTGGGAAGGCAACTAAAACAGAATTAGTCAAGCATCTTCCTGGAATGCGTCTTGCATGTCAAGTTTAACCTTGTTTCAATAAACACAGTTGCATACAACTTTAAAATTGTCTAACCCCAAACTCCACCTGCCAAACTCCAACATCATTGTATTTAAAGCAACAGCATTCACACAAATAAAGAGATGTGAAATAACCTTTTTCATTGTATTACCTCTAGTGATTTTCACTGTATTTATTATGAAAACATTTATTTCCTTCTTACATTTATTCTTACATTTATTTATTTCCTTCTTACATTTATTTCCAGCTTACAATAACAGGTCAAACATTTTCAATCAAATCAAAATAACAAACCTCAAATCTCCCTTAAAAGATACTTGCCTTTCAAACCCCCTCAAAAGCCCTGGCAAACAAACGAGTCTTGCCAAGCCTCTTGAAATTCTTAAAGGAGAGGACTTTCTTTTCTATCTGTCACAAGAAAGTGAGTCTAGCTTTCCAGGGAGCTGTGTCAGAACTCTTTGGATTCTCCCCAGCTGCAAATAAGTGGACTGAAAAATTAGATATACCAACCTGGCTACATATTTTATATTATTATATGCTTCCTGCATGTAACTCTGTCATATAATAAATATAATAATATATAATAAATAATATTCAGGATGCCCATTCCACAGAACACTGAGTTAGGACAGCTCACCTAATTCTGCATTTTCAGTTTTGCAGACCATCCTGGCCATTGCCTGAATGGAAGTCTGTGCTGGAACTCTAATACAGTTGCTCTGAGCCTCCAAATAGAATAGAGGGCCACAAATAAGAGTAACAGAATGAAAGTTAAATTTCCACAATGTACCTCAAATAATTCCAAGGGCAACTTTCTCTTAAAGAGGAGGGAGGCCAGTACAATTGCAGCCTGTCCCAATTTATCTTCAGGCCAACGTAACGACAGACAATACAAATGCTGGAACACTTATAGGAGCTACGGTACAAATTTAATAAAACGAAGACAACAACAACAACAGTATTTCTGTTGTCTGTCGCCTGGAGCACTTTACTCCCCCCAAGGCCGGTGTAGGGATACGAGGCCAGGAGCTGGGGGCTCTTCCCAGCCGTGGCATAAAGACTCCTGCTCCTCTGCACCCCGCGTGGTCCCCATGGCAACAGGACCTGACCCACACCTTAACACCCCCCTTCCGCCGCTGCGCTCTGGCCACTCCCTGCTCGTCGCATCTCCAAGGGGACTTTCTCTCCCAAGGGGCGGCGAGAGAATCTGGAGCAGCCGCCGGTCGCCTTGCTCGTCAGCTGCTTCGCCTTGGGATGATCTGGAGTCGCCGCAAAGAGCAGCGACAACGACGAAGGGAAAGAAAACAGAGAGCCGCGGCCCCTTTAAAGGCTTCACCTGTACGACGGATGTGATCAAATTCGTTGCGGCGAGCGACCCGGAAGTGGAAGTTGGTGGGGAGGGTTAGTGACTCGGAAGTGTAAGGTGCGGGGTCAATATGCCGCTACCCGTCCAAGTCTTTAATTTACAGGTATCGAGGAAGTTTTGGGGGGCAGGGCGCGCGTGTGGCTTTTTTTTAATGGAGGGGGGCGTGTGAGGCCGGCTAGATGGTGGTCTGGGGTGGGGGGATCTGGTGGGTCCTGCCGGGCCGCTCTGGTCACCCCCGAAGCTCGCGCTCCTTGAGCGAGCAACTGAGTCGGTCAGCTTGGCGGATTCACTAAACGTGTCGGCGGGCGAAAAGAAAGGCGAATGAGAGGGCCCGTCGGCCGGGCCGGGGCAGAGACGCTCAGCTGCAGTTTGGGAGAACTTCCCTCTCTCTTGGCAACGACGAGGCCCCTCAGCCTGCCCTGCAGTCTCACGCCTTTGGCCCCGAGGTTCCTGTCACTCACTCTTGGGTTCGAGCCCTCTTCTTTCGTGGACGTTGTCGCGTGATTTTTGGCGTCAGGTCTTAATATACAATTTTGGGTAGCCGACATAGTTACCTTGTTATCCTATGGTGCAGGTTAATAAGCCCCACTGCTATGAGTGCTGCCACCGAAATATGCCTCTTAGGTACTGCATGATATCTTTTTGTGTAGGATACTGAGGTAAAGAACTTTTTTGAGAGATTTTGTAATATAGTATAAATTGAATAACAGGCTTTGTTTTTGCTTTAAAGAAAGCAAGTACTTCTCTCCCTACAAGCACCATAGCAGGGTTTCAAATGAGACTAATATTATGCCTAATATGGGGAATTGTCTAGTTACCTAACCATGACATGCTGCTCTTGTATTTGGTTACAGATTCTGTTCTTACCGTTATGTAAACATAATAAAAAATAAGTGCTGTCTTGAAAGATTGGAGTAATTGAAGAGTATTCTGTTGCTTTTCTTAGCAAGCTCATTTTGTGGTCCAGCTGAATATCTGCCTCAAGAGAGTAGTCAGATCAAAATCAACAGAGACATGGTATCTGAAATATGCAACAGTCCGTTAATATTATATTTATAGTTGTAATAGCATAGTATTTTCATAGAGACGTAAATGAACAACTACAGAGTTGCACTCTTCTAGCCTGTTGAGTGGGCTTAAGACAGTGTAACTTTGCTTACAACGATGCTCTAAAGCACTGTTTCCCAAGCCCAGCCTAACTATTACTCCTTGATTTTTCTCCCTCAGACATATTAAGGTCTTTCATTATGACGGTAGTGTAACTGTAGAATGTGCTTGATTTCATAGGGTGTCTAAACAAAATATTTATAGTTTATAGTGGGACTATCCAACTGTGTCTTTTCTCTAACATGTGCTGCCATCTCCAGTGAGGCTCGCAGACTGTATTTGCCAGATTGAGATTTAGCCTGTATTTCAATATAATTATGCTCATTTTTTTCTTTCCAAAGCACTGTGATAGGCTAGCACACGAATCACTGACAGTTTAAAACATCTGGCAGCATCTGTGGAGGGTGTCAATCAAGGCTAAGATACAATGTAGAGTACTGTTTAGTTTGAGCTTTTTAGTTTCCAAGGTTTTACTTTTGTAAAGATCCATGCACTTTTTTTTGCCATGTTTCATCTTCTTTTAGAGATGTTACACCATAAGAGAAACTGACTGCAGATGCTACCTAATAGATAATTTATTGGAACTGATCTAATTTGCTTATTGTAATTTATCTGTTCAGTTGATTGTAATTAGTGGGTGTTGAATGCAAACCCGTGATGTCTTGGAATTCTTTGACTGTTTCTTATGTATGGAAGAAATGAAGACCTACAATGAAAGCATAAGATAGCCAGAGCATATTATTCTAGCCCCAGTGTGAGTGAGATTGTCTATGATTGTTCAGGTATTAACTGCCTTTCTTTCCTTTAGCAGCCAGCAAGCTCTGTGTCAGGGCGAGGGGGTGCAGAGAGTCAGGACAGGATGAGGGATAGTTCAGTTCCAAGTTCAGCTTCATCATCAGTGACAGATCTATTCTGCACCCCCCGCAGCAGTAGGTCAGACCTCTTCCTCCCAGGTACATCTGGAGACTTCAGCCTGAGTGCCAGCTTATCAGCCTGTACCCTGCTCTATGAGGTATCTCAAAGGAGAAAGCATTTTGGGGTGACTGAGTGAGAATGGCTTAAATGTTACCAGCCTTAAGGCACATTTATTTAAAATAGTTCCTTTCTCAGAATGAATTAATATGTTTCAAAACAATAAGGGATTTTGCAAGGTATGGTTGAAAGCCATGTTTAAAAACTTTTGAGGTAACCAATGGGTGGACAGTGGGATTGGCAAACTAAGTTGGAATGACAGGAAGGGAGTGGAACAAATTAAGAGTCCAGTGGCACCTTTTAAGATCACCAAGGTTTTATTCAAAGTATGAGCTTTCGTACAATGATACAGTGTATCTGAGGAAGTGTGCATGCACATGACAGCTCACATCTTGAATAAAACTTTGTTGCTTAAAGGTGCCACTGGATTCTAAATTTGTTCTGCTTCAGGTCATCATGGCTACCCATTTGATCTTCAGGGAAGGGAACTGATTATAATATAGGGGTGAAGTTAAAATGGCTCTGCAGCAAGGCAACCAAAATGGCCCCTGTGTTGCTACAAGCTAGCACTATAGGGCCATTTACCTCAACAGTTCCACCAGTAGGTATTGGCTCATGCATTTTCTCTTCTTACAATTTGGCAGCAGTATGAGGAAAGCCCATTGGTGAGCTGACACTGATCATTATTACCATTAAAGGTCTAAGACACTGAGATACTGGCAGAGTTTCTGGAACTTTCTTCTAGGCAATGACCTATCAGGAAATTACCTTATAAGTTAAATCACCAGGCTGACCCAGCTGTAACCTTTTGCAGAAGTTGTAGATGAATAATTCTGTGTTATAGGAACAGACTCGTTCATTAATAAGAAGGAAACAAATTCCATCTGAAAACCTTCTGAAATACTGTGTCTAAAAATCTTTCATTTTAGGGAGGGGTAATAGGTCTTTGGCTTGAATACAGAGATCCAGGTTCAGTTCCTGCTTTCTCTAGTTAAATGGATTTCAGGTTGTAGAGTTAAGATAGATCTTTGGAACAGCCCTTGGAGAGCATCTATCACTCAAGGTCACCAATAGTGGGCTAGATGGACCCATAGTCTTGTTCAATTATGTGTTTTTGCCACCTGCAAAATCAACCTAGCTTAACTTCATCTTGCATAAGTGTCTCTCTCCCCCTCCCTCCCCGCAATATGTGGTAAGATGTCAGTGGGAAGTACAGAAGAGTCTGGGCTTGTGGGCTGTGGAGAGAGTAGTAATGCATGGAAGGTTTGGACATTTTTTTCATCATTATTAAATCACCAGCCATCCTTCTGTTTCCCATGCATTTTAGTTTTCACTTAATCTACGAGGTACACAAAAAATTAACTTGAGATTAAGGAACCTAAAAGCTTTAGCACCATCACTGCACACGTGTCTAATTTTATATAATTTGTTGCTGCTTTAACTAATAGAACATTAAAAGGTCAGTTTTCCTATGTCAACTTTTACATTTCTGTCCTCCAAGCAAACAAGTGCTTTTCCATGCCTGTGTGAGGTGGTGATTCTGCCTGATGTTTTAAGCTTTTAACATTATGGCATAAACTGCATGTTTACTTTTTTTGGTTTCTTCTTTTTAATGAACAATCTTGGGAGTCTGTAGCTTTATATGGAGGTATGCGGAGAGGTGCTGAATAATTTTTCTTTGTTTTTCCTCTCAAATTGGCTTCCCAAACTGCATCTCCTCCTACAGAATTTCAAATGCATAATACCCACTGTAAATACACATCTAAAGCAGTGAAAGGAATGCTTTTGAGTAGGAAACTGGCTAGTAGGTAAAGAGTTAAACATTCCTCCCACGCTTCAGTTTAAAATTGCTATCTTCCTATTTACAGTTTAAAACAAAAGAATGGACAGAATTCATTACACACACTTACATGTGGTGTATAGTTTGTGCAGGACAGTAGCCAAAACTGCTGGGTCTCAGTTTTGTAGAAGACAGCATACATTTTTCTGCTCATCGGAATCATGATTCACTTGTAAACTGTATCAACATATTCGCTTAAATTTGTCAGTCTGCCAGTTGAAGTAAAGTGAGATTATACATCTGTTTGGTTTCTATACATGCTTTTGTTGTTGTTGTTATGTGCGAAGTCGTGTCCGACCCATCGCAACCCATCGGACAATGATCCTCCAGGCCTTCCTGTCCTCTACCATTCCCCGGAATCCATTTAAGTTTGCACCTACTGCTTCAGTGACTCCATCCATCCACCTCATTCTCTGTCGTCCCCTTCTTCTTTTGCCCTCGATCGCTCCCAGCATTAGGCTCTTCTCCAGGGAGTCCTTTACCAATTAACTTTGCTCTTTAAAGTTGCTTTTGTGTGTCATGATTGGCATGCAAGAGCATGCAGAGTTGTATATCCCAGAATAATGAAACTGCTTCCTCTGGATGCATGACAAACCAAAGCATGCTTCTCAGACCAGCTGTAGGGAGCAAAATTAAAGCTGTTAACTTTTTTTAACATACCGATTCTTTGTCTAAACATAAGATTAGCGTAAATAAGGCTTGGGTAAATTAACTGTGAAAGAAGAGGGAAGACATTCTTTGTTTCCTTATTCTACATTTTAAATTTTTAAAAGGTCTTCATGTGTTCTTGATTCTTGGGCTTAGGAATGTCATTAGGTCATGATAATGAACACTGAAAATCCCAGGTAAAGCAGTTTTCAGGTCTTTGTAAAAACCTTTCGGACTTGAAATCTTGGAGTGTTTCAACCAGTCAGGAAACATCAGTAACCTACATGGGCAATGGCTCAGTAGTAGAGCATTTGTTTGGCATCCCAGGTTCAATCCTTGGCATAGCCTGTTAAAGGATTGCATAACAGGTGATGAGAAATACCTTTACCTACTGGAGAGACTCATCTTACTAGACAATGCTGACATTGATGGACCAATGGTCTGATTCAGTATAAAGCAGCTACATGTGTTCCTGGACCATTGGTACTGCGTAAGAGAAGTTATCATCAAAACTTCTATGCTTTAACCTAAAAAGTCACTAAAAGCACTGCTAGAAAGATGTTAAAGAGCAAGAAATGGTAGCCAGGTCATATCTGCTGATGCAGGAGGATCTTTCTTCTTGGAAAAAAGACTCTTAGATTCTGTTTTACATTCATGTGTTGCTGTTGCAGGGAGCGGTAGAACCCATGCAGATTGATGTAGACCCACAAGAAGATCAGCAAAATGCACCTGACATCAACTATGTGGTGGAGAACCCGACTCTGGTATGTACTAGAAGGTAAAAGCAGCAGACAGGTCATAGCTAGGCTTTATAGAATTACTGGTCGAAACTGACATTCAGTCTTTATCTAGCATAGATACTGTTTCTCAAAAGTATTTGCCAAAGATTCCTGTTTTACTTGTGCATTACATCTTGTTTTCCTTTCCCTCTGAGGTCTGTCAGGAAACAATCCTCTGGGTGAGGATTCCTGAGAACATTTCATTTGGATGAGAAGGGAAAGTTAGAGCTGAGAATATGTTTCCTATTGAAACCTACAGAAATAAATAACAAATCCTTATCCATGGTCGTGGTGGAGAGCCTGCTAACAAGGGCCTCCCAGCCTGCTAGCCTGGGCCTGCTAACAAGGGCCTCTTAGCCTGCTAGCCTGGCCCTACTAATGAGGGCCTGCTGACTGCTTGCTAAGGAGCTCTGTCCCAGGCCTGCTAATGAGTCGGCCAGCCCCCGCCTGCCCCACTTGACTTGGCTGCAAGCTGTAATGTTCGTGTGTTTTTCTTTTTTTTTCTTTTTTTTTAAATAAATTTTTTATTTTATTTTCCAGGATTAAAGATAGTGAAATACAGGCAATCTACATTATTAGTACAAAAAAAAGAAAAAAGGTTACGCTCTTCATTTAATACATTTAGTTCCCCGTTTCAATCCCCTTTTATAATATACATAATACAATGCAAGTAGTCTACATTATTGCTACAGAAAAAAAAAAGATTATACTCTTCGTTTAATACACTTGATACCCCGTTTCAATCCCCTTTTAACTTATTTTCTTAGGTAAGTCAGATAAGGGCCCCATTGTTCTTGAAAACCCTCTTCTCTTCATTTAAGATTATAAGACTGGCTACAATATTATGGACTTTTACCCAAAGCTTATAGACTTTTTCACGTTTGCACCACATTTTAAAAAGAGAAGTCTACTTTGTTACCATCATTTCAACATTTGTTTACATAGTTTTTAACAATTTTAACAATCATAACGTGGTCTTAATGCCCTCCACATTTCCACTAGGGAAAAGAAAAAAGGAAAAAATACAAGCCTACTTAGTTGTACGGAAAGAAAAGAAACAAATATATATATATGGGTTGTTAAGGTTATTAAGTTATATAAGTGTACATTATTAATACCAAAAATGATAAAATGAAGTCTTCATTAGTTAGTAGAATAAATTCTTCGTTAGTTACATTTACACCTCCTCAGTTAGGTACCTCCTTTTAATTATGCTTTAAGTTTAGGCTGAAAGTCACTACAGAGATATATTAGATAATTCAAATTCAGCTAACATAGGAAATCTAAAACCCCACACTTACATGATAATATAAACCCATTCCATTAAGTGTCTCCTTTTAGTTAGGCTTTAATTTTGGGCTGGTAGACACTACAAAATTAAATTTAATAATACAAATTCAGGTTACTTAGAAGATCTTAGACCCCAGATTAACTTCTTAACTAGTTATATTGCCTATATAGCTACGGAAAGGAGGGAAAAGAGGAAAAGAATTTCAACCACTGTGTCACATTTCCGTTCCCCAAGCTTCTTAAGGGGGTCTCATATCGAGGCTTGTTGCGTCTTGTTGCTCCCATTGACTTATGTTCTGTCCAGTTGGCCTTTGGCTGAGAAAATGCAGTTGTAGTTTTTCCCTTGGAGTAAGGTAAAGGTATCCCCTGTGCAAGCACCGAGTCATGTCTGACCCTTGGGGTGACGCCCTCCAGCGTTTTCATGGCAGACTCAATACGGGGTGGTTTGCCAGTGCCTTCCCCAGTCATTACCGTTTACCCCCCAGCAAGCTGGGTACTCATTTTACCGACCTCGGAAGGATGGAAGGCTGAGTCAACCTTGAGCCGGCTGCTGGGATTGAACTCCCAACCTCATGGGCAAAGCTTTCAGACAGCTGCCTTACCACTCTGCGCCACAAGAGGCTCTTTGGAGTATACATTGGTAAATCTTGAAATAGTTGTACCTCTTGGACTCCAATATCAGTACATATTTTTTTCCAAGAAGCTCCTTTCAATCGATTGCTTTCACCGCAGATCCATATATCTTTTGATTGGTTCTTGTGTACTGTTGCTTTGGAGTGGCTGTATATATTCTTAGGTAAGGTGTCCTTATCTGTGTTTTTCTTTATCCCCCACATTGCAGAAAGGGGGCTGGGACTGAGATGATGGCTTGTCTAAGGCCAGTTAGTGATTTTATGAGAGAGGTTAGATTAGAACTGGGGAGACCCTGAGTCTCCACCAGTCTGGGAAAAGCCATTGTGCCTGTGCTTAGAAAGAACATGTAGTGGGATTGCACCCATCCAGTTTTCTAATCCCATCCCTGTCTTGTGCCCTGCTCTAAGAAGGGTAGGTCATTTTCCTCTCTCATTTTCCTTAATTGGTCCTGTCACATGATAGCTTTGCAGTATTGTCTGCTGAAAATGTCTGGGGAAGTGAGAGTAATTGAACACGTCCCTGTTGGTTTTCCATTCTGTGTGTGTGTTTTTTTTTTTAGCATTTTGAGGAATTGGCCGACCAACATTGTCCATATAATGAGCTCTATGCACAGCATTTCCTGTTCTGAAATGAAAACATTGGGGTAGGGAATGGCTGCCGTGACAGGCCCTCTCTTGAAACCAAGGGGTTCCAAACTGCCTCATGGTTGAATCTGGGGGAACCTACTTGGTTTTGTGAACTTTGGATCACTGCTCTAAGTTTTGTATTGAGCCAGTACAGAGATCTCTGACTCAGTAGATTTAATGAAGCAACAAAGAATATTTATTCATATAAAGGTCATATTGCAAATTCTCATTAAAGCTCATAGCTACAAGGTCTGCCATTACCTGAGACAGGCCTTACAACTCTATCCTTTCCCAGAAGCAAAGTTAAATCATTGAGCTGACCTACCAGGCTGATATGCGCACAAAACTATCTGCTCCCTTGCTGAGGCAATTCCCTTCTTCTGCCTGCACTCTCCTTCAGGCAGCCCCCAAGTCCCCTCTGGAAAGAGATTGGCTACTGGAGCAGCACTCCCATTGACTCAGGGGTGAAAAAAGCAGGGTGGCAGTTTTTACCTATCAAGGACAGGACTGCATCCTGACCGTCATCACTGCATTCTGCTCTTTGCTGTCTGTCAGGCTGTCTCTTCTGAACGACATTCTGATATGGTTCTGTCACCAAGGCCAAGATTGCCGTGAATCCCCATGCTGAAGACTTGTATTCTGCTCTTGCTTGTATGAAGAAAATCACTATGATCTAAATTGTGAATTTTTATTTATTTATTTAGCATGTTTTCATGCAGTTTCTTCAGAGTCCTGCTCAAGACAGTTTACAATTAAAAAAACATAATATAAAACATGTCATTAGACACACTGCATTAAACTCTCCATAATAATGGGGGTGCTCTATTTTATCATTTTTGCTGTATTAACAAAGAGATGGAGTTGGTGCACAGGTTGCTACTGTACAAATAGAGTACAAGCCAAAAGATGAAATAGTTATAAGCCATAAATCTGAATTGTAAAGGGACAGAATTTCGCACTGTTAGTAATGACTTCTACCTGACCCAGGATCATAATGATGGAGCAGACATTTCCCTGTCCCAACCCTGATCCCAGAATCCTATGGTTCCTCTTTTTGGTCAACAAAGAGAGTGATCAAGCTGATGCTTGAGCTAATAGCATCTGTCTCTTCTGCCTGCTGGGGCCTGCAGGATCTAGAGCAATATGCAGCAAGCTACAGCGGCCTGATGAGAATTGAGCGACTGCAGTTCATTGCTGACCACTGCCCACAGCTGCGTGTGGAAGCCCTCAAGATGGCTCTGTCTTTTGTCCAAAGAACATTCAATGTTGACGTTTATGAAGAAATCCATCGGAAACTGACTGAAGCCACAAGGTACAAATATGATATTCAAAATGCCTTGTTTGAGATGTATAACTCTGAAGAAAAATCTCTAATTATTACGAATATCTGTAATGGCCAAAACAAAAAGAGTCTTGTAACAAGTTTACTGAAAGAATTCTCTTGTGGGCTAGAGCTCATGTTGTCAGATGCATGGTGTGAAATCTCATCAGAATGATATAGGTAGCAGAGGGAATTATGAGCAAGTGGTAAGAAGGCTATGAAATGGAGAAGGCAGAACTCATGATATTTTTGTATAAACCATAAAAGTATACAAGATAAGCCCAGTGACCATTTCCAGTAGTGCGGACTATTTAGTATTAAGCCATTTAATGCTTGTTACAAAGGTTAAGGTGTTAGATCTGTCCAACTCTTAGTTAATATTTCAAAGGGAGATTCCGGTGAGAAGTTGTTGAATTAGAATTCGTAATTTTTTCATTGTAGTCTCCCTTTGAAGTTCCTTTGAAGAATGGTGAACCTCAGGGCTGCTGAAGAGATCCCTGGTAGATTGAAACATTCTGCCACAGGTTTTTGAATGTGTTGATCTTGAATTTGTGTCCTTTTAAGTTCTGCATAGAAGCATGACCAGTTTGTCCTATCTAGACAGCCGATGGATTTTGACAGATGGTATCACACTGGAGGAAGTGCAGTTGAATGAGCCCCTGCAAGTGTGGCTGATGTTATTAGGCCCTGAAATAGTGTTGCCTGAGGGAATGTGGGGACAGAGTTAGTACCTGGGCTTGCTGGAGGGTGTCACTCCTGGGCTAATGTCTTCAGCAGGTAGTCCTTTGTGGGGACTACCTGCTGCTGCCGAAGTGTGCAGTGAGCTCTATGCACAATACTTCTTGTTCTGACAAGAAAACATCCTCACACTGCCTTCAGTTAGGACAGGGGAGCTAACTTAAATAAAGTTATGGTGCTTAAACTGAAATACTGAATACAACTCTTACTGTTAACCACTCATCACTAATCTGGCTGTTAATTGTTGTATGGAAGGGCGGTATGAAAATCTAAAATAAATTTTAAAAAAATGGATAAAATGTTGATTGTGTTGCCCATACTCTTCTTTGCAGAGAGCTCCAGAACACGCCTGATGCTGTCCCAGATGGAGGGATGGAGCCCCCGCCGCTAGACACAGCTTGGGTTGAGGCAACACGCAAAAAAGCTCTTCTCAAGCTGGAAAAGCTGGATACAGATCTAAAGAACTATAAGGGGAATTCAATCAAGGAAAGCATCAGGTGATATGCACTGACATTAGCTAGCCCAAAGCAAATTCTTGTGATTTGGCAATAAGGAATTTTACATCTATTCCAGAATATATTTTTGTCCAAGAAATGCCTATTGGAATTGTTTTGTGGGTGTACAGTTGGAGTGCGTCTTTCAAAGGCTTCCTGGCATCTAGTGCATTGAAGTATATATGTTGAGGAATCTGACTTGGGTTCATCAGGTGATCCTTGTGTAAATATTGTATGGATGACCTATTTAAATAGAAGTCTTTTCCTGTGTCTGTTCTCTCAGAATCATTCCCAGCACTACCTTGTAGATGTGAACTGCTTCCCATCCACTTTCACCCCAGATTCTTCAGCCAGAATATATAGTGTTGATTAAGCTATATATTCCTCTGAATTCATGATTTTCACAAATATAGCATTATTTCACTGTGATGGGCTTCTGAATATTTTGAAGTGAATGTGTAGAAGGAAAGGTAGAGCTGTCTGTGAACAGCAAATGGATACTTTGTAGCACAAAAGCACCAAGGAACAGTTCCTGAGTGATTGATGTCTCACAAAATGGTCGCTGGGTACAGAGTGGTAGAATGTCAAGCATATTTTCTGTAACTTGTCAAAATCTGAAAATACTTATAATGTTAGAATCCATTAAACACTGAAGAATTGTGTTCTTTCCCTATAACACGTTGTTTGGCATTTAGACATTCATCAAGATTAAGCAAAGGCTTTAAAAAAAGTTATATGTATATCCTTATTGATTATTGATTTTTCTAGGAGAGGCCATGATGACTTGGGTGATCATTACCTTGACTGTGGAGATCTTAGCAATGCTCTCAAATGTTACTCACGAGCCCGTGATTATTGCACCAGCGCAAAGCATGTTATTAACATGTGCCTCAATGTTATCAAGGTATGGCATGTCAGTGGCCAGTGGAATTCTGTCTGCACGCCAGTGGAATTCTGTCTTTGTTTAGGACTCACATATAACCCATAAAACAAACCTCCCCTTTCCTCTGTACTCTTTGAAATATACAGACTGCTGGGCGTTTCCCAGCCTTTGGCCATTACTGGCTTGGGCTCTCCCCCTCCCACACCAGATGTCTCCCTATTTACACCTGTCCATGTTACAGGAACACAGAATGACCAACAACTGGTAACTCTCGTTCTTACCTTAAGTCCTCTTCCAGCATTGTGGTATTTCTGTTTGTTTCCTTACAGGTTAGTGTTTACCTCCAGAATTGGTCCCATGTGCTGAGCTATGTGAGCAAGGCAGAGTCTACACCAGAAATTGCAGAGGTAGTTCACTTTTATCCAACAGTAATATAATTAGATACCCTGTTTTGACACTTGTAGACCCATGTTTTTATTTCATCTGGTACCCTTACTTAATATCCAGAGGCTGCCACAGTCTCCCTGATCTCCACAATCTGGCTCTGGATAAGTATTTGTTCCTGTCTTAGGTCCTCTTAAATAGCTCTGCTCTTCTTTTGATTGTGAGGATTGTCATGATGTCCCTTGTGAATAGAACACAGTCCCACTTTTCTTTTGTCATACTTGGCAATGTGTTGTGTGCATGTTCTCTGTGAGCACTGGTGTACCCATCTGCCTTTCCAGATAAACTGCTTGGGCTTTGCGGAAGGCCAAGGTGTTGCACAACAGAAGGGCCTCTTCAGACAGGCTTAATAGAAATAATTAGCTAAAAGCTTTTTGCTTATTTGCTGGTCCTCTACCTCTTCCTCTCTTCCCCCAACAGCAACGAGGAGAACGTGACAGCCAGACACAGGCAATCCTCACCAAATTGAAGTGTGCTGCAGGTTAGTGAGTGAAATGTGTATTTTATGGACAGGATGTCCCCCCTTTTCATTGACTTGTTTTTCTCTTGCTAAAGATTAGAAGAGCTTTTGACTGATTTGGGAGTGCTTGGTACTGATTTCCTTGAAATCTGTACTAGGCAGACTTGCTGTGTGTACATAGTGCTACCTGCATGCACTGTAATGCTTATTTCCTACCCAAACAGTTTTCTATAGGAAGAGATCCAAGAACAGCTTTTGTATTTTAATTTTGTTTTTCCTAGAACTGTAAATATGTAATGGAAGGGCTCCATAGTAAAATGCAATTCATGTCCCTTAATCCCCTAGGCTTGGCTGAGCTGGCTGCCCGGAAATATAAGCAGGCAGCAAAGTGCTTCCTCTTGGCCTCGTTTGATCACTGTGACTTCCCAGAGGTGAGGACTAGTAGGAATTGTGAGTAGGGGGTTGTTTGGAGGATGTTTCTGGGTAAGGCTCCAGTTGTGATCTATTTCAGGTTGAGTGTGACTTATGAAACTGTTGCATTCTCCCTTGAGGACTAGCACTTCCTTGGGCTTAGAGTCTCAAAATAGGGGTCAGGCTATCTAGCTCTCTCTTGCTTACAGCTGAAACTCTGTATCAAAATATTATTCCTCAGAATCCTTCTCCCTTTCTTTAGCTGCTGTCTCCTAGCAATGTAGCGGTGTATGGCGGCCTGTGTGCACTAGCTACCTTTGACCGTCAGGAATTGCAGCGCAATGTCATCTCCAGTAGGTGAGTGGTTCATCCACAAGCCAATTGAAGCAGAGTCCTTTGGAGTTTGAGTTGCTCTTAGCCTTTTTTGAAAGCACTTGGCTCCCTGGAATGATTCAAATGAGACTGTAGTTTAGTGGTAGAGTCATGGGTGAGCTGCTGCAGCTGGACCTTAATTTTCCTAAGAACAATATGACTACCTGAAGATGAATGAAAATAGATGGGTAACATCCTTCTAAATTGCAATTATAGAGATAAGGTACATGTATTTGGCATCCGTTCCCTTTCCTTTGCCCCTTTTCTGTCACCCTTAAAACTGCCCTTTAGCTGTTTCATTGGGAATATAGCTGGCTCAACAGCTGTGGAAGGGCAAGTGTGGTATCAACAGACAGATAGCAGGAAGGGGGAAGATTAAGAAGCTCCTCCCTTGTCCTGTACTTCTGATTTCAATCTGGTCAAATAGAGAGGAGCCAGTTTGCATGCAGAAGGTCCCCAGGTTCAATGCCAGGCCATCTGCTGTTTAAAGGATCCTAACAGATGTTCAAAAAGTTCCTTCCTGCAAAATCCTGAGCTAAATGCCTTCCCTCAACAAGGGACACATATCTGGGATCTGGCTCTGTGTATCCAGTCCTCATAGAATGTGCCCATCTTCTGGCAAAGTAGGGAATAGTCTAGAATAGTCTAGATTGCCGCCTCTAACTACTGTTGTCTCTGCAGTTCCTTCAAACTCTTCTTGGAGCTGGAACCACAGGTCCGTGATATCATCTTCAAGTTCTATGAATCCAAATATGCCTCATGTCTCAAGATGCTGGATGAGATGAAGGTGTGTTCTAGAGACCTGAGCTCTCTGAGGGTGTATAGAGATGGGGCTAGAACAACATTTGTCTGGCTGCAGTATAACTCTTAACTTGCCCACAAAGTTGACTTTTGGCAAAGAAGCAGAAATGCATGGCTGAATGAGAAAGGCGTTCACAGGTTTTGAAATCACTGTGATTTTAGTAGATGGAAATACCTTGTGGAAGACTGCTACATGAGGGGGCAAAGAAGACTGTTGGGTGTAAATGTTTAAAAGCACCTGTTCTTTGATTGAGTGCCAAGGGGAAAGAGTGGGACAGCTGTGTGCTCTTTTTTACTGGAAGGAAGGGAGCCTTTGTTTGTGTATGTAGCTTTACTTTCTGGTCAAAAATGTATTTTCAGTCATGGGAATGGGTTTCTCTTCAGCCTGCCTTTCTTTGTCCCTCAAACATTTCCTGTAGCCATTTCAGATGGCTACATGATGAAAATTGGAGGGAGAAACAAACCTTCCCCCTTAGTACTAGCATGCCTTAACTCTCCATATTACTAACAAAATAGCGCTCTATGTGTTCTAAGCATGCTTGAGCAGATTGTTTGGAAGCTTTCACTGGTTCGAAACACAGCACCATGGTTGTTTGGTGGCACATCTTGTGGAAATCCACATTATGCTGATTTTAAAAGATCCACATTGGATACCACTTTGCTTCAAAGCATTGTTGAAAGAAAGCCCTATGTGGTCTTTGATCAGGACATCCAGCGTTCCTTTCCCCATATCTTTTCTAATATAAATGTGCCCGTCTGTTAAGATCTTCATCAGCTTTACTCTGTGTAATCCCGCTGGCAAGAGCAAGGAAGAGGGCTTATGTTTTTGTGGTGGAACTTCATTTTTTGTGGTAGAACATCTGGTCAGCATGTGGAAGGTCCAGGGTTCAGTCCCCAGCATCTCCAGTTAAAAAGACCAGGCAGTAGGCATTGTGAAAGACCACAGCCTGAGACCCCGGTGAGTCATTGCCAGTCTGAGTAGACAATACTGACCTTGCTGGACGAAGGCAGTCTCATGTGTTCTTGTCTTCCCAGTAGCATTATTCAGTACTGTTCTCACTTTGTACAGGATAACCTGCTATTGGATATGTACCTGGCACCCCATGTGAGAACACTTTACACACAGATCCGAAATCGGGCCCTCATCCAGGTAACTTCTCACTTTCAAGGGATGGCATTTTCTTCCTCTCACTGAGTGCAGTACAGAGTTAATGATGAACACTTCTTTTTTTTCCTAGTACTTCAGTCCCTATGTGTCAGCAGACATGCGCAAGATGGCTACTGCATTCAACACCACAGTGGCAGCTCTGGAAGATGAGCTTACACAGCTGATCCTGGAAGGGTTGATTAATGCCAGAATAGATTCTCACAGCAAGGTGAGCGCCTGTGTCTCTGACTCCTGCTGAAAGTTTATGGCTCTAGGACAGCCTGCTATACTTGACTTTTCTCCATGATGCTATATGCTGCATTCATATATACTGTGCTGTTAGGACATAAAGCCCACATGGCATGTCTGAGAAGCCTCGAGGCTTAGATCTGATGGCACATCTCCATAGACTGAAGGATTTCTCCTTTTGGAGAGTAATTGTCTTACCTTCTTTTTACTGCTGTCCCAAAACTTCCTTCCAAATCCTGCATAGATGTTCCATTGAATTAATCTCAGACCTGAAAATCCAGTTGTTACACAGAAATATAATATATTTTGGTACTGCCTAGGAATTTGGGAGTATGGCTCAATTATTTGTTCTTCATGGACAAATATGTCCTTGATGACCAAGACTGTGTTTTACCATCTATGCCAGGCCTGCTAACTGGCTGTCTTGAGAAGACTTTGCCATGGTGATTCACTCAACAGTCACTGTGAAACTAGACTACTATAATGTGTTGTATGCAGGACTACCTTTGAAGATGCTTTGGAAGCTACAAATGGTCCAGAAGGCAGTTGCAAGATTGGTGATAGGAGTGTACTGATCAGCGCGCATAACATCTATCCTGTGCCAGCCGCACTACCTCCCAATTAATTTCTGGTGATAATTCAAAGTGTTGGTACTTTAAAGATCTTTAAAGCCCTAAGTGGCCTGGGATCTGTGGGACCACCTCTCCTGGCATGATCCTCCCCACCTTCTTTGATCTTCATCTTGAAATTTATTGATGGTTCCTGGTCCACAAACTGCCCACCTTGTGTCAAGAGTAAAGGCTTTCTCAGTAGTGGCCTCCTGTCCTGTGGAACCAGCTGCGTGCCTTGCAGGATCTCCCTAGTTTACACAGGATTCTTCTACAGTGGGGGTCAAAGTCATTCAAGCTGGTTAAGTCTTGCCTGTGCTCCCTCAGGCACATAGGTCAAACTTGCAAATTTTTCTGAGCCACCTGGTAAGTGACCAGAGCCTCACCTTCCAGTTTGGATTGCTCTACTGCTTGGGTAGGCTATTCAAAACCCTGCTCTTAGCTAACAGACTTTTGGAGTTTAAAAACAAAAAAGAGAGAGGGAGGAAGCCATGAAAGAAGAAAGAGGAAGAATGAGTCCCAGAACAGATCAGCGGAGCAAGTTACCAGCCTTTTAAAATGGGGAAGCGAAGAATGGATGGGAAACCTGTAATCTTGACTCCAACTAAGAAGGATGGTTTCAAAAGGGATTCCCCGCTCCAGCTTCAGAGCATCTTCTGCCCTATGAGTGATCTCTGGGCGGGGTGATCCTGGAAAGGGCTGTGGAGCAACAAACAGCCGGTCAGGGAGAAGCACAGGGCCAGCGAGCCCGGCCATTGAGTCCCTGTTTCAAACCCTGTCTACAAACCCCAATTTCCATGGAACTCCACAGGGGAAAGAGGGCAGGGCAGCCCAGAGCTCTGGGTCTTAAGTCCCCATACAGAGGCTGAGGAGGCCCCACCAGCCCCTATGCACGGGCAGCGAGGCTAGCATTTGTGGCCTTCTGGACCACGCTTAAAGGCAACCATGTCCAAGGCTGAACAAACAGTATGACAAAGAAACCTCTTATCAACAGACAAGGTGGAATACAGTCCCGCTTCCCTTACCTAGAAACTTGCTGTCTCTTGGCTTGGGCAGAGAAGAACCTGGCCACACTGAGAGTGGAGCATCTGCAGGGGTAGATGAACCAGCAGGTGGGATGGCTCAGCAGGCAGGACCTGGATCTGGGCAAATGGAGCCTAAACCAGGAGGCCCTTGCACAAATTACAACCAGGTTCAACTCCCCCGTGATCGACCTTCTGATAACATCAGTCAACGTGCAGACCAAGAGGCTTCTGTCATGCTTCCATGACAGAGCTTCAGAGGGTGAGACATCCTCACATACCCATGGCCTGCTATATACTTCTCATCTGCTACAGACTCTTGGTCAACAGACTCTTGAACAAAATCAGGAGGGAAAGGTAATTCTCATTGCACCTCACTGGCCCAGGCTGATCCAGTTATCCAAGTCAGAGCCTTGGATCTTTCCAGTCAGACGAGAGCTCCTTCATCAGGGACCAATTCTCCATCTAGAGCCAGAGTGGCTACTGCTAATGGCCTAGAAATTGAATGGCACATGCTGAGATGCCTGGGATTCACTCTGGAGATTGTAAAAATCATGAGCTAGGCTCGTTGACCAGGCGACTGTACGACCTCACCTAGAAAACCTTTAGCAAGTGGGTGTTCACCAGATGAGTGGATCTGCTTAGCCCCTCTTTCAAGGAGGTTATAGTCTTCCTCTTTGAGGGCAGAAAGTATGGCCTGTGGGCATATACCTTGAGAAGACAGGTGGTAGCCCTGAGGGCAGTCCTCAATGCAATGCTCATGCGGGCTAATTCCCTGTCAGGGAACATGTAGGGGTAACATTTCCTCAAGGGCCTCCAACAGCTGGATACGCTGGTACAGCATAGGTTTCCCACATAGAGACTGCCATTGTTCTCTGAGCCTTTACGAAACCAGCCTTCAAGGCCCTTAGGAGAGCGGAATTCAAAGTACTTTCTTGGAACATGGCATTCCTGGTGGCTATAACTCTGGCCAGGTGTATGTCAGAACTGGCAGCACAATTGTTCAGGTTGTGCATCTTCCAAAAGAATGCTGTTATGCTGCAGATGGATCAAAGTTTCATCCCAAAGGTCAACTCAGACTTCCACCTGGAGCAGCTGGTGGTGCTTCCATCATTCTACCCCAGACCTAATAATCAAGAGGACAAGGGGTGGCACAAGTTAGATGTACGCATCTGCCTGAATAGGATGGCCAGGTTCAGATGCTTGGACACACTGTTCGTTTCTCATGGCACCCTGAACCTGGGCAGAAAGGTGGTGGCTCCGATTATAGCTTATTGTATTATCAAGGCATACAAGTCTCAAGGCAAGATCCCTCCCAGGAAGATCACAGTGCATTCCACGTGGGCTGCCTCATCTTCCACAGTCTTCTCCACCAGAACTCTGGTGATGGAGGTATGCTGGGTGGCAACATGTTCATCATTCTCCACCTTCGTCAAGCATTACTGTATTGACCAGATGGACTCAGCTGAAGCAACCTTTAGCCACCAGGTGCTGCAGCAAGTAGCACAGGACTGAGGAGGATTCTGAACTCCTGCACTGGAGAACAGCTTGGGTACAGCTTGGATGACTTTGTCCCACTTAAGGAGAACAAAACATTAGACTCACCTAGAGGTTTCTTCTCTTCAGTGGGGGAAGTAATTCACTCCCCATCCAGCAAAAGATGTGCAGAAGTCCTCATTGATGTTTTAAAAAAAAAACAACCACCAAAAACATTAAAATTAATCAAACAGGATGAAGAATGAAAGAACCGGATGCAAATAGTGGACTAGTCGAGACGACTATTGGGTCAATACAGTTGATACATGAAAACTCAAAAGGGCTTGGGCAAGACTTGGAAGGTCAGACTCTGATTACTCACCAAGTGGCTCAGGAAAATTTGCATGTTTGCCCTGCCTACCTGAGCGAGCAGAAGTGTGACCTAACCAGCTTGGATGACTTTGCCCCTCTGAGGAGAAGAAACCTTCAGGTGAGTCCAGTGTTTTGTATGCAGGGCTGTTCTTCCAGGTGAGCTTTGGATGATCACGATCCACCAGGCAGCTGGTACACTTCAGCTGTGTCTTCATCATCTTCCCATCCTATCCTGTTTGATAGCGGATAGATTTTAATGGGGATATATTTTTAACCTTTTTATATTTTAAAGATTATTTATTGTGTCTTTCTGAGCATTGTTGTATTTTAAATGCTGTAAGCCAGTGGGCCCCAACCCCCAGACCGGGACCGGTCCGTGGATCACTCTGTACCGGGCTGTGGCTCCTCCTCATCCTCCTCCCCAGCTGCTGCCTCGGAGGCTGCCCTGCCACTCTGCCGCCGCCTCACCTTTGGTGCTCTCAGGGGTGGCCATGGCTGGAGCTCCCCCTCAACGTGACACTGCACAGCGGGCAGCGGGAAGTCGGGGTGCTGGCAGGAAAGCAAGTGGAGCGGGGGCTCAAGCGGCAGTTATGTCCCTTGGCAAAAGACTAACCCCCCGGGCCTCAGTAACATTGTCAAGCATTGACTGGTCCCCGGTGATAGAAAGGTTGGGGACCACTGCTGTAAACCACTCTGCATCCCATTCAGGGGAGAGGGAGTGGGATATAAAATTGATAAATAAACACACTACATCAAGCCCTGCCAAAATTCAAGAGCGCCTAGTGTGATATTTGTAAGCAATGGGAAAAGAAAGGAAATTATGCAGGGAGAATAAGCTGTTCTGGTTAGTGAAAGACCTGCCCAAGTCATTTTTGGTTTCTGGACTTTCAGCTGCCCCATGCCCAATGAATCATTCCCTCCTATTCCACTGGGGGCGTGTTTTCTTTTGTCCAAAGGGTTTCTGCAGTGCTTCCTTCCTACCTTTGTGACCCATCTTCTTGCAAGCTCTTGGTCAGTGAGCATCAGCTGATAAGTGGTAGCTTTTCAGATTGGCTTTAGGAGTGCACTGAGAAGCTCGGCCTTTGGAGGTCTCCAGCAACTTTTTATTTTAATCTCTTTTTGGGATAGATTTTATATGCACGAGATGTTGATCAGCGCAGCACCACCTTTGAAAAGTCTTTGCTGATGGGGAAGGAATTTCAACGTCGCGCCAAAGCTATGATCCTGCGAGCAGCTGTCCTGCGTAACCAGATCCATGTGAAGGTCAGCAAAGAGTCCTTGCCTGGGAATTTGGAGCAGGAGCTGGCTACTTTTTAGATAAGCTGATAAATAGTTACTGCTAAGGGAAGTTAAGTTGGCTTGTGGTAAAAACATCATGGGCAAGTCGATAGGTGCTCTGAGAGTAACACCCCTCCCCCAAATGTTCTGAATTGCATTACCTAATAGATAATCAAACAAGGTTAGATAAATGCTTCTTTAAAAAAATTAATCCCTGGTCACTTCAATACAGCTTTATTTCAAACTACTTTGTTGGGAGTCTTTTGGGAGAATCAGTGTGGTACAGTGATTCAAAAGTTGGAATGTGACCAAGGAGACCTGGATACAAATCTCCAGTCAGGGATGCAGCTTACTGGGTGGTCTTGGACCAGCAGCTCAGTCTCACCTTCTTCAGGGGAGGGTTGTAAAGATAACCTTGAAAGTGGAGAGCTTTGTTTGCTGTCCTGAGCCCCTTGAGAGCCAGCTTTATGGTTAGAAGCACTGACTTCTAATCTGGCAAGCCTGGTTTGTTTATTTATTTATTAAATTTCTAGACCGCCAACTCCTGGACCAGCTGGCTTGTTGCGGTTCACAACAGAATTAAAACATAAAAACACAGGATGGCAAGATTATCATCTCGCCGATAAATACATACAAAATCCACAGTTCAAAATTTGGCAAAGATGGCAGGCATAAAAATTCCTACAAGATGCAAATGCCTTGCTCATCCATTCCCAGCAGTGTCAACCAGATGCAAGCTGGGGCAATGGATGGCCCCGGGAAGATCCAGATGCCACAAGGCCGGGGGATGACCCGATCTTATAGCCCCATATTCAGCCCAGCCTCAACCAACAGCCTGGTGGAAGAGCTCCATCTTGCAGGCCCTAGGAAACCCAGAGAGCTCCAAAAGGGCCCTCAGCTTTTCTAGAAGCTCATTCCACCAGGTAGGAGCCAGGATTGAAAAAGCCCTGGCACTGATCAAGGACAGGCGTGTTTCCCAGAGACCTGGGATCCTCAACAAATTTGTACTCGCAGAGCACAATGCCCTGCAGGAGCCATAAGGAGACAAGTGGTCCTGCAGGTAGGCAGGACCCAGGCCATGTATAGTCTTAAAGGTCAGAACTAATACCTTGAACTTGATTCAGAAGCAAACTGATTGATTCCCTGCCCCTCTATATGCAGCCAGCTGGGTGACTTTGGGCTCACCACGATAAAGCTGTTCTGACCGAGCAGTAATATCAGGGCTCTCTCAGCCTCACCCACCTCACAGGGTGTCTGTTGTGGGGAGAGGAAAGGGAAGGCAAATGTAAGCCACTTTAAGACTCCTGGGAGAGAAAAGCAGCAGATTAGAACCAACTCTTCTTCTTGATCTATTGATGATGTCCTGTATGATCATTTAAAAGGAGTGTAAATAACTGAAGATCACACCAATAAAACAGTAGCCCCCACAACACTGCATGGCAACTGTTGGCAGACTGCTGAAGAAAGAGTTGCCTGTGCCTTTTTCGGTTCTGAAAGATATTTCAGGTTTACAGTAGTTTAGAACAGATTTAGAGTCCAGTGGCACCTTTAACACAGCAAAGTTTTAATCATGGTATTAGCTTTCGTGCGCATGCACACTTCCTCAGATTCTTTAAGTGATGTGCCAGCTATGCTGCAGGAATTCGAAGTCATTCCTGGTAGTGGGAAAATGTTCATCTGATTGCTTTGTTGGGTAAACGGCTGCATATCAGTTCCTCTAGCCTGGCACTCTAGGGGTTTCTTACATTTGTCTGCTGCCTTGGCATCTTGGGAATTGTCCAAGAGGGCTGTCATTCTAGCAAGTAGCTCATTGGACCTCTGGTCTGTTTCTTTTTCTTTTTATTCTTTTTTTTTTTTTTGCAGTCTCCTCCTAGAGAAGGAAGCCAAGGTGAACTCACTCCAGCGAACAGCCAGTCCCGAATGAGCACCAATATGTAAAGCTCTAGGAATCATCAAAAGACTTTCCCCCCGCACACACACACTCTGCACCTGGGAACATGCACATCCAACATCCGAGCCACCAATGATCCCTGGGTGCCTTTTCTGTCTCTCTGGGTGTGGGAGGGGCAGGACTATTGGGGGGGGCATGCCTTAGGAGTCTGGTAATTCCTTTTAGAGTTGAAACTTCCATTAGATGCCGCACTGCAAGAATACAAGAGCATGTGAATGTGCATCTCGTCCTTTCCCAGGGTATTTCACAAACAGAGGCTTATCTCGGGTTCTTGGACTTGCTAACCGATCTCTGTAGTTTCCATTCAGTAAACCACAGTGAGAACATGGAAGGATGGGTGTGTTCCTGAAGAACTTCTTATTCACACCAGTGTTGTCTCCTACCCTGATTCCAGCCCAAATAGAGTGCCTCTCAGGTAATACCCATAGGAAATCTGGTATCCTTTCCATCCAAGGCTTGTGTTTGCATTTACCCTGGGTCAGCTCCATTTCAATCTGTTCTTCCCTTGGAAAAAAGAAAGCCTATGTTTTGGCTTGTTCTTTCATCCCTAGCCCTGTTCTGGGTATAGTTTTAAGGTTTCCTTATCCAGACTTACTTCTGTAGTGTGTCATGGCTTTTTAGCCTCTCTGGAAAACATGATGAGGGCAAAGGGCACAGAAGTGCCTCCACCTGTATCCAGTTGTCTGCACTCCCAGGACCACTTCTTGTTTCTCCTTTACAGAAGAGGGTTGTGGTTACAGGTGAGACATGGATGGTGTTATGTTAATGGTAGTAGTTAAAATTTTGAATATTTTGCAGTTAATTCCCTAGTCCCAGGGACAAAGTTACCAATTTGGATCTCGCCCTTGACAAGCAAAACACTGTCAGTGATATTTAGTTTAAAAACAACGTTCTTATGCATTAAAAAGCATAGTTGTAAAGATAACTGCAGCAATGAATTGCTCTGATGGATTCCCCCCCAAAACAACAACAACAACAACACAGAGACAAAATTCTAGCACAGGAAACTGTGGAACCAACAGCTGTATGAAAAGCCCAGTTTCAAAAATGGCTCTAAAATAAGGAATGGTTGCATTGCAGTCTTTTGAAATGGCCATGGCCTTATTGGGTTGGAGCAGGAAGCGGATACTGTAATCCTTTTGGGCAGTCTTTGAGCAGGCAGCATGAAGGCTTGGTATACTTTTTTCCAAAATCATTTTTCGAACAATAAGGAAGAGAACCAGAGCCACAGAGCAGCCCCAGTCAGGTTTTTGAGATGTGCTAGTATTGTGGGGAAAGGAAGTATTGGGTCTTGCCCCCCCCCCAATAAATAACCCTCCCAAATGATGATAAGGGGTGGGAACCTGAGTTGTTTGTTTGCCTCACTGAAAACTGAGCTTATCAGAATCCAAGTGCTCCTTAGCACACAAAGCCCTGAAGGCTGTCCAAGGTTCATAGAATTAGGATGTCTTAGTCACATGGTTGTAAACCAAACCAACCTTGCTTTTCATTGGAGTTCTGGCTAGTAGGCTGAAGGTGAAAGTCCTGTTGTGTTTGGCAGAATGCTGCCATATTAGTAACTTATTCTCTGGAATCTGTATGAAGGCAAGGAAACAAAAACGCTTGCCTCTTTCTATAGTAACCTGCTTCCTTCTCCTTTTCATATGAGCTCAGAACAGATATATACTGATTTGCATGGACTGAAGGAGCATGAGCATATTCAGTGTATAAACTTGTGGAGTACTACAAGTCTAGAGTGGGGAGTGGTTGGGTGGTCCATGATGCAATTTTGTGACTTACAGTTTAGTCCTCAGGCCCGTGGACTTAAATGGGTTTAGAAAAAGGTGTAACTGCTTGAGAGTGCAATGCAAGTGCATCATTCCTCAGCTAGGCTCACAAGTGAACAGCACAAGGAGATGGAGAACAAAATGGAAGCCCTTCATACAAGGAGTCCTTTCTGACCTATTTGGGAAGTGTTTATGGAAACTGAAGGTTTTAGCAAACAGTATTAACTTCCAGAAACAGGGAAAGGTCAATGGATTCAGGAACTGTCCTTTTCTGCACGATGCTGTATTGTGGTTGACAGTGCTTTAGGTATTTATCCTTATCATCCCTTTTAGCACCAGATTTGTTAGCTTAGTTGGAAGGAAATGTACATTCTCTTGTACAAAACAAGATAAAACTTGATCTACTGCAGGCCCCAGACTAAGAGAAGAGGCTATTTATCAGGGCCGAATGAGATGTGACCACATCCTCAAGTCTGCCATGAAGAAAAGGCTGCATTTTAAAAGTCATTTAGAAATGCCATGAGGACTTGATCAAGACTGGACCCATAGCAAACAGCCTCTCCGCCCCCCCCCCCAATGCATTTTCAAGTGCCGAAACAATCATGGTGGGGAGGAATGCCGCAATTATCACTTTATAAAGCATATGGGGTATGGGGGGTAAGAATGATCAGAATCAGGCCCTCACAGCATATTTAAATGGCTTTTACGTGGCAGCATCTGTGTGGCAGGCACAAGGACAATCACATCTGGCTTGGCTCTCAGCTGAAGAAAAAGGTGGGGAAAAGGTTTGCTGCAGATAATACCATACTCTGTTTTGCAACTCCAGCAAAAAGTGATCGTTCTGATTGGACTCCTCAACATCTCTCAGGCGCTCGGCACTTTCTCCAGTTGACCTTGGAGACAGTTATTTCTTTCTAATGTTTTGCGTATGCAAGCATCTCTGTCATTGTCGTCTTGACCTTGATCACCTGGTTTGTGGGATTTCTACTTGTGGTGGTTTTGCTAATAAAAGCTGTCTGTACAAAGGCCCCAAGCAGCTAGTCAAGGCCAACAAGTCTCCAGGGACAGTGAATTTAAGAGGATAGTAAGGAAGCGCCTAGATTTAGTTCCAGGAACCTGGATCTCTTATAGTGTAAGGAGGAGGCGAGGCACACAGTAGCAACAGCTATTGGAGGAAAGCTTTTAG
The DNA here is from genome assembly GCF_049243985.1 of Paroedura picta. Taxonomy (NCBI): domain Eukaryota; kingdom Metazoa; phylum Chordata; class Lepidosauria; order Squamata; family Gekkonidae; genus Paroedura; species Paroedura picta. Next base: position 134,790,248 of record NC_135371.1, on the reverse strand, counting down.
TAGTCCTTGGACAACGGAGCTCCTGTTAAACGGAATCAACCCAGAACTGTCAGAACTGAAGCTCATGTTGAAAATACTTTTTCTATTAGAAGGACACAGCTGTTCTGCCTACATGAATTGCATTAGCATATTAGGAGCATGCCAAAAGTCATGTTCACGGGTGACCGTGTTTAATTTTTTTCTACTGTACTCTAAAATTGTTGCCATTAGTAGAGAAACTGAACCCTTCCTTTGGAAGAAAACACTTGCTAGATTAGCACACCATATGCTGAAAAAGGAAACTAGTGTGCGCTACTTCTTGTTCACCCATAAGCATTTTTTGTCATTTCTGTTCAAGTTCCTGCAATTATCATAGCTAAAGAAAAGCCCCTGTATTGTGCTCTGAGTCAGAACCAGATTCCTTTGAAAGAGCACCAATAGTACGTCAGAGCCTGCCTGTTTCCTACCTGTATTCCAAAATGTTTTGGTATGGTAGCACCAGTTGAATGTGAAAGATGAGAATTCTTGCCCCACTCAGTTATTTTGTGCTGCCAACTAAATGGGCAGTAACAATTTTAGATGGATGCAGATGTTCCTTTGAGTGACAGTTTCCACAGTTCCTTCTGGAAGGGACTCTGGGAGTTAGGTAATTGGGCCCAGCCATGTGGGTAGAAAGGTCCTGCACTTTTGATGCCATGCTCATACCTGCATTTTAAAGTTTTGAACTTACAGGACAGCTAAAGTTTCTAGTGTGATACCTTAACCTGCCAGCTCAGCACCAGCTCAATGAAGAGTAATTTGAGAATTTAGAGTTTAGGGTTACAATGTCAAACCTTCCTGAAATTGTCATGTTTTTGACTTATTTGCTCCCTGGCATCCAGGCCACTGAGCCCTCATTCCCGAGCAGCTTCCAATAAAATCATAAAGCAACAATAGATGTCCAGCTCCACCATTGTGTTGAGACAAGGGAAAGTGCAGTTGGACTGTGTATTACATTGGTGTTGCACTGATGGCATAAATATGTACATTTGTGAATTTGTATTGTTTGTAACACTGCCAATTTTCCTTTTCCAAAATGACTGAGAATGGATCAGGGCTATTTACTGGGCTTTTGGCCCGTGAACACCATGGGACTTGATCCCAAGTCAGTGTGCATTAGACTGTAGCCTGAAACAAATTACTGCATCCAATTGGTTTTCTTGGTTTTCCAGGGAATATGAAGCCATTGTGTCACCTAGCAGATTTGTAAGGGAGCTGTGACATCTGTGTGGTAAATGACCACACAATTGTTGCTGTAACATAAAAGCTATTTAAGCATTTGTGAATAAATGGATAACATCACTGAAACTACCACAGGGGTGACTTTACCAGTGTTGTTACAAAGATCTATATCTGAAAACTACCTAAAGTAGTTGTGGAACTTCTTCCCTGGCTGCCACAATGACTGCGCTGCTGCCTAAGTTTTCTGGCAGAAAGTAATGTCCCCAGCAGGGGAGGAGCTGTCACTTTGCACACCCCACACAAACCTTTTCAATCTGCCACATCCCTTGAAATTGTCCCCTTGGAGTTCAGTGGAGTTTCAGGAAAAGTGTGGGGGTGAAAGCAGAGTCTGCCCTGTGAGGAGGAACTGAACATGGTGCGTGCACACGCACCCCACACACACAAGTGGAAAATTTAGGTGGGATTCAAGTGCATTTCTTTATATGCTACATGGAGCTTACTTTGTTACAGGAAGGCTGATCCTTCATTTCCCCCAATTCAAATCATCAACAGCTGGGCCAAATATAAGGCTAACAGATACATGGTTTGAGAGAAGTCCCCTACTGAGGACATCCACCAGGGTTGTTTTATTACAGTCATGTTGTGTGTTTTTAAATTCAATAGAATTGAAGAGACCTGGGCAATTTTGGTGAAGATTTAGTCTGTTCTGATCAAAATTCCATTATATCGAATTCTGTACAATAACAATGATGGAATTTGTACTTAACAAGGAATGGTCACTAGTTAACATTTTAAAGCAAGGCAAGTATATACGTTGGTCTAATTTTCTGAACAGACAGCTCAAGCCTCACATTGGTAGGGGTCTACCTGACATGCCTCAGCAGAAGGGTGTGGGCAGCTTGGCTGAATGCCTGCCCTCTGGTAGATGGGGAGAAGCCCAGGTACCTTGCTGTGAGAGGGTATGCAGTATCCAGAGGACATTGGGTATGATCATCAAGATGAACTGGACAGCTGAAGAAGGGAAGATGGCGCCTGACCCAGGAGGGGAAAGGACGGATTCAGAGATGGCTGGAAGTTCTGGCATGGAGTTTTCTCAGGCTCACTGGTAAGCAGCAGCCCATGTGCTAGGTTTGTGAAACTGGTGCTTAGGATTCAGGCAGAAAAAAGCTTGTCAGGGTGGTATGAAAGTGGTGACTCTAAGAAATTAATGAGCATCATGGCACAGTGGGGATGAGATCCTGTCTTTTAAACCTATACCATTCTGCCTCTTCAGATTAAGGCTGAGTCTTCCTGTGCAATACCAAATAGAAGTAGGTTTTTAAAAAATTATCTTGTTCTTTTGTATCAGAAGCACTCAAGGTAACACCCAATCAAAAGCATTTATGAAATCTGTAGAATAAATAAATCAGTAATAAAAACCCTACATAATTCAAAGAAGCGACTACTCCTTGAATACCCCTGAAAGCATTGGCAAAAAGGTTCTGTTGACACCAAAAGGGGGGTTAGGTGTATGCCACATGTAGACAAGTCAGGAAGGAAGTTCTGTCTTTGGGCCACCACTACAGATACGTCATTCCATAACCTCTAAAGATGATAGTACCTAGAGATGTGCCTCTGGCATGGATATCAACAGGCAAGTTCCTAGGGGAGCTAGCCGCCCTAAAGATACACAGGTTCCAGCCCACTTAGGGTCATTGAGATCAATTCCAGCCCTTTGAATTGTGCTCTGAAACCAAACTGGAAGCTCACAAGGGTGTTTTCTTGTCTCATAACTGAGTTGTGAAAGAAGCTCTAGATGATAAGGTGGTGATTCATCCCAAGATGAGGCAACGGCAGTCATGAGGGTCAGGTTTTCACAATCAATCACATATCAAGTAGCGATATGTATTGTTGATAAGCTTGTTAGACTTTTGGACAGTGTGTATGTGTGTGTATGTATGTATATACGTATATATATGCATATGCAATAGACTAATATACCCTGGAAGTTAAATAAGGATTGTCATTTCACCCATCACCCAGTAGTCCTGATTTTTACGCATTAATCAGCCAGTATGGTTAAGAACGTCAGACTGGTACCTGAGAAATTCAGTCAGACTCAGCCTAACACACCTCACAGGGTTGATGGGGAGGATAAAAGGGAGGGGGGAACAAAGTAAGCCATTTTGGGTCCCCTTTGAGGGAAAAGGTGGGCACAAATTGATAACTAATTTTTAAAAAGTTCCCTCTCTGGCACAATATCTTAAGGTTCAAGTCCTTTTTGGAATAAACACACAATATTTTACTGACCTCTCCTGTTCTGTTGGAAATTTCTGTCTGTGCCCTCAAAGTTTGCGCTCCGGGTGGGCTCCTGAGGATACAATAAGAGAAAGAACCTCTCCCTTGGCTACTAACTGCAGTTGGATTACTAGCACCCCTACAGTGCAGATCCAAAGGCTGGTGTATGCTTTAAACTATTTAATAGAGGACAACCACTGAGGAAAATTACCCTTTGAAAATGGGATACATCTATAAACCATTTTATTTATTTATGTATTTGATTTGATTTCTATACCACCCTTCCATATGGCTCAGGGCGGTTTACATACAATATGGGGGGATACATGGAACAAATTAATATATAACATAAGCCAATACAACAGCAACAACAATAATCTAAATAACAGAATTTCAGTGATCTTAAACAACAGTATAACAGGAACAGGAACTTAGCTAAGGCCCTTAAAGAGGACAGACTGGTTCAGGCCATGGAGGGATGTCTGAGGGGGGACCTGTTGTCAGTCTCAGGCAAATACCTGGTGGAAGAGCTCCCTTTTGCATTCTCCCTACGGAATTCTGGGAGTTTGGACAGGGCTCTGATCTCTTCAGGGAGCTCGTTCCACCAGGTGGGGCCAGGACAGAAAAAGATCTGGCCCTCGTTGAGGACCGATATGCTTCTTTGGGGCCAGGGATCACTAGCCAGTTGGCGGTGGCAGAGCGTAATGCTCTTTTGGGGGCATAGGCAGAGAGACAGTCTCTTAGGTACACTGGGCCCAGACTGCGTATGGCCTTGAAGGTAAGAACCAAAACCTTAAGCCGGATCCGGAATTCAGCTGGGGGCCTGATGAGTTGTTGAAGTATAGGCTGGATGTGAGATCTCCACAGTGTATTGGTGAGAATCCTGGCCACTGCTTTCTGCACCAATTGCAGTTTCCGGATCAAGGATAAGGGTAGGCCTGCATAGAGCGAGTTGCAGAAGTCCAGCCTAGAGGTGACCGTCGCGTGGATCACTGTGGCTAGATGTTCTGGTGCCAAGTAGGGCTCTAATAGCTTGGCTTGGTGTAGGTGGTAGAAGGCCTGCCGCTCTACTCTTGTGTCCTGCGCCTCCTTGGAAAGGGAGGTGTCGAGGATCACCCCCAGGTTTCTGGCAGAGTGGGCTACTGTTAGACGCACTCCGTCCAGGTTGGGTAGGATTCTACACAACAATAAAAAACAAAGAACGAAGAGACTTTTTACTTTATTCTGTATAATTTTTGAGAATATTATTCGTAGCCCAGGGATAGGTTCTTTTATTGTAGACACTACAAACTGTCCCATTTGTCTGTGTTTGCTTGTACTTGGGCTCCTGAGGATGGCATGATAGATGAAGTGGGAGGGGGAAATCAATAAAAACTTGCCCCCTCCTTTTCTGCTGGCAGAAGTGCTTTCTGCCAGAGGAAAACATTGCATAAGGATCCAGACTGCAAATGATCTATAACACCCAAGGAGTGCAACACCCGCAGGGAAACTAACCCCCGGCCTTGGATGAGAGACTGTTTCACCATGTAAAGGTATGACAAACAGAATAATAAACCATCATCCCTAAGATTGAAAGCAAATCTCAAAATGACAGTAGGTGCAGGTGTGTCTGGCATTTGCCAGCAGGTAGTTGAGCTTGTTTCATTGACACAGTAAGCATTTACTCATTCCTAATCATCCATGAATGGTCCCCCTCATCTCTTTCTTGGGACATAACTCATTGCTCTGATGAAAGCTCTGGCTGGGTTTTGCGAAATAGCTCTTGAGAATTCAGCATTAAGGCATGGCTGGGATGCCATGAACATTTAGCAAATATTTTAAATGTTATGACCCTGTGTTTGCATCTGCAGCTCAGAAGGTGGCAGGGCAGGGCTGCCCTTGGACACTTGTAGGGGATGGATGGGTAAGGTTTCCAGATCCAGGTTGTGAAACTCCTGAAGATTTGGGGATGGAGGCTGGGGAAGGCAAGGACCTCATTGGGGTACAGTGCCTTAGAGTCCCTGTTAGAGAAGCACCCATTTTCTCCAGGGGAGCTATGTAGTGTGGGGATGAGCTGTAATTCCAGGGGATCCCCAGGTTTACCTGGAGGCTGGCATCCCTCTAATGGGCAAAAAGGAAAATGACGTGATTGAGGAAAGTAGTTGTAGGAAGCTACTGTAGGTAGAGCAGTAAATGAGCTAGGGTTGCCAACTAGTGTGGGGGGAAACTTCTAATACAGTCTTACTGTGCGGAAATAAGCAGCAGAAGGCTTCCATGGTATGTAGGTAAAGAAGATCACCTGGTAAATAATGGTCTATTGAACCTCTAGGAAAGGGACAGAATATTTTTCTCCAGGCCAGTTGGCAGTCTTAAGTGTTTTCCTATACAAGGCTCCCTAGTCTGGGTTAGGAAATCCCGTAAGATTGGAGGCTGTGGTTTGGACAGGTTGGAGTTTGGGAAGGGGAAGGACCTCAGTGATAGATAATGCCATAGACCCCACTCACCAGAGCAATTCCAGCAGATCCCGAGGCCCCAACTGGAGGCTGGCAACCTTATATATTTCCCCAAAGATTGAACCTGGGACTTCTTTCATCCAAAATCTGCACTGTTCCATTGAGCTATATTTCCACCTAGGGCTCTCTCACAATTGTATGTCCAGTATAATATGGAAGGAGAGAAAGAGCTATGCCCCAGTTCTGTGGCTCAGTGAAAGCTCAGCTGCTTCACGGATTGAAGGTTCCACGTTCAGTCCACAGCATTCCCAGTAAAAAAGGGCCAGGCACTAGGTGACATCCTGGGGAATCACTGCCAGGCTGCATAGACAGTATAGACCTTGAGGGACCAGTGGTCTGATTTAGTATAAGGCAACTTCATGTGGATCATGTAAATGTGAACTTGTTTCCATGGCTGTGTAGTTTTGAGTCTTGTTTTGTGGAGTTAAGTATGTGGGTTCCCTTCCAGCTGTCTCACTGTTTTGTAATTAAAATGATTTATTGTCACAGTCAGTCCTCAGTAGGTAAGCAAGGCAGCAATCCTATTTGCCTAAAATGAGAGTCGTTCCCCCCTCGCATTTTATTATTAACTAGGGGCCAAGCCAATTGCATTTGGGAATACCAAGGGTGCTAGATTAGGCGGGTGGAGTGCAAGAACTCTGCGGATGGCCTCCCCCTCCCCCAGGACCTGGAAAGGCTGCAGGCAGCTGTTAGGGAACTCACTGGCAGGAGCAGCTCTCACGCAGCAGGGATCTGCAGCCTCCGAGCCTCGGAGGGAAGTGGAAGGAGGAGGGGGTGGTCAGGGGTGGGGGATGAAAGGCAGTTGGCTGGCTCCTGGACAGACAGGCAAGCTGGTTGGAGGAGGAAGCATTCAGGGGCAGGACAGCTGCCCCGAGTAGTTGTTAAGCGCTGAGTAGCAAGCCATGAGACACACTCCTTCTCCAAGCCCTTACCAGAAATATATTATGTGGAACAGATTTATTATAGCCTGATCTTCCCCAAAGGCTCAGGATTCCCCCACATGATTGCTCCTGCTAACTTACTGTATTAATGGCTGGTCTTCCCTCTCCTTTGCAAAAAGTTTGTTTCACTTGCTGTTTACGTATTTGCATGTGCATTGTTATCGTTGTCAGTGTGAAACCATTAGTCTCACAACAGGCCACAAAACCTCTTTCTTGGAGTCTTGAGGGGAGATGACTCTATGTGCAGGTTTGTCTTCACTGCTGACCTGGCTAGCTGTTCTTGCAATGGCAGAAGTGCTCTTTGAGGCCGAGGGGAAACTGTGTGATGATTTATAAATTGTTGCAAGAAGTCTTAGAACCCTTCTCTTAGGGGGAACTGCTGGCCTTAAGTAGCTGCCTTCCTTGCCCCTGAACAATGGCATTAGCTATGCTGAAGGAAGGGCTGTGAGCTCAAAGTACAACTTGATGTCCCTGCAGTTTCTTGGTCTTGATAGGCAGCTTTTACACATACATGGCTAATGTGGAGGTATCATTCAAAGGGATGGTGAGATTAGTGTCAGGCATCAGTTGTCACGGGAAAGCATCTATATTCCATTGAAGCTAGATGGTTGCTGGCTACTCCTTCAAATAAATTTCCTAACTGCTTGCTGAGAACAAGACTACTAAGCGACATTTTCATGCCTTGCAACTTGCTTAAGCGATACTAAATTCCTGCTGGTAGGTTCCCCGCAATAGACTAAGGTAGAGTTGCCAGCTCTGAGTTCAAAAAGTTCTAAAGATTTGGGGATGGAATTTGATCTTTTGTTGTTGTTTTTCACTACCCAAAGGAGTACAAAGTGGCTTACAAATGCATACACTTCTTCTCCCCCCAACAGGTTGACCCTGTGAGATAGGTGGGACTGAGAGAACTCTAAGGATTGGCCCCAGGTCATCCATCTGGCTGCATGTGGAGGAGGAAGGCGGGCAGAGAAGATGACTCAATTTGCCCTCAGTGGGGGAGCGCACTCTCCTTATCTGGTCCATATCCCTAACTTAGGGCCAGTTGGACCGCGTTTTACCCCGTGTGACATCTGCATTGTTGTTAGGTGTGAAGTCATGTCCGACCCATTGCGATACCCATGGACAATGATCCTCCAGACCTCCCTGTCCTCTACCATTCCCCGGAGTCCATTTAAGCTCGCACCGACTGCTTCAGTGACTCCATCCAGCCACCTCATTCTCTGTCGTCCCCTTCTTCTTTTGCCCTCAATGGAAACTATGGACAGTTCCAAAAGGCAAAGTAACATCTGCATACAAACTGGTTATTATTGGGGCTAAAGATCTCTGTCTGAGAGTGACAGACAAACCAACCTGTGCATTTTGTCTCATATACTCAGCTTCTTCCCTCCTCTTGTCGTCTGAATTGCATTGTAAAGCAGTTGCTTTGGACTTCTTTACCCCTAACTAGGCTATTATTATCTGCCCTTTTCCGTTCTTCCTGAACACACAGCTGAATTTATAAGCTTTTAAAATTTTATGTATGGAACTGCCTACAAAAGTTCATGAACTTGCTACTTCATGAGATTTAGGATTATATAACAAAATCAGGAAAACTCGTTAAATAAAACCAACTTCAGTTCTTAAAGGTGTGCCTGCAATCTAATACCCTTACACACTGTTCTCTAATCCTGTGTGGGATCCATAAAACAAGGGCTTTGGTTAGGAAATGATGCATGAAGCAAGAAGCACTAACCTACAATGTTCTGCTTTGGACAAGTATTCTAATCTCTGACCCACACACAGCCCTAGGAGCAAGCTACAATATTCTTCCATGGCTGTCCCAAATACAGGAAACAGATGAGCTATTGCAGTGTAGGTGTGGGTGTGTCTCATTGACCAATATGCAATGTTCTTCCAAATGGTCGTTTCCTCAGTTTGGGGACAAGAAACAAACACCTTTTTGTTCAAGTCCTAAATATAAGTCTAGTTGGACTGTCACACAAGCATGGTTTCAATCTGGATAGCCCAGGGAATTAAATCTCTTCCAAGTCATATGCAAACAGTGGTTTGTTCCCATCTTTAAACCGCCCGTGGCGCCACGGGCGCCACGGACTATATAAAGCGTTAAGGGGTCCTAAGGCGGGATGTGTCCGTGATGAGGAAGGGTCCGGATAGGACCCTTCCTCAGGACAGACAATCGGAGGGACCAATTGGCAGGCGCGCAGCGCCTGCCAATTGGTCCCTCCGATTCCCAGCCCCAGCAACTGCGAGCCGCGCACAGCGCGGCTCGCAGTTGCTCCGACACGTCCGGCTGGCCGCAAGGGAGTCCCCGGCAGCCGCGCTCTGCGCGGGTGCCGGGGGCTCCCTGCCCGGCGGCCTGACACGGCGAGAGGCGCGAAGCGCCTCTCGCCGCATCAGGCCGCCGCCCGAAGGAGTCCCCGGCAGCCGCGCTCCACGTGGCTGCTGAGGGCTCCCTGCCTGGCGGCCTGACGATGAGTATCCCGGCCAGCTGCCCGCGTGGCCCATGGCCTCCGTCCGCCTGCTTCCAAAATGGCCGCCGCGCCTGCGCCCTCGCCTTGACGCGGAGCCGCTCTGCCCTCCGCCTCTATGGCGCGTCAGCCCGCCAGCCGCGTCAGCCCGCCAGCCGCGTCACGCCGCGTCACGCCACCAGGAAGGGAGCTCCCAGCAGTTGCGCCGAGCGCGGCTGCCGGGGACTCCCTGCCCGCCAAATGACCGCCGCCCAGGAGAGGCCCCGCCGCCCGACGGGCCTCCTACGATCTGGTACGTGCCTAGAGCCCACTGTATTACTTATACAGTGGGCTTGATTACTAGTTTCTGAATAAAGACTACCATCTCAGGCAGGTGAAGGAAGGTTCATCCCAAATAATGCATTTCACTTTGTACGATGGCTTTTTCGGCTGACACAATAAAGATGATTTATTGATTCTCACACCCCTATGAGTGTGTGAAACATGGTCCACAATTACCCAGCAAATTTCCACAGCTGAAAGATAACCTGGATCTCCCAGATCTTCCTCCAACATTCTAACCATTCTACCTGGGTTCCCCAATGTAGTACCCACTGGCATCTGTTCTGGCACCATTTCATTTCTGTTGTTTAGATCCTCCATAGGTAAATGCTGCTGTGATTAAAGTGCTGTGAATATACATATTATAAAATATCAAATTCTAACACCCCCACGGTCACCTTCAGAATAGATTTCTGTAACTTGCTCTAACTAAGATGACCAGATTTTAAGGTTGGTAAAGAGGGACGCCATTGACCAGGGGGAGGTGGTTACCAACCTCCAAGAAAGGTCTGGAGTTCTGGAATCACAACTCAAGCCTGCACAGCTTGGAGACACCGGGGGGTTGCCAACCTCCAGGCACGGCCTGGAGTTCTGGAATCACCACTCAAACCTGCACAGCTTGGAGGCCAAGAGCTGCCCTGGAGGCCAAACTGTGCTCCTCTTGCACCTTCCGGCGCTGCCTTTCTCTGGAGCTGACCCTTGCAGACCTCCCCTGCCCTGCTGCCTCTGCCAAGCCTCTCACCTGGGTGTCGGGCAGGCGAGCAGGAGTCCCCTCTCATCCCAGGGGCATCAGGCATGGCCTCTCCGTGAGCTAGCCCAGGTGGCGGCCAGGTGGCGGCCAGGTGGCGGGGCTGCTCTTGGCAAGACTGGCCACAGCGCCCACAGCCAGGGAGTCCTGCCGGTGACATCACGGAAAGGTTTCCCCGGGGAGGCGGGCGGGGAGGCGAGCGGGGGGATGAGCCCAGCAGAGAGCCTGTGCACAGGGGCCATAGGAGCACTTCTATGGGCAGGTGGGCCCATTTGGCAAACAATGCTTTTTAGAAGGCTGGGGCAGGGCAGAGCTGGGCAAAGCTGTTAGCAGGACTTTTAAACACCACGGCAGGATGCGGGACTTTTTCCTCAAAAGTGGGAGTGTCCCACAAGAATTTGGACACATGGTCAGCTTACTCTATGCGGGCCTGCCCTTGTCCCTAACTCGGAAATTGCAGCTGCTAGAGTCCTCACACCAACACCTTGGAGGGCTGCCAGTTGCGGCCTGGATCCGGTTCAAGGTTACACTGGAATGTTACCTGCTCGTATCCAATTTTTTTTTTTTAAATGTGTGTGGGTGTAACTGTCTTTTTGTACTATGTATACTAAAATTTAACAGTTGACATAGGTATGTCAGTTCTAATCATCAAAGGCTAAGCAAAAACCAAAACATCTCCATGCATCCTTTCCTTTCAATGCCTATTTAGCAGAAAGTAATTGAATGTTTCCAAGGTAGAAAGATTTTAACACAGTCAAAATTTCAAAAGAAATTTTCATCTGATCTCTGAATTTTTGCTTTTGGAGGAAATGTATTCCTTTTTTTCTTTTTAATCCAAAAATTATTTGTCTACCTTTCTACTATCTCACTTTTTTAACATTATTGGAATCTACACTACTGAAGTGAATATACAGCTCTTTATCTCAGCATTCAAATCTGCTCTTCTGGAAACTTCAAACATAAGGAAAACAGTGAGAGTATTACCAACTTCTGAAGAATTACCTCCACTGTTGCAATCTGAGACAATCCCCCCCTCCCAATTATTATGTTATTCTAAAGCAAGACAAAGAAACAGATGCAATTCAACTAGAGTCAAGGAAAGCCCAAATGGTTTTAGTGGGAGATTACTATAATCAGTGGGATCAAAAACAGTTGACAGATGGGAGGGTACATAGAAGTGTGCATAGCTTCCTTCCAAAATTTATTTTGAATGTCTTTCAGCATCCATACGGCACTTTCCTCTTCCTGCTACCATGTCCATTGCATTTTCGCCCACCATATTACCGGAGGGTTTTTTCAGGCTGAAGAAACCAACCAACCTACAATTCCTTTTGTGCTACAGGGTTAACACTATTGCCACAATTTACTTCTCAGAATTCCCAGTTTTCATTTTGTAAAAAGCTCCTTAATGAAAAAATAAACATTTCAAAATTCAGAAGAAATAGATCCAGGGGTCCCCAATCTTTTTTGAGCCTGTGGGCACCTTTGGAATTCTAACATGAGACACAAAATGTCAAGGAGTGTGGTCATGTGTAACTCTGATAATAAATCTTCAGCATGTTGGATGCCTTTTAAATGAACAAAGTTTGAGTCTAGTGGTACCTTTAAGAGCAACAAGTATCTGAAAAAGTGGGCCTGCTTACAAAGGCTTATGCCTCGAATAAAACTTTGTTGGTCTTAAAAGGTGCCACCAGTCTCAAAGTTTTGCTGCTTCAGACCAATACGGTGGCCCACCTGATCTTTTGAAGTGAATCTTCTTCAATGAACTTATACAGTGAAGATCCTTGTGCTGTGGTGGCTGCAGCTGCTGAAAGTCAATCAGATATCCAGTGGCCAATGTGAAGCCCTGTTGGTCAAAAGGCCCACCTTGCCCTGCCCACTTTCTAAAGATAGTTGGGTGCCATGGCACCCATGGGCTCCATGTTGGAGAGCCCTTAAGTAGACCATGGCAATAGATGGTTACAAAAGGCAATTTCACAATTATGTGTTGCTGTTTTATAACCCCCGCCCAAAAGCCCTCCAGTGGCAGGGATGAAACAATGTCTAAGGCAAGAAAAAAGCACTTGATGGCAACAGGATGATCACAACTGTGCTCCTTCTTGTCCACATGGTGTGGAAATAAGCTTTGACAGTGATTTTTTCAGAACAAAGCTAATCAAAACAGATTTGGGAAAGATCAAAGCAAAGCAGCATATACCAAATGGGAGCAAAGCCTTCATGTGGAAGCATCCAAAGTTTTTTAGAACCTTTTTGTGTACATGACACAAAAATAGCCAATCAGCACTCTCGACAATTCTTTAAAATCAGGACTTGAAACACATTTCAAAATTAGCATGTGATGTGTGGGTATTATGAGTTTTTTTGGCCACAACACTTGCATAGCAATTTCCCAACACACACAAAACTTCAGTTGCTAAATTATAATCCTGATAAATTACAGTCCAAGCACAGCTTTCACATTAATACATATGCTGAAGTGCCCTTTATATAAAGATTCTGTGAAGCAATTTCCAGAGTCATCGTGTTTCATAGAACCGCTCAGTACAGACTTTCCTTTTTCTCCTGGCCATCTTAAGTACAATTAAATATCTTCCTATTCTTCCCAGCATTGCCATAAGTCCCAACTGTTTCCTTTCCAAAATTCCAGAAAACTGCCCTTATATAAAACATTTATTTGCCAATTTTAAAATTGCACATAACATTTAAAACAGGCAGGTCGAGACTTTTAAGAGGTGTCACCACTGAAGCATTTCAGGCCGGCACTTCTGACCTAGCCCTTCAAAGTCTTTCAAACACTTTCATTGCATCTTTTTTTTTATTTCCATTGCAGGAGTATTTCCCTGAGTGAGGAACTTTTCCTTAAACAAGGCTTGTCCGCTGTATGCTGGAAGAAGAGATTTCTTTGGCCCAGGGAGTCAGAGGCCTAGGAGTAGAGCCAGGAGAAGAAATTCCCAAGGCCTCATGCCACACCATCTATAGGTTCTTTGAGTAATCTAGTCTCCTTCATTTCTCCTTTGTGCGCTCTCATTTCAATATTTGGCAGATTAGACGGACTGGTTTTCCATAAAAGGGACTTTTCATATTTGGTTTTAAAAAGTAGACCATGTCCTGAAGGAGAAAAAAAAAGGGGGGGGAGTAGGTCTTGGTTAAATATCAATCAAAGCATGACCGTTTGGGAAAGGCGTACTCTGAGAAATTGAGACAGCAAGTAAAAATAAATCTGGCATACATGTGATATAATTAGCATTAGAAAAAGAGCTGGAAAAGGTATCGAAGTTTAGTAGTATTCTCCAAAATTCGTATGTTCGCAGCTCTGAGTTCACAAGTTTATTTCAGAAGAATTTGGAGTTTGAAGAATTTGTAACGTTTATATACTGTTCTCCCTAGTACTTCAGGAGAGCAATGTAAATAACATTTGATAATGAACAAATCCAAATATTTGGGCTGCGTCTCTAATATTTCCACTTCCAGCTAATCCCTTTTCCTCAAGTGCTAACTCTAAGACATCAATACGCCTAGAAGAAGAGGAGGAGTTTGTTCTTATATGCCGCTTTTCTCTCCCAGAAGGAGTTTCAAAGTGGTTTACAATCTCCTACCCTTTCCTCTCCCCACAACAGACACTCTGTGAAGTAGGTGAGGCTGAGAGAGCTCTGATATTACTGCTTGGCCAGAACAGCTTTATCAGTGCTATGGTGATCCCAAGGTCACCCAACTGGCTGCATGTGGGGGAGGAGCGGGGAATCAAACCTGGCTCACCAGATTAGAAGTCTGTCCTCCTAGCCACTACACTAAGCTACTGGTAATGTATTAGATTTATGCTACAGCAGTCATTATTTGAAATCTATACTCTATATTTCTTGAATGATTGATGTTTTAAAATATAAAAGTCTACAGGTCTAATCAACAATGCCAGTCTGACATAAGAAGGCCTTTCCTTTAAAAGTACCCTACAGCTAAGTTGAGCTACGCTTACCTGGACAATCCGCGGTCTCTCTAAAAGCCCTTTTCTTACAGCATCCTCGGCACAGGTTAAATACACATTTATTGCCCTAGGAACAAAAGAAAATGAATTAGCTAATTTTACATATCAATCCCACGTTGCCAGGAAATCTGTAGATGATGTCTTTCTTAGGTAAAAATAGCTGAGCTCAGATTTGAAACAAATCCCAAGTACTAGAAGTTTGTAGAAATTTTTTGAACAGATTGCCTCACCCACGGGGGGTTCGGAAAACACTCAATATTCCACTTGTTAGGGCTATGACACATCAGAATTCCAAAGGGAATACTTAAGTCATTACATCAATGGAAGGGTTTGCATCAATCAACATCACATAGATGGCAGATGTTTTAAGATTTTAAAAAACTGACAGAAGCCTTGCTGGTGGGCTTTGGGATACTTCATTGGGATGCCTATACCATAAGGGTAATCCTATAAACTAGCGATCCCCAACCTGTGGGCCGCGGACCACATGTGGTCCTTCAACTAATTGGAGGTGGGCCCCGAAGGACGCCTTCTCCCCCCCACCGTCATGAGTTAAACTGTCAGTTTAACTGTCATGAGTTAAAATTTCCATGAAAATAAAATGTTCCTTATGTTCATTGTTGTGGCGTGTCTGTATTTTATTTTGAAGGGATGTTTAAACATTACCATAGCGATCAGAGAGCGTTAGGGCAGTGGTTGAGAGTAGAGGAGTAAACTACCCCCCCCCCCCCGGGCCTCAGTAAAAGGCGCTGAGTGGTCCCCGGTGATAAAAAGGTTGGGGACCACTGCTATAAACAATGGCCAGGCCCTATTGAGACATTTAGAATTGAGGTGGGTCATCTAAATCTAAAGAGTTACATAATATTGTACTTTTCAGGCACCTTCCTTCACTTTTCTGTCCCTTTCTAGTATCCCTCCAGACTTCTGGAATGGTAATCAACAGTATTCATCAACTTTTAAACAGCCTGTGTACCAGAGACCATCTCTCTGCCTATATCCCCAAAGAGCCCCACGCTCTGCCACTGCCAACTGGCTAGTGATCCCTGGCCCCATAGAAGCAAGTTGGACCTCAACAAGGGCCAGAGCCTTCTCTGTCTTGGTCCCCACCTGGTGGAACAAGCTCTCTGAAGAGATCAGGGCCCTGCCTGAACTCCCACAATTTCACAGGGCCTGCAAAAGGGAGATCCTCCACCAGGAATTTGGTTGAAGATGAAGGAGTTGGTTGAGGCTGACCGACCCAATAACATCTGCTGGTGTGTCCCCCCCCCAGACACCCCCCTCCATGACCTGAACCAAACTGATCTCCCTAGGGGATCTTATTAAAGGTGTTGTTCAAATGAATCTGTTGTAATATGCTGTTAATTTTGGAACCACTGTTGTGATTGCTGTTGATATGTTTGTGTAGTGATGGTGACATATGCCCACGAATCTTATGGGAGGGCAGTATAGAAATTCAAGAAAATAAAATAAAAAATATGTAATGCTACATATGCAAGGGAAGAGTTATTTGAGCTGAGTATGAAAACGTACAAAGTATGTGAAGTGTACTGCTGAAAGAGAAACTAGAGAAACATTGAGAGAGACCATGTGCATGCATCCAACGAGTTTTATAAATAGATACAGAGGGTCTAACTGTACATGAAGCAAGGAATATGAGAATGTGTCTAGGTCTGTGTTAAGGACAGGACAAGACTGCGCACAAGTGGAGGGCAGGGAAGATCTCAAAGAAATGTTAATCTGCAATGGAACACAGGAGCTTAGAAGCCAAGCCCACATGCTTCCAAGAATGTCATTGTAGGTTATCCCTTGTTAATACAGATGAGCTACTCAAAATCTTCAAACAAAGATTGTTATCTTACACGGAACGAGAAATGCTCAAGTTGGATTCAGAAAATTTTGTTCTGCTCACCTCTAGTAAATCAATGTATAAACATATGACTGCATGGCATAAAAAATGACAAGTGCATATGGACTTATTTTTAGACACCTTCAAACTCCTTATAGAAACTTATGACTACACCTACTACCACTGTTATATTTTTGTCCCTATTCATACATTTTCTCCTTTCTCTTTAATTCTATTTATAGTTTTTCCCTCTTCTGCTTTTCTGTTATCTTTTGAAAGAACAAAATTAAAAAGCTAGATTCAGAAAGGAAGAGATACTAGAGATCGTATTGCAAGTATACATTGGTTACTGGAACATAAAGAACTTTAGAAGAAAATCAACTTGTGTTTTAGAGATTACAGCACAACTTTGGGCTGTGTGGATCATGAAAAGCTATGGTCAGTTTAAAATGTTTTTTTTTTAATGGTAAGCCGGCTTAATGAAGAAGAAGAGTTGGTTCTTATATGCCGCTTTTCCCTACCCGAAGGAGGCTCAAAGCGGCTTACAGTCGCCTTCCCATTCCTCTCCCCACAACAGACACCCTGTGGGATGGGTGAGGCTGAGAGAGCTCTGATATTCCTGCTTGGTCAGAACAGCTTTATCAGTGCCATGGCGAGCCCAAGGTCACCCAGCTGGCTGCATGTGGGGGAGAAAGAAAGTTCTTAAAAGTCATCAATTCACGGGTGTGGCTAAAGATGTCGTCCTGAGAGGGTGGCAGGGCATCTGCTCTGCTATCTCTGAAGCCTGACAGGGGTCAATTGTGCAAGCAATTGGCAGAAAAGAGGAGGGGTACGCAAACCCCACCTCACCTTTCTACCCAGGAAGTTCTTGGGGCCGTCTCCAATCCTTTAGGGAGTATATCTCCCTGGATTATAGGCTGTCAGCGTTCCAGGTCCAGAGGACGACTGCCATTTTCTACCTCGGACTTTCTTTTCTTTCTTTAATCTTAAAGTATCTGCTTCAACCCTACATGATGATTTACCACAAATGAACGCTTTGAACTGAGGGGAGGACTTCGGCTGAGTTCCAAAACATCATTTACTGCAAGTATCTCTCGCTTTTTTTTTTCTCTCCGTCTCTCTTCCTGCATCAAAGCCCTTTGTTTCCCCCCTCCTCTTACTCTGCTCTGCCCGAAGCCACCTCGTTAAGAGGCAGGCTAATTCTCCTAACTAAGCAGAAGAAGGACTCAAATCAACTCGAATTAATTGGCAAAAGCTCTTATTGTAATTGTTTTGGTTCTCGGAGATAAGAGATAAGAGCAGTGAATGGGAAAATCTCACGAGAACTTTGTGCCAGTACGAGAATCCCTGCCTTAACTGGCTTCAATACGTCACATGCCTGTGCCGGAACATTAGAGGATAAAACAGAGGACCTCTACTGGCCACTTGTAAAATTGTTTGGGGCCGGTTTTTTTTAAAGTCAAAATCATGTCTATGTTAAAAAGATTGGCTCATCTAATAGAGATACAAACCCAAGATTACAAAGTATTTTTAGATGGATTGATCAAAAATATCTCCAAGGAGATCCAAGATGGCAAGGAAGAAGTCTTCAATAAGAATGATGGATCAATAACAGTGACTGATGACAGCTTTAAACAAGGTGGAAAACCAACAGCAGAAGAGAAATCTGAAACTTATATCTTCAAGGAGATCCAAGATGCCAAGGAAGACGTCTTTAACAGGAATAATGGATCAATAACAGTGGCTGATGACAGCTCTAAACAAGGTGGAAAACCAACAGTAGAAGAGAAATCTGAAATTCTGGAGACGGAAAATGGGATGCCGGAGTTCTGCAGCCCAGATAAGGACACCCTTTTTAAAAAGACATACAGCCATCTCAAAGCAACAGTGTACAAAAATCAATCAAAAGAAATATGGATCTGCAGTGAAAGTAACCGATTTAAAGGATCTCTCTGGGGAAAAAATTGTATTGATACTGGAGTCCAGGAGGTGCAACGGCCTCAAGATTTATCGATGCATATTCTGCGGGAAAGAGTACAACTGCACTTTCTACGCCAAAGGCCAATGGGACAGAATATAATTTTACGGGAACGACAAGATGTAGCAAGCCTCGAGATGAGACCCCCTTAAGAAGACCGAAAGCTCATATTGTTTTATGTTTAATGTTATACTGTATTCTATATTTCCATTTCTATGAAAAAGGGGAAGCAGTGTCTCTTTCTCTCTTGTTTTCTTTTTTGTTTTTGTCTCTTTTCTTTTATAGGCATATAGGTAATATAATCATTAGTGCTGAAAATGTAAAATGGGGTTCTCCCCCCTTATTTTTTCTTTCTTCTATTAGTAAATTGTCCTAGGACTAAAGCCTACACTGACTTGTAGAAAATGTTTAATGTTAAGCTTTCAACTTAAATTGGTGTATTGTTATAGGGCCAAAGCTCATATTGATCTGTAGAAAATGCAAAGCTCTCAACTTATACCTGTCAGGATGGCTCTTAGAATGGGTCAAGTATAAATGGTTTGTAGATGTATCTGTATTAAGGATAAGGAGAAATTATGAAATCCTTTTGTAATTTTTTTTTCTTTGTACATTTTTAAGGCAAAGCCCTACTTTCCTCTCCCTTCATCAGAGTATTGATACAGGGCCAAAACTTATACTGTGCTATAAGAAATGTTTAATGTTAAGCATCTAACTCAAACCTAGAAATATCTGCTAGGATAGCTCTTAGATTGTATCAAGCAGTTAATGTGAGGTCTACGATCTCTCAAGTAAGTTGATTAATAATAACTTTTCTTTTGTATATCTAAACAGGCCTTTTTTTTTTTTTATGTAGTGGAAATGTGGATGGCTCTTAGACTTATGGCTCTTAGAGTTTTGGGCAAAAATTTATATCACTGTGGAGTCAATGTGGGGTCGTATATTCTCAAATGATGATTATATTTCTATCTTTATGAAAATAAAAAAAAATCATTATAAAAAAAAAAGTCATCAATTCACCAGAAGCAGCATCTTTACAACCAAAATTATTGTTTTTTCAAAAGGTGGAATGCACCTGGCTGGCTACATTGTTCTGCCAAAATTATTTTAGCGTTTCTCAGCGAACCATTTTTGTCCTAATATCCTTCCAATAAAAGTGCTTGGTATAAACAAACCCTCCTTTAAACACAGGAGAATGGCAAAAATAAATGCTAGCATTAATAAATTATCATGTGCCTGATTTGGACTATAAACTCAAGGATGTTACAACTTTCAATGGACTTATTTACTGAAAGCAAGTTAGCAAATTAATTTTCCACTTAGTGAGAATCAACTAAAAGCTACCCATAATAAGAATAACCATATGATGGCAAAAAACCAAATGGAATAGGGTCTCTTCTCACCCTGCAAAAAACCCAGACCTCTTGTGCAAAAGCAAAAGGTAAAAGCCACTAAACTCAAGTGTCAAGTTAAATACAAAAAGAACGCTAAAAGGAATCAGTGCAGTTGTTGAGGTCTTTGCACTATCCTTATTTCAAAGCAACCTGGACAACAAATCAAGAAAGTTCACATTAGGAATGCCCAGCAGATGGTAGCTCACCAGTACATTTGCCACTGCTGGTCATTATTAAAAACGTTTATGGTATCAGGAAGCTACAAATCTGAGACCCATTAAATAGCCTTTTCCCTTTTGATTCCATACTAGGACTAAGTATCCATTTCCTATGAACAGCAAAAGTTGAAAGCAACATTTGTAGGATTTTACCATTATATTTTGTTTCCTTAGAATACTGTAAAATAGTAAATGAAATCTCACTATAGGAGTGTTGACCTTTGAAAGTTGATACTCTGAAATATTGTTGGCCTTTAAGGAGTTGCTGGAGTCAAATCCAGATTTTGTAAAAGAACCTCAGGAGTTTCCAACAGATGGCCATATACTGCTATTTAACACAAAAGTTGGTCATTAAGCCTTACCTTGCAGAGATGGGTAGGTGCAGGGAGAGAAACAGATCTCTGCTAGGAAAGGGGCTAGAGCAGGGGTAGTCAAACTGCGGTCCTCCAGATGTCCATGGACTACAATTCCCAGGAGCCCCCTGCCAGCAAATGCTGGCAGGGGGCTCCTGGGAATTGTAGTCCATGGACATCTGGAGGGCCGCAGTTTGACTACCCCTGGGCTAGAGGCTTTGTTTTTTAAAGGAAGATGGCAATTCAGAGAACATGACAGACAGATCATTAAAATGCTATAATGCTATAATGATGTCTCAACTTTGCCAGTGGCAAGAGAAACAGCTGCTGCCAGGGCACTGGGGCAGGGAAAACCAAGCCAGTGTTGGCAGGACCAGAAACCTCTGGACTTTCCCACCCACTTGGATACCATCCCATCTCTGCAGTGATCTTTCCCAGAAAATTACAGTCAAGCAGATTTGGGAAAGACTGCAGAAAAGATGGGGAAACCCCTTGAGGTGAACAGGATGCTGAGGGGAAGATAATGCATTTCCCGACAGCTCCCAAACCAAGACAAACAGACGGCTTGTAAATGACCAAGGAGACTCCTACCTTTGGATTTCCACACTGATCACATTTTGCATATTTAGCTGGAAAAGAGGGAGAAAATATTTAGTTTCTGGGTATTTTAGGTTGCCCCTGATATACAAATAGGAAAAACTATTTCTGCATTCTGATACTTGGAAATTAATGTTCTTGAATTTTGTTGAAATTTTTTTAAAATCCTCCAATTGAAGTGGCTCTTTCTTGGCAGAGAATCTATTTAAACTGGAGGAAGGCTTTCATAGCTAGAGTGAACTGATGGTTGTGGATTTTATGGGCTGTGTGGTTGTGGTCTGGTAGTTTTAGTCCCTATAATTTTATCAGTAACTGTGGCTGGCTAAGTGGAGTGGAAGATTTTTGCAAAAGATACATCCTAATAAATAGAATACTGTTGTACTTTTCCTGTAAAATTGTATAGAAATAGGACAGGATATACTGAAGGAAGGAGTAAGACATCTAAAGGAATATTACAAGTCAGTTTTCACTACAATTAATCTGAATAATACCCCAGGCACAAATCTCCAGTTTGGGAGACACAAACCTTTCCACTCTTATAATCCCTGTGCTGTGGCTACTGTTTCTATACAGCTTCTTCATTATTTAGTCTTATTTATTAGAATTTATTTCCCTAGGGGTGTGTATTTTGTATAAACAGAGCCAAATAATACTTTTAAAATAGTTATTTTTCAGTTATTAAGCCAAATACAGATCAGTGGATATGATCAGCTACCAATATAGCTGAGCCTAAATAACGCTGAATGTTCCTGGCTTTTCTTCAGGTATATTCAGCTACGCTGAAGATCAGCTGGGAAAACAGTCAGAGTAGTTCAGAGTCAGAGTAGTTTTTCACAGTCAGAGTAGTTCAGTAGTGGAATAGGCTGCCTAAGGAGGTGGTGAGCTCCCCCTCACTGGCAGTCTTCAAGCAAAGGTTGGATACACACTTTTCTTGGATGCTTTAGGATGCTTTGCGCTGATCCTGCATTGAGCAGGGGGTTGGACTAGATGGCCTGCATGGCCCCTTCCAACTCTATGATTCTGTGATTCTAGAACAGGAGCTGATAGCTCCAAACTGCCTCAGCTAAGGCTGAATCCTCTTGCAGCTTGGTTTAAACTGAGCTGCAAGAGGAGTCAGTCCGGGATCAGTTGGGGCAGCGTGAGCTGAGAGCTCCCACCTAGGTCTACATGCAGCAGGGAGAGACCTCCCCATTGTGTGCTGATCCTAGAGCTAGCTTCTCCTACAACACAGTTTAAACTGCAGTACAGGAGAAGCCAAACCAGCCCCAATACCATACTGGTATTGGGATTTGGGATTTTTCAGAAATACCAAAAATGTTTCAGGTCCAATGGACCTGGAACTGGAAAATAACTTCTTTTTTTTTGCACACCGCTAATTCCTCACACCCAGCCATCTCAAAGGAACTCTGAGACAGACTTGTTGGGAGAAAACAGGGCGGCTCCCGGCGCTGTCAGCTGTGGATCTCTAGCTGAAACCAACCAAGTCCCTCACTCCCAAATAGAGAGTAACAGACCTTTGCTGGACGAGGGGAGGGGAGTGGGTTATGTATTTATTATCCGCCATCGTATTGTATTTTAATTACGTTTTAATGGGTTTTATGGAATTTTATTGTTTTTCTGAATTCTGTAAACCGCCGCGAGACATTAGAGAGTGGTGGCAAATAAATAAATAAATAAATAAATAGGTCCAAGGGAACCTAGTGAGGTTCATGACAGAGAGTGACCATGAGTTTAGTTATAGTTCACCTGACTAGCCACTTAAACACACTAGTTCAGATCAGTTCACTGGCTTTGTGGAAAATTATGGTTTAATTAAACTAACTATGTTTTGTGTGATAGTTGGTTGCCTGCATTCAGACAAAGTCCATCAAACCAGGATCTGAAAGGAGAATTCAAAATTAATCTATTAAACATCCATTAAAGTTTTTTGTGAAGTATAAATCTAATTATCCTGGTTTAATCTTGCTTGTTAACTGGTGGTGCTCTTCCATGCTGTAGAGAGAACGCAATGAAACCAGGATGCTTAGGGCTGATCCTGCGTTGAGCAGGGGGTTGGACTAGATGGCCTGTATGGCCCCTTCCAACTCTATGATTCTATGATTCAGGAACTTATTCCTTATTTCACATATTTAGTTTTTAAATGGTATATTCTTGTATGTGAGAAAAGAAGAGAATGGCTGTCCTAAGATATCATCACCAGTCATCAGCAGATGTTATACATCAATTAAAAAATTAAAATAGCTGCTTGATTAGTTTTGGGCCACCTCCTTATTTCTTCAACAAGGTCCTAGTAACCTGAACCATTTACTGAAACATTGTTGCAGCCCTACAGCTTACGTTTTAAGGATGGATCAAAGGTTTTATTGGGATTTCTCAGTTTCTTCTTCTGCTTGTTCTTTGAGAGAGAATCTGAATTCCCATCATCCTCATCTTCCAAGGCTCGCTTCCCCCGGTTGCCTCCTTCCATCCCGTTTGTGCCATTTTCTTTGCAGGGCTCCTTGGGCCTGTAAAAGTTGAACACAATTTCCCCCTCAAAAAATATGAAGCAATGTTCTCTTTACCAACTCCCATGTAGTCACCAGTAGATGGCATAAGCACCTTAGAAACAATACTGAAAAGTAGGAGGACAAATATGCTTTCTTTTAGCGGTATGATGAAAGAAGGTTAAAAGCTCCTGTCAGGCAAAAAGGCTAGCAGTTGGAGGCGGCATAGAATATCAAAAATCCAGGACATTCTCACAAAGAATTAAGAAGCAGCTGCAGGACTGCCTCTCCCTATGTGAGCCCCAGAAGACCTTAAGAGTCTTCTCACCAGGGCCTGCTTTTAGATCTCTCTCAAAGAAGGGATGAAGACAACCTCTGCCTAGGCAGTTACATTTGGGGGAGCAGCTCCATCCCTTTGGAAAAGGGTGCTGAATCATGCGAGGGCTGCTCCTTCCCTTCTGCAGTTTAGGAAAAGAACATTTGTCTGAATGTTAGTTTTATACTGGTCTCTGCTAGTACTGGGTGGTTTTAAAAAATTATTTACGATACACTGCACCAGTATATCAGAAAGTTTCCTTCCAGGAGACCTCAAGATGGCGCCATAAAGAAAGCTGGACTTCAGTTCAGCTCTTAAGCCATGCCGAGGGTCAGGGGCTTATGCACCTGGCTGACCTGAACAGATACGCAAATCTGCTCACCGGTCGCCCCAGGAACCGGGAACGGTGACCTGAGGGTCCTACAGATCCGTAGGGAGAAGCAAGACCTCCCTGGATTAATAGCGGCTTGAGCTCAAGGTCACGATGGCGTCTTTGTCGCAAACAACTTTACAAGCTTGAAACGACCAGCCGACCTCACATTCTTCCCAGACCATCATTTACCAGATCGATAGGAGCAGAAGCTGACAGAAGCTGGAACCTACAACAGTAAGAATTGAAAGCTTTCTGGCTTTTCTCTCTCTCCTCTCACAAGCTCTTCCCTCCCCCCCCCTCAACCAATTTACAAGCGAATTCCTTCTTTCCCCGAGTGAGAGACTCCCAGCTAATTACACCCATTAACCAAACAAAGAGAGTGCTTTGAAGATTTATGGGTGAACGTTCAGTGGGAGAATTTGACTTGATACGGAGATCGACAAACTGATAATTTGGGATCGCTCGTGCTCCCGCGAGACCTCACGAGACTTTCTGTTTATAGTTTGTGACTGCCTAGAACTATGGAAGAATTAACTAAGGCACAGCTTTTCCATTTGTTATGCAAAGGAAACTCAGAGATACTGAAAGCAGTCAATAAGCTGGAAAAGGAAATTCGTGGGACTAAGGGGGAGCTTTTGGATGGAGCCCAAATCCGGAGAGACCAGCTGATGACGCAGCTCAGCTAACAGTAAATCAAGTGAAACTTCAATGTCTGGAAGTTAATCAACTGGAGGGAGAGAGTGCCAGAGATGTAAAAACCCAAAGTATCTTTAAAGAACCTGGGAAAACAGATTCATGGAAGGAAAGTACCAAAAACCTGGAAGTCTATTCAGAGCAGGAAATGACTTGGATCAGCAAAATAAAAAGAGTCTATTCAAAAGCGACAGCAACTAGGAAGCTATCAGGAGATATTTCTGTGCGACCAGAGGAAGAGATCCAGATTGACAAAGGATTCAGAGCCCCCTCAAAGGCGATTACAAGCAAGAATCAAGCAAGAGATTTCTCTGGCCCTGACAGAAGGACAATCAGAAACACTCTACTATGGAAAAAAAATACAATTTCATTTTCTGCGACCACCTGAAAGATGAGCTGAACAATGGAGTATTCTCCTGGCTTCTTGTGAGAAAAAAAAAAAAAAAGCAGTAGCAACCTTTAGGACAGGTCTAATATATGAAGGGAACTGACTTTATATCACTTAAGACAATAATAGAATATATCCTTATAATAGATTATACCTTCCTATGTATCAACAACTACTTTGTTAAGAAAGATGGTAATAACTCCTAGATCAGGATTAATATGCGATGGGAATTGAATATGTATGTTAATATGTATGCCAAAAGAGGATGACAAACCATATTTTATAGGCATTAACAAGACAACAGTAGTAATTCTTGGGTTAGGGCCAACTTATGAAGGAGACTGACCTAATATCATTTAAGATAATAACAGAATGTATTCCTATAACAGATCTCATATGTATTAACAATCACTTGGCTAAGAAAAATGGTAAAAACTTCTAGACTAGGAATAATATGTGATGAGAACTAAATATCTATGTTAAAAGAGATGGCAAACCATATCAACTGGTCGATTTTTCTTTACAACTTTTCTGTAAATGCTTTATATAATAATAAACAATAAAATTATTATTAAAAAAAAAAAAGAAAGTTTCCTTCCACAGCCCAATTCTCCTCAGGAAGGAGGTTAAACTGAAGGCTTTGGGAAATCCTCTTCAGCTCCCGCCTGTATCACATTTCTCTTGCTGATATGAAATGCATTGAGCAACCTATTTGGTGCTCTAGTAAACACACATGCCAATCAACCCTTTTCCTCACAGCTTAAGCACAAACAACATCACTGCTTGCAAGTAGAAGCTCTCTTGCCCCTTGTGACTCAGCTTGGAGCTCAGGAAGGCAATGGGGTAAGAGTGACCCTACAGGGAGAACACACACATGCCTCTTAGTCACAAGGTGCTGGTTGCAGACAACAGGTGCCTATTAAAAGGGCAGAGAATTAAATGCCCATTTCCCTTGCAAATTACACCCCCCACACACACACACTCACTGTAATGCATTTACTACAAGGTGGATCAGGAAGGGTGCATCTCTGGCCTCCAGTTACCCACCTGCTTGCTAAGCTGTTAGTCAGAGATGGTGAATGAGTGGTTTAATTTTCAAGGTGAAAGACTCTAGACCACATATATTGCACAAGCTATTTTAAGGTTTAACATTGGTTTATGGCAGCTCACCCTGGTCTCACATATGGCTGACAAATCCAGTGGGAGAAAGGCAGTCCTCCCTTGGCTTTCTCTTCTCCCTTCAAGTTGGCAATTTCTTCCTATGAGCACAGTTATAAACAATAAAGAATTCAGATTTCCCAGAAACCATATGCTACTGCTTTAAATTCATAGATGGAACTAAAATGCCATGTAACAGTTTAACACACTTGAAACTAAGTTTAACACTATTTACACTGTTACAATTATCAGTTATTAGTATTAATGTTCCAGTTATTTATATGTTATAGATTGTTTCATGTATTGTTTATAAGTTTTATGTAAACCGCCCTGAGCCTCCGGGGAGGGAGGTATATAAATAGGATGGATGGATGGAGAGAGAGAGAGAACGAGAACTGGAACATTTGAAACCAAAATAATCTGTTGAACAAATCTGTGACTATAGTACATTCAATCTTAAAAAAAAATATCATCCCCCTGTGAATGAAATAGAAATATAGTGACAGTGTAAGTCAGGGGTAGTCAAACTGCAGCCTACCAGATGTCCGTGGACTACAATTCCCAGGAGCCCCTGCCAGCGAATGCTGGCAGGGGCTCCTGGGAATTGTAGTCCACGGACATCTGGAGGGCCACAGTTTGATTGCCCCTGGTGTAAGTTGTCAAGCGACCTGAATGCCGAAGTGATGGGCCGCCCCTGCCCTCCCCAGAGTTGGCTGGCTGCTGTTACCTGGCAGTGCAGCTTCAGCTCCTTGTTGACAGCCACAAGACCTTCCAGTGTCTTCACTTTTGCCAGTTCATCACGCAGCTGCTGGTGAATCTGCAACCTGAGGGAAGCCAACACACTGCCTCTTAGTGTACTCCCCCGAAAAAGACTCAAGGTGCAGAGAATTTACTGCCAGCTCATGGACCTTAAAATTCTGCAAGTGGGGCAGAGATTTCCAGTTCTCCCATGTGCCATAAAAAGCCCCAATATCAAAGCTAACCCAGGGCCAGGCTTATTGTTCCTGCTCCCAGATCGCTCAACAGCCTACAGGAAGGGGATGGAGGCATAAAGAGCAGAGTCACTCACGTGTGATGCCACAGCTTGAAGAGATGAGCCCTGACATAGGATAGCGGACAAGGATATTGTTGTACTATTTCCAGGTATTCCTCAGTCATCTCCCAAACGACTGGGTTTCTTCCCTCAAATAGAGCTGGATTGTGAAGACTGCCCTCTGAGGGGGGAAAGAGAGAAGGATATTTTCAGGGAAGTGCGCTTGACCGATAAATTACATGAGCTTCCTAGTACCTATCACCCTTCTTAGCATCATAATGTCAAGGAAGGGACTGGGAAATAGAAATCTGCAGAGAAGAAATGGCAGATAAGAAGGTAGTATTTATCCTCACACCTATCCATCAGCTCTCCCCCACAACTGTCCCCTCATCATCTTTAGTTCAGGGACGAGAAGCTAGCCAGCCAGGGGCAAGCCAGTAGAGAGTTGGATTAGGGCTAGAGTGACCTGGGTTCAAATCCCCATATGGCCATTAAGTACAACACATGACTATGGATCAATCACTCTCTATCAGCCTGCCAGACCTCATGGTGGTTTTATGGGGCAAAAGAGAAGATGGGAGAACCATGTTTGCCATGCCTGCAAAACCACATTGATTTCCTAGCTATATCCATATTCTACTGCTTCTCAGAAGAACTCACAGCTCCATTCAACCCATAGAACACCACAGTGTCATTAAGCTTACGGATTATGCCAAATTTATTTATTTATTAGATGTATTGCCCACCGCTTTCATAAAATGCCTCACGGTGGGTTACAGAATAAAACCTCACATCAAATAGAAACATTAAAAACAGTAGATCTTCCGCACCCCGGCCTCAACCAAAGACCTGGTGGAAGAGCTCCGTTTTACAGGCCCTGCGGAACCACGAAAGCTCCTGAAATAAGGATGTTTGTCATCCTGGGAACTTGTGTTTTATCATGGATCCACTAAGATTCATAAACAGCATATTGGAAAAGGTCTCTCCCTACCTGCACTCATGACACCATGAGCCCCTGTCTTCTGAAGACATCGTTCCACATCACTTAGGTACTGGATGTTCCCATTTGCAAACACAGGAATATTTACAGCCTTTCTATCAAAGAAAAAAAAAGTAGAGTAGTACTACCAAATACATAAATCAGAAAACAGATCCAGATGTCATGACCCTGGGGTGCAGTCCCAAAAACCCCTCAAGATGAACACACAGGAATCCCAGGCATTGGGATAACGTAATGCAGTTAACGTAAAGAGAGCAATCATGTCCCCCCCTCAACCTCCTTTTCTCCAGGCTGAACATTCCCAAGTCCCTCAGCCTTTCCTCAGGCTCTGGACCATCCTCACTGTTCACAATTTTGTTCTCAGTTTTCTTCATTTCTTTTTTGAAGTGAGGCCTCTAGAACAACACACAGTATTCCAGGTACAGTCTAACAATGCAGTATACAGTAGGACTATTACATCTTGGGATTTGGATGTGATGCCCAAGACTGCATTTGCCTTGTTTACCGTTGCATCACAGTGTCTGTTCATATTTAGCTTACAGTCCACAAGTACCCCAAGATCTCATTCATGCACAGTGCTACCCAGAAGTGTATCTCCCATCCAGAATGCATGCTTCTCATGGTTGTGATCCAGATGTAAAACACTGCACTTCTCCTTATTGAATTGCATCTTGTTCTCCTTTGCCCACTTTTCTAAGTCTCATTTTGCCATTTCCCAGATGCTAGGGTTGCCTTGATACATCTCTCAGCTAGAGAGATACTTGTAGTTATATGTAGGGTTTACCAGGAGACCGGGGAAGAGGTTTTTTTCCCTTTAATAAAAGCTTACTGTGTTGAAACGGGCACTTGAATCGTTCCACACCACTGAGGTAAATCACCTGGTAAATAATATTCCATTAAGCCCCCATCAAAGAGGCATTTTTTCTCCAGGCACTTGGCAAGCCTTGCTGAAATTGTGATATACATTCTACAGAATGACCTGAAGCAGACTGAAAATACTGAAGTTATATTTCTGGGTCCAAAAGAGAGCTAGGGTCAGAGAAACATCTATAGGTGGAATTGAGATACTTGGGGTACAGCATGCCAAAATCATTATCATAATGATAATCATTATCATAATTATCATTATCATAATTATCACAATCCCATTGTATACGGCACTGGTCAGACCACACCTGGAGTACTGTGTGCAGTTCTGGAGGCCTCACTTCAAGAAGGACGTCGATAAAATTGAAAGGGTACAGAGGAGAGCGACGAAGATGATCTGGGGCCAAGGGACCAAGCCCTATGAAGATAGGTTGAGGGACTTGGGAATGTTCAGCCTGGAGAAAAGGAGGTTAAGAGGGGACATGATAGCCCTCTTTAAGTATTTTAAAGGTTGCCACTTGGAGGAGGGCAGGATGCTGTTTCTGTTGGCTGCAGAGGAGAGGACACGCAATAATGGGTTTAAACTTCAAGTACAACGATATAGGCTAGATATCAGGAAAAAGTTTTTCACAGTCAGAGTAGTTCAGCAGTGGAATAGGATGCCTAAGGAGGTGGTGAGCTCCCCCTCACTGGAAGTCTTCAAGCAAAGGTTGGATACACACTTTTCTTGGATGCTTTAGGATGCTTAGGGCTAGTCCTGCGTTGAGCAGGGGGTTGGACTAGATGGCCTGTATGGCCCCTTCCAACTCTATGATTCTATGATTCTATGAATGTATACAATTTATAATGAGATCCAATTCATGTTTTAGTGTAACAAACAGAACACTGCCATGCAAATGCCAGTGTTTAAATCTTTGGTTTTGGAGAAAAAACCTATAGCCAGACTCCAGCAGCACCTTACCTTACAGCCTGTATGTGCTCCCAGGAGGCCACACCAGCTAGAGGTCCCTTCTGTTCCTTAGTGCGACCATGGACAGTCAGGAGCTAGGAGTAAATTTGATTTTCAATTTATGTGGGCCAAACATATCTAGAAAAAACAATTTCTTGTGGCAGGATTTCTTGTAAAAACATTTTCCCTGTCCTATGGATTCTGAATCAAGATAAATTTTATTTCAGCTGCTGTGGCAAGGACTTGAAACCTTGTGAAGTTATGCTCTGTGCTACCAGCACATATTTGTCTAGATTAATTTAAAAAAATACGTAGAACAATCTACACACTTTTAATTCAAATTAGCTTACAATCAAGCTGCATCATTAGTCAAGCAGCAGATATAGGACAATCAGCAGATACAGAACAATCAACTGGACATGAGCCAAGCTCCAACTTTTTTGGCTCCAGATAAAGAAAGGTATGTTCTGGCTCCTGCCACTTATCTGTCCCTGTTAGTAATAACAGGATATCCCGGCAGCGATCAGGACCCTAGCAGAACTAAAACAGTTCTGCAGGGCTTTCAAAAGCCCTTCTTCCACCAGGCATTTAGTTGAGGCTGACCAAAATCAGTGACATCTACAGGCCACTGTAGCCTCCCTCCCAGGAATCCACACACCCGTTCTGAACTTTGGTCCTGTTCAAATGATATAGACTGTTACCCTTTGTTATAGTTGCTAATGTTGATGTCACTATTGTTGTAGTTCATTCATATGTGTAATAATGAAGTTCCATGTGTTGTTTTTACATTCCATGTAAACTGTCCTGAGCCTCCGGGGAGGGCAGTATCTTTAACCGCTCCTAGCGGAGCGGATTAAATAATTCGGTAAGGGCCCCGAGGGTGGGCCCTGTCCGTGATGAGGAAGGGTGCCGATTGGCCCCTTCCCCAGGACTGACAAGCGGAGGGCCCAATCAGCGCCTGCCGATTGAGCCCTCCGATTATCAGTCCGCTGGCAAGGGACCAATCACGAGCCACGCAGAGCGCGGGTCATGATTGGTCCCTTGCTGCTGGGCTGACGAATCGGGAGGCGCAAAGCGCCTCCCAATCCGCCCCCCCTCTGCCATGGCCCGCATGTGGCCACCCACTGCCATTTGCTGCCTCCACACCACCAGGCCAGGTCACTGCCTGGCCGCACGCCTCACATGACCCAGCGGCGCCCAACAGCGCCCAACGGCGCAAGCCAGCACCAGGACACGGCCAACGGCACAAGGAGCGCCCAATGGCACAAGCCGCGGTGCTGGCCGCACCACCCCTCACCAGGCCAAGTCATCCGCCGGCCCACAAGGCCACGCACGGCCGCTGCCCACAGCTGCGGGAGCGGCGCCGGCAGCAGCCCACCCACAAGACGCGCCTGCTGCGGCTGCAGTGCCGGCCCCGCCCTGCCCGCGAACAGGCCAGCTCACCCGCCACCCCACGCCGCCAAGAGTGCCCGCTGCCGCCCGCTGTAGAAAACACGGCTCCACGGCCCCCAGCAGCAGCGCCCGACACGACGGCGGAGCTGGCACCCACTCGAGACTCCGCCCTGGCCACTTCTCTAACAGGTAGGCCGCGGCCCAGGGGGGGGCAGCGGCGGCCTTGCCGCATGGACCACAGCCGCCCTCGAGTGGCAGCTGGCAGCTGGGAAGCCGCCGAGCCGCCCCGCCGCACTCACAACGTCCGCTAGCGCCCGCTGTATTCCCAGAACAGCGGGCTTACTTTCTAGTATTAATATAAACAAGCAAACACATTTACCTTGCTAGATGCCATTATAAGAATATTCCCCTCTCACTGAGACAGTGTTTTTGTGGGAGTGGCCAAACTGAAACAAGAGAACACACCCTGTTCCACTGCCCATCCTATGCAGACATTTGAGGGAAATTGTTCTATCCACTACTCAAAAGATTTCCAGAACGTCCAGGTGCAGATTGAGCAAAGAGGCTATTAAGCGAGGAGAACTCCCCAGTAACAATTCAGCTTGCCAAGTTTTGTGCTGCTGCCATAAAAATACAAAGTTTAAAGGAAAGGTAATTTTAAGTTTTATTTTTAGGATTTGTCAATTGTATTACACCTAATGACCATACTGTTTTGGACTCTTCTGATTTTGTTTATATAACTTGGTCTGAATGACTGTAATAATAAACTTTGACATACTCAGAACAAAGCAAGCAGCTTAATCAAGAATAAAATATAGGTACAGGATTATATCACTAACCACAGAAACACCAACCAAGCTGTGGTGGATTTATCATGTTTGCTTCCCACATACGTATGGTGAAATCACACCCTGGAAATATTATTTAGTTCCACCAGTGGCTACTGGTTAAATTATTATTATTATTCAGAGATAGAAAACCTCTGCATATAACAGCTAGGAGGCAGTATGCAGTGGGGGGGCTTGGCTTCTATGTCTTGTTAGCTTGGCTGTTGGGTGAAACAGGATGCTGGACTAGATGGGCCACTGAGTTCAACATTCCAAGGAACAACTTGTGTTTTTCTTTCTCAGATGTTACTGGCTCTTTTAACAGAGAAGCACATTTTGTCCCAAGCTTATTTAAAGATGACAATTTAAGTCAGGAGACTGAGTTTCTGATTCAACCTCTCCCAAAACACTGGGACAGGAAATGGTTCTCCCTTATTTTTTTTCTTTTCCCAAACACATCCCTGACTCACTGTACCTGTTAAATTTAAGAATTTAAGAATATGAAAGCCCTTTGTGCAATCCAACAAAACAGAGAACAGCAGACTCCTTACTTGGCAACCAGCCGTCTCCAGCAATCGTGCATATTTCACAGTTTTGGAAATTTCTGGGAAAACACGGATTTTGCATGTGATAGGAACCGAAAGCTTCTCATTAGCCAACATAACTGGAAAACAAGAAAAAATAGTTGTGAAACTGGTGTCAGTCCAAAACTGGTGTCAGTCCAAAAATCATGTAAGAAACTGTCAACTGTTGTCCCAAGATGCGTTATCTATACACTACACTCTCTACTGTGCAGTACAATGGTAGACACCCAATCCAAATGATCTTTCTTCAAGTAAAGGCATAATTACATCATCTTTTCCACAGGAGGCAATTCACACTCCATGTTGTTTCCAAGTTTATTTCTTTTGTTTTATTTTGCTTTTTCATTCTTCTCACAGGAACATTAACACAGACAGATAACACTACGTTATTGGCAGAAGATAGTGAAGACCTGAAATGACTACTGATGAAGGTTAAAACAGAAAGTGCCAAAGCAGGATTACGACTGAATATCAGGAAGAAATAAGTTATGATTACTTGTCAACTTTAAGGCCAACTTGTTTCCTGCAGCTTTAGAGAAAAGGATAGGAGCAATGGTGGTTCCACTTAAATATTAGAAAGCATTTTCTAACAGTGGGGGATGTTCATAGATGGAATATGTTGCCTTGGAGGTGGTGGAATTTCCTTCATTGGAAACTGGTAGGAGGAGATTAGATGAGCATCTGTGTGTTTTTTAAGTCCCTGAGAAGGTGGGGGGGATGGATTGGATGGCTCTCTGCAGTCTTTTCCAGATCTGTGTGATTTTGATTCTGATGGTAAAGAAGCTGAAATAGTTCAAGATTTTCTATTCCTTGGTTCAGTTATCAACCAAAACGGAAACTGCAACCAGGAAATCAGAAAGAGACTGAGACTGGAAAATGTACTTGTGGAGGAGCTAGAAAAGATTCTGAAGTGTAAGGATGTGTCACTGGCAACCAAGATCAGGTTAATCCAAGCTATAGTATTCCCCATTATTATGTATGTGTGTGAAGGCTGGACAATGAAGAAAGCTTACAGTTAGAGAGTAGATTTGTTTGAAATGTGGTGTTGGAGGAGAGTCTTATGAATACTGTGGACCACCAAAAAGACGAATAAGTGGGTTCTACTAAAAATAAATCCTCCCTAAGAGGCTTTTGAACCCTGGTGCTGGAGAAGACTCTTGCGAGTCCCTTGGACTGCAAGGCGAACAAACTGGTCAGTCCTAGAGGAGATCAGCCCTGCCTGCTCCTTAGAAGGCTAGATCCTGAAGATGAAACTCAAATACTTTGGCCACCTCATGAGAAGGAAGGACTCCCTGGAGAAGAGCCTAATGCTGGGAGGACAAAAGAAGAAGGGGAAGACAGAGAATGAGGTTTGCTGGATGGAGTCACTGAAGCAGTAGGTGCAAACTTAAATCGACTTTGAGGAATGGTAGAGGACAGGAAGGCCTGGAGGATCATTGTCCATGGGGTCGCAATGGGTCGGACACGACTTCGCAACTAACAACAACAGAAGCTCAAATGACTAAACTGAGCCTATTGTACTTTGGTCACACTGAGAAGTCACTGGAAAAGGCAAAAATGCTATGAAAATTTGATGAGGTACATTGACTCAATAAAGACCCTCAGTTTGCAAGAGTTGATAATACTAATAAGGATAGGATGCTTTGGAAGTCCTTAATTTAAAGGGTTGCCATGTCAGAAGCTACTTGATGGCACTTCTCACTCACACACTCTCTCCATCTCTCTCTCTCTCTCTCTCACACACACACACACACACACACACTCTCTTCTCACAGTCTGCCAGCTCCACCATACTTGACATATAGGCTTACTGAAAACAGGAGCTCCTTCCCTGAATGAACCTCTTAAAACTCACCATAATCTTTTCAATGAAAAATGAAACCACATACACATCAACTTCCAGCATGGGGTGTGTGTGTAGAGGGTGTGTATACTATTTTACATCTATGTCCTGCTCTTATTAAGGAGCTCAGGATGATGTTTAGGATTCATGCCCACCCTACCCCCAGTAAGCATAACTGAATGGGATCCCCATGTTTAAGTTCAATACTCTATATATAGGTTAGATAAATTATGTGGGTTGATGAAACTGGAATTACAATAGCATGCTCTGAAGACTGTCTACTCCAGTTCTGATTGCTAAATGCAAACTCCTACAGTTGGATTAAGCACTAGCCTATATCATGGTATGCTGACACAATCTCATTGACAGAAGGACAAGAGTTACACAGTTGAAATTAGCAACACTGTTTTCAGAGCCACTGAACACACACAAGCAGTTCATGGCTCCTAATGGTAACAGCTAAGTAGGAGCGCATGTCTGTGTGCTTCAACACTGCAACAGATTGGCAATCAGCTGAAAGGCTGAAAAAAGGTGTCTTGCGGGTAGCAAAAAGTGTCTGCAATGGACCGTGTTATCCCATGTAGGGACACAAAATGCTGTTTTCCTATACGCCTTTCCACAAGTACTTGTTTAGTGAACTCCATGTATTTTCCATTTATTCTTAACATTTCTTGCCCTTTTTCAAGGTTCCCACAAACTTACTCATTTTCTGAAGAAGGTCCCACTCCTCCTGCAGGAACGCTCCATAGTGGCCTAACAAAATACAGCAAATCATAGTCTGACAAAGAGGATAACAGTCCGAGTGAGTGTACATGCACACACATAAAACAAAAATGAGCCTTTTAAATGGAGACACAAAAGGTGCGGGGGGGGGGTGGTATTCTTTCACTGTGCACGCCAAAATTCTGAACAGTTTAAACTTGGCCAAGCCAGAATACTGCAGCACAGAACTCTCCCTAAACTCCTGTTCCTCTCACTACATCTGGAGTGCTCAAACTCCACCCAACAAGAGCATTTTCACTTTTATGTTGCTTTGTTTCTAAATACTAGCATGAATTCGGACAACAGGGACAGTTTGAAAGTAAGATAAAGGAACAAGGTGGCCAAATAGGAGCTTTTACGGAGAGGTGTAATGGAATTATTAATACAGGTTTCCTTTGTTTGATACTTAAGGAGTGGTTCTGAGGCTGCTGCATAAATCAAGGTTGGAATTCTACTGGGCAATGATAGACATTAAATTCAGTGGAACTTACTTCCAAGGAAACATCAGTAGCATTGTGTTGCAAAACATCATTTATTAATTTGGATTGTAATTGCCTGAGAATACTCATAGGGCAAATGCTGATATGACATAGTCCTCAACTTGTATGCATTCACAGATTTCATCTACCCAATGCAGAAGAGGATTTAGGTGGGGCCGACTGCTTTTCACAAAAAATGAGTGCACAAAACATGGGAAACTAAACTGTGCCCCGTCCTTTAGTTCATAGTTGACACATTATTCTTGCTCGCATGGCTCTTTTCTGGCACTGAAACACTGTTGGGGAAAAAGTGCTTTGAGCAACAGCGTGCAATGCAACAAGGTAGGGTAGGGTTCAGCTCTCATTTATATTTGCATATTTAGTTATGTTTACATTTATAACCCACCCCCTCATGAGCCTGTCATCTCAGGGCAGCGTACAGTATAACAAAAGAATCGTAAAGCATATAAATATATTTAAAACATCTGAAAGCTGGCAGCACAACAAAGAAGCAGAATCATTTTCCAGTCCCTCCATCACTTACAGGGGTAGTCAAATTGCGGCCCTCCAGATGTCCATGGACTACAATTCCCATGAGCCCCTGCCAGCGAATGCCAGCAAATGCTGGCAGGGACTCATGGAAATTGTAGTCTATGGACATCTGGAGGGCTGCAGTTTGACTACCCCTGACTAACAACTTCTGTTTTCTATAAGAAGACAATCCATTCTTGAGGGGCATACACATGCCCCTCACATCTCTGATTTGCAATATCTGCATCAATACAGGGTCCAGTTTGAACTTACCTCTCTTTGCAATCATCTGGGGGCACCCCAAATTTAGATCAATGGCATCACAGTAATCTTGAGCCAACAAGGCTGCCTGGACAAACACTTCTGGATCATTGGCACAAAACTAAAAAGAGT
This sequence comes from Paroedura picta, assembly GCF_049243985.1. NCBI lineage: Eukaryota > Metazoa > Chordata > Lepidosauria > Squamata > Gekkonidae > Paroedura > Paroedura picta. The sequence continues at coordinate 134,753,365 of NC_135371.1, read as the reverse complement.
TAGATACGTTTTTTATACTAAGCAGCCACTACGCAAGCAAAACCATCATAGATTATGACTGTCAATAACTCCAAGAGGGGAGCACACTATAAATGGTGTCCTGCCTGTTTGAGCACCAGATTGTGGCCAACCGGGCAGCATTCCCCAAATCATTTATATCTTGCATTTCCCTATTCTACAACTATCACTTCCATCTCATAAGGATAAAGAATACCTAAATATTTGGCTAAAAATCATATAAGTCTTTGGAAAGGAGTGGTGTTCTGAGATTCCATCTCAACCAGCAATTTTATTTTGAAGCAATGTTCTCTACCTAAACACAATCACAATATTACAGTAGATATTGCCTCACTACCTATTATACCACAGTGATATTATATCACCTTGCAGAAAAAAGCATCCTTCACTCCAAAGAATATACTTTCAAAGAGGAAACATGCTATTGTTATTACCTGCACAATCAAAGGTCTATCTTCAGGGCACACTTCACAATACAGATTTTCCTTACGGTAATTGGCATCTCTGACAAAGACCTGAGCATGCAACATAGGGGTATAACACAGCTGAGCTCCATGACGGCGGCTTAGCAGTCTCCAAGCAAGTTCACTTTGATCTACCATCGGAGCAACTACATAGCGGGCACCTCCCAATGTGTTTCTCCAAAACTCAAAGCCCTTAAGTTTAGGCATCTTCATCTTACTGAAAGGGAACCGAAACAGTCAGTAAATACTGTCATTTATTCCAATATGTTATTATTTTTAAGTCTTCATATGAAACACACTGAAGCCGACTATTACTTTATCCATATGAGAACTCTTAGGTACAAACAGCAACGCTTGTAATTGCCTCTTATGTAGCTTGTAGTTTTACCCCATAAATACATTACCCAAAACATTTTTAAAGAAAATGCTAAGAAAAAAAGTACTTAGCACCCTGTTTTGTGACAAATTTTGATAACTATCTTTAAAAGCTATTGAATGCAATGCAAATAGCAATGGCACAGGTCTCCACTAGGCTCTTCTACTGAATTATTGCAGAAAGGAGAGTAGACATTTTAGCAGTATTATTAGGGTCTCTTCTTCTGTCGCTCCATAACCGGATACCACAACACTGCAGAAGCGAGTCTTAGAATATACCACCTATCATTTTGTAATTTTGAGCTGATATAGGGAGTCAGGTTTGTCTTGTATAAACAGCACCTCAATATTCTATAGGCATGGCATTACTGTGCCACTTGTTCAGAATCAAGATCTATAATTTAAAAATAAAGTGCCACACAAATAGCAGTGAGAGCTCACTTCCATTTCTTTGAACTACACATCATTGCTTCAGTGGGGAAGATATGTCGAACTCAAGAAAACATCTCAGTGGCACAAAACTCTCCTACAGAACTGATCTGATTAGAGCCGCTTGATTTAATTTTTTTTAAATAAAATAGTCTAAGAGGACTGAAGTGGATTCCTAACAGCATGCCCATGGTGTGCCAACAGGGCTACTTGACGTCAATGACAGCCCTGCCCAGCTAGGCCAGGATCCGAGCCCGCCTGGCCGACGAGACAGCCCCGACCCGTTGCCCAAGTCCCCCTTGCTTTTCTCCCCCCGATGTACCTGGGTCCTGCGCTGTAGCCCTGCGAAGAGGCGCGGAGCCCCAGACGGGGCACTCAGGCGGCCGAACGGCACTTCCGCCATCACACTCCGACCGCCACGGGGGACAGTGTAACTTCAAACTAAGGCCCGTCGGAAATCTCGGCGCGGCTGAAGAAGGCCGCGCGGAAATCTCTCCTAGCGGCCGCGCCGGAGCTATTTTCTCAGTCGCGAGAAAAAGGGAAGTGGGGAGAACAAACGTGAGAGCGAGGAGGAAATCGGGCATTGACGCTACGGGGCGGGGGGGCCCCGAAAATTCGGTTCTGAGTTCCAGCCCCCCCCCCCAGAGCATCCCGCTAGGAGTACTAAGGGGGTGCCTGGTGGAGACCAATGCAGGGTCCCACTGTGCCCATGCTGCTCTTCACCAGGCACGGCACGGGCTCTCTCCCTGCTGCACCCCTAACCACACGAAGACCGACCCTGGTCCATCCACGCAAGTACTGTAAACTCAGGCTGGCAGCGGCACTCCAGAGTCTCAGGTAGAGCTCTTTCACATCACCTCCTACCTGGTGCTCTCAGCTGGACATTCCGGAAGTTAACCTGAGGCCTGCTTGCAAAGAAGAGGTTCTGCCATCGAGTCACCCATAGCCCTTAAGGTGCCCAGTCTCACCACATCCAAGTCAGTGAATCAGAGAGTTGGAAGGGATCTCCAGGGTCATCTAGTCCAACCCCTGCACAACATAGGAACTCACACCTACCTGTCCAACCACAGTGACACCAATTTCATTCCCAAGTGATCCACCAGAAATCTCCAGAATCCAGCCTGGCCTGGGGGAAATTCAAATACCACCCCACAGCGGCTATTAGCAATTCCCTGGGTAGGCAAGGAAGGGCCACAGGAGACAAACACTGGCATATCCCTTCCTGCCCACCCACTCACTATCTGCCTAAATAAAATCAGCATTTCTGTCAGATGACTGTCTAGCCCCTGCTTTAAAACTTTCAAAGGAGAACTCACCATCTCCTGAGTAAAGATAGGCATGAGCACAGAGGTGCCCAATTTTGCACAAGGCCGGCGATCCCCATATACTCCCAATTTCCTGGGTAGCCAGGCCAGCGAAGAGGAGCACAATGGGACCCTGGCTCCAGGAGAAATTCCTGGAGATTTGGGGCTAGCATTGGAGGGTGGAGTTCTAGGAGGAGAGAGATTTTAGCCAGGATGTGATACCATAGAGTCCACTTCCAAAGCAGTCATTTTCTGCTCATTAACATATGTTTTAATTCTGGGAGATCTCCAGGCCTACCTGAAGATTGGCATACCCACAGGGCATGGTGCGGCTAGCAAGGAAGAGCACAGGGGCAGTGGCAGGGACCTTGGGCTAGGCAAGGTGTAGTACAGCTGGAGAAGAGCAATATGGCTTCCTGCTGGTCTGGGTGTGCAGCAGCTGGCAGGGAGGAGTACAGGCACAGAGTTTCCTGTAGCATATCTTTCCAGTATCTCAAGTGACAAAGTTCTGGTATAATGCTCTCATTTCTGTCATTGAGCCATCTTTTCTAGATTTTATCCCCAAAGAAAGACATGATGTAAATACTTCAATATTCAATAAATAAAAATATTGTTTTCATTAACATTACAACATGTATTCAACATTTCCCTCAGTATTTATAATAATGAACAATGTAAAATATGTTTTTTTTCTGGTAGAAGAAGAGTTGGGGGTGTTTGTACTCTACTTTTTACTATCTGAAGGAGTCTCAAGGTGGCTTACAATCACCTATTCTTCCTCTCTCCACCACAGACAGACACCCTGTGAAGCAGGTGAGTCTGAGTGAGAACTGTGACAGGCTCAGGATCACCTGCATGTGGAGGAGTGGAGAATCAAACCTAGTTCTCCAGATTACACCAAGCTGGCTCTCATCTGTTTGTACATGTTACAATTTATTTAGAAGCAAAAGCAGACACTGAAAATAGCATTCCTGTGTTGAGTTCTTCCCTAATCTCCTGGATATTAGATTACCATTTCCCCAAGACATATTTTATTGCGTTTTTCTCAACAATTCCTGTGGTTGGGGTATGAGGAATTATATGACATAGCATCTCATCAGATCTCAAAAGATAAGCAGGGCCGATACTTGGATAGGATTACCAACCTCCCCCAGTAGCTGGAGATCTCCCACTATTCCAACTGATCAGAAATCAGTTTACCCTAGGCATGGAGACCACAGTTCACTCAGAAACCAACAAACAGGAATCTCAAAAGATGGAATAAAACGGAAGTTAGTCTTTATTGAAGAAAAGCAGGCAGCAACCAATGGAGATCAAGGTCAGGAAAAACATTGTCGTAGACAAGTTTGTCTTGGGATAGCAGAACAGTTATACTCTCATCCCCACTCCCCCCAAATCACCATAATTTGAGCAGGAATCCCTGCTCCCACAGTCAAAACATTTTATCCAAGAGAGTGTGAAAAAAGGAAACAGTTAATCTGAGTAATATCCATTGCCAGGCTATAACAAGGCAGTGTTTACATTTTAGCCAGGAACAAACTGATAGGCATTAACATAACAAATGCTGTACTCAACAGTTTTGAGAACTACAGGAAAACCAGGCACACAGAGCAGGGTGCGGCACTGACCAGGAATGCAACTCCAGCCTGGGAGATAATGGCAAGAATTGACTTTATTTGTTTGTTCATTTATTTTATTTCTTACCCACCACTCTTGGCACACCGGCTCATGGCAGGTTACAACATAAAATTCCCACAACAACAAACCCCATTAAAATAAAATAGAATAATACAAAAAACCAGCATGTTGGAAAAACAATTCTTCCCCATAACGGGACACCTGCCACTGGGCAGCAGAGGGCTATGTCATAACATGGCACATGATGCTTGCCCAACTTTAAGGACCCCTTCCAGGGGACCATATCACTGCAGTTGTGGATAGGGCTTGTCTAGGTAAGACCCGTGAAACCTGTGGGTGAGTTTAGGAGCAGAGACATCCTCTGCGTCCACCCGTTTGTTAGCAGAATCAGGAAACCCCTTTCATGAGACGAAATACTGCAAGCACACCCTATGCACCCTCAAATCCAAAACAGCAGAGAGTTCAAAAATGAAGGCATTTATGTACATTGAAAAAAATAGTGTTATTCCAGCGAAGTGGCATGATGCTAAAAATTATCACGCCTCTGGCCATTCTTCACCTTCTGGCTCTTTTGCTTTCGTCTGCTGCCTTCTCATGCTTCTTGCACTCTGCATGCCTGCTTGAAATGGTGGAAGGGAGCAACGTGCTTTACACACAACTCTCTTCCGCCTATCAATCAAGCCAGGCAGCCAATCACCTATTGCAAGGTTTTAAAGAACCCGCAATGCCAGTTAATGTTTTTTAAGTAAAATTTCTCCATTGAAATGCCTCTAATCATAGATGCCTCGTGCTTCTTATAATGCCACCCCTTATGGAACCATGAGCTTTGAATCTTTTAAAATTTAATCTCATTCCCGATTTTAGGGAGGTGGACTTTAGAGAAGCATGCTTTGTGTTTTAACTAGGGGGGGGGGAGGTTTTTTTCTTCTTTGCCTGCCTGATTGAACACCTGTTGCTCCATGCAGTTTGCTTTAAAAAAATGTTCCTGGGAGAAGGGAGAGGGAGGCGGGTGCGAGATAGTGCTACTTCGGCTCCACACATTTCCTTTGTGTGTGGCTTGCTGTTTGTTCTCCCGTGGCTCATGCTTTTAAAGGTGGGAAATCCACTTTATGCGATTCCTCAGCTACCGCTTTAAAATGGAGGATATAGCTACTGGTTTGCTGCTTGGACACTGGATGCTAGCGACGTTGTGCAAAACACAAAAAATATGATGTCTGCATAAGGTGAGCATTTCACTATATTTATCAGACGCGGAATGACCCTGAGTATCTTCCCCCACCATGATGGGCAGGGGAGGCGGAGCAGTCAGATGCCACTTGTCAGATGATGGGGCTTTCTTTAAGAGGCTGATGTAGAACATGGAGTGAACCTTGTGGAAAGAGAAGAGCAAGTCCATCCAGACAGCCACCTCATGGACCATTTCTAGAATCGTAAACAGGCCCACATAACGATAACTGAGTTTTTTACTGGGATACCAGTTCTTCAGATGCTTGGTGGAGATAAACACCATGTCCCCTGCCTTAAACTCAGGACCAGGAGTTGGTTCTGGTCTGACCATTTATTGTAAGAGGCCTTAGGCTCCTAAAGAGATTCAACCACTCCCTCCCATGACTCTCAAACTTTGACTGCCCACTTGTCCACACCAGGGGCAACACTGTCAGGGTCCACAGGTGGGAGTCCCAGTGTGGGGAACAGCCACAGTGTGTAACCAAAGATCACCTCAAAGGGGGAAAGGCCAATGCTCTAGTGGGGGGGGGCAATGTTGTACGCATACTCTGCCAAAGGGAGAATGGAGACCGAATCATCCTGAATCATCCTGCTGGTAGTTGATAAAGCAGGAAAGGTACTGTACCAAAATTTGATTTATGATTCAATCTGTCCATTGGTGTAAGGGTGGTAATCAGTAAGGAATTCAGCCCCTCCCCCTCACAAACCTTTTTCTGTTGCCACTAACAGCAGCAGTACAGAGATAGACGAGTGGCTGCAGGATGGTCGTTACCCAAAATGGTTCCCATGAGGGGTAATTATGGAGAATTTGAATATATATAGCAAGAGGCTGGGTAACTGCAAGATGGTATACCTGAGAGACCGTCTCTCCACCTATACCCCCCCAAAAGCATTGTGCTCCACCACTGCTAACTGGCTGGTGATCCCTGGCCCCAAACAAGCATGCAGGTCCTCAACGAGGGCCACAGCTTTTTCTATCCTGGCCCCCACCTGGTGAAACAAGCTCCCTGAAGAGATCAGGGCCCTGCCTGAAATCCCACAATTTTGCAGGGCCTGCAAAAGGGAGCTCCTCCAGTAGGCATTGGCCTGAGACCGACCAAACCCAATCAACATCCATAGATTCCCCCCCCCCCCCAAGGCATCCATGCCCTGAACCAGTATGACCTCTCTGGGGGCCTAGTTATTATTCCTGTTATATTGTTGTCAAGATTCAAGTCCACTATTAGATTACTGTTGATGTTATTTATGACTATGTTGTATGTTAGATCGTTCCATGTATCTCCCCGCGATGTTGTATGTAAACCTTCTTGAGCTGTATGATAGGGCAGCATAAAAATATAATAAAATAAATAACAATATTTTCGACCAATGTTTATGGGGACCTTTTCCCAGGGAGAAACCATTTTTAAATAATGATGACAATTTAGCTTACACTCAAGATTTGGGGAAAATCTGAAGAAACATGAGGAAATGGCTGAGAAACTCAATTGACTTTTGTGTTCTCTTTTGCTTTTGTGTTCTCTGTGGAAAATGTAGGGCAAATACCCATGCCACAGCTCCTATTTTCAGGAAGTCTGAAGAACTAGGCTAGATAGAGATGATCAGAAATTAAATTCTAAACTTTCTGGAAAAATAAAAAACCCAGTAAGTCTCCAGGTCCTGATATTATATAAACCAAGAGTTCTTAAGGAACTCTGATGTGAGATAGTTGATCTACTGACCTGTATATCAAACCTATCACTAACTTCAGAGACTACCAGAATACAGAAGAGTAGCAAATGTGACACCAGTTTTTAAGAAGGGACCCAGAGGAGAATCAGGAAATTACAGGCCAGTCAGTATATCATCTGTCCCAGGCAAATTAATACAATCTGTAATTAAATGTTAAGCACATAGAGGAACAAAGCCTGCTAAGGGAAAATCAGGACGACTTCTACAAGATCCTGCCTCACCAAACCTTTGGAGTTCTTTGAAAAAGTCAACAAGCAGGTAGACAATGGTGACCCAGTGGAAATCATATTCTTGGATTTTCAAGAGACTTTTGATAAGGTACCTCACCAAAGGCATCTGAGTAAATGTAGCAGTCATAAGATGGGTTCTCTTTTGGGTTAAAAACTGGTTAATAAAATAACAGGAAGCAAAGAGTAGGAATCAATGGACAGTTCTCACAAGGGAGAAAACTACTCCTCTGAATGCCAGAGGCAGGAGGCAACATCGGAGGAAAGCTTTGGCCTGTGTGCTCTGTTGTTGGCCATCCAGAGGGTTCTTCGTATGTTCTTAAGTCTATTATGCTATTATGATACCTATACTGGCTATAATATACATTCAGGGTCTCTTCCATGTTCACCTGCATTAACAGCATGGATCTGCAGCATAAAACAGAGAGCCTCAATTGATCTTTGTGATAAAAATGTGAAAATTGAAAATGGAACTTGTTGCTGAGCCAGGTTAGGAGTCTTTAAGGAAAGGGAGAAGAGAATACAAGATGATTAAAATGGACTTTCTGAAGAATGGAGATAGCATATAAGACATATACATGTGCAAACCAAACTATGAGGTTAGTGTTCTGCTGCTTCAGACCAACATGGCTACTCACATGACTCTATCTTCAATAGTCCATTGGGAATCAATATGCAATGCAGGCTCTATTTAACGGTTTATTTAAGACTAGTAAGCAAGTCCGCTGTAACTAATACAGCGGGCTCTCTTGGCCGGCGGCCTGATGCTGCGAGAGGCGCTTTGCACCTTTCACCGCGTCAGGCTGCCGGGCAGGGAGCTCCGCGCGACTGCCGGGGGCTCCCTGGGTCGGCAGACTGACGTGTCGGGAGGCGCGAAGCTTTGCGTCTGCTGATTGGCCTGGCCGATGGTCTGTCCGGAGGAAGGGGCCAATCAGTCCCCTTCCTCATCACGGACTAAGCCCACCCTAACTCCTCCCACTAAGCGCTTAGCACTTTATTTAGTCCGCTGCATGTTAAGGATAGTTAGGTTTCACTGGCCCTAGTCAAGATTATACCACCAAGCTGGGGACACTGTGAAGTGTGAACTAAGTTATGAAACCTTAAGGAAGGTTTCTACATGAGCCCCAATTCAAAGATATGCGTTCAGTTCAGGTCTTCCTTTCAGAAATGTATTTATATTTATATACCACTCCTTCTCTACGGTGAGAAGCCAGGTCAAAAGCATAACTGAAAGCCAGGCTTAACAGTTGTTATTGATTAGGCCAATGAGGAAGACAGTATTCAATCTGTGTGAACAAAAAACAAAACAAAATGGCATCAGTAGAGTGAGACCTCATTGGCAGTTCATTGTGTTATTCTGTACAGTCTGGAGTGTGTTGCTCTTAACCTTCCAATCCAGTTTCATTGTCCTGTTTATTTTCTTCCTTTCTATCGCATTTTTATGTTGCCTTCTGTGTTATAGTGTACTTAATTGTTTTTAATTATGTAATCACTTTTAGTCTCGGTAAGAAAAAGTTTGTGTACACCGTTTTTCACTAATCAAAGGAGTCCCAAAGGGGCTTACACTGTTACCTTTCTCTCCCCACAACAGACACTCTGTGAGGTAGGTGGGGCTGAGAGCGCTCCAAGAGAACTGTGACTGGCTTGTCAACCAGCTGGCTACATATGGAAGAGCAGAGAATCAAAAGGAAACCAGATTAGAAGCTGCCACTCTTTAACCACTACACCACACTGCCTCTCAATACAAATTTAAGAAATATGTTTATTTATTTTATTTATATACTGAATTTATTTATTTTATTTATATACTGCCCTGAGCCTCAGGGGAGGGTGGTATATAAATATAATAAATACATTCTGTAGATGAGAGAAGAACAAGCAGACAAATCACTGAGCTCTTAAACCAAAAATAAACCAGAACACAGAGAAAGATTTAATATTTCCATAGTGCAATGTGAAATCGAGGGACATTTTTTGAGTGCATTGACATGAGAAACTGATTATGCCAGCTGGAAGCACCAAAGCAAAAGGTGGCCATAACCCCAAGTTACCCACCAAAACAGCTGTTTGCAGCCTCTGAACTAGGGTTGGGTGCTTTGGTGTCCAAAGTGGCCGCTCGCACCCGAAGCAGCCAGCGCCGCATTGCGGGGGGGGGGAGGTGCGGGCATCGATGCGCTGGTTGTTGTACACACACAGGCGCCAAGCTATGCATGTGCATGTGTGCGCTGTTCAGTGCGTCCCCCTGCGACGCAGTGCTGGCTGCTTTGGGCGCAAGCGGCCACTTTGGACGCCGAAGCACCCAACCCTACTCTGAACCACAGTATATAGAAATTTGTTTCTCCTACCAAGAGAAAGAAAATGGAAATAACAAAATATATTGAAGTAAGGAATATTGAGATAAAAGACAAAAGCCAACACCGTGCTTAACTTGCATTTAATTAATCTAGGAGAGCCACAGAAGAAGGGACACTCCAGAGCTTTCCCCCCAAAGAAATATAAAAATGAGAAACAGAAGAGAACTAATCTGGAAATGTTTTAATTTTACATTGCAAAATTTGACAAACAGTTCCTTAAAAGTAAAAACTAAAACCAGTCATCTAGCTGCTTGTCCACAGAGGAAGGCCCAGCCAACCAGCTCCCAGCATGCAATGCGACTGCTGTCTCCAGACCCCATAACTGGCGGCATCATCCAGCAGGGAAGCTGGATCGTAAAGCCTTTTGGGGAATAACAGCAACCCTCATACTTGATACTGGTTGCTCCACATGCTTCCTCTGCATCATTGGTGCAGCAAGGATGCTCCGATTCCCCTACAAACATATCTAACAAAGAGGAGGCAAGAAGAGGCTTATTGGACTCCATCCAGGCTGCTGTTTTTGTTTAAACCTTTAGGGGCTTTAGGCAGATACTGATAAACCAGGGCTTGTGGGTGGGGGATGAGAAACAGTTCAGTCGGGAGGATTAAATCTTGGCAACAAGAAGCAACATGGATCCAAATCTCAGTAAATCAAGTTGCAAATGTGGGCAAGAAGCATCTGTACGGAAAGCAGGCAGGCAGGCAGGCAGGGCAGGGCAATGCAGAAACCTGCACAAGCCTGTGTACTCTCCACTTATATGCAGGAAGTATGTAACATTTTGACCCAGCCTTTGCTAAGAATTACATACTATGTGAGGCACCCAACTAACGCCCCCTTCCATCATTGTCTGGCAGCCAACACAGCAGAAGCAATCCCTCTACAGGGAAAAGTGATACCTATATTGGTATCTACCTGCCACCCCATATGAGAATATTGCTCTAATGATGAATTTTGGTTTAAAAATGAACAAAATAAGAGGCAACTTCATCTGACAGAATCTCCCCACCCCTGCAATGCAGTATTTCCCCTATATTTAAAATCAAAGCTAAATTAAAATTGTGAGCCTCTAGCAAAGTAACAAAGCAATAAATAGATCTAGTATATTTCAAATGAAAAATAACAAGTTACAAAAAAGCCTCATTGGAATTAACCTCCAGATATTGCTACAAACTGACTCTTCACGGACAGAATCGTGTCTCCAAAATCAGTTGCAGCCTTCCTCCACGCTCACTGGGCTTGGTTAGTTTAATTTATCCTTTGGAATACTGCTAGACAACAATACAATACAAGACAACACACAGCACAAGTAGGGGGGGGGAAGAGTCTGCTCCTAAGAGGATGTTTTTTCATGTCATTTGTTGCCATCAATGCAGGTCCGTGCAACAGCAATGGAAAGTGAGAAAGATGGAAAGGTGCACTGGTCAGTAGGACGTCCAGGACTTGGTTGCAGAGCAGATGGCAGGGTGGATTACTACAAGAGTTTCTTAAGAGCATGAGACAGGTTAGCTTTGAATTCTCTCTGCCAATGACAGTAGAGTTTCTGAAGTGTCTAGCCCTCTCGAACACTGTCCCGAGGCTCTGCTAGTGAACTGTGGATGATCCCAATAATTGACTCAACACCCTCTCCCTCCAGGAAGGTGCGGTGGTCCCCTTCAACAACATGGACAAATACTTTCCCATCACAGACCTGCAGAAGGCAGAGCGGGCATGAGAGAAGAGACAGACAGAACATTAATATTAAATGCAAAATCTAGTTTCATATCCTTTCTGTTTTTCCATCCAAAAGTCATGATCACCAGATAAGGAGGTAATACAGTCCTTTTAGCTTCTGCTTCCTCCTTTACTTTCCAATACTACTCTCTAAATCAATTCCAACTGAAAACAACACGGCAAAACTAGGCCTGTTTTCCACACTCAAAATTAATAGAACCATTTCCATAATTTAGAATCATAAAGCTGGAAGGGGCCATGTAGGCTGTCTAGCCCAATTCCCCGCTCAATGCCGGATCAGCCTAAAGCATCCAGGATAAGTAGCCGCTGTTTGAAGACTGCCAAATGAGAGGGAGATTATTACCTCCTTAGGCAGTTGGTTCCTCTGCTGAGTTACTTTCACTGTGAACAAATTTTTTCCATGATATTGGCTAGATATCAGGAGAAAAATTTTGATAGTCACTGTAGTTCAGCAGTGAACTACACTGGCAAACTAGACCTCGTACTGCTGCTGCTTCTCAACAGGCCAGGGAAAACACTTGCAGAATTGGCCGGGGCAGACAGCCTGTGCAACTTATGAGGATGACTAGTAGTGAGTGAAGAACTACATTCATAAGATTGTTGGACTTTCATCTGTTAAGAAGAGTTCCTTCTTGGACTAACCTCTGAAAGCTTGTAGTCTTCCCCGAGTCCTTCTCCATACTCGCTGTGGGTCTTAGCCTTCAGTAGCACCACACTGCCATGATATTTGCTGACTGGGACATACTCATCTCCTGCCTTCAGTTTATAGTAAAAAGCAGCAGCAGCAAAGGTAAGCCCCTCACGACTGATGTCTTTATAGCTCTGAGTTATCAGGTCCACGGTAGCATTTACACGAGCTTCCAGATCAGGTAGGGGCAGAAGAACCTCCAGCAACTGCAAATGATACAAAGAGAAAAAAGCTTCACTACAAGTTCAAGTGCAGTTTTTAGACAGAAACTGTTGTGAGCAAGAGAGTGCTACCTTATTGTATTCCATGCCAATAAACTGCTGAACAAAGGCACACAGTGCTTCGGTCTCCGTTTCGGCCTCATTTCCTGGGGTTAGCTTGGCCCTGTAGCTCTGAAGGAGAGGATGGACCATAAGGTTACTCCCACTGACTGAATTTTAGACATAGGACAGACGTCTTAGCTCCACAACTGGGAGTACTAACAAACCAGCACTACCACTGGAAATGCAAAACAACAACAAAAAACAACCCCCCAAAAACAAAAAAACAAACACACACAACAAAACAAAACAAAAAACCCACCCCAAAACAAAACACTAATACAGAAGGTTTTGAAAGAAATAGTTGGTTGCCTTGATTTGGCACAGAACACAAATGTGTAAAACAGGCACACTGTTCTGTGAATGAAAAATTATGCTGGACATTTTTGTTGAAACCTAATTTACATGGCAGAAATTGGTTGTACAGCAGAAGCATGCAACTTACAGGTTGCCTGTCCTTTGCACATGGAATAACATATGTGTGTGCATGCATTTCAATCTTGCAGGTTGCACATTACTCTCATATGGAAATGCTGACATTTTGAAATAGTTTGAGTCACCTTAAATCTGCCTTACCTGAGTGTGTGCTGCTACATAGGAGTGTGAACCATCAAACAGGAAGAGGCTGTTGAGTGAATGGGAAGGATTCTGTTGGGCTTGGAGCTGACAACATATTTCAAAGGCTACACAGGCACCAAAGGAGTATCCAGAAATCCGATAGGGGCCTTCTGGCTGCACCTGCTTTATACAGTCAATATAGTAGGATGCCAGGCTTTGAATACTGTCCAGAGGAGCATCTAGGGAGAGGAAGCAAGGAGCAAAAATTAGAGGAAATGTCTAGCTATGATGCTCATGACCAACAAGTCTAGAATTCAAGTTCTGCTACCACAACCTCCAAAATACAGAATGGAAATAATATATCTATAATTGTGAAATAGCTTCTATTTTCAAAAATCTGTAGAATTTGATTTTTTTTGTCAAGATTAACACTTGGTGGACAAGATGGGGCATTGCATAATGCATATCCTTGAAATGCTTGAATCCTCATTAGCCATCTCCCACACTGATTATCTTTTATAAAATGAAGGGTGCTAAACATCTGTGCTATTTAAAAGTTTTGGGATTTGAAACAAAATCTACACTAGATTTTTTTTCTAGCACCAGAATTCTTAGCTCTATAAATAACTGCACAGTAGCTGCCATGAGAGTTTCTAAAGATGCCCATGGAGGACTAAGCAAGGTAGAAAGAACCCACATTTTGTTGTGATGTACCTATAATATTATTTAAGAGTAATGGACTGTTTGGAAACTTGTACTGTATAAAATGGGTATTTCAAGCTTTCTAGCAGGTGTAGGTTTTCAAAAAGATTTATGAAAAAAGAGAAACATTTATAGCCAACAACATGTGGGAAAATGACCAGTTTTAAAAGAGAAGAGGTCAACTCTTCCTATGGCTCACGTTGTTTGCAGGGGGCACCTGGAGATCTCCCACAATTACAGCTTATCTCCAGATGACCACTTTCCCCTGCAGAAAGTGGCTGCTTTGGAGGCTGGGCTTTATGGCATCATGCCCCATTGAAGTTTCTCCCCACCCAAATTTTGTCCTCCCCACACTCTAATTCCAAATCTCCAGATACTTCCCCAACTTGGAGCTGGTTTGTGCCAGCCTCTCCCTTGGTTCTTACGTCTGTACATAACACTGCTGATATTTTTCATCCTGAGCCTCCGGGGAGGGCGGTATATAAATTAAAATAAATAATAAATACTAAATTAACTAATGTTTGGGGCGGGGGAGGGGGGGAGCTTGTCCTTAAGGGACTTTTGTGCTCCAGCAGTGAATTACTACCACATACCTTTCCTTCAGGCTTAGATTCTTTCCTTGTGTATGTATTTATATCTATATATCTATATATCTATATATCTATATATCCATATATCTATATATCCATATATCTATATATCCATATATCTAAATCTAAATCTATATATACTGTGGATTAGAACTATGCAATAAACATAGAAACAACTACCTTTTGTGCACTGAAGGCCATAGCTGGGTATACAGAGCTTTGAAGCAAGTGTGTTGAAAACGGTCAGAGATCCTTCTATCGGGTGGATGAGGAACAGAGGAGACTCTGAGCTCTGTACCTCATTGAGTCGCACAACAGTTGGTCCTTCTGGATTAACCAACAGGGTTTTCAAGTCCAACTGGGGCTGCTCAGCCTGATTACCTTTTGTTTCAAGTGTCAATGCTAAAACACAAAAATAGTCATAAGACAGAAACAGTTAATGCAGTTTTCTGGGTAGAAGAACTAGCCAGTCCTGACCTGCCTGATCTTGGAAGCTAAGCAGGGTCAGCCCAAATTAGTAATTGGATGGGAGACGACCAAGGAATACCTGGGCTGTGACACAGAGGAAGGCAATGGCAAACCATCTTGGAGTATCATTTGCCTTGAAAACCCTACAGGGGCTGCCATAAATCAGCTCTGTGAACTGATGGTTAAAAAAAGCTAGTTTAGGACTTGCCTTACTATACTGTATTGGAAAGCAGTAACTTCTGGGCAAATAACCTTTAGAACCTAAGAGAGAACTTCCTGGTGCATTATGATGCAAAAAGTTAAAGAAAACACAGGACATGTAATTCCTTAGAAAAATTTGGCAATGTCGAAACTATTGCCTTGACTACCACAAAGGAGGTTTAGGGTGGGGTTTGGGTGCAGAGTGTGGGAATGAGCACAGAGAAAGAAACATTGCAGTAATAGAAATCTCATGATTTCCAGTTTCATCTGGAATATCCAGCAATCACTGCCTGATGTCCTGATCTCCTTGCTGGATTGGGCCGGTTCCAATTCCAGCAGCAGTAAATGTATAAAGAAAAAGTGTGATACAACATAGTAATCGGTAGTGCATTCTGCTAACCTCTTGGGGCAAGGAAGATTGTCATGCACTATTGACGCCCATGAAGCCCTGTACAAAATTCAATATCAACTTTGCTGCACCTGTTTCTTATCTATTACAAGGACCCATGACACCTGCACATGTCAGTCCCTACCTCCTCTGACAGATTTGCTTCACTACTTAGATTTCCCCCCTCTGTGCTAGAAGCAAGCTGCTCGTACAACAGAAGTAAGCCATTTCTGCCAGTCATCACCACCCATTCTTTTGTGTCACAAATGTGGAATTCGAATGGCTAGGCACACTTACCATCTGTGGCCCCGGGCTTGGAAGAAAGTTCTCGCAGTTTGTTAATAGTAAGCAATCTAACATCTCTCATTGTCATAACAATATCATAGTCTCTTTCCAGAGTCTGACGTATTTCCACACCCATTAAGGAATCCAAACCCAGATCAGCCAGTGAGGTGTCAGCATTCAGGCTGTTCACATCGCGAACACCTGAAGAAAAGAAATATAATAAACTTTATAAAACCCTTTAGGCAGTTTTTTCCTAACAGGTTTCCTTCCATTGCTCTCAAGGCATCATTTAGGATGAGGCATATCTCCACACATTTGTTTTAATCATCTTTAGTACAATACAGCAGGCCATGGGAAAATTGTTTTGGGCCAAATTTCTGAATGCTTACTTAACATTTTTAAAATTATGTATACAAACATTTGTTTAACTGCACATGAGCAGGCCCCAGTTTAAAAGTATGTATTAAGGCTCACTGAAAGCATCATAATTAAGATAAGATACAACCCCAAAAGAAAGCGGAATAAGATATAGAAAGATCACAAAGACTATATAACCTGTTCTCCTGTGCAACGAATGCATGGTATGACAGAGACAGTACATATGCTCTTACTTTACAAATCTTATTTCTAACAAAAAAGAACCAGTTGTCTCTTATCTGTGACCAGTCAAAAAAAGAGAAGGGGTAAAAAGAACAGGCAACAACAAAAAAATCATCTAGTCCCACTGAAGAAGAAGAAGAGTTGGTTCTTATATGCCGCTTTTCTCTACCCGAAGGAGGCTCAAAGCAGTTTACAGTCTCCTTCCCCTTCCTCTCCCCACAACAGACAACCTGTGAGGTGGGTGAGGCTGAGAGAGCCCTGATATTCCTGCTCGGTCAGAACAATTTTATCAGTGTGGCGAGCCCAAGGTCACCCAGCTGGCTGCATGTGGGGGAGTGCAGAATCGAACCCGACTCACCAGATTAGAAGTCCGCACTCCTAACCACCACACCAAACTGAGTGAAAAAATCATAAAGAACATAGATGGAAAACATGTGAAAAGGACAATCAGTTAATTAGAAGAAGCCAAGTGATACTATTTGGTCAATTAAAAGCTTTCACTTGTCGCACTATTGCAACAACTGTCCTTATTCCTATTCCACAGCCAGATCTTCTTTCCCTTTCTGATCTCCACCCCAAAAGTTCTAGGCCTATTCTTATCCTCTGGTGGTAATCTTTAATGGCAGTGTTCTCTTCCTTCTCCCCAGCCTGTTTCTGCCTTGACCAGTTGAGCGGCAGTTAATATGACCCATCTTCTTCTGTGTTTCGAAGATGGAAGGAGGAAAGAGGTTCACACCGTTAACACCTCTCAAGACAATACTGCATACGCCTACAACATCATCTTCTCCTACATCTAATCCTGCTTGCTGCACCCAGTTTTCTTCACTTGCCATTTGGCACCATCTTCCATACTAACACCTGTGCCTGGCATTTTTTCAAGTGCTTTGTACTTCTGGGAAGTGATCAATAAGCAAGAGATTTCTAAAGGTAAAGGTATCCCCTGTGCAAGCAACGAGTCATGTCTGACCCTTGGGGTGGCGCCCTCTAGCATTTTCTTGGCAGACTCAATACCAGTGCCTTCCCCAGTCATTACCATTTACCCCCCAGCAAGCTGGGTACTCATTTTACCGACCTCGGAAGGATGGAAGGCTAAGTCAACCTTGAGCCATGTCTACTTAGATTATTATTAGGAAAAGAGGCAAAATTATGTCAAGACACAAGATGCACAGCAAACAGTATAAAGTAGTTATGGAGTAACAGCAAAAAGTGGAATAAACACAAGAAGAGAGTTTCAGGATTCGACCAGTGGCCCCTCTAGTCCAGCATCCCATTTAACACAATGGCAACCATGAGGCCCACAAGCAGGAATACAGAGGTCAAAACTTTCCCTGTTGTTATTTCCAGACAACTGGTGTTCAGAAGAATATGCATCAGGGCACGGAAGTTGCAGATAGCTGCCATAGCTAATACTCACTGATCAACTAATTCTCTGTGAATTTGTTTACATCACTTTTAAAGCCATCTAAGCTAGCAATCATCACCATACCAGCAAGTTCTACAAGTAAATTATTAATTGTGTGAAGTAGTACCTTCTTTAATCCAAAGAATGATGGGTACAACTGCACCCAACGGGTAATTTATTAGATTTAAACAAACTTTTAAAAAGAAAAAGACTGATTGCTTAACGTAGCTTGCTCGCTGTTTCTTGTTTTTAAAACACAGTATCTGTCTTTAAAGAATGGGTACAAATCTGCATAGTACGTGAACATACAGGAATTATCAATAGCTTTCCTCTTTGGAACGGTCAGGGTCCTTGCTGGTATTCCACAGGCTTGACAAGTGGAAGCCATTATAGCAGAATGCTCTGTATTTTAAATGTACGGTGTGAGATTTATTCACAGACATAAAAAGGAATTTAGGGTCATCATCAGACTGTCACAGTGTAGTGTAATGAACATGGTACAATAAATGCTCCCTGATCTGCATAGAGTAGCAGTCATTCTGAGCAGAATCCAGTGCAAATACATGGGGTAGCTGAGCCTCTTTACTCATGTTCCTTCTAATAGCTGTTGACTCAAAATGCTACAGATTCCTAATAAAGACTTCACATCTTTAATATAGCTAGTTAGCCACACAGACACTTACCTAGAATGTGTGCAACAGCTTCCACAAGGTCCCTCTGGCTACCCCCATCGCTTCTTGACAACACTTTCTCTGCCAGGACAAAACTAGACATGACAGGATGAGGCTGGTTGAGGAAGTGATCCAGTACTTCCAAACATGAGCTGATCCTCTGGGGCAGAGTTCCACCAACCACAATATCATTACTGCCCATTGTTTCCAAGACAACACCTACATCACCAATAGCGCCCCACTGTATAGCCAAGCCTAAGAGAGGAGAGAATGCATGGAGGCTGTTAATACAGTATATGGCAGTAGAAAGAGGGTTTCATTGGGAAACAAAAAGAGCACAGTACAAATACATTACTCGTTTTGAACTCAAAGACTTTGTGGTGCAAACAAGGTGGCAGGAAGCATGGGATTAAGCCTAAGTAAATTTATTTTCATTCATTTCTTTGGAAAATCGAGTCGCCCTATGGCTGGAAGGATTGCGCCATTACCTGGAAGCCCATCGTTTCGTCGCTGTTCACAGATGCGCTCCATGGTAGAGTTGGCAAAACCGTAGTTGGTCTGCCCTGCGTTTCCTCTTCCGCAGCTTACTGAAGAGAAAGCTACAAAGTAGTCCAATTCTGGGCACTTCTGACGAGTTACCCTAGAACAGAACATCACAGGGGAAAATCATTTGTTAACTTGTTTTGCTCAGTGCTGATGAAGGCAGGCTTGGTTCTGAAAACAGCAGCTTATATTCATGCTTCACATTGCACTTACTGGTCCAAATTAAGTGTGCCGGTGTACTTCGGCTTGTTAACTTCCTGGAAAAGCTCTGGAGTCTGATTTTCCAACATGGCATCTTTCAAGACCTGTAGGAAACAATTTGCCCCCATAAATTATCACCTAGTCAGGTCAGAACACGTATCTTACTTCAATTTTAAACAATGCGGGAAAAATTTCAACTGAACTATGGCCTAACAGTGCAGTCCTAAACTGAGTTATATCCTCTAAGTTCACTGAAGTCAATGAAATTCAGACGATCACTGATTAAGGCGAAGCTGTAAGAAATCTAGCTACCATTTTAATATGAATTACATGCTGAGAACTACACGTGTTCCAATTATTCATTAAGATTAATAAAACAATCTCCTCAAAGCCTGCTACAAACCTCTTCCCTCCATTCCCCAGATGTTCTGTTGACCGCAAGGTCTAGGGTAGAACTCATTTGATGGGTACTACTTCGTTGTGTTTGACACACGGACTGTTAAGATATAACAACCCGTTCCCTCTTCCCCTTTTACAAATGCTGCTGCCCAAGGATCATTAAAAGACCTGAGCAGAAAGCGCAACTTCCACTTTCTATGCAGTTCTGAACAAAGTGCTGAAGAAAGTGAATTCAGCAATCTCTAGTTAACATGATCCATGTCAATAATGGAGGAAACCACAACAGCCATCTTTGCTCACTCACCATAGCCAAGTTGAAAACGCCCCCAACTGGTCCAAGCTGAGAAGCTTCTTGTATTAAAGCTTGTGCCCCCTTAAGAGTCACAACATCAGTGGTTGACACCAGAACTTCGACTCCCAACTGCTTCCATTCTTGAACTCGTTTAGCCTGATAACCTGCAATGAGCCTAAAATCAGACTGTGGATGTACCTGTCATGATGAACTTTCTGCTCTCCCCTCCCTTTCCTTTTTCTTTAATGGTGATAAGAAAGATCTAAAAAAATAAATCTTTCCAGGCAACTGTCCACTCTCAGTATTTGGCAGTGAACAAAACCTTATTTGGTTGGGGCCACTGATTACAAACATCTGTATTGGCTTCCTCCTGTGAGCATCTCTCCTGGATGTCAGTAATTAAGCCAGGCTTTCTCAACCAGGGTTTCATGAAACCCTGGGATTTATTGACCTTCCAGGGTTTCCCAAATGGGTGGGAGTTAAATAATTTAAAAAATATATTTAAAAAAACTGTTAAACGTGTATCAGGTGATATGACCATATATAGTCATGTTAACCAGCCCATCCCCTCCCAAAATGGCCAATGATGGGCCTGGAGGGGGAGGGGCCTCAGGTGGGCATGTTCACAGCTATGCTTCTTAAGCATATTCTGCATGATTGTGTCACTCCTGGAGTTCCCCAAAGCCATAATAATGTTCCAAGGATTTCTCAACAGTAAAAAAGTTGAGAAAGGCTACATTATGGATTGGATTGGCAACGGCTAGATACTGTTGGAGATAGAATTTTAAGGAATTGTTTCAAACTGGTTATTCTGGTAATTAACTATTTGATAGTATAATTGTTTTATCTTGCAATTTCATTTTATGTTGGCTTGCTGGGAGGGGCAGCATAAGGTAAAGGTAAAGGTATCCCCTGTGCAAGCACCGAGTCATGTCTGACCCTTGGGGTGATGCCCTCCAGCGTTTTCATGGCATACTCAATACGGGGTGGTTTGCCAGTGCCTTCCCCAGTCATGACCGTTTACCCCCCAGCAAGCTGGGTACTCATTTTGCCGACCTCGGAAGGATGGAAGGCTGAGTTGACCTTGAGCTGGCTGCCGAGTTTGAACTCCCAGCCTCATGGGCAGAGCTTCAGACAGCATGTCGGCTGCCTTACCACCCTGCGCCACAAGAGGCTCTGCGCCACAATAAATGCAATAAATAAATAAATAAACAAATAAACAAACAAACAAATAAATAAACATTTAAACAAATGTAGCAGGAATTTATTTGGTGGCTACCAAGTTTGCTGCTACAAAGGGAAGAAATTGGCCCCTTTCTTCAGCAGAGCAGTGCTTGTGGAAGAAGGAACGATTTCAATTCCTTGTTCTTCCTTGCTTCCCAAGGATCCCATGATGCAAGGACTGATCTTTCCAGGGATTAGGAAAAGCTGTGGCCATGAAGAGTAATGTGGGGAAGTTATACTTTCTGCATAAGGAGTGGTAAGATGCTGCCCACTATACATTTTCCTGGCCAGTATCTTAACCACCGCCCCTTTCCTTAAAAATCTGATTAACTTATTGAGAAGTGAATATGTGCCATTACTCCATCACTTCGACAGCTGGTTAATTTTCTTTAGTAGATGCCAAACTTACTATTCTATTTCAAGTTTTCCCCACCTTAACTTAGATAGAATTCAGTTTTGACTGAGAAAAAAAAATTAAAACCTGAACCCGCAATTCTGAGGCACAACTAGGGGCACCATCTCATCAGAACGTAAATTTCGTGACAAGGACTACACTTAAAGTTGCAGTGAGGGAGAAAATTCAAACATTTAATAATTCCCTCTGCAATTTTGCCAGCTGAAACAAATCCCCAGTCAGGCTACTAGTACTATGTGTGTGGAAAGACCAGCACTGGAGGAGATTGACTTTGATCAGTGATACTGCACATGTGCATACATGCGGGTGTGTGTGTGTGTAGAGTTACACCCCTACACAATATCCCGGAGTCCTCAAGACTGTGATTTAAGAAGTGATAAGCAGATTTGTTCACAGACACTCCCCACCCGCAGGTCCACTACAGTTTGGCCCCCATTCTACATTCAGCTTACCAGTTCGAATGCCGGAACGAGACGTCAGCACGAGCTTTTTTACTCCTCTTTCAACCAACCACTGAGCCAGTTCGAGTCCAAATCCTCCAAGGCCTCCTGTGATGATATATGATTTATTTGGTGGGCAAGATGTTCGAGAGATGGCTGACAGCTGTGTTGGCTTTGCAGGCGATTTACTTTCTTCTTTGTTGACCTAAAAATAAATAATAGTACAGAGAACTTACTAAGTCAGGTATCACTTAAACTTAAAACACACACTGTGTTTATACAGCAGTGAGAAATGTGTGTGTGTTAAGTGTTGTCAAGTCACTTCTGACTTATGGTGAGCTTTATGAATCAATGTCTTCCAAAATGTTCTATCCTAACATTACTCCTAACCAAGTAACTGGTTATGCAGCTGGAAGTGATGTCATTGGGTTGCAAGATGCAGGTTTGGAGAATCTCTGCCACCCCCATCCTCTGCACCGCCTGATACTGGGACCAAAATGCCAGGACACAGCAGCAGGCAGGAGCGAGCCCCGGTCCCCACCCACCCGCAAGCCACAAAACAGTCTAACGGCCTGCTCTGGCTGGCCAGGGTAGACCCCTCTCCCTTTAACCCAGCCACCCAGAGTAAAAAACCCCAACTAAACACCCTCCACCCACCCAACCTCAAGAGGACCCCAGCTTCCACCAACAGGTCAAACACAATAGAGGAGCCTCAGCCAACAAAATTTTATATTAAAATCAAGTATTGATGCTCATCTGTTTTGCAACTATTGTGCCTTGAAGCTGCTCAAACACAGCTTTTGGTGGTTTGTGCACTGATTTCCTGTCGTTTCCAGTTAAAACAATGCTGCATGTTTTCTCCAGGTTTCAGTAGACTGTGCCCAACAAGAGCAGCAGGAACTTAAATCTTTTCCTCCCCCTCGCTTGGAAATGCAGGCATTACTTTGACTGTTCATAATTGTTCCATGCAATTCATACAAACAGCATGTTTGAATAATAAATACAATCTAAAGGTCAGTCAGTCATACCTTAATCAAGACTTTGCCAATGTGTTTTCCTTGTGCCATATATCTGAAGGCAGCTTCGACCTCTTCTCTGCTGAAGACTGTAGTCCGCAAAGGTTTCACCACTCCATCTTTTATGCCCTTTGTTAGCAAGTCTGACACAATTTCCCAGTCTTTGTTTCCCTCTTCAAAAATGGCATCTAAAAGTATCCCATGGAAAGCCACATTCTTCAGGAAAAGGGCCATTCCTAGAAGATGCAAAACGGTTAGGAGAATTCTATGTTCATTTGTAGTCTCTCTTTAAGGTTGCCTGGAGAAAAAAATGCCTGCTCCTTTAATAGATACTTAATGCATAGAAATGGGCAGGTGAAATTTTTCGTGGCATTGAGGTAAATAGTACCACTTGGTAACTAACACCCCATTTAACTTTTGTTAAAAGGTAGGACATTTTCCCCCAGGCCACTGGCATCCCTATTTCTCTTTACCAACAAACTATTTTTGTTTACTTTAAAAACAAATCACGTGCTTAACAATTAAGACTAACTTACAGAAGTGAGCGTTTAAGAGCAAGAAAAGCTGAACCCCAATTTTCACTACCCAAAGGAGCCTCAGAGTGGCTTACAATCACCTTCCTCTCCCCACAACAGACATCTTGAAGTATGTGAGGTTGTGACAGCTCTGAAAGAACTGTGACTGGTCCCAGTTGACAGCATGTGGAGGTGAGGGGAATCAAACCCAGTTCTCCAGATTAGAGGCTGCCATTCTTAACCAATACACCACTCTGGCTCTCTTCTTAAGGAGGAACATCTGGACTTAACTGAAATGAGCTATGCTGTCCTTTTTAACTCTCTCTTCCTAAAACATCCCCCATACACAACTTTTCTAAATCCATCGTGCAGTTTTGACATATTGAATATTTTTAAGGAAAAATCTGTATGCAGGTAACTATGAAGTTAAACATAGAAAATTACTACTCAAACTGACTAAGTGAAGCTAAATCTTACCGAGAGGTGTATTGTTGGACAGATCGTATTTGCCAATTTCCAAGAAGCGCCCATGTCGAGCAAGGCAACGCAGACTTGCCTGGAGCTTCTCCTCTGCCAAGGAGTTTAACACAAGATCGACACCTACAAGGAAGACCAACAACAATAATTCAACACGAGACTAGAAACATGATTGATAGGATAGTAGTGCAAGCCTGCATATGCAGGAAGAGAACAGTCCAAAGGAGAACGGGGATCTTGATTTCCCAATGGAACCTCCCTTTACTGCTGCAATCCAAACCCGAAGGCATTGAAAGAAGCAGCACTCAGAGCCATTGGAGCTCAAGGACAGATTTCAAGCCCTTGCAGATGAAATGGAAGCAGTATCGAGAGCAGAGGAGGAACCAAAACAAATTCAAAGATGGAGTGAAGAAGTACAGAAGGAAATGGCATTTGAAGGAAAGGGAAAGTGTTGGTTGTCAGTGACTGTCTGCTGAGGGGCATGGCATGTGGCTAAACCTGATCCCTAGTTTGAGAGGTGTGTTGCTTGCCAGAGGCAAAGACTAAAGGTACTCCCGACAAGATGCCTATGGATCCCTACCTGTTTGTAATGGCCCACATGGGAACAAATGACATGGCCATCAACGCACAGTTGCGAATATTAAGGCTGACTACGAAGATCTTGGGAGGTGGCTGAAACGAATGGAGGCACATGTGATTTTCGCTTCTATCCTGTCTGTCAGGGGAAGAGGAATGAGTTGGGAGCCGAAGATAATGGAGGTGAACTGCTGGCTGTGTGGGTGGTGCCAGCAGGTGGGATTTGGTTTCTGAGACCACAGCATAAGTTTTCTAGAAGGCAACCTGTTAGCACATGATGGGCTTCACATATCCAAATTGGAGAAGAATATGTTTGGCAGGAACCTGGAGAGATTCATCAAGACAGCTTTATACCGATGGCCCACCTGGGAAGGTAAAGGTAAAGGTATCCCCTGTGCAAGCACCGGGTCATGTCTGACCCTTTAGGTGACGCCCTCTAGCGTTTTCATGGCAGACTCAATACGGGGTGGTTTGCCAGTGCCTTCCCCAGTCATTACCGTTTACCCCCCAGAAAGCTGGGTACTCATTTGACCGACCTCGGAAGGATGGAAGGCTGAGTCGACCTTGAGCCGGCTGCTGGGATCGAACCCCCAGCCTCATGGGCAGACAGCTTCAGACAGCATGTCGCTGCTTTACCACTCTGCGCCACAAGAGGCTCATGGCCCACCTGGGAAGGACAGGTCAAATAGAACCAAAAGCAAAGGCTTCAGGTGCCTAAATACCAATGCCTGCAGCATGGGCAATAAAAAGGAAGAGCTCAAGCTTCTCATGCAGATAGACAGAGATTATTTAGTAGGCATTACAGAGACTTAGTGGAATGATTCCCATGATTGGAATGCAGTAGTGGATGGATATGAGTTATTCAAAAGAAACAGAAAGGGTCAAAGTGGAGAACGTGGACACAATTGAGAGGATTCAGAGAAGAGCAACGAGGACCAAGCCCTTTTTTGAAAGGCTGAGGGGACTTGGGAATGTTCAGCCTGGAGGAGGTTGAGAGAGAACATGATTGCCATCTTTAATTATGTGAAAGGTTACTTAGAGGAGGGCAAGGAAAGATTCCTGTTGGCAGCAGAGGTTAGGACCCAAAGTAATGGGTTTAAGCTACATGTAGAACAACATTGGCTAAATATCAGGAAAATGTTTCATGGTCAGAGTAGTTCAGCAGTGGAATCAACTACCTAAGGAGGTGGTGAGCTCCCCCTCACTGGCAATCTTCAAGCAGCGGCTGGACAGATACTTAAGGCAGATCCTGCATTGAGCAGGGGGTTGGACTAGATGGCCTGTATGGCCCCTTCCAACAGTATGTTTCTATGATTCTATGAGTCCTGACCTAAACTCACTGGAGGAGGGGCAAGATAATAGGTAGACACAGTCTTTTGGTAGAGGACTTATATTGCCCCTTCTCTCCAGTAATTAATCTCTATTTCCATACACACTCCTAATTTGAACTCTAACTTTTCATTCAGACTTTTTAACCTCTATGGCCACTTTGCTCTTGCTGGGCTCTGACCTTTACACTCACCTGTACCATTGGTGACTTTCAGGACATGTTGCTCAAAGGTGGTATTTCTAGAACTCGCAAAGCTATTTGCATCAAGTTGGGGGAACCTGGCTTGGAGATAGTCACGTTTCTCTTTAGAGCCTACAAAGAGAAAAAAAGGATTATGTTTGCACAATTCTTGGTTCCTCCCCGCCTCAGAGATATATCAGTGCTGGACAAATTGGGACTCCTGGCCAAGCGAGATAAACATTACTCCATCTTCCCTCCTTTAACCTAGGGAGCTGTAACAAACACAGGAATGTCTTTTACAATGGGTTCAGTGTAGAAATTCGTTGCACTTGTGTACATCATTAATTCCTTCCCATTTTTCAAAAGAAACACCTTTATACTCAAGATGCACATAATACTTTGCCAATGGTTTGAAAACAAAAACTGACTGCGGCACAGAGGCAGAAGTGGAGGCCAAAGGAGTCCCTACGTACACAGCCAAAGGCAGCAAGAGCTCCAGGATAGGGCAAGACTCCTCATGGGAGCACAGCAGCCACTTGAGGGAACCAGCAGGAGCAGAGGTGCAACATGCAGGAAGTTCTCCCTCTCACAAGGTAGTGACTGAGCACAGTAGCAGCCCATGTAGACTTTGCACATTCCAGTAAAGAGACACTTAAGGAGCACCTTTTCATCTTGTGAGTCTCTGCTCCCCACAGAGATCCCGCTGCCCCTTTGGGTACCTGAACAAAGTACCTTGTTTTGATCTTAGATTTTGAGTGTTAGTGTTCGGATTATAACTACTGCCATAAAACCAAAATAAAAATTGTTGGCACAAAGATAGCTAGAAAAAAGTTGCTGCTACTTACCAACAGTAGTGAAGACATGGCAGCCCATGCTAAGGGCAATAGAAATGGCTGCTTGGCCCACACCGCCTGAGCCTGAATGAATGAGCACACTTTCACCCTTCCTCATGCCACCTCGAACCACCAAGGCATAGTAAGCAGTGGCATAGACCACAGGTACAGAAGCTGCTTCTTCTAGAGTCCTAAGAAAGGGAAAGAGGCTTTTACAGGCAACTGTAGCTCCCTATTTTGCAGGATCATATCCTCAATCATGTTTTGTTCCAGTTTGGATAACTGCTTATAGTGCCATAACAATGATAAATTATTTTTACATATTCTCTCCTCATTGTTTTATTCAGAATGTAGCAAAGGTCATTGCTTCTAAAAGATTAAGAAGTCAGTGCTAAGCAAAACTCATGACAATTTGTTTTACCCAGGAATACTCCTCTATCTTTCACTTGGCTGCCAGGACAAGCGCTTTGACCCACTAGAGAACTGGGCACTGGATACACAGAGCTCCCTAAACTATCCAAATATGTTTAATAGCTTAAAAAAAACACATTTCAAATTGGCTGTTAAATTAAAGAAAAAACAGTGAAAACATCTACCTCTGGGCAAACATGCAAGAACAGCAGTGATAAGTGTCTTTCACGGAGAGAACTTCTCCTAGCCAGCCTGGTGTAGTGGTTAAAGAGTAGGCATGTGCACACACAAAAACTGTGGACCATTTCAGATTCAGCCCAAACTGTTAGGGCCTGAATCCCAAGCACACGAAACATCCTTCACTTTTTAAGATTTGGCCAAATCAGTTCAGCCAAAGAGCAACTCTGCTGCCTGAGAAGGGGGAGGAGAACACTCACCAAACAGCTGTTCTACCATTACCTGCTGTTTGGACTGGAGCTCTTATAATGCCTCCCTATGCCTTTGCAGGCAATGATGCCTGTAAGGTCGTAGAGAGTAGTTTAAAGAGTGATCCGCATAACAGTTGATACTGTCAGACATGCTGCTCTTTCGAAGACTTTGCAGGCCTTTGTAAGGCATTTAAAGAGCGCTGTGTCTGTCAGTATCTCCCTCCCTGAGATCTGTGAAGATCAGCTGCTTGCTGGGCTCTCTTTACAGACAACTGTAGCGACCTATTTTGTAGGATCGTATTCTCTATCACATTTTGGTACATTCTGGATAACCACTTACAGTGCCATAGTAAGTGGTAAATAATTTTTACATATTCTCTCACAAGGTAAGGGAAAGCTGCCTGAGAAGGTTTGTGTGTGTGTGTGTGTGTGTGTGTGTGTGTGTGTGTGTGTGTGTGTGTGTGTGGAAGCATTTACACTGGCCAAATTGCTGAGTCACGATTTGATCATCACTGATTCTTCTTGTTTAAATGGCAAGGATAGATGGTTTGGCCTGGATAGGTTTGAAAAGTATCAGCATTGATTTGGGTACTTTTTGGCTTACCCGGACCTAATTGCCTATGCCAAGTTAAGAGTGGCAGCCTCTAATCTGGAGTACCAGGCTTGATTCCCCATTCCTCCTCCATATGCAGCCAGCTAGGTGACCTTGGGCCAGTCACAATTCTGCCAGAGCTCTCTCAGTCCCACCTATCTCATAGAGTATCTGTTGCAGGGACAGGAAGGATAGGCAATTGTTAGCTGCTTTGAGACTCCTTCAGGTAGTAAGGAGTGAGGTACAAAAAACCTCAGCTCTAAAATGCTATCACCAAACATATTCTCAAAAGAGTGGATTAAGATTCTAAACTGCTCAGTGAATTGGAATCAATGAACAAACAAAAAGCAGAAAGCTAGTTCTATTATCCTTTCTCAACGCTATTCAGCAAATTATCAACTTATTTGTTCCCTTAGAGAGGTTATTCCAGGGAAATCATAACTACTGACTAAAGAAAATAAAAAAGGAAACCACAACATTTCAAGGTATGTGTGTACTGTACTGTCATATTGCAGTCCTTATGGCAGTTACTAGGATTTCAAAGCAAGAGACACAGAAATGGTTTGCCATACTCTCTGTGTAGCGGCCCTGAACTTCCTCGGTCATCACCCTCCAAAGGGCTGACTCTGCTAAACTTCTGAGATGTGACCAGACTGAGCTAGCCTGGACAACCCAGATTCGGAGATTCTCAGAGTTCTTGCCAATTAATTTAAATTAATTTAATTTTCTGCTTCAGAAAATTGCTTTACTACTACTGATACATTATATTGAACTCCATTCTATTGGCCTTCATAACACACAGTTGTACAATTTAACTGAACCTAGCCCCAGAGGAGAAAGAGACAATGCAAATTGGCATACCAGTTTTGTGGAACTTCCCAGAGGAACCTTTTGTCAGAGTCTACTACAGTAGCTAGTCCTTTAGCAGGTAGCAGTCCCATCACTCTCTTTCCTTTAGGGTCCAGCCCAGAGAACTCCATTCCCAACATGCATTGTTGTAATGTCCAGTTTCCTGAAAAATAGATTTGCATAGTCCTGTGAAGCTGTTCCTATAAAGTTTTGTTAACCACACATACAATGTTCAGATTACTTTGTACATCTAGGTCTTTGCATCGTGCATGCCTGATCACAATAAGAAAGGCCACTGTGCAACTGGCATCTTCAGTACAGAGGGGACTCCTGTCTGATTTCTTAAAACCTGAAATTTGGCTAACTCTCTCTCTCTCTCGCAGCAGGAGCCAAGGGGGGAATTAGGGTTCCTTCCTAGCAGGGAAGCAAGGGTCATTTGCAGTTTGGGGCTCATTTGTCTCTGTCCCTCTCTCTCCCTCGCAGCAGGAGCCATAGCAGGTAATCAGGGGTCGTTTGTGGATTGGCAGGGCTCTCTGTGTCTCTCTCAGGCGTTTGAGAGCAAAGTAACTAGTGTTCAGGGAAGGAGGGCGGGAGCTGGAGAGGGAGGGACAATTAGGGAGTGGCCAGCTTTCCATCTCTATTCCATCTCAGACAGCAAGGACACTCTCCACCCAAAGGGCTGTTTCACAAATATTAAGAGGAACAATGGCTAAATATTATGATCAACTCACCTGGAATGGCATCTGGAGAGAGTTTTCCTGTGGCCAACATGATGTCACGGAAATTGAGAGATGCATAATGGACTCTGCAGAGTTGAACATCAGGGTTGGTTGTGTAGAAATGGCGAAGTGGGGAAGCAATCCAATGAAGTGAGGAAAGATCGCCACGTGTCAGGACATTTACAAATGCATATTCAGTGACCTCTTGAGATTTAGCTACAAAAGAACAGAAGACCAAAGTCATCATTCTGCCATTTTACAAGTACAGCTGTGTTTCATGTGAATATATATCTCTTAGACACTAGGAATGATATAAAAAAATATTGAGGGACTGTCCTTAGACACAGACATTTTCTTAAACAATGTCATTTAAGACATTCTGCGTATAATTCCAATTCATGTTCTTTTGTTATGTTGGAAAGGAGATTTGTTATTTCACAGAATCAATTTTTCCAGTACTGAAAGATTATTTCCTTTGATCATTCTTGGGAAGAGTGTCTGGATTATACAGCATAAAACCTCTTACAATATTATTGTATTCTCCAAGGAAAGAAATATTGCCATAAACTGGTCTTATTCCTGGTAGTTACCTTGCTTTAACAGGATGTGTCTGAAAGAGCCCCATTTTCCATCTCGATAAACATTCATCACTAGGTCATTCTGCAGAATCTTCTGCATCTCCTCGGCAGAAGAACTGGTGGAAGGTTTAGGAGAAGCAGCATTCAGGTTTGAAATGAAGAGGCACCTAGATAGTAAAATACAAGATTTAAATGTAGTCACATTTTTGTCACTTCTTCATAAAAAATGACCAAGCAATGATCCTGTCGCTGGATGCTGAAGTTTTGTACCTTATCCTGTGGCCCCCAGGCTCTTGACGAAGACAATTCACCATGCCGACCACTCCTGAAGCCCCACAGTCAGTAGCAGTTAGCCACACCAGCTGTTCTGAGGGTTCTGCTAGCATTTCCTGCAAGAGAATTCATAGCCTATTTAATCAATTTATTGATTAATTAATTAAATTATTAAAGGAGTGTTTAAAAACGTGATTTCCAGAATGCATAATATGAAGGAAGGTTTTGTTAAAAGCCTGGAGTGCATCATCCACCTGGAAACCCAGGAACAAGAATGACAAGCAACTTGTATCAACATTGAAAGTCCTTACCTTCAAAGGTTCTACCCATTTGTAATCAGTATCCTCCACAGGCAAGAACACAGGCTTCTTGGCAGGAGCTGGCCGACGACACACAAAGATGGCTGCACCAAAGGAGGACCTTTTCTCAGCCACCAAATTCAAGCCAAGCTTCCTAAACAGATCCTCCCATTCGACCTGTCAAGCCAAACAAAATGAAGATTCTAACATGATCAAGCAATTCTTGCACATTTAGTTGCTGGTTCTAAAGGTTTTGAATCAGTTAGTTATTAGTTAAATACATTATGGCAATCCCTTGCCAGAACAGCAAAAGAATTTATTTGTTGAAACAGAACATTGCTAATTCATTTTGTTTTCTATTCCATGAGTGGAAAATATTTTTCAAAACTGCTAAATATTCTAGTCTATGCTGTGCCCCTCAAATAGTTAAACTCATTAAAAGTTTACTTTAAGCTATATTTATTTTTTAAAAACTCATCAACAATCTGTTTAAAAAAAAAGGTTAGAAGAGAAGAATCTACGTGAATTCAGAAGTTTCTAACATATGGATTTGCTTATAAAACGAATGCTTACTAGAGGGGAAAAAACAACCACAAATATACTCTTATCAAAGTATGACCTATTCTAGAACCAACTGGAGAAAAACAAGTCAGTTTGCAGTTTTACCTGAGTCAGAAGACTTGTTTTTTTCTGAAGGTCTGGATTTGTGAGGAAACAGACTATTTCCCCCAGAATTTCTCCCTTCAGAAGAGTGTGCAACAATATAAACCCGCCTTCCTTCACTGTGGCTGCCATATTGGAGAGCACCTCTGCTGGATTCTTGAAAGTGTTCAGTAAGCAGTTGCACACCAAGAGATCAGCACTGGTCAGAGCTCCAGAAGGAGGGTTAGCAGGGTCCCACTGGTCAATGGAAACACCCATTTCCTGCAGATGGCCCTCATGTGATGCAAGGACTTCTGCGGCTGGATCAGTAACAATGTAGTCTAGTTGTAGCATGGGCTGAGTATTTAAAATACTTGTAACTCTTGAGAATAAGCGCCCATCTCCTGCCAGAGCCTGTAAAGACAGAGTACTGGTTAACAATTAATATACATGGGGGGGGGGGAATAAAAGCCAGATTTAAGAGCTCTACAGAGTTGCCCTCCACAGTTTACCTCTACAATCTTCATCTTGCGACTGGTAAGGTTCTCCAGTGCCAGGTCAACACAAGTTTTCAGCTGAGAAAAATCCAGCAAGCCATTGAGAAGGGGATCTTCTTGAAGATGCAACTTCTCTCGAGTCACAACCTGTTCTAACTCCGAATAGAGGTTTCCATTCAGTTCTAGGCGGCAGATTTCATCAAGTATGTATAGAAGACCCTTTGATCCAGGGTCTTTTTGTACATGTGACTTTACAGTCTCCAGCCCTGGAATAGCCAACTTGACCCCATGCTTTGCTATCTTCTTCTGCAAGTTTTGAATCAACACTGTGGGACAAAAAGGAGAAAACATGCACATATACTTGAGAGACTCTTTTCAAGATCTTGGTATCTTCCAAGGATCAATTATTCAATCTGGGGGCAGGAACCCCACCACCCCATCCTGTGACCTGTTTCCCCCCACCCCAGCATAAAAGTATTTTTATAACCTTCTAAGTATGAAGATAATGACTTGCCTGGTGTATCCCTTAGGTCCATAACAAGCAGTGGGGACAAACCTGTTGTTTTCCCCTCCCTTCACATAATTACTGGCCATGTGCTATGTCTGAGAAGCAGGAAGTATTTACTTACTGGGTTCTGTTTGGTCTAAATGACCATAAATAAATTTCATTAATTCATTCATACTTCCTGGGGCTTCCTACAAACCACTTTGGCTTGGGAAATAACAAGATCTGTATCGTAATAAAGGATGCTGTTCTAATCCATATAAAACTTTTACAACACAGTTTTCTAAGACCTATGTCAAGGCAACAGTAAGAAGCTCTAACTCTTCAGTTTCATTTTGCATCTTTCCTGATAAGAGTACTGATTTAAGAAAATACAGCTTTGCCAACCTTTGTTTTTGCTTCTAAAAGTCACTGGCCATTACTTTCATCAAACAGAATAGGGGGGTAGGTCTCTGTGGTCACAATGCCAAGTTCGTACAGGGTGTGTCGTTTTCAGAAATAAATTTGAGGGAAATAGAATTCTCCTTACCTTTGCAGTTTTCAAAGTTGGAGAGAAGCTGGGCCTCAGAGGTCAAGCAGTCACCTTCAACATAGGGCACAAAGCAAAATTTCTCGAGTGTTGGAGGGGTCTGTTCCTGCTGTCGCCGAGGAGCAACACTAGAGTGAAGGCCAGAAACCTGAACAGCTCCGGCTGTGATGGTATTAAGGCAATGGTCGACAACAGCATCAAAAGCTACAAGACAAAGAGAGAGGGACAAGTGTTGGTAAAGTCATGGAGACATAAAACAATAATAATCAAGTTCACTTACAGACTGCCTTTCTCACTGAGACTGAAGGTAGATTGAAAAATAGGAAATCAATTATATCAGGCAGCAAAGACCTATAAATAATGCAGAAGGACCAGGATTACAGAGATTAGAAAACAATAAAAACCTGCTAAGGGCCTCATGGCTCCTACAAATCTTCCAAACTGTTTTAAGTATCTAATGCAGCAGTTTCAGAGCTTGGCTTCCCTAAAGAACTCGACTGACTGTCTCTGAGAAAGCACTGGTGTTGATTACCTTCAGTGTCATCACTGTATTTGTGTACGCGTTCTTTGTGTAGTGTTGGGTCGATGCAAACTGAGCGAATTCTGGTTGGCAACCGCAGACTTCTTCCTGTTTCCCCCAAGATGATCAAATGTAGAAGGGTGTCAAGGAATGTCACCCAGTTCTCATTCCAAAGCACCTTCCCAGAAGTTCCTAGGGGTGAAATAAACCCATTAAGCAAAGACTCTCTCAACATCCACCAATTCTGACACAAAGTATACAATTTGCTGTACAGTTTTAATTGTTCTGGTGATGGACTTATTTGCCAGAGATAGCTCAGAATACAATGTCTAGAATGCTTTCTAATTTTCCCAAATCTTTTTACAGGCATTCTGCCATCCACATCACTACATACAAACTGTATGCCACAGACAACGAACCACTTTTAACAAATGGGTCTCGAGGATGAACAGGAATAATTGCTATTTTAAATAAAATACCATCGCTACTGGATTCCAAAAGTCCCTGGAAGGTTGGCCCATAGTCATAACCACGCAGGCGAAGCTCTTTGTAAATGTCCCCTTTAGATAAGGTGATTTCTGGGCAGGTATTTTTCTGGTAATTTTGCTGGTTACGGAAGTTATTCAGAGCAGTTTCTTCCAAAAGGTAAATTTTTCCTTGGAGATGGCAACACAAAGAAAAGAGCAGTCAATGGGCATGAACATACACAGCATTGAGTTACTCAGAATACATCTACAGGATGCAACAACTCACCACTGACAGCCAGATTTCCATTGCTGGATACTTCAAAACACTGAGAAGCAGGCATAAGTCTCACCTCAAGCTGTGCTGAACCTGCACAGTAAACCAGAGATTAGTGGGATATTAAGACAGCCTCAACCACGTGTTTCACCTGTTTTTACACCTGCGAAAGTACCCCAGCATGCATAAAATAAGCCGCACAGATTTTTTACCTATTATTCACACAGCTATCTTTGCTTGCTATTTTAGGCTTGCTCTTTTGTTTTAACTACGGCATAGAATTCATTCTAAAAGGATTCCTGTTAAGCATAACTTCTGCCTGAAATGTTGGGATAACAATCAAGCTATGCGTAACCTCACTCCCTGGCATTTTGTGCATGGCACTATCTCCTGTGGCACTCATTTTGTCACTGGCTCTGCTTCTTGTGGCAGCCATTTTGTGTTTGCAACCACCACCCTGTGTCAGAATTCCAAAGGTGACTGCAGAACGAAAAAGCACTCAATTTTTTTTCTAACCTTGCAGATTTATATACTCATACGCATCTCATGTACTTTGGTAAAATAATACAGTAAACTTGGGTAATTAGGTCTTCCTAGATCTGAAGGAATCACAGATCATGTGCCAGTCATCACATCACATCACAGCATACATAAGAGGGGAGAAAGCTCTGCAAGCCTCACCTTTCTTAGGAAGTATTGTTGCCTGGTGGATTGTAACATCTTCAAACACAACAGGCATTTGTTCTATGGAGGTCCCCAAAGATCGAGCTAGAGTGCGCCAGGCTAGCACTAGATACCCAGTGGCTGGGTACAGAACTCTGCCATCAATACAGTGACCCACCAAGTAGTGATCAGGGGATTCAGGACTCACATCTATTAACAATTATAGAAGGGAGGGAAAACACAAAATAACTTTTTCAGAATTTCTATATAATTCTGAATAAGACTAAAAGCAATATCCAGGACATTTCAAAATCTAGGCATTAAGTTTCATCTTATCCTGCTGCCCAATCAATCAATCAATCAATCAATCAATCAATCAATCAATCAATCAATCAATCAATCAATCAATATTTATTTACAGTCATTCAGACGAAAATTAAAATACAAGCAATTAAAAACTAAGACAATTTAAAAAGAGAAAAAACAGTAATAGTACTATAAAAATTTTAAAAGATCTGACAACATAAAAACTTTAAGATGTTACATTCAATATTTAAAACATAGTTTAAGTTGCCAGTGACAAATGGCTCTTTGCACTTTTGAAATTGGATTAGAGAGAAATTTTGTGATCCACATACATAGTACGCAATTTCATGGCAGCAGTGCAAAATTTAGCTGCGCAGAGAGTTATTTGCCTGTCTTCATATTGAAGCAGCACCTTGACTTTCTCCTTTGGGGAAGATCTTGGGTAGGTGTTCAAAATTGGTTGAATAAAATTACATCTGATGGTATCATAAATGGGGCAGAACAGAAGCACGTGTTCGTCTGACTCTATCCACCTGCTGGCACAAGGACAGAGTCGCTGAGCAAGGGTTTTTTTTTTTTTCTAATGCCCCTCCAACACAGCTGTAGGTAGAGCTGAGCATCTCGCTTGGGCGAAGGCCCTTCTATGGGTGTTAAGTTCTAGGTCTGACAGATATGGGGCTGGAACAAACTTGTATCGGATCCTGTCTGGACATAGAAACTCTGGTGTTTTGGCTAGAACACTCTGCCGACTAATGTCCTTGGCCCTTTGTTTAATTATGGATTTAGTTTGATCTTGGTGTAAGTTCCATAAAGCCGAACTGTGATAAGTTTGGGCTTCACAGTTTTTAGCCAAATTAACTGAAAGTTGTCTCTTAAGATCAAAGCAGACAATCGCTTTGGGTCTTAGGTTTTAGTGTAGCAAGTCTATCAAAGAAAGCAGCTTCCCTCCCGTGCCCTATTAGTTTTGCTCACTGTCTAGGGCAGCACAAACTGTATAGATTCATGTTTTCTCTCCAGAAATAAATGCAAAATGTACATTTCAGATACATCTGTGCATAAGAGCTACAGTACATACCAATGTTGTAGATAGTTGCTGCTCCAGATCCCCCAGTGCTTGTAGGGAAGTCCTCAGCTTTTGGGACATCCCATGATTGACTGTGGTCCCACAGGATGTAAGGAGAGATAAGTGGAGTTCCCACAGGGGCAGGACATTCCATAGGTGGATGCAGATTGTTTGGAAAGACATTTATTCTGAAGACAGGAGGGAAAAGCAACAAATCTGATCATACCAAATAATCAGTGCCAGTTCATTGGTTGCAGAGCCACAGTCGAGAGCCAGCATGGGACACCCCCCCTTTTTGAAATTTTAATCTCTGACCCTCAAAAACACATAATACTGTCTACATTAGTAGCCCTAATTCTAGAAAGGCTTTTACTGCCCTATGTTGCCAGACTATGCTGACAGTCTACTTGGAAGGTAGATATGCACAGGAACCAGTTGAAACAAAGACCTGCCTTTATGGAGAACCAATTGTAGAAGATGTACTTCATTATATACTCCATTGTCCCCTTTATTCAGAGCTGAGATTCATATTTCTGGTAAAGCTTCTTGTTAAGTACAAAGGGTACACCGAGCCTGAGATTATTATGCTTGCTATTGTCAGTTCTGGACACTTGTGTAATTTATAGTGTAGTTTTATTTGCGTTAGCTGCAATGGAAATTTGGAATAGATTTGTGAGACTTGGTTTTTATTTGCTTTGGTTAAATTCTATGTAATAGATATTAGAGATTTTATACTGTATATTGAAATGGCATAGTTTGCCTAGTCGCTGAGATGACTGATTGCTTGTTTGTATGTTTGCAATGGCCTTTGGCTACATGCAATAAACTGACTGGTTTCTTTATCCTTTGAGGCAGCAGAAGAATCTTCAGCATCACAGTTCTTGCTTTTTATACAGTGTAAATTGCACAGCTGAATATCACATTATGAATCTGAAGCCAACACACTTTTTAAAAAAGATGTGAATGGAAATAACTTATTCTTTTGTTATATGTTCAGAATACTATGGTTCTCCTACCTCCTGACCAATGGTGTGTCTATATAATTGCAATATGGATAAAATAAAAATCATCATTTAAAAGTATAATTCAGTCTGTTCAATCAAAAAAAAATTAACGGACAATTTTATTTCCTCATTATGTTTTGCTAGTCTCCTTACCCTGTCAAATGGATTTTTCCAATATTTGTTAGGAAGAACTCGAGGTTATTTTTATGGTCCCTCTTCATCAACGGTAGAATGGTGCAAGTTGATTTCAAAGCTCTCCTCAGGATTGCCTAGTTATGTGGAATTCAAAAGTTATCAAAACAAGTCAGCACATTTCTTTGTATAAACTGGACTCTCAGCAAAGGCTGCCTACTGTTTTTCTGGCAAGATGTCAGAGGCTTTAACAACATGACTAGCAAAAAATCATGCTAGGAAAAGTCACACACTCTACATTTGCCATAGCAAGAAAGCCAAATTCACAAAAACTGACGTACACCCCAGCACAAGAAGGCTTCCAAGAGAAGAATAAGACTTTTTTGTATATTTTCATTGCTCTTTCACTAAATCACAAACAATTCTAATAATACAATTTAATTGACCAGTTATCTCCTCTGCCTGATAAAATCACTTATCATTTGTCTTTGTTAAAGGCAGAAATCACTAGTGCAGAGGGTGGAATTAGTCTCCTAGACATGATAAACATCTGGGGCCTGGGGACAGAGTGGAAAAATAACAGGGAAAGTGTTAACTATCCTCCTCTTCTGTTCATGGCTCTTCTGCTCCAAATGTCTCTCACTAGGTCCCCCAAGGAATGTTAAGTTTGAGAAAGAAGAACTTGCTCAGGATGCCTGACCCTAAAGAAATTAAATTGGCCTGGTCTAGTGAAACACTCTGCCTAATGAGAGCAGGGTCCTCTGGGTCCTCTAGTACATTAGAGGCATGTTCTTTATGGGGATGTAATGTTTTCATAGAGTTAGGTAGCTTTGTTGCTTTCTTTAGAATAATGCCAGGTATTGGCAGCAGTGGGGAGAACATGAAATTAGTGGCAAAAAGTTTTTTCTCATAATCCATTTAGGAAGAACCAGCCTTAACTTTAGTTGAGAAGGCTGTCTTTTCAGATTTCATGTTTAGAGTCCATTACGTAGGTCAGGTGTCCCCAATCTTCGTGAGTCTGTGTTCACCTTTGGAATTGTGAAAAGGGTCGGCTCTGTTGCCCAGATGGATATGGTAGGAGGATATTTTAGTGGGTAGAGTTTCTAGGAAAAGGTCCCCCCAGCCTTCTTCAGCAAATGGGCAGGTCCTGGAAGAAGGTTACAAGAAAAGTTCTATAGCACCTTTTATACTATAGTGACCCTAGCATAGGGAATCATTGTGTCAGTATTCAAATTTCCCAAGTGCCCAAAAAGAGTAGTTCTCTGGCTCTTGGACTAACGAGAAATCCTCCAGCAGTAAATGTAATCTGAAGCATATATATGTGTGTGTGTGTGTGTGTGTGCATGTGCGCATGTATACGTAGGTAGGTAATAGATCTGAAGCATCCATTTTCAGTGTTAAAGTTTAAGATTTGCTTATTCTAAATCTGCTCTCTGTGCAATGGAAATTGTGAGCAAGCACTACTAAAATGCTTGATTTGACTATTCATAAGGCACCCCCAAAAATAATTATTCCCAACATTAAAGAGCATCAAAGTCATCTGTACACCGCCTGTGGCGCCGCGGGCGCCACGGACTAAATAAAGGAGTAAGGCGTTCTGGGGCAGGATGTGTCTGGGATGAGGAAGGGTCCGGATTGGACCCTTCCTCATGACAGACAATCAGAGGGACCAATCGGCAGGCGCTTTGCGCCTGCCGATTGGTCCCTCTGATTCCCAGCCCCAGCAACTGCGAGCCACGCATAGCGCGGCTCGCAGTTGCTCCCGACCTGACGCGGCAAGAGGCGCAAAGCGCCTCTCGCCGCGTCAGGCCGCCGCCTGAGGGAACCCGCGTCAGGCCGCCACCCGAGGGAACCCCCGGCAGTCGCACGGAGCGCGGCTGCCGGGGGCTCCCTACCCGCCACCTGAGTCGACCCCGGAGGCGCCGCCGCCAAGCGACATCGCCCCCTCGGCCTGGCCAGCCACCGCTGCCCAACGGAGGACGCCTCGGCCCGATCTTCCTGACCAGTGGCGTGGATTTCTTCCCGGCCAAAAGGAGACCGGCCGAGCCGGCGCCAGGCCGCGGCGGGGCCGCGGTCGCCGTGCAGGGCCCGTGTCGCCGCACTCGCTCGTCGCTGTTCCGAGCAGCTGTTGCCGGTGCTGCGGCGGCCGCCATTGTGGAACTCGGCCTGCCCGTCTCCAGAGCGTCAGAGCCCCATCGCCTCTTCAGTCACCGCTGGATGCGCCGTTGCAACGGGACATCGCCCCCTCGCCCCGCCCAGCCACTGCCGCCCTCCGGAGGACGCCTCGGGAGCTCCGCTACCAGCAACATGCTTCAGGAGCCCCCAGCGCCGGTGCCGCCGCCCTCCACCACGGCCTGCCAGCCTACCGCACTCCAGGTAGGCCATGAGCCCCCGGCCCCACAGCACAAACCCACCCTTGCCAAGCCAGCCCACAGAGCCCCGCCGCCCTCATGGCTTGCCCTCCTAGCGCCCACTGCATTTTGACTGCAGTGGGCTTTTTTACTAGTTAAACAATATACAGCTAGTGGGATGCTTAGGATGTTTTGTCTTGCATTGAAAACTGGATAAAACAAAAAGATAACCAACTCACGTTCACAGTTAAATATGCCTTGTTTCTAAGAAAGTTGCTTTTTAAGCTTCTATTGACTGGTTCTGCGTATACTGTTCTTTGCTAGGCTCAGTAAACAAGACCTTAATTGGTATCATGTCTCCATGAAAATGGCTTACTGGAATCAAGTCACTTCTTCAGCTTCTTTCTAAGAGCTAATGTAGGGTAATTTTTAATTTGTCATTTTCCAGATAATACTGAATTTTACTTCACTTCTTGAGGCCACAACTGAGTTCAAGTCTACCTAGTCTACAGTATGTGAGGAGCTGACTTAAATTGCAAGGTATTTCTAATGGTTGTTTGCAAGGTTGTTATTAATCTCTTTGCCAAAATTCAGATGTCATGATAAAGCATAATTAAAGTTGATTGGGTGCAAACCCAGGTTGCTGCTGTGCACCCCGTTACGACATTTGCGGTACTCCTCATTTCCATAGCATCTGAATCAACACAGTTTTAGCCAACTCCAATTTACCACCGTGGGCAGCCTTGCACACTGGAATTTGTTCACTCAACATTGGTCAGGATTCAAAACCTTGTTTTAATTCCAGCTTAGTTATCACAGCTTGTGTGAGTTACAAAAAACCCTCCAATTTATCATGCATCTGTATCCAGACATTATGGTAATCAGACTCTAGATTAAATAGCAATTTTGAATCTATCTGTAAGTACAAAGAGAGGAGTAATGACAAGCAAAGCAAAAAGTAGTATTCATGTTCAACTGGAGTTAAACTGTAGCCTGAATGCAGCCATTATGAGAAAAGACTTATTTAATTGAAACAACAGAGAAAGAAGATTGTATCACATAGCCCAGCATTACTCATTTTTTTACAGAATGGAGGCTAACTCAGAACGTCCTATGTTGTCAGTGTGTCTCTGGAGAGGAAAGTCTCAGGAGAGGAAGCATATGCTTTCGAAATAAATTAGCCTATAGACATGTATATTTAGCAATGAAATAGCTAATTAGGGTCAATGTTGTAAGTCCTTAAAGTATAGATCCACCAACCCACTACTTCCTGACAAAGCACAGGAAATCTCCCAGACTGACCCAGTCATTTAATGACACCTGATAAGATCATGACCCAAGTGTCACTGCTTCAGTTTCTCCTCCCTGCCACACTCTTCCCACATATTATGTTTACTTGTTCACCTGATTATTATTTCTCTATCAGTAGACCTGCCCCAGTTTATATAAATTTAGGAGCATGGTACATGCATATCATATGTATTTGTTTTGATGATTACTAAGAGCATGAAGAAAAGATATAGGGAATACAGGGCTGCCAGATATTCCTACGGCAAGGGCACTACCTGACAAACCTAAGTCCATGTGTGTTATTTAGGAGCACTAACCAAACAAAATAGAATAAGAATAATAGAGTTGGAAGGGGCCATGCAGGCCATCTAGTCCACCTCCCTGCTTAGTGCTGGATCAGCCTGAAACATCCAGGATAAGTCTTTGCCCAGCCACTGCTTGAAGACAGACCGTGAGGGGGAGCTCACCAACTCCTTAGGCAACTGATGCTACTGCTGAGCTACTGAAGACTGTGAATTTTTAATCCTGAAATCTAGCCTGTACTGTTCTACATGTAGTTTAAACCCCTTACTGAGGGTCCTATCCTCTGCTGCCAACAGGAACCTTTCCCTGCCCTGCTCTAAGTGACAACCATTTCACATACTTAAAGGCAGCAATCATATCCCCTCTCAACCTCCTCTTCTCTAGGCTGAACATTCCCAAGTCCCTCAACTTTTCCTCATAGAACTGGATCGCCAAGCCCTAGATCATCCTTGTCATTCTTCTCTGCATCCTCTCAATTTTTCCACATCCTTTTTGAAATGAGGCCTCCAGTACTGCACACAGTACTCCAGCTGGGGTCTGACCAAGTTAAGTAGGGGAGAGAAAAGGGTCATGTTGGGGCTAGAAGGAGCATCACTATCATCCTAACTGCTCTCTGACAATCAGCAAGGACCATACCTGTAGTAGGGCATGTGGTGCAATCTCTACGACAACTGCATTGTCTGGGATGTGCTTCAAGCCTTCTTGGAACAAGACGGGGCTCACAAGGTTATTTACATGGTACTCAGCAGAGGAATTCTGAGCCAGCACACTTGGCCACTGAGATTCAGGGATGGAGGTACTAATCCAGCGGGATGAACGAGGTTTTGGATTTGGAATAACCTTAAAAGAAGGGCGGGGGGGGGAGAGAAGAGAGAGTCAACGAACTGTAAATCATAAAACTTCAAGGGAGCTTTCCCCTTTATTAATCTGACAGCCCAAGATTTCCTGCTGATGGTTATCTGAGGAGTAGGGACCTACAGAACTCCAACATCAGACAGCAGGCACTGTTGGACTTAACCCAATCACACTGGCTTCAAAGGACCGACTTCTATCCATAAAGCTTCCTCTAACTTTGTTCAGAAAAACAAAACAAGTTTCGGCTGTGAACCTTTGGTCAGGAGCATTACCTTCTTCAGGGCACTAAGCAGCACTGGTGCAATGGATGCCATGTGGTATGAGTGGAAGGCAACTCCAGCGCTGAGAACTTCTTTAGCAAACACACCTTCTGCTTTCAGTTTGGATACAAATTTAGATACTGCTTCCTAACAAAAATGAGGGGGGAAAACAAGCATGAATTGATGTTGTGGCAGGACAGTGATTTGACTGAGTTAGGACTCTGCTTCACACTTTTGTCACATGTAGACTATGTAACATTCCTCTATGTAGCCACTATATAAGAAGAAGAAGAATTGGTTCTTACATGCCACTTTTCTCTATCTGAAGGAGTTTCAAAGTGGCTTACAGTCGCCTTCCCTTTCCTCTCCCCACAACAGACACCCTGTGAGGTAGGTGAGGCAGAGAGAATCCTGATATTCCTGCTCGGTCAGAACAGCTTTATCAGCGCTGTGGCGAGCCCCAGGTCACCCAGCTGGCTGCATGTGGGGGAGCGCAGAATCTAACCCGGCTCACCAGATTAGAAGTCTGCCCTCCTAACCACTACAACAATCACTCAACACAGAAGTTTCTCGTATCACCAGACTTCACTGGGATAAGCATACTGCCATCACATTCTGTTTCTGTGGGCACAAACTGCATTGTACTAGGTGGTGGAGATGAAGGGTCATCATGAACAGTCCATTCATAAAGGTAACAAGGGGCTGGAGCTCTTTGGTATGCAGACACCAGCTCCTCACCATAGCAGTACTGCAAGAAGAAAGGAGTGACATGTTCAGTAGTTCCAGCTTGCCTGGAATTTGGCTTTAAGGAAGACTATTAAGTGATGCTTCCTCTAGAGGCAGGGGCATTCAGATGGGACTATAAGACAAACCCTGCTGGATCAGACCAGTGGTCCATCTCTGTCCATTCCATATATCCCAATGCATCATTTTAGAAACCTCTATCATGGCAATCTCTTTTCTAAACTTAAAAGGATTTTGCTCCACTTTATCTAACCATAGATACCTAAGGGCAGTGGTCCCCAACCTGCGGGCCGCGGCCCAGTGCCGGACCGCGGCTCCCTCTCCCCGCCCCCCCCCAGTAAAAAACTTCCCAGGCCGCAAGCTTGCGGCCTGGGAAGCTTCTTACTGAGGGAGGGCGGGGAGAGGGAATCAGGGCTGGGCCGCGCGGGCGAGGCCCGCGGGCGCGCCCTGATGCGCGGGCATGGCCCGCGGGCGCGGCCCGATGCGCGGGCGTGGCCCGCGTGGGCGCGGCCCGATGCGTGGGCGTGGCCCGCGGGGTCGCGGCCCGATGCCCTGCCGGTCCCCAGCCTCAGAAAGGTTGGGGACCACTGCCTAAGGGGATATGTGGAAGACAGAAAGGCTTGGGAGATGGATAAAGGTAGCCACCAAGAAAGCATGGCCACTTTAGTATATTTTATATCTGAGCAAGGGATGAGGCACAGAAAAGTGGGCTGCAGCTGGTAGAGGCTGAATTTTACATTTTGCTTGGAATATACCAGCTGCAGGACTAGGATTGTGAACACCAGGTTCTGAAATACCTGGAGATTTGGAGGTGGAACCTGAGAGAATGGAGCTATAGGACCTCAGTAGAGCATAATGCCATGCAGTTCAGCTCCCAACGTTTTAAACAAACAATAAAGATATTTATGTAGTTTGGAGATCAGCTGTAATTTTGTGAGATCTCCAGTTCCCACCTGGGGGCTGGCAACTCTTTCCAGGACTCACATGCTACTTTT
This sequence comes from Paroedura picta, assembly GCF_049243985.1. Taxonomy (NCBI): domain Eukaryota; kingdom Metazoa; phylum Chordata; class Lepidosauria; order Squamata; family Gekkonidae; genus Paroedura; species Paroedura picta. The sequence goes on along the minus strand of NC_135371.1, from coordinate 134,709,003 downwards.
ACCCTTTATTTTTTTCCAGAGATTATCCAGTCAGACTGGTTTTCTTCTGTCACACAGACATGAATCTCAGTTCAACATCCTTTACTGAGGCAACGTTTCTTGAACTACTAAGATTCGACCCATATTAAATTATGGTGTTGAGGATATACAAATACGTATCAGTAGAAGGAATGCTTCCCACTGCATTCTCACCTGAGGTCCTGAAACGGTCACGGTGTCTTCAGAGTTATGACAAGCAGGCACCACTCCCACAGGGCAACTGCGCTTGCATTCCTCCCATGTTAGACCTGCAGGAAAGAAGGTACAGGCTTTGGTATTGTTCCAGAGACAGCCAAGGCCTGCTTCACCAGAGATCAAAAATAAATTATGTGGCACTGGGCTTGGTGTCTTCCCGGTGGCTGATGGGCAGTTCTAGTGCTACCTTTGTTCAGCAAATAACAGATCATGTGGATGTGCAGCTTGGAATTCTGCCTCTGCCACACAGACCTGAGGCACACGCAATGACTCCTGCCGAGAGGTGTTCAGGGATCCCAGTTTCACTCTGCCAGCTTGAGGCCTTTGCTTGTCTGGTGTGTGTTGCTGGACTGAGGTGATTTGGGGCTCTCCACTTGTATGGGACAGAACGACATCTTGTGAATGGGACTTCCATTGGAAGCCAATAAGTGACCTTTTCCTGTTGTTGGCCCTGGGAGACCGGAGTAGACAAGCTGTACCAACTGGAACTGATTGATTAAAGGGCAAAAATTGGACCATCTGGACTGACTTCTAAAAGCACTAGTGGTGGAAGACCTAGGAACACGGTCCTCCTAGCTCAGCTGATTGACAGCCTCTGCCCCTACTGACCCACAACTGTCATTGGAGAGGACAGGGAGCTGACATCTCACTTGAAGCAGTAAACATCTATTGGCCACCTAGCTGGTCAACAAACTTGTCTCCAACCCCTCTATGAAAGAATATGGGTCTAAAATAAGTAGTCTTATCCAATAAAAAAGGTTTTGTAAGGTTAGCCATAATCCACAGGCGACCTGAGAGTTCTCACCTAGTGTGAGATAATCAGGCAGAAAGGCTACTTTAATGTTAGATATTCAGTGTACTACCATTAGGGTACTACTGTTAGGATTATTTGTACTGTACTAGGGGAGGAGGGGGGAATTGTGATAAGGTACTGGGCAGAAGTGAGGGGGTGGAACAAATGAAGAGTGATGGAGTGTGGTGGGGCCAGTGAAGGGTTGGGGTTTCCAGTAACAAGAAAATTATGGTGGTGGGAGGAGTCAGTGACAAAGACGAAGGAGTATGAGATATGGTAAGGCTTGTACGAACCTTCATCCCATCCCAAGAGATGCTAGTGGTGGGTTTAGGAAGAATATCCTCTCTCCAACATTGGTGTTGTTGCAACACTAGGTCCATAAATAATAAGATCTCAACCCTGCAAGATTTTCTTACAGGGCAAGATATAGGCCTGGCTTGCTTGACAGAAACCTGGATGCAGGTGGGTGAGACAGTTACCCTAAGACAACTGGCCCCATCAAGAGTTTCAGACCTTTATCAATCTCAGACAAGAGGTTGGTGGCGGCAATGCTGGTCCAAGAATCTTTTTCCTTCTAGGTGCTTCTCATCCCAAAGATCTCGGGAATTGGATGTGTGGGTCGTGTATGAGGCACAGGGGAGAATTTGGCCATCTGCTTGGTGTACTGATCACCTAACGCACCAGCAGATGCCCTGTCGAACTTCCTGGAAGTAGGTTGTGCAATTCCCTATATTCTGTGGGACTTCAATGTCCATGCAGAGAAAACTGACTTCAATTGGATTCCAGAATGCTCTGTGGGATCTGAAGCCCTCTGGGAACTCAGTCGATGAGCTGGTGGAAGATTGGCATGCCTGACTCTCTGAAGCCACTGATTAAACTGTTCCCCCATACCCTCTCATCTCCCGTCTAAAGCAAGCTCCTTGGTATACTCCAAAGTTGCACAAGTAGAAACAGGAGATGAGATGGCTAGAGTGAGTCTGGCGGAAAAACCTATGATGAAGAATCAAGAACATCTTATAAGATGCTTATGAATGCTTATAAGATGGCAGTGAAAATCACTAAGGAATTCTATGCGACTGCCATTGCCTCTGCGAGCTCACACCTGGCATTATTTAAAACAATTAGATCATTGACATCCTTGGGATCGTCCTAAAGTCTGAAACTGGATTTTAGCTGTGAGGCTTTTGTGAGCTATTTTTGCAGAGAAAATCTTGTTGCTCTGCCAGGACTTTCTCACCAGGTATGATGCAGAATGTGAACTAGTTGGACCACTCTAGTCCGCTGCCCTTGGCTGAAGTAGACAGGCCCTGACAGCGGTCCAGCCAACCACATGCTCTCTTGACCACTGCCCTTCATGGTTGATTAAAGCCAGTGGTGAGGAGAACTGGGGCCCTCTCCAGGACATTATCAACTTGTTCCTGACTTCAGGGACATTCCTTGAGAGGCTGAAAGTGGGGCGACCTTTATCGAAAAAACAAAAGCTGTATCCAGCCGACCTGGCCAATTACTGCTCAGTTTTGTGCCTAGCGTTCCTGAGTAAGGTGATTGAATGGGCGGTGGCAAGATGATTCCAGGGATTCTTGGAAGAAATTTCAGTGCTTGACCCCTTTCAGTCCAGATTCCAACCTGGCCATGGAGTGCAGTCAGCTCTGGTTGCCTTGACAGATGATCTCCAGAAGAAGCTGGATCTAGGTGGGTTGATGCTGCTACTCTGACAAGATCCAATAGGGGCATTCAACACAGTCGACCACAAACTACTGACCCACCACCTAGCTGAGACAGGAGTTATAGACACAACCTTGAAATGGCTGGAATCCTTTCTCCAAAATCAGGGACAGGGGGTAGCAGTAGGGGAAAATATATCCCAGCATGGGACCTTGAATTGTGAGGTCCCACAGGGAGCCACTCTTTCCCCAATGCTATTTAATATCTATATGAGACCCCTCATCAAGCTGATCCAAAGATTTGGGCTGAATTGTCATCAGTATGCAGATTACATCTTTGTTAAAGGACAAGCATCTGTTAACATCCCCAGACAACCTGGCCAGGTGCCTAGGGACTGTGGTGGATTAACTCAAACCGAGTTGGCTGAAGTTGAATCTGGCCAATGTGGAGGTTCTCTGGCTGGGCCAGCACACAGAAAAAACAGGTGATAGAGCTCTCAACACTTGATGGGTTGCAGTTAACACTGGTAAAGGTAAAGATATCCCCTGTGCAAGCACCAGGTCATGTCTGACCCTTGGGGTGACGCCCTCTAGCGTTTTCTTGACAGACTCAATACGGGGTGGTTTGCCAGTGCCTTCCCCAGTCATTACCATTTACCCACCAGCAGGCTGGGTACTCATTTTACCGACCTCGGAAGGATGGAAGGCTGAGTCAACCCTGAGCCGGCTGTTGGGATTGAACTCCCAACCTCATGGGCAGAGCTTTCAGACTGCATGTCTGCTGCATTACCACTCTGCGCCACAAGAGGCTCTTTAACACTGGTACCTACTGTCAATTATTTAGGACGCCTCTTTACCAACAGAGGCCCAAATCACAAAGACAGCCTGCCTGGCATTTTTTCAGCTGTGCCAAGTGAGGCAGCTTGTACCTTATTTCTTGGAGCCAGACCTAGCCAGAGTGATCCATGAAACAATCACCTCTAGATTAGACTTCTGCAACTCACTCTACATAGAAATTCCAACTGGTTCACAATGCAGCTGCACGAGTCTTGACAGGGACTCAATGGAGAACACATAAAGCACCATTGCCTTCCCAGCTGCATTGGCTCCAGATTGTAGACTGGATCAAATTCAAGGTGCTGGTGGTAATCTTTAAAGCCCTAACCAGTCCGAGACCAGCATACCTACAGGGCTAGGTATGCCCCAAGAGCACTAAAATCTTTGGATCAACATCTGCTCAGGGTCCCCAGCCCAACAGAGATGAAACTTGCCTTGAACAAGGTCAGAGCTTTGGCCCCAGCCTGGTGAAATACTTCCAGGAAAGATCAGGGCCCTATGCGTCTTAAATCAGTTCCACAGGGCCTATAAGATAGAGCTATTCCACCAGGCTTATGGTCAAGGCCTGAAATAACATCCACTAAGAAAGGCTGGCCCCTCATACTGGGGGAAGGAGTAGATGGAAGATCAGCTCCTTGCTAAGCCCCCCCCCCTCCGCCCATTTGGGAATTTTAGTTAGGGGGGGGCATTGTTAGACTGTAAATGTTTGACTTTTTAACCTTGTATGTTGCTTTTAATGTTGTTACCTGCCCTGAGCAATATGGAAAGGAGGGATACAAATAAAAATATATTATCACAGCAAGAGATGCCTCTTTCAAATCTCTTTCAACCACTGCCCATCCACAGTTCTAGTTTTTTAAAACAGTGGTCCTTATTCTCTGTGATATGTCATCCGTGAAAATAAACTGACCCTACAAGTGATGGACTAAATGCTGCTTTAGCCCCCACAATCTGGTGGATCACAAATCAACCTCTATTCATGGAACAGACTGTTGCTGCTTCCCCTCTCTCGCTGAAGGTTCCTGTCCTCCCATTAAAAGAATTTGCTCAAGAAGCTCGAGGCCCCCATGATTAATAGGGGGCTGCAGTGGGAAACTGTTCTCAGATAAGCAGAAGTACTTTTCCACTCACAGAATGATGTCTAAGTTAGAATCCACGCATTATTGCTATTATTTGTAATCTCAACCATTGTCAGAATATTCTGGTCACCCATATTCTTATTTCATTGCTGAGCAGTCAATTTGCAAAAAGGTTAGAGAGAAAATTGATGGCCAAGGTAGCAGCTGAAGTCTGATACTAGGCCCAGATCTGTCACTTGTACCAATCAATGTCTCAGAAAAGCACTACCTCATCTGTAAAGTACACAGCTACCCTTTTCTCCACAAACTCGTTCAACTGTTTGTGTTCTTCAGAGACTCCGATAAGCTTCTGAGAGACCGTACACAATTACTCTTAAATGATAATGACTAGAACTAGAGACCTGTTCGATTTGCATTATGTGTTAATATTTGCTATAATTTCAGTAGTAAAAAGGACAAATCATTAGGCAATACATTGGTGTTACACAGCAATCCATGAGTTCAGTGATTTGCTGGTGATTTTCCATACTATGGAAGCAGGTGTGGGTGGGTAAGGGCTAGAAGTGATTAGGCCCCAGAGACCTTTTTGACTGCTTTCAAGTATGACCTAATGGGATTGCAGAAAGCAAGTTATTTCTTTGAGAGCTGGTTAATCATCTGTCAAAGTTCCCAAACTTTACCCAGTACCCAAACCTTATTGGCACAATGTGGATTTTTTCCTCTTGAATTTCCGCAAAGTTTTACACTTATTTAGTCATGTTATCCCTGCTCCTCCATTCCACATCAGATAAATGGATATGAGTACTTTTGATTAAACATTTAGTAATATAGTAGAAAGCAGGGACAGAGAGAGGGAGAGAGGAGGACTCCTTGGTTCTTACCGACAGCAGCCATGCCTCCTGGTGGTAGTTTGGCCTCCTTGATGCACCGCCCTCTCCAGTAGGCTGCAAGAATGGCCTCTTCATGACTTAAGGAGTTATCTGCATAGCCACATGCAAGTTCTCCAACTGAGTGGCCAACAATCCCGTCTGGCTGCAAACCCATAGCCTTTAACAGGTCAATCTGTGCTATCTGGAGAGCAAAAAATGTGTTGCTGAGTTTTCATTACATGAAGCAACAGTGTGCACTATTCTGTTTCGGCTGGTGCCTTCACAGTGTGATGTTTCCTGAAGGAATACTAGAGATATTTCCTGAAGGAATACTAAACTTAATAGCAGGGCTTCCTAATAGTATAAACCTATCTCACGGCAACTCTTTTTCCTAATAGTTTATCACTTACTTTAATTCATACTTCATCTCTCCGTCAACTTCTTCTTGAATGCCTAATGTTGAAATGGGAAGTTTCTCTATTATCATTGTTCCCTGTCTGGCTGACTATCTGAAGCTACACCAAAGGCCTATCGTACACACTCACTCATGGCAACATTCCCTATTCTTGTTCTGAAATAATGTCATTCTTGACTCCCCATGCCAACCCTCTTTTATTACCAGCAGAACCATGGGTGGAAAGACAGGACATCTTAGAAAAGTAATTTGGATGCATTGAAAATGCTTCTGTCTCCATCTTCACCACTGACTCAATAAAATAAAACCTTTCAATCATAAATTGGGGCCAGTTTCCAGTGACCCTTAGGAATGGAAATCATCAGAGTCCTAAATATAATCTCAGTACGGTGAGCCATGAATTAGTGGATTATGAGTAAAAAAAAACATCACTCCTCAAAAGTCTTAATGTGAGTCAAAACAGGGGGGAAAGTATTTCATTCTCACCTGAATAGCAGCAAGCCCAACAAATGCATTAACAGCTTCATTAAAGGTATTCTCATCAGCGGACAGGAGTAAGTCAGACACCTTCAGACCTGTGTCTTTCAGAGCCTCATCTGAACGCAAGATGGACTGGTGGAAGAGATCAAGCTTCATCAGGCTAAGGCCCATTCCTTTCCATTGTGTGCCCATACCTATCGGATTCAGCAAGCAGAGAAAACTAATAGTGTTACTATCACATGTAGAAGACGGAGATTGAATTTGATTGAATTTGAAGCAACATTCCAAAATTCAGATCTAAGAGGCATGTTATGCGTCCAGCTATTGAGAATTATTACTTCACATTTTTGGTGGCATACGTGTGTTGTATCCAAGTGACTATAATGAAATTTAATTTACACAGACTCAAATCTGCATTAAACAAAGACTTATGCAACTAACGTCATCTAATGTAGGAAAACAAAGAGATGTCTGAACTCAGATGTCAAGTCTTATATAGGAAACTAAGTCTCTGTTTCGGATTTGGATATAATTACCTGAGCAGATATACCACAGAGGTCTTCCTGTGGACTGGGCCATCTGAATCTCCTTCACATCACTCTCACTGCCAATCAAAGTGTAGCCTCTGTAAGGCATAGACGATGTAGGTATTCCTGATATATCATTGAGCATGCTCAGAAATGCAGCATGTTGTTGCTGTTTCATGGTCTCCTCTATTAATCTTTCTACTGCTTCTTCAGTCCTTCCACAAAATTGGACCAATCGAGGCAAACTGCACGTCTCCCAAGGGGGACATTTCTTCTTGTTGGGGCTCAAGATGATATGGGCATTTGAGCCACCAAAGCCAAAAGAATTGATTCCAACATATTGACCTTTTACTGGGGTCGGCTTAGTAACTACTTCAATGCGGCCATCTTGTAAGGCAGGAATATCTGGATTTGGAGTATTGTAGTGAATGTTTGGTGCCCACAGTCCATGTTCTAAAGAGAGAACAACCTTGGGGGGGGGGGGGAAGAGAATATTTTACTGACTGATGCTATTTGCATGATTTTTGCACAAGTTAGAAAGTGGCTCACTTTTGAAGAAAATCATTAGGATTCTGAAGAGGAATCTTCAGCAATGGCCAAGCTTCACAATTTGTTTTACTCATATATGATATGGAATAGGTTTCCTAACTATTCTGCTCTCCTTGAGTAACGTTTCATCACTCAAACTTATATTCCTTCACAGGAAATAAGTATGTAGATGTTATCTACAGAGTATCTCAGGATAATTAACTCAACTGGGGATTTGGTATAAGAATTCCCATCATAACCCCATTCATGAAACCACATCTTTGACTCTGCTAAATTTCACTGTGTCACCAGGAACCACAATTGTTATGACACTGGATAGTTCAGGAGCAACATTAGGATATTTATTTATTATATATGCAGTGATCCAACCAGCATTATCTTTCCTTCCATTTACTACCTGTTTTTCCTGGCATTTTCTGGTCCTTGTAGCTTTTAAAACATTGTGCCCTGCTCACATATTGGAAAGAGCAGATGTTTTAACTGGAGCAAGAGCAGCATCTTAAGGCAGCAACTACCTAAACACTTTTCAAAATCCTGACTGGTACGCGTTTTACCGACATTCCCTCTTTTATTACTTTCTCTGGTCTACAGGGATCGGGCTGCCCTCTCTGGGTATACGTGCCCCTCCATTGACAAGTCGTGACAAGTTTTATTATTACAGTTATTGACCAAACCGAAAACCATAATGCTTAAAAATTCAGTCATTTAATAAAATCTGGGTTTCAATAGTAAAATAAATTAAAATTAATACAAAATACAATGTATTGCCAAACGTTTAAGATTAAATTAGGCAGCAGCTGCTGCTCATTCATCCAGTCTCCCTGGATTATTGTGGGGACTGGAAGTTTGCATTTTAATGGACTGGAGAATTACATTTTAAACTATCTGTATGGAAGTTTGATGTAGCGGTTCATCTCTGTTGTTTCTTTTCTCCCCTTCCCCCCCTCACAAACATTACTTCACTAGACTTCAACACTAGCTTATAGAAAATTGCTGATGCAATAACAGCTGTATTACACCAGCCTAGCAGGTAAGCATAAAAAGTCCCCTCCCCCTTGCAATGACAAAGCTTTTTCTGACACACATGGAAATGTACTCTTGATATAGTTAGGTAAAAGCTGAGGTATATATGGAGATATTCTGTTTGAAATATGGGCATTTTTCATTTTTGAATTGTATAATTTTATTTTCATTTTCTTTACAGAGTGGTGGCCTCAGATAATAAATATTTTAGAAGATGGGCTCCAAACCAGAAACTTTAGAAACACTAGTTAGAGCTACACTGAACAGTAAGTTACCACCATATTTGTGAAAATCAAATATATATAAAATAAATAAATAAAATATATTAAATTAGACTTCCCTTTAAAAATACATACTCATTCAAACATGTCTTAAAAATTCGTTTTTTCAGGATTTTTCTTTGCCACCCAGCAAGCCTTTAGATTTTGTTCTTATACAAGAGAGCATTTCACACAATAATTTGACGACTGAGGAAGACCCCTGTTGGTCCAAACATGTGCGATCTGTTTTGTCCTGTGCAGTGTTGTTTTTACTTTGTTTTAAACATATTATTAGTGCACTTTGTTTAATAAATATTTGTAATGATGTTTTAGTATTGTTTTGCAACTCACCTTTTGGGTTCCTGACTTCTGTTCAGGTTGGGTTTTGTTTCCCTTTTTGGTTTTGCATAGAAAGAAGAGATTCCACTGTGCTCAGGGTATGAGGGGGCACTGGACACAATCCTGCCTCTCTTTTACGTCCTGGATCAGAGATGCTACTAGGAGCCATGGTTCAACTATTGGCCACAGTGACTAAAATGAACCCCCACCTAGAACAGGGGTAGTCAAACTGCGCCCCTCCAGATGTCCATGGACTACAATTCCCAGGAGCCCCTGCCAGCATTCGCTGGGGGGCTCATGGGAATTGTAGTCCATGGACATCTGGAGGGCCGCAGTTTGACTACCCCTGACCTAGAAGCAGCAGACCTCCAAATGCCAACGCTAGGTAGAAACTCTAGGGTAGCGATCCCCAACCTGTGGGCCGCGGACCACATGTGGTCCTTCGACTAATTGGAGGTGGGCCCCGAAGGACGCCTTCTCCCCCCCCCCCCCCCGGCCCTTTACTTCATCCCCCCTGGCCCTTTACAACACACTTCATTGTTGTGGTGTGTCTGTATCTTATTTTGAAGGGATGTTTAAACATTACCATAGCGATAAGAGAGCGTTAGGGCAGTGGTTGAGAGTACAGGAGTAAACTATCCCCCCCCCCCCCATGAGCCTCAGTAAAAGGCGTTGAGTGGTCCCCGATGATAAAAAGGTTGGGGACCACTACTCTAGGGGAGCCCCGGCCCCCCTGTCTGTTTGCTGACCCTAGGACAACTGGTGTGTGAAGCAGCATACTGCAATACACGGAGCCCTGTTCTTAGCCTCTTATGTTCCTCAGCTGCCACAAAAACCAGTGGAGCCACTTCTGTGAAACAGTGGCAGTCATTATTTTGCACTGCAACAAGTGGAAGCAACATTGCAAGACTGCAGGTTTCTATCATCACTGTTCTATTATACAGTTTATCCAGAACGCACTGGCAATGTATTGGGGGGAAAAAATCACAGAATTAGGAATGACACAGAGCCTGCAGTATCAGGGACAATTGTCTCTGCATCTGTCCCAGCCTCAAAGCTGCACTTAACCCCACAGGCACCAAGTTTAGTTAGCTGCAATCCTGGTGTCATAATTGCTTTCAAGTCGTTCCCTCATCCCATAGTAAAGTCCTGGACAATCTGCTGTTTACCTTTGCTAAAGCAGCAAGACCAGAGGCAGGTTCTGGATGGCCCATGTTAGATTTAGTTGATCCTATCAGCAGTGGCTCTCGTTCTGACTGGCAAAAGACACCAACAATGCCATTGACTTCTTGAGGATCTCCAACCTAACAGAAAAGATAGGAAACATTATGAGACACTAGCTACTTTTCAAAGTCACTTATAGCAGGTTCACATTGTCAAATTTCTTCATAGTGCTGCATAGATATATGACTACACATCGGAAAATAAAAGTATGAAGCAAGTGAAAGGAGGTGGGGTGGGGCGGAAAAGCTTCTATCTCTAGAATCATGGCTGCAAACTCCCCAAGAAGATCAGAGCAGTTCTACAGCTTTCTGCTTCTCTCTGATTTCTTCAGAAAGAACTCACAACATGGCAAAATTTTGTATGAGGCCATGGAGCATCCATACAGTTGCCAAGTCCCTCCTGGCCACCAGCAGGAGATTGGGGTTGGGGTAAAGTTAATTAGATCTAGATTGGGAAATTCCTGGATATTTGGGGATGGAACAGAGACGACAGGAATCTCACTGGGGTGCAATATCAGAGAATCCACCCTCCAAAGCATCCATTTTCTCCAAGGGAACTGATCTCTATAGTCTGGAGATGAGCTGTCATTCCAGGAGATTCCCGGGTCCCACCTGGAGGCTGGCACCCCTAATTATACATAACCAGATGGTTAAGTCCTTAAACAAGGCTGGAGTATAATGACACCTTCAAATCTATTTGTTGATCATAGTATTGTATGTGGCAAGGTTGTTAAGCTGATTTCATTTCAAAATAAACTGAACTACAAAAAAGTACAGCTGCAATCAGCAAAATGGCTGAGAACTGAGAATGGGCAACCCATTCTCCCCCCGTTATGCCCATATACACAAACACAACGAGGAAGCTGATGCAGTGAACTAAGTTGCAGTCCCCAGTTCCTCACACCTCTTTGAGTTAGTTGGGCTGAGGCAACCTGGCCTCCAATAAATGATTCAAATGGAAAATCCAGCCTCCAAACTTAGCTGGAGAGATTGAAGAATTGGAACCTCCAAGACACAAGGAAGGAAAAGAGAGCCCCAAAATACAGAAGAGTAAGAGAGAACAAACCCCAGTTCCTGTGCCATGCGCTTCAATGTATTCAACTTCCTCAGGTGTAATCCCAGATTCTTGGTACAGAGACCTGACCAGCTGCTGCTGCATCCATCCAGAAGGGTATGTTACACCTGGGGTAAGAAACAAAATCAAATATTTTATGCATACCAAGATGTTTGCTTCTATGTGTAGGTCCTAAATGATGCTCCTTTATAGAGGAAGTACTTGTACAGAGAATGTTTGTGTGCTGTAAGACAGGAGTCCGGTAACCTGAGCACGATAAGAATACTGACTTGTCTTACAATGTTGTTCTAAAAAGGGTACTGAGATAAAAGTACTCTAAGAATATCACACAAATATTGCCATTACTCTTGTGCTGCCAAAGATTGGGTCTGAAGTATCCAGCATTGTAAACAAACAGAAAAACACTAGCAGAGAAACTTTGTCTCATATGCTCTTTGGACAGTATTTGGCATTTAAAAAATCACAAATACTGAAACATTTTTCTATGCTTCATACAAAAGAATTTGCATTCTTTCAGATTTCAGCCAGAGCTTCTGAAGCAATCCTTGATTGCAGCTTAAACAGAAGCATGTGCCTGAAGTTAAGATGGATGGAACATGACGAGAGCTGGCAGGTAGCCTTCATCTATGGGGAGAGTGGGTTTGCAAGAAAATTAAATAGTGGCTCAGCCATCAGTCTTGCTTCTGCCTCTGTGGTTCAAATAGGCTACCTGTCCATTCTTTTTTTAAAAATAAAAAACATTACATTAACTTTAAAAAACCCACCACTTTATTATTCAATCAATAAGCCACCCCCCTCAGAATCCCATCAACAAGCCCTGGACCTGTTTGTATTATGATTGTTTATTGTTATACTGTGTTGTGTTTGGTTGCAATTGTTGGTTATTGATGTACATGTTCTACAGACTGTTTTATGTATGGTTCTCTGTTATAATGTAAACCGCCCTGAGCCTCCGGGGACGGCGGTATAGAAGTATGATAAATAAATAAATAAATAAATAAATAAATATATAAAGGAAACTGTATAAGTGCAAAACTGTTTCATGGATTTGAGGGATAGTACTGAGGAGATTTACTGGTGATATCATGTACCAAGGGCTGAAGCCACAGCTATGCTCAGTTGTTCAGATGTCAATTTTCAGTGCGAATTTGACCCGGGAAAAGAGTAGAATATAATTTAAGGAAAGCAGATCAAGTCCAACCTAGCTACACTGCTCTATGTGATATTTCTCTTCACCCATGACAAGCTTCATAATTCCACAACCAGCAGAGAGTTGAAAATTTCACCTTGCTCTTTAAATCCATCAGTGTTACACCCCGAGTTGACTATGGTAGAATAAATCCGCTTCGCCATTGACTTCTTGGTCAGGAAAACAGCAACAACAGCTTCTGAACGGCAATATCCATTACCTGCAGAAATTCAGAACCATAAAAAGGTCATCTTTTGTAGATGTTTGGCCTTCTAGCCATGCCTTCCCAAGAATTATAAGTAGGCAACAATACAAACACCAGAATTAAACCAACTAATAATATATATATATTAAAATAAAACTTTAACCTGCTAGGGCGAACCTGCTCTATACAACTCCAAATTCAAATGTGTACAGGAAATTAATTGTAGCGGATTGTGAAAACATTGACTTAAAAACAAAAAATGCGGATGCGGCTTCTCTATGTTTATTTTCAGACCTGTCTGGTATTTTTTTGTTTAAAATGTCATGCCATTTTGCCATTGACATGATCTTCGAAATTCAGAGAATTACACTAATTTTGTAAGCATATTGAGAGGAAAACAGAAGGTCATAACAAGAAGCTTCCAAATCACCCATGACTTCCAGCTTAATATAATCAAAATTGGTTTTGGAAATAAAAACATAAAAGCAATGTCTTCTCTTTTATGACAATTAGTTATGAATGAAAGGTTGACTCCTAACCATGCTTTCTGCAGGCAGAAGACATTTCTGCAGGTAAAAAGGAGAAAGGCTCTCCTGCTGCAGGACTCCCCATGCTTTTCTCAAGAGTTCACAGATCCCTAAGGATACAAAAGGGTGAGGAAGAGAGCAGGGTGCAGCAGGTAGAAGCAGGTGGGAAAGTGAGCTTCGGTGAGTGTCACTTCAGTTGTACTAAAATATAGGGTGTTGTTTGCTCCCCCAAATCATGCTTACCTGAAACATCAAAAGACTTGCAAGCACCTTCCGGACTGAGCATGCCAAGCTTCATAAATTGCACAGAGGTGCTGGGCTTCAGTAAAAGATTAACTCCCCCAACGAGGGCTGATTCACACTGTCCACTGCAAATGGCTTTGTAAGCATTGTTCAGAGCAACAAGGCCGGAGGAACATGCAGTGTCAATGGCCATACTTGGACCTTTGGAGAAAACAACAATCATCAGTAAAAAGTCATAAATTGCTGTTTTATTGGCTTTCTTAACATTTACCAGGTGAGCATAAGGCTAAGGTAAAGGTAAAGGTATCCTCTGTGCAAGCACCAAGTCATGTCTGACTCTTGGGGTGACGCCCTCTAGTGTTTTCATGGCAGACTCAATACGGGGTGGTTTGCCAGTGCCTTCCCCAGCCATTACCGTTTACCCCCCAGCAAGCAAGCTGAGTACTCATTTTACCGACCTCGGAAGGATGGAAGGCTGAGTCAACCTTGAGCCGGCTGCTGGGATTGAACTCTCAGCCTCATGGGCAAAGCTTTCAGACAGCTGCCTTACCACTTTGCGCCACAAGAGGCACTGAGCATAAGGCTACTACATGATTAAGTGGGGTCCAATGGGACCATGAAGACAAACAAAAACATAGTTGCACTTACCTGTGACTGTAGTTCATTCACATCTTGTGTGCAGACATACATTGGGACTGCGCAAGCACAGGCCAGCTGTGGAAGACTTTTAAATACGGCTGGGTGCTTTGGCGCCCAAAATGGCCGGTCTCTCCCGGTGCAGCCAGCGCCATGCGGGGGTGGGGGGTGGGGAGAGACGCGAACGTTGGTGCACTGGCGGACGCACACACGCAGGCACAGGCCTGCGTGTGTGCGCCCATCACCTGTGCCTTCCCCCCGTGGCGCGGAGCTGGCTGCACCAGGAGAGACCAGTTGCTTTGAGCACCGAAGTGCCCAACCCTACTTTTCAACCATATGCTCCTCTAGGGGGCGCTCCCACTCCTCTGAACAGTGCATGTGCCTGGTTTCCCACTGGATGCCTCACACATTCCAAAGGCAGGTTACTCCCAACCCTCAGTTCTGATCCACAGCTGCAAGCCCCCAAGATAGAACACAGTAGTTAAGGGTCCCATATCCTGCTACCTTCTCTCTTTTTTTTTTCAAGCTCACAGTGGGGATGGAAGGAGGGAATGTGTGTTTGCATGCAAGATGTCAATGAACAACAGTTACAAGTAAGTACAACTATGTTTTCATTATCCATCTTGTGCTGGAGCCCCACATTGGAAACTTTACAACCTTTTAGCATTGGTGAAAAGGTGGGCTCCTACCCGAACAAGGATTGAAGTACTGCCTTCCTGCAGAGCTTGTGCACAAAAATGGAGGAACCTTGTGCCTCCTTGTGGAATGCAGCAGGGGTCGCAAGGTGTGTGTGAACCGATGCTACCCAATACATCCAGGAATGGAGGGGAAAGAAAGTCTATTAACTCTGGTGCAGGAGGAAAGTGAATGGCCACCCCACCTGACATCTGTAGGGGGGTGGGGAACCATTGCTGGTGGAGCCATACCGGAACCATCAATATGGCTCTGGAACTGTCCTGTTGCATCTTGTACAGTACCCTGGGAATCAAGGGCAGAGGAGGAAATGTGTATAAAAGAAATCCATTTCAGTGAAGCTGAAAAGTGTCCCCCAGGGAACCCAACTTGATCCTGGCTAGAGAACAGAATACTGGATCCTTGGCAGACCCAGACCTGGCAAAAAGGTCCACTTAGGAAAAAGGTAAGACCGGTTTAGGGACCAATCATAGACAGGAACAAATTCCCTGATCAACCGATTTGCTTAAACATTGAGGTGCCCGGCAATGTGAATTGCCCTTAGCCTCACATAGAGCTGATTGGCCTGCTGCCACACCCATAAGGTCTCTTTGCAGAGGGTTCACAACAAGGTGCTGCCCTGTTTGTTTAGATAAAACATGGCCACCATATTGTCTATCTGAATCAGGAATCTACCTGCCCAGGTAGAATATCAGAAAAAGCATTCAGGGCTAAACTAAACATCTGAAGCTCCCATAAGTGCAGTGACCTCTCATGAGGGGACCACAAACCCTGTGCTGACCATCCTGCACAATGGGCCCCCCAACCCTCAAGAGAAGCAACCGTAAGTGAGTGTGTCCTCTGTGTTCCAGGCACTGAAGGGAACCCCTTTTAGAGAGTAGGCTCTTCCGCACACCACTGAAAGGGGCAAACTAGGGACCTAGGAACTGAGAAGCAGGAATAAGGGCTGTGTCTGGTAGGATGAAAAAACCTTGAAAACTGATACTGGAGTTGCCACATGTGCCATCTAGTGAAAGGTACCACCACATTTGTAGGGGCCATGAGCTGCAATAAGCACTGTAGAAACAGGACAGATCTTTGACAGTTCTGAAACAGGGCCTTAACTGTAGTCGTGAGCAATTGGACCCGATCTCAGAAGGGAAATGCCCTCCTGGAAACAGAGTTGGAAACCACTCCAACAAATGTTGCTATTTGGGAGGGGACCAATCAGGACTTCTCAAAACTTAAGACCCAGGAAATAGCAAGTAGCTAGGATGACCTCCAACTGCTCCTGAGCCATCTGGGGGGAGGGACCCACCAGTAACCAATCATCCAAAAAAGGGAAACTGATATCCCCCTTGAATGAAGGAATGAAACCACCACTGCCACACATTTCATAAAAACCCTTGGAGCAGTAAAAGGTAAAGGTATCCCCTGTGCAAGCACCGAGTCATGTCTGACCCTTGGGGTGACGCCCTCTAGCGTTTTCATGGCAGACTCAATACGGGGTGGTTTGCCAGTGCCTTCCCCAGTCATGACCGTTTACCCCCCAGCAGCAAGCTGGGTACTCATTTTACCGACCTCGGAAGGATGGAAGGCTGAGTCAACCTTGAGCCGGCTGCTGGGATTGAACTCCCAGCCTCATGGGCAAAGCTTTCAGACGGCTGCCTTACCACTCTGCGCCACAAGAGCTCCTTGGAGCAGTAGCCAACCCAAATGAAAGGACTGAATATTGGAAAATGAAGGAAGCGTAGTGAAAACAAAGGAATCTCCTATGGTCAGGGTGTATAAGGTAAAGATATCCCCTGTGCAAACACCGGGTCATGTCTGACCCTTGGGGTGACACTCTCCAGCGTTTTCATGGCAAACTCAATACGGGGTGGTTTGCCAGTGCCTTCCCCAGTCATTACTGTTTACCCCCCAGCAAGCTGGGTGCTCATTTTACCGACCTCGGAAGGATGGAAGGCTGAGTCAACCTTGAGCCGGCTGCTGGGATTGAACTCCCAGCCTCATGGACAGACAGCTTCAAACAGCATTTCTGCTGCTCACCACTCTGCACCACAAGAGGCTCTCAGGGTGTATAGCAACGTGGAAGTACGCATTCTTAAGATCCAGGACAGCAAACCAACATCCCACAGAGACAAACTCTATAACTGAAGGCAGAGACACCGTATGGAATTTGGAAACCAGTGAACATTTATTCAAACACTTCAAATCTAAGATTGGTCTAAAACAGCATTGCAAAGCCTTGCTGTTGTTGATCTGCTTTAGAACTGCTAGGCTGGGACAGGTGGGGAAGAGCTCAGGGAATGCACTGTCTGCCTGTTTTTTTTTTAAATACCGAAGAACTCATCTATGGCCTGCGCAAACAGCATGCTGTGCTCAAACAGCAGATCTTCTATCGTGGCCCTGGTCTCAATGGGAAGGGAGGTATTATGGAGCCAAGAGTCGGCACCTTCACATTATGGAGGAGGCCACTGTACGTGTTGCGACCTCAAACTGCATGCCTCCCCGTGTTAATTGATTGCTTCGACACACCGATGGCTTTGGACTGGCTCAAGCAAGCAAGGCCTCTCAGTTCTTAAGGTAAGCTGTAGATGTACTTGGAGAGGTTCTCCCAAAGTAAGAGCTGGTACTCTCCATTAATGATTTGATAATTGGCAATGTGAAAACTGAGTGAGGATGAAGAATAACATCTTCTATCTAGTGCATCTAGACGCCTGCTCTCTTGATGAATAGCAGCCAAGTGATGCAATTACATATCCTCTATTATGACTGAGGATGCAGGGAGATTAATAGAGAGGTACTCTGAAGAGTCCTGTTTAACCCTGTACAAGTTCTCAAACTTCCTAGAAGTTGCAACAGCCGAGGATGGTTTGTTCCAAATCGGAAAACTCGTCATCCAATCCCTGGATGATTGGGAGATCTATGGACGGTGGCATGTTGGAATATAACTGGCTAAGAATTTTGTCTAGTTGGAGGTAGAGATGTTGAGTTCCAAAGCCTGGGCCTCCTCAAAAGCTGCTCGCCATGAAGGTGATGATCCTCACTCAGGGTCCCCAACTGTCTCATCAGGGGAAGACCATGCTTGGCTACTGATCACCTCAGTTCTCCTTCCTCCAACTTGTCAAGCCGAAGGTGAGATGCATGATGTGATAGAGGCTCCTACACATATCCATAGGGCATCTTTGGGCAGTCATCCTCAAAGGGTTGATCCCACTGGCCCAAGTACACAGGTGTGGGGGCAAAGGACGCCTGCCAAACAGTGTGCCTGGTGAGAGGTTTGCGCAGTTCATATTGAACTACAGGCAGCTTGTAATGGTTCTCCACACAAAAAGAAGCCTTGGCTGTTGGTCTGAAGAGCAGGGACAGCATGCACTGGAGCTGGGGCCAGAGATCGTGGTGGGCTCTCTGTCCTTTTCAGGGACTGGAATTGAGCTATGGCCCGTTGAGTGAGGTTTGTCCTTATGCTTGTTCTTTTTTGGTTTCTTGTCCAGGGGCTTGCCTGCAGATGCCTCCTTCATGGCCCTGGAAGAATGTGAAGGCTGAGAAGGTGCCTTAAGTGTAGCAGGCCACTTAGAAGGCTTTGGATCAGACACCAGAATGGGAGCTAGGGAACAGACTAAAGGACAGCCTGATTGTAGAGTCTGCTGAGAGATTGATGAGGTTGATTCTGGGGCAGATTTTGGCGGTCCGGAGGACAAAGCCTTTTCTCAAAAAGCTGCCTTTAGGCATGAACAGTGGTCTGACCAAGCTTTGGAGGCAAACTTTTGACAAACAGAGCAAGCCCCAACATTGTGTGCCTCCCCAAGACTGAGAAGGCATTTCACGTACTCATCAGTGTAAGGTGTTTTGACCCCATACCTAGAGCACTTTTTAAACATGGCCTTCGATGCCATTCTCCGAGGTGGCAAAAAACAAGGCTTCAAGCAGAGAAAACAACTCACAAAGTGTGCAACTGCGAGACATGTCTTCTTTTCACAGTGGCGAAAGAAGAACTGAGAGTTGGGGGTATGCTGCCTTCTGAATGTGTGAGGCTTCTGGCAGGAAACCGGGCACATGCGCTGTTTGGAGGGGGGAAGTGTCACCTAGAGAAGCTGATCACTGAAAAGTCTTCCGTGGCAGGCCTGCACTCATGCAGTCCTAACGTGGGGCTGAAGCAGAAGATGGATAATAAACTGTATTATCAGATTATAGAAAGCTTCTCTATACTGAGTTGGACCATTGGTCCATCTAGTCCTATGCAGTGGCATCTCTCAGGGTCTCAGGCAGAGTAAGGTCTTTCCCAGTACCAAGACATATGAAGAAAGGTTGGGGGAGCTTGGTCTGTTTAGCCTAGAGAGGAGACGACTGAGAGGGGATCTTATAACCATTTTCAAGTATTTAAAAGGGTGCCATATGGAGGATGGAGCAGAATTGTTCTTTCTTGCCCCACAGGGATGGACCAGAACGAATGGGATTAAATTAATTCAAAAGAAATTCCATCTAAACATCCGGAAGAAGTTCCTGACAGTTAGAGCGGTTTCTCAGTGGAACAGGCCTCCTCGGGAGGTGGTAGGTTCTCCATCTTTGGAAATTTTTAAACAGGGGCTAGATAGCCATCTGACGGAGAGGCTGATTCTGTGAAAGCAAAGGGGTGGCAGGTTACAGTAGATGAGCGATTGGGATGTGAGTATCCTGAATAGTGCAGGGGGTTTGACTAGATGACCCATGAGGTCCCTTCCAACTCTATTATTCTATGATTCTAGTACCCACTGCCTGAGATTCTTTAACAAGAGATGCCAGAAACTGAACTTAGGATCTTCTGCATGGAAAGCAGGAGCTATATAACCAAGCCTCAGCCTCACATGAAAGACTCAAACCTGCCCTAACAGGAATTGCCAGTTCATGAATACTAAACAGTTATTTGCAAGTATTGTGCTACAGCCTCAGTACTTACCAGTGAAGTCAAAGAAGTAGGAAATTCTGTTGGCAAGCATAGCACGTTGACAGCCAGTCATACTATATCCTATCAAATGTTCCGGGTCTAAGCTAAATGCTTCACCAGCTTCTGACCCACTCACACCAATCCACACACCTGTGTTGGTGCCCCTAAGAGCAGTTGGATTGAAACCTAAAAGGGTAAAAAGGAATTTCACAATATGAACTGGAGCGTAAAGAACTAAGCACTGTTATGCTTGGCCCCAAACAACACAAAATAAACAATTCAATGATACAATACAAAAAATAGGGCTGCAAAAATTTGGCCATGATTTAAAATGAAAAGGAGCACAGGGAGGTTCTTAGCCACTACTGCGTATAAGAAAATGCATGTGTGATCACATGACTCTACAGAACACAGGATGGCAAAGGGCTGAACATTAAGAGAGGAAGCTGTGACATCTCCAAAAAGGACAAACAAAAACATTGGTGTTCATTTTACTTATTTATCAAAATTATATCCTACTCCCTCTCCTCAAAAGGGTACTTGGGGCAGCTAACAATTTTTAAAATACACCAATAAAAGCAGTATAAAGATACAATAAATAATCTTTAAAATATAAAATGGTTAAAAGTCTACCCCCATTAAAATCTATCCACTATCAAGCAGGGTTGGATTTGTGGATGGTGAAGGCCCATCTGCCTGGTGGATCACAAGTACCCAAAGGCTGCCTGAAAAAGAGCAGCCTTGCAAGTCCTGGTGAACTTAGGGAGGTCCTGTAAAGCATGCACCTCTTTGGGCAGCTGGTTCCATAAGACAGGGGGCCACTCCTGAGAAGATTGTCACCCTTCTTGATACAAGGTGGATAGTTCATGGACCAAGGACCTTCAATAAATTCCAAGATGAAGATTGGAAAAGTCAGAGGATCATTCCAAGAGAGGCAGTCCCAAAGGCATGAGGGTCCCATGGTGTTTAGGGTTTTAAAGTAAGTACCAACACTTTGAATTGGCCATGGAAACTGATTGGGAGCCAGTGCAGCTGCCATAAAATAGGTGTTATACAGACAGATTCAATAAGATCAATAGCACCAACTCCCCTGCATCAAGGTGTAAATGGAGATCATCTTAAGCAACCAGAGGTAGATGGTGCAAAATCCTACACTATGCCATACTGTCCCCACAATGTAAAGATATCATCGATATGCATTACTCAAGTGCTGTCACAAACATATTGAAAGAAACATTTATTCAGACAGAGCACAGGACAATACCTAACTCCCTGGCTTGTGGATGGGATAGCCTTTTCTTCTAAACAAGCCAAGTGCTCCTGTCTACTTGCTGAATAGAAACTGTGAACTAATTACATCTAGTTTTTAAGATAAAATAACATGTTTCTGTTAAGGGACCTCTGGCACTTGCATGTAAGCATACACGTAAAATGTGCTAGCACATTTTTTGCTCCTTTGGGCTGAGGCCAGACTTGTTCCATCTTGACTTTTCAGATGACACATGCATCTTCCACTGAATGGAATACTGAATTTATCATTGCTTTCAGCTCCGTGCCCATACTTTCAATAGTACTGATAACCCTTTGTAAAGTGCTGTTTAAAACAAACATTTGAACAAGCATATGGTGTCTGATTTTTTTTAAAGCAATTTTTAATTTTTAAGCTGCAAAAAGTACTCTGGCAAGCATGGAGGAGGGGAGCATTTTGGAATGATACTCACCCAGCCAACCAGTGGTTGGCATAACCCCTCCTACGATAAATAGGCAAAGTTTGTTACCCCTAAGCTCAGTCCTCAAATGGAGGATGCATCCATGACAGCAGCACAAAAGGAGTGCTTTTCAAAGTAGTGATTCCTGTTAGCTTAACATCTAGACCTGGGTTTTCCCTATGTTCTTTACACACATGCTGCATTTCATCCCCCAATTTTCTTCCTAATGACTTGCAAAATAGTCCAGGATGTTAAACCTTGCAATATCAAATCCATAATACGTAAACTGTTTAACGTTTAACTGTTGGTGAATACCGTAAACAGACAAAGGCAAAATTCTGGCCTGTTTGCTTACCACTGTCCAAAATGGCTTCATAAGAGACTTCTAATAGCATCCGGAGTTGAGGGTCCATTGTGTGAGCTTGCTTTGGATGAACTCCAAAAAAAGAGGCATCAAATTTACTGATGTCCTTGAGCTTTCCATTTCTCCTCGGTAATCCATAAACTCCTGAATTTAAAAAAAAAGAAAACGGTCACATCTTCAACATATAATTAGGATCACATGATGGTTGTATGTATTCCTTGTGTCAGTGCTAACAGGACACATGGGCTACCCAAGTGACTGTGAAAATACAATGATGGTCCCGAACTAGGGATTGTAGCCTCCAGGTAAGAACTGGGCATTCCCAGAAATTATAGCTCATCTCCAGATGGATGTTTTGGAGGGTGGATTCTATGGCACTATACCCCACTGAGGAGCCTTTGCTCCCTAGGCTCTACCCCATTATCTCCAGGAATTGATACCCCTCTACACTCAACCACTAGGCACCTAGCAACCCTCACGAGAACAAGCAGTTTGAGAGAGTTGCCTATACCAAGTTACTGAAAGAAGAAAAGAGCCACACCAAATCCAACAAAGAAAACAGTAAAAAACCACAGGTGTTTGTAGGGAAAGGCTCTTTAGTATTTGTGAAACCCCATTCAGTTTAATACTTTCAGAAGGGAAAGTAACATTCTATGGAGAATCTGAAATGATATTCCGTTGAAGAAGCTTGATGCAAAATACATTGGGGTTCTACATACACCAAGTTAAAAAAGCAAAGTAGCAATTTATGGAACACCAATTGACCAAAGCTACATTCACTGTTTTTCAACAAAGGCAGTATCATACCCCTGCATCACCCCCACCTGTCCACTGGAGCAAGCACCACCTTCTGCCATCTATGAAGGCATTGAGGGCTCCTAGACAGGCCTCAGAAATTGGAGGGAAGGGGATCAGTAGTACCCTTAGTCCTTCTCCCAACTGAAGCTCTTGTCTCTCTTGCCTTGTCCCCTCCCTGGCCTACCCCCCAGAGCCTTCTTTTATCTTCCCCTGCACCATTCTCCTGCCCACCTCTCTTCTCCACTAGGCCACCTTTCCTGCCACTCAGCCAACCTGGCCTGCCACTGGCTGAACCTATGCAGGTCCAGCTGAGCCTCCTTTGCAGCTGCCTTCAAGCATGCCCTGGCTGCAACTGAGTTGGAAGAGTAGGTGGGGGAGATTTGGTGTTTGTTCAGCCCTCACTGGCCTGCTCCCAGAATGGGGTGGGGGCCAGCCTGTCTGCTCTGCAGGCCAGTTCTTGCCTCCTCCTCCTCCTCAGTCTCTTCCAGAATTTTTTAGATAATTGAAACAATTCAGAATCACTCAGCCTACCAGGTTTCCATCTCCGATCATCTTCGGTGACCATATCCACTCCATTGATCAAGTTCTCCCAAAACTCCAGCAAGTTTTCTGATTCTGGCAGTTTCCCTGCTATGCCTGCAATCACCACGTCCTCCATGTCTCGTCTCTAAATGAGAAGTGAAAGAAATGTAAAATAAAAATAACAAGAGTCGTACAAAAAATGATACTTCAACATATTAAAAAGAAATCAGGCATCACCAAGTATAGACTGTGGATTTAATTTCATAAACTTGTATTCTGCATTTCAGCATCCTAAGAAGACCACAGTGATAATGTTTTATGACTTGTTGGAAACCTGGGTCAGGCAGGGCGAAACAGTTGCCCTTAAAGAACTAGCCCCTGCTGCGTTTTCTGACCTTCATCAGTCTCTGATAGCGGAACAGGAACTAGTAGTGACAATCCTAAACCAAGAGGATTTCTCCTTCAGGGTTCTCTGCTCACTGTCAATCCCAGGAAATGAATGTGTTGGCCTCAGGTGGGGATCAATCGAAAGCATGGCCATCTGGCTGGTGTACCGCATGCCCAATATACTTCCAGATTCCCTGCTAGCCCTGCTAGAGCTGGTGGTGGCCTGGATGCTACAGTCCCCTAGCCCAGTGGTCCTCAACCTTTTTATCACCGGGGACCTGGTAACGCTTGACAATTTTACTGAGGCCCGGGGGGGGGCGGGTCGTCCTCTCCTTTCGACCACTGCCCTAACGCTCTCTGACTCTGGTTGCTATGGTAACGTTTAAGCATCCCTTCAAAATAAGATACAGATACGCCACAAAAGCGACAGTCATATCCTGAAGTTCAGGATCTTATCCCATGAAACAGTTAAATAGGAAACAACAACAACAAAAACTGCAGGGACACCGAAGTATTGAACACCTAACATGCTCCTTTTCACATCAATTACTTTTTTCATGTGGAATTGAGCTCACTCATTCATGCCTATGGAATCCTGTCATTGAATGTGACAAAACGCTGGAATAAAGTTAGGAAGTTTTGGGGTTTGCTTTTAAAAACACAGACATTCACTTTCTGTCCCCACTCCCCCAAACTGGCTCTGTGACATGCAGAAATTCAACAAGTGACACTTGAACTTTAGCCACTCAAGGGGAGCAACCAGCACGGGTTTAATTCCTGTCAGTCAAGGCTAAGTCAGGGAAGAGCCCTCCTGGAGTGGTTCAAAATTCGCAAGTGTTCTGAGGCAGGTTAGTTTGTCTTGTATGATGGCCATGCCCTGTGCCGGCGCAAAGTGGAGAGTTGGTTCCCCCCGCCTTGTCCTTGCCAGATCCCTGGCAGCTCTCACTGCACATGTGGCAACCAAGTTTTCTTCCATGCCCAAGATCTCCAATCCCTCTCCTGCCAGCAGGACAGTTGCATCAAGCCCCCAGGGCCGCTCCTCCCAGCTGTGCAGCACAGGGCAGACTCATGGCAAGCAGCAGCCCCTGGCAGTACCGGCCCCACCCGCCCTGAGCAGCCAGCAGCTCTCCGGTAGAGGGGAGGGGGGACTAGACTTCCCTGCTGGGGATCTGGGGTGGGCGTGAAGAACACAGCCGCGGAGCAAAGCGTGTCTCCCGCTCCAGAGAGGGGGAGGCGGATGCCTCTAGTGCCATGTTCACCCCGCCCTTCCAGCAGCAGCAGCAGCAGCAACAGCACCAGCCACTTCTGAGACCACCTCCTCTCTCCTGTGGCCCAGTATCAACTGATCTATGGACTGGTACCGGTCCCCGGATCCGGGGTTGGGGATTACTGCCTCTTTGCGCAGCTGGTTCCACAAGACAGGGGGCCACTCCTGAGAAGATTGTCTTGACACAAGGTGGATAGTTCATGGACTATGGGGGTTGGGGATCACTGCCCTAGACTATTCATTCTGGGGAACTTTAACGTCCATGCTGACCTGCCGTCCTCTTCGGTCTCTCATAGAGAAAGGGCAACAAAACAAAAGCTGATTTGCTATCAGCTGTGAGGCATTTGTGAGTCATTTTGCAAACAAAAATCTCAACACTCTGCTGTGACCTCCCTCTAATCTTAGGCACAGAAAGTGAACTAGAGGTCCCTTGGCCGTCATTGGAGATGAATATTGAGTCACTTCTGATGACTTATGCTGACTGAAGTTGACAGGATGCTTACAGCACCAAGACCAACAACATGCCCACTAGACCCCTGCCCATCATGGCTTCTAAAAACACCAGACACAAGAATAAGGGGCCCCATCCGGGAGATATTCAACCTTTGTCTCACAATGGGAGAGTTCCTGGAGGGTCTAAAAGAGGCAGTGGTAGGCCCACTATTGAAAAAAAACATCTCTGGACCCGTAAGAGCCTGACAACTATTTACCCATCTCGCACTTAGCATTTCTGGGGAAAATGGTGGAAAGGGCAGCCACGGACCAGATTTTGGCATTCCTGGAAGAAGCCACAGTCTTACACCCATCTCAGTCATGTTTCTGGCCTGGCTGTGGGGTAGAGACAGCACTAGTCGCCCTAACGGACAACCTCTGCTGTAAGCTTGACCAAGGTGGGTCAGTGCTACTGGTACTACTAGATCTTTCAGCAGCCTTCGACACAGTCGACCATGAGTTTCTAGCTCACTGTCTCACCGACACCGGAATATGAGAGACAGCCCTTCAATGGCTGATCTCCTTTCTCCGGGATCATGGACAGAGGGTAGCAACTGAAGAGAGATCATCAAGCCTCCGACAACTCTCCAATCCTATTTAATATCTTCATGTGCCCTTTTGCTCAACTGGTACAGAAGTTCAGGCTGGGATGTCATCAATATGCTGACAATACCCAGCTCTTTGTCCTGATGGATGATGGCCCTGACTCTCCCACAAAAGCATTAGCCAGCTGCTTGGAAGCGGTGATGAAATGGTCTGAAGCTCAATCCTTCAAAGAAGGAGGTCCTATGGCTAGGCAGGAAGGGAATGCAGGGAAGTGCACCTGCCCAACCTGGATGGTGTGCAGCTATCAGTGGCTCACTCTCCTAGGAATCTGGGCATGATCCTGGATGCTTCCCTCTTAAATGGAAGTTCAGATCATCCATCCTCCAACAGCTGCAGTGGGTACCAGTTGAATTCCGGATCAGACTAAAGGTTCTGGTAATCATCTTCAAGGCCATACGCAGTTAGGGCCCAATGTACTTGAGGGACCGCCTTTCTGCTTATATCCCTCAAACAGCATTGCATTCTGCCATCTCAATCTGACTCATGATTCCTGGCCCCAAAGAAGCCCGATCTCAACCAGAGTCTTCTCTGTCCTGGCCCTCATATGGTGGAATGAGCTCCCAGAAGAGATTAGGGCTCTAATGGAATTAAAACAGTTCTGCAGGGCCTGCAAAAGGGAGCGCGCCCACCAGGCATTGGTTGAGGTTGACCAGCAACACCTTCTGGGCTCCCTGAACCTCCCTCTCAGGATTCCATGCACTTGACTCGGACAACCATAGACTTGTCTGATTATTATTCTGTTAAATTGTTATATTGTTATTATCATTACCATTTTTGTTACTTGATTTATTCAATATATAAAACTGAGTTTGATGTACAGTTACTTCATGTTCCAGCCTCAAGGGAGGGTAGTATATAAATGTAATAAAATCATAAAAGCCTTGCACCTCCTGACCCCCCTCATGGGGGGTTTTCCACAGGGCCTGCCGAGCACACCTGCCTCCTCTGCAAGGTGGCGGGTGTGCTTGGTGGGCCCCGGGGAAGCCACAGACTTGCTGGCGGGGTGGGGGGGCAGGGAACGGGCTTTGAACCTAGTCTATAAATAAAACAAATGAGGTCATCACAACACCAGTTCTTTATGAGGGTTTATAATAATTCATGCATCAACAAGTCCATGGATTAAGATTTCAGTGCTCAAAGGTAACTGAGAAAATAAAAGCAAGGAACCAAAGTTTCTGAAGAACTACAGGTCCAATATCATGATACACTGTGGTTTGCTTAAGTCAGATTTTTGCAATCATTTCTGGTTATTCTGGTACATATCAACCCTGACTCATGTGTAAACCATTGTTCTTCCCGGCTAGGACACAAAAATGAGGCAAACTGCCATTTTCCCTTTATCTGTGGAGTGGTACTTCTAAACAAACATCACAACTAAAGTACACGCTTTCAAATCAGCTACAAACTGAAATCCCAGTTCAATGCCGACCGGCCATTCAGATGTCATGACCACCCAGGGTTTGATCAAACTACTGTTTAAACACTATGGTTTATTGTAATGTCTGAACACGGCCTGAGGAAGGTATGATTAATGCCCCTTGATTCTATATCATAATCCTTGAAAATGAGCAGTTTCATACTGAAAGAAATTGTGTGCCATCACTTCTAATGGCCTAACAGTTAAGAGTGCTTGATTAGACCCAGAGAAAGAGTGGCTCACATCCCTACTCCACCTTGAAGCGCATATAGAGCCCCTGGACCGTGGTTCTCAACCTTGGGGTCGCAACCCATATTGAGGTCGCCCGGCTCCTTCCTCAGGGTTGCCAGGTTGGTGGCCGCTGCCGCAGTGGTGGCGGGTGACAGTGGCAGGCAGAGGTGGGTGGTGGCAGCAGGCGGGCAGACACCAGGCAGTGCAGCCACAGCAGCTCCTTGCCAGGAGAGTGTCTCTGCACAGCAGGGTTCCAGGCACGAGTAGACAGCAGCGGCATGGGGCTGCCAAGGCTGCTCTCAAAGCGCACCAACAGGCTCTGTTTCTCGATGGTGAGCGTGACCAAGAAGGAAGAGCCACCACTGCCCGAGTCCTCCTGTGGGGGCTTCTGCTGGCGCCCACCCACCTCCTGAGGGCCCGACGAGGGCGCTTCGCTTTCCCCTAGCTGCCACCTCCACGCCACCTTGAAAATTATTGTGTACGTGCACACGCACTCGCCCCCGTCGCTAGGGTCGTAGCGTTACGGCGGTTGAGAACTGTTGCCTTGGATAGTCACTTTCTCTCAGCCTAGCATATCTCACAGGGTCACTGTGAGGATACAGTATGTGTGAGCATAGGCGTTTATGTACTAGTGTTTCCCTGCACTTTTTCAGTGCATGTCCCACTGGTTTCTTCATTCTGCATTTCCCCTCACTTTCACTGCACAAGTCAGTTCGATTTTTTGCCATTCTATATTGATTTTCCTCTTTTCAGTGCTTATTGCTTTTCAGTGGTTGTTTCCCTGGGTTTTCTGGGAATGCTTTTGTGGTGGTTTCCCCCCTTGCTTCGCTTTCCATCTGAAATTAAATCCAATTGCATCAGATTTAGCACTCCTGTCCTTTTTTTGCCACTCCATCACCCACACTGAGGTTGTTCCGCCCACTGCCATTCTTCCTCCCTTCTTTGGTAATTAAGTATTGTTGCATATCTATTATTTTTAACATATAAATGGGATTAGTCTATCAATACTACTCTTTTTTGTTGAACTTGAATCACTGGGGAGGTAAATTAGTGACAGGGAAAGAGAATTTACAAGATCTCAGGAGGAGACAGTGTGTTCAGCTGGGAAGTACTTCTTGCTTCAAGCAGGGAGGCTTGGAGGTTTGAAACTCTCCTCCTGCCCCTGGGGCAGAGTTAGTGAGAGAGAGAGAGTGCTAGTGCAGAGGCCAGGTTGAGCAGGGTTGGGCAGGACGAGCCCCTCCTCCTGATACTGATCCTGCAGAAAGTCCTGGAAAGAGAGCTCCCTTCCCTGCTGGGAGATCAGGGTGCTTGGTGTATCCAGAAGCTCCTTCTCATGGCTGCTGAGCCTTCCTAAGCCTGAATGGCATCTGGAGGTTGGCTGAGAGCAATCACTGCTATGGCCAAGCCCACTTCCTGTGCTGCTGGCGTCAGCTCCTTGGCACTTCTGTGAGTCAGTGACCCAGCATGTGTTGTACTGGCAGTGTCCCCCTCCCAGCACGCGACTAACTGACCAACTTTGCATGCTGGGAAGAGGCGCCACCAATGCAACACACATCGGGTTGCTGGCTTGTAGCAGCAGCACAAGGGAGCTGAAGCCAGCAACACAAGATGTGTGCTCAGCAGCAGTGGCGATTACTCTCTGCCTATCTCCATTCCCCTTTCCGCAGCTCGCAGCCAGATGCTATGCCTTGGGGAGGCTCAGCAGCTGTGAAGAGGAGCTTTTGGACATGCCAAGTACCCCGATCCCACAGCAGGAATGGAAGAGAGCCAGCTTGGTGGTTAGGAGTGTGGACTTCTCATCTGGCAAGCCGGGTTGGATTCCACGCTCCCCCACATGCAGCCAGCTTGGGCTCACCATAGCACTGATAAAGCTGTTCTGACTGAGCAGTGATATCCTGGCTCTCTCAGCCTCACCTACCTCACAGAGTGTCTGCTGTGGGGAGAGGAAAAGGAAGTTAATTGTAGGCCACTTTAAGACTCCTTCGGGTAGAGAAAAGTGGCATATAAGAACCAGCTCTTCTTCTTCTTCTGAGACTCAACACAGGATCAGCTGCAGGGGGGGAGGAGGGGGGCATCTTGCCCAACCCTGCACTGCTCAACCTGGCCCCTGCCCCTGCTCTCTTACTCTGACTCACCAGCTTGCTCTGTCCCAAAAGCTAAAGGAGAGTTGAGAACTTCCTAGCCCCCCTGCTTGAAGCAAAACACCTGGTATCTCCTTTTGAAGGCACGCATCTTTAAAACTCTAAACAGCACACACACACAAGCAATGTTTAAAACTTTCCCTGCCACCAATTTTTCTTCAGTGATCTACGTTCAGTGAAAAAGAGTAGTATTGCTAGATTCATTACTCTTCTTAAAAAAAAATTGACAAGACAGAAAAAGCGAAACTTGTACACAGAAGAACCACTAATGTTCTGCTAAAATGGCTACCAGAAAGTATATGCAGCATGAAGAATCTCTACTTCCTATTTCAACAAATATACCCATTGTGAAATTAACCAATAAAGATAGACCAACCATGCTGCGCAAAAAAAGAAGGAAAAACAAAAAAAAGAAATTTTAGTCCTGGTAACACTATCCAATTTTTCTTAATAGTATGCAGAACATATACTCTGTGATTCCTAAGAGAAAATCAGAGGGGGAAAAACATGCAAATGTCAAGTACAGGATTCGAAGTAAAGCTGTACGAACTCCAATTCAGCGACAATCAAATGTAAATTGTATGTGCAGAACAGGTCTACAATATATACTACTCTGAGCTCCTTGCAAGACGGATGTGATAAAAATATAATAAGCAAAACATGTCCTAAAATAGTTCAATTATCTGAGAAAGTCAGCATATATATATAGTATAAATCATATACAGGTTCACAGAAAATGCTGTACAGGACAACACTTAAGAAACAGAACAGTCATTATTGCAATGGAGACATGCCTATTTTAGACAACTGCTTCTTCACATCTTCCAGTCCTAGTAACCATTCTTCTTCTACTCAATATCATTCTCATTCTACTTCCTGTTTCTCCATCCTAGATTCCATTTCACTTCATGCAAAAAATATTCAAATGCTTTAAAGCCATATATAATTATGCATACAAAACATGTTGCAAAGTCATATATATTTTGCAATATTTGCCAATTGCAGAGAAATAGAATTTCTTCCATGCAGATTCTGGATTTAAAACATAAATAAAACAACTTTTGAAATGAACAATATAATTTTGATTTATTTATGTTTCAATTTCTATACCGCCACTCTCAACTACAGTCCTTGTGGGGGTTTACAAAATATAAAATTAATGAAACCACAAAACAACCCATAAAACCCCATAACAAACAATTGCAATAAGATATCTTCTCTAATTTTTCCAATCTCAGTTCTGCTGTTCCAGCCTTAGGATCTACGCAGGTGGTCATAGATGATATAAACCCGGGGGATCTGATCATAAAACATATAATAGGGTGAGACCAACAGTTAGTAACTCCGGTCCATCTCCCCCCCCCCCCCAGGCTCAACCAAATGCCTGGCGGAAGAGTTTTATGCCTGAATTAAAAAGGAAATCAGTTAAACTTGTACTTGTTAGGAACTCTCATCAATTAGATCTTCAATAGAAGCTTATTTGCACTGACTACACATTAGATTTCAGAAATGAAGAAATCTTGTATTCGCAGGAATGAACTATAGCAGTGGATGTGGAGATGAGGGAGGATCAGCTTGTCCTTTTAGGAGAAATAAATTTTCCATGTTTTTCCAGTGAGATAGCAATAATAATTAAAATGAGAATGGTGTGCACTTTGAGATAGTGGGTATAGAACAGCAAACACCAAGTCTTTGTAAGGAGAAGTCTTTGTAAGAATCAGCCCAATTCGTTACAGTGGGTGAGTTTTGGCTTATATATTCACCCAATTTTTCATAGGATTTTTTTTCTGAATATTTTTATGGAATCCAAGTATGCTGCCATTTATCAACAGAAAAACTCCCATAGGTTTTAAAGGAACAGGGCAATTTAGGACAGGCAACAGTATTTTGAGACTCAAAAACTATTTTATGGAACTCACTGACACAGACACAGTAATGGCCACTACCTTGGCTTCTTCCACAACTGATGCTTAGCTTAGTCCTATGGCATGGGAGGAGGCACTTTTGAAATGACAAAACGCCAGCCATAGAAGGAACCCTCTGAAAATCAGGGGTGGGGGGCAACAGCAGGCAGAAGTTTGGGCCTTTATGTCCTGATGTGGGCATTCTCAAGGCATCTGATTGGCCACTGGAAAATGCAATACTGGACTAGGTGGATCCTGACAGTTTTATGTCATCGTTGTTTTAATCAGTCACAATTACATTTTTTGATTCAAGAAATTTTTCTCCCTTTTCATACTCTATATGGGGGAAATCGTAAGTAGCATAATATAGCATCTATTAATCTAGTTACTGGAAGTATTGTTTATTTGAATGCTGGCTTGTCATGCTGTTTGGTGGCTTCAAGCACCCTTTCCAGAATCCTTCGGTCTAAGTAAGATATGACCTGTTCCGACACCTCCATTACATACTCTGAAGAAGTACATGTATTTATTTCCCCCTACAATTTTAACAGAAAGCAGGAATAGCATCCACCATTTAAAGGAGGAGACCAAACATTGGGAAGCAGTGCAGAGGAAGCAAGGAGATTAATCAACTTTTTGTCTGTATGATGGTTTCCCATCAAGCTGTTACTGACAGAGACAAAAATTACATTAAATAAAAACTGCTATTTTGTGCCCCGCTTTTTACTACATAGTGGCTTACCTCGCGGGGAGATCGTTCAAAGCGAAATTCAATGGTTCGTTGGATGGACTAGTCTATTTTTTTATTATGGTGGAGGGGTTTCTGGCGGAGTAGGGAGACACCTATGCCAACACAATGGACTAAGTCCGCACCCTCGGGTACAACCTAGAAGGGTGAGCCAAGGTTTGGTGGATTGACCAACACGAGAACGGCACCCCGGTGGCAACCCAGCTGAACACTTCCCAGGAGACTTTGGTGGATGTGTTCCGGGATCCCTTCTGGGAGCGCAGAGTTCATGAAGCCGTGGGCCAACTAAAACAAAAGGGGAGACTTGTGTCTGAGTATGCAATTGTCATGCGGCCCCTGATGGCCAAAGTTCCTTCCCTGAATGAGGACCAGAAAATAGCGGCTTTTCGAGATGGGTTGGACAGGCCACTCGCCAACGCCATGTATGCGCAGGGGGCCCTGTTGGGGAGGGACCTCAGTGCCTGGATAGACAGCGGGCCGGGTGGAAATGGAGTAACTCGACTTAAAGCCTACCTTCGTAGGGTGGGGGGTTCCCCCCGAAGAAAGGCGCCCTGTCTCGCATGCACGTCGGGGGTCCCAATACCCAAGGTGGACACAGTGTTCAGCCCAGAGCAGCTGGGTCTGCTGGTCCAAACCCGCAGTCAGACCAAGACTGCTGATGCTGACTCTCAGGGGAAGGGGTGCCCTCTCCCGTCCCCTGTGGACCACCTGCCATATTTCAAGGTGGCTGTGAATGGGGACCCAGATCTGGCCGAGCTCAAGCCCCTGCTCCGAGAGCATGGCAGACTCTGGTACAAAGGGGATTTGCTGTATGTCCCCTTTGAGGAAACAAGTGTTGCAGGTTTGCCACGACAGTATGACCGCGGGGCACTTTGGGTTCCTCAAGATCTGGGGCTTGCTTCGACAGTAGTTCTGGTGGCCAAAGGTTCAGGGGGACGACCTACCTCCCAGCTTGGGAAAGACAGTTGTTTGGGTAGTGGTAGACCTGTTCTCGAGACAGGCGCATTTCATTCCCTGCGCGGGCCTCCCCACGGTCCCATGCCTGGCCAAGTTGTTTATCACCCACGTGATGAGATTGCATGGATATCCACGGAAGATAATCAGCGACAGGGGCAGTCAATTTGTTGCCAAGTTCTGGGGAGCCTTCACTGACCTGGCAGGGGTAACCCTGGGGCTTAGTACTGCGTATCACCCTGCCACCAACAGCCAAACCGAACGGGTATACCAGGTATTAGAACAGTACCTTCGCTGCTTTATAAATTATCACCAGGACAATTGGCCCCACCTGTTGGCCCTTTCAGATGAGGCGTACAATAACGCGCCGCATGTGAGCACAAGCAGGGCTCCCTTCAAGATAGTGTACAGCTGCAATTCTCCCCCCTTCCCCGCCCTTACAAAACCTCCTGGGGAAGCAACTGCTCTGCCGCTGGGGTGGATGAATGGGCGACTCGGGTGAGGGAAACATGATCTGAGGTGTCCGCCACCTTGGACAAGGCAAAGGCTGACTTCAAAAGGTGGGCTGACCGCAAGCAGCAGCCTGCACCTCTCTATGCAGTGGGGGACAAAGTGTTCATTTCCACTAAGCATCTGAAAAACCACAGGCCCTGCAAGAAGCTGAGCTATCAATTTGTGGGTCCCTTCAAGGTAACTGAGTTGATCAATGAGATGGCGGTAAAAGTGGAACTCCCCACCATGTACAAAAAGGTCTATCTGGTGTTTCATGTCAACCTAGTAAAAAAGGCACCACCAACAGATAAGTGGCATCTGAAGCACCCACCTCCCCCTCTGGTCTTGGTGGGGGATCAAACCCACTACGAGCTGTCCAACATTGTGGATTCCAGGCGGCTGACAAAGCGCCTGCAGTATTTGGTGGCCTGGAAAGGGTTCCCAGATTCTGACAATGAGTGGATGGATCCAGAGGATGTGGCAGCTCCCATGTTCGTGCGTAAATTTCACGTCCGCTTCCCGGACAAGCCAGGATCGCAGCTGCCCGCTGCAGGAGGGTGAAACGGGGAGGGGGGGCCTTGGGGGAAGCTGAGTGTCATGAACCCCAATTCATGCCTTTCTCCCTTCCTGCAGGCCAACAAGGCCAGGCACCATAAAGCTGTAAATCTCTCCTCAGGCTCCAAACCTCCTCTGCATTCCCAGTGGGATGCCGCTATCTCCTCTCCTTATCGAACTGCTCTTATGACCTTGCATAGACAGTAGAGACTCAACAGAAATGTTACTGTTAGGATCAAAAGCAAAGCCATTTGGCCGAGCTTGGGAAAACTTATATCTTTTGTCCTGTGCTTTCCCACCTAAATTCTTGGTCACCCCCTCCCCTATCGAATGTACCCTATAACAGCTGTCCCCAACCTCCGGTCCTGAGACCAGGCTGCAGATCCTCCTTGTCCTCCTCCCTGGCTGCTGCCTTGGGGGGGCTGCCCTGCCACTCTGCTGCCATGGCTGGGGCTCCCCTTCAGCGTGGTGCTGCGCAGCTGCTGCTGGCAGCAACCCCCAGTGGCAGCAGGAAGTCAGGGGCACTGGCGGGAAAGCAAGCAGAGCAGGGGCTCAGGTGGCAGCAGTGACATCCTTCGGAAAAAGACTACCCCCCCCCCAGGCCTCAGTAAAATTGTCAAGCGTTGACTGGTCTCCGGTGATAAAAAGGTTGGGGACCACTGCCCTATAATACTGTGAATGTCTATTGTGCCTTTGTATCAGCCAAGACCTCTGTTCAATAGGTCTTGGCCTATTCCAGCATCTTGTAGTAGTCTGTTTAATAAAGCTCTTATTTATCATACGTCTTCCTTGGACTTTCAACTGCCTGTTGAATTTCGGATGCTTCTTTATCACGGACTCTACTGCCTGATCTCAGCCTGATTCCTGACACTACTATTGCTGTATTTGCTCTCTGTTCTCTTGAATCAAATATCTAACCATTTATTCCTAAGGCTTGCTGAATCATGAACTAAAGTTGAGAGATAGGGAGTACCAAATATTCAGTATATTGACATTGTGGTGGAAAGTTGCAGACAACTTATGGAGACTCACAGACTTTTCAAGGCAGGAGATTTTCAGAGGTAGTTTGACACTGCCTGCCTCTGTGTATCACTCCCAGACTTTTTCGATAGTCTCCTATTCAAATACTAACCAGGGCCAACCCTGCTTAGCTTCTGAGATCAGGCTAGCTTGGACCATCCAAATCAGGGCACAGTGACAGTAATGATGTTAAATACTGGCACTTAAACAGCAGATGAAAAAAAGAATCACAATAATACAAAACATTAAAAACAAGTTCCCTTTACATTTACCTAAGATTAGAATGTGACTAATCAAGAAGAAAGCTTTAAATTTACCAAATGCAGGCAAAGATAGCTGTCTCTCAACTTTTAAAATGATTTGTTATATTGTACTGCATAGTAAATCTCTTCAGTTTGCCTAGGCAAACTATATGTTAAAGTAATTTGATTTGTATATGGGAAAATTTATATATGAATATTTTTGTATGTTTTTGGGTAGCACAAAGAGGGCATTTGAGTTACCAGCAGTGACATGCAAGGCACAGTTACATCCTTCTGAGTCCAATTAAGTCAATGAGCTTAGAAGGGTGTAACTCTGCTAAGGATGGTACTGCAGATGTTCTGAATGGAGAAACTGCCTCCCAAAGAGAGGAGAAATCATATCTAAATACCTGAATACAGTTAAACTACAAGGACAACTGGGAAGCCATGACATATTCAATTTAAAAGAACATGAAGATAAGTGATTCTATCTGAGGAATAGGTGAGAGGTACTCAGAAAAGTTAAACTGAACTGAAAGAGGCATTGCTGCTAACGATATTCATGCATATTTAATTGCCATTTTGAAAAACAGGTTTTACGGGGGTTTGTAATACTTTGCTGCAAGACTACATGATGCTCAGTCATATTATACAATTTGCCCCAACAAATTTCCTCCCAAAATGTAGCAATAGATAGAGCAAACAAAAACCAGGAGAACATGCCAGTGTTTTCTCATGCCAGTGTCTGTTAAAAATTCTTCTCCCTGGGGAGTGCACTTGGCCTCGACCAGGGCCAGGGCTTTTTTAGTCCTGGCCCCTACCTGGTGGAATGAGCTCCCGGAAGAGCTGAGAGCCCTGTTGGAACTCTCTGGGTTCCACAAGGCCTGTAAGATGGAGCTCTTCCGCCAGGCTTTTGGTTGAGGTCGGCCTGAACACCAGGGCTAATATGATTGGGTCCTCCCCTGCCCTTGTAGCATCTGCCCCCCCCCCCCCAGGGCCACCATCGCCCCAGCTTTACATCTGTTGGATTCTGCCGGAAATGGGTGAGTATGGGTCTAGTAAAGATTCGATATGCTTGCCATCTTACTATTTTAATTGTGATTATTGTATTGTGTTTTATCTGTGATATGGTAATCTTGCTGACTTACATTTTTATTCTGTTTTTATTCTGTTTTTATTCTGTTATAAACCAACACAAGCCAGCTGGTCTGGGAATTGGTGGTATAGAAATTTAATAATAAATAAATAACTTCCTTTGAGTAGCTATATTGTTTTTCCCCTTGCCAGAAGGAACCAATTTTAAGGGGGGAAATGGCAAGATAGGAAGAATTTATTCCTCCTGTTTTTCCCATTATTATGCCAGTCTTTAAAAACCTCCCTCTTCCTCAAAAAATTGGGGGCAAATTACATGCAACCAAGCACCGTATCTAGTTGGGCTTTCTAAAACCAGAAAAACATGTTTGACCAGCAGTGATAATGTGCCAAAAGAAATGAAGTGTACATCATGAGAAATGATGCTTGTCATTCCACTTTCAACACTGTCTCCAGACTCTGACAGAATAATGTCCTTCTATTTAAAAAAGTTTCAGTCATATAAACCTTTCTTAATTAATGGTGGTGTCTATGGAGTCCAGACTGCCTATCAAGATGCCCCAACTCAGCTGTTCCTTCATCGATCTGATTGTAACAAGTTGCTTAACATTACTAACACAGCATTAGACTTATTCATAGAACAAAGTCTCTGCCCCACTGCCATTACCATCTCATTTCAACAGAATTGTGTAACAGCTAATGACACAGATTTCAGTTGGAGCACTCAGACACAAATGTAAGCTATTAAATTAGAAGTGGGCTACATCCAGGACAGTAAAATGAGACGATGGAGCGTTAATTCGGTCTCTTCACTCTCACCTACTGTACATTGCATTTATCTACATTTAAACAAACCAGGAAGTTAGTACAACCTATCAAGAATGGAGAGTGAACATTAATTACACAGCTTGTATGAGCCTGCCCTGACAAAAGGCACCGATGTAGTTCTGAACATCCCATGAAGTACCCAGCATATTAACTGGGTGAGCACAGATGAAGCTGCCAGCAGTTCCCACAGAGAGAAATTCCCATAATCAGAGGTATTCCTGCCAACAGTTTCTGTGATAGTTTGATACACCAGTTTTGCTTGCCAAAGGGATTACAGATTCCAGGCCTACTCAAACAGAACAAAAATGTATGAATTGCCCCCGGGTTTTTCTCAAATTATGCCATAATGAATATCTGGCCTTTACTTTAGAGAGGGGGTATCCAGTACAGAGGCAGATTATGACTTATACTTCCCATTAAGATGCAATATTAGTATGATTTTAAGAGTATGTCTCACATACGGCTTACAATACTTTGAATAATCTTTTATAATGGACTTCATAGTGCAACAATTCATAGAATTTCCTCTAAAATGATCATATTCTGATCCAGTAGAGGCCTTGCATGGCTTAATTACCACCTCAATGATTCACTCAATGTTTTTGTAACTTGTTGCACGGTGCTAACTCCATTTATCTTCCATAATAACCAGTCTTCCTTCCTTTAGGTATTTGTTTCATCATAGGGCTTTCGCTAATTCCGTCCCATGTTATGTAACTTGACAGTAGGATTGTCCCCTAAAGTAGCGATCCCCAACCTGTGGGCCGCGGACCACATGTGGTCCTTCAACTAATTGGAGGTGGGCCCCGAAGGACGCCTTCTCCCCCCCCGGCCCTTTACTTCATCCCCCCCCCCCAGCCCTTTACAACACACTTCATTGTTGTGGCGTGTCTGTATCTTATTTTGAAGGGATGTTTAAACATTACCATAGCGATCAGAGAGCGCTAGGGCAGTGGTTGAGAGTGGAGGAGTAAACTACCCCCCCCACCGGGCCTCAGTAAAAGGCGTTGAGTGGTCCCCGGCATTGAGTGGTCCCCGGTGATAAAAAGGTTGAGGACCACTGCTCTAAAGAACTCCAAAATCATTTCCACATTGTGAGGTCATGAGAAAAAAATAATATATAGTATAACATATGATCATATATATGTATGTACAGTATTTGCTGGCGTATAAGACTACTTTTCCCCCCTGAAAAATATGCCTCCAAGTGGGGGGGTCGTCTTATAGGCCGGGTGCACTTCAGTTGGGATTGGCATAGCTGTCCATAGTACTGTAATGTAATGTAACAAACTCTATATTTTGAGTGGAAATGTTGGGGGGTTGTCTTATATGCCCAGTCGTCTTATACACCGGCAAATACGGTATATAGTTTCAGATGGGATCCATGTTGTTTTCAGTAGCACCTTAAAGAACTGACAAGGTTTCTGGGGTATAAATTTTTTAGTCAAAGCTACCTTCACTTGTATCTGTTGAAGGAAGTTTTGACTTTCCCAAGCTTATACCCTGGAAGTCTTTTTGGCCTTTAAGGCACTACTGGACTTGAATCCTGCTGAAGTAATAAGTGTTGCAAAAACTAACAGCACTTTATTAGAATATATTATCATTTTAATGAAGTAAAATTGCCTTTTGCTGTTATTAGCCAAAATAATGAACTGGGAGGGGTGAGTCCCAGTGAAGAAACAAATTAGAAAAATATAGACACACTGGGAAACCAATATGGCAATAAAATATCCAAATTGGACTTATATAGTCTTCTTTCTTCAGTGATTCTTTATTCTTATTATTTCACACAAGTCCCGACATGTTTCGCCTTGCAGCTTTTTCAAGGAACCTTTTACCTTTGTATTTTCCAAGAATCATTGTCCCTTGAAAAAGCTGTAAGGCGAAACGCGTCAGGACTTGTGTGAAATAAGGATAAAGAATCACTGAAGAAAGAAGACTCTATATAAGTCCAATTTGGATATTTTATTGCCATATTGGTTTCTCAGTGCACCTATATTTTTCTATTTTGCTGTTATTATGCATCTCCCATTTCTGTAAGAGATCAATAAAACAAGCATTCCTTTAAATAAGGAACAGATGGCATACCTTGTGAGGTTTGTTTTAAATTCTTTTAATGCTGCTCTGCTATTATCCTTCAAGGCACACTGCTATATTCCATGTGTCTTTTCACATATTTGTCTACCCCCCCCTTTTTGGTGTTGCAAGTCTCCCCACCGGTTGTTTCTTTCCTTAACTTTCAAAAATAAATTTGCATAACATTATGTTTCATTTTGACATGTTTTCTGTTTGTTTGAATATATTTGTTCTATCTATATTTGTTCTAAGTATGCTAACCAGAAAAACATACATTATTTAATGTGTAATAATATTAGGTTTATGAGCCTCTTGTGGCGCAGAGTGGTAAGGCAGCAGAAATGCTGCCCATGAAGCTGGGAGTTCAATCCCAGCAGCCGGCTCAAGGTTGACTTAGCCTTCCATCCTTCCGAGGTCGGTAAAATGAGTACCCAGCTTGCTGGGGGGTAAACGGTAATGACTGGGGAAGGCACTGGCAAACCACCCTGTATTGAGTCTGCCATGAAAACGCTGGAGGGTGTCACCCCAAGGGTCAGACATGACCCGGTGCTTGCACAGGGGATACCTTTACCTTTAATATTAGGTTAAGGGTTCCTATATTTCTTTTTTATTAAAGAGACTCACCAACTGCATGTCATCTGTCAAACTATAACCATAACATCACACATGCCTTGCATGCAGTGATATATATGGTAATTCCATAGATATCTACTGAAATTTAAGTACTAGGATTTACAGTGACAATTTCTACTGATTTCAAATGAGTTATTTCCAGGTACATGCAGATTACTGCAGTCCAAAACATACTTACACTTATTGGGAATAACCCCATTTAATTCAGTAGAATCTACTTCTGAACTTGGCTTTTAGCCACACTTCCCTTTTTTAAAAGTCTAAACAAGAAATGTTGGGACAGCACATGAGTTCATGGCACATTCCCGTCGGTATCTCTCAAGAACCCATGTGTTGGCCCATGATCTCTTGTTTAGACTAACCCCCCCCCCCCCGAAGTCTGACTAAAAGCCAGTTCAAAAGTAAATCCCACTGAATTAAATGGGGTTATAACCAATGTGTAAGTATGCCATGAAGGTTTAGCCTTAAAAATTTAATTAAATGATACTAACATTTGCTTCTGTTAATATAACCTAATACAGAAGCCTGATACATTTATAAAAACATTTAGTCCCACTGGGGCCAATGAAAGCTGAGTGACATTAAAGTCTGATTAATTTACACGTATTAAGCTTCCTTATCCTGGCCCATGAAAGTCAGTATCATCTACTCAGATTGAGAGGCAGTTCTTCCGGGCTTTCACATCACCTGCTACTTGGTTCTTCCAGGCAGAGATGCTGGGGATTGAACATGAATCATCAGCAAGCAAGGTCGATGCTCTACCACTGAACCATGGCCAATCCCCTAAAGAAGGGGGAAGTTAAGGTATGTAGCCTTTGTAAGAGAAAGAAAACGAGGCCTTAATCTCAGTGTCAGATTAGATGAGCTCCTGGAATATAAATCATTGGATCCATTTCCTTGAACTATTAAAAATATTCAAAGTTTTCAGATTACAGAAGATTTAGACTATACAGCAAAATAAAAATACTCTGGTTTTCTTATCTTGGAAGCATGCTTGAAAGGACTGATGTTTTGTGGCAAACATTTTAGGCATTAAGTTAGGATTGGGGGGGGGCATGGTGCCAGTTGCAATATTTGATAGCAAAATCTCAGACATGTTTTGTGGATAATCCTGTGAAGGTCTAACTCAGGCAAATCACATGGAATTCAATGAGTTTCACTCCCAAATAAGCATTTGTGTCTTTAGAGCCTCTGTTGTTAACAACCAGGCAAGTCAAGAAACTATATAATAATGCAGAGTAAAATTAGATAACTGTTACTTTTAAAAGCTCAAATCATCATTGTATGACAAATGCACCCCAAAAATGGAGATGGGCAGAATAAGGATATAGGAAGAGAATAGTGGGGAGATACAGAATACAGTGGTTGGCAATTTGCATTAGACAGAATCCTTGCATTTAAAAAAAAATTGCAGAATGTGGCTGTTCAGGTGGAGAGAAAACTTCTGAAAGTCAAGCCTGTACTAGTGGCTACTCAGAAGCAGTGAAAGGATGCAAGTGACGAACCTGAATTATAATGTGTCCTAATTTCCTAATGTGACAAAAGACATACCAGAGAAGGTATGTCATTAAGCTTTCATAATCTGATCTTCTGTGTAATGTGGCTACAGAAAGCAAAAAAAAAAAAAAACCCAACACAAAACTAGCCATTAAGGAGAGGCAACATTAAGGAGAGGTTTCTATCTGCTTTAGTGCACAAGTATAACTGTCTTTCCTGCTGGCTATCAAAATGGCTGGATGCAGAACACTCCTAGCGCAGCAAGGCTTCTCCTCCATCTCCCCTCTTGCCAGCTACTCCTCCCCCTTGTTTCCCAGAACCTGCACCTTTCATTGAGAAAACAAGGCACGATCTCCCCGCTCCCCTAATGTTTTGCAAATTTCAACACGGTCGTTTTGAAAGGAAAAGTCACCCTTGTCGCAGCTGCCCTGCGCATCTAGTTGGTCATCAACACGCATTAAAATGGAGAAGCAAGCGCGACCCACTCCCGGAGGCCCCAGTCCGAAACTACCCCCAACAGCAATCCCCCGCACGGCGTCCCAAAGGCCCTCCCTGCAGAGGTTCACCTGGGAGGCGGCGCAAATCCCTCCCCTGAAACACTTGGGGCTAATGCCGCCTCCCGATTTCGCATGCAGCCCCACGGCTGGGCGAATTTTTTTATACAGTCCTATTTGCATAAGGCGGCTGGGAAACGTGAAGCGCCAGCGGAACTTGCGGCGCCTCCTCCCGAAGAAGCCGGCGATGGCTGCCTTGTGGGGGAACCGGGGCCCGCCACAAAGGGCATCCGCAGCGCCCCGTTACTGGCCTCGGGCCCAGCGCTCCAGCTGCCGAGCGCGCCGCGGCTTTGTCTCAGCCCTTCCACGCTCGTTACCTGCTCAGGTCCTCGCGATGGAAGAGGCGGCGGCGGCGTTGGCCGAGTCCGTGCTGAGCAAGGCAGCTGCTGAGGCGGGCGCGGGATGGATGGGTGGATGCTCGCGCAGGGCGAGCGCTTTAGTGCTAGTGCTGCTGCTGCTGCTGCTGGCGGCGGCGCGCGGCTTCTCGGCGTTTCAGAGGTGGCTGCGAGTGCCCCCGCCGCGTCCGTGCTCAGCGCCCTCCTCACTGTCTCCCTCTAGCTCCCAGCGCCTATTTAAGCAGCCACCACCTCCGGCGGCCACGCCACATGGGCTGACAGCTTTGCTCCTCGGCGCAGTCCAATGAGAGCTTGGGCCGGGCTCCCGGCGCCGCGTCTGGGCCGATGCCAGCCCCTTGGCGTGCACACGGGAGGCGTTGGCGCTCACCGGCACCAAAGCGCAGCCCCGAGAACACGCGCGGCCCCACACACCAGCCGCCCGGGCAGCGCGGCCCGCCAGACAGGGGAGGAGGAGGTCAAGGCGGCTGCTCGGCTCCCTCTCCTCCCCCCTCACCCCCCCACGACCTCGATCCTCGTCTCCCTCCCTGCAGCCGGCGTTGTGCTGTGCTTTGTCTCGAACCGGGCCGAGCCCCTCAGCGGGCCCGAGAGACCCACGCGGCAAGCAGCCGCTCCACTCGCCGCGAAAGCCCTCGCGTGAAGGGGCCTGTGCTCGCTCCCTCGCTCGGCCTCCCATCTCTTTGTACGCCTCGCTCCCTTCCCTGACTTCGGCGGCGCCCAGGGCCAAAGGGCCGGCTGGCTCGGAGGACGAGAAAATGCAACAGCCCCCAAAGCGACCCCGCGCAGGCAAAACAAAAAAAACGGGGGGGGGGGAACCTGCCCCTTAGTGCGCAATGATCCCCCCGCCCCCTATTTAGGACTCCCCGTGCAAGGGCTTCAACATAGGGAAGTGTAAAGAGCACGCCGGACGCAGAGCGAAGCGCATAATTGATTCCCTGCTGCTCTTGCGTGCGGGAACTAAGAATTAATTACACGTAATTTGGGCGCGCTTTGCCGAGCAGGCCTCAAGAGATTTCGTCGAGGGCCGCAGGGCCTGGGGAGGAAACGGGTGTCCAGGGAGACGACAAACGCCGCCAGTCTCGTAGGGCTACGACCGCCTCCTCCT
This sequence comes from Paroedura picta, assembly GCF_049243985.1. NCBI lineage: Eukaryota > Metazoa > Chordata > Lepidosauria > Squamata > Gekkonidae > Paroedura > Paroedura picta. Next base: position 134,665,250 of record NC_135371.1, on the reverse strand, counting down.
CCTCCCAATGCCGGTAAATGAAACTCGACAAAGAGAAACCACATTTTCCTTGGGCTCTAGTCATTGAAACAGGGGTCCAATCAGGCGAGAGGGGCGTGGGGGAGGGAACGTTGTTAGGCCAATCCCCGAGGCTTGTGTGGGTGTTGCTAGGAGATAGGGTGATGTGGTGACTATTAGGGGGACGGCTCTGTTTGGCAAATGAAGCGGATGGTGATGCAAGAAGTGCCAGTGAATTGTGGCTTATTCCAGGTCATTCACCTCAGGAATGCCTGAGCTTCCCGGGTTACTACAGTTCAATCCGCCAAGCAGAAGCCTGCTGAATGCAATGTGTTAGGGGACTGATTTCTTACTATACGTCAGGCTTCTGACCTAGTCCACATTAGTAGGGGCACTAATGTCTTTGTCACAATTCAGCCTAGCACTCTTCCATGTGTCCTTTCTTTCTCCAGCCCTGCCTTGTTACTTTGGCAGGCTTAACACTGCCACTCCTAGTTACCAATGAGAACTTGTATAATCTTGTCCATCAGAGCCTTCCACTACAGTTTTACAGTCTGGCTTCCCTTCTCTCTGTGTACTTACTCAACCCTTATAGTCCCTTCATTGCTTTTCCAAAATGGAATACCAGCGCTAACTAGACCTCTCCAAAATTCTTATAGCTTAAAGCAATAGGCAGCATTCAGTACCACAACAAATGGGGCATAGAGGTGTCCTTGAATATTCAACTCACTTTGAAAAACAAGGCATTCATATATGGTGACCAGATTGTCCCACTTTTGGAAGGATATCTGGGGGCATTTTTGTGATTGATTCCTGTACAATGCTTGGGCTCACAGGTGTGGAATATTTTTTACACCATTGCATCATAGGTGGAAAATGCAGATTTACCCAGATGGTTTTATTTGTATAACATAAGTATACAATGCTATCTCTTTAGTCTAGTGGTGAAGGAAGATCATATAATGCAATTTCATGGGAAAGGGGGATTATACCCCAGCATTATGAATTGCTGCATTTTATAGTCAAAGTGCACAAATATTCCAGCCATAAGGTTTTTACCTCCACTATGCTGTATAAAGGATTTCAATATGGCAGGATGGGAAACATAGTCATTAATGATCCAAAATGGAGGATCATGAAGATCCTCTGGCATTCCTGTTTGCATTAGCAGAAGGGCTTGTGAATAGCAAGTACGGCAGTGCTGTCCCAGTTGATGGCTAATTCAGTTGCTCTAGTAGCCATTAAGACTGGATACCTTACTGTTATTATACATGCTTCACTTACATTTGAGGATATTTTTGCCTGGACTATTTATTTTATTTATATACCGCCCTCCCCAGGGGCTCAGGGCGGTTTACATAATAACATAAGAACAATACATGGAACAGTCTATAAAACATTTGAATAACCGTGCAATAATAACTGATAAATTGTAAACATATAACATTAGAATAGTATAACCAATAAACAATACAACAGTGCAACATACAAACAGGTCCAGAGGGTATAGGTGGTGTTCTGAGGGGGGAACAGGGGACCTTTGGTCGCTGTTGGTTATATCTGGTCTCAACCAAATGCCTGGCAGAAGAGCTCCTCCTTGCAGGCCCTGCGGAACTGTTTAAACTCTGTCAGGGTCCTGATCTCCGGGAGCTCGTTCCACCAGGTGGGGGCCAGAACAGAGAATGCTCTGGCCCTGGTCAAGACCAGGCTAACTTTAGGGCCTTAGCTGGTTGGTAGCAGTGGAGCGCAGGGCTCTTTTGGGGGCGTAGGCAGGGAGGCGATCCCTCAGGTACACTGGGCCCTGACCGCGTATGGCCTTGAAGGTAATTACCAGAACCTTTAGTCTGATCCGGAATTCAACTGGCAACTATTGCAGTTGATGGAGAATGGGCCGGATGTAGGATCTCCACGGTGTTGCTGTGAGGATCCTGGCCACTACATTTTGAACCAGCTGTAGTTTCTGGGTCAAGACTAAAGGCAGACCTGCGTAGAGCGAGTTACAAAAGTCCAGTCTAGATGTGACCGTCGCATGGATCACTGTGGCTAGGTGTTCCAGGGCCAGGTAGGGCGCTAGTAGTTTGGCTTGGCGGAGGTGGTAGAATGCCAGCCACGCTACCTTTGTGATCTGGGCTAAACGCTTCTGCAACTATCACTGTCCAGGGAGTCTAATCCTTACTTTACTATATTCTCAGTAGACAAATTATAGAGGGGAAAATTCATTTTAAACAACACAGAGAATAGCAACACTCACCGTGAAATAAAGTCTTAATCAGCAGCACAACAGGGGGAAGTGGAATCATTGAGTTGGAAGGTACAATAAAGACCACCTAGTTCAACCTCCTGTACAACGCAGGATCAGCCTAAAGCACGCAGGATAAGTATCTGTCCAGCCGCAGCTTGAAGACTGTCATTGAGAGCAGTGGTCCCCAACCTTTTTATCACCGGGGACCGGTCAACACTCAACAATTTTACTGAGGCCCGGGGGGGGGTAGTCTTTTGCTGAGGGATGTCGCCACCACCGCCTGAGCCCCTGCTCCACTTGCTTTCCCGCTGGCACCCCTGACTTCCCGCCGCCCACTGGGGAGCACTGCCAGCAGCAGCTGCACAGTACCATGCTGAGGAGGAGCCCCACTCATGGCAGCCGCCGGACAGCACCAAAGGTGAGCCAGTGGCAGAGTGGCAGGGCAGCCCCCAAGGTAGCAGCCAGGGAGGACAACGACGAGGAGCCGCGGCCTGGTACCGACTGATCCACTGACCAGTCCCAGTCCCCGGACTGGGGGATGGAGAGCGCTGATTGAGAGGGAGCTTACTACCAGCTTTAAGTAGCAAGACCCGCACCTTAAAGTAACTCTAATCACACAATCAGGGCACACTAAACAAGGATATGTATGGGGCATTTGAAATCTTCCACTGGTCGTGGTGACACAACCATTCATGAAGCAGGTACAGGGTTGTCAGCACTCCTCTGAAGCTGCACATTGTAGGGAAAGATTGAAATTGTGGGCACTGACCAAACTGTTATTCAAGGAAATTGCTGATTTTCTTATTCGATGGTTTCCTCCGATCAGTGTCCTAAGGCAAACATTGAAGAATCTGCGTTGGATTGTGTGTAGTGGTGTAGTGGTTGAGAGCAACAACTTTTAATCTGGTGATCTGGGTTTGATTTCTCACTCCTCCACATGCAGCCAGCCAGATGACCTTGGGCTAGCCACAACCCTGATAGTGCTATTCTCATAGTGCAGTTCTATCAGAGCTCTCTCAGCCCCATCCACCTCACAGGGAAATCTGTTATGGGGAGATGAAGGGAAGGTAAATGTAAGCTACTTTTAGATTCCACCTGGTAGTAAAAACTGGGATATAAAACACAACTCTTCTTCCTTCTTGCTATTATTCATAAAAAAATGAGCAAGTATCTATTAAGTATAAGATATTTTTATTCCACATTATTGTTTACAAAATGTATGTAGGTAGCTACTCAAGTAGCTTCACAATGGTATTGTGCTTAATGTGGGCAACTTGAGGACAGAGTGGTTTAGCAAAGGGCATTAAGTACCTGATAATTTTTTCCTCAGTGGGATTTGACCATTAGCTCCATAACTTCCTGGGCTAGTTGTAACTAAGGCTAGCTGGATCATATCAGAGTGAGAACTCCCCTCCTCAGGCTATGCAAGGTCACCAGGAAACGGTATGTGTTGAATAAACAGTCAGTCCAATAAGACCAAACCATATTTTCTGTAGTTGTAAGCCACTCCTTATTCCTTATAAGCGACTTTGGGACTCCTTCAGGTAAGGAATAAACTCTCTCCTTGCAGTCAGTAGCATATGCCTTGTTTCTTCATTATGTCCATACCTGAAAACTGTTAATGCAATAAATCTGTGACCTGTTTGACATCCTGACTCTGTAATCTCCTAGTCTTCCCCCACTCTCACAGTTCTGCAAAATATAAATATTTGTTAGTGGAAAACACCTTCCATGGGCAGAAGGACATCTTTAGATGCAATCATATGTCTTTACCAGCTCAAGCTGATGGAAAAAGGTAGACTGACATGTAAAATCATATCTGATCAAGCATTCCAATATTTCTACTTGTTATCTAAATGAAACTCCTATTGCATCAAATGAAAACTTCAATCCTTTACATTGTAATTTCGAATTCTGTTTGTCTGCTTAGAGGTATGAAGCTTTCGTGGTAGGATATAGGATGACTTGTTTGGCTTTAGTTTTGGCTGGACATTAAACTTATTTCCTGTTATAGTCAAGGAGGCAGATTGTGCTCTCTCTAAATACATGCAGGCTTTTTCTTCAGTCTCTTCATATTTTTCAGCTCCATGGAGATCTTGGTACTCTTCTGCAATTAGAGGGAAGAAAGTATTTATATGATTTTAACCTGTAGTTTAGCAGTTTTGAAATATCATCACTAAAGATAAATCGGCAGCTTTTGTAGCACAATCTGTGATCTGAGAGCACAGAAATAATCTCCCCCCCCCCCATATTTTTAAAGGGAACTAACAGGTGCAGGGGAACACAGATTTCTGTCAAGTCCTTCAACTTACTGAATAACAAACCCTTTATTTAGGGGACTTCCTTTGGGATTTGCCTCTTCATTGTAAAAGAAGCAGTGAACTGTTTAGCATTATGTACTACAATGGCCACAGCACCTGTAGAAAATACTAGTTCCAATCTCTTATTTGCCTTGAACTCACTAATTCACAGAGCGCCTTTGAAAGCTTTAGTTTCTCTTCCTAAGAATCTTATCTGATACCAGTTACCCCGAACTAGCTTATAAGGTTGTTGTAATGATTATTGTAACAGATTTTGTACAGATGTGAATACAAAATACATGCTGAAGCAAGGTTGTATTCATCATACCACTCACTCCCAAAGGAATAGTGAATTGCTTACAACTTCTTGCGAATCACTTTTTCATGCATTTCACATGAACACATGAAGCCTCATCATGAATACACTGCACTTCTCAAAATGGTAAAACTTATGTAATGAAGTAACTCAGTCCTACTGTGGCCGCTGTTTCCATAATCAAAGTCTTCCACCCAGCCTTGATTTTGACTCAAGGGAACGTCAAGTACAGAAATTGGCCTAAAGTTTATAAAGTTAATCTTTATAAAACACTTGGGAAATGAAAAGCTTTGCATAACCTAGATCAAAAATTGCATCCCCCCTGTGCCTAAAGCCAGAAGAGAATTTCTATCTGTTGGTTAATATTCTACCCAGTCCTCTCAATTGTATGGCTCTTTACGCACATGATGGAAAAAAGTGTTGAAATTTTGTCTCATAGACAAGAGCTAACATATGACCCAATAAGAGCATGATTTCAGACTAGTCGACTGGGTTTGAATAAAAGAGGCTCTTCAGTTTTCAACATCCAAATTTAAATATTACAGCAGAACAGCTATTGCGGTTTTGACTACCCCCTATTTTTATGCCCTTTGAACAGAATTTCTGCCTTAATCTTCGAGCATGGTGAATAGAAGACCATTGGAAGAGTTTCAAGATCACTGGCATTTCTATACGGACTATATTATAAAGTAGATCTTATGATATGTATTAGTCTAGGTCAGGGGTGGCCAAACTGGGGCTCTCCAGATGTCCATGGTCTACAATTACCATGAGCCCCTGCCCTCAGCATGCTGGCAGGGGCTCATGGCAATTGTCATTCACAGACATTTGGAAAGCCCCAGTTTGGCCACCCCTGTAAACTATTGGAGACATATATATTTACAGTACTTTTGCTTTTTAAAACTTTTCATTATTATGTTTTTAATAAATAAAAATATATTGTTAAAAAAAATATTTCTGCCCTAGTATTCTATTGAACCCCAGGCTGCTTGGTTAATTGACTATCACTGCAAAATCATTTTTCTAAACCTGCTATTTAAGGATATTAAATTAAGGTGACTAGATTTTAACATTGGTAAAGCGGGACACCATTGACCGGGGGGGGGGGGGTCTTGATTAAAATGTGGTCTATTTGGAGCAACAAAAATTTTCATAGAACGCATAGAACACAAAAATAGTATTGTAATATATATTTTTAATTTGCAACACAAGTACAATTTTCCAGGTACCCCCAGATGTCCCACCAAAAGTGGGACAATCTGGTCACCTTATATTAAAAATTGGTTGACATGGTAAAGTCTTAATACCCCAAAAGTTAGCAGAGTGCCTGGTATGGCTCCTAAACACAGCATATTGAATTAATGTGGTGAGAAAACAACAAAGAAAGAAAAGCACATTCACAAAGGTGGAACTTAACTAATATAGTAACTATTTATTAAAAAGGTAAAGGTATCCCCTGTGCAAGCACCGAGTCATGTCTGACCCTTGGGGTGACGCCCTCTAGCGTTTTCATGGCAGACTCAATACGGGGTGGTTTGCCAGTGCCTTCCCCAGTCATTACCGTTTACCCCCCAGCAAGCTGGGTACTCATTTTACCGACCTCGGAAGGATGGAAGGCTGAGTCAACCTTGAGCCGGCTGCTGGGATTGAACTCCCAGCCTTATGGGCAAAGCTTCCAGACGGCTGCCTTACCACTCTGCGCCACAAGAGGCTCTTTAACTATTTATTAGTGAACTTAATAATAATTTTACATAAGAGGTAAGAGGCAGCAATCTAAAAAAACTGGATGGAGAGAGATACTTGAGGCATCTCTGCTCCATGATGTTGCTGGCTTGAGGAACGGAAGAGAAGAGGAGGAAGACTCAGGGAACAGAAAATTACCATCTAGAGACAAGTCAGTGAGATCAGAAGGTGAGTGGTCAGTGTTCCTATCTATCTCACTAACTCTATGGTGAAGAGAGTTCCCGTGAATCTCAAGTTGCACAGAAAGCTGAAAAGCTTTGCATAACCTAGATCAAAAATTGCAGTCCTCACTGTGCATGAAGCCAGAAGAAAATGTATATCTCTCTATTGGTTAATATTTTACTCAGTCCTCACAATTGTCTGCACATGATGCACATGTTGGGAAAAAGTGTTGAAATTTTGTCTCATAGGCAAGACCAAAAGCTAGCATATGACCCAATAAGAGCATGATTTCAGACCAGTCCCCTGGGTTAGAATAAAAGAGGCTCTTCAGTTTTCAATATCCAAATTTAAATATTACAGCAGAACAGCTATTGTGGTTTTGATTATCCCCTACTTTCTGGTGATGCTGGGGATTCCTGCTGTTGGTCTATGGAGATCTGCAGAGTTTGATCCTATCCCACATACTGTTTAATATCTACATGAAGCCACTGGGAGAGGTCATCAGGAGGGCTGAGCAGAGGTATCACTAATATGCGAATTAGGTAAGCTCTACCTTCCTTTTCAACTTAATTCCAAGGTTGCTGCTAATGTTTTAAATTGGTACTTGGAGTGAGTAATAGGCTGATTTGAGGGTGAGCAAGCTGAAACTTAATCATGACAAGGCAGAGATGCTCTGGGATAGCAGCAAGGCAGACCAGGGATTTGAGGGCTTCCCTGTGTTGGAGAGGGTTAGATTCCCATTTGAAAAGTCAGGTCTGCAGCTGTGAGTACTGCTCAACATAAGTCATATTTGAAAATCATCTAGCTGCTGTGGTTAGGAGAGCATTCACCCAGCTTTGGCTGGTGTGCCACCTGCACCCATTCCTGGCTCAGTCTGATCTAGCTACATGGATCTATGTCTTAGCTGCATCTAGACTGGACTACTGCAATATGCTCTACTTGGGTCTATGCTTGATGAGTGTATAAGAGCTGCAACTATGCAGCTTGATGAGCGCATAGGAGCAGGTCAGGGCTAGTTATCAGAATCTTGTGACCTCCCAATATTACAGCAATTACATTGGCTTCATGTGGCTCTTCATAGGACCTACCCCATGCCAGAACAGTTAACACAGAATTCACAGAATATTAAGAATAAGAAAATAAACCTTCCTGCATTGGAAGCAATCAGGCTAGCATCATTTGATATTACAATGACATCACTGTAATTGTTTACATATAATGCAAAATTAGTTTAGCATCTATGACATCTTTCAATCATCTATATGTAAGTAATAATCCACTCCTTCAAAAATATATAGTTGTTATGGCTTGGATCCACTGGAGTATTTTTATGGCTGGATTTCCACTCATGGAGTGTGGCTTTCTCACTTCCTTACTCCAACCTAGAATTTGAGTCCGCCAAAATGCTGCTCCTGGGGAACAGCAGATCCAATGTAATGATATTCCAGGGGGCAATTTGGGCTTCAACAGGATGGAGGTGAGAAATTTGTCCTACATGGATGGAAATCATTCTTGTCCATGGAAATGTTCCAGTATAGGTCTGACTCCATATTTGTTTTTTTGTTTTTTTTGCAGTTTTGGGATTATACCAGCTTGTTATGACTTCTCAGAAATTAGAGCAATTAGTTTTGACAAATACTAATAGTGCAGATATGAGATTAAAACTTCTTGGCTCTTGCCAGTTCAGCAGATTAGGTGTCACAATTTGACAGTTTTGCTTGTTCCTTTAGATTTGTAGTATCTGGATTCCAGAGCCTACTCTTCTGACCTAGGAGTTACTTAGACACTACTTGGGGAAGAAAACCCATGGCTGGTTTTAACACTACCCATCTCAATAAAATATTAGAAATGAGAGGGCTATCAGATAAGTTAACAGCCATTCAAAAAGGATATACTGTGTAAAAAAAAAACAGACTGTAAACTGCCTTGGTTCAAACAGTATATTGAAGGAAGGAAAACACTCCACTGAATAACCAGTTTATGATGAGAGGATATAATGCCAAAAATTCATTCAGAATACTTGGCCTCATTAGAGGCACTGGATTAGGGGGGTAAAGTGGAAGAACTCTGCGGACGGCCTCCCCATCCCCCCAAGACCTGGAAAGGCTGCAGGCAGCTGTTATGGAACTCACCGACAGGGGCAGCTCTCACACAGCAGGGATCTGCAGCCTCCAAGCCTCAGAGGGAAGTGGAAGGAGGAGGGGGTGGTCAGGGGTGGGGGACAGAAGGTGATTGGCTGGCTGCTGGACAGATAGGCAAGCCGGTTGGAGGAGGAGGTACTCAGGGGTTGGACCACCGCCTTGAGTGGGTGTTAAGCGATGAGTGGCACTTAAAACATGAGACACACTCTTCCTCCAAGGCCTTAACAGAAATATTAAGTGGAACAGATATGTTGAGCAGGGAAAGCATAAAAATTGCACTTTAACGAGTGAGTTGCTAACATACTACCAAACCATCCAAATCTAGAAACATTTCTATCTATGGAGAAAGAATGGCTAGGGGAGGGTTTGTGGCTTACCAACAACAACCTCAAGACCCTAAGTATTAAACTCCAGTCAGCAGTAGCAAACAAACCATCAATTGGAATTTCCTGACTACTAGATACGGTGGAGGTCTCTGTGCAGGAATTCTGTCAGAAAGGCAATGAACCTGTATTCTGGCAAGTCTCCCAACAGTGGGAACCATACTCCATTTGGTCCATAGGGTGTTTCAGCAACCCTATAGGGTGAAAAGAAGACACCCAATCCATTGAAAAGGGAAAGGGTCCCCAGTGGGTTATGAACCTGCTGATGCCCCAAAGCACAACCTGCATCGCTTCCTGCAGCAAATGAGCACCGTGTACAGTGCTTCTTGAAGCAAAAAAGAAACAATGTTTGGAATGTTCAGTCTTGACACTTGAATGCAACTGAAATCATTGCTTAATCTTCCCTGCGTCAATCCAATTTAGTTAGAGATTAGTACATTGAAGTTCCCCATCGTGTAGATGGCAGAGAGATGTAACAATGTGTCATATTGTAGAGAATCCAAGTTTTGTGGCCTTGTGACATAACCTCAAGGTTCCTGGGTCCACCTTGGTCATTCCTAAAGGTTTATGCTATAGAGTCATCTGGGGGCAAAAAGGACCTACTGCTCTTGAATCATGCGCACCAAAGAATAACACCTGCATCAGTTGCCAGGAATTTGATGCCTCCCTCTCTATGGAGGCTCAGGTCACCAATGTAGCTCAAATGGCGTTTTTCCATCTTCACCAAGCCCGGCTACTAGCGCCCAACTGTCCTCAGAACACCTGGCCACAGTGATCCATGCAACGGTCACTTCCAGATTAGACTTCTGTAACTCGCTCTACGCGGGGCTTCCCTTGTCTTTGACTTGGAAGTTACAGCTGGTCCAAAATGCGGCTGCCAGGGTCCTCACTAGAACACCTTTGAGGGCCCACGTTCAGCCGGTGATTTGTCATCTGCACTGGTTACCAGTCTGTTTCCGAATCAGATTCAAGATATTGGTATTGACCTTTAAGGCTATACGCAGCCTGGGTCCCATCTACCTGTGGGACCGCTTGGTTGCTTATGCCCCCCGCAGAGCACTCCGCTCTGCGAGTATGAATTTACTGGTTGTCCCGGGCCTACGGGATGTTCACCTGGCCTCGACCCGGGCCAGGGCCTTTTCAGTCCTGGCCCCAACTTGGTGGAATGAGCTCCCAGAAGAGCTAAGGGCCCTGTGGGATCTACCAGCTTTCCGCAGGGCCTGCAAGATGGAGCTCTTCCGCCAGGCATATGGTTGAGGCCAAGGCAGCTCTCCCACTAATCCATCGGAGGATCCCCTCCAATATTGATATCTCTAACATCGAGATCATTGTAAGATCTATTGCATTGGCGCCACCCTTTTTCTGAATATTATTCTCCCCACCAGGCTGAACTTGGGGGAAGTCGGGTAAATATGATTAGAATTGTGACCACTGCCGCGTATATGTTATATGTGACATGTTGTTTGACGTAAATTGGGGTTTTTATGGGGATTTTATTGTGTTTTAACTGTTTATGTTGTAAACCGCCCTGAGACCTATTTGGAGAAGGGCGGTCTAAGAATATAATAACAATAACAATAAAAGGTGTGTTTATTCGGTCTGAATTTCTACAGTTATTTACAGTCCAAAATCATGACCTGATCAGGTACTCTGGTTGGCAATAATAGCATTATGTGTTCGGCAGCCATATAACAAGACATCAGTGAAGGTTTCAAAGTCATGGGAGAAGTGTAGAGGTGTCCTTTCTAGAAGCAATTGTGGTGTAGTGGTAGAGTGTCAGGCTATGATCTGGAAAACCACTTGGGAGTCAGGGATTTTGGCTACCTCATAGTGCATATGGTCATCAACAAAGATGGCCATTGGGTGCCACTGGTTGGGAAGTGGGGTCACATGATTAGGTTGGGGCCACTTGCAGGAGACCCTAAGGAGGTGGGGCCATAGGCCAATTCCCCCTAGACTGGTATCGGCTGTTGGTACTATAGCCACCACACTTGCTGTGGGATTGGGGTCCTTAGCAGAGAGGTGTACATGGCAGAAGGCAGGAACTGCCCCAGTGGGGCTAGAGTCGGGCCATGGGGCGTGGAAACTGTGGCCAGAACTGTGGTCGGCCATGTCTTCACCACTGCTGGTCCTGGGAACCACAATCATCTTCTCCAACTCAGATTCATGTGGAATTTGGTCTGCTGATAAGCCCACATCTGCTTATGTAAGTCAGGCTTTACATGTGGGGGCATTGTGCCTTCACCCAACAGAACAGACCTAAGTCACAGTTGTCAGTTTGGGTCATCTTTGCCCCACTATGGGTACGTTACTTGAAAAGTGCCTTCTGAGCTGTGAATGCTTAGAGAACAAAAGCAACCCCAGCAACTTGGGGAGCAATTCCTCATCACAAATTTTGCAGATTCACAAGCACAACCTTTTTCTTCAGTGGCCAAAGTGGAATAGAGGGTGGGGGCACGTGATCCCTGGGCTTTTTGCTCCAACACACAGTGCCCTCTGGAGATAGACCTCTCTAATGGTAGGCCTGCTCATACACAGCCCCCTTGTGGGACTGCACAGAAGATTGATGATGAGCATCTAATTCTATTTATTTGTCCTCAACTAAAGAAATTCCCTCCTTAATTTTCAGTGATTGCAGAGTATATGAATATACATACTGCAGGTGAAAAAGAGCCTTCAGCTATGTGATGGGTACTCACTCTTGCTAAAGGAATAAGGACGTAACAGTGCACACAAGTATTCCTATTTTCATTCTAAAATAGTGAAAGGTATGCAGCTCAAGGTCTCAAACTGCACCCGTCAATGTATTATATCAAGGGATAGCCAAACAAAACTTGGATTAACTGGAGATGTTATGGTCTGGTGTGGAAATAGAAAATTTTGAGGAGAGGATTATTTTTTCCCAAGGAATTCTTCAGTTCTTTTCCATTGGAAAAAATTGGCAATATTTTCTTGTTTGGAATGGGTGAAAAACTTTAAGACAAGATTTTTACTTGTTCAGCATGAAAATCTTCATGTTAGACAATCTACAGCATTAGCTGGCAATTCCTGAATCTCTTGTAATCACATACAACATAATTTCATCTGTCTATTGTTTGAACATGAATAATTTTGTCCAAAATTATTATGCCATAAGCAAGGATACAGAGGCCCCTGTGATCAGTTTTTTGATAAGCCCTCACCCCCAGCCAGATAATAGGTAGGCTGGGTTTGAAACAGAAAGCTTGTCCTCTTCATCCCCCAATCAGATGGCTGGTGGTAGCAGTGACAGGTGGAACAGAAAGGACACAATATATTGCTTTTTTTCTCCAAACCTTACTCCCCCAATCACTGTTAGTCTGATGATCTGGGGTCAGCTAGCTTTTCTTCTCCAAGCGTTTGCTGGCAGGGGCTCATGGGAACTGTAGTCCATGGACATCTTGAGGGCTGCAGTTTGACTACCCCTGATCTAGATGGCAGTAGCTGGAGGATAGAGAAGTTTGGAGTGGAAAGCAAGCTCCGCTGCCATTCTCCAGTCATCAACACTGTTTCTTCCTTTTTTCATTTCCTCACTATACTGCCCCTGCTTTCTCCATCTGCCTAACTACCCACATGGCAGTGGTGGCGCTGTAGTGCTCTCCTTGGCTGCGGATGCTCATTGTCCTGCCCAGCTTCTTTACTGCTCTCACCACCCAGTGGTGGTGGCAACAGCCTCTTCCTTCTCCACCCAGACCTGCTGCCTTCTTGAGCACCCAGCTTCTTCTACTTTCTGGTCACTGCCACCATAGTTTACCGGCTTTTTGGTCTGCCCCTTTTTACTTTTCAATAATCCTATCTATACATACTCCTGTTATGTAGATTTGATCTGTGCAATCAGAATTAGATATAAAGTTCATGTATATAACATACTACTGATGAGTTAAATGTTTTCTGGGTTCTAAAATTATCTTGATATCCAGGTAGAAGAAGAAGAGTTGGTTCTTATATGCCACTTTTCTCTACCCAAAGGAGTCTCAAAGCAGCTTACAGTCCCCTTCCCTTTTCTCTCCCCACAACAGACACCCTATGAGGTAGGTGAGATTGAGAGAGCCCTGATATTACTTCTCAGTTGGAAGAGCTTTATCAGTGCTGTGGCAAGCTCAAGGTCACCCAGCTGGCTGCATGTGGGGGGAGCATATGACTGAACCAGGACTGTATGAAACAGTTTCTGTACAAATAATACTTATTTTTGTTTACATTTATGCTTCCTGTTCTTAACTCCCCCTCCAAAAAATATTTCACATGGCAAAACCATGGTATATATAGTAATGAAGCAGCAGAGAGAGCAACTTGCATGTCTTTATCTGAATTATTATGTATATTTACAATTCTGTCTGTAGAAAACTAAGGAATGTATACACTTGAATTTCATAAATATGCTAACCAAGTTATAAAGTATGCATTTTATGTTGTTAAAGCCAAGTGTAGGTTTTATTCATTCATTCATTCATTCATTCATTCATTCATTCATTCAATTCATTCATTCATTTGATTTCTATACCAATCTTCCATATGGCTCAGGGCGGTTTACATATAACATGGGGATACATGGAACAAATTAATATGTAACATTATCTAAATAACACAATTTCAGTGATCTTAAACATTATAACAGGAACGGAACTTTGCTAAGGCCCTGAAAGAGAACAGACTGGTTCAGGCCATGGAAATGACGTCTGAGAGGGGACCTGTTGTTGGTCTCAGGCAAATGCCTGGTGGAGGAGCTCCCTTTTGCATGCCCTGCGGAATTTTGGGAGTTCAGACAGGGCCCCGATCTCTTTAAGTACTGTGCTCTGGACTTGTTTGCGTTGGTTGAACTATTTGCATTGTTTGCACTGTTTGCATTGTTACAACTATCAGTTTTAGTATTATTGTTACGGTTATTTATATGTTATAGATTGTTTCATATATTGTTTATACATTTTATGTAAACCGTCCTGAGCCTCCGTGGAGGGCGATAAATGAATGAATGAATGAATGAATGAATGAATGAATGAATGAATGAATGAATGAATAATGGCTCCCTATCCTGGAAAACTACCAAGGAAAATTATCCCCCCCCCCCCCCAAATGGTTTCAAGATTGTTGGAAATTTTACATTGTTAGGCTCCAGAGTGTGATTAATGAAAAGCTCTCCAGGTAACTTTTCTTATAATCAGTCTGCACATCTCAGACAAAATAGACTATTTTTACTACATCTTCACTATAAAAAGCAGCAATTTTTGTTCTACTGGACTTTGGACATCTGCAGCACTGACAGCCTTGGTCCTATTTGGGGATGGAAGTTTCCAGTCCTAAATTAGGAAACCTGTGTCCTTGTAGAGCTGCCAGTCAAGAGCATGAAACATTAGGAAAGTTGCTGTGACATCTGCATGTGCAAACACAGTTCTTGCTTTATCAATAGGTTTTTGACCTGTAATATGTCTTTTATGCCTGAGATCATGAACAAATTCTAAAGACAAACCATTGCTAGCAGCACATCTGCAACCTCATACATCTCATGCAGTGTACATCAGTGCTTCTAACCACTTGCCAATGCAAGAGCAAAGTAATAACTCACTTCCTACTTTCCAAGTCCTTAGCAAAAATGAATTAAATCATAGCCCGAGAGATTATTAAATTGTCTGGTGGATTCACATTATAAAACACAAATATCTACAGGGACAAAGTTAAAAAGAGAGACAAATGTTTAATTTAATACTGGAGAGGAAAACTTGCGATTATCTTTCAAGAAATTTCAGGATACCCTGAACTACTGCAGGGGATATTTCCCAATACATATAAGCAGTGGACAGTAGCACCTACATACACTGATCAATGGCATGTATAGCTCCCACTCAATTTGAAAGCAGTAAACATGGTTGGTAACTTCACAAGTAGGGATGGGCCATTTCTAAGCATACTGATAGTAGGATGTAGTGAAACTGCTGTGCTGTCTGATTCCAACAGCAAGATTAAATTGTCACCTCTTTCCCTATCATACTTACCTTGGTCATTGTTGCTCCGTGCGCTGAGAATGGAAGGATTTGATCCCCTCTCAAGAATCTGCCAAACATCTTGTAGAGAACTATCTGTACCAGGTGATGGCAACTGGCCTTGCTGCAGTTGGCTGGGATTTTCTTTTCTAAGCTGTGGATCCTGAAGGGGTACTAAGATTTCATTCTCTTGAAGTCCCACAGTATCATTTCTAAAAAATGATTCTGACCGAGCCTGTAAAAATAAGAGCATGTCTTCATCCACAAATTTATATCATTATTATTATTATTTTTTTGTTACCCACCATTCCCAAGCAGGCTTGTGGCAGGTTACAGTTGTCCAGTTAAAACTTCCATTAAAAATCCAATTAAAATGGACAAAAATACCAATACCATAAACCAACAACCCAGCAGCATGGCAAAAATACTACCCTATCCCCAACCCCTACTCCTACTTCCAGAGGGAGGAGGCAGGAGAGTCGAGATAACCAAGTGGCAGCTTGACACCAGGGGGGCTCCATCAATCTTCCCCTACTGTCCCAGCCTCAACCCTAGACCTGGCAGAAGAGCTTCATTTTGCAGGCCCTGTGGAATGTTGGAAGGGCCTGCAGGGCCTGCAGCTCAACTGGGAGCTCATTTCACCAGATTGGGGCCAGGACCAAAAAGGCCCTGGCCCTGGTTGAGGCCAGGCATGCTTCTTTGGGGCCAGGAATGACTGGTAAATTATCACCCGCAGAGCGTAAAAGCCCTGCGGGGAGCACAGGGTGATAGGCAGTTTTACTCTGGTATGTGGGTCTTTACCCATGTAAGGCGTTGAAGGTTAAAACCAAAACCTTGAACCGGATCCGGACAGCAACGGGCAACCAGTGCAGCTGCCTCAGCATAGGCTCGATGTGGGCCCTCCACGGTGTTCCTGTGAGAACCCTAGCAGCTGTATTTTGTACCAGCTGGAGTCTCTGGATCAAGGACAAGAGCAGGCCCGCATAGAGCCAATTACAGAAATCTATTCTGGAGGTGATCGACACATGGATGACCGTGGCCAGGTGTTCAGGGATAGGACGCTAGTAGCCGAGCTTGGCAAAGATAGTAAAATGCCTGGTCAGCTGCTTTTTTGACCTGAGCCTCTATATTTAGGGAGGCATTGATGGTCACACCCAAGTTCCTGGCCTGGGATATGGTCCTAAGTTGTGTCCCTGCCAGGAATGGTAGACGCGCTTCCTGATCTGCTCCCCTACCTCCTAGCCACAGGACCTCCGTCTTGGAGGGGTTGAGTTTCAGATGACTCTGTTCAAGCCATTTAGTCACTTTCCAAACATCTGTCGAATAGTTCTGGGGGGGAGCCTGGGTGTCCATCCATGAGGAGATAGAGCTGGGTGTCATCTGCATATTGATGACAACCCAGCCCAAATCTACCTACCAGCTGGGCCAGAGGGCACAGAAAGGTGTTAAATAACATGGAGAGAGAACCACGTCCTGAGGAACCCCACAAGGGAGTCTATAGGAGCACGAGAACTCATCCCCCACCGCTACCCTCCGAGTCCAGTTATGGAGGAAGGAGCATATCTAGCTCAAAGCTGTGCCCCGTATCCCCATCCTGGCAAGGCGGTGAGCTAGCAGTTCATAGTCGACCACGTCAAACGCGGCCGACAGATCTAACAGAACTAGCACAGCTGACCTACCTCTATCCATCTGGCATCAATGGCACCTGGAAATGGCCTGGAGAGATGTCATTAGCCAAGAACAGGCCTGGCTCAATTATATCACAATTATGTGTCACTAGTGTGCATAAGTGCATAATACTTATGTGCAATTATGTGCAAAATTATGTGCACTTGTGTGCATAACACGATACAAAACCCCTAAGATACATTGCCATGGCAAGTAATATAAATAGTAGGAAGAAATTAAAGGTCAGGGGGGCTCTAGTGACTAGGAAATCACCACCACTTTTATAATTTGTAACAGTGCAAGAAAAATAAAACTGTGCTGGAAGTCTAAATTCAATACAACTGATATAAAGGAAGTCACATCGCATTAAGTAACCCACAGTTTAAGAGTTCGAGAGTCATAAGTAGTAGATTAACTGAAGTTGCAATCCTAAATGCACTCACTAAGGAATAAATCATACTGAAGTGGAACCAACTCATAAGCAAACACACTGAGGGTTTTGTCACAGAGAATGCAGCTAAGGATATACAAGACATTTTCCTGAGCTATGTTTTTCCTGAGCGTACAATAGCTCCTGCCATAATAAAGAGCTAGTCTAAATAAATATGTTTCATTGATTACAAAAGAATATCTTCATCTTCTGGAAATACATACACACACACATACTAAAATTAAGATTAAAAAAAATTAAATTAGGAAACAGAAGAAATCATCTGGAAACCTCTCCTGTAGAGTGGTATAAATAAAGCGCTAAAGGAGAGGAGAGAGGGCGGGCCAAGTCCATGATAAAAACTCAGAGGGGCCAATCAGGAGCCGCAAATCAGCTCCTGATTGGCCCCTCCTATTGTCACTCGAAGGCCAAGCAGCCAATTGGGTTGGCCCATCTTCGGCTGGGCCAGCCGGGAAGTCGCCACGCTGAGGAAGCTGCCTTGCCCACGGGTAAGTCCTCCGGCTGGCTTACCCTCACCCTCACCCTCAGAAAAGGAGCAGGGATGCCGCGTTGAAGACGCGGCATCCCTGTTCCTTTCCCACCTGGTGTCCCTTCACGTGGGGGAAAGGAGCAGGGACGCCGTGGCAAAGACACGGCGTCCCTGCTCCTTTCCTGCCAGACATGCAGCCAGCTTGCGCGGGGTGGGGGGCTGCGGGAACGGAGCAGGGCCCTACTCCTTTCCCGCCCACACAGAGGCCACGCCTAGCCTCCAGCCGCGGCACCACCGCGCCCCGGGAAGCTTTTGCCCAGTGAAGGCTTCACCAGGGAGGGGGCCTAACACTCTTTTTATTTTAAAATAAAATGGGCTTTCCCCCTAGTCATCATATAAACCTCCTACCTCTGCCCTAATCAACATATTCCTCTGAGAGACTGCAATACTCCTATCCAGTTATTTCTGCTTAACTTCAGTGACACTAAACGCATGCAGCTAATATAGTCTACTATTATTTATGGCATCATAAATTATTTTTATGTAGAGGAGGGGCTGTAGCTCAGCAGTAGAATATCTACTTGTAATGTAGAAGGTTCCAGGTTCAATTACTAGCATCTCCTGCTAAAAATGATTAGGTAGTAGATTAACTCAAAGGCACTGCCCTGGACAGCCATTTCCAGTATGAGTAGAAAATACTGACTTAGTCTAGTGTTTGACATAAGTTCCAAACGGTCTTGTCCTAATTCAAATTAATCCTTATCCATGGTTCCTCAATATATTTGTGAAACAGCCTTGGGGGTGGAACGTGTCCGGCTGTCCAAGTTGGAATAGCAAAGCTGGCTGCCCCTGATTGGCCCTCCCTCTCCTGCTCCTTCCCTCCTTCCCTGGACACTAACCACTTTGCTCTCAGACACCTGAAAGAGACACATAGACACAGAGAGCCCTGCCAATCCGCAAATGACCCCTGATTACCTGCTACGGCTCCTGCTGCTAGAAGAGAGAGACAGTGACAAACTGCAAACGAGCCCCAAACAACCCTTCCTTCCCTGCTAGAAGAAGCCCTGATGACCTCCTCTGGCTCCTGCTGTAAGAGAGAGATCTGTGCCTGCCGGTGTCCTCTGGGTCCTAGTGCCGATTGCATTCCTGGTTGCAATGGGCTTTCTAGCTAGTCTAGGATAAAAGTATCCTACCTCATTCAACATTCTACATCCTTCATATTAAATCCTTACTGCTCTCCTCAAGTATATCAAGCTTTGATTCTAATAGAACCGATAAAAAGAAGGTACAGAAGCAATTTCCACATTGGAGCAACACTGAGCTATACATAGCCAACTCTATTTTACTGTGGATTGGACCTATTAGTGTAAAATGGGGAAGTAAAAGGAGAGTATGCCAAGCACATGTTCCTTTCCACTATCCAGCCCACAGCCTGGCCTGTGTACAGCTTGTACATAATGTCTCTGCGACCAATATTCTCAGGCATTCTGGCATTCTCCAGCATCTGCCTTCAGTGCCAGATGTAGTGGCAATACTCCAGCTACTCTAGGCATACTGTATCCTGTTCTAAAATGTGCTCATGTGGCATAGAAAGTATTTCATTACCTGTACAGTAAGCTGACCAAAGTTTGAGTCCAGCAGCACCTTTAAGGCCAACAAAGTGTGCTGTGTATGCACACCTCTTCAGATACAGTGCGTATCAGATATGCATGCATACAGAAGATTATAACTTGAATAAAACTTTGTTAGTCTTGAAGGTCTCAACTTAGTTCTGTTGCTTCAGGCCAACACAGCAACCCACCTGAATCTGTGATGTAAGCTGGTACTGCAGATGTTCTAAAGCTAAAAGGCGATGCTTCGTTTCCCTGGCTACTTCCTTTGGATGGAGGGCACCAAGGAAAATACATCCTTGAGTCTGCTTTGAGCTCTGGGAATTCTGAGATCCTGCACAGATAGAAAATAAATATGCTGGCATTTTATATTTTCATTTAAGGTAAAATTCTGCCTACTTCCCATGTCTGCTCAGAACAAATGAAACAGTACAGCTAGATCTTAGGGTGTAATGTTAAAGACCTGTGTAATATTAGGTGCTAGAATATTATTAGTAATCAATTGTAATCAATATTATTAGTAATCAATTGCCTTTACTTAGTTGCTCCAGGCAAAGAAGCTGAGTCAATGAACATAAAGTCTAAAATGAAATTCTCTTACAAGGCGTCTATTTTGTCCTCAGTTTTGTTACATAATAATGCCATTCTACATTGTTTCTCATTTCCAGGATGGGGGAAACTCAACAAATGCTTACTTCAGGAAACCTTATAAATACTTTATAAGTACATAAAGGATCTTTTGCTGTTATGCAACATTCAGTTGCCACCTTGACCTTTAGCCAGTGCTAATGATTTCCATAGCCAAGGGCTAGGACAAATACTTTGTTCATGTTTTATCCCACCATCTTCAATGTTTGGGGCAATTGTGCTCTTGAGCACTAGAAATTCATTGGCAAATGAAAACTGGGGACCTCTTAATTTCAACAAGAAGTCTACAGCCAGCACTTCAATCTCCTAGAGTTCTCTCCATCTTAAGAGGCTGAGTTTTCCCCCATGCCCAGTGTTTTATCCTCCTATTAGAATCAAATCCTGCCCAGTAAGTTTACCTTCCTTTGATACTGCTCCAAGTTCTGCTCTCAGTCTGTTTACCATCTCTAGTAACTGCTGCTTTTCTTTGCTCAGATTGGAGATTTTTTTCACAGCTTCCTTCAGTTTCCCTTTCATCACTTTTGCATAGTTTCCTGCATGTTGGTGGGGACCATCACCTGTCCCTTTGTCAAAGAAACATTGCTTGAGATGTATAGAGTCATCCTGAAGTCTCCTGGTCATTGCATTCTAGAAGAATAAAAGTATAACAGTATGTTTGATACGGTATGTATTTCATAGTCCTAGAACTAGAGAGACGCAGGCTCAAATTACCATGCCAGGAAATCACTAGTTGACCGTAGCCAGTCACTCAGCCTAGTCTACCTCAAAGGGTTGTTGTACAGATAAAATGGAGGTGAGGAGAATCATGTACAGAGAATTACCATTAACCAAGTCATCCCGAAAGCAGTAGTCCAGCACATAAAGATACTGTGAGAGGCAAAAAAGTGACTTGGAAAAGGGAGTTACTGGAGCTATACTGATCTTTGAAGAGAGGTCTCCATGTCCCCAGTTGATACAAATGGGGGAAAGGATGCAGGAGGTCCCCCAAGTGAGGGGAGAGGACATGGCGTATTGGTATACTGCCATACACAGATTCTGCTTCCTCCAAAACAAGCTGGCACTGCATAAATTAACAACAGAGGAAACTACAGGTAAAGGGTAACCTATTTTTTGCTTCAAGAGTTCAGTTCAGTGCATGTGCAGAGTACAGAAGAAACACCAGTAACCAGGGGAATTTAAAATAAAAAGAGTAAATTTAATTGGTGATAAGAAAGAGAACAGAAAGTGTATTTTACTTGAGGGATGAAGTAATTGTTATGAAACTATTATTCAAAGGCAAACTCAAATGAAAGATTCAAAGATTCAAAGTTCTTTTCCTAGTTACATATTTATCACTAATCCGATTCTCTGTAATTTCCCACCAGGATCCTCTTCCTTAAGGTTACAGTCCATGACTGAACTGAGCTGCACCTCACAAAATAGGGGGGGAAACACTAAAGAAAGAAGAAGAAGAGTTGGTTCTTATATGCCGCTTTTCCCTACCCGAAGGAGGCTCAAAGCGGCTTACAGTCGCCTTCCCATTCCTCTCCCCACAACAGACACCCTGTGAGGTGGGTGAGGCTGAGAGAGCCCTGATATCACTGCCCGGTCAGAACAGTTTTTTATCAGTGCTGTGGCGAGCCCAAGGTCACCCAGCTGGTTGCATGTGGGGGAGCGCAGAATCGAACCCGGCATGCCAGATTAGAAGTCCGCACTCCTAACCACTACACCAAACTGGCTCTCCAGTTTGGATGCTCTTGGTTTGTATAACCTTTTCAAATATTATTATTGGACTGGCTGGGATTACCCCCTAGTAATAGTATAACCTGGTATCTGGGCAATGGGGGGTTGATGTATGTAAACAATGAATGCTGATTATCTGTTCTAGGATTTGGGATCTGGTCAACTAGCTATTTCACTAGGTTTTCTGGCCTTTGCTAGGTCCAGCTCAAGTTTCACAAACATAGAAAAAACAATTTCTTTGTGGGAGTCTTTGGCTAGTATATCTCTAAACATCACAGATGTATCCACCACTCAGTGCTTCTTGGTTGCTGGTAGGCAATGCTAGTATCGCTACTGTACAGTACCAAGGGGGATAACACCTGTTGCTTGGGGAGGTGATTTTTATGATGGATAGATGGAGGCATTTTTTAGTATAAGAATGACGTAGGGTTCCAGTCTACATTCAGAAACAAAACTATGACTATGGAATCAAAAGTTTGGGAAACTGATAGTCCTAGGAAAATGAAGCTATAAGATAATGGCAACCAAGAAAACACTGGCTACCATAAGGTCTCTGAAGAGCTGGCATATAAATATTTTAAATTAAACAAATATCTGAGGAAGAGCTGAAGGGCTCATAACAAATTGAACTCTTGGAATTGTGAATATTACTCAGTTTGTATGAACTTACACAGCAATTTTTCACATTCTGACAGTGATATTTCACATACAAAAAAGTGCATATTCATGCTGCCCTTTCCTATGTTTCATATACTGGGAAAATATCAAGACTTCAGATTCCTCTTAGGATAATCTTTTTTTTAATACTTCAAGTCTCTGGAAAGTGCCAACTATAACATCACTTCTCTCATAGTTTTAGCAGCCTGGACCATTTCACCTCTAATTAATTTTCTGCACAAACATGAAATGGAGAAAATACATGAGGTATATTCTACATCAAAAATTGGGAGAATGATCATGGCTCTGTGGTAGACCATCTGCCCTGCATGCAGGAGGTGACATGAAAGGCCACTGCCTGAGTCTTTGAAGAGCCCTGCCAACCAGAGTAAACCATGCTAAGCAAGTTGGACCGACAGTTTGGCTACATATAAACACACCCAGCTAATTCTCCACCAATAGAGAGAACAAAGCCCTTCTCAAAGCATGTTGCTGATGATTTTGCAAAGCAAGGTGGACACTTCAGTAATTGAATGACAATGCTAGTTTCTATTCAGCCTGGAAGAAGAGAGTAGAACTGAGTGCTTTGGAGGAGCTGGGAGAACATTAACTCAGGAGCTGACTCAGGAGCTGACTGCTAGCTCCACCCTCTGCCTTTGTGCTATAAAAGGCTCTTGCTTGCAATACAAACAAAACCCAAAAGACTCTTGGGGTCTGGATTAAACCATAATACTCTGTGAGGAGCTAAGAGCTAAAGGACTCTTGGCTGTTGGCTTTTCGCTTGAGGATTAAGTCAAAGGTTTCAGTGAAGTGTAGGACTGTTTGTGGAGCAGTTCAGATGGATCAAAGTGGCATGAAGACTGAAGAAGGTCGCGTAGTGACATGTACCATCTGTGGAATGTTTGTCTTTTTACCTCAGGGGGACAATTTTTGCAAATGCAGCAAGTGCAAATTAGTGGCTCTGCTGGAGGAGAAGGTCCAGGGATTAGAGAAACAATTGATAACACTGCAGGAGGGAAATCTATCAAAACAAAATCAGGAGCACCTAATACAGGAGGGTAATAATTGGAAGAATGTTATACATAGGAGTAGAAGAATAAGGAGAAAGTCTGACCCACTGATACTCAGGAAACAGTTCCAAGATCTGCCTGAAGAGGTTGATTCAGGAATCCAGGAGCATGTGCAATCCCCCATCAAGAACAAGCCCCAGTGTAGACCAGGAAAAAAGTCACAGTCCACCACAGGTGAGAGTTCTAGGTCTTCTCCCCCGCTGACCCCACAAAGCTTAGGAAACACTTCCCAGTCCCCCACAAGAAAGAGTTTTAGTTCTGCTCCCAAGGGTACGAAGAAACAGGTACTGGTAATTGGGGATTCCTTGCTAAGAGATGTAGAGGCCGAAGTGTGTAGACCAGACTTGTTGTCTTGAGAGGTCTGCTGCCTACCTGGTGCATGCATCAAGGATGTGACAGAACGGCTAGACAGGCTCATCAAGCCTACAGATCATTATCCCTTCCTTCTCGTCCATGTAGGAACAAATGATACTGCCCAGCAAAACATGGAACATATTTTAAAAGTCTTTGTGGATCTGGGGGAAAAGGTAAAGGACCTGGGAGCACATGTTGTGCTTTCATCAGTCCTTCCTGTAAGTGGTCGAGGCATAGGAAGAGAGAGAAAAATTATGCAAGTAAATGACTGGCTATGTCAATGGAGTCAACGGGAACAATTTGGATTTCTGGATCATGGTCAAAGATGTCAATATGAGGGGCTATTATCAGGAGACGGTGTGCACCTCACAAGGGATGGAAAAAGTATTTTTGGAAGAACCCTTGCACACCTGGTGAAGAGGGCTTTAAACTAGACACAAAGGGGGAGCGAGACGTAAATTCAGAACTTGTGTGATGGCAAGATCTGAACATGAGAAGATCTCAAATCTGCAGGGAATGTTACATAAGCAGGGAACTACTAGCTTACAAGGAAGTTCAAAAGCCAAAACCATGAGGCACACAAAGGATGGATTACTCCAGAAGATAGAAACAGAGTTCAATGAGATCTGAACACAATGGAAAAATGGGCAAATGAGAACAAGATGCAATTTAGTAAAGATAAGTGTAAAGTTCTGCATCTGGGTCAGAAAAATGAAAAGCATGCCTACTAGATGGGGGATACGCTTCTAGGTAACATTAAATTAGGTAAATAAAATTGAAAGGGTACAGAGGAGAGCGACGAGGATGATTTGGGGCCAAGGGACCAAGCCCTATGAAGATAGGTTGAGGGACTTGGGAATGTTCAGCCTGGAAAAAAGGAGGTTGAGAGGGGACATGATAGCCCTCTTTAAGTATTTGAAAGGTTGTCACTTGGAGGAGGGCAGGATGCTGTTTCTGTTGGCTGCAGAGGAGAGGACACGCAGTAATGGGTTTAGTACAAGTACAACGATATAGGCTAGATATCAGGAAAAAAATTTCACAGTCAGAGTAGTTCAGCAGTGGAATAGGCTGCCTAAGGAGGCGGTGAGCTCCCAATCAATGGCAGTCTTCAAGCAAAGGTTGGATACTCACTTTTCTTGGATGCTTTAGGATGCTTTGGGCTGATCCTGCATTGAGCAGGGGGTTGGACTAGATGGCCTGTATGCCCCTTCCAACTCTATGATTCTGCGATTCTGTCTCTACACTAATGTACAGAGTATGGGAAACAAGCAGGAGGTACTAATAGTCGTAATAGAGGAAGGGGGCTATGACCTAACAGGAATCACAGAAACTTGGTGGGATAATACTCACAATTGGAATACTAAATTTGAGGGGTACAATCTATTCAGAAGGGACAGACAAGAAAAGAAGGTGGGAGGTGTAGCAATATATGTTAGGAATCTTTATACTTGTGAAGTAATACAGGAAGAAATATGAGCATGAAAGTTCAGTTGAGTGTATTTGGGTAAATATAAAAGGAGTAGGAAATGAGAATGGTATTATTCTGGGTGTCTGCTATAGACCACCAAGCCAGTCAGAGGACTTATCTATACAGACAATTATATGACAAATTTAAAACTGATAAGACAGATTTATCAGTTTGAAATTTTAAAAAATGAGGCTGATCTGTGTATATACGAACAAGAAGAAAAATTAATAGCAAAGATCTATAACATGTTACTAAAAAAGACACTGAGAAGGAAGTGATAAAAGAATCAATGATTCGCTGGGCACAAAATATATTAATCTTGACCAATGGGAGATGGTATGGAAAAGAGATATAAAATTTACATTAGCAACTAATATAAGAGAAAATTATTACAAAATGCTTTAGAGATGTTATTTGACTCCGGTATTATTGTCCAAAATATTGTACAAAATGGTTCAACAAAATGTTGGAAATGTAAATTGGTTGATGGTACTTTTTACCACCTTTGGTAGTAAATTTGGGGACAGATCCATCAATATATTTGGAAAATAGCGAAGCTAGACTTGAAGCTTAAACCAGAATTATATTTATTAAATATTTTGGATCCTGAAATAGTAAGAGCAAGGAGAATATTATTACTATACATGATCTTAGCAGCAAGAATAATTTATGCTCAGTACTGGAAAAATGAAAAAATACCAAGTGTAAATGATTGGCTGGATAAGGTTAAGGAATATGCAGAACTAGATAAGTTAACAATATTAATGACAGACTGTGGGAATCATTCAGCGTACTGAACCAAAGCGGAGCCATGTTGACTGCTGAGTGACCGAAGGAGGAGGTATGGAAAAATACTGCCACGTTGGCAGGAACAGAGCTACGTGTTCTAAAGTCCAGAAGACTGAAAAACAACTCCATATAGGAAAGGGAAATGCCGTGTAGGCTCAATGTATGTTTAATGTATAACCTTGTAGTATAGATAAGCATGCATGGCGATAAGACGGTAACAATAAAAGGGGAAGGGCGGGGGGAGTCGGGAGCGCTCAATCCCCGGATGGGGAATCTCTGCCCGGACTCCCTTCGGCACCGACCCAGATGAAAAGACACTCCGACTCAGACGATTCTTTCGGGGGCTACCAATTGTTGGCTGGAACCGACAAGTGGTGCCCCGTGTGAGGCACTTCGCGACACGTCTCCAGATATTTCAACGCTCACCTCGCCCGGCAATGGTTTCAGGCGCCACGAATCTTCGGATCCCGGTGAGTCATTCCCCAGTGTTTGCCATCCACCGCTTAGTGCCTTTTTTCTCTCCAATATGGACAGCTCCCTTTCCAGCCCGCAGAAGCGCTTTTTGAAAGACCTTCAGTATATTCTTAAACAGAACAGGCTGGAGGTCCCTGAGGAAGATTTGACGTCCCTCATTTTGGCAATAGACACGTATTGTCCTTGGTTCCCTAAAGACGGCACATGGGAAATAGGGCCCTGGGACAAGGTTGGGACCACCTTCCATGGACATCCGCATGTTCCTCTGCCAATCTTGAACGCGTGGTGCAAGGTTCGTGTGGCCTTTGGCACTTTAACGCCGCCTAACATCAGCCTGACCACACTTGCACCTCAGAGCCCGCCTGTGCCCGCTCTCGCTCTCCCGGCACCAGCCCTTCCGCCGCTTGCCGCGCCTTCACCACCGCCATCTGCTTCGCCTGCCTACCAGGCCCCGCTGCCGCCTGCATTCCCTCCTGACCCAGGCCAACCGCCGCCTTCCCTGAAATCGGCCATCTTGGCAGCGGCCTCTTGGTCTGCGGAGCCCACCGCTTTTCCAATTTTTGTTCCACCGTTTGGTCCCCCTACCCATGCGCCCTTCGAGTTCCAGCTCATAAAGGAACTGAAGACGGCTGTGTCCACGTACGGCATTAGTTCTCCCTATGCTCAAGGATTAATGGACAAAGTTTTTTCTCTTCGCCTCATTCCCAAAGACCTTAAGTTGCTGGCACGCACTCTCCTCCCTCCCTCAGCACTGGTCATTTTTAATAATGAATGGGAGCATGAGTGCCGTGAGCGGGCTCCTGCGCTCGTCCAGCAGTATAATGCCCAATTGCCCCCTGGAAGTGCTCGGGCGGATGAGGCCATCATGCTGGACGGCTTATTGGGGCAAAGCACCCAGGCAGCGATAACAACGCAGGTTGCCTTGTTCCGCCAGATTCAAGAGGCCTCCGTGGCCGCCGTGCGAGCTCCCTTTATTCGCACCCCCGACCCTACTGGGAAACTGCAGAAATGGGGAGCGGGCCGACAGGGGCCGACGGAGCCCTATGCTGAATTTATAGACCATCTCATGACCGCGGTTCAGCGGCAAGTAACAAATCCCGAAGCTCAGGAGGTGGTGGTTCGCCAGTTGGCCTTTCAGAATGCCAACGACGATTGTCAGGCAGCCCTGCGTCCCATTGCCGACCTACCAGGGACTGATATTCATGCTATGCTGCGGGCCTGTCAATCAGTAGGGACAGCAGGCCATAAGGCTAAGCTCCTCGCGTCAGCATTAACTGACGCCGACTCGCGCCGCCCCCCTACGGCGAATTCGAGGGAGAATAAGCAGGCCATATACTCCTGCGGAGCGACATTTTCGTGCAGAGGAACCCCTGGCTCGGCCACTGGTGGCCTACCGACTCCTCCCTGACCCGGAGTGGAAAGGACCTGTCCCGCTGATAACGTGGGGTCAAGGATATGCTGCAGTCGACGTAGATGGCACTCCGTTGTGGGTGCCAAAACGCTGTGTTCGACCATGGAAACCAGGAAAATGAGCTTTTGTATTTTTCTGTTCTGTTACATGCTTCTTTTTGTTGATTGTAATCTCTTTGTACGTCATGCTCACTATATGTTCGAGCAACATGGTAATGATTCTATCTTGCTGTATGAACCCCCTTTATCGGTGGAAAAGGCTGGTTTTGTCCCTGGCCTACTGACCTCACCACAGTTGGTGATGGGATCCCTTAATGAAATGGGGAGTAAACCTACTGTATTTTGGCCCCCTGAGCAAGCTCGAAATTATACAGAAACAGGTTTTCGAATTAGATGGATGCGTGTGACCATGTATACTAAAGGATTGTGTTTTTGTTGTGGGGTTAATAATGTTATATATAACAAACATATGAGAGGATACAATGCATCACAAAAACGCTTTGAAAATTTAAAACATTATCCCTATTGTAGTAGTAGAATCTGGCTTAAAAAGTCGGTAGAAGCAAATAATATGACCTATGGAGCCCCATTTGATGTTTCCCAACTGGCAGAAATATATCCAAAACTGGTCTTTTTGAACAGTTCTTGGCAAGGGTCTGGGTCAATTTGTTCCGGATGGAGTTTAAGGGACCCAAATATGTGGTTCTTTTTTAATAAATGGGCCACAAATTATCACCCAGGTGCAGGCCAGTGTGTCGGCTTAGGATATCTTACTCTTCCAGTAAGAGTCATAAAGCCTAACGATGGTTGCAAGCGGCGAACTCGGTCCACGGGCAAGGCCCTAGGACCGGAATGTTCGGATGAGATTATCACGGAAGGTGCCATGTCAAAGACAGAGGGTGGTCGAATAGGCGGGGGACTCTTCACTGGTCTGTTAACCCTCGGCTCCTATCCTGGAATCATGGCTCAAGAAAATCGCCACAGTATCTTAGGACTTACATGTAGATTGGAAAGGACTGTTAATGCCACTGGATTGATTATTCGAGAACTGCAAGGGGAAATTGAAGAATTATACCGAATGATGGTGCAGCACCGCTTTGCCTTAGATTTTTTGCTTGCGCGCCAGGGCGGATATTGTGAAATTGTGGGCCAAACGGCATGTAAGGTGACTTTTCATAACATGAATAAAACAACAGAGGACCAATTACACTCCCTAGAGCAGATGGTGAAACATAATAGAGATAATGAGTACAAGTGGTGGGACTGGATCATTGGGTGGCTGCCTTCAATAACCTGGCTGCAACAAGCGGTAGTGGGAATAATATGTGTGATTTGTGCATTAATAACAGGATGCTGTTGCTTACAATGTATTCCGTCTTTGATGACGCAGTGCGCTGATTGGTTTCATGCAAACAAGTCGGCCAAGGCTGTCTCCAGACATAACTTCACAGCGCCTGTATATCAGGCAGTGCCCACTAGAGATATACTTGGCTATTAATTAAAAGAAAAGTGGGCATGTGGGAATCATTCAGCGTACTGAACCAAAGCGGAGCCATGTTGACCGCTGAGTGACCGAAGGAGGAGGTACAGAGTATGGAAAAATACTGCCACGTTGGCAGGAACAGAGCTACGTGTTCTAAAGTCCAGAAGACTGAAAAACAAATCCATATAGGAAAGGGAAATGCGGTGTAGGCTCAATGTATGTTTAATGTATAACCTTGTAGTATAGATAAGCATGCATGGCGATAAGACGGTAACAATAAAAGGGGAAGGGCGGGGGAAGTCGGGAGCGCTCAATCCCCGGATGGGGAATCTCTGCCCGGACTCCCTTCGGCACCGACCCAGATGAAAAGGCACTCCGACTCAGACGATTCTTTCGGGGGCTACCAATTGTTGGCTGGAACCGACAAGAGACCAAATGCTAGATAGTTTTATAATAAACTGTAATAAGGTAAATGAGAGTATTACTATTGGTTATGTGGAATAAAATAGTTAAGACAAGGGAGGAATATATCTTTATCAGAAAGAAGAGAATAAAATGTATTCTAAAGTGAAGACATTAGATGTAAATATGTATTTCATTAACATATTATTTTAATTAAGGATATATATTATAATTATGAATAGTTAATGAAAGATTTAATTATGAAATTTTGATCTCTAATAATATCTTTATGCATGTGGTATCAGAAAACCAAAGAACCTGATTTGTATATGGTCGAGGCCTTTTCTAAATGTATGTTGTTGTTTTCTTTCTTTTGTTTTGTGTGTGTGTTTTTTTTGTCATTGGATATTTTTGGTTATTGGGGGAGGTGTCTTTATTATTATTTATTATTGGGGTTATTTTAAGGGGTGTTGGTGGTAATGTTTCATAGGTTTTGTGTCCTTTTTGTGCTTGTGTAAAACTTTCAATAAAAAAATGTTTAAAAAAAAAAGCCCGTCAGAGGAATGAGATACTGCTAGACCAAATTACACAATTTTCAAAAAAGGGGGAAACAGTGGTCATGGGTGACTTCAATTACCCAGATATCTGTTGGAAGACCAACTCTGCTAAAAATGCAAACTCTGTTAAATTCTTAACTTGTCTTGCCAACAGCTTCATTTCCCCAAAAGTAGAGAGGGGAACCAGGGGCTCTGCTATTTTTGACTTGGTAGCAGTGACCATGTGCTTTTGGAATTTTCAATCGTGGGAAACAGAAAACCTTTACGTAGTCGTACATATAGACTGGACTTCAGGAAAACTGATTTTCACAGACTTAAAGGTATTATTATTTTATTATTATTATTTTTAGATTTATTTTCCGCCTCTCCCGACAGGTTCGAGGCGGGTCACAACTAACCCCATTAAAATTCCCATTAAAACATCAATCTACTAACATGACGGCTAAAAATCCCATCCCTCCCCCAATTATCAAAGAGGTGAAGAGGAAAGGATGGGGGAGTAGCGTATACTCCAATTCCTGGGGGTGGGGGAGCAATGTCCCTGATATGCTGACCCCAGCCTCAACCATAGACCTGGTGGAAGAGCTCCATTTTACAGCCCCTGAGGAAAGCTGACAAATCACGCAGGCCCCACAGATCACCCGGGAACTCATTCCACCAGGTAGGGGCCAGGACCGAAAAGGCCTTGGCCCTGGTCGAGGCTAGGTGCGCTTCCTTTGGGCTGGGGACGACCAACAGGTTCTCACCCGCAGAGCGAAAGGCCCTGCAGGGGGCATAGAGCAGTAGGCGGTCCCTTAGGTATGTGGGTCCCAACCCGCATATGGCCTTGAAAGTTAAAACCTAAACCTTGAACCGGATCCGGGCAGCAATTGGCAGCCCATGGCAGTATGTTGCGTAGAGTCCCGTGGTCAGAAAGACTTAAAGAGATGGGATTCCAAGAGGGCTGGGAGTTTCTGAAAAATGAAATACTGAAGGCTCAATCACAAACAATTCCCTTGAGAAGAAAAGATGGAAGGAGCCTAAGGAAGCCAAGTTGGCTCAATAAACAGTTGTCAAAAGATTTGAGGAATAAAAAAGAGTCATTTAGGAAATGGAAAGAAGGCCTTATTACCAAGGTTGAGTATAAACAAATAATCAATAATTGTAGGGGGAGTGTTAGAAAAGCTAAAGCTCAATATGAGCTTAGGCTATCAAAAAATGCAAAGCGTCCTCAGTCATGCAACTTTCTGACCTGCCTGGCTGACAATTTCATTTATCAAATGGTAGATGAACCCACAAGAGGTTCAGCCATACTGGACTTAATACTGACCAACAGGAAAGAGTTGGTGGATGGGGTGAAGGAGGTGGGGACCCAAGGGGGGAAGTGACCATGACCTCTTAGAATTCCTTTTGAGATTTGGGGGGGGGGGGGCAAGGAAGCCTGTAGCCAGACGTGGATGTTGGATTTTCGTAGGGCAAAGTTTAATAAACTCAGAGACATGATGAGTGTCATACCATGGATGAGAATGCTGGAAGGGAAGGGAGCATGTGAAGGGTGGGTGCTACTCAAACAAGAGCTATTGCATGCTCAATCCATGACTATCCCAGAAAGACAAAAACACTGCAGGAGCTCTAAGAAGCTAATTTGGATGAACAGAGAACTTCAAGGGGAAGTAAGAAAGAAAAGGGAAATGTTCAGGAAATGGAGGGAAGGACAGAGCTTTAAAGAAGAGTACCTATAGGTTACTAGGCCCTGTAGATAAATCATCAGAAAGGCCAAAGCTGAGAGTGAGCTAAGATTGGCCAGGGAAACCCATTGTAACAAGAAAAGATTTTTCAGTTATGTGAGGAGCAAACGTAAAGTAAAGGAGTCAATAGGCCCACTGTTGGGTGCAGATGGACAAACGGAGGATGGAGAGAAAGCAGAAAAGCTCAGCACCTATTTTATATTTGTTTTTTCCCACAGGTCAAAGGGTTTAGGCACATCTAGAGATGGCAGTAGCCAAGGGATAGTGTCTGTGTGGCACGTTGACATGGACAGAGAGGTTGTCGAGAGACATTTAGCTGCACTGGATGAGTTCAAATCCCCTGGGCCGGATGAAATGCACCCGAGAGTGCTCAAAGAACTTTCCGGAGAACTTGCAGAATCCTTGTCCAACATCTTCGGGACCTCTTTAAGGACTGGAGATATCCCGGAGGACTGGAAGAGAGCAAACGTTATTCCGATCTTCAAAAAAGGGAGGAAGGATGACCCGGGAAATTACAGACCAGTGAGTCTGACCTCTGTTGTGGGGAAGATAATGGAGCACATATTAAAGGTGAGCGATCTGCAAACATCTGGAAGACAATTTGGTGATCCAAGGAAGTCAGCATGGATTAGACTCCAACAGGTCCTGTCAGACCAACCTGGTTTCCTTTTTTGACCAAGTAACAGGTTTGCTTGATCATGGAAATTCGGTTGATGTTGTTTTAGTAAAGCTTTTAAGGTTCCCCATGATGTTCTGATGGATAAATTGAAGGACTGCAATCTGGATTTTCAGATAGGTGGATAGGGAATTGGTTAGAGAACCGCACTCAAAGAGTTGTTGTCAATTGTGTTTCATCAGACGCGCATTTATGGGTTTAAACTACAAGTAGAACAATATAGGCTTGTTATTGTTGTTATGAGCGAAGTCGTGTCCGACCCATCGCGACCCCATGGACAATGGTCCTCCAGGCCTTCCTGTCCTCTACCATTCCCTGGAGTCCATTTAAGTTTGCACCTACTGCTTCAGTGACTCCATCCAGCCACCTCATTCTCTGTCGTCCCCTTCTTCTTTTGCCCTCAATCGCTCCCAGCATTAGGCTCTTCTCCAGGGAGTCCTTCCTTCTCATGAGGTGGCCAAAGTATTTGGGTTTCATCTTCAGGATCTGGCCTTCTAAAGAGCAGTCAGGGCTGATCTCCTCTAGGACTGACCGGTTTGTTCGCCTTGCAGTCCAAGGGACTCGCAAGAGTCTTCTCCAGCACCAGAGTTCAAAAGCCTCAATTCTTAGACGCTCGGCCTTCCTTATGGTCCAACTTTCGCAGCCATACATTGCAACTGGGAATACCATAGCCTTGACTAAACGCACTTTTGTTGGCAGGGTGATGTCTCTGCTTTTTAGGATGCTGTCTAGATTTGCCATAGCTTTCCTCCCCAGGAGCAAGCGTCTTTTAATTTCTTTGCTGCAGTCCCCATCTGCAGTGATCTTGGAGCCCAGGAAAATAAAATCTGTCACTATCTGCATTTCTTCCCCATCTATTTGCCAGGAATTCAGAGGTGCCATGATCTTTGTTTTCTTGATGTTGAGTTTCAAGCCAACTTTTGCACTCTCCTCCTTCACCCGCATCAACAGGCTCTTTAGTTCCTCTTCACTTTCTGCCATTAGAATGGTATCATCAGCATATCTGAGGTTGTTATTTCTCCCTGCAATCTTGATCCCAATTTGTGACTCCTCTAACCCCGCATTTCTCATGATGTGCTCTGCATACAAGTTAAATAGGCAAGGCGACAGTATACAGCCTTGCCGAACTCCTTTCTCAATTTTGAACCAGTTAGTGGTTCCATGTTCAGTTCTCACTGTTGCTTCTTGACCTGCATATAAATTTCTCAAGAGAGAAATAAGATGCTCTGGTATTCCCATCTCTTTAAGAACTTGCCACAATTTGTTGTGCACCACACAATCAAAGGCTTTAGCATAGGCAATGAAGCAAAAGTAGACATTCTTCTGGTACTCCCTAGCTTTCTCCATGATCCAGTGTATGTTGGCAATTTGATCTCTAGTTCCTCTGCCTCTTCGAAATCCTACCTGTGCTTCTGGAAGTTCTCAGTCCACATATTGCTGGAACCTAGCTTGTAGGATTTTGAGCATAACTTTGCTAGCATGAGAAATTAGTGCAATGGTGCGGTAGTTTGAACATTCTTTGGCATTGCCCTTCTTTGGGATTGGAATGTAAACTGACCTTTTCCAATCCTGTGGCCATTGTTGAGTTTTCCAAATTTGCTGGCATATTGAGTGTAGCACTTTTACTGCATCGTCTTTTAAGATTTT
Organism: Paroedura picta; assembly: GCF_049243985.1. NCBI lineage: Eukaryota > Metazoa > Chordata > Lepidosauria > Squamata > Gekkonidae > Paroedura > Paroedura picta. Next base: position 134,630,691 of record NC_135371.1, on the reverse strand, counting down.
GAATAGTTCAACTGGAATGCTGTCACCAGCACTAGCTTTATTGTTGCTCAGACTTCCTAAGGCCCATTTCACATTCCAGGATGTCTGGCTCCAGGTCAGTAACTACCCCATTGTGGTCATCAGGGATGTTAAGCTCGCTCTTGTATAGTTCTTCTGTATAAGTTTGCCACCTTTGTTTAATCTCTTATGCTTCTGTGAGGTCCCTACCATTTTGGTGCCTTATCATACCCATCTTTGCATGAAACGTTCTCTTCATATCTCCAATTTTCTTGAAAAGATCCCTGGTCCTCCCCATTCTATTGTTTTCTTCTATTGGTTTGCACTGTTCATTTAAGAAGGCATTCTTATCTCTTCTAGCTTTTCTCTGGAATTCTGCATTCAATTGGGTGTATCTTTCTCTTTCTCCCTTGCCTTTCACTTCCCTTCTCTCCTTAGCTATTTGTAAAGCTTCCTCAGACAGCCATTTTGATTTCTTGCATTTCTTTTTCTTTGGGATGGTTTTAGTTGCTACCTCTTGTACAATATCGCGAACCTCCGTCCATAGTTCTTCAGGCACTCTATCAGATCTAATTCCTTAAATCTATTTGTCACCTCTACTGTGTATTCAAGAGCCTCTTGTGGCGCAGAGTGGTAAGGCAGCCGTCTGAAAGCTTTGCCCATGAGGCTGGGTGTTCGATCCCAGCAGCCGGCTCAAGGCTGACTCAGCCTTCCATCCTTCCGAGGTCGGTAAAATGAGTACCCAGCTTGCTTGCTGGGGGGTAAACGGTAATGACTGGGGAAGGCACTGGCAAACGACCCCGTATTGATTCTGCCATGAAAACGCTAGAGGGCGTCACCCCAAGGGTCAGACATGACTTGGTGCTTGCACAGGGGATACCTTTACCTTTACCTTTACTGTATATTCGTCGGGGATATTATTTAGTTCATACCTGAGTGGCCTAGTGCTTTTCCCTACTTTCTTCAATTTAAGCCTAAATTTTGCAACAAGAAGCTGATGATCTGAACCACAGTCAGCTCCTGGTCTTGTTTTTATTGACTGGATATAACTTTTCCATCTTTGGCTGCAGAACACATAGTCAATCTGATTTCTGTGTTGACCGTCTGGTGATGTCCATGTGTAGAGTCGTCTCTTAGGTTGTTGGAAAAGAGTGTTTGCTATGACCATTGTATTCTCTTGACAAAATTCTACCAGCCTGTGCCCTGCTTCATTTTGTACTCCAAGGCCAAACTTGCCTGTTATCCCGGTTATCTTTTGTCTTCCTACTTTAGCATTCCAATCCCCCATGATGATAAGCACATCATTTTTTGCCGTTGCTTCTAGAAGGTGTTGTATGGCTTCATAGAACTGATCAACTTCATCCTCTTCAGCAGCAGTGGTTGGGGCATAGACCTGGATCACTGTGATGTTGAATGGTTTGCCTTGGATTCGAACTGAGATCATTCTGTCATTTTGGGGATTGTATCCCAAGACTGCTTTAACTACTCTCTTATTGATTATGAAGGCTACTCCATTTCTTCTGTGAGATTCTTGTCCACAGTAGTATACCTGATGGTCATCTGAATTAAATTCACCCATTCCTATCCATTTTAGTTCACTGATTCCTAAAATGTCGATGTTCAGTCTTGTCATTTCTTGTTTAACCACGTCCAGCTTGCCTTGATTCATGGACCTGACGTTCCAGGTTCCTATGGAATAAAAATCTTTACAGCATCGGACTGTCTTTTCGCCACCAGTTACTTCCACAACTGAGCGTCCTTTCGGCTTTGGCCCAGTCGCTTCATTCATTCTGGCGCTACTCGTACTAGCCGTCTGCTCATCCCCAGTAGCATAATGGACACCTTCCGACCTGAGGGGCTCATCTTCCGGCGTCATAACGTTTTGCCTTTTGGAACTGTCCATAGAGTTTTCATGGCAAAGATACTGGAGTGGTTTGCCATTTCCTTCTCCAGTGGATCACCTTTTGTCAGAGCTCTCAGCTATGACCTGTCCGTCTTGGGTGGCCCTGCACGGTATAGCTCATAGCTTCACTGAACTACGCAAGCCTCCTTGCCACAACAAGGCAGCGATCCTTGAAGGGGGACAATATAGGCTAGATATCAGGAAAAATTTTTTCACAGAGTAGTTCAGCAGTGGAATAGGCTGCCTAAGGAGGTGGTAAGCTCTCCCTCACTGGCAGTCTTCAAGCAAAGGTTGGATACACACTTTTCTTGGATCCTTAGAATGCTTTGGGCTGATCCTGCATTGAGCAGTGGGTTGGACTAGATGGCCTGAACGGCCCCTTCCAACTCTATGATTCTGCGATTCTGTGACATAGTTTATCTGCATTCAGTAAACCTTTTGATAAGGTTCCACATTATATTCTTTTTTAAAATAATATTTATTGTTATTGTTATAAATATCAACATGTGAATACATCATAACATTTTATATTTTATAATATTACAATAATATAACCATATAACATATATCTATTTAAATTTTGTAAAACACATATTCCTATTATTAATAATATAAATTACTCCACATTATATTCTTGTTGACAATTTGGTAAAATGCGGTATGGATCCTAATTCTGTCAGGTGGGTCAATAACTGGTTGACAAATCGTACCCAGAGGGTACTTGTTAATGGTTCAGCATCTTCTTGGAAAAGAGTGACAAGTGGAGTACCCCAAGGATCTGTCCTGGGGCCTGTTTTGTTCATCATATTTATAAATGATTTGGATGAGGGATTAGTGGGGATACTTATTAAATTTGCAGATGATACTAAACTGGGAGGGGTAGCAAACACAACTGAAGACAGCAACAGAATACAGGATGATCTTGATAGACTCGAGAAGTGGGTTAAACTGAATAAAATGAAGTTCAATAGGGACAAATGTAAATGGATTTAGGTAGGAAAAACCAAATATATCAATATAAGATGGGGGAGACTTGTCTTGGCAGTAGCATGTGCGAAAAGGATCTACGAGTCTTAGTAGACCATACATTGAACATGAGTCAGCAGTGTGACTCAGTGGTTTAAAAAGGTAAATAGGATTTTGGGCTGTATCAAACGGAATATCGTGTCCAGATCACGGGAGGTGATGGTACCGCTTTACTCTGCTCTGGTTCAGCCTCACTTAGAGTACTGTGTTCAGTTTTGGGCACCCCAATTGAAGAGGGATGTTGACAAACTGGAATGTGTCCAGAGGAGGACAACAAAGATGGTGAGAGGTTTGGAGATCAAGACATATGAAGAAAGGTTGGGGGAGCTTGGTCTGTTTAGCCTAGAGAGGAAACGGCTGGCATTCTACCATCTCTGCCAAGCCAAACTACTAGTGCCCTACCTGGCCCCGGAACACCTAGCCACAGTGATCCATGCGACGGTCACCTCTAGACTGGACTTTTGTAACTCGCTCTATGCAGGCCTGCCCTTAGCCTTGACCCGGAAACTACAGCTGGTTCAAAATGCAGCAGCCAGGATCCTCACAGCAACACTGTGAAGGTCTCACATCCGGCCTATTCTCCACCAGCTGCAATGGTTTCCAGTTGAATTCCGGATCAGACTAAAGGTTCTGGTAATTACCTTCAAGGCCATACATGGTCAGGGCCCAGTGTACCTGAAGGATCGCCTCCCAGCCACCAACCAGCTGAGTATCCCTGGCCCTAAAGAAGTCCACCTGGTCTCAACCAGGGCCAGAGCATTCTCTGTTCTGGCCCCCATCTGGTGGAACGAGCTCCTGGAGGAGATCAGGGCCCTGATGGAGCTTAAACAGTTCTGCAGGGCCTGCAAAAAGGAGCTCTTCCGCCAGGCATTTGGTTGAGACCAGGCGCAAGGCCCCTGCTCCCCCCTGCCCCCCCTCAGAATTCCACCAACATGCTCTGGACCTGTTTGTATTGTTGCACTGTTGTATTGTCTATATTATTTATACCGTTACACTGTTATACGGTTACAACCATTAGTTATCATTGTAAAGTTATTCACATGTTTATAGATTGTTTTATGTATTGTTGTTTGTTCTTATGTAAACCGCCCTGAGCCCCCGGGGAGGGCGGCATATAAATAAATAAACAAACAAACAAACAAACAAACAAACAAATAAACAAACAAATAAACAAACAAATAAACAAACAAATAAACAAACAAATAAACAAACAAATAAACAAACAAATAAACAAACAAATAAACAAACAAATAAACAAATACCGTATTTGCCGGCGTATAAGACGACTGGGTGTATAAGACAACCCCCAAAAATTTCCACTCAAAATATAGAGTTTGTTACATTACATTACATTACATTACATTACATTACATTACATTACATTACATTACTATGGGCCACTATGGACAGCTATGTCTATCCCAACTGAAGTGCACCTGGCATATAGGACGACCCCCCCCCACTTGGAGGCATGTGTTTCAGGGGGAAAAAGTAGTCTTATACGCCAGCAAATACTGTAAATAAATAAATATAATACAATACAGTACAATTTCAAACTTTAGTGTTGTTTTCCGGTTGCCTTTCACACACAAAATACAAGAGTTTGGTGGTACCCCAATTTGTGACTGGTGGACTCATTGCGGCTTTTCCCTTCCTGACGAGGCATCAGAGAAGCATGAAGTGTGGATATCCCACATGTTTACCCCCTCCCTTCCCAGCTCCTCGGGTTGTCAATCAGCATAAGCCACAAATCCCTTCACAGTGGTTGTTTTGGAGACTCAAACTTCCGTGTGTCCCCCAAGTCCAGAAATGAATTAAAAACAAAACACTTCCGTGTTGCTACAGGGATATGCTGCAACAGTAAAACAGTTTTTTTAATTTACACTTCTGCGTTGCTATGGGATCATGCCACAATCACTGCGTTGCTATGGGATCACGCCACAAGGAAATAAAACATTTCCTTAGATCTCTTTATGGGACTCTTTTTATAATGCTGGTCTCTCTTTATGTTAGGGGTAGATTTCTGATCGCCTGGACCAGTAATTGTACTCCGATGATTGTGTGTTCACAATAAAGATTTATTATATAGGGCATGGCCACTAAGCTAATAGGCTGCTTCATCAAATGCACATCACATGCACATTTCTCCTTCCAGACAGGCATGCCCCAGTTGGCACCGATTTGCAGTACAACAAGAAAAGGGAAGTGGTATTTTGCGATTTCCCTCATAGCAAAACAAACCGAGCAAAAACTCACACCAACTCCTGCACAGCCGCCGGTTGCTGCCGACATCATGAGGAAGCAGCACTAAAACCCGCAAGCAATAAGAAACTGTTCAGGGGCAAATTCCGTGTGAGAATTGGTCAAAGTGATGCAAGGCCTTCACTGAAATGCCTTTTGGTAGTCAAGCTTAACTTCTGACTGTTCAAATTTAAAGCAATATTTAGTACCCATTTAAATGAAGCCAACTATTCTGAGCGTGAATAATTTTTATCTGGAATTGTAGTGAAGCTAGATATAAATCTTACATTTTCCTCTTATCTCATATAGCTGCAAATTTAGCTAATCCTCTTTTGCATGATACAGATATATGCTGCTAATATAAAGTGTTCAAAATTTCTTTTGTTGCCAAACCCAATTAAATTAAACCAGGTTTTTATACTTCCTATTCAATTCCTATTCAAGGTCATCCTATTCAATTCGAGTGGAATAATAATTGCATCTAATTTACACACTGCCAGATAATTAGCATCACAATGCCCCCTAGTGGAAATCCAAAGGTAGATATTAATTTGAATACCTATGCTGAAGATTTGGATAGCTGAGGCGCCCAGTATGACAGGCTTTTTTTAAACAGCAAAGAAGGTAAATATGATGTATAGAAAATTAAGCTTGAAAACAATATACTGGCTTAATTTCTGAACACAACAAAATCTTTAGTTGGTTCCTATCATCTTTTAGTATAGTAAAAGGGGGAGGAGAAGCATCTAATAATCACCAAAAATGAGCTATGCTTGAGATTGTAGGATCCTGAAGGGCACTGCACTGAGAGAGATAATCACAGCAGATTAAGTGGAAAGGTTCTTACACACTCATTGGTCTATATACCATATTGTTCAATAAGTATATTTTCCTACCTCTTGTATTCCTGTTAAATCTACATGTGGAGCTTTGGCTTCATGCTTCTTCAAAGAAGCTCCAGTAATTTCATCTGGAAAGGAAAGGAGCAAGGGAGGGGGGGAGAGAGAGATAGATAGATAGATAGAGAGATCACTGTGAAGCTAAAACAGGATCATTAAAATATAAAGGATCATACTTATCCATTGTTCCTCTTAATATTTGTGAAACAGCCCTGAGGGTGAAGAGTATCCTGGCTGTCCGAGATGGAATAGGGCCACCCTGGACACTAGTCACTTTGCTCTCAGATGCCTGAGAGAGACACACAGAGACAACGAGAGCCCTGCCAAACCGCAAATGACCCCTGATTACCTGCTACGACTCCTGCTGCGAATGGGGGGGGGGGGAGAACAAGAATAGGTTGGTCATTTGGGGATGATCTTGGACCCAGGCCTTTAGCTAGTTGCAGCCTTCCTTAGGCAGAAAGGATTTGGCCACTATGGTACATCACCTAGCTACATCTTGATTAGATTATTACTGTGCACTTTGCATGGAGCTGCCCTTGAAAATTTCAACTGGAACAAAACTTCAATTTCATTGCTGCAAACTTTCAACTGGTGCAAATTGCTGCAGCCAGGTTATTGACTGGAATGAGTTGTAAGGATCATATCACTCCAGTACTTTTGATTCAAATATACTAGGGTACAATATACTAGGGTACAAATGTTTCTGGGTACAAAGCAAGGTTCTAGTGTTGACCTTTAAAGCCCTATATGGCTTGGGACAAGCATACCTGAAGGTCTGCCTTTTCTCTTACGAACCTATCCAATCACTATAATTTTCTAAGGCTCTGCTTTGGGTGCCCTGCTTTCTGAGATAAGGCTCTGAATCTCTGCAGCAGTAAGGAATGTTTAGTTAGCTCCCTCTCCGGGACATTGAGTGATCCAGATATTTTTTAGAAGGACAATGGGGAAGTTACTAGCAGACATGGTGTCAAGCAAAACTCCAGTCCCTCCTTACAAGGGGTTAATATGCACTATGTTTATTTGGTTCCATCTCACAGGTATCCTTGCTGCACCTAACAGCCTACAGGGCTCTTATCCTCTTCAAGGCCAAAGCATGGAATGGGATAATTGGCTGTATGTGAGAACCAGAAGGCTGCAGGATCAAAGGGGGAGAATTAGAGTGATTAGGTAATTTTCCAGAGGTTTCTAACTGGGATGCATTATGATCTGTTTATTGTCATTGCCTGACTCAGGTAGGCCCAAAATTATAACTGGCCTAAGAATTTAGAGACTAGAGGTAGCTCAGACTGAAGGCTAACTATGAATTGCTGCCTGCATAGTAGAAAGTATGTTTCAGTTGCCAATTAAAGTAAGGGTGTGCCAACTAATGAACCCTTAAAAGATGCAGGTTGTAAGCGAGCAGTTATGTTAGCAGATAAAATTGCTTGTATCTGCTCTGACAGCCTCTGGCCTGGATACATTGTCAATTAGAAAATACAGAAAAGAAATACAGTCCTCTGAGAACTTGTTGAAACACATTAACTAAAGCAAATTCCTGTTAACAAACAGGTTGATCCATTCTGGACCTACTGGAATGCCCAGACTCCAGACTTCATAAAGGCAGATGAATAAATGACTCAGATAATACTAAATGTGAATAAAACATGGATAACTTTTCTTGGAGGAGCAGATTGCATGCTGACTGAAGTAGGCTGAAAGTGCTCTGTGCTATAGATCCTAATCATGCATTCAAATTAAAGTTGGGTTAAAGCTTGAAAGCAGGTGATGTTTGACAATTCCCTCTTCCTATGGCAGATCTCACTCCTCACTCAGGCTATTCTTAAGATCTCTTTTCAGAGTGTGTGTGTGTGTGTGGGGGGGTATTTTTGGGAAACAAGACAGCTCTGCAGACAGAAGTTCCCTCTGTCTTTAGAAATACTCCATAGATCCAACCCCTGAATCAACAGGATTGTACTCCTCTGTTTAGCTCCCAGTGCAGGTTGCCACCCTGGCAACCAAGACAGTCTCACTCAGCAAACCAGGCTGGAAGCCATACTGAAATGGGTCCATAATATGCTTTATATAAGACTATCATGATCTTCACCATCATCATGAACTTTGCACAGAAAGGGGACATTAGTGACTGTCCAATATAATCTAAGCCTTGTTCACCCTTGATCTCCATAAACTGCATATAATGGTTCTACTAATTGTATTATCTCTCTTATGATATGCCAATAAAGCTGTTGTTGTTGACTATCCAATTGTTAGGGACAGTGAGGGCTTCTTAAGAGTGGCCTCAAGAGGTTTACAGCCTCCTGGACCTAACCAACCAGCACTACCACCTCCCCAGTTATGTGTTATCAGCCAAGATAGGTGAAGTTTAAGCAAAAATTATTTGTTTATTCCAAGTCCCAGCTGATTTATGGGAATCTCAGGTATTCAAGGCATGTGGTTTGCCATTGCCTGCCTCCGTATCATGACGCTGGTATTCCTTGAAGGTCTCTCATCCAAATACTAGCTAGCCGATCCTCCTCATCGAAACAAATATTCAGCTAAATATTCTTAGTCTTTACAGTGCCACTAGATTTTTGTTTTATTGCTACGACTGACTAACATGGCTGCTCTTTTGCAAGGGTCAAACAATAAATTCAAGAGATAGGGTATCTTCTCTCATAGCAAGCTGCCCATCAGATGAGACAGTGATCATGAGATAAGGTCCCTCCACCTTTAGAAGTCAGGAAAGCTTTGGATAAGGACAAAACCATTTCAAAAGCAGCACATCCCCGTAAGGACCTCCCTCCTGAGGAATGTTTGTGTAGCACCATCTTCCAGGTTCAAGGCAAAATTGTTACTTTTAGCTGAGTCTTAAGTGCTGCAGTTCTTATATTAGTTTTACTACTTACTGGTATTTAGTTTTATTGTACCAGCTTCTTATTGGTACTTAAAAAGCATTTTATATTATTTTCTATGTATGTAAGTTGTCTTGAATGTCCTTGTTGTGGCAGAAATGCAGCACACAAACATACATAAATAACTGTTCAAGAAATGGAGAGTACAGATCTCTAAAGAAGACTATCTACAGATTACTAGGCATTTCAGGTCAGCCATCTGAGAAGCCAAAGCTGGGCATGAACTGAGACTGGCTAGGGAAGCCCACTGTAACAAGAAAAGCTTGTTCAGATATGTGAGGAGCAAACGTAAAGTAAATGAGGCAATAGGCCCACTGTTGGGTGAAGATGGAGAAACTCTGATAGAGGACAGAGAGAAACCAGAAAGGCTCAATACCTATTTTGCCTCTGTGTTTTCCCAGAATATGGAAACATCTAGGGATGGTAGTAGGCAAGGTGTAGTGTCTGGGTAGCAGGTTGACATGAACAGAGAGGTTGTTGAGAGGCACCTGGCTGTACTGGATGAATTCAAACCCCCTGGGCTGGATGATGCACACCTGAGAGTGCTCAAAGAACTCTGTGGAGAACTTGAGGAATCCTTGTCCATCATCTTTAGGATCTCTTAGAGGACTGAACAGGTGCCAGAAGACTAGAGGAAAGTAAATGTTATCTCAACCTTCACAAAAGGGAGACTTGACCCAGGAAATTACAGGACAGTGAGTCTGAGCTCAATGGCAGGGAAGATAATGGAGCATATTTTAAAGAAGGTGATCTGCAATCATCCAGAGAACAATTGCTTGATCCAGGGACATAAGCACAGATCTATCTCCAACAGGTCCTGACAGAACAACCTGGTTTCCTTCTTTGACCAAGTGATAGGCTTATTAGAACATGAAAACTCAGGGCCTTTTCGCACGGGGATCTTTGTTGCAAATTGTTTGCGGAATGAAAAATCGCCATTTAAAATAGTGGAATTCGTCGTTATGCATACCTGCCTTTGTAGTGGAATCAGTTGCGTTTTTTAGCGTTTCCCACAGGCTTCCGGTCTCGGCAGAAATCGCTAGAAAGGAAGCGCTATTGCCGAGCTCGTCCCGCCCCTGGCCGTCAAGCAGCCAATGGGCAGCCGTTAGCATGCTCCCAAACAGCCCCTTTCCCTTTAAGAAAGGTTTAAAAAAAAAAAAAACAGACCCATAGCAACGAATCTAGGTAGATTCGTTGCTACGGAGAGACCCATCCAGCTGCCTAATGTGAGCTGTCGTTTGATTGTATGATCGTTGGCACGCTGCCTCGAGTGATAAAAAAAAAATCCCCCCCCCTCTCACGGGCCCGATTTTCGGCTGAATTTATGTGTAAAAAATAAAGGGACTTTATTTCAGCAAACGGGCTTTTATGTGGTTTGTGCTTAGTGACTAAAGGTGAAGGACTGAAGCCAGGGAAGCCTCTAAACAGAAAGAGGCTCGCTGGTGCGTTTATCCCCGCTCGCTCGGAGAAAAAAAAATGGCGATCGCTTCGCCGGAAGTTTGGAGGAGAGAGCCAGGGGGAGGGACTTTGAAGAACCAGCAACAATGGTAACGCACAGGTCTTTAGCGCTACTGTTGCAGATTGGTTGCAGGAGTGTATCGCTATCCGGAGGGTGAATCCACTTTTCTGGATTCCCCTGAAAGCGCTACAACGAAGCGCTTTTTGCGGGTCGGTTTCAGGATTGTTGCAGATTGTCTACGACGTCGTGGGTTATGGCAAATTAGTAGCATTTCCAATTAGCAACCATTGTGCTATTTTGAAGCCGTGCGAAATGGCCCTCAGTGTATGTAGTTTACCTTGATTTCAGTAAGGCTTTTGACAAGGTTCCCCATGATGTTCTGATGGGTAAACTGGAGGATTGTCGACAGGATTTTCAGATGATAAGGTGGAAAGGAAACTTGCTAGAAAACCGCACCCAAAGAGCAGTTGTCAATGGTATTTCATCAGAGGGGAGGTGAGTACTGGAGTACCACAGGGCTTGGTACTGAGTCTGGTACTTTTCAACATTTTAATCAATGATTTGAACCAGTGGGTAGGGAGACTCATTACATTTGTAGATGACACCAAATTGGGAGGAGTAGCAAACAGAAGAGTTCAACAAGATCTGAACCTGCTGGAAAAGTGGGCAAATAAGAACAAGATCCAATTCAATAAGGAGAAGTAATTCAATAACGAAAAGTGTATAGTTCTACATCTGAGTCATAAAAATGCATACTGGACAGGAGATACACTTCTGGGTAGCAGTGTGTTTAAACGTGATCTTGCGGTACTCAGACTGTAAGCTAAATATGGGCATTGTGATGCGGTGGTAAAGCAGGCAAATGCAGTCTTGGGCTGTATCAACAGAGGCATCACATCAAAATCACAAGATGTCATAGTTCTACTGTATACCACAGTGGTCAGACCCCGCCTGGAATATTGTGTGCAGTTCTGAAGGCCTCACTTTAAAAATGACAGACAAAATTGAGAGTATTTAGAGCAATGAGAATGATCCAGGGCCTGCAGAGCAAGCCCTGTGAGGAAAGGCTGAGGGACTTGGGAATGATCAGCCTGGAGAAGAGAAGGTTGAGAGAAGAGGAGGCTGACATAATTGCTGTCTTTTAGTATTTGAAAGGTTGTCACTTAAAGGAGGAAAGGGAAAGGTTCCTGTTGGCAGCAAAGGATAAGACCTGCAATAATTTATTTATTTAGGGTTTAAACTTTGTGAAGAACTATATTGGCTAGATATCAGGAAAAAACATTTCACAGTCACAGTTAGCAGTGGAATCGGCTGCCTAAGGAGGTGGTGAGCTCCCCCACACAAGCAGTGGCTGGACAGATACTTATCCTGGATGCTTTGGTCTGTTCCGGTAATGAGCAGGAGTTGAACTAGATGGCCTGTATGTCCCTTTCCAACTCTACGATTCTACAATTCTAAACTAACAAATATGGCAAACTGTAAAAATTGTAGTGAGAATCTAAATGCTGACATTGTGTTTTTCTCCTCAGAAAAGTAATTTTTTGTAGTAAAGTTATCATGCTTTAAAGGATCGTGAGGTCATGTTTCTCTTACCACTCTTCCTTTTGGAAATGTCTTCACAGGAAGTTTGAGTATTTTTATTACAATGGGATGCATTCAAAGAAGTTGCAAAGAATTTACTGGGAATTTGAGATGTATTTTCAAGTTCCTTGTTCATTGCCCAGCATTTATTCTTCAGTTTTCTGACCTCTTCCTCCAAATATAGAACATAATCTTAAAAAAAAATAAACACAACTATCAAATTATAATACACAGCATTTTAGATTAAATGGATCTAGAGATCATCCAAGAAATGGCCAAGGTATTATCCACAATACTAAGTGTAAATCATTCATATATGTGTACCCATTGTAAACCACACATATGACTACCTCATAAACTAGCATTTACTGCTTAATACTTATTGAGGGATTGTATATATTATTTTATCATATTATTCTTGTTCTATCTTTTTTATCTATGTTTTATCTTTTATTATGCCAATAAAGATACCCTGCATCTGTATCAATCTGATTATGTTGCAGAAATAAAGATGTCTTTGAAAGACTGATCATTTGTTCAAATAACAATCTCTTTCTCCATAATGTATTGTACAAAATATGTTCCATTAGCAGAATACAGCTGTTTCCACATAGCTGTCTCCTCTGCCATGACATTCCTACAGCAATGTTGTTTTCAGGAGTATCCACATGATGCCATCCTCTATTTGTCATGCTTCTATATTTTGCCCTGCTTTGCTCCAGTCTTTTCCAAACCTGGTTTGGTAGAAATCTTCTGAAAAGATCACAGTCAAAATGCCCTTGGATGCCAGGTGGATAGGAAGGGGTACACTTCTACAGGCCCTATTCACATTGGTTTAATTTCCCTCACAGCCATCATTTCCAACCACTCCTACCAAAGTTGACCTTGATTAATATTTGGATGGAAAACTAGGGTCATGACATGGAGGCAGGCAATTGCAAACCACCTCCAAACATCTCTTGCCTGTCTGCTAGACAATCCTACAATCCTCCTGGCTATATTAAACACACATACAATAAATAAATACTCCTCCCAGAGGAAATTTGCTAGATTAAAAAAACCCGGAAATTGCTAGATTGCTGTATAGCAACTTTACTATATTCCTACAATCTAGTTGTTCCTAGCTTTCATTTTTTAAAACACGAAGCCAGCTCTTTTCATTGCAGAGTTATAAGGTAAAAGGTATGACCTGTAGGGTCCCCCCCCCCAAAAAAAACGTCACTATTAAAAGGCTGGCTATTTCACTTTGTGTTAAGGGGCTTGGGAATATTCACCATGGAGAAGAGAGGAAGAGAAGAGGATGTTGAGATATGACATGATAGCTGTCTTTAAGTATTTGATAAGCTATTACTTAGAGGAGGGCAGGAAAAAGTTCTTGTTGGTGGCAGAGGTTTAAACTACAGGTACTTATAGAACAATACTGGCTACAGATCAGGAAAAAAAAATAACAGTCAGTGTAGTTCAGCAGAACTACTCTAAGGAGGTAGTGAGTTCCCCCTCACGGGCAGTCTTCAAGCAGAGGCTGGACAGATACTTATCCTGGATGCTTTAGGTTGATCCTGCATTGAACAGGGGCTTGGACGAGATGGCCTATATGGCCCCTTCCAACTCTATGATACTAAAGCTAATAAAAAGTAATAGTGGTTGGAATCTTATAGCAATTGGGCAATTCTAGATTAAAAAAAAAAACCCTGTGCTGAACAGGAGGAAAAGGTCTGATGCAAAGGAGGAGTAAGGGAAGTTGCTACTCCATTGCCACTGCCAATGCCTCTGCATTCAAGACAGTACTGAGAGCTATGCAGAGAACTGTCTCCATGCAGAATCCGCCTCCCATGTACCACCCTTGCACCCACCTCCCTCTCCCTTCTTATGGGGGATGGGAAATCCTTTTTAAAAATGGAGAACAGCCTGAAGCAATGAATAGGTGCACAAATGTGCAGGTGATGCCATAAATAAACGTTTTTTTCCCAAAGTTGTGACACAAAGCATGCCTCTCTAAAGTTCTCCCCCAATCAAGAACGAGATTAATGTTTAAAAGCATCTAAAGACTTGTGATTCCATAAGGGGTAGCATTCAAAAAGCACTATGCATCTATGCATAGGCATTTAAATGGAGAAGCATTAATTTTTTTTTTAATTAGCAGGTATCGCAGGACCTTTAAAACATGGAGAAAGGGGATTGGCTGCCTGGCTTGATTGGCAGGTGGAAGAGAGTTGTGTATAAAGTACATTGCTCTCTTCCGCCATTTCCAGCAGCAGTTGTGGAGGGTGAGAAGCATGAAAAGGCGGTAGACTAGAGCGTCAACAAAAAGGTAAGGAGTGGCCAGGAGGTACAATGATATTTAGCACTATGCCATTAAGCTGGCGTAATACTATTTTTACCAATGTGTGGAAATGCCCTAACTCTTTCTACAGGAACTGAAAGCCTGAACTGAAACTGAAATGGCAGAACTTTTATTTACAGTTCAATCCTATACAGCAGTGGTCCCCAACCTTTTTATCACTGGAGACCGGTCAACGCTTGACAATTTTACTGAGGCCTGGGCGGGGGGGTAGTCTTTTTCCGAGGGACGTTGCTGCCACCGCCTGAGCTCCTGCTCCACTTGCTTTCCTGCTGGTGCCCCTGTTTTCCCGCTGCCCATTGGGAGGCGTTGCCAGCAGCAGCTGCGCAGTGTCATGCAGAGGGGAAGCTCCAGCCATGGCAGTCACCGGAGAGCACCAAAAGTGAGCCGGCAGCAGAGTGGCAGGGCAGCCTCCGAGGCAGCAGCCCGGGAGAAGGACAAGGAAGAGCTGCGGCCCGGTAGAAGGACGAGGAGGAGCTGCGGCCCGGTACTGACTGATCCACAGACCGGTACCAGTCCCTGAACTGAGGGTTGGGAACCACTGCTATACAGGCTTACTCCAGGCTAATCCTAATGGAAGTAGTCAGAAGTAACTCTGCAGAGAGAGAGACAGCGAGAGACAGAGAGAAACACTTATATATACATATGTTTATGTGTACAAACTGACACATAATTTTAATACTGTTATAATAAGTATTTTTGAATATAATTCTTCTAGCTAGTAAGAAGAGATGCATGTATTATAAAAGAAATGTGAAATGGGCATATAAAGATTGCTGCACAGTAAACTTAATACAGCCCACTTTATTACCAGAAGTTAATGAAACGGCAGGAGTCCTGTTTGTATTCTGTGTTTTCATTTTGATGCGGTCTGAAGAAGATTCTTCATTATTAAGGGTCTCCATTTCTCTCCTCATTTCTGCAATCACTGCCCGCAAGTTATTGTTTTGTTCCTGCAACCTTTGAATCTCAGGAGAAAGAAAACTTGCTTCAGTGGCTCCAATGTTATCCTTAAGTGTCATCTAAAATTTTAACAGGAAGCATTACATCTCAAAAGGAAAATGCAGGGCTCAAAGTTGCCCGGACAAGAACAGAGATTTTGTCAACACAACACAAAGTGATCTCACGTTTAAAGAATAGTAATTTTAATGATATGCAACAAAAGTGCAGGAACTTGAGAGCTGAAATAGTACTCTAATATAAATTTTGGCCAGATGTGAGGTGATACATGTGATTTAACTTGAATGTGTTTCATGATAGTAGCCTCACTAGGTCAGCCAAAGAGACTGACTGTAATAGTGAGTTTCAAGTGGGCTTCATTGTGAGTGTTGGTCTGAAGTAGCACAACAAAATTTGAGTCCAATGGCATTTTTTATATCAACAAAAATTTATTCAAGGCATGAAGTGTGCATGCACACAAAAGTTCACGCCTTGGTTGGTCTGAAAAATGCCATTTTTTGTTGGTCTGAAAGATGCCATTGGGCTCAAATTGTATTTATTTATTATATTTATATACTGCCCTCCCCAGAGGCTCAGGGTGGTTTACATAAAACATAGAAAACAATACAAGAAACAATCCATAACATATAGATAACTATAACATTAATACTATTAACAATGATAATTGTAACACTGGTAACAGTACAAACAGGTCCAGGAGCAGAATGCATTGATGGATTTCTGGGAGGGAAGGGGCAGGGGCCCTGCAGATGTTGTTGGTTATGCCTGGTCTCAACCAAATGCCTGGTGGAAGAACTCTCTTTAGCAGACCCTGCAGAACTGTTGTAGCTCTGCCAGGGCCCTGATCTCCTCTGGGAGCTCATTCCACCAGTTGGGAGCCAGGACATACTCTAGCCCTGGTTCAGTGCCAGGAGGGCTTCTTTAGGGCCAGGGATCATTAGCTGCTTGGTGGTGGCAGAACGTAGAACTCTTTGAGGGGTATAGGCAGGGAGGTGGTCTCTCAGGTACACTGGGCCCTGACCATGTGTGGCCTTAAAGATAATTACCAGAACCTTTAGGCTGATCCGGAATTCAACTAGCAACCACTGTATGTAGTTGGTGGAGAATGGGCTGGATGTGGGACTGCCATGAAGTTGTTGTGAGGATCCTGGCTGCTGCATTTTAGACCAGCTGTAGTTTTCGGGTCAAGGCTAAGGGCGGGTCTGCATTATAGAAAGTGAGTTATAGAAATCCAGTCTAGAGATGACCATCATATGGATCACTAGGTGTTCTGGGGCCAGGTAAGGTGCTAGTAGCTTGGCTTGGCAGAGATGATAAAATGCCAGCCGTGCTGCCTTTGCAACCTGGGCTTCCATTGTGAGGGGAGCATTCAGAATCACGCCCAGGTTCCTGGCGGAGTGAGCCATAGCTGCACACCATCCAGGGTGGGCAGACGTGCTTCCTTACATGGGCCCTTCCTACCCAGCCACAGGACCTCTGTCTTTGAAGGATTCAGCTTCAGACAACTCTGCTTGAGCCATCTCATCACTGCTTTCGGGCAGCTGGCTAGTGCTTCTGGGGGAGAGTCAGGGCAGCCATCTATCAGGAGGGACAGCTGGATGTAATCTGCATATTGATGACAACCCATCCCAAACTTCCGGACTAGTTGTGCAAGAGGGCACATGAAGATGTTGAATTGGATAGAAGAGAGGATCGCTCCTTGTAGGACTCCACAAGTAAGTTGTCAGCAGTTTGATGTTTTCTCTCCTATTGCAACCCTCTGTCCACGACCCCGGAGGAAGGAGATCAGCCACTGAAGGGCTGTCCCTTTTATTCCGGCATTGATGAGGCAGTGAGCTAGAAGCTCATAGTCAACTGTGTTGAATGTTGCTAAGAGGTCTAGTAATATCAGCAGTGCCGACCCGCATCGGTCCAACTGGTGACAGAGGTAGTCCGTCACGGCTACTTGCACTGTCTCCATCCCATGGCCAGGCCGGAAATCTGACTGGGATGGGTCTAGGACAGAAGCTTCTTCCAGGAATGTCGTTAATTGGTTTGTGATATCTCTTTCTACTATCTTCCCCAGAAACGCTAGGTGCTAAAGATTTTTTTTCAGCAGTGGACGTACCACTGCCTCTTTCAATCCCTCTGGGAATTCTCCCATTGTGAGAGATAGGTAGATGATCTTTCGGAGGGGGCTCTTTAACCTAATACTAGCTGTCTTTAGGAGCCACGATGGGCAGGGGTCTGGTGACCATGTGGTTGGCTTCATTGTTGCTAGCATCCTGTCCACTTCAGTCAGCATGAGTCGTCTAAAGTTACTCAGTGTTTTCTCCAAAGTGACCAAGGGGCCTCCAGTTCACTTTCTAAGGTTGGAGGGAGGTCACACATTCTAAATTATCTTTTTCTGGGGCTAACAAACTTCCAGTCACCCACATGACTCAAAGAGTTGTTGTCAATGGTGTTTCATCAGACTGGAGGGAGGTGAATAGTGGGGTACCTCAGGGTTCGGTGCTCAGCACGGTATTTTTTAATATATTTATTAATGATCTAGATGAGGGAGTGGAGGGACTACTCATCAAGTTTGCAGATGACACCAAATTGGGGGACTGGCAAATACTCTGGAAGATAGAGACAGAGTTCAACGAGATCAGAACACAATGGGAAAATGGGCAAATGAGAACAAGATGCAATTTAATAAAGATAAGTGTAAAGTTCTGCATCTGGGTCAGAAAAATGAAAAGCATGCCTACTGGATGGGGGATACGCTTCTAGGTAACACTGTGTGCGAACGAGACCTTGGGGTACTTGTGGATTGTAAACTAAACATGAACAGGCAGTGTGATGCAATGGTAAAAAAAGCGAATGCCATTTTGGGCTGTATCAACAGGGGCATCACATCAAAATCACAAAATGTCATAGTCCCATTGTATATGGCACTGGTCAGACCACACCTGGAGTACTGTGTGCAGTTCTGGAGGCCTCACTTCAAGAAGGACATAGATAAAATTGAAAGGGTACAGAGGAGAGCGACGAAGATGATCTGGGGCCAAGGGACCAAGCCCTATGATGATAGGTTGAGGGACTTGGGAATGTTCAGCCTGGAGAAAAGGAGGTTGAGAGGGGACATGATAGCTCTCTTTAAGTATTTGAAAGGTTGTCACTTGGAGGAGGGCAGGATGCTGTTTCTGTTGGCTGTAGAGGAGAGGACATGCAGTAATGGGTTTAAACTACAAGTACAACGATATAGGCTAGATATCAGGAAAAAAAATTTCATAGTCAGAGTAGTTCAGCAGTGGAATAGGCTGCCTAAGGAGGTGGTGAGCTCCTTCTCACTGGCAGTCTTCAAGCAAAGGTTGGATACACACTTTTCTTGGATGCTTTAGGATGCTTTGGGCTGATCCTGCGTTGGACTAGATGGCCTGTATGGCCCCTTCCAACTCTATGATTCTATGATTCTATGATATGATTCTATGATGCCAACCATAAATTGCCATCCACCAGATTCTTGTATGTTTATGAAAAGTGTGTATTAATTAAATATAATTTGTTATGATGCAAATAAATAATAATAAATCTAGTAAAAATAATACATTTGTATTAGTCAACATATATTTCCAGTCTGAGGGACCTCCTCTCCGAATATGTCTCCCGAAGAACACTACATTGAGCTAATTTAGATGTGCTGGTGGTCCCTGGCCCCCCAAAAGTGTGTTTGGCCATAACCAGAGCCAGGGCCTTCTCTGCTTTGGCTCCAGCCTGGTGGAATACACTGCAAGCACAGATCTAGGCACTATTGGAGCTACCAAATTTTTGAAGGGCCTACAAAACAGCACTCTTCCACCAGGCGCACAGTTGAGGACAATGCAAGCACATAGTAACACTGAAACAGCCCCCCCCCCTCCAGCATTGAGTCTGGGATCTCTGACACAAAACTCAACTCAGCAATTACATTTAGGGGGATGGACAAAGCATTTATATTTTAAATAGGAAATTAGTTTTTAATTATCATTGTAAAAACCATGTGTGATTGGGTTTTCTACTAGTTAACCACCCTGAGACTACTGTCAAAGAGGGATGGTCTACAAATCCAATAAATAAATAAAAATTAAACCAGAATAATATTTTTAATATTCACTGATAGTGGATCATTTCCTTAACCGATTTATGACATTCTTACTATATACATTTTTCTGTGATCTGGTTTAAGAAAGTATTCATTTCCAGAAGAGAGTTCTCAGGAAGATACTCCCAAACAACCACTAGAGTGCAGCACAAGATATCTTTACTATCAACATTCAAAATCTCTTACAACACATCTTTGCCACTATGTGTGAAAACATCAAATTCAAACTCAGCATATAAAGACAAGAGCAATGATCACATCAGGCCTGTCAAAAATGTTTTAACATTTTTCAATGCTTCACATTATGAGAAGAATTTAAATCTGAGAAGGGTTCAGTATTACAGATGGCACTAGTGTTGAAAACTAATCAGAGCTGTGTTGAGGATTACATGGACTTTGGTTACACTTCCATGTTCTCTTAAGTTGTATTTAGCCAGCCACAAGTGATGGGAAGTGTGCAAACCTACTAGAGTAACAACCAAGCTGAGTATAGCTCAGAAAGGACAATAATTCTGTCTTCATAAAGGACTTGGCTATAACCCTAGTAACAACTTCTACTATAAAGACATTATAGCTGTGTGAGAAATCTAGACAAGACACAGATGACTTCCAGCTTTCCAGATTCACTCCAAATTGCAGGAAGTGCCATTACCAAAGAGTATGCATACAAGGTCAAGAAGAAGAATATATCACTGACCTTAAATAATAGAAGCTCGTACCAATATAAAGGTAAAGGTATCCCCTGTGCAAGCACCGAGTCATGTCTGAACCTTGGGGTGACGCCCTCTAGCGTTTTCATGGCAGACTCAATACGGGGTGGTTTGCCAGTGCCTTCCCCAGTCATTACCGCTTACCCCCCAGCAAGCTGGGTACTCATTTTACCGACCTCGGAAGGATGGAAGGCTGAGTCAACCTTGAGCCAGCTGCTGGGATTGAACTCCCAGGCTCATGGGCAAAGCTTTCAGATGGCTGCATTACCACTCTGCGCCACAAGAGGCTCTCGTACCAATATAGTTAAATGTTAAAACATTCAGGTTTGAGATTAACCTTGAAATTAAATTTTAAAGATGGCAAGAAATAAAAATGGGGCTAGGCAGTCCCTATTCTTTCAGGTACCTGTACCTCTAACTACTCTGAACCCTGCTTTTATACAAGTATCTCCTGCCAGAGTCTGCACCTATAGCTCACATGGAACCCATAGCAACTGTATAAGCCTTTCTCTAAAAACTATTCTATTGCTACTGCTGAATACTTTATGATTGCACTATAAAAGATGTCCTTCTTAGGAGTACTCTGTAAATCACTGTAAATCTCAGTGAACATATTCATAAGCATATGTAGAGTCCAGTAGCACCTTTAAGACCAACAAAGATTTATTCAAGGTATGAGCTCTTGAGTGCATGCACTCTTCCTCAGACTAAATGAAAAGCCATCAAAACTTAAGAGAGGATTGTAAGGAATGTGGATATAAGAGTTGAACGAGGTTAGCATGCAACTCTTACGTCCACAATCCTTACAACCCTCTCTTCTTTTTAATTCATTTTATTTGGGACAATATGACTGTAATGTGATGTTAGTAATATGTAATGTAATTTTGAATTTCTCTTTGGTCTCAGGATAAGAAAGATGCCAGCACAGCTTGTCACTTGCAGGGATGTTTCCACGCTTGGGTGGAGATGGATGGGGAAAGTGTCTGCCATTAATTACTAATGGGGACAGTTTTATTTCTCCAATGTTTTTGTGAACTACAACAGAACTCAAAAGGACTGATTAGCTGTTTTGGCAAAGAATTATCATATGGCATCATATTGCTTAATTTGGATATTGTAACACAGGTTACTAATTTGCCATAATTTGCTTTTGCCTTATATCTCCACAGTTATGATGGTTTTTCATTTAGTCTGAGAGTCACGATTTTATGTACACAGATGCAAATAAAATACTTTAGAGAATCTATAGACATCATTTTCTGAACTCAAAACTAATTCTGATTTAAAAATATGTGAGCATACTGAAGGTACACATGTGTAAATTGCAGCTTCTGTCCTCAAGATCATGCAACGAAGGCCACGGTCTTTTAGAATGATGTTCCCATGGGGACATAAAGCTGCACCTTATAATAATGTGCACTATAACTACTTGGGGCTGTGCAGACTCTTTTCCACTTTGGAACTAAATTAATTTTTACACCTTGCTAAATATATGGGCAGAGCCTCTTGTGGTGCACAGTGGTAAGGCAGCAGAAATGCAGTCTGAAGCTCTGCCCATGAGGCTGGTTCAATCCCAGCAGCCGGCTCAAGGTTGACTCAGCCTTCCAACCTTCCGAGGTCGGTAAAATGAGTACCCAGCTTGCTGGGGGGTAAAAGGTAATGACTGGGGAAGGCACTGGCAAACCACCCCGTACTGAGTCTGCCATGAAAATGCTAGAGGGCGTCACCCCACGGGTCAAACATGACCCGGTGCTTGCACAGGGGATACCTTTACCTTTAAATATATGGGCAAATGAGATAAAGAGGCATCTTGGCTAATTGAAGTCATTAAGGTAAAGATAAAGGTATCCCCTTTGCAAGCACTGAGTCATGTCTGACCCTTGGGGTGATGCCCTCTAGAGTTTTCATGGCAGACTCAATACGGGGTGGTTTGCCAGTGCCTTCCCCACTCGTTACCGTTTTACCCCCTAGCAAGCTGGGTAATCGTTTTACCGACCTTGGAAGGATGGAAGGCTGAGTCAACCAACTGAAGTCATTACATCTGTCAAATAATCCAAGCAAGTCTACTTGAAAGTGCTATGTGCCATTTGCACTTGCCGAGCAGGTAATACCCCCCCCCCACACACAAAACAGTAAGATGAGTTGGACTAAGCAGTTTACAGGTGTTCCATTTAGAAACTAGATATATTGAATCAAGTGTACAGAATATATATAGAAAAAAGGATGAAGTTGTAAAATATTATTCCATTCTTCTGTAATTGATGTACCTTATGTGCATGAGACTTGTGCAATTTTACTGGACTGACTGGAGCACTTTATTACCCAAGACAGGTATGCATTACCTGTTCCCCCAACTGCCACAGAATTTAAACATGACAAAAAGAAAAGTTCCAGCACAAGCAGCAACCCAGAACCAAACCATCATCCTGGAAGCCTTTAGCAGACTAGTGAGGCCATCACAATATCACCACTTAGAAATCAAACTTAGGCATGATATAACAGAAAGCTCAGGTCAAAAGGAACACAAATGAAACTCATCCAGCAGCTTTGTCTTTTTCTCTCCTGTAGTGAATGATTTAACAAGTGCTTAAAATTACTGAAGGAAAGGAACTGCCTTCCCAATAAGAAAAAGTGTGAATTGACATAGTTTTGCTAGCGGCATATATGTTGTATACACATTACAAGATCACATTCAATCAAGGTTTTCATATACATAAGTATATACAACAAAAATACATATGTGTATATATCATGTGACAAATTACATGTGGGCTATATACCATTTCCTATACGGAAATCATTTTTCATGTAAGAATTTTGGCACATATCCCCTAGAAACAGCTTTGGTTATAAGGTGAGCTGTCCTAGGATTAATTCAAGTAAAAAAATAGCATAAGTAATTCTAACCTGTTTTGTTCCTTCTGGCAAGAGTTCATGCTTCTTAAGTACCTCAACAGCTTGGTCTCTCTCAAGGGTTACTGAAGACATGGCCATTTCTACTTCATGCAACTTCTGTTCCTTTTTTTGCAGTTCAGCAGTAACCTACAATAGAATATTACACTAACTGAAGTCCTGTACTAAACAATTTATCACCTTAGTTTCTATGTTCAGTTGTCAAGTTCTCCACTATCATGCAGGATTTCCTTAAAGAGAAAGTTCCTGGAGCTTCTGGTTCCTTCAATATCTTTCTTCTCCTACAATAATTAATTTTCCTTGCTGTTTTAACACATAACTTTTTCCAAGCCTAGACAATAACTATCTACAATCTTGAAAAAGAATTACTAAAAGCAGGACAACTTTTTAAGATGAGTACGCAATTAACTGTAAGAAACAATTTGGCGGTGGTGTACTAATATTGTCAGGATTGTCATAAAAATATTTCATTCATCTATTATATTTATATGCTGCTTTTCTTCCCTCATTGACTTCACGACACGTAGCACAGAATTCCCAAGAAGCCTCCCATCTAGAAGAAGAAGAAGAAGGAGTTGGTTCTTATATGCCGCTTTTCCCTACCCGAAGGAGGTTCAAAGTAGCTTACAGTCGCCTTCCCATTCCTCTCCCCACAACAGACACCTTGTGGGGTGGGTGAGGCCGAGAGAGCGCTGATATCACTGCTCAGTCAGAACAGTTTTATCAGGGCTGTGGCCAGCCCAAGGTCACCCAGCTGGTTGCATGTGGGGGAGCGCAGAATTGAACCTGGCATGCCAGATTAGAAGCCCGCACTCCTAACCACTACACCAAACTGGCTCTCTATGCCCTAACCAGGCTCAACCTTTGTCAGTGTGGCTCTATTATGTACCCTCCAACCATAGCCTGGGAGCCATAGCCATGGCTGCCCCTGTCATACTTTGACCTTTCTCAAATAAATCAGTCAATTATGACATAATCGTAAATTCTAACAGGAAATAATCCTCATTGGAAGAATCAGCTGGTCCTGTGTTTAGTTTATTAAAATGCTTACAACCCACCATTCATTTAGTTCAAGGCAGAGTACAAACTCCCAATTTGAAATAAGGAAAATACAATAAACCCCCAATCTACCCCTAGATTAAGATCCAGTGATGCTGTTTACCTAAAGATCAGGATGGAAAATATCCTGTCCCTGGTTGAAGCCAGATGTAAATGGGTGGGCAGAAGAGATTGTGTTGGTGCTTGGCTCTTGTGGCCCTTTCTTGCATGCCCAGGGAAATGCTGATCACCACTTTGGGGTCAGGAAGCAAATTTCCTCCAGGTCAGACTGGCCAGGGATTCTGAGGGGGATTGGGGGACATCATCTGAGTATGGAATTGGGGTCATTGTAGGTGGGTAGGTAGTTGTGAATTTCCTGCATTCTGAAGATGGTGGGACTAGATGACCCTGGAGGTCCCTTCCAATTCTATGATTCCTTGGGGCCAGAGACCACCAGTTGACTGGATCAGCTTTAGGAATGTACATTCTGTTTAATAAAACAACTGTTTAAACTATCAACATTTTACATCATTTAAAGATTTAAACATTAATCTCAACATTTAGCCTATGTACATATCTTAGGCGCCGCGGACTAAATAAAACAGTAAGCCCTTGGAAGGTGGGCTGTGTCCAGGATGTGGAAGGGTGCCGATTGGCCCCTTCCTCCGGACAGACTATCGGAGGGACCAATCGGCAGGCGCAAAGCGCCTGCCAATTGGTCCTTCTGATTCCCCGCCGGAGTAACTGCGAGCTGCGCGCAGCGCGGCTCGCAGCTGCTCCTTGGCCGCCGGCAACGGAGTCCCCGCCAGCCGCGCACAGCGCAGCTGGCGGGGACTCCCGTGCCTAGCGAAAACGGACCTCTGCAAGACCCGCCCGCAATCGAAGATGCGGAGGAGGAGCCGAGGATGCCGAGGACGCCCGCCCTCGACGACGCCTCCTGTATAAGGTGCCCTTCCTTCCCGCGCGCTGCCCTGTCCCTCCCTCTGCCCCCACATTCTAGCGCCCATTGTATTTGGTTTACAATGGGCTCTTTTCCTAGTTGTTACATATTTTAGCTCCACTCTGGTGTTAGTTATGTGTGTAGACAATTCATAGGAAGGCTAATATTGACAAATACACAGAACCCGTTAGAATGCACAGTAACCCTTTCCCAGCTCTCTAAAGCTTTGGAAATGTTTGCATGTTTATAGCAATATATAAATGGCAAAAAACTCTTTATCATTAACTCATTTAAATGTTTACTGTTTTTACCTCCCTAGTCAATAGAGAAATTATATATTTCAGAAAATGTGTGTTAAATGTCCCAGTAAGATTGTACACCTTGTATATGTTAGAATGGCCAGTTAAAAACATCAGCTCTTCCATCATGGCCTGACCTATGCCAGTCCTCTGTTCTGAGCTGCAAAGAATGTGATGCAATACCAACCTGGTCCCTAGCTATCAACAGGCTTTGTATTAGAGCTTCTGATTTCTGATATTGATCTCTTTCAGCATTCTCAGAATGCCTCCGCCAGTCCAGCTCTACTTGTACTTTAGCTCTTTCCAGAGCCTCTTCTCTCTCTGAGGCTAGCAGGAGCTGCTGTTTATACCTAACACAGGGAGAAATGGGGTGTGAATAATAGATGTATTGTTGACTCCATAAGCCATAACAACCATGAGAACAAACAACAAGACGCATCCAACAGCATATACTAAAATATAAAGCATAAAAAAACAGGGTTGCACTTACCTGCAATCGTTCACTGAAGTCTTACATGCAGACACACATTGGGACTGTGTTGAGTGCAGAAGACATTTCCATGTATGCTCCTATAGAGGGTGCTCCAGCTCCTCTGAACCACATAATTTCCCATTGGACACATCACCTGCTCCAAGGGTACAGTGCCCCCCCATCCCTCAGTTCTGACAGCACGCTGCTAGCCTGGTAGAGCAAGAACTCTGTGTAAGAGCCCAAGACACTATCCATTGAGAGGTAGAGTAATGTATGTAGCGCCTGCAACTGGACACAGGCTCACAGCAGGGACAGGGGGAGGAAATATGTGTCTGCACACAAGATGTCAATGGACAACGGTTGCAGGTAAGGCCCACACTGTTTTCATTATCTGTCTTGTGCTGCAGCCCCACATTGGGACCTTCATGAGCTCATACCAAGGAGGTGAGGTGAGCCTCTAAACTGAACAAAGACTGCAACACTGCATTCCCAAACAGTGAATCACGTCTATCCTGGTCTAGCACATAATGTTTGATAAATGTGTCCTCTCTTGACCAGGTTGCTGCTCACCAGATCTGAGGCAATGGGAACCAGCATAGGAACGCTGATGATGATCCCATGGCCCAGATGGAGTGGGCTCTAACTTCAAGTGGACACAAGAGACCTGCTATTTTATAAGCAGTACAGATTGCTGAGATAACCCACCTGGAAACTGAATTGGCAGAAACTGCTTTCCCTTTCCTAGGACCCCAGTAACACACAAATAAAGACCCTGGTTTGTCTGAAACACTGTGTTCTGTCTAAGTAATATAATAACCCTTTTAACATCCAGGGAGAGGAGTTGCCACTCCAGATCTAAGGAGGCCTCAGGGAAGAAGATGGGGAGAATAATCTCATGAGCTAGGTGGAAGGGTATGAACGGAGGCCACAGATAATCTGGTTCTCACCAGAAATAAAAGGCAGTCAAACACCTCAGAGAGAGGGCAAGTAAAAGGGCATAAGCCCTTCTGAGAGATCCATGCCTGGAACCCGTTCCACTTTAGAGTGTAGGTGTATCTGGCAGACTGAGAGGACCTCCCTGGACAGATCCAAGACGATATTCCCCCTTGATTGTTCAAGTAAAATACAGCAGAGGTGTTGTCCATCTGGGTCAACATTCTTCAGCCAGAAATGATATCTGAGAAGGCAGTCAGGGCTAAACCAAAAGTTCTCAGTTCCAATACATTAATTCAGTATTAGACCATAAACCCTGAGCTGAATGGCCCTGGCAATGCACCCCCCAACTCAAGAGGGAAGCATCAATGTCTCACCAGATTAAAGACTTGTAAAAACCAGTATTGCAAGTATCTCATATGCTATCTAGCTAGACGAACCAGAGCAGTGGTAGAGGCCATGAGATCCCACAAAAACTGCATAAAAAGTGCAGACATCTGCGGTTCCTAGATAAGACTCAAATAGTGGAGGTAATTGCTCAGGCTTTGTTCAAGATGAGGGATGCACTGTCAAGAACTGAATCAAGGGCAGCTCCAATGAATGTCACCATTTGGTTTGGAGGGGTCAATCGTGTTAATTTTGATTCCAGAGAAAGGCAGGTTTTTAAAACCCCTTCTACCTGGGTATGCAGCTGCTCTGGGAACAAATGAACCAGGAGCCAATCATCTAAATACAGAAAAATCAGGGAACCTTTTGAACCTAAGAACACTACCACTACGGCAATGCAATTAGTAAATATTCTGGGGGCTGTGTCTAGCCAAAGGGGAGAATTGTATACTGGAAAGTACAGCATAACCTGGGAAATTTCTTGTGATTGGAGTGAATGGCTATATGAAAATATGCATCCTTCAAATCAAGGTCTGCAAACCATTCATCTTTAGCAAGAAACTCTATAATTTTTGGGAGAGAGACTATGCAGAACTTGGAAACAATCAACTATTTATTCAACTTTCTGAAGTCTAAGGTGGGTCTGCAACCACCATTCCTCTTTTGAACCAAGAAGCACCTGGAAGTGTACCCCATTTGAAACAAACCCTCAGGAACCTCCTCCAGAAGAAGGAAGGCAGAATGGAACTACAAACAGTAACTGTTCCTAGCAATAGCAAGAACCCAGAAATCACAGGTAACTTCAGACCAGGTAAAGGGGGAAGGACAAATGATCCAGAAACATAACAACCCCCCCCCCCCCGGAAGATAGTAAGACATTATCGGGCTGTCCTCCCTTTGACGGCTGATTCTGCATCACATGGCACTGCCTCTGACATCAACATTTAGGAGGTTGATAATACTGCTAGGAGGATACCGTTGGCCTGGGGGTCTTTGGGACTGGAAGAATGCTGTAGCAAAACCTTGCTGCTGGTGGTAGAATCTGCTCTGGTACTGCTGTGATGGAAGTGTCAGGAACAAATTAAGGGATCTCACAGTCTGCCCTTTTTTAGTGTTCCCAGAAAGTCATCACTGGACTTGGAAAACAAGATGTTCTTTTCAAAAGGTAAGTCCTCAACATGTGCCTGACTTTCCACAAAGATTGGAAAGTCTTCTATAACCATGAATGACAACAGGGGGTCACCACTGAAGTAATCGCATGAGCTGCCACCTCAATTGCGTGGCAGCTGGCACTTATAGACTGCTTGGAAGTACGAATGGCCTCCGGTTGGATGAGGCAGGCAAGACCCCTTGGTTCCTCAGGGAGCATATTGATATATTAAGAGACTTTCAGAGAAACAACTGATATTCACTATTGATGGTCTGGTAGTTCACTATTCTAAAGTTCAGTGTTGAAGATAACTTCCTGCCCAGTAGGTTGAGCTTCCTGCTCTCTATCAACTGATGTGGAATGGTGGCCTGAGTGATGCCATAGTTGCATATCCTCTATAATGGCAGAGGTGCTGGAAGGTGAACGGAGAGATATTCACCTGCATCCTGCTTAACTCTGTAGAGGTCCTTGAGTTTCCTCAGGGCTTGCTCCAAATTGGAACTGTAAGCTCATCAGGTCTGAATGATCGGGAGAGCTATCGATGTTGGGATATCGGAATACAATCGGCTTAAGATCTTACCCTGTGGCCATGTATCTGATGTTGAAACATTCAGTTCCACAGCCTTAGCCATCCAAAGGAGCTACTCGCCATGCAGACAGTAGTTCTCATTGGCCAATAGAGGGGATGGATGCCCAATATTCTACTTCAGAGAGTGCTTGGAGGCGGTGCTCATAGTGGTTCAGAACCTTCTTAGTTCCCCTTCTTCCAGGTCCTCATATTGGG
This sequence comes from Paroedura picta, assembly GCF_049243985.1. NCBI lineage: Eukaryota > Metazoa > Chordata > Lepidosauria > Squamata > Gekkonidae > Paroedura > Paroedura picta. Next base: position 134,601,659 of record NC_135371.1, on the reverse strand, counting down.
TTCCAGCCATTTGCCCAAAATAGGCAGGGAACAGAGCAAAGAATGCTTGTGAGGCTATATGCTATGTTTGGTGCTTGGGGAGTGTCTGCAAACGCATACTAGGCTCCGAATGATCATTTCCACATAAGGAGGTCTCAGAAGGTCTAACAAACGCTGGTGCTATCTCCCTAACTCCATTTTTATATAAAGACGGGATACTGGGATCTTGACATTGTAGACTGTAAACGGGTCACACTTAGATAGTGCAAAAGATTCCTGATAAAATCAAGGTTCAGAATTCACTCAAAGCAATTTACCTTTCAATATCTTGTAATAAGCTAGTCACTTGTGCTCTCAGTTTCATCTCTTCTTCTTGCTGTATTTGAATCTGAAGGTCTTTTGAAATTGTCTCCCTGAACATCTGAGCTACTTGAGAATCACAGCTTGACTGCAGTGCCTTTAGCTGTTGTTCAAGTCTATACAAAATAGTACATGCACTTTATAAAATATATATAGGGTTTCCACTTTGAGTAAAATAAAAAACAATAACTTATAGGCAAATTTCAGTCCCATATATCCCAGTTACCTGAGGGGCATGCAGAACATTTAGAAAATCAGAAATGTACAACAGATCTAAATAAACAAAACTTTAAATGGGTTCCTAATGCAGATGATAAAAAAACTGAAAAAGAATAATTAATTTTTAGTATTTTTTATTTTAAAAAATTATTGGGTGATGCCTGATATTGACACTTGTTCTTTTACTGTTTTGCTCTGTTCTCTGTGCATATAACTATTTCCCTTAGAAGATGCCTAAGTGCAAATTAAAGCAGTTGGGGCTGGTGGGGAATTTCCTGTACTGTCCTGTTGCCTGGCATGACTATCTATACTGCAGCTTTGAAGGGTGGTTATGTCATTCTAGTTAACTAAAGAATGGTATTCTGGAATCTTCGCACCCAAATGGACTGAACAGGGGATACTTGGAGGTCAAGTCAAAGCAACAGCAGAAATTTAGTCTTAGCAAAGATTCCAGATAGCTAGCATCATTTCCCTGCAAATGGAATTTTCTTATTAAAGGCATTCAGCTGAAACTTGACACGTATATGGTCATTTTGACTTGTGCCCCCCTTCCCAAAATGGACAATGATAGGCATGGAGGAGTTGGAAAGGGGAGGGGCCCCAGTCATAAAAATCCTTGCCAGTGGAGACCAGAGAGGTAAGTACTCTCATTTTAACTCAACTGCCTTTGGTAAGTGGCAGGGGATGATGGAAAGTCAAATGTCTGCCTCAGCCCTGTTCTTGGTCCAGCAGAGTAGGCCACTGGGCCATTTCTGGAGTTGGCAGCCCAAGGGGGCAACAGAAAATGATGTCACATCTGGTGGAAGTGTCTGGGTGATGTCACTTCTGGTGACATGTAACTTCTGGGTGTGTGGCATGGAGGTGCGGCCTGCTGACATCACTTCCAGGATTTCTCAATGGTAAAAAGGTTGAGAAAGGCTGCAGTGATGCAAAAATGAGAAGATAACACAGATAGATATCAAGTAATGCTAGGAATGAGGATTGAAAAACAAAACAACAAGCATCACAGTGACACTGTATAAGCTTAGGATCATCTATGTTAAAAATATTGGATGAATTTCTGTTTGTTCACTTCCAAGAAGATGCAACTGAGATGGGAAAAGTACACAAATAACCAAGTAATGTTATTCTTTAAAAGATACCTTGGTATGTAGTACTATTTTATAAAAACTTAAATAATAGAAATGTAATAGAATAGCAGAGAAATAATAAAAAAACTACTCTTTCCCCCCCCCCCAAAAAAATCAAACTCATACACCAAAACTAGGAGCTATAAGTATAAGAAATACAAAATCAATTTTCTTTACATTATAAAAAGCTAATATGTGGAACTCATTACCACAATGTTATTAAGAATTAGATGAAAACATGGAGAAGTCACCTATTAAAGCCTTCCAGCTACAACCATCAGTCTTACCATAATAAATTAACAGCAAGTAATGATGGATATCACATTGACTCTGAGCTGAACAATGCTGTGTGTTTTAGAGTATACTTCTCAGTGTAGAAATTGTGATCTCAAGCATTAACCTGACTCACTGGCTCTGTAAGTATCCATTATGGAGACCATATTTTCCCCTTCAAAGCAGCTGATGATCTCCCTAGAGCACATTCAGTATGTTCTTGGTTTAGGAAACTGGTTTTGGTTTCCCTTAAATCTATATATAGCTGCACCACTCAGGACACTTTGCTTACAGCATGGCTGACAGAAGAGACATAGGAGACCTGGATTCTCCTGGCAACTTCCAATTGTTTAGTGGGGGAATCTAGGAAAGGTCCCTCACTACTGCTATATAGTTTTCACTCTGAAAAGACATAAAAACAACAATTTACTCTAGCTTTAAAGAATATAAAGGTAAAGGTATCACCTGTGCAAGCATCGAGGCATGTCTGACCCTTGGGGTGACGCCCTCTAGCATTTTCTTGGCAGACTCAATACAGGGTGGTTTGCCATTCCCTTCCCCAGTTATTACCATTTTACCCCCCAGCAAGGTGGGTACTCATTTTACTGACCTCGGAAGGATGGAAGGCTGAGTCAACCTTGAGCCGACTACTGGGATCAAATTCCCAGCCTCATGGTCAGAGCTTCAGACAGCATGTCGGCTGCCTTACCCCTGCACCACAAGAGGCTCATTTAAAGAATATATGAAGTAGCAAATCAGTTATTTGAAGCATAGAATTCTACCTCTTTTAGGAACGAGGAGCGGCAACTTCAGACAGCATCCAATGAAGATTTGAGCAACAATTACTATGTTATCTAGTACTTATTTATATACCAGTTTTAATTGATAAAGTGATTCACATTCTTAATTATGCTTGTCCTTTCATGCATATCACATATTCCTATTTACAACTAAGGAGAGGAGCTTGCCCAAAACCAATCAACTGAGATAAAATTGCCACTGCTAGGGCAATATTGTTTTATATTGAACTAGAAAATAAACCCGCTGTACTCTAAATACAGCGGGCACTAGCGATTCGTCCTGCCCCCCCCTCTGCACGGCCTACCTGGAGGCGAGGGGGGCCGGAGTCCAAGCGTGTCTGTGATGGGGCGGGGCGGGCACGGTGGGCTGTGGCAGCTCCGCCGCCAATGCCGCCACTGGATCCACCACGCCCGTCCTGGGCGCGTGGTGAGGCTGGAACCTGCCTTTGGGAAGGCGAGGCAGGTAATGGCGGCGGGCGGCCGGGCAAATGTGCGGGGCCTGGAAGGGGGGCAGATCGGGATTAGTCGGGATTCGCTCCTCCCGATTAGTCAGTCCGGCGGCAAGGGACCAATTGCGAGCCTCGTGAGGACCCAATCAGCAGGCGATTGGCCTGCAGATTGGCCCCTTCGATTGTCAGTCTGGGGGAAGGGGCCTATCGGCACCCTTCCTCATCCTGGACAGGGCCCGCCCTCGGGGCCCTTACTGTTTTATTTAATCCCCTCCGCTAGGAACGGTTAAAGATTGGTTTTTAAAACTGGTATTCTTTTGAAGTTGTTGTTATTAATCATCCACCCTTCCCCGAAGGCTCAGGGCAGGTAACAATATGTAAATAAACAATAATTTCAATCCAATTCAATATAAACTGTAGACATCAGGGCCCTAATGGAAATAAAACAGTCCCGTAGGGCCTGCAAGTTGGAGTTCTTCTGCCAAGCTTATGGTTGAAGCCAAACCAGACAAACGAACATACTACCAACGGAAGGTCTCCCCTGCTGCAATCCAGATAGCTCTGGCTACCTGCCCCGACAAGAAGAACTTAATGGGTATGTTGCCAACTGTTTGGTCGGTTTAATACTTTAATCCAGATTTTCTCAACCAGGGTTTTGTGAAACCCTAGGGTTTCTTGATGACTTTGAAAGGTTTTGCTGAATGGGTAGGAGTTAATTAATTTTTATATATTTTTTTAATTTGTTAAACATTGATCAGGTGATATGACCATACATGGTCATGTCGACCCAGCCACCCCTCCCCAAATGACCTATGATGGGCCTGGAGGGAGTGGGAAGGAGAGGGGCCCTGGGTGGCCATGTACACAACTATCCTCCCAACCATATTCTGCACAATTGTGCCACTTCTGGGGTTTCTGGAAGAGTGAAGAATGGTAAAAAAATTTCAGAAAGACTGATTTAATAATTTAAAGTGTTTTAATGATTCTAATTGTTATTGTATGTTACTGTATCTATCAATGTAAGCCACCCTGAGGTGGCAATGCCAATAGGGATGGTCTAGAAATTTAATAAAAAAATAAATAAGTATATATGTATCTAAAGGCAATTAATTCCATAGAGTAAGTACACTGCATTAAAAAGAACTTAAGACTTTTTAATAGCTGGTGTAATCTTATTTCTTATTCCCTACTCCTTATACCAGTCTTTCATGAAACCCTGGGGTTTCTTGATGGCCCTGGGAAGGTTTCCCAAATGACTGGGAGTTAATTAAATTTTATATGTTTTTTTTAATTTGTTAAATATTTAATTTGTTAAATATCTGGTAATATGACCATATATGGCCATGTTGACATGCCTCCTCTTGCCAAATATCCAATGATGGGCCTGGAGGGGATGGGAAAGGGAAAGGTCTCGGGTGGGCATGTATACAACTATGCTTGTCAACCACATTTTGCACAATTGCGTCACTTCTGGGGTTTCTTGAACCTGAAGAATGTTTCAGCAGTTTCCCAATGTTAAAAAAGTTGAGAAAGCCTGCCTTATACTAAACATAAGGACAGATGTAAGGTAATACAATTCTACTGATTCTGAATTGTCTACAATTATGTTACCATCCACCACAGCATTCTTCTGGAACATCTGTCAGAAATGGAAGGTGGGAGCATCATGATCCTATACTTCCAGTCATATTTGGAGGGTTGATTCCTAAAGGAGATGGAGGGAAAACTTCTGCTTCACCCTACAGCATTAATATTTATTTATTTACTAGTAGCAAAGCCCATTTTAAAAAGTGGGCTCTGAAAGGGGTAGGGGAAGGGCCCTCCCGGGTGTGAGGAGGCTAAGAAGCCTCCCCCTCCGCCTCCCCTCCAGGGCCAGCCCCTCTTCAGCAGCAAAGCCTGTAGCCAGCTTTGCGAGCGGCTTAAGAGGGCTGTGCCGCTGAAGGGAGGCTGGAAAGGCTCCCCCTGCCCCCTCCCCTCCAGGGCCAGCCTGGAGGGAAGGTAGTATTTTTTTTCCTGCCACCACTGGGTGCCACAATTACATGAAGAGCTACTGATAGATAGGGGAGTCCACTATAGCAAGCATGAGGACGCATGAAGGGTTTTGATGAAAACCCTAAGTTACAATTCACTACCCAGCAATGTATACAACTACCGGTAACTTTTCATTTTCAAAGGAGCAGTGACATGTCATTGTCCAGCACACTGACTGATTTTGATAAGAGTTTAATTACGGTACAACGGCAGACAATCTTGCTTAGATTTCATCTAGCCTTTTCAAGTTATTAGTAAAGTTGCTGAACATGCCATACTGGCTTGGATCCCCTAAAGCAGTGGTCCCCAACCTTTTTATCACTGGGGACCACTCAACGCCGGGGACCACTCACCAGGGACCACTCAACGTCTTTTACTGAGGCCCGGTGGGGGGGTAGTTTACTCCTCTACTCTCAACCACTGCCCTAACGCTCTCTGATCGCTATGGTAATGTTTAAAAATCCCTTCAAAATAAGATACAGACACGCCACAACAATGAAGTGTGTTGTAAAGGACTGGGGGGGGATGAAGTAAAGGGCCGAGGGGGGGAGAAGGTGTCCTTCGAGGCACACCTCCAATTAGTCGAAGGACCACATGTGGTCAGCGGCCCACAGGTTGGGGATCGCTACCCTAAAGCATTTCCATAAAACATGGATTTCTACCCACATTTTGCCTCCCCCCTCTCACTGCAGCCTAAAATGCCACCGCCAGATGCTTCTTCTGGGAGATGTTAACTCCCAAAGAACTGCATTTGCAAATATAATTTCATACGGCACAGGAAGAGGGGAGTAATAACAAAGTCACACTTCACAAGAGGAAACCTTTCTAACAGCCAGGTGGATGTGAGTAGGTTCACAGTTTGCTTTCTAACATTAAAAAACATGATTCAATTAACTTGGAAGTATAATTTATATTTAAAACAAATATACTGTCTTTCCAAATGACCTGTCTTAGGACATGTACAGTTATTCTGGTCTAAGATCACAAAAATTAATGGATAGACTCAAGTAATTACAAAACACTATATTGTTATTATGGGCTATTTAAGCCACACCAAAGAGAAAGCTGCTTTTGGCATCCACACAATGAAGAATTCATATAAACACCTCTTTGCATGACAAGCAGACTGGATTCAAATAAAATTAATGTTGATTTCTATAGATTGGACTCCAGAAATAAATGTCAGTTCCTGAATTCAAAGAAATTCTCCTTGTACGCATAAATGTGTTCACAAAGAACTGTACACTGGGGCAAGTATATGCTTATGTGTGAGGTAGTGGATAGAACAGGCATGAACCAGAAAATTCTTGTTCAGTATGGGGCTCAAGAGAGCCTCTTGTGGCGCAGAGTGGTAAGGCAGCCGTCAAAAAGCTTTGCCCATGAGGCTGGGAGTTCAATCCCAGCAGCTGGCTCAAGGTTGACTCAGCCTTCCATCCTTCCGAGGTCGGTAAAATGAGTACTCAGCTTGCTGGGGGGTAAACGGTCATGACTGGGGAAGGCACTGGCAAACCATCCCGTATTGAGTCTGCCATGAAAACGCTGGAGGGCGTCACCCCCAGGGTCAGACATGACTCGGTGCTTGCACAGGGGATACCTTTACCTTTACCTTTTTATGGGGCTCAAGGTTTGGGGTGTTCCTGAACTGAACATCTGAACCCAGAAGACCCAGCCCCCTCTAATGAACTGATCCTATTTGGGCTGGACTGTTTAGCTTCTGCTTGCTTAGATGTGGGAGGAAGCAAAATGGTAGGGGAGGGGGATAAAAAGGTTGCAGTGATCTCAGCCTGACAGCCGAGAGACATGTAGGCCCTGCTGTCAGGCTGAAAGCCTTTTCAGTACACCAGATCACTCTCTCCCCTTCCAAAGGGAAGGGAGTGAACCAGTGGCCTGAAAAGGCTTGCAGCCTTTTGGGCTCGACAACAGGGCTCTTGGCTCACAGGCCAAGTTGGCTGCAAGCCTTTTCAGTACAGCACCCCCCTCCACCCACAAAGGGAGGGAAGAGATCTGGTATGCTGAAATTGCTTACAGCCTTTTTCAGGCTAATAGCTGAGAGGTGTGTGGGAAGCCAAAATGGCTAGCACACTTAGTAGCCATTTTAGCAGTCAGTTTTGTGTCCCCCCCCCCGCCTTGGAAAGAGGGATAGCAAAATGGGCAGTTTAAATGGGTCATTTAAAACTAACAGTTGATGGGCAGACTGACCTGCTCAGCAGTTATATGTAAATGCTCCAAACCCCAAATCCAACCAGCCAAAAGGTCCAGTAAATGTTCAGGGGAGGTGCCTCTTCCAAACGTGGGTTCAGGGGGGGGCATGAACGGGCCAAATTTCTGACCATTTTAAGGTCAGGAACCTTGTGTCCATCCCTATATAAGACAAGTAACTCTTCCTAGTTGCATTTACAGAGGGACATCAATCAATATGTAAATTAACAGGGGTACAATTTGTATCCATTTTAATAGGACATGAACAATACGCAAGTCTCCAAGTATAATTCCAAAATATATAACTAGCAAAAGGCTAAATTACAGATTGACTGATACATCTAAATTTACATTTGACCTTTGTTTGAATAGCACATGAGAGAGGCTTTTCCCTGGAGTACAGTACAGCACTCTATCACTCAGAAGTGAGCAGCTACAATGTTCTTATGTGGCATAGCTGAACAGAGAAATGGGGTACTCATTTGAAAAGACATATATACTACTTTTATTAAATGTATTCTTAATAGAAAACCTGTGCTATGAACTTTGAACTGTTAACAACTTGACCAAGAGTCATTAAGAGGCACTGTAACTGTACATTATATATATCTTCACTAAAGGCCACAAGTGCAGGCTATTCTCAGAACGTAAGCATTTATAAGTGTCCACAAGTTTAGAGCTGAAGACACATAAGCTCAGGAGTATCTTGCAGTCATGTTCCATCATAATAGTGATGAGCTGTGACTCAATGTGAGCTGGAACTGATTTGGTACCAATACTGTACCTCATGGCTGAAAGATGCTCCTATACTAATGCAGAACTGGTATAAGTTCTTGATTGGCTCAGGACACCAGGAATGTTTGCACTGTGCCATCTCTTTCATTTTTATGTATAAAATTAAAACTGATTTCTTTAAAATGTATATACTAGAAACTGATGTCAAAAAGATATATTCTCAGGTCTTCCTTATTTTTGTTGTTGTTGTGTTTCCCCCTCTTATTTCTTACTCTGACCTGCTTTCCTTAGCATTTTTCCTGATTCTGTGAAGGCCCTAGTAGCTGCATGGAATACTGGGTGGACTAGGGCCATAAAAAGAGTTTCCTCTTAGTGTCCTTTTCCATGCTCCGTGAGGTGCCCATCTCCTTGTTTTACTAGAATGAGCAACATAAAGCAGATTAGAAGACAACAAGAGCAATGTTGGCAGGTGACTAGGGATGAATCAGATAGAGCATGTCATAAATCGAGTATTTTGTGTACTGTATATCTGGAGTACTATGTGCAGTTCTGGAGGCCTCACTTCAAAAGAAGATGAAGAAGAGTTGGTTCTTATATGCCACTTTTTTCTATCAGGAGGAGTCTCAAGGTGGCTTACAATCCCTTTCCCTTTCCTCTCCCTACAACAGACACCCTGTGAGGTAGGTGAGACAGAGAGAGCCCTGATATCACTGCTCGGTCAGAACAGCTTTATCAGTGCTGTGGCGAGCCCAAGGTCACCCAGCTGACTACATGTGGAGGAGCGTGGAATCAAACCCAGCTCGCCAGATTAGAAGCTGCTGCTCTTAACCACTACACCAAGATGGACGTGGACAAAATTGAGAGGATTCAGAAGAGGGCAATGAGAATAATCTAGAGCCTGGGGACCAAGCTGAGGGATGTGGGACTTTTCAGCCTGGAGAAGAGGAGGTGAGGTTGTGACTTAGAGGAGGGCAGGGAAAGGTTCCTGTTGGCAGCAAAGAATAGGACCTGCAGTAATGGATTTATGTGGAGAACAATATTGCCTAGATATCGTTCAGCAGTGGAATAGGCAGCCTAAGGAGGTTGTGAGCTCCCTCTCACGGGCAGTCTTCAAACAGTGGCTGGACAGATCCTGGATGCTTTAGGTTGATCCTGTATTGAGCAGGGTGTTGGACTAGATGGCCTGTATGGCCCCTTCCAATTCTATGATTCTGTAATTCTAAGCCTATGAGATGGGAATGGTAGTGAAGAAGCCTTTCTTCTCTGTCACTACTGGATCAGCAGAATCTCATCCAGTTCAGTTATTTAAAGTGGCATGTGACTTGAAAACCCAAGGTCATCCAGCAAGCTTCATGTGGAGGAATGGGTATTAAAGTCAATTTTCCAGATTAGAGTCTCATGCTCTTAACCACTACAGTATGCTGGTGAAGCTGAGTGCAGATTTGTAGTGTCAGAAATACCTGTTTTTCTTTTTGTTATGGATAATGTCAGATTGATTCTGCCTATAGATACTGACAAGGTCCTTGGGAGTGTAAGAACCACCATGTGTGCTCTGGACCCATGCCCATCTTGTGGGAAACTTCAGTACCCCTTTAAAACAAAATATTAATTTTCTAGTAGAGAAACTTGGAAATAAAATGCAATTAAGGTCAGGCCTTGGGATAATGTGAAGACTACCATAGCAGACTAAGTGAACTGCAAGATGTCATATGAAGTCATCCATTGCAGTATACTCTATTTGGGCTCCATATAGAACATTCTGCTATTTTTACAGCGCAGTTCTAAAAAGAGTTACATCCTTTAAGACTTCAATAGACTTAGAAAGGTGCAACTCTGTTTGGGATTAAGGTTGGTCACTTCGGCGCGCCTTGGCCGCTTCGGTGATTGTGGAATCCCGAGGAGGCCAGTGGAGGGGAGGGGGGGCCCTGGGACCAGCATACCAGATGGTGTCTGCATGCCCTCCCCTCTGTGTCGCTGGCTTCTGCGATTGCTGAAGTGGTCAAGGCACGCCGAAGCACCCAACCCTACTTGGGATTGCACCATTTGCTGACATATTAAAAAGGTATCCCCTGTGCAAGCACCGAGTCATATCTGACCCTTGGGGTGACGCCCTCTAGTGTTTTTTTGGCAGACTCAATATAGGTCATTCCCTTCCCCAGTCATTACCGTTTTATCCCCCAGCAAGCTGGGTACTCATTTTACCAACCTCAGAAGGATGGAAGGCTGAGTCAACCTTGAGCCGGATGCTGGGATCGAACTTCCAGCCTAATGGGAGTTGGCTGCCTTACCACCCTGCACTACAAGAGGCTCTTTTGCTGACATATTATCACCCCCCAAATTAGATATTTAAACATGAACAATAATGCATATAAATAAATAACATTCTTGCATGCCTACAAAAGTACAGTTAATAGATCAAGTCACACTTACTTTTCAATAGCAGCCTCTTTCTCTCTCAGGCAATCTGTATATCTCCATTCAGCCTGATGTAGTTCCATTTCCAAAGTTTCCTTGTTTATCTGCAGTTCTCTTATTTTATTCTCCCACTTATGCATTTGTTCAACATGGGCCTCTTTCATGGAAGTGAGTTTTCTGTCCTTTTCCCTGGCCAAATGATCTATTGCTGCATGTCTTTAAAAAATTAGACAAACAGGAGGCATGTAATTAAAAAAAATTAAATTTGAATCTCATTAAGCTGAGAGCCCTTAAAAGTAAGCTGGTTGAACAACCCAGACATTACAAAGGGGGATTATTAATTTACAGAATATTTCTGCCAACCTGACCCATGGACATATTGAAGAAAAACTCGTTATGTACTTAGGCACTGAACAGTACTGATATGGTCGTGCAGGCTATCTTTGGAGTTTTATTTATTTATTTATAATCACATTTACATCCCATCGCTTATGAACCTGCTGTCTTGTGGTGGTTAACAGCAATAAAAACACAAATTAAAAACAATCAAGCAGATCCTCTAATCTACTCCACCGTAACCCAGCCTCCCACACACACACAGACCCTCTTTCATTCCCTGGTGCGATGTTATCAAGGGGAACTTAAGAGGGGGGCTAGATCTTTTCCGCCCAGCCTCAACCAAAAACCTAGCAGAAGAGCTCTCTCTTGCAGGCCCTGTGGAACTGACTGACCCAGTTATCTAGCCCCAACTTGGAAAATGTATTTTTTTTTCTTTTTCTAGAAATGTTTACTATCTGTAATTTATTCAAATACTGGGTACAACGCTGAAAGACACATTAAGTTGAAACTTACCTCTAGAGCCACTGCCCTTAAAACAAACAGAGCAATTTAAAATTTTAAAAGGGGCTAATTGAAACTGCACTAAAAATATTTCAGAATAAGGTGATTCTCAATTGCTATATAATAACCCAAATGATAAACTGGAGACTATTCATAAAAATTTCCTGCAGAAACTTCTCGACCTCTCCCAGGGAACCCATGCCACTCTTGTTAGAAGAAGTAGTGTTGGTACTTGTATGTCACTTCCTCTACCCGAAGGGGTCTCAAAGCGGCTTAAAGTCGGCTTCCCTTTCCTCTGCCCACAACAGACGCCCTGTGAGGTAGGTGAGGCTGAGAGAGCCCTGATATCACTGCTCGGTCAGAAAAGCATTATCAGTGCTGTGGCAAGCCCAAGGTCAGTGTGGAATCAAACCCGGCTTGCCAGATTAGAAGTCCACACTCCTAACCACTACCCCCAGGTGGCTCACTTCTTTTAGGGCAGAAGTGGTGATGTTCCTGATAAAGAGTCGTATTCATCTTGCCTTACTTAACTATACCCACAGCATATGATTCATACAGAAGCATTCACTTTCTAAATTTGATTTTTATGAGCTGAGAAGAATCGATAAAAACAGACTGATTTATCTTACTGCACTCTTGGCACAGCACCTGGTGGTCGGTTGCAATCTCCTGCACCTGGGATTGCTAGTCATGAATGGGTTTTTAGTCATGACACTGTGAAGGATAGAATAATTATAAATCAAAATAAATTTTCCCCATGGCATGGGGAAATTAAAAATGATTTTTGATTGCTCAGCATATTTAAGTAACATCAGTAGCCCTAAACTTAGACTGACATTTACTGCCCTACATTTCCAGACTATGCCAATGGTCTATTTGGAAGGTAGCTATGCCCAGCTACTGGTTGAATCAAGGATCTGTGTTTGTAGAGATCTGGTTATAGAAGATGTACTCCATTATGTACTTCACTGCCCTCTTTATTCATAGCCAAAATTTAAATTCTCGGGAAACCTTCTTGTCAAGTGTAATGGGTACACAGATTTTATGTATGTTATTATCAGACCTAGACTCCGGTATTACCTATAATGTATCTTTATTTGCTTTGATTGCAAGACAAAACAGGGATAGATTTGTGAAATTTGATTTGGTTAAACTCAACATTATTTTGTAATAATGAATTTTAGATTTGGATCTGGATAGTTTGTATAGTTATGGAATGATTGTATGGTTTACAATGGCCTTTGGCTACATGCAATCAATTTAACTCAACTCAAGGAATATAGTACACTTAAAATATTATGTTATCTCTTAAAGTACTCACTTTCTCTCAGATAGTTCTTTCTCTTTTTCCCAACTCATCTGCACTGATTCAAGTCTGCTTTCTAAATCCTGTATCCTAAATTGGGAGGTGATAGAGGAAAATATAAATTATATGCAAACAGATGATGCTTAAAATGAGGATAAAGCCTTAAGAAAAATAATATTAAGGATCAATTAAAGAAAATAGGATGAGATCAGAAAGTAATTTAAACTTGCCCTGCTAGAGAATAAATGTCCCCCAAAAGAAGTCTGCAGAATGGTGGCCACTAATACCTTTCCTGGTGTCCAAGTATTTTAGAAAGTGGGTGGGGCCAGGCATCAACACATCAGATTGACTGTATCTTAAACAGTGGTTCAGTAGCAGATACCACCACAGCACAAGGACCTTTATTATATGGCTGAAGGTAAGCAGTGTTCATGAAGACAATATTTTAAAGCAGTATGATAATTTAAAAGGCATCCTGTTAAACAGAACTTCTGCTTGAAATGTTGAAGAGTTACTATCAGAGTTATGCATGATCTCACTTTCTCACATTTTGTGATTGGCTGTGCATGTTGTTATTGCCGCTGCCTCCTACAGCAGCCATTTTTGTGGCTGCACCCATTAACCAATGCCAGAATTCCAAAGATGCCTGTAGACTCAAAATGACTGCAGACCCATTACAGAATCTTGCATCAACATTCTTACTGTATTTCATTCTGTGTTCTCTTTATCCCTACTCCATGAATACAGGTTTGAGAGAAGTTATCATGTGGACAAACCCCAAAATTATTATATTTTTGTGGGACAGATTCATGAATTCAATTTATTTCAATAAACTTTAAAATTCTCAGCTGGGAATTTTCTATTGAAGCTTTTTTTTACCCTGTGATAAATTTTAGTTGTTTTGTCCAAGTTACTGAGGAAGTACCATATATACTCGCATATAAACAGTTTTTCAGCCCTTTTTTAAAGCTGAAAAAGTCCCTTTCAGCTTATATGTGGGTATTAAAAAAACAGCTTCCAGTCAAGACTGGAAGGTGGAGGTGGGAGACAAGTATACTTGCCTGAAGAAGCAAAGGCAGGTACAGCAGAGATGCAGGGAAAGAGCACTCTCCGTCTCCCCCCCACACCGCCTTCACAAGGCTAGCACGTGTTGCACGAAGCTCTGCAGGAAGTTTTGAAGCCTCTGTCTCAGAGGGAGAGCAGAGAGCAGAAGGAGGAAATGCCTCTAGAGGAAGGAATAAAGGCAAGAGGGGTTAGAGGGAAAGAGGAGGGAGGAGGAGGGTGAGAAGAAAAGGGGGGAAATCCTGCCCAAAACAGGGGGGAGGGAAGGAGAAAAAGCCACTATCCACATACCACCCGCAGCTTATATGTGAGTCAGTAAGTTTTTCCAGCATTCTGTGGTGTAATCAGGTTCATCAGCTTATATGCGGATTGGCTTTTATGCGAGTATATACGGTACATTGAAACATTTTAATGCAGTTAGATGACCAGAGATTACAAATTCGCAGAGTTACAGATTATAGATGTGTCAATCTACAACAGATTTGCTGCTTTTTAAACCAGTAGTGAAGGAAGCACCTGATTTTTGTGCGATTCAGCATAGATTTGTAAAATGACAGCAATGAAGCACCAACCAAAATGGTCCCACTAAACCTAATTAAGATGACAATTCTTAAAATGGATAATCCATACATTTTTAAAAGTCTAAACTGATTTGATAGTTTGGAACTTATTTTTTTTAAATCATTTTCGTTAAGAAACTGCAACCCTTGAATTACTATCTAATCCAGTTTACTATGGATTTACTGTGGGTAGAGTTGCCAAGTCTCTTGGGGCAGCCAGCAGGGGATTGGGGCGGGGGGCTACCAAGAGCAGGTAATTTCATTGCATATGTCAGCACCATGCCCACATGACTTCAACATGACATAGAAATGATATAGGCATGTCAGGAAGATGCTCTGATTTGAAGGCGAATACTCTATGATAGAATTAGCCTCTACTATAGAATTTTTGCCCCCAAACCAGAGAATCACCCTGATGGCCGTGATCTGCCTACATTTCTTCTGGGTCATACTGAAGTCATATAGGAACGTTGCTGAAATGTTGGTGGACTCCTGCTGCCCCACTAGGGGTCTACCATCCATACCTGTGTCGCTGCCTAGGTCAGGGCCGAGAAAAGGGCTTTCCAAAGGATTCCCAGCAATGTTACATCATGCATATATGAAAAGATGCATACCATTCTCATGAAAGTGAACACAATTCATAAATGTACTGTTGGACTGAGTTAATCCCATCCTCAGTCTTCTGGTTATGATGTGTGGACTGTGCCGTCTGTTCTTGTTGCCTACCTTGTCTTGCCCTGCCCTTGCTGCCTTTCTTCATTTATTTTGATAAAGAAGGCAACCTTAATTGGAGATGAGCCTTTTTTTTTACTTTGTTCACATTTTGTGAGAGGCACTATTCCTTGCACGATTTTGTACATTTGCAATATTAATGTGTGCAATTTCACACTGCTCTAATAGAAATGTAGTCAGGCATGTTTCTGCAAACTGAGTTTTCATGAAAAGACCTGATTAAAGAAAACCATACTAACAGCCACATTGGGAGCATTTTGATACTAAGTAACAAGAAAACCCCAATATTATGTATACAAAAGGCTCATGTCTAATTTGAGAGATTAAAGGAGCATAACAGCAAGCACAAAGGCAATACAGACCCTGGAAAACAGCACTGCGCAACTTTGAGATACACTAAACTGGACTGTAAAAATTGTGAAGTGGGCCAGAACACCACACACATTTTGTTTCTGCAGACTTGAAAAACTTCTAACAAATTAGTGGAAAGAAAAAAGAGGTGTGCTAAAAAGAAGCTTAAATCTCAAAGGAATAATACAGTACTGAGCATCTTTTACAGCTACAAGATCCTTTATTTCCCAATCCTTGCATTTGACTTCTTTTTCCAGATCTAAATTGGCTGCCTCTGCCACTTTCATTGATTCTGCCGCTTTCATTCCAGCATCTTTCAAAGCTTCCAGTTCCTTGGTCAACAACTTAACCTTTCAAGGGAAAACAACAACAAAATCACATTCTATTTATTCCTTTCCCATTCCAAGAATAGAGAAGAGATTAACAATCAAACTAGATTATTAGGCAAATTTATTTTCTGAATCCAACCAAAGAACTCAAATATATTTTTGTAAAGAGATTAAAAATACAGTTAAAATTAAATTTTGGAATTGTATGAACTGAGAACCAGAATTTCTATGCAACTAGGGAACAGTCAATTGAAGTGGGTTTGCACCCTTCTGCTAACTATAGTTTGGTATGATGTCTGGAGAATCATGGTTGTGGCTGTGGCTTGGTCTCCAAAAGCTACTGCAGAAAACAGAAAATGAAACAAAGACAAGCAATTTTAGACTAAAATTTTAGACTAAATTTAGCCCATGTGATATAGTGGTTTGAATATGGGACTAAAATCTGGGTGATCTGTACTCTGCCATGCTGCTCAATGGGGGACCTGGGCTAATCACCTCTCAGCATAATCTGATAGTATTTTTGAGAGGATATTGTGGACGAAGGACAATTAATGTACCCTGCTTTGAGCTCTTTGAAGGATGGGGAAAAATAACAGAAAGATCACTCAGTCAACTGAGCAAACTATGGTTTGGTATGTCTGAATTGCTCCAATGAACTGATTTTTACTGACCCACAGCATGAAGTTATAAACTGAAAAAATGAACCCATCTTAAGAAACCGTATTTCCTTCTGAAATCTTTTAGCAATCCTTGAAAAGATAATCTGAAGTCTTATGAAGATCTCTCTAGAAACCATATTTAGACACACACACACAGAACAGAGTTCATGTTACAACAGATAAAGGGTTTGAAGTTCTCAGGCCAGCCCACAAGCCTGCCTGCAGGGCAGTGCTGCATGATGCAGGCAATTGGCGATTGGTTATAAGTTATGGATGAAACAGGATAGTTGACATATGATGTAACTAAAGTAGTCTGTCTGGAGTATGACTCAATCATAGAATCACAGAATCAGAGAGTCCTAGAGTTGACTTCCAGGATCATCTAGTCCAACCCCCTGAAGAATGCAGGAAGTGGCCACAAGAGCCAAGCACCTACAAAATCCCTTCTGTCCACCCACTTACAATCTGCCTAAGTTCATAGAATTAGCATTTCTATCAGATGGCTCTGCTTAAAAACTTCCAAAAAAGGAGAACCTACCACCTCCTAAGGAAGCCTGTTCCACTGAGGAACCACTCTAACTGCCAGGAACTTCTTTCTGATGTTTAGCTGAAAATTCTTTTGAATTTCATCCCACTGGTTCTGGTCCGATCCTCTGCTCCATTTTCTTTGTGACAGCCCTTCAATACTTGAATATGCCTATCATATCACCTCTTAGTCATCTTCTCTCCAGGCTAAGCAGACCAAGCTCTCTCAATCTTTCCTCATACGTCTTGGTCTACAAACCCCTCACCATTTTCATTGCTCTCCCCTAGACACGCTCCAGTCTGTCTCCATCCATCCTTCTTCAATTATGATGCCCCAAACTGAGCACAGTATTCTAAGTGAGGTCTAACCAGAGCCGAGTAAAGCGGTACCATCACCTCGTGTGAACTGGACACTATGCTCCTTTTGAGACAGCCCAAAATCCAATTTACCTTCTTAGCCACTGAGTCACACTGCTGACTCATGTTCAATGTATGGTCTACTAAGACCCCTAGATTCTTTTCACACATACTACTGCCGACAGGTCTCCTCTATCCTATAATGATGCATTTGACTTTCCCTACCTAAATGCAGAACTTTACTTTATCACTATTGAAATTAATTTTATTTATTTTAGCCCAGTTTTCCAGCCTATCAAGATCATCCTGTATCCTGATTTCTGTTTTCTGGTGTGTTTACTACCCCTCCCTAAATGAGTCTTTTTTATTACTCAAATATTTTGAAAGCTGTTTATGAGGCCACCCTGACTTCTTTACGCTCCTACCATTTTTCCTTCTCAAGGGAATTGCTTGTATTTGTGCCTTCAGTATTTCACTTTTAAGAAACTCCCACCTCTCTTGAACTCCCATATCCTTAACTTTTTCTGATCACTGGATTCTACCCAGCATAACTTTAAGTGTTAAGATTTCCTTTCTGAAGTCTACCCTAAATCTCTGACTACATAGTTTTTCTCTTCCCCAAGATTGCAAATTCCAAAATACATGGTCACTACTACCAAGTGTACCCACTACTTTCACTTCATCAACCAGTTCCTCCCTATTGGTGAAAATCAAGTCTAAAATTGCGGACACCCTAGTTGCCCACTCTACCTTCTGGGAAATGAAGTTATCAGCAAAACAGGTAAATAATTTAATGGACATCATTTTTAGCAGAGTTGATCTTCCAACAGATATCTGGATAACTGAAATCACCCATAACCACTATGTCTCACTTGTTTGACAACTTGGTAAACTGGACTAGGAGCATCACATCTAAGTCCTTTGCCTAGCCTAGTGGTCTATAGCAGACTTCCACAATACCACTATTATTTCCTGCTCCTTTAATTCTTACCCAAAGACTCTCAACTGAACTTTCATTCTCAGATACATGTATGTCCTCATAAGTATATACATTCTTAGCATATACTGCTACTCTCCCCCCTTTGTTATTTTTCTGTTCCTTTTAAATAAGTTGTACCCCTCAATACTAATATTCCAATTGTGAGTGTTATCCCACCAAGTTTCTATAATGCATATAGGTCATAGTTTCCTTCCTTGATTAGGACTTCTAGTTCTTCATGCTTGTTTCTCCAACCCTCTCAGTAGGGAATCCCCAATTACCAGCACCCACATCCACCTTTTAATCTG
Organism: Paroedura picta; assembly: GCF_049243985.1. Taxonomy (NCBI): domain Eukaryota; kingdom Metazoa; phylum Chordata; class Lepidosauria; order Squamata; family Gekkonidae; genus Paroedura; species Paroedura picta. The sequence goes on along the minus strand of NC_135371.1, from coordinate 134,583,061 downwards.
TAGGGGCCTGTGAAAAATCTTTTGAGCTTTGAGGGGGCTGGAGAAATAATCCTTGCTCCTGTAGTCCTATATCAATAAAGGTAAAGGTAAAGGTATCCCCTGTGCAAGCACCGGGTCATGTCTGACCCTTGGGGTGACGCCCTCTAGCGTTTTCATGGCAGACTCAATACGGGGTGGTTTGCCAGTGCCTTCCCCAGTCATGACCGTTTACCCCCCAGCAAGCTGGGTACTCATTTTACCGACCTCGGAAGGATGGAAGGCTGAGTCAACCTTGAGCCGGCTGCTGGGATTGAACTCCCAGCCTCATGGGCAAAGCTTTCAGACGGCTGCCTTACCACTCTGCGCCACAAGAGGCTCATCCTATATCAATATCTACGGGTAGATCCTGGAATCTATTACTGAGATTCAAAGGGGCAGAACATCTTATTTTTCTACACCTATTTGTAATTTTCCTCCATGTGTTCTCCTGTATTTGGTTCTCCTCTGTTTGGTGAGATACCTTGGCTCCCTCACCAGCCATGCTGCTTTGGTCCATTGCAGAAATAGTTTGTATCCTCCTGCACTCCCCCTGAATACTTATAGAAGGCTCACGTCCCTGGCAAGTAGGTGCCTTTTATAGTGCAAGGTCCACTCAGCAACAGAGGGCTGAGTCAGCAGTCACTCCCTCACCTCTTTGCACAACAATCAACCATGTAATGCAATCAGCTCTAGTCACCCAGGCAATGAACAGACAAAAACAACACTTAAACAGCCCCCACTCTCCCGCAAGTAATATACCCTCACACACACACCCTTCCACATTGTAAGAGCAGAAAGAAGCATCACTCATCACTCCAGCAGCTCACCCTTGGCTCTATCACCTGGTCCAGCTGCTTGTGCAGATGAAGCATGTCTCAAAAGATGGACTATCTTGGCTAGGTGTAAAGCATATCTAATCTGAAGAATGTGTCTTAATGGCTCTGCATTGTTAAGTCAGGAAGGAGTCTGGGAGGAGTACAATAGGAGACATTAAACAGGTGAGATGCTACTAGACAGAGATTGTACTGAAGAAATAAGACAGTTTGGGGTAAGGAGACAGGACAAAGGAAGTTTCATTTAGTTCTTGGAGGAATATTCCTTTCCTATTGACTGTCTGATGGCTGGGCTGGGAGGGCAATGGTCATGTTCCCCATTAACTGCCTAAGTCTGTGGGACTGGCCTACAGCAGGGGTCCCCAACCTGAGGTCCATGGACCACATGCAGCCCCTGACCTCTTTCCATGTGGCCCTCCAACCTGCTGGTCTGCTGCTATAACCCTCAGGGCATTTCCCCTCAGATCCATACTGTTATTCCTGCCTCAAAAGGCACCATTCACTGCTGTTCATCCTGTCCCTTTTACTTTTTTCACATGGAACTAATTGATTTGCAAGCCAGTGATCATCTCAGAGACATTTACAAAGAAAATAGTCTGTTAGATTTTGATTATGGTCTACCTGATACATTTATCAACCTAAAGAAGTTTGCTGCAGGCAAGTTCAGTCTTTGGCACCACATGCATCTGTAAACAAACCCTTTCCAACATGAAAATTGTGAAATCGAAGTATAGGTCAAGGTTTACAGATGAACATTTACATGACATTTTAAGAGTGTCTGTCACAAACTTTGACTTGGACATCAATGCCTGGGCTAACAAAAAACAGGTACAAAAATCACACTGACTAGGTAAGCATGTGTAGCTAAATAAAAGGATTCCAAAGTAAAATATTGTTCCAAAATGGATTGCATTAAAGTTAACATTTCTTCATTTACTTTTGAATGTTCACTTTTGATCTAAATAAGTAGGTTAATAATTTTGTTACATTTTGGTTTAAGATGTGGTCCTCTTTAGGCACTGGGCATGCTAATGTGTGGGCATGTGCCAAAAGGCTGGGGATCCCTGGCCTAGAGGAAATGGAGGAGAATGGAATTTTTCTATCTTGTTCTAGCAACTCCAAACAAGATGGAGATTCTGGTCCAAGAAATGAATCCAATCACTTTCCATATCAAGCATCTGTCAGTCTGGTCTCTGCTTCCACCATTCTGCACAGTGGCCAATATTTATTTATTTATTTTAAAATTTATTAATTATATTTTATTTATATACCACCCTTCCTTTCAGCTGAAGGTGATTTACACTGGAAACTTTCATAAAATAATGCAACAAACATTTTGACTTAATTATGTAATATCTTTAAGAATGAGAACTTGTATAGACTAAAGAAGGCATTCTTGAAGACTGTCATCTCTTATGGGGCTTTTGTCAGGGTAACAGTTTGTCAGCCAGTTCATGCCTTTCATAGTTAGGACTCACAGAAACAGAGGATAGATAACATGATTCTTTACATATCATAGAACAAAAAAAAACAGGAGTAATAATAAATGTATTGATTTTTTGGCATTGCTATATTCTTATCGCATTTTGAAACTGCACTTACATACCTTAAGTTCAAGAGACAGAACTAAATTGCTCATTTCATCTGCTTTTTGTCGAAATTCATGTTCTTTTTTTTTCATTTCTGCATCAAATTCCACTAGAAGTTCCTGAAATTGAAAACAAGGAATTCTGTATAGTTCAAGCATATATTCATAATACAGCTTAAAGGTGAATATTAAGATCCAGAGTAGCAGCAAAGGAATAATGAAAACATGGTATTGTGCTGTCTTTTTGTCATGGTAAAAATATTATACACTCTTGATATAGAGCTAGTGGTGGCCTCAGATAGTATATATTTTAGAAGGTGGGCTTCAAATCAGATACTTTTGAAAGACTAGTAGGAGCAACACCTCATAGATTTTTCTTTGCCCCCCAACATTCCTTTAGATTTTGATCTTGTACAAAATTTGACCACTGAGGAAGACCCCTTGGGGTCAAAATGCATTTGGTTTATTCTGTCATGTGCAATTAATGTGTTGTTTTTTGTTGTTAGGTGCGAATTCGTGTCCGACCCATCGCGACCCCATGGACAATGATCCTCCAGGCCTTCCTGTCCTCTACCATTCCCCGGAGTCCATTTAAGTTTGCACCTACTGCTTCAGTGACTCCATCCAGCCACCTCATTCTGTCGTCCCCTTCTTCTTTTGCCCTCAGTCGCTCCCAGCATTAGGCTCTTCTCCAGGGAGTCCTTCCTCCTCATGAGGTGGCCAAAGTATTTGAGTTCCATCTTCAGAATCTGGCCTTCTAAGGAGCAGTCAGGGCTGATCTCCTCTAGGACTGACCGGTTTGTTCACCTTGCAGTCCAGGGGACTCACAAGAGTCTTCTCCAGTACCAGAATTCAAAAGTCTCAATTCTTTGACGCTCAGCCTTCCTTATGGTCCAACTTTCACAGCCATACATTGCAACTGGGAAGACCATAGCCTTGGCTAGACGCACTTTTGTTGGCAGGGTGATGTCTCTGCTTTTTAGGATGCTGTCTAGATTTGCCATAGCTTTCCTCCTCAGGAGCAAGCATCTTTTAATTTCTTTGCTGCAGTCCCCATCTGCAGTGATCTTGGAGCCCAGGAAAATAAAATCTGTCACTACTTCCATTTCTTCCCCATCTATTTGCCCGGAATTGAGACGGCTGGATGCCACAATCTTTGTTGTTTTTACTATGTTTTATTTATTATTATTTATATATTGAATCAGTCCACTTTGTTTAATAAATATTTGTAAAGATTTTTAATATTGTTGTTGCAGCTCAACCTTTGGGTTCCTGAAAAAATATTATACAGACATGAGAGACATAGGCTTTTGTATAATCTGAATGAATTGTTCATTTGTATTAATCAATAAATTTCAGTGCATTCCTAAGTAGGTCTACTCAGTATCCTACACAAGTCTATTAAATAGGATTTATTCCCAGGAAAGTGTTTTTAGAATTCCACTGTTAATTAAAATGATAGTTGATTAAAAATAATTTTGTTGACGCTATTACTTGAGAAAGTGGGGTTTTTTTAGACTATTTTAATTATTAATTTCAAAATAGTAGCTATGTTACTGTTGTGACAAAACTAAAAATAATTCAAGAAGCATGTTTACGACTAACCAAGTTCATCCCAGCGTAAGATTTCATGCAGCTCAGCTCTGACTCACAACAGTTTATGCTGAAATTAACTTAGTCTAAAAAGTGTCACTTGATCTCAGTTTTAGTTCTGATATGTTACAATAAGAGGAAATTTAAAAGAAAATTTTAAAGAGATGGTCTTTAGTTGAAGAGGTAGATTTTGTTTATTAAATTATTTTAGTTTCAATATCTCAAAAAGCGTCTACTTGTTAAGAGGCATATGATTAATCAGCCAAACATTGTTTAATAAGTTGACAGTTGTTTTTTGAATAGCCATGTGCAAAGCTGGAAAGAAAAGAACCTTGAAATCAGAGAAGTAGTAATTGCTGGCAAGGGCCTGTGTGTTTACTTAGCATTCATGACTCTCTAAAGCTGTTCCTGATTTATAGCACTGACCTTCCTGAAATTTCAAGGTTGGCAAATTTAGCACAGCGTTTCAGTTAAACCCTGTGAAGAGAATTTTACACCATCTCATTTTACTAGACACAATCCTACCAATTTTTCCCAGAGGGAGAATGCCTGAGCAGGAAAAAAATAAAGAAATCCATAAATCCCTCTCATTCCTAGAATCATGAAGTAATTTCACCACATATCATTTTTTACTTTTAGAGACAGAAATTTTAAAAAATATAAAAATAAGTGTTTTCAAGGACGGGAAAATATATTTAGCTACAAAACATGCTGTAAATAATAACTGTTTTGTCTACAAAAAAGGAAGATATCAAATCTATCCTGCTTAACCTGTTTATCAATTATTGCGTACTTGTTGTTGCAAAGCAAGTTCATCTTCTATTTCCTGAAGTTTTCTCTCTAGTTGTCGTTTCATATTCTCATACCCCTTGCAGTGGTGACTCATAGCAGAATCTTTAGAGCTATGAAACCAAGCAGATGAAAATACAAAAATAAAAATATTCAACCACTTTTCTTAAAATAAAAATCCAACAAAATCCCATTCATTTTAACTACAGCATAATGGTTTAGAATTGATTAACCTACCCAGAAGAGCTGTTGACCCTGCTGGAACTTCTACAATCCCAAGGGACCTGCAAGACTCTTCTGCCAGGCTTTTGGTTGGGGTCAGTGAACAACTGATAATGACATGACTCAAATGGGCCCTCCCTAAAATAACCCACATGAGCAGGAGAAGGGGATGCAGAAGCTAAGTCCCATGGAAGCTGATGTAACTGGTAATTTTTAACTGTTTCAGGTGTATTTTATTATTATTTAAAATAACTATGATATATATTAAATGATGTGAACCACCCCAAGCCGACAGTGCCAAGAGGGACAGTATAGAAATCCAATTATGAATGAATTAAATAATAATAATATGCCCTGTATCGAAGAACATATTAAAATGGCCAGGAAGGCTTACTAGCACCTGATGGACTAGACTTATCGAAGCTGGGGAAGAATGTGTTTGGCAGGAACCTGGGGAGATTCATCAGGAGAGCTTTAAACTGAAGCCACAAGGGGAAGGAGACGATCAACATAGGGAGTGTAAGGAAGGAGACCGATCGGGGGCAGCCCGACCGGCAAGGCCAGCTCATAGGGAACCAAAAGTAAAAGGATTCAGATGCCTTTATACTAACGCCCAAAGCATGGGCAATAAGAAGGAAGAGCTGGAATTTCTCATGCTGATGGAAAGGTATGATCTAGTAGGCATCACAGAAACTTGGTGGAATGACTCTCATGACTGAAATATAATGGTGGATGTATATGAACTGTTAAAAAAAAACAGAATAGATCGAAGAGGTGGATGAGTGGCACTGTATGTGAGGAAAGGGCTTACCTGTCAGGAAATTCTAGTGAAGGAGAGCATATCTACAGTGGAAAGCACCTAGGTGAAAATAAGCGAGGGGAAAAAAACAGTGTGGTGGTTGGTGTCTGCTACCGACTGCCTGAACAACGAGAGGATGTGGATGCTGCCTTTTGTGAGCAGCTTGAGAAAATATCCAAGTGGCAAGACCTTGTCATCATGGGTGACTTCAATTTCCCAGATGTGTGCTGGGAAACAAACTCTGCGAAGCGTCCTCAGTCATGCAACTTTCTGACCTGCCTGGCTGACAATTTCCTTTATCAAATGGTAGATGAACCCACAAGAGGTTCAGCCATACTGGACTTAATACTGACCAACAGGAAAGAGTTGGTGGATGGGGTGAAGGAGGTGGGGACCCTAGGGGGAAGTGACCATGTCCTCTTAGAATTCCTTTTGAGATGGAGGGGGAGGAGGCAAGGAAGCCTATAGCCAGACGCGGATGTTGGATTTTCGTAGGGCAAACTTTAATAAATTCATGGACATGATGAGTGTCATACCATGGATGAGAATGCTGGAAGGGAAGGGAGCATGTGAAGGGTGGGTGCTACTCAAACAAGAGCTATTGCACGCTCAATCCATGACTATCCCAGAAAGACGAAAACACTGCAGGAGAAGAAGCCTATTTGGATAAACAGAGAACTTCAAGAGGAACTAAGAAAGAAAAGGAAAATGTTCAGGAAATGGAGGGAAGGACAGAGATCTAAAGAAGAGTACTTCCAGGTTACTAGGCACTGTAGATCAATCATCAGAAAGGCCAAAGCTGAGAGTGAGCTAAGATTGGCCGGGGAAGCCCACTGTAACAAGAAAAGATTTTTCAGTTATGTGAGGAGCATATGTAAAGTAAAGGAGGCAATAGGCCCACTGTTGGGTGCGGATGGACAAACTCTAACGGAGGATGGAGAGAAAGCAGAAAGGCTTAGTGCCTATTTTACATCTGTTTTTTCCCACAGGTCAAAGGGTTTAGGCACATCTAGAGATGGCAGTAGCCAAAGGATAGTGTCTGAGTGGCAGGTTAACATGGATAGAGAGGTTGTCGAGAGGCATTTAGCTGCACTGGATGAGTTCAAATCCCCTGGGCCAGATAAAATGCACCCGAGAGTGCTCAAAGAACTTTCCAGAGAACTTGCACAGCCCTTGTCCATCATCTTCGGGACCTCTTTAAGGACTGGAGATGTCCCGGAGGACTGGAAGAGAGCAACTGTTATTCCAATCTTCAAAAAAGGGAGGAAGGATGACCCGGGAAACTACAGACCAGTGACCTCTATTGTGGAGAAGATAATGGAGCAGATATTAAAGGGAGTGATCTCTAAACATCTGGAGGACAATTTGGTGATCCAAGGAAGTCAGCATGGATTTGTCTCCAACAGGTCCTGTCAGACCAACCTGGTTTCCTTTTTTGACCAAGTAACAGGTTTGCTGGATCGTGGAAATTCGGTTGATGTCGTTTACTTGGATTTTAGTAAAGCTTTTGATAAGGTTCCCCATGATGTTCTGATGGATAAGTTGAAGGACTGCAATCTGGATTTTCAGATAGTTAGGTGGATAGGGAATTGGTTAGAGAACTGCACTCAAAGAGTTGTTGTCAATGGTGTTTCATCAGACTGGAGAGAGGTGAATAGCGGGATACCTCAGGGCTCGGTGCTCGGCCCGGTATTTTTTAACATATTTATTAATGATCTAGATGAGGGGGTGGAGGGACTACTCATCAAGTTTGCAGATGACACCAAATTGGGAGGACTGGCAAATACTCCGGAAGATAGAGACAGAGTTCAACGAGATCTGAACACAATGGGAAAATGGGCAAATGAGAACAAGATGCAATTTAATAAAGATAAGTGTAAAGTTCTGCATCTGGGTCAGAAAAATGAAAAGAAGAAGAAGAAGAAGAAGAGTTGGTTCTTATATGCCGCTTTTCCCTACCCGAAGGAGGCTCAAAGCGGCTTACAGTCGCCTTCCCATTCCTCCCCCCACAACAGACACCCTGTGGGGTGGGTGAGGCTGAGAGAGCACTGATATCACTGCTCAGTCAGAACAGTCAGAACAGTTTTATCAGTGCCGTGGCGAGCCCAAGGTCACCCAGCATGCCTACTGGATGGGGGATACGCTTCTAGGTAACACTGTGTGTGAACAAGACCTTGGGGTACTTGTGGATTGTAAACTAAACATGAGCAGGCAGTGTGATGTAGTGGTAAAAAAGGCGAATGCCATTTTGGGCTGTATCAACAGGGGCATCACATCAAAATCACAAGATGTCATAGTCCCATTGTATATGGCACTGGTCAGAAAGCTGGAGTACTGTGTGCAGTTCTGGAGGCCTCACTTCAAGAAGGATGTAGATAAAATTGAAAGGGTACAGAGGAGAGCGACAAAGATGATCTGGGGCCAAGGGACCAAGCCCTATGAAGATAGGTTGAGGGACTTGGGAATGTTCAGCCTGGAGAAAAGGAGGTTGAGAGGGGACATGATAGCCCTCATTAAGTATTGGAAAGATTGTCACTTGGAGGAGGGCAGGATGCTGTTTCTGTTGCCTGCAGAGGAGAGGACACGCAGTAATGGGTTTAAACTTCAATTACAACGATATAGGCTAGATATCAGGAAAAAAAATTTCACAGTCAGAGTAGTTCAGCAGTGGAATAGGCTGCCTAAGGAGGTGGTGAGCTCCCCCTCACTGGCAGTCTTCAAGCAAAGGTTGGATACACACTTTTCTTGGATGCTTTAGGATGCTTAGGGCTGATCCTGCGTTGAGCAGGGGGTTGGACTAGATAGCCTGTATGGCCCCTTCCAACTCTATGATTCTATGTTTGGTAGGTACTTTCAATTCCCACAAACGAGACTTTGGGGGGGGAGACTGCTATATGTATTATACGCTTGAATAAAGCCTTATTTTTGTACACTCTCCTAAATGTTATGAAATACAAAGGGTAGCAGTCACTCCATTAAATCTTTATGTATAGACAAGATAACTAAATTATAAATTCACAATGGCCAGTCATTTGCTTTTCTTAGCAAATAATGGACTTTGTTATTTTTTCAATCAGATTTTTAAATACAGACAAGGGTTGAAAATTTGAATATTTGTTATACATACACAAATCAAATTTATCTTACCTAAGAAGACGTTCCAAATCTAACTGGTGTTCTTTAAGCTTTTGTTGATATTGGAACTGCAATGCTTCTTGGTTTTTGGTCTCCTGATTAAGTGCCTGTTGCAGCTTATCCACCTGAATTTTAAGGTCACTAACTTCTGCATCCTTAGCATTTTCAACTATTTTCAACTGAGTGAGCAAGGTATCAAAGTGTTCCAGTTCTCTGTCTCTTTCTTCTAGGACTTTAAGGTTATAGGTGAAATCTTCCTTTAATCTGTTGAATTTCCTATGTATTTCGTGAAGTTGTCTTTCAGTTTCTTGCAGTTTTGTTTTCAGAAAATTGATCTGATAAGTTTGTAGTTCTTTCAGTTCTTGTTCTTTACAGATAAGAAGTTCATTTAAATCTTTTTGTGTGTGTAACATTGTTGAACCTGAGCAGTATGAAAATGACAAAGAGAATCCATCATTTTTCTTAATGCAATGTCATCATCATCATAAACCCTACTATCAATACCCTCATCTGCAGAAGCAGAGGGACAGGTGGGTAGAGACAGGGCTTTCTCTGTGATGACTTGCCTCCCTCCTTGAAGTTTCTTTGGCTCTTACTTTTCTTTTTTTAAGTGTCAGTAAAAACATCTCTCTTTACCAGGGCAGAGGCCACCTCTGTGACACAAAAGGCTTCTCAGAGAAGGAAGAACAGGGCACAAAAGGGTGCCTTTCATCCAGTCCTAAAAACTGCAAGAGTGACCTCACAATTCCAGTGCAGCTCTGCCTTGTATGGGATGTTGTTTTCATCATTGCACACAAGGTTTAAATAATCCAAATCATAACTCAAACCTGCTGCAGTCACAAAAGGGAAAATAATAAGGTGTCACATTTGTTAGCTTATACATCTTTACTGTTTTAAAAGGACAACAATTCCACCCATACTTTAAAAACTGTATTTCAAATATGAATCTTGCTCCAACAGCTATAGATAATAATGGAGCTGTAATCTGTTTATTCGCCTCATTACTTCCTAAACCAATTCTCCCATAGAGGTCATCTCATTCTATAGATTATCCTCCAATAATACTGGTTTCCTGTGTCATATCCAATGTCTAGCAATTTTAGGTATAATAATATTAAGGTACAGTAACAACATTTCTAATTTTCATTCTCTTCTTGTTTTCAACTGACACCTTAACTCTACAAGAAACAGATTCAAGTGGGTAGCCATGTTGGTCTAAAGCAGCACAACAAAACAAAATCAGAGTCCAGAGTCAAGGCACCTTGAATTAATTTTTGTTGGTCTTAAAGGTGCCACTGGACTCTGATTCTACAAGAAACAGTTAATTATATTAATATAAAATTGCCTTCCTCAACTCATTATTTTACCTTTATTCCACCTTCCACTTAAAAGTATACTTTACATTTTACAAAATCCATAGATGGTTATTAATGTGCAAGATATTTTTCTGATAAAGCTAGCCTCCAGCCAGGGAGGCAATGGGGCCCTTGGTTGACCAAGGGGTGAAAGGATTACTAAAGGATTATAGTGAAATGGTAGAGAAGCTGAGGGTTACACTTGCCCATTCCAGAAATGCCAATTTGAGGACGAGTGTCTAAAGGCCAATACTGAATTGAGATGAAAAGAGAGGAGGTCCTGAGATGTATGTAGACGTGGTGGTTCAAATTCTCAAGTCCAACCCTGACATCCAAATCCCAAAGGGTGCAATTTCTGTCACAATGTGGTGGCTCAAAACCCTGTCCAGCCCTGATATTCAAACTCCACATGGTGCAATGACATATCTGGACATGGTGGCTTGAAGCCTCAAGTCCATCCGACACCCCAACCCAAAAGGGTGCAATAACGTATGTCAACATGGTGGCTCAAAGCCCTGAGAAGGATTGGCCATGCACAGTGATCATCTCCTCAATTAGGCAAGTGAGTGACTACTTCTGGGGCCCTCCCCCTAGCTCTTTTAGATAATACTGTCACACAGCTGAACATGGCTATGGTATAACCCAGAGTTTTTCCAAGGGAAAGGCTGCCATAGTGAGGGAATAGGGATGCCAGCCTCCAGGTGGGACCTGGGAATCAACTGGAATTACAGCTTATCTCCAGATCAGCTCCCCTGGAGAAAATGTATGCTCTGGAGGGTGCACTCTCTGGCATTGTATTTAACTGAGGTCCTGTCCTAAGGTCCTCCATCCTCAAAGCTCCAGTTTTCCAGGCTGGATCTGGCAACCTTACTCCTCCACCACCACCACCACCACCCTGACCGTGCCCAGGCAACCCAATGGGGGTCATAGAGCGAAATGAAGATGGGGAAGTGAGAAGAGGTGTTGGCTGGTGAGAAGGAAACCAAAAAGGGGGAGAAGGTACGGTTGCTTTCGGGGAAGAGAATGAGGCAACAGTATTGGAGAGGGAAATGAGCTACCCCCTACAAGTCCTTGCCGGCCACGCACTTGTATAAGTCTAAAGCAGATAAAGGAAACTGAAGGCAGTTTTTCCCGATGGGAGGAGAAGAAGCTAAATGCCCAACACAGCCAGTTCACAGTTATGCAAATGAAAGCTCCAACGCAAGACTGGGAAATGACTGAGGCCCTTATTGAACTCACACTGACCGGCTCAAAGTCCCCCCGCCCGCAATTGCAGCCAGTTATGCTTAAAATGAACCTGGCTATATTGTAGAAGATGCTTCAACTCAAGGAATAGTTATATTTGATAAAGCAGATGAGAATAAAAGTCCCCATGAAGACCTACCAACGTACGAAACCAGCAAATTGTTCTTTTCTATAACCGGTTCGGTCTCGGCGACTGTGCAGGTCCCATTTCCATGGAAACCGCGGCACTTGGTGCAACATGAAAACACTTCCCGGGAACACGTGCCCTGAGTCTTTGGTGCCGTCCCTGCGTCTTCCACGGCGATGCGGGACTCAGTTCATTAGCTACCGTTCCGGCCAATTTCCATTAGCTCAACCTCCCACATAACGGGGGGGGGGGGGGGAGACGGGACTGGGAACTTTATAAATTCCCTACCGTCGTCCGAACTCCTGGTCGTATTGATGATCTCCAGGTACCCATCTTCTACCACGTTACAAACTGGTATAAAATATTCTTCCATTGCCATGAATTGTTGCCGTCAGCATTACCAAAAAAATTTTAAAATCATATTTATTTCATTTATATCGCACCTTTCTCCGCATCTTCTCCTTTGTTTTATCCTCACAACAACCCTGTGAGCTGGGCTAGGCTGAGAAAGTCTTGACTAGTCCAAAGACACTCCATGGTACAGCAGGATTTCCTAGCTAAGATCTCTAATCCAATACTTCAACCGATAGCATCACGTATTTTCATTTTAGATTGCCTGTATATCCTGCATCCACCTGCATAATCATCTCTATAAAGTGACATTTTTGGCTATTCCAATCTTTTGTTTCATGCGTTTCTACTGAAACTCTCCCTAAGCCTGTGTCCTTTTCTTCTCGAAATTGTCCTTGGTGGGCTGCACATATTCTCCAAGAACATCATCTACTCTCTATCTTGACTTTAGCGACATTTTATGTATTCATAATATATCCAGCTTCTCAGAACTTTGTCCTGATGCAGCACACGTCAGTCAAAAGACAGACTGGAGCTTCCAGGCTTCCATATCCATACTAAAAACAGAAGACGTTTAAAGGACAGGAAATGGAAGGAAAAGCACAGGACATAGACATCAGCGAATTTGGCAATGCAAGCAGTTGGAGCTGAGCTGATGTTCATTATTGGTGGGAGGGGTACAGTGGCTCCAGTGACAGAGAACAGAGCTTTCTTCCTCTTCTGTACACAACTATCACACAACTACTGTAGGCTGTCTCTCTGAATCCTTTCTAATCACTTAATATTCACCCCAGACCTCTCATCCATAAAAAATACCAGTCGCTCCCAGATGCTAATCATTTCCCATTTCTATCTTACTAATAGACATTCTTGACATACATCAATCTTCTGTAGCTCCATTAATTTTTCACATACTTCCATTCCTAAATAAACACTTTAATTATCAAACTGTCATTAAAGTTTTCTCAATGAGGAAATGCACATCTTTTATTTCTCCTAAATCTTCCCCACATTAATTTGTTCTGCTATATGTGTTGGTTTCATATATATATTGGCAGCATGACTGATGTATGCTTAATTTTTGGTATGAGTAAAAATATTTTTAGAACTTCTGGAGGAGGGAAAGCCACATGAGGCTGGTAATTTGAAGCGATTAAATTGCAGAAGGATAAATTATTAACTACTCCATCCCTCCTTTCCCACTGCTTCCCCACCTGAATAGAATTCAGCCAATTATTTAAAGAAAAAACTTCCCCTAACATATTATCTTTGACATCTCTCCATACACAAGTCCTGGTAATATTCTGGAAGGGGTCCTTCCAGAAACATGGCATAGAATTATGAATGTTTAGTATTTCATCTTACCTATGCTAGAATCATAAAACTATAGTTGGAAAGGGTCATGAAGACCATCTAGTCCAACCCCCTGCACAATGCAGGAACAGCCTAAAGCATCCAGGATAAGTATATGTCCAACTTCTGCTTGAAGACTGCCAGTGAGGGGGAGCTCACCACCTCCTTAGGCAGTCAATTTCACTGCTGAACTACTCTGACTGTGACATTTCTCCCCTTGCGTCATTGTACAAGGAGTTTAAACCCATTACTTCGGATCCAATTCTCTGCTACCAGCAGGAACCTTTTCCTGCCCTCCTCTAAATCACAACCTTTCATATACTTAAAGACAGTAAACATTTCCCCTCTCAACTTTCTCTTTTCCAGGCTGAACATTCCCAAGTCCCTCAAACGTCCCTCATAGGGCTTGATCTGGATCATCCTTGTCAGTCTGCTCTGAACCCTCTCAATTGTGTCCACATCCTTTTTGAAGTGAGGCTTCCAGATCTGCACACAGAACTCCAAGTGGGGTCTGACTAATGCCGTATGCAGTTGGACTATGACATCTTGTGATTTTGATGTGATGCCTCTATTGATACAGCCCAAGATTGCATTTGCCTTCTTTACTGCTGCATCACAATATCTGCTCATATTTAGCTTACAGTCCACAAGCACCCCAAGATCACGTTTACACATACTGCTACTCAGAAAGGCATCTCCCATCCAGTATGCATGCTTCTCATTTTTGTGACACAGATGTAGAGCTCTGCACTTTTCCTTATTGGATTGTATCATATCATTTGTCCACTTTTCCAGCATGTTCAGATCTTGTTGAACTCTATCTCCATATTCTGGGGTGTTTGCTCCTCCTCCCAAATTGGTGTCATCCTCAGATTTAACAAAGAGTCCTTCCACCCCTCATCCTGATCACTGATTAAAATGTTGAGAAGTACAAAACCCAGTACTGAATCTGGGGCACCCCACTGTTCACCTCCCACCAATCTGATGAAATATCATTGACAACCGCTCTTTGGATGCTGTATTCTAGTCACTTCCCTATCCACCCAATCAACAGAAAACCCAGTCTACAGACCTCCAGTTTACCCATTAGAACATCCTTGGAAATCTTGTGGGGCCTTTGGCTGTGATTCATCCCACCTGTTGTGTATGTGGATTGGCCAAGGACCAGAGCTTGAGGCCCAAAGCAGGTACATAATCCTGTGCTGCTGATTGGTTTGTGCCTGGCTGGTCTCCCTACAGGAGCCAGTAGATTCAAAGGCAACCGCTGTGCCATGATTGGACAGCTCGCAGCCAGTTCCACTACAGAACTCAACTGCTTTGTCAAACAAGGCATCTTGGAACCCATGACCAATGCCTGCTGGGAGACTCCAATCATTACACTGATGAAGCCCCATGGAGACATCCACATCCGAGCTGGCTACAAGTGCACTCTGAACAAGGCACTCCAGTAGCACTCATATTTCATGCCAGTTGTCAGACACCTGCTCACATCTTTGGCTGGTGGCAAAATCTTCACAAAACTAGACCTTGCCCAAACCTACCAGACTGTGGACGACAGCCTGTGCTCAAGTCCAGACCATCGTCACCCACCTCAGTGTGTTAAAGGTGAAGAGGCTGCAGTTCAGCATCAGTGTGCCTTTTGCCATCACCAGCAGCACTTGTGGAGAGGGAGAAGCGCAAAATGGTGGTAGAGAAGAGGAAGACAGCAAAAAAGATGAGGAGGGGCCAGGAGGCACGATTATATGTAGCATTATGCCACTCAGCTGGTGTGACACTATTTTTACCCATGTACAGAAATGCTGTGTTTTGCAGTACAGATAAGAGCAGGGGCTCTGACTTCTCAGTGAACTGTACGTTGTGGATACGAGAAGGGAAGCAGTGTGGATGCGGCAGGAACTGAGTCAAAGGCAGGAGAACACAGTTGGATAAGCATAACTCTTCCCTCCCAGTCACATTATATGCTAAAGTACAGGCTGCAGAAAATGAAGGCAGGGGAAAGTTGCAACCTGAGGCTACCAATTGGCTGTTTGGTTATAGATAGGAGACATCTTGCAATTTTGCCCCACGTACGGAAGTGGTTAAATAGTTTTACTGGGGGGAGGGCATCTAAAATGGCCACTTCAGAAGGTGGACTCTATGGCATTATACCTCATTGAAGTCCCTTCCTTCCCCAAATGTCTCCCTTCTCAGGCTCCACCCCCTAATGTCCAGGTATCTCTTGTTCTCAAGACCTATTATTACATGATTAGTTGCTGTTAAATGCATTTATACAGTGGTCCACCCATTCAAAGCACAGTTTGAGAATGTTTGGTTTTTTTCTAATTCAGTGTATGGGCAAGGGAAGGTAAATCTTGCCTTCTCCCCTGCTTCAATCAGCAGACACTATTGGTCTCAGTTGTTTTCTACCAGCTCAGTTCCAATCTGAGAAATTAATAAATCTTATCAACAACCATTTGGTATAAACATTTGCTTTGCTCACACACAAAAAGAACAAGCTTTACTATAGTCTGCACAGGTTATGTCATTGATCTATTTCTTAATGCATCTGTGTAGTATGGTAAATGTCTGTTGCAGTATGGTGAAATTTGCATTCCCCAGAATCTCATTTTGAGATTTTCCTTTGTTAACCTGAATGGCTAAACAGTTGTTGTTTCTTGCTTTGTGTTAGCAATTCTTTGTCATTGATACCAGTCTTTTGAAAGCTGCCTTATCTGCATGATGTGCCTGCCTAACTGTTCCAAAGAACAGAAGGCTAGAAAGGCATCCTTGCTGAGTACAAATCATCTACAAAGAAAAGCTCGTTTGATTTGTCAGTGTGATTTATTATGCTACACTTTTGGTTTAATGCTTTCTGTTTCCACCATGTGTGTATTTCTGCTCATGTATCAGGAAGCTATTTGAGAGCTTATGGATGAGAAAAATCAAGAGCAAAGTGCTCCTGGTAGGTTGTACCACGGTTCCAGTGAACTCCTGAAGCTCTTTCTAGTCAATTATGTGTGTGCCGGCTGCAACCCTAAGAGCAGGGGTAGTCAAACTGAGGCCCTCCAGATGTCCATGGACTACAATTCCCATGAGACTTTGCCAGAATTCGCTGGCAGGAGCTCATGGGAATTGTAGTCCATCGACAGATTACCCCTGCCTAAGAGGGTCAAAACTAGTAAAGAAGTGAGTCAGTAGGAGTGTCTTGCCATATATACAACAGAGAGTGCTGTATCACTGAGGGCATCACTATTCTGCCATCTCCAGTTCCAAAAACTGCTGGTCATCTTTCTGCTCCTGCCATTAAAAATGCCTTTCAGAATCATCTTCCAGAATGAGATCCCACTGAGCAGAACTATTCAGGATTTTAAAATCTATATCATTCAGCCTTCTAGATAGTGGGGATATGGTTGCTAGAGTGTCAGAACTGAGGAGGCCCTGGTTCACTCAGCCATAAAGGTCATTGGCTGACCTTGGACCCATCACTGTCAGCCTGAGACAAATCACAGGGTTGTTGTAAAGAAAGGAAGAACCATGTATACTGCCCTGGGCAAGGAAAGATTAAAATCTTCATATGAAGGATGAAACATCTTTGCATTATTTGCCTATTAAACATGCAATCAAGCCCCTTCCTATGGGAAATGTATGGTGCTCAAGGTATAAAGCTATACCAGAAGTGCAAACAAAAAATTTAGTGCCTTGAAATGAACGGGAACGCCGACTCCATGTTCCCTGCCGCCTTTGCGGCCCCCGGCCAGAGAGAAGACGGCGACTGCAAATGGCGCCGCTACCTCCCGAAGCGCCGCGCCACCACCCACGCCGCCTCCACGCTTCCTGCCGCTTTCGTCCCCCCCCACAGGCACGCCTCACCAACGCCCGATTCACCAACGCCCGCTAAACGCCGGGCCTGCGCCTCGCCGACCCTCAGGAGCCGCCGCCGCTGCCGAACGCTGCGCCATTACCTGGGATCCGCCAACAGCCGCGGTAAGACCTCCCACGCTCCCTTTCTGCCGCCCCACAGACGCCGCCCCCAGCCTCCTCACCCACACCATGCCAGCGAGCCATAGGGGGAAGCCTGCGCCAGTCCGCGGTGGGGGAGGCCGCTGCCATCTAGCGCCCATTTTATTTAGAAATAAAATGGGCTTTAAATCTAGTATCCTATATAATGGAGGAAAGGAGGCATTATCTTTGGGAGCCCCCAGATGTGGACCCCTTGGACCAATCATTCTGAAATTTGGAGGGGAGTCAGGGAAGAGCCTTCTGGAGCTACCCTGAAAGTAGGCTCTATCTCAAACCCACCCACCCCAGACTCCAGTAAAGTTGGAAATGCTGAAATTCCTATTACAGTCTTGTGTTTAAACTGGGAGGGGGGTTTGGTTGCTTTGCCTGCATGATTCAATAGGAATAGGCTGCCTAAGGAGGTGGTGAGCTCCTGCTCACTGGCAGTCTTCAAGCAAAGGTTGGATACACACTTTTATTGGATGCTTTAGGATGCTTTGGGCTGATCCTGCGTTGAGCAGGAGGTTGGACTAGATGGCCTGTATGGCCCCTTCCAACTCTATGATTCTATGATTCTATGAATGCCTATTCATTGCTCCAGGCAGTTTGCTTTAAAAAAATGTCCCTGGGAGAAGGGAGAGGGAGACAGATGTGAGGGCGGGACATTGGAGGCAGAGATAGCGCTACTTCGGTTCCACACATTTCCTTAGTGTGTGGCTTGCTGGTTGCTCTCCTCTAGCTCATGCTTTTTAGGCTGGGGAATCCATGTTATGTGATTCCCCTGCTAGCGTTTTAAAATTGAAGATGTAGCTACGGGTTTGCTGCTTGGATGATGGATGTTGGCGACATTGTGCAAAATACCAAAAATATGGTGTCTGCATAAGATAAGCATTTCACTACATTTAACAGGTGTGTAATGGCTCTAAGACTCTTCCAGGTTCCCTGACTATATCCCTGCCCTTCCTGACCCATGACTGCTCTCAGGCTACAGTTAATTGTTCGTCTAGCTAGCTTAGTTACAGCCATTGAGAGGCCCCTCCAATCAGAGCCCTGCAACCATTTTCCGCCTAAATGGTCACATGCTCTGGGAAGGGCCTCCTCATTCTCTCTTTGCCATCACTTGGAGAGGATCTGCTATGGATAACTCCTGCTATCTGTTTTGCGGGGAAAGAAAGAAGAAATCACTCTTTTCCTGAAGGATGCCATTGTTTAAGAAGTGTGCGACCTGTGCCACAAAAATGACTCAGATGAGCATTCTGTGTGCCTTATGTGCTTCAGTGAGTCTCACAGTGTAGGAGCTTGCGTGGTATACCAGTGCTTGACTCTAAAGGCTCGGACTGACAGAGCAGCACGTCTGACGGCTGCCTAGTGGCAAAAACTCTGTCGGCTCTCTTGGCGATGAGAGGATCAACCTCAGCTGTCACCGTGACATCTATGCCTTCCCTACTTCCAGAGTGCCTTTCTGTTCTTCCATTGGTAATATCTATAAGATCAGTTCCACGCTCATATCCAGATGGCAAGGAGGCTAGATCCTAAGATCTAGATGCAAGATCCCCATTGGAAGCTCTACCTAAGAAGCACAAATCCAAAACTAAGAAACATCATGCTGTGAGTTCCAGTCCTTCAGATCCAAAGCCATCTGATCGGCCAGCATAGCCTCCCTGTTTGGAGTCATTGTCAGAACAGAGGAGGACAGTCCTACAGACTCCTCCTCGGATGAGGCTGTGGTTAATCAGGACCCAGTTTCACATAATTAAGATTATAAGCCGTTTTTGGAACAGATACTCAAGATGGCAGAGGTGCTGGATATTACAGTTGTGGCCATTAATAATAAGCCAAGACAATTTTTTTGGGATTGCTCCATCCTGATGTTCCTGGCTTAGTAGCATTCCCTGTACTGGAAGGCTCTGTGGACTTGGCTAACAATATGTGGGCAGAGCCTTTTTCCATGCCAGCTACTTCCCAGTGTACAGAAAATACATACAAGATTCAGCAAGAGGACTGTGAATTCCTGTTCATACATCCCCCAGCATCTTCTAAGGTGGCTGAGGAAATGCAATCAAAATACTGACAGGCTATCACTCTACACCTGCTGACAAGGAAGGCTGCAAAATAGACTCTGTTCAAAGAAAAGTTTATTCTGCCAGTTCTTTGAACTTCCGGGTTGATAATTATGAGGCCATAATGGCAGCATATGAATTTCTTTTATGGGAAAAGTTAACTCCATATTTTGATCACCTTGCTGAAGAACGTCCAGCTTTGATTATAGTAACCCATGCAGAAGGATTGAGACTATCCAGACAACAACTAGCTGCTGCTAAGCACTCTGCTGATGCCCTGGGATCAGAGCCCTGGGATCTGCCATCTTATTAAGCAGACATGTTGAATTAATTCAACAGCTTTGCCACCTAAAACTAGAGCTAGACTGGAGGATCTGCCCTTTGAAGGGGATACCCTGTCCTTGGCCAGAACAGATGAGATCCCCTGCGATATCAAGGAAAATAAAAAGACTGCCAGATCCCTTAATGTTTCCCAACCCTTTGCATCGAGATCTCAACATGGTCAGTGTTATCAGCCACCTTATCAGCGATGCCAGTATTCTCACTACTGCCAACCTCCTCAGTCTTCTCAGGATTCCAGAAGGTGCCAAAATTCTAAACTGCGCCCTCCTGCCAGAACTCAGTCAGGGAAGAAGCCGCTCAGCAGAGCTACCCACCTTTCTTAACTACATTACGTGACCCTGTTCCCAGTTTTGGAAATGGTTTATCCGCCTTCCTACTTGAGTGGCAAGGCATTACATCAGACTCATGGGTGTTACACATTATTGATCTCAGTTATAGGTTACAGTTTTTGCAATCCCCTGTTTTGTTTTCCCCACAGTCTGCAATTAACAATGTTCTTCCAGAGCTAGGTGTTAAGTTAAGCTTCTTACTGGAGAAAAGTGCAATTGCACAGGTTCAGGAAGATGTTTCCCCTGTTGGGTTCTGTTCTCACTTCTTTGTTATCAAGAGAGATGGTGATTTATGCTCCATTTTGGATGTGAGGAATTTGAATCTTTATCTGAATGTGTGGAAGTTCAAAATGGTATCCCTGCAGTCAGAAACGTATTCTACAAGGTGACTGGCTGGCTGTCCTACAGGATGCATACTTCCATATTCTTTTTCACCCGGTAGACAGGCAGCTTAAACTTAAGGGTACCTGTTATGAATCCTGTGTTCTCCCATTTGGAGTTGCCACTGCACTCAGGGTTTTCACAAAGTGCATAGCTGTTGTGGTTGCACATATGAGAGCAATAGGTTGTTCTGTTTTTTCTTAACTAGACAACTGGCTCTTTACTGCTCTATCTGAACAGGAGCTAAGAGATCAGTTATCTGTGGCATTACACAGGCTTGTCAAAGTTTAAGCTTACTTATAAATTGGGAAAAAAATCTTATCAACTTCCAGGGTGACTCCCTTCATAGGTTTTATTTTAGACTCCCATTTGGGAAAGGTGTTCCTGCCTGCAGGCAAGATGCATATTGTAGCATCCATTAGCACCATTTTATTACATACAGATACCAAAGTGCTCATTCCATCCAGAGGCTTTTAGGATTAATGGCTTCTTCAACCGCTATGGTCCCATATGCCCATATGAGACCACTTCAGAATTGGTTCTTACAGGTTTTCAACCATGTATCAGATTCTCCAAATAGATCATTCTCCATTCCAAGATCAATTTGATGAAAATTGACATGGTAGTTGATGCTATCAAATTTATCTGTTGGGATTCCCTTTGGAGTTGCCTCTCATGATATTGATGTTTCCCTCTCAGGCTGGGGATCACAGATTTGGTGTGTGTAGTCTTCCCAGGAACCTACTTCCCACATTAGCTTATTAGAACTCAGGGCTGTTCATTCGTCCCTTAACTATTTTTCAGGGTTATTCATTTGTCCCTTTACTGTTTCTCAGATCTACTCTGTGGGAAGAAGGTGCTTGTTCAGACCAACAACACCACTGCAATGTTTTGTGTAAACAAACAGGGTGGAGCAACTTCCTGTGTACTCATCAGGAAGCTATATGGATCTCAGAATGGATGATTATGCACCATGTCACCTTGAGTGCAATTCATATTGCAGGGGTTCTGATCCCTACTGCAGACACCTTGAACAGGATGGGGGACTCCATCCACATCAGAGATTCCTACATCAACAGGAGTTTACTCTGAGGAGGGTACTGGAGATAGATCTCTTTGTGTCCAGGGAAAATGCCAAAGTATCCTTTTCTTTTCTTTTCTTTTTTTTTTGCTGGAGGGCAAGAAGGGACCCTCTCTCCAGAAGATGTGTCCTGGAGCAAAGGTTTTATGTATCCCCCCCCCCGGTCCCTCTTGGGCCCAGAGGTGTAGCAAAGATTGTGGCAGACAATGCAAGCTATATTCTAGTTACTCCTTTTTGATCTTGACAGCCATAGTTCCACATTCTGTGGATGAGATCCACAGCGGGGGTTCTCTATCTACCTCTTGTGGACTATCTACCCGGGAAATGTGGTTACAAACATCAAAATGCTGAGATTTACCTGCTGGTGACTGACTCCATAGGTCCCTTCTCATCCCAAGCTCATTTTGTACTGCTAAATGTGAACACACCCTCAACTAGACCATCATATGCTCAGAAATTGAGACGCTTTTGTACTTGGGCATTTTTGAGAGGCCTTGACCCTGCCCCCTGTCCATTGCCAGAGATCCTTGACTTTCTTTTGTATTCAAAAACCTCTGGGCTAGCTAACACCTCTATAATGGTGCATTTAGCTGCTATGTAGGCTTTCCATTGCCTACTGGAAAGAGCATCAGTATTTTCGTAGAGATTTTCAGGATGTTTTCTGAAAGGTTTGAACAATATCTACCCACCAGTTCCTCCCGTCCTCCCTCAATGGTCTATGTCTCTGGTATTGGCACAGTTAATGTGACCACCCTTTGAGTCTCTAGACATGTGCTCTGATAGCCTGTCATATATAGCCCTGTTCCTGGTGTGGTCACTTCTTCTTGGAGGGTTGGGGAGATAGTGGCCTTGAAGTCAGACTACCCCTCTTTGAAGTTCTATCTGATAGAGTTGTGGTATGCCCCAGTTTGAAGTTTACCCCTAAGGTTGTTTCCAGGTTTCATTTTCCCTAAGAGGTCAACTTACCTGTTTTCTTTCCTAACCCATCCACCTCAGAGGAAGCCCTCTTACTTACCCTGGATGTGAAGAGAGCCCTTTTGTACTGCTTATAAAGTATTTTCATAAATCTGTAAACTTTTTCACAGGGATAGAATGGGGTTTTATACTAAAATGTTTGTAGAGTACAGTTTATATAACCCTAACGAATGTAAAGGTAAAGGTATCCCCTGTGCAAGCACCGAGTCATGTCTGACCCTTGGGTTGATGCCCTCCAGCGTTTTCAAGGCAGACTCAATACAGGGTGGTTTGCCAGTGCCTTCCCCAGTCATTACCATTTACCCCCCAGCAAGGTGGGTACTCATTTTACCGACCTCGGAAGGATGGAAGGCTGAGTCAACCTTGAGCCGGCTGCTGGGATTGAACTCCCAGCCTCATGGGCAAAGCTTTCAGACGGCTGCCTTACCACTCTGCGCCACAAGAGGCTCAACTAATGTAGTTTCTTTATATTAACATTTTGTTATAGCTTAATATAATAATAAAAATTTGTAATAAAAAAAATCTGTAAACCTTTTTATTTGTTGTTCTGAACCTTCCAGGAGTTGAACAGTTTCAGGACAGACCCTGTCAAGATGGATCGTTTCCATGATTAAATCCACTTATGACATCACTGCTGTCACTTGCCCGCTGTCTCTAAGAGCACATTCTACTGGTGCCCAGACAGTGTCAATGGCTTTTCAAGGTGGATTCCATTTGCATGACATCTGCAGTGTTACTATATAGGTCACAGCAGACACTTTCATAAAATATTATGTCGTGAACACCTCCACCAAAGGGAAGATTGCGGTGGGGACTGCAGTTGTGTGCAGTCTTTGATACTATAAAACTCAAACCAACTCCGGCTTCTCCATAAGCTTTGTAGTTTCCCATGTGGGACTCCACAGGACAATGACAATGAAAAACAAGGTTGCACTTAACTGTAATAGTTGTTCATCTAGTTTTTCCTGCAGGCACACATCCCTCCCTCCTGGCCCACTGTGAGCTTTGTTAAACCAATCAATCAAATAGATTGCTTATTGCACAAATGTGGCTTGTGTTATTCCTATTTGCTCATAGCATTGGTTTCAGAGAACTGAGTGGGATGAGGGGGCCCCTCATAAAGTACATGACCATTAGATGGGAAGCAGTTCTGATTGGAGGGACTCCTTAATAGCTGTATCTAAGCAAGCTAGAAATCTGGTGGCTGGCCTGCACACCTGTGCAGAACCCATGTGTGCCTGCACAGGAACAACTAGATGAGCATCAGTTACAAGTGCAACCCTGTTTTTCCTGTGAGTTCTTCTCTGAATCCAATTCAGTCCCACAGTCTACCATCTGTTCCTAAACCTTAGCAATTGATCCCAGTACTTGCCCAGTCAAATAAGCAATATCGAAACTGCCCCACATGTTCTCTTCTACTGTCCTTTCTACACAAGTCTTCATAGAAAACCTTTGAGCCCTATTTTGATAAATAAGCAGGGACTTCCTGGTCACCTTATGGTTTTCCTCTTTCTGAATAATGCCAACTCAGAAATAACAGTAACCCTGACCAAATTTTCGCTAGATGCCATTAAATTGCACCAGGACTGTTGTTAAGGACAATTTGTTGCATATTTATCCATTCCTACCTGAGCTTTGTCTTTTACTCAATTTTGCTTTAACGTCTATTTATTCCACTTCCGACTGTAATACTATTCTTATATGCCAATAAAGGATTTGGATTTGGTCCTTGCCCAATGGTTTTCCTGGTTCATCAGCATCCTGGACTCTGTGCCGTCCCACGTGGCTTTTCCAGTGCCAATCCCATCCTGGCTTTAGCCTTAGCTGCTGCGATCTGTTTCTACGCTTGATGGCCTCACTGTGCCCGCTCCGATCTCCCGTCGCCTCCCGGGATCGCCCATGACCCCTAGCTGAGAGTCTGCCCGACTCTGCTCTGAATTGTTCGTGGGCGGCGCTAGGACCCGTCTCGCCCCGGGGCTCTCCCCGGCTCTCTCTGACGTTAGCTAGAGATGGGCAGGAGTCGCCACTCTTGAGCTACAGGCGCTAAATCGCCCCTGGACTGGAGCCGGCGCAGCACCCCCCGGGCCCGCGCTGTGCCTGCCATCCGAGCCGGCCGCGCTTAGCCGCCGCCGCCGCCGCCCAGACCAGCAGCTCGGGATTTGCAGGTACCAAAGCAAAGCCGATGGGGCTGCCTGGGCCGGGGCTTCGCGCAGGTGCCACCAGCCGCACGCCATCCAGCCTGAGACGGGGAGCCGCGGCTGCCGGCACTTTCGAGCTTCGAGGCGGGCGGGCTCCAAAGGACCCCGGAATATGGATCTGCAAGCTGCGAGCGTCGCCCCATCCCCTTGTCGCCCCCAAGGCGCCCGCCCGCCGCCATTCTCCGGGGAGGGAGGGAGGGAGAGAGAGAAACAGCAGCGGGGGGGGGGGCACACGGGGGGACGCACGGAGCGAAACTGAGGGGCTGGACCCGCCCGTGTCGCCCGTCCCCCCACCTGCCCTTTCCTCGCCGCTGTCTCCCACCGGGGAGATGCTGAGCAGGGGAGAGGGACGGAGGCTGCCGCTGTGCAACAGGGGAAGGAGCGGCGGCGTGGAAGCAGACACGCTTCGTCCTCCCGTAGACGGAAATAAGGCTGGCCAAGCCCTGCGCTCCCCAGACCAGCCGCTCGATCGGACGGGCGTCGCCTTGTCCGCTCCCTGACCTCCCCCCCCCCCATCCCTCCTTCCTTCAGTGCCTCTGGGCCCGCGGTGCCAAAAGCTGACCTGACCGGAGGCGGGGGGGGGGGGGCTCAGCAGTCCCGCCCCCCCCCCCACGACCCCCGGCCGTCACGACCGCGGCGCTTCTGCCCATTCATTCCCGCGCGCGCATCCCCGAGGAGCGGAGCTGGTGCCCGAGGACGGCCTCGCGTGGCTCTGGCGCTCGCCGGTTCCATCCTGGGTGATCGATCAGTCTGCTGCTTCTCTGTGGCGAGACGGCCTCGGAAGCCAGCCGCCTTGAGGCACAGCAAGGACAGGCAGCCCAGGGGCTCTCTGGCTGTGATGAGGTCACCGGTGGTCAAACCAACAGAAAGCAAGGCCTCTGCCAGACCTCTGGCGCTATGTCCCGCTAAGCAGCATGGCAGCAGGGGCTTTGTTTCACAGCAGGGGCAGAGCGGCTTTCGAATCTTGTGCTCATCCTCTGGTTGTTTCCCTCAAACTCTTGGGATTTAAACCCTTGGAATGCTCCAAAAGATGAAGGAGGCAGGGGGAATAGACAGGAGAGCTATGTCATCTGTGGATGGTGCTGCCAAAGGGGAAATGAGGATGTGACTATCTACCGCTGCTTTATTCCGAGAGATGTGTGTCAGGACTGACTCAAAACTATTCAAAAGTCACCCTCATTTGGAAACCTGTGAATGAGCTGTGGTGATTCAGTAGTGAGACAGGCTTGGTCAAGCAGGGGTACCCTCACATCCTCTGAAACCCAAGGCTAGGAGGCAGCATGAGGGGAGGGTCTTGGCCTCCGTGCCCTGTTTATGGCCATTTGGGGCAACTGGTTGGCCACTGTATGAAATAGAATGCTGTACTAGATGAACCACTGGTCCAATCCAACACAGTCTCAACCCTGACAAAATGTTCAAAGGAAAACCCTAGCTCAGGTTAAATGTTGGTTAGAATACCGGTCCTCACTCCTGCCTCTCTCAATCTTTGCTAAAGTTCTCTCAAAGTTCTTCAAAATTTAAATGTTATCATTGATTGTTTTGCCCTCTTCCATGTACCATCTCAACTATGGCAAACCATTTAGTTCAGCCTTAAGTGATCGGAGGCACCCCTTCTTGGCCTGCCTCTGTGCTCAGCATGCGCATGATTCATCCTTTCCAGACAGGACTCAGATTCTAATAAATAATGTCATTATATCACTTTTTTTTACAGGACTAGCACATTTACTTGGATTTTAAATACCTTCCTGAGTATTGACCTTTTAACCAACAGTTCTAAATATCCTTGGCTGCATTTCCTGTCTGTCTACTTCCTTGAATTGTTCTTTTAAAAAGATGAAAATACTAGTCTCCAAAAGAGATGGTTTTGAGTTCTCTGTCTTCTTTAAAAATGTATCCCTTCTTGCCTGGGGTTGGAGCACCATTGCTTGCTTGTTTCAGAACTCTTGGTGTCTCTACTAATAGGGAGTTATTAAGGCAGTTATTAAGGAATATCATCTGATAGCTGTTGTCTTCAATATTATATTTTATATCAATTTCTCTCCCAGTGTACCCATAACATCCAGTTGCTTTTTAGCTGTGTATCTACAGTGATTCCTACTTCTATTTTGGTATGCTAGTTATGATGAAATCCCACTAACTTCCATGGGATTTACTTGAACCTAAGAGTGTATAAAAGAACTATGATGAAGTGGTGGAGGAACAGTTTGACAATCTCACTTGGAGCAGACTTTGGATAATGGATTCTCCTATAAGGCTGGCACCATAATTAGACTGTTCTCATATGGAGGATATGAGATAAGGTACATGCTGGGGTTTGGCTGCTAGTGTGGCTCCCCAGTTCCTTTGTCCTTTGACATAGTCTATTCCCGCTGAAGGGTAAATTCTCAAGATGGACAGTTGCTGACCTTGTGACCCAGTCTGAAGCGAAGCTCTAAGTCTGAGAACTGACTGTAAAATGATAGCCTCACTTGACATCTCTTTTTCCTTGCGTATTCAGTTTTCCTCATGACTTGGTTTCTATTCAAGCCAACATTTGTGCATGTGAAGTGCTTGAACTTCACCACTGGTGTCGTACAGCAGGTTCAGAGTGACCTCTGACATCTAGGAAGTAATCTGCATGAATATTTGTAGGACGAAGAGACTTCATTCTTCAATGGCCCTCTTCTTTCTAGATTGCAGCACCAGGTATTGAATTATAAATCTCCAGTGTAAGACAGCATGACTTTTTATAACCTCAAGTTCATGTCCCTGACTTTTGCACAGAGGCAGGCATTTGTTGTTTTACTTTTGGGACATTTTAAATGTTTCACTAAAACAAAGCTAGCATCTGAAGGTGTTTGATGCTAGCTAATCTAGTGTTATTTCCTGTGGACTGTGCACTCACTTCTGACAGTGGTGGACAGGCATACTTGTAAACCTGCAGCAAGCTGTCTCTGTCTGTGAGTATGCTTGTATATGTGTGTCCATGGGAGCAGAAAAGCCTGCCGGCAATTATGCATGAATCTAGAAAGGAGGACAGGCTTTCTAGTTGGGAAAAAAACAACCCTGAGGTTGTAGTCTTCGCAGTTAAGCCACATCACAAGGTTATTGTTATAGAACACACATGCATAGAACGGCTGTTCCAAGAAGGTACTGGGAGGAGATAGGCTATCCTTTTGCCCTGAGTATCAAAAACACAGTGTCTACATGTGAAAATGTTGATGTGCTGGGTTGTCCTGGGCCAGGTGCACTGGGAACAAGCTGAGCCCCAATGGCACTGTTAGAGTTCCTGGGGTTTGCCTCAAATCCAGCTGATAGTTGTGTGAGTCTCAGAGGTGATGAAAAGCATAAGTCAAGTCCAATGCCATACCTTCTCTGATGCTGCTGGTCTCAGGGCTGCTGCTCAGGCCTCGGTTGCTTGGCCCTGCATGCTAAGCAAAAGGATGTGGCATACCGGTCTTTGCCCTACATTCTGTTGGTTGTCTTTCCCCAGTATAGTTTTATTGTGCCTCTTTCTGAATTGGATTATTGAAGGGCACTGTCCTGTTTAATATTTTCCTTTCCTTTGGGGATTCAGAAATGATAACAGCTGGAGAGGGCTCTTGGTTGAAGTGCTGAACAATAAAAAAAAAACGTGTTGATTTGGTCTGGGAGAGAACTTTGCCTATTTAGACCAACCAAACACTATTTAGACCAACTCAATCACATTCTGCAATAAGAAAACTGCTATTTGCCATCTAAGAATAACCAAGTCCTTTATCCCCTTCCCTCCCTCCTGTTTTCTCCTTGTGCCTAGCCAAATGATACATACCACCTCTATTTTGTCAAGTGGATGAGTGTTGCTTGCAGTACTCCACAAGTTTTGGAGCACTGTCCTTGCAGTTTGCCAGTGTCAGTGATACAAAATGAATTTAGCACTTGTGGGAGTCCCTGTGCTTTAGCTATTCCAAAGGAAATGTCATAGTAAAGGTCAGAGAAAAGAGGAGACTGTAGTGAGTTGATGGAATGTGTTATCAGATGGGACCAATAAAGTAAATGAGCAGACATGGGAAGATGACGGGTGAGTTGTAATTCTACAGTTGGAGAAGGGCAGCTATGAAAATGAGATGTGAGTGAAATGGTCTAAAAAATTGGTTCTTAAACCTCAGAGGAATAAAAAAATGTCTATTGATGGTTATGTTTTCTTTTATAATCAGAATTCCATAAAATACATTTATGGGAATGACAATCTTTGACAAGTTATGATTTTAAAACTATATCTTGTTCAATAAAGTCAATAAAGTGCAATCACAAATACTCAACAGTTCCCTATGTTTATACTATTACCCAAGTCTTATTTTTGCAACTTCCGTCAGACTTCAGATTTTATATTACACTGATGGAGAAGATTTTGTATCATTTTTCTATCATTGTCAGCAGATTATGACTATTCCATTTACTGGCAAGTAGTGGATTGCAGCCTATAATTCTTGTAGCCTATCATTCTGGAGGAAGACATCCTCTAAGCAGAGTGGTAGAATACAACCCAATATTTCCACTGTAGTTAATAAATTCCAAACTAACACATAATGCTGCATCTGAATTACTCAGTCTTAATAGCCAGCCAAAGGTACTGAAATCAAGCTATATTTAATTATCAGTTTAATTTTCCTCCAGACTGTCATGAGTAATCAAACTGTGGCATTTGCTTGCAGGGGCTCATGGGAATTGTAGTCCATGGACATCTGGAGGACCGCAGTTTGACTACCCCTGGCTAAATTTTGCATTAGCTCCACTAGCAATGTTACAAAAAGCCCCAATCATGTTGCTCACATCTCCAACAATTATCATATTTATCCTTGATCAATTGAAAATATATTAAATGCCAAAAGGGATCCTATTAATAGTGTTACTTTATACTTAAATACAGAAAATAGTCCAGAATTTTGCCAAGATATCTTGCAGGTCAGCACTAGAGATGGCATTGTTTTGTACTTGTTTTCAAACTATTTTCACATTAGTTATATAAAGCTATAATCTGTTATATTTGAGAGAGCAAAGCTTTAAATGTTTTCCTATTTAATACTAAAGTGTCAAAAATGTAATTTCTAATTTTAATTTCAAAATTCTCTGATTATATAGGAGATATAATGCAATCCTTAACAGTTATACCTACCTAAGCCCACTGAAGTCAAGGGTGTACTTCTGTTTAGGATCACAATAATAGTACCTTAATTCTCCTGCTTAGTTTGCTGTATCTTGGTAACGCAAACAATTTCCATGATGTATCATGCAGTTTTTTATTTCTGCTATTTGGAAGAAATACCACATATAAAAATAGTATTCATTGTTTGAAACATATTCCTGGGAGACCACACATGCATGGGGGCAATCAGTCCAGGCAACCAATCTCCTTTCTCCATGTTGTATCGTGGCAGCAAATCCCACAGCCATTTTTTAAAGGATGTGTTTTAATGGCTTGTTCTAATGGATGTATTTTAATTGTTGTTTTATTATCTTAGCGTTGTACTACTTCAAGCAGGAATCTTTGTTCTAGCCCAGGCTGTTCTTTATTTGCATCTGTATTTAATCACTAAGCACTGAATCTTGCACATGCTCTATAATAATAAATACTATTGAGGAAATGATTTTTTTATTCTAAAATTTTTATATTATTGATAAAGTGACTCATGTCATTTTAAAATCTACTCATAAGAAACTCATCAATCATATCTTGCCATCCTTTCAGTGTTCATGAAGGAATTGTAACATTTTCCAAAAATACTATGCTTGGTTAAAACATCAATTTTTAAGGTATAATATAAAAACTGGAATGGATAAAATCACAATCCAATGGATTTGTAATTGGCTAGCTGATAGAATCCAAGGGTGCTCATCAAAGGTCTAGCTTCCTCTTGGAGGGAGGTATACCACAGTGTTCTATGCTGGGGCAGGTATAGTTTAATATTTTCATTAATTATTTAGATGAGGCAATAGAGGGTATATTGATAAGTTTTGCAGATAACACTAAATTGGGTAAGATGGCTTATATGCCAGAGGAAAGGACTACTTATTCAAGGAGATCTGGATAGATTGGGAAATTGGGCATTATACTGTTTGAGCCGTTCCTGGGAAGGTGGTAAACTTAATAAAAAATAAAAGGTAGACACATTGAAGAGGGGGGCAGCTTGTTTACTGCAGCTTTAAAGACAAGGACTAGGAACAATGAATTCAAATTACGGGAAAAAAGGTTTCACTTAAATATTAGAAAGCATTTTCTTATGGTGAAGGCTGTTAGTAGATGGAATATGCTGCCCTGGAGGGTAAGAGTCTCCTTTGTTGGAAGTTTTTAGAAACAGCAGCAGCATTGGTTTTTGTGTCCTGCTTTTCACTACCTGAAGGAGTCTCAAAGTGGCTTACAATCGCTCTCCCATCTTACTCCACAAAAGGCACCCTGTGAGGTAGGTGGCACTGAGAGAGCTCTGACTGGACTGTTCTGGGACAACAGCACTATGAGGGTTGTGACAAACCTAAGATCACCAAGCTAGTTGCATGTGGAGGTGCAGGGAATCAAACCCGACTCACCAGATTAAAAGCTGCCACTCTTAACCACTACACGAAGCTGGAGGAGGAGGAGATTGCATGTACATCTGTCAGGAGTGTGTGATTTTTAAGTCCTTGAGAAGGTGATAGGCTGGACTGAATGACCATTTGTGGTCTCTTCCAGCTCTGTGAGATTCTGATTCAAATTTTACCTGATAAAACTGCCACAAAGACAATTTGTTTATGTAATCTGATATTGATCAATGGTGGAATTTTCATTTCAAACAAATTGTCAGTATTGGAGGACAAAAGATTACTAAACATTTAATGAATTTTCAGACTGATTTCCAGTTTCAAGATGTGAAAAAAAGTTTTATAATACAATCTTATGTAGAGCTACACTATACTAAGACAATTGACTAAAACGATGTGAATTACTGGAGTAATTATTCATATGACTTCATTGTAAGAATCTTCCTGGATATTTCTTCAGAAAGACAGCTTAATACTTATTCCATAGCCAGATATTCTTCTCCTTTTGAATAGATGTTTTAGGATTAGAACTATAGAATCATAGAATAATAGAGTTGGAAGGGACCTCCTGAGTCATCTAGTCCCAATATAATTGCCATAAAAACTGTTTTAGAAACGTAACACCCTGTTTCTGTTTTGGTAATCCTCTCACAGGATCTGATGATCTGTAAATGGTTCTGTGCAAACTGAATAATACAGTTCACAATGACATATGTAATGAAGTGGGTTGCATACAGAAGATTGCATTAGAATATAAAACTTTTAATTGTTAAAGTTGTCACAATACTAATATGACAACTATCGTGTTGGGAATATAAATGTGGGTGAACTTTTCTGGCTTATTACTGGATATTTATTTATTATTGTTTCTGGTTTAACCAGAAAGCTACTCCATAATGCACATCCAAAATTGCCACTCCATTCAATCAAAACATTTTTTTTCAAAATCAAGGAACTAAAAGCATTTTTTCTTCTGACCCTTCAAATCATACTTAGAAGAGACTGGATTGGGACTTCCTAATGTAAGGCGTTATTGCTATTTGAATAAGAAATCTAGCATTCTTTTACAATGAGGGAATTGTCCATTATTATAAAATGGACAATGTGTCAATGAAAGATTCCACCTTTTACTAAAACAAACCACAAACTATGAAGAAAAAGAGAAACTAGGAAATTTGGAAACAGCATCCAAAAAGATAGACTCATAGAGCTGGAAGGGGCCATATAGGTCTTCTAGTCTAGATCAATGCTTACTGAAATTTCTGCTCCAGGAAAAGTTGGAACAAGGAAATCTACAACGATATACATATATACTGTTAAAATAGTTTCTTTATACCCCAGTTATTCTGTCATCAAACTTGTTGTCAATTCAGTTTTGAAATCTTACTTAAATCTGATGCCAGAAATGGCAAAACTCTGGTTTCATTAACTGGTAAGATACCATTTGGACAGGAATTCATATCTACAGATAAAATCTGAATCAGCTGGAAAAAATCTGAGAAATCAGTTAGCAAAACTGATTATGACCGTTGTCTTATTTCATGTCCTGAAATGTAAGTCAGTGCCCTCACTTGGATAGGCCAGGCTAGCCTGATCTCATCAGATTTCAGAAACTAAACAGAGTCAGCCTTGACTAGTATTTAGATGGACGGCCTCCAAGAAATACCTTGGTCAGGACATGGAGGCAGGCAATGGCAAACCAGGCTTAAAAGACTCTTGACTTGAAAACCCTATGGGGTTGCCGTAAGCCAACTGTGACTTGACAAAAAAAGTCGTTAGCTCTAAAATGATGAATCTGTAATTCAAAACACTAATGAGGTGGACTTTAGTACTGTCGGCCACCACAGATGTTTATATTTTTGTTACAAAGTAGGGTTTTTCATGCTAGATTTTAATAAATGCAGTAAATATTTGGTTGGTTCTGAACAACCCTGTCTGCAAACAAAAGATAACTTTGCCTTACACAAGGCAAGGAGAGGTAGTTCCCACAGAATCCTCCTTCCTATTGCAGAGTTTTATGGAAAATCCCATGTTATTTCTGACAGGGAACTGGACTGGAGGGTTTTTCAGGGACACATTGAGCTACATTGAGAAAGGGAGGCAGGAATATTTATTCTGTAAACTTCTTCCCAATCATAATTCTTTGATTGCGATCCATGGTGAGTAGTTATTTCTTGTACTGTAACAGGATTTTATATTTGTATTATAACAAGACTTAATATTTGTTACCCACCTTGGGAGTTCTTTTGAACAGAAAGGCAGGATATATATAAATTAAATAAATAATCATTGTCTTTTGATACCTTAAAAATAATAGTTGAACCATGTTATTTATGTATTTATGGTCCTCCTTTGTCACTGAGATTTATTGGGGATTTCACAATTAAAATGAATGCAAGCAGAACAGTAATTGCAAATTTAGAGCAATGCATAGACAGTGTATTTTAAAACTGAAGTATAACATATACAATTAACAAGTTTAGCTTGATTAGGGGCAGAATAGCCATATACTTTACTTCAGGTTGCCAGTTCTGTGTTGGGAAATACCTGGAGAATTTGGGAGTGGAGCCTGAGGCTTCAGAAGAAGAGGAACTTCAATTGGGTATAATGCTATAGAGTCCACCTTCCAAAGTGATCATTTTCTCTAGATGAACTGATCTCTGTCCTCTTGAGATCAGTTATAATGGCAGGGGGTCTCCAGCTTCCACTCTAACTTTACTGGGTAAGATACTTTTGGGGTGCTGCCCTGATTCCCTACCTAGCCCAATGGTGAAGTTGGCAAGGAGGAGCAGACAACACTTTTCGCCACCTTGCTGGCCCAGGCATGGTGCAGATAGCAGAAGATTCGGCATGGCAACACCTGGTTTTACACTGCATAGAGGAGCAAAGGCATTAACCTGGAGAGGTGGCAAATGGGCACAGCAGTGCCGGATTTTGCACCCAACTTGGCCTGCAAGAAAGAGTACAGGCATGGTGGGCTCCTTTCTCTTCAGCTGGATCTGTGGCCTCCATTAGGCAAAGGGGATGGTGACAGAAGGGGGTATGTCTTCTTGCCAGGACTGTTTTGGTCTTATAATTTGCCCTCCTTCTCCAGCCATCCTTGTACAAAGAAGCAATTTGTAAAACAGTTTTGAATGGGGGAAAAAACTTCCTCACAAGGATTTCACAGAGTACTGTTCTCTATTAGACTGTATTATGTGAAAGAATATCATGGAAACACTTAAGTGATATGTATGGTTTATCCCAAAATAACAAATTGAGTGATCCCCTTGAAGTTTTATTTGATTTTGTTTAGAAACAAGCTCTAAAAATACAGCTTTAATCTTCATGCCCCAGCTTTGTGCTACACAGGTATGAAGTGTTTCAGTTAACAAATCTACTTTGCTTAAAATAATTGTAGTTACGCCACAAGCTTTTTTCAAACACACATGAGCACAAAGCAAAAACTACTCAGGCTGGGGTAGATACACTTCAGTTATTGGAATTTGTGGCTCAGAGGTATTTTATTAGATTGATAGGTCCAATAGTGAATCAGCCAGTTAAACACACCCAAAGAAACACCCACAACTGAATCAACATTAAGCAAATGTCTCATCTTTCCTCATTGTTCATATCTCGGTTTCTCAGGCTACGGAAATAGACGCATACCTTTGGAGGGGAGGCTGCATCCCTCTCCCCCCAAAAAGGTAAGGTTATCATAGATAAGCATGGCTGCTCACTATGTGCGCATGTGGAGAAGTGTGGCTGAGGTGTCTGAATGACAGTAGGGGAAGCTGCTTGCTTGGAGAAATACATGCAGCCACTCTCCTGTCTCAGATCATGCCCTGTGCAAATATCAGGCAAGGCAATGAGTTTGTTTCGAGGTTTTTGCTGTGTTACTTTTTCTAATTTAGTTGTGCAAGTCTTGTTGACAATAAACATTTTTTCTTAAAGTAATATATCACTGTTCATCAGTTGTGCCATCATTTCAACAAAGAATACAGATTGCCAGAACGCCATTTGAAATGTAGGATGCAAATAACAGTTTGGCATCTGTTCTGTACATTCTATGGAATGGACAATAAAACTATGGGATGGATATCGATTGCATTTTACAAGAGTGTCCCCCTTACAAAGCCTTCTGGAAATCTTATCCAAGGCAACCATCCACCTCTAGCAAACTGCAGGGGCTATAGAAAGTTCGCTTGGTTTAAGTTTACCTGTTTTCTTGGTGAAAAATTACTTCTTCCATTTAAGAGATGGAGCTCAGATCATAAACTGCAATTAGGTGGGTTATATAGACATTCTAGAAAGATAAAAGTGCCTCAGTGATAAACTAAGACTGTTCTGCTTTTCCGCATGTCCCCACTGCACCCATTTTTGAACTAAATGTATAATTTTACAGCAGCAATGATACCTTGGCTAGAAGCATGATTTTAATATGTTGCATTTTCAAAGCGGTTTGACTCTTTAAGGGTTTTACTTTAAGGATTATATTTGTTGACTGTAAAAATACAATAAAGGTTGTTTAGCTTACTGACCATTGTGGATTCCCAGTGCTGGAAATCGTGTGTTTGTTTTTATTATTTGGCTTTTTGTGCAATCTAAGAAAACCCAAAGCCAAGGAGAGAGGCCCTAATAAGGAGACCTCACACCTAATACCCCCTGCCCTATTGGTATATAGCCAAGCCGCAGACTTTCAAAGGCCCCAACCAGACTTGTGAAAGGATAACAAAATTTGTGACAATAAAATCAGAGTCCAGTAGTACTTTAAGGCTAAGACATTAGTCCGGGGAACAGTGCTTGCACTCGAAAGCTCACACCTTGAATAAATCTTTGTTGGTCTTAAAGGTGCTACGGGACTCTGATTTTATTGTGCTACTGCAGATCAACACGTCTACTCATCTGAAAATTTGTGACAGGGTATGAGCTTTCCTGAGTCACTGCTCACTTCTGCAGTCAGGATGTTACATATGTGTTTCAATATTATTATTATATTAATAATTCACTTAGTTAACTCTGACCATGCGTTAGTTCTGCCTGCGTGTTTTGCTCTTTCTGACCTAGTAATGCGCCGTCCCGAGCATGACACTAAAGGCGAGGGGGGTGGGGGTGGGGGTGGGGGTGGGGGTGGGGCGACACACACATCTGAATCCTCCCCGTGTGCGGCTGAGGCTCCGCTTCCTTTCTACTCTCTCCCTAGTTAAGAGTAACGGTTGCTGCTGCTGTCAGTTCAGGCGCAACGAGT
Organism: Paroedura picta; assembly: GCF_049243985.1. NCBI lineage: Eukaryota > Metazoa > Chordata > Lepidosauria > Squamata > Gekkonidae > Paroedura > Paroedura picta. The sequence continues at coordinate 134,546,548 of NC_135371.1, read as the reverse complement.
CCACCTAATGGTTTTTAAAAAGGGAAGAAAAGTGTCTAAATTAGGATTCCTAGAAAAGTAGGGCCGCTGTTGATTTATTTATTACGTTTTTGGGAAACGCACTCGGTAGAATTCTTCTATAGCTTTTCTGTAGAAAAGGAAGGGGGCGAAAAAAGGAGTATTGTAGCCCCTTTCTTTGCAACATTACGGTCTCCGTCGCGGGCTCACGATGCAGAGGCGTATATCCTACAATGCTTACGGTACCGGTAAACACCCCCCCCCCCCCGCTCGTCTTGGTCTGTCACGTCCTTCACGTCTGTATGCGGAAGGGCGTCTGGGAATTGCTCCGCCCCTTGTGCTCGGATCGCGTGGCTGACGCTCCTGCGGGCTCTTAGGCGTGTCGGAGGGGCGGTGAGAGGAAGGGTCCCCAAGTGTTGCTGTCCCGCGTCTGACCCAGCCTCGGAAGACACGCGGGCGAGAGTCGGGATTGTGATCTGCAGGCCCCTCCGATCGGCCGCCAGACTGGTGTCTTGGCAGATAGTGTTTACAGCATGAGGCTTCTTGATAGTAAGCGCCCCTGAAGTCAGCCGGTTTTCTTTCTGCGAGATCCTGCAGAGGTTCAGGCAGGCTGAGCCCTGCGAAGTTTTCCTATTTAAAATTTGAATCATAAACAGACGCCTGGGATTAAGCCCCGTTGAATAACATGGCGTTTTCTTTAGAGACGGCTTGCTGAGGTTTGATGTCAATGTCAGCAGGCAGAACAGGTGTCTTGTTCCTTACTCTCCCTGGCGCTGTAGTAATGCTTTAAGGTTCTGTCTTTTAAAAGCAAAGGCTCAGACCAGAGTTTCCTCCCTGAAAGAAGAAGCAGAAGAGTTGGTTCTTATACGCCGCTTTTCTCTACCCGAAGGAGTCTCAAAGCGGTTTACAGTCGCCTTCCCTTTCCTCTCCCCACAACAGACACCCTTTGGAGCAGATGAGGCTGAGAGAGCCCTGATATTGCTGCTCAGTCAAAACAACTTTATCAGAGCCGTAGGAATCCCAAGGTCACCCAGCTGCATGTGGGGGAGTGTAGAATTGAACCCAGCTCACCAGATTAGAAGTCCGCACTCCACCAAACTGGTGCCAGGAATCCCACCGATACTTTGCTTTTAACTGCCCATGAATACGAAGCTCATATTACTGGCTTTCACAATAGTTATCTAAAACATTTGTAGGTTGCCTTTCCACCCACATAGCATCCTCAAGGCAACAAACACTGCTACATTAAAAAGCAGTTAAAATAATGTGCATATAAAATATTTAAACAATTCAATCAATAAAAATATAAAATATAGAAAAACTTATAATGCCACAACTAGGGAGGAGGGACAATAAAAGTTATTGGCATATAGCAAACAATACAAGAGAAAGGTATTTTCTTGGGTCTCCAGCTTGGGTCTCCAACTCATCTAGCCTAAGATGGTGGAAGCATCCAAAGCATGATAAGATTGGATTGGTAGGTTCTTATGGGAAACGGCCATCCTTCAGGCACGCTGACCCTAAGCCATAGAGGGCTTTAAAGCACCTTGACTTGTCAAGAAGCAAATTGGAAGCCAGTAGTGATGGAACGAGACTGCAGTCAACATTCTAGCTGCAGCATTCTGTACCAACTGTAGCTTTTAGTCTTATTTTACTTATATATATAAAACCAGCATGAATTGCATAATATAGTACAGTATTGTTTGGTAATGGTGTCATTAACAATGCCGCAGCTTCAACAATCATAACATAACATGGGTAATAGCAGAATGTTTCGTCTCAGTAACATTACAGTTGCACCCCCATAGAATTAGCGTATCTGGATGGGAGGGATTCTGGGAGCTCAATGGTGTTGTCATTGGCCTCAACCAAATGCCTGGTGGAAGAGCTCCATTTTGCAGGCCCTGTAGAACTGTGGGAGCTCATTCCACCAGGTAGGAGCCAGGACCAAGAACGACCTGGCCCTGGTGGAGGCCAAATGTGCTTTTTTTTGGGCCAGGCATTGTTAGCCGGTTGGCGAAGTGCTCTTTGGGGGGCATGGGCAGAGAGGCAGTCTCTCAGGTACACTGGACCCAATCAGTGAATGGCCTTAAAGGTAACTACCAGTACCTTAACCTTAATCTGGTATTCATCTGGTAACCATTGCAGCTATTGTATCATGGGCTGGATGTGGACCCTTGAAGGTGGTCCCATGAGAATCCTACCTGCTATGTTCTGGACCGGTTGTAATTTCCAGATCAAAGATAATGGTAGGCCCCTGTAAAGCAAGTTGCAGAAGTCCAGTCTAAAGGTGACCATTGCATGGATCACTGTGGCTAGGTGTTCTGTGGACGAAGAGGGCACTAGTACTTTGGCTTGGTGCAGATGGAAAAACACCAGTCACTCTACTCTTGTGACCTGTGCCCCCATAGAAAGGGTGGCACCTAGGATTATGTCCAGGTTCCTGGTAGAGTGTGTCACTGATAGTTGCACTCCATCCAGGGTGTAAACTGCACGGAGCTTTTATTCCAACCCCAGATCGATTCAGTCCCCGCCCTCTACACAGAATGTGATTTCCATTTGGATCTGGGGTGATTTAAATTTTCCTTCTGAAGCAAGAAGGATTGATCCGGAGTGACCCTACCTTTATTGTGCAATATCTCAGACTGCTTTTAATCCTGAATATATTCAGAAAATCGCATTGTTTTGAATCTGTGCTCTCCTCCGTGGTAGAGGACCCGTGATTGGCTACAGGTGGTCATGTGACAAGTCTGCCTTAAAGGAGAAGCCCCTAAATTCTCTCAACTTCTGTTGGCCTTGGATTTTTTTTTGTGCCTTCTTCCCCCCCCCCCCCTTCAAGAAAAGAAAGGATTTTTTCCTCCCTCCTCTGACTTCTTGGATCCTCTCCCCCCCCCTTCAAGAAAACAAAGAAAAAGTCTCCATTTGCCCCCCCCTCTTCTGAGCCTCCCTAACCACGTGCAGAAGACTTTCCTGTTTCAATGGGGAGGGGGGGAAGAGGAAGACCCGAGTTCAAAGCGATCTGAATTCAACAGGATTGACAATGGAATAAAAAAAGTAAGTGCAGACTCTGCCCAGGTTAGGTAGTTGCATTTTCTCCCTTGGACTCCTTCTACCTAGCCGTAAGACCTCCATCTCTGAAGGGCTGAGCCATCCTGTTACAGCTTCCAGACATCTGCCTAAGGCAGTGTTTCTCAACCTTCCTAATGCCGCAACCCTTTAATACAGTTTCCTATGTTGTGGTGACCCCCAACCATAAAATTATGCAAGTGTTCTTTCACAGAAATTAAACCAAAACTGATCAATGGCACCATTATTCGTGATTGTATATAATTGTTTTCTACCCCCGGGGTTTCTCAGTTCAGTTCTGCCTTTTGTCCCACCATGCCAATCTCACTCTTTTCCGCTGCTCCAGACAGATGAACGCTGTATCTTGATCTACCCCGCAAGGCTGTTGTATGGATGGTGCCCCCCCCCAGGCAAACTGCTTGCCCTGCTACAACCCCTGTGAAAGGGTCATTTTACTCCCAAAGGTGTCCTGACCCCCCAGGTTGAGAACCACTGGCCTAAGCGCTCCTGGGGGAGAACCAGGGTGGTCATCCATCAGGAGGAGGAGATGGGTGTCATCTGCATATTGATAGCACCCAAGTCTGAACCTCTGCATCAGCTGTGCAAAAGGGTGCATAAAGATGTCAAATAAAATTGGAGAGAGGACCGCCCCCTGTGGAATTCCATATGTGAATTGGTAGTGGTTTGATTGTCCCTCTCCAATTGCTACCCTCTGTTGGTGACCCCAGAGAAAGGAGATCATCCAATGATGGGCTGTCCCCCGTATTACAGTGTCGGCAAGGTGGTGAGCTAAGAGCTTGTAATCAACCAGGTCAAATGCTGCTGTGAGGTCGAGTAGTACAAGCAGTGCTGATCGGTCTCGGTCCAGCTGCTGACGAAGGTCATCCATCAGGGCAACCAGTGCTTTTTCTACCCCATGAGAATGCCAGAAATCTGGGGCAGATCCCAGGGCAGTGTGACTGAACTATCCTAAACAATTGTGCTGGGTGCAAGTTCGCAGATGCAATGGAAGTCGAGTAAAAGCTACGTTTTACTGACTTCATCCCGGTCTCATAGGCTTTCATAAGCGTCCTATAAGGTGTTCTTGATGCTTCATCGCGAGTCTTCCACCAAACCAAAACGCTCTAGTCGTCTCAGTTCTCATTTTTTAACGCGGAGCTCCTCTGTATACTGGAGACCTGCTTCGAACGGGAATGGAGAGGACTCTGGGGAGCTATCTCATCAATGGTGGCCAGCATTCGGTCATGCCAGCCGCTGACCAGTCTATTTAGAGATGTACTGGGAGGCATTGGGTCCCAGAGAGCACTCAGGAATCTGATTAGATCTATATGTGGGTGAGCTGAAATCTGCTTGGTGCCCAACTGAGGGAGAGCTGGTATTCGCAGCCAGGCCGTCATCAGATGTTTGCCCCCATCAGCTCCACATCCAGTCCCATATTGAAAATGAGATTCAGGGTGAAGTCTGCATGATGGGTAGGGCCGGTGACAAACTGCGAGAGCCTTAGTGTCGCCATGGCCAACACCAGGTTCAGCCCGTTTCCAGAGGATGATAGCTCAGCATGGACATTAAAGGCATAATTAATAGTCTGGAGAACTGTAATGACCAGGCTGCCACCAGCAGGGCCGAAGGATATCTGGTGGTGTGTTGAGCACGTGGTATACCACCCAGATGGTCAAGTTCTCATTTGTGCCCCACACAAGGCCAACACTTTCAATTCCTGGTATTGACTGCATGGGGAGTGCCCTGAAGGAATAAGCCTCCCAGATTAGAATTGCAAGGACAGCTCCATTTGGATTGCATTGCAGTAATCTAATGTAGGTGTTACCAGGCTATGTGTTACAGTGGTAAAATCTGCAGTGGAAGGGATGCAGCTAGCTCATCACCCAAAGGTGGTGAAAGGCATTCTTGGCTACCACTGCAACCTCTTTATCAGTTGGAAGGCTTGAGTCCAGCAGCAAACCCAAGCTACAAGCTTCCTTTTGGGGATGTGCAATCCCATCCAGAACAGGAGATATTCAGTTCCGGGGGCAAACCTTCCACCCACTAGTGGCACCACTGTTTTGTCCAGATTAAATTTCAGTTCCCTCATCTATTCCAAAACTGCCTCTAGACCCTTGTTCGCCTTTTTTTTTTACAACCTTCCTGGGGTCTGCTAAAAGCACAAGATAGATCTGAGTCTCATCTGCATATTGGTGGCAACTCAGTCTGCACCTCCAGATACCTCTCCTATGATTTTACAAAAATGTTGAAAATCATGGGGAACAGATGGAACCTTGAAGGACCCCAGAGGCCAAAGGCAGTACAGCAGTTCCTCCAAAACCATTCAAAATCTACCTTTATGGTAGGACTGAGAACAGTGTCTCTAAGTCCCAATCCCAAAAGGCAGTCCAGAATGATACCATGAATTAAGCTTTCAAAAACTGCCAAGAGATTAGGAGAATTAGTATGGTTGTACCAATGGAACTAAAACAGTTTCACAGGGCCTGCAAGAGGGAGCTCTTCCGCCAGGCATTTGGTTGAGGTCGACTGGAACCAGTAACACCACAGGGCCCCTGAATCTCCCTCCTAGGAATCCATGTACCTGAACTGAACCATGGACCTGTTTGATTGTTGTTCTGTTAAATAGTTATTCATTGTTGTTACTATTGCTTTATTTTACTTGACACAAATCTGAGTTCGATGTATTGTTCGTTATGTTCCATGTCAACCACCCTGAGTCTTAGGGGAAGGTGGTATGCAAGTGCAATGAATGAATGAATGAATGAATGAATGAATGAATGAATGAATGAATGAATGAACCATGTCCTAGTGCAAGTCATACACCAGAGTAACCAAGGCCATTTTAGTTTCATGACTATGCCTGAAATCAGAACGAAATAGAAACAAATAAAGCAACCCAGTGGCACCCCAGTAAGCCTTGATTCTAGCCTTGCATCTACAGCTGATCTCTCACCTTTTTGAAACATTTGAAACCCCAAAATGCTATTTAGCAAGTGATGTTATTTACCTCTGTGCCATGAAAGGCTTTAACTACCCATTTCTGCACATTATCCCCCTATTAAACGGGCAAATCATAATTTTCTCCAGGCTGCTAGAAACTGTATCTTGATGCTGTACTAACCCTTGCTTGGTTTTACAGGACTGTCTTGCTTTATAATAATTCCACAGATTTTATAGAATAAAATGCAGTGTAGTAGCCTGAATACTGGGTTTTGATGATGGTGGCCTGCATTCAAATCAATGCTTCCATGAAATTTTGGACATTTTAGGCAAGTCAGTCTCTTACGAGATTATTGTGAAGATTAAAAAAAAATACTTGTGCTGTTGCCTAGAACTCACTAGAGAAGAAAACAACACAAGTGTAATAGATAAATTATCCTGGGTCTGGGATTCATAGACTTAGGCTACAATCATGTAAGAGTAGCTTCCATGGAAATTACTTGGATTTGCTTGCAACTAAGCATGCAAGGTACTTGATTCTGCTGAATGACCATAGGCTGGTAGAAGAGGGGAGAGAGTTTTTTTTGCCAATTATCTCCTTCCACTGTAGACCCTGTTTTTCCCTCCCCCCATTCCCGAGGGTCCCCGACTGTTGGGAGTGGGGGGGGGGCTCCAGCAGGGGGGGATGGTAAATCCTACTCTAGCAATATTTATGATTTAGCCATACAGGTTAGGTTGTAAATGGCACAAAATACAGGTGGAGAGGCAAGAATCAAGTCAAGGATCAATAAAGAATAAAAAGAAATTATTAGATATTTGGTTTTAACTGGTGAGTTTTAACTAGCTTTGAATGACTTCTTGGTAACATCTGTCAAATGTTCTCCACATGTTGTATGTATGAACCATTCTAATATTTGAATTTCTGTCTGTTAGTGTTACCTCAGGGTAAGAATGAACAGCAGGCTGATTGTACACGTATGGGACAGAATGGCCCTGTACATTGCCTGGTTTAGAAAACGGAATGAGTACTTTCAATCTCCTGCAACAAGAATGTAGGTTTTGTGGGTACTGAACTTTGGTAAAACTCTGAGGGAAATGATTAGATCAATCTGTCATGCCATGTAGCAAAATTTATTGTCTCTCAGCATTAACTTTCTGTTTAGCCTGCCTCAGGTTGTTATTGTAAGGACACAATGTGGGGGAAACTATATTCTAGTCTACTGGTCATGTTAGAGCAGACAGATGGTCTGGAAATTAAAAGAACAAACATTGTGTTCTCTATGAGTCAGAATTTTTTGTCAGTTTTAGGAATAAGATCATGGACTATACCCATTTCTATTCTGTCTGGCTTGTAGCATGACTAAGGACATACGAGCGATAGACAGTGTAATTGGCAGGCAAACCATATGTGTGAGAAAGCAAGTTGTTTCTTTTTCTTTCTTTCTTTTAAAAAACAGATTGCTTTACAGATCTCTAGGGTTTCCTAGTCTGAAACAACTTTTAACAAAAGCAGGAGCTCAGAAGGTAGATGTATTCATTACTACTTGCATTGTTCTACTTCTTATGACAGAAGCTGATTCAAACTGGGCACTTTTTTCTAAATAAAAGATCACATTACTATTTAACGGTAAGCACTAATTCATTTAACAATCCATCAGGCTACTTGCAGATGGAAATTTGACCGACAGGAGCTTACATTGCATTGAATTGTGGAGGGGAGAACACTGTAAATTTAGCAGGGAAGATACAAGGGGGAAATGTATACAGGAAATGATACAATGTCATGTTAGCGCTGGTAAAGCTGATTTCCTTGCACTTTCGGTAAGAACTTGCAGGATATGAAGAAATGGGATGTTGCAGATACAACATGTAACTGACAAGCCTTGTCTTGCAATAAGGTTTACTCCAAGCACTATTCAATGCATGGACACCTTAAAAATCCATTCCCTTTTATGGGAGGTGCTGGGATTGAAAGAGCTATTTCAGACATACCGACGAGTTTGTACTTTTCCCATACTGTTCATCACCCTGCTTTGAACAACAGATTCCCTTGCCTTATCACAAACAGCTTTCAAGAGGCTTCCTCTGTTTCAAAAGTTGTTTGCTTTAGGGCAGGGGTAGTCAAACTGCAGCCCTCCAAATGTTCATGGACTACAATTCCCATGAGTCCCTGCCAGTAAAAGCTGGCAGGGGCTCATGGGAATTGTAGTCCATGGACATCTGGAGGGCCGCAGTTTGACTACCCCTGCTTTAGGGCATGGGAGGGCAGGTCTGCCCAAGGCTTCTGCTGTGGTAAGCTCTGCCAGGTTTATTTCTGGAGTTTGAATGTTAAATCCTTTTTTCCAAACTGTGGAGAGCCTAAATATTACAAAAAGAATCTTGACTCACCAGGTATTCAACTGTCAGTTGTCTAGACACTATTGGCTCCAAGTACATATTTATACCCATTACTTGTAGGACATTTATCAAATAAATAAACTACAAAATAGTCTTTATTTAAAATAGTGAAGTGGTGCCACCATGTGGATCAAAATGTTCACACAGTGAGGCCAGCCAAGACTCAAAATTTCTGGAAAACAAAAAAATGAGGTTAAAAAGCTCTTCATATCTAGGGGTGGGGGGAGCCAACAGGAGCTGGGGAGCCTCTGGTTTGGAATATGTCGGTGCAAACACTCAAGATAATATTGATAGGAGCATAATTCTTATGCATCCGGATGGATTTCTGAAAGCTCTGCGGGACCTGATGCCCTCCAGTGACTCGGCAGTCTTGGTGAAGGAATGGCCGTCCCGCCTTTTGGCTGCCATTGTTGAGATTGTTCCTGATGTCCTCTCTGCCCTCACCTCAATTAGGCCCCCTGGTATTCCCAGGAGCTTCGTGAGAGGAAGAGGGAAGTGAGACGCGTTGAGCAACAAAGCTACAAGAACATCCTGCCGCACGCTGATGAAGGCGTATGAGATGGCAGTGAAGGTGTTGAAATGTGAGTTTTATGCCACTGAAATTTCACCCATTAGCTCTCCCCTGGCACAATTATTTATGGTGGTTAGGTCTTTCACCACCCTTGATAAATTGGATTTGAGCTGTGAGGCATTAGTAAGCTTTTTTGTGGATAATGTCTTGTTGCTCTGCCGTGACATTTCTGCCACTATTGCTACAGAATGAACTGGCAGCTCTGTGGTCGTTGCAGGAGGTGCTGTTTGATGGCTTTAGGCAGCTCTCTTTAACCGAAGTGGACAAGCTGCTAGACTCAGTGAGGGCAACCACTTGCCATCTGGACTTGGGCTTCGTGGATGCCCTGGGCTTCCGGGGAGGCCGGCGTAGATCGAGTGAGTGAGTGAGTGAGTGAGTGAGTGAGTGAGTGGGTTGGTGGGTGGGTGAGTGAGTGAGTGAGTGAGTGAGTGACCAGCAGATAGGAGGTCCCCTGAGGGATATTGTCAATCTCTCCCTGTCGTCTGGGGAGTTCCTTTAGCGGCTGAAGGAGGTGGTAGTTTGCCCTTTACTGGAAAAAACCTCTCTGGATCTGCAGGACCCCACCAGCTACCGCCCGGTCTCGCATCTTACGTTTCTGGGTAAGGTAGTTGAAAGGGCCGCTGCAGACCAGCTACTGCCATTCTTGGAGGAAACTTCGGTCCTTGATCAATACCAGTTGGGCTTCTGTCCTGGCCACAGGGTGGAAATCGTGCTGGTCGCCTTGATGGATGCCTTATACTCTGCGGGGGCTAACCTATTAGTAATTTCCAGCCCCAAGGAAGCTCGCCTGGCCTCGACCAGGGCCAGGGCCTTTTCGGTCCGGGCCTCGACCTGGTGGAATGAGCTCCCGGAAGAGCTGCGGGCCCTGTGGGAACTTTCAGTGTTCCGCAAGACGGAGCTCTTCTGCCACGCTTTTGGTTGAGGCTGGGCAGCAAGGGAGATCCACCCACCCACCCCTCACAAATGTGACGGTTACGTATGCCATCAGCCCCCCCCCCTTTTTTTCTTCCTTTTAGTGGGGTTATGGTCATTGGGTTAGTTGCATGAACCTGGCTGCCATTCTTGTCTTGCCTTGTTGTGATTGGTGTACTGTGTTTTATTGTTATTGTTACTGTTTTTAGGGGATTTATTTTATGTGACCAGCCTCGAGCCTCCGGGGGGAGGCAGGATATAAATTAAATGATGATGATGATGTTGATGATGATGATGATGATGATGATAATAATAATAATAATCTATGTCGCCAGCTGGGTGGAGGTAGTCCAGCTATCCTCGTGCTCTTAGATATGTCAGCTGTGTTTGATGTGGTCAACCACGAGTTGTTAGCTCACCTCCTTGCCGAGGCAGGGATTGGGGGACAGCCTTACAGTAGCTGATCTCCTTTCTCCAAAACTGGACACAGAGGGTGGCAGTGGGCGGAGAGTTGTTACATCCCTTTTGTGCTCTCATGTGGAGTGCCACAGGGAGCGATACTCTCCCTCATGCTCTTTAACATCTATATGCGCCCTCTGGCACAGCTGGTTTGGAGTTTTGGGCTGGGTTGTCACCAGTATGTGGATGACAACCAGCTCTACCTCCTGATGGCTGGCTGGATACATTTGCCAAATGTTTGGAAGCAGTGTCTGGACAGCTGAGGCAGAGTCACGTGAAACTCAGCCCTTCCAAGACAGGTCCTGTGGCTGGGTAGAAGGGGGCAGGATCAGGAAGCATGCCTCCCCTTCCTGGATGAAGTGTAGGTTACTGATGTACTGACTGCCAGGAATTTGGGGGTGACCTTCAACGCCTCATTATCTATGAAGGTGAAAGGGTCTCCTGCAGCCCTGAAGAGGGCAGAGCTTGGTTTCCCCTCACTCAAAGCCTGTGCCCACTTAGCTATTCTGAAATCTTGGAAGAAAGACACAACAACCAAATCGGATTCTTTAAGCCATCAAAGTTTTAAACTCTTATTGAGCAAAGACAGGACTCGGTCTGACTTCTTTAGCTCCATTCTTTCACTCTATACCATACCAGATGACTTACTGCATACATCAGCCAATATCTCTGATGTACGTGATTGGGTGCTCAAAGCTGATTCATTGATTGATCACTCTTCAATTCTGCTATCACAATCAGCCGCCAGGAAGATCCAAGCCAAAGCTGTTTTACAGGTGTCCCCACCTTGATACACCGTGTTTCTTTTAAATTGTAACTCTGTAGCCCTCATCTACAATTTTATGTATGCAATATTGGAGAAATATTGTTTTATCTGTATTTGTACCATATTGTTTTTAATTATGTTTTGTAATAACCTTTGGCTAAATACAATAAATGTTATCGTATCGTATCTATGGAGGTGCAGATCATGAGGCCCAAGTGGCGTTTTACCATCTGCATCAGGCTAGGCTACTAGCACCTTGCTTGTCCCCAGAATACTTGGCCACAGTGATCCATGCAACGGTCACTTCCAGATTAGACTTCTGTAACTCGCTCTAAGGGAGGTGAAGGCTACTGGAAAGGGAAACAGGTACCTATTATAGGTATCTATATTCCAGTGCTAGAAGTTTCTTTGCCAAGATGGAGTAGCTGGAATACCTTGTGTTCAATTAGCATTTAGATATAGTAGGTATCTCAGAAACATGGGATGGGGAGAATCTATGGGTTACAGTAATTCCTGGGTATAAGCTTTAAAGGCATGACAGGGAGGGATGGGTTGGGGGAAGTGTTGCATTGTACATCAGAGAGGGCATAGAATCAAATAAGTTAGAAAGTTAGCATAAGTTAGCATCAGGGGAATTGTCTCTCCAACTGAGGAAATATGGTCCCGAGGGTTACTAAAAATTGGAGGTGTACTATTACCCATCCAGGCAAACCCCTCAGGCTGTTTTTGAGATAAAAAAGGAAATATCATTAGTATGCAGATGACCCCTAGCTCTTCCTCCTGATGGATGGCCACCTTGACTCTCCCCCAGAAACATTAGCTGCCTGGAAGCAGTGACGAGAAGCTCAAGCAGAGTCGCCTGAAGCTCAATCCTTCAAAGACAGAGGTCCTGTGGCTAGGTAAGAAGGGGCCATGTGAGGAAGTGCGCCTGCCTACCCTGGATGGCATAGAGCTCACTCCGGCTCACTCCGCCAGGAGCCTGGGGGTGATCCTGTACGCTTCCCTCACAATGGAAGCCCAGGTCACAAAGGTAGCACGGCTGCATTCTTCCATCTCTGCCAAGCCAAGCTACTAGCGCCCTGTCTGGTCCTGGAACACCTAGCCAAAGTGATCCATGCGACGGTCACCTCCAGGCTGGATTTCTGTAACTCACTCTACGCAGGCCTGCCCTTAGCCTTGACCCGGAAACTATAGCTGGTCCAAAACGCAGCGGCCAGGATTCTCACAGCGACACCGTGGAGAGTCCACATCTGGCCCATCCACCATCAGTTGTAATGGTTACCAGTTGAATTCCGGATCAGGTTAAAAGTTCTGGTAATTACCTTCAAAGTCATACGCGGTCAATGCCCAGTGTACCTGAGGGACCGCCTCCCTGCCTAAGCCTCCAAAAGAGCCTTACGCTCCACCACCACCAACCAGCTAATGGTCCCTGGCCTAAAAGAAGTTTGCCTGGCCTCGACTAGGGCCGGAGCCTTCTCTGTCCTGGCCCCCACCTGTTGAAATGATCTCCCAGAGGAGATCAGGACCCTGACGGAACTAAAACAGTTCCACAGGGCCTGCAAAAGGGAACTTTTCCACCAGGCATTTGGCTGAGGCCAGGCACAACCAATCACCATCTGCAGGGCCCCTGCCCCCCTGCCCCGCTCTGAAACCTACTAGACTCCTGGACCTGTTTGAATCAATATTGTTCTATGGTATACTGTTAGCTGGTAATATCAGTTAATAATATGAATGTTATAATTATTATATTATATGTAAGGTTCCATGTATAGTTTCATTTTCTGTTCTATGTAAGCTGCCCTGAGCCTTCAGGGAGGGCGGTATATAAATATGAATGAATGAATGAATGAATGAATGAATGAATGAATGAATGAATGAATGAATGAATGAATGAATGAATGAATGAATGAATGAATGAATGAATGAATGAATTAGGGAGGTGACTAAAGCAGGTCTCAAGACCAGATGAGAGATATATGCTACAGCAGTTGGGCACAATAACCACAATGCTATTAAGTTCAGCATTCAAATCAATGGAAGGTACCCCTAAAGTCCAGAACTGTAGCATTTGATTTCAGAAGAGGGTACTTAAACAAATGAGAATAGTTAAAAGGAAGATGGAGGAACAAAAGCGTCGGATCCCTGGATTATCCCTGGATATAACGGCTGGATCAGACATGTCACTTTGTTTAGCCAGGCCAGGCCATACATGCCATAAAATGTAACACCAGGTACTGGAGATACAAATTTTATAAAGGTGATTTCAGATATCAAATGGCAATAGCAGGTGAATTACAATAGCAGGCTTGATTGGATTAGATGATATGCAAAGGGGTAGTAGGTATGGAGATACCAGTATTGATAATGCAACAGGAAACCTAGATCTTAGTTTGGTTCAGAAGGCTGCAGTCCAGGAGTAAATAGACATAAATGTGACATTAGAAACCACAACATTCAAAACTCCGTGGGGGAAACTTTAACCTTCTAGGACATTCAGTTGCTGACCTAAGTATAGCTGGGCCCTGAATTCTGCAACTGGATGCAAGATATATACTCAAACCAAAAAGCAAAGATTTTAATTAATAGAAGCAATTTTAGTCAAAAAAGGAATATGTCATGAATGTCCCTTGTCAACCCTATTATTTAACCTAGCAACAGAGACTTGAGCTACAAAAATCAAATATGACAGAAGGAATAAAAATGAAGAATGCAGGAACGACTGATGATGGCGCCGTGCTAGCCTGTTCTGTAACGAGCTCCCGAGCCAAGCAGAGGGCCAGGTGCAGAAGCACCTGGCAGACCTGAGTGGGATGCGCAAATCTTGCTCGCTGGTCACCCCAGGAACCAAGAATGGCATCCTGAGGGTCCTACAGATCCGCGGAGACTTAAATTCTCCGGATTACCGCTGCTTGTGCTCAGGGCCATAATGGCGTCCTTGTCGAAAATAACTTTCTAATCTTGAAACGACCAGCCGCATAAAATCCTGCATTTTTCCCAGACCATCTCTTCCCAGCTTGAAAAGAGCGGAAGTCTGGCAAATCAACAATGCAAAGACTGTGAGTTCTCTGTTTGCTTTCCTCTTCTTTAAAGCCAGGCACTAGCCCCCCTTCTTCCCCCCTAACCAATCTGCAAGGGAATTCTTTCTTCGGATGGGAGGCAAGCCAGATAAATACACTCATTAAAATAAACAAAAGAAAGAACTTAAGAATTTATTAAGGAGAGCCCAGTGGGAGATTTTGACAAAATACGGAGATTGACTAACTGATAATTCCTGATCGCCCGAACTCTCGCGAGACGCCCTGTCTGTGATCTATGCATTCTGTGGAGTTGTTTACAGCAATGGAAAACCTAACTAATGCACAGATGTATCGTTTATTATGCAAGGGCAACTCAGAGATACTGAAAGTAGTCAAAAAGGTTGAAAAGGGGATTCAAGATACCAAGAAAGAGCTCTCAGACAGAATCGACGATTTGAAAAAAATAGCTGATGAAAACACAACTCAGCTGGCAACACACCAAACAAGAATCCAATGTCTGGAAGCTAATCAACAGGAGCGGGAGAGAGTGGCAGAAGACAACTTCGAAGTCCTGGAAGTAGAATCTAAAGCAAGGAACGTAAAAATCAAAGGCGTTTCGGAAGAATTTGGGAAAACACACCTAAGGAAGGAAATCACCAAAAGCCTGGAAGACTACTTAGAGGAGGAAGAGATTCGGATTGACAAAGTATACAGAGTCTATTCAAAGGCGGCCTCATGCAGGAAACAACCAAGAGACATCTTTGTAAGCTCTGAAAGCAAGGCTGCAAGAAATAATCTATTCAGAAAGTATCAGGAGACGCCGCTGAATTTGGTGGATCAAGAAGCACAAATATTTCAAGACCTACCATCATATACATCATGGAAAAGAGCACAATTCCATTTTTTGCGACCACCTGAAGAATGTGACGAACAGTGGAGCAATTATCTGATCTTTCTTAAGAAAGACAGCAGCAAGACAGCAGCAACTTTTAGGTTAGGGCTAACATATGATGGGAACTGACTATATATTACTTAAGATAATAACAGACTATATTCTCATATGTATCAATAATTACTTTGCTAAGAAAGACAGCAGTAACTTTTAGTTTAGGGCTAATATGCGATGGGAACTGATTATATACTTCTTAAGATAATAACAGACTATATTCTCACATGGATTAATAATTATTTTGCTAGCTGGTTGTTTCTTTTTCTTTTCATCTTTCTGTAAGTGCTTCATATACAATAAAAAAATTTTTTTTAAATGAAGAATGCAGAATTTAAAATGAAAAACTCAACAGGCAAAGTGATTTTAACAGTCCTGGATACCCCAGAATTGTTACAGTACATAATGAAACCTAGTGAAGAATTTGGAACCTTCTTAGGGTATAAAGTCAAGAGGAAGAAAACAAAAACATTGGTATGCTGAGGACCTTTGAAATAAAAATGGGAACTGAGACGACTACAGCAAGTTTGGAGGAGGACTTGTGATGAAGCTTCATGGACATCTTATAGAATGCAGTCGAGAGCTTATGAGATGGTGGTGAAGTTAGTAAAATTCAACTTTTACTTGACTAGCATCACATCTGCTTACTCACGCCTAGCATAATTATTTAAAATTATTTGACCTCTCACCGCTCTGGAAGAAGGGCTCCAGAACACTAGCCAATTGGATATATGCTGACTGAAATAGACAACATACTAAAGGAAGTGAAGCCAATCACATGCTTTCTATTCTAGTGCCTATTATGGCATCCAATATGAGAATAGTGCTCCCCCCCCCAATCCAGGAGATAATCAACCTTTCCCTAACAATGGGAGAATTCCCAGAAGTTCTAAAAGAGGCAGAGGTTCACCCGTTGCTCAAGAGCCCAACGAATGTCGTCCCGTTTTGCACCTAGCATTTCTGGGAAATATGCTTAAAAGGGCTGTTGGGGACCAAATGTCAGCTTTATTTATTTAAAAAATTATAGACTGCCTCTTCTAGAATCAATCAGCTTGTGGTGGTTTACCTAGATCTAAAATCCCATAAAACAGTAAAATTCCCATACAAAACCCAAGATGGTGGTAAAAAACACAACAGGATGACCCACTGTACCCCTCCCATTTCCCCCCCCCCCACATCCTGCGGTCGGCAGTCCTCCAGGGAACAGCTACAAGGCATGCTTTCTACAGGCCTGCACAGGAAAGCTGCAGTTCTTCCTAGCCTGGCCTAAACAAAATGCCTGGCAGAAGAGCTGTCTTACCGGCCCTGCAGAATATTGAAAAATCTGTCAGGGCCCTTAGCTGTTCTGGGAGCTCATTCCACCAGGTTAGGGCCCGGACCGAAAAGATCCTGGCCCTGGCCCTGGCCCTGGCCCTGGCCGAGGCCAGGCACGCCTCCCAGGAGGGAGGGACAACCAGCAGATTCCTACCTGCAGAGCAAAGAGCCCTGTGAGGGCCATAAAGAGACAAGCAGTCCCTCAGGTAAGTGGGGCCCAGGCTGCAAATGGTAAGTACTAAAACATGAACCTGATCCGTTAGCCAATCAGCAACCAGTGCAGTTGCCACAGCATAGGCTGAACATGGTTCCTCCAAGATGACTTCATAAGGACCCTAGCAGCTGCATTTTGCACCAGCTGTAATTTCTGTGTCAGAGACAAGGGAAGGTCTGTGTAGAGAGAGTTACTGAAGTCTAGTCTGGAAGTGACCGTTTCATGGATCACCATGGCCAGGTGTTCTTAGGACAGGTAGAGCCTGGCGTAGATGGGAAAATGCACATTTGTGTTACTTTTGTGATCTAAGCCTCCATAGAGAGGCATCAAAGATCACCCCCAAATTCCTGGGCACAAGTACAGCTGTAAGCTGTATGCCATCCAGGTAGGGGAGATGCACTTCCTGATACTGTCCCCTTCTAGCCAGCCAAAGGACCTCCATTTTGGAGGGATTAAGTTTCATCTGGCTCTTCCTGAGCAATTCAGACACTGCTTCCAAACAACTGGTGAATGATTCTGGCAGGGAGTCCAGCCGGCCATCCATCCATCAGGAGATAGAGCTGGGTGTCATCTGAATACTGATGACAACACAGTTTGAAACACCAGATCAAGTGTGCCAGTTACCACCCCGTCTCGCATCTTGTGTTTCTGGGGAAGGTGATTGAAAGAGCCACTGCAGACCAACAACTAGCATTTCTGGAGGAAGCATCGGTTCTGGATCCATTCCAGATGGGTTTCTGCTCTGGCAGTAGGGTGGAGACAGCTCTGGTTGACCTGACTGATGTCATCTGGTGACAGCTAGACTGAGGCAGGTCAGTGCTGCTGGTGCTGCTCGATCTCACTACAGCTGACATGGTAGACCATGAGCTCCTTGTTCGCCACCTCACTGGTACAGAGATTCAAGGAACCATCCTTCAATGGGTAGCCTCTTTTCTCTGAGGCTAGGGTCAGAGGATCACACTATTGGCAAATCCCTTGTGGAGTTCTGCAACATGAGATTCTCTCCCTGATGTTATTCAACATCATTGTGTACCATCTCGCCCAGCTAGTCCAGAGCTTTGAACTTGGGTGCCACCAATACATGGATGATACTCAGCTCTACCTCCTGATGGATGGTAGATGTCCCTCAGAGCTCATTGGCCCAGTGCTTGGAGGCAGTTACAGTGGGTTAAAGCAAGCAGTTTGAAACTGAACTCTTCAAAGACAGAGGTTCTGTGGCTGGGGAAAAAAGGACCAGGACCAGGAAGCATGCCTTCCCAGGATCAATGGATTACAACTTAGGACCATTGCACACCTTTAAAATAAAGTGAAAGGCTTACCATTTGCAGCCACCATATTTTTGGCATTTTGCACGACGTCACCAACATCTAGCATCCCAGCAGCAAACCAGCAGCTACATTCTCCATTGTAAAGCGAAAGTTGGGAAATCCCAAAAAGTGGATTCCACCAACTATTTGGCATGAGT
Organism: Paroedura picta; assembly: GCF_049243985.1. Lineage (NCBI taxonomy): Eukaryota > Metazoa > Chordata > Lepidosauria > Squamata > Gekkonidae > Paroedura > Paroedura picta. The sequence goes on along the minus strand of NC_135371.1, from coordinate 134,528,484 downwards.
GAGAGGAGAGTACCCAGCAAGCCACATGCCAAGGAAATGTGCTGAGCCGAAGTAGCGCTATCTCCACCTCCAGCGCCTGCCCTCGTGCCTGCCTCCCTTTTCTTTCTTTTTTTTAAAGCAAACTGTCTGAGGCAACAAGTATGCATTAGATCACCCAGGCAAAAAAAACAAAACAAAACAAAAAAAATCCCCCCACTAGTTAACACATTAAGCATGCCTCTCTACCCCCCCCCCCCCCGAATAGGAAACAAGATTGCTTCAAGGCTAATGATTCCAAAAGGAGTGGCATAAAAAAAACACTATGCATCTATGATCAGATGCATAGGCATCTAAACAGAGAAGTTTTATTTAAAAAAATACTAGCTTGCTTCACGGGCGCTTTAAAATGGGGAGAAAGGTGATTGGCTGCCTGGCTTGGTAGACGGGGGGAGGAGAATCATGAGTATCCTCTGCCATTTCAAGCTGGTGTGCAGAGTGCCCAGAAGCACAAGAAGGCGGCTTACAGAAGGGAGAGATCCAGGAGGTGAGGAATGGCCAGAGGCGTGTTATTTAATAGCGTTACGTTGTGGCACTGGAGTAATGCTATTTTTTTCAGTGTGCAGAAATGCCCTTACTGTAGCATAATCAGCTAGGAACCTGGGACTAATCTTCAGTGCTTCCTTAATGATGGAGGCTGAAGTCACGAGGGTAGTACTGCTGGTATTCTTCTGTTTACGCTAGCTAAAGCTACTGTCTGACCCCAGAACACCTAGCCACTGTGATCCATACAACAGTCACCTCCAGGCTTGATTATTGCAACTTGTTCTATACAGGCCTTCCCTTGGCCCTTCTCCAGAAACTACAGCTGTTCCAAAATGCAACTGCCTGGATTCTCACATGAACACCATGGAGAGCCCATATAAGACCTGTTTTGTGACAGCTGCAATGACTTCCAGTTGAATTCTGGACCCGGTTCAAGGTCTTGGTATTATCCTTCAAGGCCTTACATGCTCTGGGCCCTGCGTATCTGGCGACTGCCTATCTGAAAATGTTCCCCAGAGAGCATTTTGGTTGGACAATGCCAACCAGCTGGGAATCCCTGGCCATAAAGAAGTCTGTTTGACCTGGACCAGAAGTCTGGCCTGGTGAGATGAGGTCTCCGGAGGCATCAGGGCCACAACAGAGCTAGCTAAGTTCCACAGGCCCTGCAAGACGGAGCTCTTCCACCAGATTTATGGATGAGGCCAATCAGAAAACATAGTAAAACAACAAATCAGGCCTCCTTCCCTTCCCCTCCCCCTTGGATTTACACCACCTCCTTGTTTGAAACATCAGTGAGCCAGCAATTTATCTTTTATTGGTTTCTGACCACTGCACTTTTAGCTATGAATTTAGTTTTATACTGTTTTTATTGTTTTATTGTTTGTTGTAATAAACTGTTGGATTTGACTCTGTTGTTCACTGCACCGAGATGGCAAGTCCAAAAGGGGTGGTATATAAATTAAACTATAAAAATAAATAAATTAATAAATATAATCACTGTTCTTCTCTCTCTCCCCCCCCCCCATTTTATTTCAGGAAGCTGATAACCTCTCACAATGGGAGCTGTGGTAATTGATGATGGTCCAGCTGGAGTTAAAGCCCCAGATGGCGGCTGGGGCTGGGCTGTTCTCTTTGGGTGCTTTGTCATCACTGGATTCTCCTACGCTTTTCCTAAGGCAATGAGTGTCTTCTTTAAGGAGCTTATCCGTGAATTTGGTGTTGGATATAGTGACACAGCATGGATATCCTCCATTCTATTGGCTATGCTTTATGGAACAGGTAATTTAAAAATTGTTTTAAATAGTAGAGGTAAGGAGATCAAAGAAGCATTTAATTCTAGAATAACTGTGGATGACTTTGGATAAATATTAAGCAGAGATTAAAGAAAATGATCCAAGGAGACAATATCAAGCAGAAGTTAACGTACATGGCATGTCAAGCAGACTTTTCTTCAGGTTCTTCTGGCATATTAAAAAAAACCTATCCCATTAATCAAACCAATTCATACTATACTGCCAGAAACAATAGATTTCCAGCCACACAGTTTTGGTCAAAGTTATTTTGAAGTGACACAAATCTCTTGGAGCTGGATACCCAGACATTTTGTCAAAAGCTTACAGTGCAGTTCTAAGTAGGGTTTGCCTTTCTAACTTTATTAAAATCAGTGGGCTCAGAACAGTGTGGCCCTGCTTATGAATGTACCAACACATACATCCCACAGCATCAAGAGCAAGTGGCTCCCCTGTAGAGTGGTATAAAACTTACAGTGACATATTGATTCACATCTATCTCTATCAGGAACCTCAGTAAATTAATAAGCCACCCTAATACTCCATGAAACATTACTTACAGTTATCCATAAATCTGAAAAGGGCCCTACAACATGTGCAAAGTATATTGGTTCCTAAAATCAGGTAGGCTTCATTAGTAGAACCTAGGACTCAGACAACATTAGGTCCCTTTAGACTTACTTCCCTTGGAAACAAAATTTGAGTCCAAAGGCACCTTTAAGACCAACAAAGTTTTTACTCAAGGCGTGAGCTTTCGTGTGCATGCACACTTCCTCCGACAATGGAACAATCATAAGAGTGCAGATATAAGGAGATTTAGGCTTTGGGAGATCAGGGGATGATGACAACTGCCTGCTCATGGTACTCAGTGCATCCACTTTATGTCGTTCCTGCACTGAGAGGAGTTACCAGTGGAATACTCTCAATTTCAAATATATTACAAAGAGGCACCTGGTGAGGTGGTTGTATTTCACGCCTTCTGTTTAACTTGACAAGAGCTTTTAAATAGGTGAGGTGTAAAATAGTTTTTTACTGGGAAGAAAGGAGCAATAATATTTCATGCAGATGATATGTTAATCCCCCCCCTTGAGAAGAATCTTGCCTCTGTGCCAAAGCATCTTATTTTTACAAGAGTACTGGAATAAATTAGAATATGTAATATTAGTAGTAATATTTCTGAAATAGATATTTCATTTGAAACTACAGTACTGACTTACCTTAAGATCAAGATCATACCAATTGCCTCTCAAATGCAACGGATCAATATTGCATGGATAATTATACAGTTGAAAAAAGATATACAGATAGAAAACACTAACAATTTATGGAGTATAGTTAATAGTTGATATTTTATGAAAAACAAGTACAGTACTTGCTGGCGTATAAGACTACTTTCCCCCCCTGAAAAACGCCTCCAAGTGGGGGGGTCGTCCTATACGCCGGGTGCACTTCAGTTGGGATAGACATAGCTGCCCATAGTGGCCCATAGTACTGTAATGTAATGTAACAAACTCTATATTCTGAGTGGAAATGTTGGGGGGTCGTCTTATACGCCCAGTCGTCTTATACGCCGGCAAATACGGTATGTTTCCCTCATCACATCTGCCTAATCAGTAGTTTTCTTTTATTGACTTCCTGAAAGCATTCTAGCAGATTTGTAATTCTTTTCTGGAATGAGGCAATGCCTTGTTTTTTTCCTCCATAATCTCTAGCTTCCAGTGACACAAGGGAAGGAAATTAAACTACATGATTTACTTAGCTATCATAAGGCCTTAATAACATCAGCTCTAGAATGGAAATAGCCACCTGATGAGCCCACAGGAACTTGTAATGAAGAGTCTTATTTAATTCCAATGGGAGGCTCAATGTTCCCTTGCTGCACTTAGTATTGTACCACTGTTTGTCCACAGTCATTGAGTCCAGCTGGTATGTACTCAGCAGACAAAACAAATTTATAAGGAAAAAACAAGAATGCCTCTCTGTATGCCCTTCAGTTTGAACTCTATCACGGATGATACAGTTCAAAAGGTGCTCTCAGGTGGTCTTAAATTTCATGAGGAAAATAAAGACAATATGGTTTCTGAGATATGTAGAGCCCCACTCACCAGATGGTTTATTAGGTCAGAGCTAATACTTTGAATTGTGCTTTGGAAATAATACAGATGCTGAAGAGCTAGCTTGGTGTAGTGGTTAGGAGTGCAGACTTCTAATCTGGCAAGCTGGGCTTGATTCCCTGCTTCCCCGCATACAACCAGCTGGGTGACCTTGGGCTCACCACAGCACTGACAAAGTTGTTCTGACCGAGCAGTAATATCAGGGCTCCCTCAGCCTCACCTACCTCACGAGGTGTCTGTTGTGGGGAGAAGAAAGGGATGGTAATTGTAAGCCACTTTGAGACTCCTTCTGGTATAGAAAGGCAGCATATAAAAAACAACTCTTCTTCTTCTGGATTGCCAGTGTAAACAAACATCAGCTGAAGTTACTGGACAGTCCTCAAGGGTGGCAGTGTGTTTAGTATCCATTACAGTGGTCTGCATTTGAGGTTACAAAGACATGAATTCTGGCTTGCTGGCCCTCTGCAGCTAGAGAAGATATGCACCACCAACCAACACTAAGCCAGGAAAAAGTGACTATGTACACTGCTCATGCTTTCGGGAGCAGCTGTGGATCCATAGGATTCCCCAAGACTGCAAAGCTAAGTAATCAGGAGGGGCAGAAAACAATTTATTATGGATGTCCCAATCTCTCCAAATCACAACCTTCCAACCACAATTACCTCTGTCTTTTCTGAGTTCAGTCAACTCATTTGCAGCTAAATTCCTGCTATGGCCAGAGAAGTTGTAAGCACTAATCAACCAAGCATTGTCACTGCAGAACCTGGGCCAGCTGAAAGAAAGAGGCAGCATCATAACGATGTTTAACACCAGATCTCTGCATAACTGAAACTGAGTGTGAAATATAGCAAGATAGTCAGAATTTTACAAATACCCATATTGATTCTACACAGAGACAAATGTGTGATACTCTCTTTTTCTGTCAGGTCCCCTGTGTAGTATGTGTGTGAACCGGTTTGGTTGCCGTCCTGTTATGCTCATTGGAGGCCTCTTTGCTTCAGCTGGGATGATAACGGCATCCTTCTGCAACAGCATCATCCAGATCTATGTTACAGTTGGAGTCATTACTGGTAAGTAGTAGTGACAGACTTGGAAACTCACATAGCTATTCTGCACTGAAGGATATGGTATTTGGCAAGTGGGCCAGTGGGCACTCAAGAAGAAAAGCCCATAGCATTGTCTTCTCCTTGACATGCTGGCTTGTATGCAAAGAGATTTCTAGACAAGGCAGTACTTGAGTCCCCATGTGCATTACAAATTGCAGTAGCCTTCAGACAGGCATAACACATGCTTCAACTGGTTCCCAATGTGTCTCCTGCTTCCCCTGATTCCTGATTCCTTCTCCCAGCTGACTGGCTGCTGTCAAACATTTGTTTCCATTCTTTCTTCTTCTGCCAAGTAAATGAAACACTCTTAGTGTTGCAGCTTGGTGTGCAGTGCAAGTGGACAGTCTGTTAGGGTCTTGATTGCTGCATATCTCTATAATTAAGTACATCTGCCATTTGATGGGTATTTATAAATGCCATAACTAAGCATCTGGAGACTAAAAAATCCTTTCTCCCCGTCTGGCATTTCTGCTTGTACAAGACATAGCACAAGATATGTTTCAGCAACTCCTGCCTAATAATGCAGTTCTTCAGACATATCTCACCTCTTGATTGAATTGTAATGGCTGCATCCAGCAGCCTTTTGATTTTTGTGTAGTAATCCGGTGATGAGTACTAAAAGTCATGCAGTTATTATTATTATTATTATTATTTACTAATAATAATTAGTAAATATATGATTATTAGTATTATTAGTATTATTAGAATTAGTATTATTAGAATTAGAATTAGTATTATTAGACAGTTACTGCTGTCCCCCATTTCTGGTCCCTTCATGTCATCTGCCCACACTGGAACTGGGGGCTTTGCAGCATGGGTGGGGGGAAGGTACAGGACTGAAGGAGCCAGCCCTTGATAGGAAAGAAAATGTTCTGCTGTCAAGAGTGCTGGGAGCAACACAGCTTGAAAGGTGGTAGAGATCAGGTGGGAGCCCTAATATGAAAAGAAAGGGAAAACCTTAGGGCCAAAAGGACAGTTTAGGAACAAACCAGATAACAAATCCTTTTAACTTCCCCCACCATTTTTCATTAACATTGTGAACAGAAAAACAAGAACATCTACAACTACTACAGATATCCAGTTCTGTCCCTCTCCAACCCCCACCTGTTGCCTGTTCACATTGCTGCTGAAATATTTTAATAACATCAATGTAAAAATATCTTATATTTGTTCATTTCTCTCCAAATTAGAGGTTCTTCTTCCAAAAATATTATGATGAGCCACCATTCTTGCAAAGATTTGTTATTTTTGTCTCTCTTGAGTTCTGACGTCTTGCAACAGTTTATTGATAATTATAAGGTTCCAAACTTTCTGAATTCAGTCCTGTTTAGGTGGGGGTTCTAGTTTCTTCTCTTGTTGTGTAAGCACAAAATGAACAACCATTAGTCAATTCTGGATTGTATTTCTGTAAGAGTATATCACACGTTCTTCATTTATATATATCATAACAGTCGGTCAAAACTTGGCTCATATTCAGTAATATTCAATGCATTTTAGTATATTTCCACCACGTGTGAAAACATGTATCTACTTCAGAATTTTAGAGTTTAGTAGTAATAGTAGTGGTAGTAAGTTTATTATGGGATTACACCAGAGCAATTAAAATAAAATACAAAATATACCTGTTTACATGAAAGTAATACAGGAGGAGTAGGATACAACAAATCTGTACACCGCCCGTGGCGCCGCGGGCGCCACGGACTAAATAAATGGTTAAGGGGCCTTGAGGAGGGCTCTGTCCGTGATGAGGAAGGGTCCGAATTGGACCCTTCCTCACGACAGACAATCGGAGGGACCAATTGGCAGGCGCGAAGCGCCTGCCGATTGGTCCCTCCGATTCCCAGCCCCAGCAACTGCGAGCCGCGCTCAGCGCGGCTCGCAGTTGCTCCCGGCCTGACGTGGTGAGAGGCGCGAAGCGTCTCTCACCGCGTCAGGCCGGCCCCAAGGAAGCCCCCGCCGCAAACACAACACAAGACTCCAGCCGCCGAGAAGCTGCAGAAAAAAAAGAAACACCCCCGGAGGAGCCTTTCGCCGCTAGCGCGACGAGAGGCAGCAGAAAAAAAAAACCCTGTAGGAGCTCCAAGCCGCCGCGCCGACGAGAGGCAGCAGAAAAAAAAAACCCTGTAGGAGCCTTTCGCAGATCCAAGCAGCAGAAAAAAAAAACCCCTGTAGGAGCTCCAAGCCGCCGCGCCCACGAGAGGCAGCAGAAAAAAAAAAACCCTGTAGGAGCCTTTCGCAGATCCAAGCAGCAGAAAAAAAAACCCTGAAGGAGCCTTTCCCAGCTCCAAGCAGCAGGAAAAAAAACCCCTGTAGGAGCTCCAAGCCGGCACGCCCACGAGAGCTAGCAGAAAAAAAAAACCCTGCAGGAGCCTTTCACAGCTCCAAGCAGCAGAAAAAAAAACCCTGTAGGAGCCTTTCGCAGATCCAAGCAGCAGAAAACAAAACCCTGAAGGAGCCTTTCCCAGCTCCAAGCAGCAGGAAAAAAACCCCCTGTAGGAGCTCCAAGCCGGCACGCCCACGAGAGCTAGCAGAAAAAAAAAACCCTGCAGGAGCCTTTCACAGCTCCAAGCAGCAGAAAAAAAAACCCTGTAGGAGCCTTTCGCAGATCCAAGCAGCAGAAAACAAAACCCTGAAGGAGCCTTTCCCAGCTCCAAGCAGCAGGAAAAAAACCCCCTGTAGGAGCTCCAAGCCGGCACGCCCACGAGAGCTAGCAGAAAAAAAAAACCCTGCAGGAGCCTTTCACAGCTCCAAGCAGCAGAAAAAAAAACCCTGTAGGAGCCTTTCGCAGATCCAAGCAGCAGAAAACAAAACCCTGTAGGAGCCTTTCCCAGCTCCAAGCAGCAGAAAAAAAAAACCCTGTAGGAGCCTTTCACAGCTCCACGCAGCAGAAAAAAAAAGCACCTCCTGGTGTCCCCTGGGTCCTAGCGCCTATTGCATTCCTGGTTGCAATGGGCTTTCTTGCTAGTACCACATAATGCAGCTTGCCACAAAATACAAAGAAAAAATAAATTGTTTAAAATTGATTAATTGTTTAGTAAGAGAAATGAAAGAAACTGAAATCTAAATTTATCTGGAAAATAAATACAAATTGTTCTTGCCAGATTTAATAGATCTTAAGGGTGTTGTTGTTGTTATGTGCGAAGTCGTGTCCGACCCATCGTGACCCCATGGACAATGATCCTCCAGGCCTTCCTGTCCTCTACCATTCCCCGGAGTCCATTTAAGCTTGCACCTACTGCTTCAGTGACTCCATCCAGCCACCTCATTCTCTGTCGTCCCCTTCTTCTTTTGCTCTCAATCGCTCCCAGCATTAGGCTCTTCTCCAGGGAGTCCTTCCTTCTCATGAGGTGGCCAAAGTATTTGAGTTTCATCTTCAGGATCTGGCCTTCTAAAGAGCAGTCAGGGCTGATCTCCTCTAGGACTGACCGGTTTGTTCACCTTGCAGTCCAAGGGACTCGCAAGAGTCTTCTCCAGCACCAGAGTTCAAAAGCCTCAATTCTTTGACGCTCGGCCTTCCTTATGGTCCAACTTTCGCAGCCATACATTGCAACTGGGAATACCATAGCCTTGACTAAACGCACTTTTGTTGGCAAGGTGATGTCTCTGCTTTTTAGGATGCTGTCTAGATTTGCCATAGCTTTCCTCCCCAGGAGCAAGCGTCTTTTAATTTCTTTGCTGCAGTCCCCATCTGCAGTGATCTTGGAGCCCAGGAAAATAAAATCTGTCACTATCTCCATTTCTTCCCCATCTATTTGCCAGGAATTGAGAGGGCCGGATGCCATGATCTTTGTTTTCTTGATGTTGAGTTTCAAGCCAACTTTTGCACTCTCCTCCTTCACCCGCATAAACAGGCTCTTTAGTTCCTCTTCACTTTCTGCCATTAGAGTGGTATCATCTGCATATCTGAGGTTGTTGATATTTCTCCCTGCAATCTTGATCCCAATTTGTGACTCCTCTAATCCCGCATTTCTCATGATGTGCTCCGCATACAAGTTAAATAGGCAAGGCGACAGTATACAGCCTTGCCGAACTCCTTTCTCAATTTTGAACCAGTCAGTGGTTCCATGTTCAGTTCTCACTGTTGCTTCTTGACCTGCATATAAATTTCTCAAGAGACAAATAAGATGCTCTGGTATTCCCATCTCTTTAAGAACTTGCCACAATTTGTTGTGCTCCACACAATCAAAGGCTTTAGCATAGTCAATGAAGCAGAAGTATACGTTCTTCTGGTACTCCCTAGCTTTCTCCATGATCCACCGTATGTTGGCAATTTGATCTCTAGTTCCTCTGCCTCTTCGAAATCCTGCCTGTACTTCTGGAAGTTCTCGGTCCACATATTGCTGGAGCCTAGCTTGTAGGATTTTGAGCATAACTTTGCTAGCATGAGAAATTAGTGCAATGGTGCGGTAGTTTGAACATTCTTTGGCATTGCCCTTCTTTGGGATTGGAATGTAAACTGACCTTTTCCAATCATGTGGCCATTGTTGAGTTTTCCAAATTTGCTGGCATATTGAGTGTAGCACTTTTACTGCATAGTCCTTTAAGATTTTGAATAGTTCAACTGGAATGCTGTCACCACCACTAGCTTTATTGTTGCTCAGACTTCCTAAGGCACATTTGACTTCACATTCCAGGATGTCTGGCTCCAGGTCAGTAACTACCCCATTGTGGTTATCAGTGATGTTAAGCTCGCTCTTGTATAGTTGTTCTGTATAATTTTGCCACCTTTGTTTAATCTCTTCTGCTTCTGTGAGGTCCCTACCATTTTGGTCCCTTATCATACCCAACTTTGCATGAAACGTTCTCTTCATATCTCCAATTTTCTTGAAAAGATCTCTGGTCCTCCCCATTCTATTATTTTCTTCTATTTGTTTGCACTGTTCATTTAAGAAGGCATTCTTATCTCTTCTAGCTTTTCTCTGGAATTCTGCATTCAATTGGGTGTATCTTTCTCTTTCTCCCTTGCCTTTCACTTCCCTTCTCTCCTTAGCTATTTGTAAAGCTTCCTCAGACAGCCATTTTGATTTCTTGCATTTCTTTTTCTTTGGGATGGTTTTAGTTGCTACCTCTTGTACAATATTGCGAACCTCCGTCCATAGTTCTTCAGGCACTCTATCTATCAGATCTAATTCCTTAAATCTATTTGTCACCTCCACTGTGTATTCGTCAGGGATATGATTTAGTTCATACCTGAGTGGCCTAGTGCTTTTCCCTACTTTCTTCAATTTAAGCCTAAATTTTGCAACAAGAAGCTCATGATCTGAACCACAATCAGCTCCTGGTCTTGTTTTTATTGACTGGATAGAACTTTTCCATCTTTGGCTGCAGAGCACATAGTCAATCTGATTTCTGTGTTGACCGTCTGGTGATGTCCATGTGTAGAGTCGTCTCTTGGGTTGCTGGAAAAGAGTGTTTGCTATGACCATTGTATTCTCTTGACAAAATTCTACCAGCCTGTGCCCTGCTTCATTTTGTACTCCAAGGCCAAACTTGCCTGTTATCCCGGTTATCTTTTGGCTTCCTACTTTAGCATTCCAGTCCCCCATGATGATAAGCACATCATTTTTTGGCGTTGCTTCTAGAAGGTGGTGTAGGGCTTCATAGAACTGATCAACTTCATCCTCTTCCGCAGCAGTGGTTGGGGCATAGACCTGGATCACTGTGATGTTGAATGGTTTGCCTTGGATTCGAACTGAGATCATTCTGTCATTTTGGGGATTGTATCCCAAGACTGCTTTTCCTACTCTCTTATTGTTTATGAAGGCTACTCCATTTCTTCTGCGAGATTCTTGTCCACAGTAGTATACCTGATGGTCATCTGAATTAAATTCACCCATTCCTGTCCATTTTAGTTCACTGATTCCTAAAATGTCGATGTTCAGTCTTGTCATTTCTTGTTTGACCACGTCCAGCTTGCCTTGATTCATGGATCTGACGTTCCAGGTTCCTATGGAATAAAAATCTTTACAGCATCGGACTGTCTTTTCACCACCAGTTACTTCCACAACTGAGCGTCCTTTCGGCTTTGGCCCAGTCGCTTCATTCATTCTGGCGCTACTTGTACTAGCCGTCTGCTCATCCCCAGTAGCATATTGGACACCTTCCGACCTGAGGGGCTCATCTTCCAGCGTCATATCGTTATGCCTATTGGAACTGTCCATAGAGTTTTCATGGCAAAGATACTGGAGTGGTTTGCCATTTCCTTCTCCAGTGGATCACCTTTTGTCAGAGCTCTCAGCTATGACCTGTCCGTCTTGGGTGGCCCTGCACGGCATAGCTCATAGCTTCACTGAACTACGCAAGCCCCCTTGCCACAACAAGGCAGCGATCCTTGAAGGGGGGATCTTAAGGTAGATAAGAATAATAAGATGGAAACTGCCTACTGATTTAGTAATTCCTGGGGATTTTTCTGACAGCAATTTGATAATTATGGTTGTGCTATTTGCAGCTGTTGGCCCCAGCATTCGTATTACCAAAGGAAGGATAAACTTGGCACGGACCCTTAATTTGTCCAGAGTTAAAAGGACATAGTCTTTCACGAAACGGTTTATACGAAAGTTTATACTTCCAGCTAGTACTGCAGAGGGGATGCCATATATCTTGCAATAGTGAAAGCTCTTCTATGGCTAGAAGAGTGAAGAGACATGAGGTAGGATGACCTAAAGGTTGGAAAATTGGCAGGTCAGCTTGGCTTGGAGTTTTTGTTTAAGCTTTTTTTTTCTGAATTCAAGCCTAAAGAAAGTAAAACACAAGGAGAGAATCCAAGATATTTGATCCTATGTTTATTCATATTCATATTCAGCTGCTCTCAAATGTCTCACGGCGGTTTATAAAAATCCGTGGATACAATCAAATCTCGTAAAAAGCTAATTAAAACATAGTTAACAGTCCTCCTCAGCAAGTGACCAACTAGATCAAGATTTCTCAATGAGAGTTTTGTGAAACCTTGGGGTTTCTTGGTTGCCCTGGAAGGGTTTTCTGAATGGGTGGGAGTTAATTAATTGTAATATATTTTTTAAATTTGTTAAACACTTATCAGATGATATGACTGTATATGGTCATGTCAAGCCCCTCTTCCAAAATAGCCAGTAATGGGCCTGGAGGGCGTGGGGTCCCAGGTAGGCATGTACACAGCTATGATTCTCATGATCACACCACTTCTGTGGTTTCTTGAAGCCTGAAGAACATTTCAGGGGTTTCTCATTGGTAAAAAAGTTGAGAAAGGCTGAGCTAGATTGAAAACTTTCCTCTAAAATTAGGGGTAAAAGGCCATGAGGGTTAAAGATCAACTTAAGCCAGAGATAGAAGAAAATGAAACTTTTGCCTCAACTTTCATAATTCCTGTCTCCAGCCAGGAAGACACAAATCTGGAACACAGCATAAAGAAGTTGGCCTGGAAAACATAAGTGCCACTGGGACACAATGACCACCCCTGTTTTAAAGGAACTTAAGAATCTTATATGCAGATCTGGTTCTGAGATCTGCATAATGATTACTATGGGCTAATTTTGTGCCATTGACCTGCAAAACTATACCTACATATTTAAAGCTTTTAACCTGCTCCGTTATATGATTTTTATGTACCATTTTCTAGATTAATGGAAGGTGCCAAAGGCTATTACTTTGTTCTTCTGGTAGTTAATTATCAGTTCCTCTTCTTCAAAGAATACATCTAGAGGTCTCCTTAGCCCAAGAGGAGTTCAAGAAACTAATACTGCATCATCTACATAAAGTACTCTTGGGCGCATGGAAGACTCCTGGGCGTAATTTTGATGATGTCTTAATATCAGGAAGCTTAGAAGCAGAACTTGCCACTGAGCTGTGCAAGGTGCTGCGCCATTTCCAAGTCAACAGAGTCAAGGTGAAAAAGAAAAGATTCACCTTGGGGATTCACTATCTACACTGACGGCATGCAGCTCAAGGCTGTGAAGGTCAAAGCAATCCAGCAAGCACTAATGCTTACCTCTAAGCACGACCTGCATTAGAGGTTATGCTTACCTCTAAGCACGACCTCCAATTTGATTTGGAGCCTGGAATGGGGATCAAGGTCTCTTACCTATGATTCACGGGGAAGCAGGATCTCGCCTGCTATTGGACATTATTATGAACTTTTCAAAGGTCTCCGTTAAGGACCAATCATGGATCTTGGTGGGAGCCTCAAAATGTATATAAATTTGAGTATGTTCTTCTGTGTCCAGTGTTTTGGTGTTGAGTAAAGAGTTGGTTATTGGAAAGATTGCCTTTGAGTTGTTACTGAATCCATGATTTAATATTTTTAGTAATGGAAAGTGTGTGCCAGGTAGCCATCTTGGTTTTCCCTTTCTCCTCTTAGATGAGTCATGATATTCTCAACAGATTCAAAATAGTTATTCAGATTTTTCCTCTAGTTGCTGACATTTTAGATACCATATCTCCTGATATTAATGTTGCTGCTTATTATCTATTACCTCTTTAGAAGTCAAAAATTGCTGTGATTTAAGGGAGCTGTGGATTTAGCCAGCCAACTTCCTCAATGATGTTACTTCCCCCCAGATGTAAGCCAAGTTGAATATTATTGATTGGAAGAAAAGTAGGATATAAATATTTTAAATAATTTAACTAATCAGAAATGGGAAATCAGCACAGTAGCTGTTACACAATATTGTGCACAAATGAAACTATATTGAATACTTTTACTACTACATAATAGGATCTGATTCCAAATCTTCTTTTGCATAGGTTTCAAGAATAGGGTGTACCCCATAATGGGATGGCAATATAATTGTATTAGTGAAAAGAACAAGGCCCTATGAAGAACCACATCCTGAAAATTATGGTATCTTGGGGAGTTTACTTGCAGCCCATACTTTGTGGAACCTTTTTTACCCTGTTATCAAGGCTGAATTTTGTTTGTTTAAAATGGCATTTGTTCTCTTCCAGGTTTGGGTCTCGCACTCAACTTTCAGCCTTCACTCATTATGCTAAATCGCTATTTTGACAAGCGCCGCCCTTTGGCCAATGGGCTGGCTGCAGCTGGAAGCCCTGTTTTTCTTTGTGCTCTTTCACCATTGGGGCAGGTACTGCAACATGAATATGGATGGCGAGGAGGATTTCTTATCTTGGGTGGGATACTTTTGAACTGCTGTGTTTGTGGAGCTCTGATGAGACCATTGGAACCTCCTAAGGATACTAAACATTCCACAGCAGTCTCTGAGAAAAAAATCAAGAAAAAACTACTGGATTTTGGTGTTTTTAAAGACCGAGGCTTCCTAATCTACACAGCAGCTGCATCAACTATGGTACTGGGCTTGTTCGTGCCCCCCGTTTTTGTGGTGAGCTATGCTAAGGATCTGAAATATCCAGACACCAAAGCAGCTTTTCTTCTGACCATCCTAGGATTCATTGATATCTTCGCTAGACCAATTTGTGGAATACTGGCTGGCTTGGAGTGGGTTAGGCCCCGCTGCGTCTACTTCTTTAGTTTCGCTATGTTGTTTAATGGCTTCACTGATCTCATGGGATCAATGTCCCACAATTATGGTGGCCTAGTGGTCTTCTGCATTTTCTTTGGCATTTCTTATGGAATGGTTGGCGCTCTTCAGTTTGAAGTACTCATGGCTATTGTTGGAACACAGAAGTTTTCCAGTGCCATTGGCTTGGTTCTTCTGGTTGAGGCAATGGCTGTTCTAATTGGACCCCCTTCAGCAGGTAATTTCATTTCAGTTAATTAATTCATTGCTCTTTAAGTTTTGTAGGATTTTTGTGGAATAGAAGAATAAGTGGTGACTGTCACTATAGACGTATAGTGCTAAGTGCTGGATGTCAGTTTTCTTTTTGATACCTCCCACTCATGTGGTGTTCCTATCCTCCATTCCACTTTTTCTAGTTATAGCTCTGGTGAACTGGAAAATGGCTGATTCCAGTGCATAAATTGGAAGAATCTGTAAAGTCAGTGGGAATACTTACTTTGCGCACATGATACAATATCCAGTGAACGAGTGGTCAGATTTAAGGCTGTTTCTCTAAGGAGCCCTGGGTAACATACAGAGTTCTTTCCCCCATCATTTCACTCTCCCAAAAGTAGGTTGAAGTAGGTTAGGCCAAGTCAATCACCCAAGAAGTAGTACTCTCATTTTATTTGCAGCAGAATTCTTTGCAACAGAATGCTCACAGATAATCAAAATTTCCAGTTGATATAGATTTGTCAAACTTTCTGGAAGGTTAAGTTCTGCTTTCTGCTAAAGTACATTTCAAAAGAAATTTAAAAATGCAAAAATGCACAATGGAACATACTGGTCCTGTCACCATTTTTAGCCTTAAATTCTTTTAAAGGCATGTAGTCTAGGCCAGGCTTCTGTGGGAAGTTATTCACTTGACCTTTGGTGCCTTAAGGTATTTGTTTTTAATTTCCCTTTCGAATGATAGTGTCTCTTGAAGATATAATATGCAATTAGAAAAAGTATTTGGTTTAATGTGTAGTAATTTTCTTCGTTAAAATGTTAGCACTTTTTTAATTACTTGTGAATATTCTTTTCTAGGTAAAATCTTGGATGCAACCCACAAATATATGTATGTTTTTATTATTGCTGGTGTTGAAGTCGTTACCTCATCTTTCATACTGGCTATAGGAAATGCTTGTTGCATTAAGAAAAAACCAGAGCATTCACAAGCAAAAGAAGATGTAGCAGAAAGAGAGGAGTTAAACAAACAGCCTGAAGACTCCAAAGTGGATTCTATTGAGGTGGAACAGTTTCTGAAAAAGGAACCTGAAAAAAATGGGGAAGTTGTCACTAATCCAGAAACGTGTGTGTGAATGTGAGAAGGATGAATGGCATATGTTTAGGAAATTCAAGTAACTTTACCACTCTTGTTTATTTTAGAAATAGAACTAGCTTAGGGCTGGGCCATCTGTTTGCCAAAGTGGAGGCCAACATGACTTCACTCTTTGAAAGCTGACTTTTAAAAAATAGAAAATCCTTTCCCTCCACTTAAAACAGAATTGATCTTCGAGTTAAGCTGCTTTGGCATAACTACTTCAGTAAGCGAAACAAATGGCCTTCTAAACACACATAAATGCCCTGATTATACATCACCAGTAAAACTCTCACTTGGATGAAAATGCATTTTAATTAGAGAGGAATTATACGTTCCTGTAACACAGATGAAATAGCTATCTGTTTTTAAACGTGTGGAGCACCTTAATGTATCTTTCATGTCTATGTCTGCTTTAGGAAGAATGGCTTAGCAGGAAGAAAATCTCAGGGACTTGGTAGTCTCCAGTAGGTTTCTAAAAGTATACTTTTCAAAATATTTTTTGATCTTTTGGCTCAGCCCTAATCTAATTTTGATAACATGTACAATTTTCAATGACTTTTGGTTTGTCAATGTATTTTTATGAGTTTTTCTTGTTGTTTTTACTGGAAATATGATATATGCACCAAGAAAGGCACTGAGATTCTTCCTGGGAAACCTCATAGTTGCTGTTCCCAAATAGTGTGAAAAACAAAATGGAATTTGTGTATAATTCTAAAAGGCCCACAGAGCACGCTGTCCCTATCAATTACCTGTTGACCCTTGGTTTTAAATTCAGCCTCCTCTGAGCATAGCCTATTTTCGACAAGGTTTTGTACAGATAATTACTTTGAATAGATTGATTCGAAGACACTCCCCCACCTTAAGGGACACTAATTTCTAGAATGAAATTTAACTGGAGAAGGAGAACCACAGATGCCTTGTGTAGAGAGATGTCAAAAGCTATTATAAAAAGGTACTAGTGAGTTCATTTTATAAAATAAAATATTGTAAAATAATGCTCTCCCATTATTTAAATATCATGAGGATGGGTTAAAGAAAGCATTACAGGAGTTAAGAAGACAGTTTGCCTTCTATCACCCAACACCCTTTTGAAAGAAACCTCTGTTGCTGCCCCCTCCCCCTCCCCAGCTTGAATTAGCTGGTGAAGCAGAACACAAGACAACATTTGGGAGCTGACCCTGCAACGATGCACTGAATGGCAGGAATGCCAAGGATTCACTTGGACATTTTGAATATGAAAGTCCTAGGATTCGTATCTTCATATAACACAAATTAATTGTCCTTGTATGAATCTTAATCACCTTTTTCTAGAGCCCAGATTGTAAATGGATGAGCGTTTCTGCTTCTTCAAAGGCTTGAAAAAGAAGATTGGTAATTTTAAGGGCTTATTTATACAATCAGACACTTTCAGAGATTGATGTGTCACAGCTGAGTCCTGCTTGAATAAGCCTCCCATCAAGAAATGTATGGAGCTTATATTCACAGTGACCTTTGTGTTTGTAGAAGACTCTGTTCTATGTGCCAGATATAGGTACTCTGCTATGGTTTAGATGAAGGATAGCCAAGTTGCATCCCAAAGATAGTATCAGGCCTGCTGCCTGTTTGCTGTGCTGTACCAATGCCCCAAAGGCTCAGCAAGCAGGAAAGGATGGCATAAGGGCAAAAGCACAATGGCATCTTTTATTGTTGCACTAAGCATATGTAAGAGTTGCCAGGCTTTGTGCAGAGCGGTGAAAGGATAATGGCGTGTTCCAGTTCTCCTTGAAGTGTGTTAGAAAAGGAAGACAAAGGAATTGTGCCATTGTGTCATCCTCCCTATACTCCAAGCTGGCAAAAATGTCACATTCCTACGAGGTCGAAGTGCACAAGCAGAACGTGCATGTATGTGTATGCAGATGTATTGTCAGCCCCAGCCCACCATTCAACTACTCCATGGTAATTGTGCACTTTCATCTTAACCCACTCTTTCTACCCACCCAAATTAAATGTTCTTGTTCCAAGAGCAGTTGTCAAAGACAGTAGCTTTCTTCCTAAAATTGTAGTTATATATTACTAAGGCACAAAATGGGGAGAAAAACTGACAGCTTAAGTGGAGTTAGGTAAAAATCCTTCACCTTTTACAGAGAATTTACAAAAATTAACTAAATTGGTTTTAAAATCTTTCTCCTCCATGAAAACAAGCAAGATTCAGGCTGATCATGCCTATAGATTTTAACAGTGGGTGACGTTAGACATTCCTCTCTGTTTCATTGTCAGAATATTATGGCTCTCATACGTGAAAAGTACTTCCATGCAGGAAATATTGGGGCTCCCCCTATAGACATTTGCAACCTCTTTAGATAGTTATGTGCAGTGACCATATAAACATGACACATATTGGGAAAACAATGCCTAAGCTAGTTCCCAGATTTTTCACATGGAATATATTTGCTTCTGAGACTGTTAAATTTGATAATCTACATATAGGTTTCATTCTCTATGGATGCACTTTCAGTGTAAGGAGACTGTAGAGTGAACTTGCTCTGATTTTTTAGCATATTTCAGTTGTTCAGATTTTTAAAGTTTCGTCAGGTTATTGGCACAGAGACTGAGAAATTCTAAGTGTATGTATTAATTAAACCCCCAAACAAATATTATTATTGAAAAATAGTACATGAAAAATTGCAAGGTTTGTCATAAACCTTACTCAAACCATTCCAATGAATGTTAAACTGAACAATGAGTATACTTATCATTTATTTTGATAATAAAGTGTTTTACAGGGTGTATAGCCAAAGCCAGGCGTACAAATTTATCGCTGAAGTTAGGCCAAGCATGTAACATTTTTCTGGAGGTTGATTCTTAATGTGTAGGGCTAAGGTACCCTGTATTACACTATGAAAATTGTGAAACTGAGCTGCAAAATGAGGTGCCTGACTGATTATTTGGTGTGCTGATTCCAGTATGGTAGGCTGCAGAAATTGCAAATGACTGTCTATAGGGGGAATCCCAAGATTTCATGACAATGAAGCAGAGAAGAATACAGCCCCCATTAAAATCTGTAGGCCTGATCTCGCCGGAAGTGGAGGAGAGAGATTTAAATACCAGTTTTGCAAGAGAGGGTTTGTCGTGGCTTTTTAGAAAAAAGGTCAGCTAAGGATTCTAAAAGAGTCAAAGCAAGTGACTCTCACCTGGGTCCTCAACAAAGACAGAGTAACATTAGCACATTCCTTAACATAGTGGTTGATATTGATAATCAGTGATTTAGAGAGAACAAAATCCACAACTGAATGAAAATGTCTATAAAGGCAAGTGCCTGACTTTTCAATATTTTCTAATTTGGTATTTCCTAAAAATACACTCCTCAGTTGTTTATCTGAAATCAGGTGTCAATCTCTGTCCTCTTTCAGCTGAAGCTATTTTTCCTAACAGCCTATGCCTGTTGCCTTGGTTTTAAAGCTATTAGACCAGTGCTGCATTATACTGACTCCCATGACTAATCACACAGCATATCAGAGCAATACATCTGCTTCTGAATGATGTGGAAAGAAAAAAGTTACATACCACAATTTCAGCAAATGTTATACTCAAACATATTACTAGAAATTATCTTCTCAGACTCGGAGAGCAATATTATGATTTTATTTCTAAAAGGTAGCAGAGGAAGCAAAGATATCTTTAAAAAACCAAACCTCTGCTTACGCAGCCTTCTGCATCACCACCTATAAATTTGGAAAACAAGTGAAAGAGGAACATTTGAAGAGAGAAGGGAGGTAGGAAATGGAGTTCTGGATCAATAGACAAGGTATTTATATACCTTCTAAAATTACTAAGTGGACTCTGCTAACAGAATAGGCGTTTCTTCCTCCTGCCTTCTACCGTCCCAAGGGTTTTCTGCAAAATATCTCCTGAGCATCTCGGGACCTTCTGAAATGCTGGAAGAAGTGTGTGTGTGTGTGGGGGGGGGGCAGGTCTGCAGGGAAGGAAGCAATTTGGGGCACTGGAGACCATGCTTGCATGAGCAGAAGTCCCTTCTGTTGGCACAAGGGGCTTACTGTACCCTGTGTTATATTTGGAACAACTGGAAATATAAGAAAATTATTATTCCTTTTATCTTCTTCATTCAAGGCTTCTGTTGTGCTATAGGAAACGTACCAATTTAAATAGCTTGTGGAGCAAAGGATGCCAAAAATAACTAAAGTTGTGATGGTAGGTATCTTTTATTGGGACAGTTTCTGGGAATGCATGCAGTACCTGCATTTCAGCTTCAAAGGTTTTACAGGAAAATACTTACATGTTTTCATCCAGTAGAAAAAACTCATGACATTGTCTCTCTTTTTCAACTTTGCACCACTTTTCCTGGGTCAACATTCTATGTAGAGAATTATAGTTAACAAAAATCTATGCAAACAGGAAACAGTATTTTTCCTATTTCATAATTGCGGACAGAATCCCTACCTCTTAGTACACTAGTTCAAAAGATTTTTATTTTTATATGATTACTTACCTACTACCAAATGACAATTGATTATTCTATATTTCATTATTCCTCAGTCCCTTACAGATTTTATAAAAGGACTACTATATATAGTATGTATGAGTGCAGAATGCATGTGATACAATAGGTACACAAAAGGACTGCAGCAGTTTACACACACACTTCTTAATCCAGAGATATGTCTGTGCCCATTTATGCACATTAATTTATTTGTATTTATTTTATTATATTTATATATCACCCTCCCACTGCGGCTCAGGGCAGTTTTGAGAAAATGAACAGGTACAATATAAATTCAATAATAGCCAGTAGAAGTGGTGATGGGGGCAGTAATGCTCTTGTATGGGCTAAAGTCCCTATTAATTTTAGAGGATGTATTAAATCTTCATGTAAAAAAGAAATTCTGCATGGAGCAGCATGCCTCACTGAAGTGAATAGGGAGAACATTTCAATCGGGGAACTCCGTGTAGTCACTGATGTTCCTATGACAGATTGCTAGATCTGGACCATACAAGTTGCTACCAGTAATGGGTGCTTTCATCCCACATAAAGCAACATTTCTGAATTATTTTTATTCTCTTTTTAAAAATATACTAGATACAAATATATATTTTTATTAATTTGGGGTATGATCAAAAGCAACTGAACCAAATATATTTAAATGACGTAGGAGACTTTTAAGGAGTGACCAAGAACTTTGTTTATTTTCCTTCAACATACAATTGCAGCTAACTCATTGTCTAGGGCATCGTAGTGTGTGTGTGTGTGTGTGCGTGTCAGATGTAGGACTGGTTAATTCTGAGTTCAGAGACACCGCCCCCCTTTATCTAGAGAATCTATTAAATTATTTTCTTACTTTGCCAAAAAGAACCACCTACAACCAGTTACCCTGTGCCGTATTCAAGTGTTCACCTTGGTTCATTCTCAAAGTGCAGCTAATGCTGTAGTGCAATGACAGTCAGGTGGTGGTGATGACGAAAGGTTTCCAGGAGAACAAGCATTTGTATGCCATAGATAGTTATGTGCAGAATGTATCTCTTTCAGCCGTGTGTGTCAATATATGCCAGTTGAGTGCATACTTGAGGCAAGTGAAGTTCCTTTTGTCCTTGTGTTAATGTAAATGCACTTTAATGTAATAATGTGTGGATGCAGATGTAATCTGGATTTATGCTTTTTCTAGTGGACTGCTGCAACCATAGTGAATAAAGTTATTTATTCTGTTGTCACTATTGTTACACCAGGAGTGATGTCAGGGAAAGCTAGTTCTTCTGCTCCAACCATGAACTCTGGGGATTTGGCAGGGTTTAATTTGTGCTTTCCATGACAGGACTCAAAACATGAAATATATGAAGTAAAAAGAAATTAAGAGTGCCTCTGAGCAAATATAAAATCCATGACTGTATTAAATAGGAAGTCTATATGTCCAAATTAGAAGGAAGCACTTTTAGATCAGAAAGTGGTAGGTGAAGATGAGCTTTTGTACTTTTATTTCTAGAAGCTATACACTGGATTAGTGAGTGCAATTTTGCTTTTGAATGACCAAAGGATAGATTATGGTGATAAAGAAATAAAGGACACCAAGAAATTAATAGGTAGTGCAGTAATTCAAATTTTCTTCATGCCCCAAATGTCAAGGTGATGCATTTCTCCTCATGTTCCACAAACACAAGGACCAGAAACCAACTTGAGGAATTAAAGGTGCAATTCTTGTGACCCTGAGTAAACCACCCAGTCCTGGGTAGGGCAACCACACATGTTTATACTTACAAGATCCAGCAAATTACAAAGCAGTGGCCAGCTGACTCACCACCAATTTGCTGCCACCTCCTCCTCTCCAGCTCCTCTGCAGCTTGACGATCCAGGCAATGAGGCTTCTTGCCTCAGTTGAAGCCAGTATGGCAGAAGAATGCCAGATGTACACGTGTAAGCTCTCTGTGCATGTACTTGAACTGCTGGGCCCACATGGATAAACCAATACTGCTGATGGGTAAACTGGAGGACTGTAGATTGGGTTTTCAGATGGTTAGGTGGATAGGGAACTGGCTAGAAAACCACACCCAAGGAGTGATTGTCAGTGGTATTTTATCAGAGTGGAGAGAGGTGAGAGGCAGAATGCCACAGGATTCAGTACTGGGTCTGGTACTTTTCAGAATTTTTATCAGTGATCTGGACGAGGGGGTAGGGGGACTCCTCAGTTAATTTGCAGATGACACCAAGTTGGAAGAAGTAGCAAACACCCCAGAAGACATAGAGTTCAACAATATGGAAAAGTGAGCAAATGAGAACAAGATGCAGTTCAATAAGGATAAGTGCGGAGTTCTACATCTGAGTGACAAAAATTAGAAGCATATATATTGGATGGGAGATACACTTCTGAGTAGCAGGATGTGTGAATGTGATCTTGGGGTACTTGTGGACTGTAAACTAAATATGAGCACTCAGTATGATGCAGTGGTAAAGGAGGTAATGCAGTCTTGGGCTGTCATATATGTCATAGTCCCACTGTATACTGCATTGGTCAGATCTCATCTGCACTTCTAGAGGCCTCACTTCAAAAAGGATGTGGAAAAAAATTGGGAGGATTCAGAAGGGTGATGAGAATGATCCGGGGCCTGGGGACCAAGCCATATGGGGAAAGACTGAGGGACTTGGGAATGTTCATACTGGTGAAGAGGTTGAAAGGAGACATGATGGCTGTGTTTAAGTCTTTGAAAGGTTGTTGCTTGGAGGAGGACAGGGAAAGGTTCCTGTTGGCAGCAGAGGATAGGAGCTACAGTAATGGGTTTAAATTATGTGGAGAATGATATCAGCTAGATATCAGGAACATTTTTTTCCAGTCAGAGTAGTTCAGCCGTGGAATCAACTGCCTAAGGACGTGGTGAGCTCCCCCTCACTGGCAGTCTTCAAGTAGCGACTGGACAGATCCTTATCCTGAATGCTTTAGGCTGATCCTGCATTGAGCATGGGGTAGGACTAGGCAGCCTGTATGGCCCCTTCCATGATTCTGCTGATATTGCCTCTGACTTTGTGGTGGAGGGATCCGGCTGCCCCTTTCTCTGTAGTGTGGATGTGTGTGGGGTATTTCAAACTTGTCCTCCAGTATATCTGGTGATCCTGAAACCTTTCTCAATAGCAATGGAGTCTTTGGATAAAGGCAAGACTCTACATTGAATCCCAGGGGAGAGTTGTGACATCTATTTGAACTTGTCCTAAAAATGGTCAGTGTTGAGGTTTTGTTCTCAGGGGAGACCAACCCTTGATGTTGAGGCAGGGAAGTTTGATCTTGAACAGTCAAACTATGATGCTCTGGTGATGCAATCATTGGTTCCAAAGTGATTTAGAATGGCACCAACTTGATGGTGAACAAGCTCTGCTGCGGTGTGAGTGCTTCACACTCTTTTTTGCCTTTTTCTGAGGATTGGTTGGGGGTGTAAGCATGAGTGTGCATCTAGGATAATAAAAAGGCTACCTTTTTGGTCCTGGCCTTGAGGCTCATTTTAGCAAAAAGGAGACATTGTTAGAACTCCCATCATATCTGAATGTAGAGAAGGAATAGAAAAGATAATATCCGGTTTTCTGGGGATTCCACTGCTGCGAGAGGTAAGTGAGGGGGCAATTCTGGACTGTGCCTGGAGAAGCAAATTTTAGTGTGGAATGGATGAAAAGATCAACCCTATAAAAATACAAATCCAAACGATATCACTAGTGCAGAAACAGTCTGTGTGTGTCAAGTTTGAGTGAGCTATTCCTGAAGCAGCACTGGCACATCACAGCCCATCGTGTTCTTCAGAGGAGGTGGTTCATGCATTCAGCAACAAAATAACAATTATCAATTTGTCCTAAAGCAAAATGATACTAAATTTTTAGCAGCAAACCTCTTTATTATAAAATGTGCAAACAAATTAACCTTCTGAGTTAGGACAACATCATGCCAGAAATACATCAATTTATCTTCTCAGTTCCCCAAATATCTATCTTCAAGAAAAACCTGTGTGACTCAAAAACCCTTGTTTCCATTATTGTAACTTTGGAGCTAAATAAAATTATTGCTTTGTTCTTGATCTTTGGAGACAACATGAGATGTATGAGATTATCCTTCAGTTACCCATTCTAACTGCATTTTCCCCACAATAATATCAGCAGAAAAACACAATGAATCTCCTAAGATATTTGGCTCTTTCCTATTCTGTTCTATCCCATTCTGGCTCTTTCCCATTCTGCTGCTATGTCAAGCACTATTTGCTTGCTTCACAGCAAGACCCCAGATATGTTCATGGAAGACCCTAACAGTGCCTTCCCAAGCAGAGTTATACTCTCTTAAATTCTCTGATGTCAATGGCCATGGTCAATGAGGTAGGTGGGGCTGTGAGAGCCCCGATACTACTGCTCTGTGGGAACAGCACTATCACGGCTGTGGCAAACCTGAGGTCACCCAGCTGGCTGCATGTGGAGGAACAGGGATTGAAACTGGGTTCACCAGAATAGAAGCCACTGCTCTTAACCACTACAGACGAGACCAGTGCTTCTCAGCCTTCCTAATGTTGCGACCCTTTAATACAGTTCCTCATGTTGTGGTGATCCCCAACCATAAAATTATGCAAGTGTTCTTTCACAGAAATTAAACCAAAACTAAACAATGGAATGAAGATCCATTGTTCATGATTGTATATGAATTAGTTTTTCCCCCCTGAGGTTTCTCAGTTCAGTTCTGCCTCTTGTCCCACCATGTCAATCTTGCTCTTTTCTGCTGCTCCAGACAGATGAACGCTCTATCTCGATCTACCCTGCAAGGTTGTTGTGTGGATGGTGCCCCCGGCGAAGCTTCTTGCCCTGCTGCGACCCCTGTGAAAGGGTTGCTTGACCCCCAAAGGAGTCCCGACCCCTGGTTGAGAACCACTGGACTTGACCAAGGTCCTAAAGTTAAAAAATTCAGAGTTAAGTTGATAAATGCATCTACTGCACTGTTGACACTGTCACTATAGTGTAACCATCACAGTTTCATCCCACTATCTCTGAAAGAGCTTGTACAAAACACTGCGAGTCCAAAGACAAATCAGCTTCTGTAAGTACATTATCTTCTGATTTTCCATTCGTGCTGCAGCCCACTCCCTGAAATGCTACTCCTCTGTTGGTAAACCTCAGGAATAGTATGGGATGTGATTAGTGAAAAATCCATTTGGCTGTAGAAGTGCCTTTCAACAGGCAGAAAGCAACACTGGCTACAACCCAGTAGACACAGTGAGCTCAAAACATCTGTTTCTAAATATGCATGTATCTGCATGAACAGACTAGAAACACACACTGCTACAGAATTCAGATCCTTAGGATTACCGCACCACAGAACTAGGTGAAATCTAGATGTTTTGTTTTTCTTTATTATGAGCAGTTAACCATATGGTAGACTACTATTAGGACAACATAACAGGCAGTCTTTGCTGTATGAAGACTGAATACTGAGTAAGTGTGAATTAGATTACAAGGGCAGATGGCAACATCTTCTGCTTCACCTAAATTGAGGAACATCAACTTTTCCCCAAGCAGAAATAAGTAAAAACTTCCAACAATTTGCCAAAGGGTTTTACATTTTAGTTTTTGTACATATTGATGAAATATTCTTGCTTAATTTTAAGTAATATGTCCAGAACTGCTTGATCTCTGTACTGGTGACACATATCCATATTGCACTGCACAAGATGTAGTCCAGTACACTTGATCAACATTAATTGGTCTGAGTTGTTTTTGTCTTGATACCAAATAGTGGCTGGAAACCAGCATCCTTTGTTTGGCAAGACTTGAGCATGTAAGAGACCAACAAGATAGAGTATGAGCTTCCGAGAGTCAAAGCTCCAGAATCTCTAAGGTGCTACTGGACTCACTGCAGCTAGCTGTTCCACTGCAGACTGACATGGCTACCTTTTGAATATTTGGTGACTAAATGAGAAACACCTTCTAGCCAGGAGGCACCTTGGGCTGTAGGCATGGGTGGGCATGAGAGGGTGGTTTGCTTGCCCACTCCCGGGGCCTAACAGTTCCACACAGACAGACACACACACATGCACAGACAGTTCTACCAGAGCTTGGCAGAGCTGCGAGCCCAGGCAGCCCACCGCCTCCTCTCTGCCTCCCCACCCAGTGTATTCAGCTTGGGCATGGATGCTCACCTTCACTTCGCTCTTGCCCAGGCTCCTTTCTAAGTATCAGCTATTGGCCCAGACAGAGCTGCTTTGGCAGGTGCTCCTGGCAGCTGGATGTTGCCACCTCCTCAGTAGAGAGTTGAGCTTCACACGCTGAGCGTCACCTTTGTCCCCTGCTTTCTGGCTGGCCTCCCCCGTGGGGTTGTGGTGCAGAGGGGGCAATCCAAACTTATAGTATTTTTAAGTCCTTCTTCCCAGTGTTCTGATGAGAGAGCGAATCTGTTCTCTCCTGGACTTCCATGGAGCAGCTCCTCTTATGGAATTTGCCTAGAGAGTGGCTGCTGTCAGGTTGCCTATTTGTCCACAGGTATTTAATTCTCAAGAGACTTCCACCTCCTCAGGGAATTCTCTGCTTCAGGTATCTAGATTCTGACTCTAATTCTGTTCCTGTTTTCTGAAATTCTTCAGAGCTTTTCTTCTGTCTCCCTCTGACTGTCAGGTCTACTTATACATTGAAGTGGGACTGAAAAATCTAACTTTTGATTGGCTCCTATCAGTTTGCCAAATGGGCCAATAGGATTGTTATAGTCTTCCTGCAGTCTGATTGGTTCCTCTCTAACTGATTAGTATTAGATACTAATACAATAGCTCTCTTTCCCCTCCTTCTTCTATAATAGGTTAGCTTTACAAATCCTGTTTGCTCAGCTATTTAATACAAATACAAGTTCATTTATATGGTCACAGACCAGAATGTAGATAAAACTTTCAGGCAGTATAAAAATTCAGTGAAATTAACTAAAAGGATGTGTTGATAGTGGTTGTGTTTATCGTTCTGGTGGACTTGAATCATGTGGGTGCAGAATTTAGCTATCTTGAATGAAACTTAAGGATTTTCATCCTTGGGTAATTCTTTGGACCAATCTGTTGTGGGCCGCGGAAGACAAAGGGCAGTATGAGTCCGGAAGAAGGGCAGCAAGGTCGGATGCTGGGGCTTGAGCCCTGCCTGCCTCAGAGTGTTTTCCCCCCAGGTGCTGTGGTGCCCAGGGACATTCTGCCCCTGAAGTAATTGGGGGCTATAGGACTGGAACACCCCCTCACCCTCCTGGGCCTGCATGGAGCAGAGTCGGCATGAGTTACAGCAGCCTGGGATGGGAACCGGCACGAGTGCGGCAGGAGCCAAGGAGCTCGGAGGGAGTGGGCTGCTCAAGTGGAGAATGGCGTGCGGTTGTGGCAGTCCCATGAGACTTCTTCCTCCCCCTTTCTCCTTCCTATGAATGACTGGACTCCCCAAGCATATTCACCCCCCAACCCTGGAAGAATGGGGGTGGGTGGGAGCTAATTTCTCCAGCCACCTACCAGGTCCCGGGACACCTGGAGTGGCTTGGACAATCTAGCCCTCTGATGCAGGCTGCTGGGGCCTAGCAGAGCTCTGGGTGTTTTCCTGGTGGCCCCCTGTAGCCCGGCTCCGCTGTGGCAGAGTAGAGGCTAGACACAGGGTTTCGATCTGGAAACGTGGGGCGCTCAAAGTTGCTTGGAGCCTGATGGAGCTGGTGGGTTGAGCCTTTGGGGCGGTGTCTGCCGGGAGGACATGGTTCTGCCGGGAGACAGCAAGGGCAGAGGAAGAACTTTTGAGCTCTGCCGAGTTTTCTTTCACCCCCTTCAACGTTTTTACTTGCTTCTTTGCAGGTAGAAACACTTTGGCCATCCTCATGTGAATCCTCGCCCCTAAGCGGACTGGGTTGCTGGAGGGTGTGAGATGACATTTTATTTTCACATATTGAGCCAACATGGTGTAGTGGTTAAGAGTGGTGGCTTCTAAACTGGCGAACTGGGTTTGATTCCCCACTCCTCCACATGCAGCCAGCTGGGTGACCTTGGGCTGGTCAGTCCTGATTGTGCTATTATGACTGAGTGTCCCTGTCAGAGCTCACTCAGCCCCACCTCTCTCACAGGATGTCTGTTGTGGGAAGAGGAAGGTAAGCTGCTTTGAGACTCCTTTGGGCAGTGAAATGCAGGGTATAAAAAACAACTCTTCTTGATCAGGCAGCAGTGTTCCTGAAGAGATTGCACAGTTGACTTGATGTCCTAGCTCACCTCCTCAGTTCTGCAGAGGATATCACCCAGGCAAGGATAAAGGTAGCTTCCTTGTTGTTTTAAGTAGACTATTAGAATGATCAGGACCTTGATAAACTCCCTTGGAGATGATTCCCGCCCAAAAGGTAAAGCCTCGTGTTGGAAATACTAGCCCTGATAATCAAATGAGGAAAGTCTGAAAGATGGCATATGGAGGTAAGCATCTTCAAAGTCTAAGGATGTCATGTGATCATCCTGTGGAATACTCTGCAGAATGTAGTGAAATGATTCATACCTGAACTTGTGCTTCTTTACCCTTAGTTGCCTTCAACTCTTCGATTTAGAATTGCCCTCCAGTTCCTGGATCCTTTTGGGACTACGAATAAAAATGAATAAATTCCATGGAAATGTGATTCTAAAGACACTATTTCCATAAATGTCTTTGTTTTGTTTTGGGAAGTGGGGAAAGGAAAGGTGGGGAGGGAAATTCTATCCTGTCTCTCTTCAGGATGCTGGAGAATACCCACTGATTGGCCATAGACTCCATTCAGATGTGGGAAAACTCCTGGAATTAGAATCATAGAATCATAGAGTTGGAAGGGGCCATACAGGCCATCTAGTCCAACCCCCTGCTCAACACAGGATCAGCCCTAAGCATCCTAAAGCATCCAAGAAAAGTGTGTATCCAACCTCTGCTTGAAGACTGCCAGTGAGGGGGAGCTCACCACCTCCTTAGGCAGCCTATTCCACTGCTGAACTACTCTGACTGTGAAAATTTTTTTCCTGATATCTAGCCTGTATCGTTGTACTTGAGGTTTAAACCCATTACTGCGTGTCCTCTGCAGCCAACAAAAACAGCATCCTGCCCTCCTCCAAGTGACAACCTTTAAAATACTTAAAGAGTATACTTAAATTGAAACCCCAGCCATATAGTCAGGTGGTTGGTCTTTATTGTGTTGGTTCCTGTCCTGTTTGTTAGGAGGGAACTGTCTCTGTTGGAATCTGGACCTATAGCCAAAGGTGCAGATGCTCCTAAAATCCTTTTGTTCCCATTTTAGCATGTGAATAAATCTGAGTAGGTAGAAGGTCCACCTTCCCATACTTTAGCCATAGGTTTGTTCTAACCTACGATATCAGTGTCCTGTGCTCTAGCAGTGAGCTGCATGGCCTCTTGGAATGCATCTGCTGCAAATTTTGCAGCCCTTTTAATCTTTAGGATGGCTCTCTTAAGCATCAAGGGGACAACGTCTTGACCTTGAAGGAGGATATCAGCCCAAGCCATGAGGGCTGTGGCAAAAATTGAGAGCACAGGAGGACTCAGACTGTCAGAGGCGCTGTTTGGGATTCCTAGAGCTGCCTCATTATTTTTTTATCCACTGAATCTTTATGCGCATAGGCAAAACCTGTTCCTGAATGTAAGACTACCAGCAGAGCATCTAACAGAGGGACCTGAGGTCTTGCATGCTGTCTGCAGGAAAGGTGAAGAGACCTCCCCCCCCTCCATTTTTCCCCATTCCATTCCATAGACAGAGACATTGCATGAATTGCCCATTCTGCCTTATGCATGAAATCAAAGAATTTGGATGGTCGCTTAAAACCTCTAGTATCTAAACTGATTATAACAATTACAAATGAAGCTGCCATATACTGAGTGAGACTATTGGTCCACCAAGGTCAATATTATCCACTCAGAATGGCAATAGCTCTCCAGAGTCTTAGGCAGCCACCTTTCACATCCCCTACTACCTGGTCTTTCTAACTGATAATGCCAGGGTTTGAGCCTGGGACCTTCTGCATGTCGTGCAGTTGTTTTTCCACTGAGCTACAGCCCTTCCCTCTTAAGAGAAGGAAAAAGGCATCTTTTTTAATCTCTGGAAATGTTCCAGCTGGAAAGGCCTAGAAGAATTCCCACTGAATGGGCCTAAAAGAATTTTCTGACCATTCCTCTTTATCAGAGCATGTTGCCATAGATCCTATGACTGAAAGGACCGCCTCCACCCCTGAAATCAAACCTGGCATGGGTGGTGAGAGGAAAAGGGAACATCTTTTTATTAGCTTTCAAAGACTCCTGATGTCACTGGTGCTAGTGCAAGATCAGCCACAGCCACCACTTGGCCAAGTACTCCTAGCTACGGAAAGGCCATCATGATTCTGAGTTGTATATGTACAGAATTAGAGGAGACCCAGGTTGGACAAAAGGCCTGAGTCCTATCTGTGGAAGGAGAGTGGAAAGAGTGCAAAGGAAAACTTGCCCTTTTGGAATTGAACTATCAAATCTACTGGAGAAGGCCTCAGAGAGGCTTGAGGGAAAAGAAACTGCACTACTGCACTATCACCTCTATTGGATCAGCTCTTTGATCACGTTTGAGGTCCTAATACCACTGCCCCTATGTATCTCGAGGGGAGGAGGTCTGACTTTAGCTCCAATTTCTGATGCCTAAAACCTCAGGTGTGAGATGCCTGACACAAAAGTCTCCCCCTTTTATCTAAAATTGGCAATGGGGCTTTTCCTCAAGGCTTTCCATCTTCCATAATAACCAGGTAAGATACTCCAAGAAAGTGGGTTTAGGCAAGGAGCTTAGATCTCTGCCAGGCTTTCTCCATGCAGTTGGAGACCATCTGTGGAACAATCTGAAGTTTGGGGTCTTCCAGCACTGATGGTGGCTTGTGTTGCTGTAGATGTATCTGCTGTTAGCCAGTCAGTAAACAGTAAACAGTTTATTAACATGGTACTAGATCAGAAACAGCAATACAAATAAAATATACTAGAAGTTGAAATGGAAAAAGATAACCAGCCATAAGTATCAATAGAGCTACAATTGGAAATTAAAATACATTCCAGCTGGTAATTAGCACAGCTTTGACAAGATTGCTCCAGCTTCAACCAAATCTTCCTTATTTTGGTCACATTCCATGCAAATTTAGCAACAGCAATAGTTAGTTTAGAGTTTTTGTCTGACAGCATGATTTTAAATGTCTCAGAATTATGCCTAATTTGTGGGAAAGTAGCAAATTCTCTTCTAACCTGATCATACAGTTGACATTCAAGTAGTGCATGTTCTGATGTTTCAATACCCCCATCCTGACAAATGCATAATCAATTCTGAATAGGTATTTTTAATAAGCCTTCCCTAAAGGCAGATGGTAACATATTATAGCAAAGGACTGTAAATATTCTCCTGTGTTCAGAGATAGTTAGATAAATAGGCCTCAGATTGTTGTGAAGGTATCGCAAAAAGTGGACTGGTTATTTCATTTAATGTTAGATCAGTACGCAATACTGGACCATCTTATAGCTAAATACTCCTCCAACTCTATGTCAACTTCTGTATGCAGCTTTTGTAGACTTAAAATCTACTTTTGATAATGTTAGCCAGTCTCTGGTGCCTGGTACCTCAGGTGGGAGAGGCTTATCTTATTGGTTTCTTTTTTCTTTTCTTTTTTGAAAAGCCAGTGATGGGGACTTTCTTCAAGGCTTTTCCATCCAAAAAGGTAGAGCTATGCTCAAGTGTCCTGCTGGAGCTGCAGGGTCACTGAAACTGTAGAGTCAGCCTCATTCTGAGCCAATAGTCTACACAAATTTGCATAGACCTGCCTGCAGTAAGAAAAGGCATGACCTGACCAGTCTGGCTGACTTCCCCCACTGAAGAAAATGAATTTACAAAATCAGATGGTACTGATGAATAAGACAGCTTTTAAGATTGAAAAAGTTAAATATCTGGCTATTACATTGTCAAATATGAATCATATGTAAAGGTCTGCAATGAAGTGAAATGGGGAAAAATACAGCTATCACTAATGGGTGCTTTAGAAGAATGTTCTCCAAAAACGTAATTTTTATTTCAGACAATACCCACTTTGGCTTCTGATGCACCACTTAAACAACAGCAAAAATAGGCAAAAAAACAAGGCAAGATTTTGTTTTTAAAGTACTACACAATACAAAGGGAAGAGGTGTCTTGGGTTTACTTGATTTTAAATTATATTTTGCAGCCTGTTTAATTTGGATGAAAGACTGAGTTGTTGAAGAATAGAAGGTTATTGGATCTAGAAGGCTTGCCTATTTATGGTATGACAAAGCTAAAGTTAATATAGAATTTAAAAATCATTTTATTAGGCGTGCCATTTTAAGAATACAGAACAAATATAAATTCAGATTATGTACGAAAACACCTTTATGTATTTCTATACAACTTTTTAGAGATAAATGGTTGACATATTGTAATATAGTAGATTTCTCACAGGGGTTCTGTAAAATGAAAACAAGGCTTGATGGCTGAAGATAATTCCTATCAACGATTCTTTTATGAACAACTATATTAGAAAGATTTAAGATAGATTAAGAAGTACATGGTTTTGACCAGATTATTTTTGAAATACAATTATGTACAAATTATGAGCATATTATTGCCAAGATGTATAAAATTTTACTGCAATTTGAGCCAGGAAGGATTTGTGAATGTATGATAAAATGGGCATAAAAACGTTGGACATGATTTTAAAAAATGGTACAATGGGAAAATACGTGGAAGAAGGGTCTTAAACTCTAATCTTAAGAACTTTTATAAAATAATGTATTGTTGGTATTTGCCACCTGAAAGGATATCAAAAATGCACAAAAATATGTCTAACGCTTGTTAGAAATGGAAAATACAAAAGAAATTGCTGTGGTCTTGGTGGCATGTAAGAAAATTCCAAGGAGTGACCTAACCTGTCTGGCATCGACTTAAATGGACTAAAAATGCTGAGGGTCTTCTCTTTGTCTGTTGTGCAGAGGTGAAGGTAGGAGGAAGAGCAGTTGGATTCTTTCTAGGTCCTGACTGGTGCTGCCTTTAGATTCAGAAACGCTTGTGTTACCTCTGCATGTAGTCTTTTGCCATAGGGATCCAGACAGCAGAAAAACGCATGGAGAATAAAAAAGAAAACATTTCTGGCATGATTGTGCTGTGCTGTTTTTAGAGGAGGAAAAAGCTGTCCTGAAGATTGTTCCCTAATTTTTCTTCCCTAGGCCTTTTCAAAAGCAGTGGGGAAAAACCCAGTCCCTTCTGCTCACCTACCTTGTTTCCAAAGTGAGGCACACACAGAGCAAAGCCCCTAGAGTTGATTTTAACTGCTAGGGAAGTTTATAGAAGAGAGTGCCCTACAAATAACCTGACCCTTTGCCATTAGGTCTTCATATGTA
The DNA here is from genome assembly GCF_049243985.1 of Paroedura picta. Classification (NCBI taxonomy): domain Eukaryota; kingdom Metazoa; phylum Chordata; class Lepidosauria; order Squamata; family Gekkonidae; genus Paroedura; species Paroedura picta. The sequence goes on along the minus strand of NC_135371.1, from coordinate 134,494,793 downwards.
TTAAAAGGCACCCTCCACAGAGGAAGCCTGAAAACACAGATCTAGCAGCATTTTCCACTTGCATATCAGCTCTTTAACATTATTAGTTATTGTATTTGTTACCCACCCTTTCTTTGGACGCAGGGCAGGGTACATCATAATAAAATCATTCAGAATAAAATCCATAAATGCATACAGTAAATCATAATTAAAATATCTAAACACAGTTCCATCTATGATTGCCAATTCTAATTTCAGTGGCAAGGAAGGAGGGGCAGAGGAGTTTTACTGGTCCGAGATGAAGTGCAGATGCAGCTTTGATAGGAATGCCAGATCAACTCAGCAATGTTGGAGGCCTGATGGAACACCTGTTTTGCAAGTTCTGAGAACTGTTCAAGATCCCGCATGTATCTGATCTTTGGAACAGCATTCTACCAGGCCAGAGCCAAAAAGGCCCTTGTCCTGGTTGAGGTCAGTTTGATTTCCATGGAGCTCGGGCCCCTGAGCAAATTTTGCAGGCTTGATCTTAATGCCCTTTGGGGGAAAGTAGTCCTGTAGTGGTCCCAGATATATGCTCTCCATGGCATCCACATAAAGTCTCATGCAACTGCATCCCTTTCGATGGCTCAGTTCACAAAGGTAGCCTGGATGGCGTTTAATCATCTGCTGCAAGCACAGCTACTAGCACCCTACCAGTCTTCTGAACACCTAGCCACAGTGATCCATGCAACGGTCACTTCGAGGTTAGACTTCTGTAACTCACTCTACATGGGCCTACCCTTGGCTTTGACCCGGAAATTACAGCTTGTACAAAATGCAGCTCCAAGACACCTTGGAGGGCTCACATTCAACCGGTACTGCGTCACCTCCATTGGCTACCAGTCTGTTTCTGGGTCATGTTAAAGGTATTGGTTATAATCTTTAAGGCAGTGGTTCTCAACCTTCCTAATGCCGCGACCCTTTAATACAGTTCCTCATGTTGGGGTGACCCCTAACCATAAAATTATGCAAGTGTGCTTTCACAGAAATTAAACCGAAACTGACCAGTGGCGTGAAGATCCATTGTTCATGGCTATCCCGCCGAGCTGCACCTGGCAGGAGACTGCGCTGCACTGGAGGTGCTGCTGGAGCAGCTGGCGGCCGAGCACAGGGGCCTGCAGGAGGAATGGCAACAGTGGCAGCCCCCCCCCCCCCAAGCCAAGCTGCTTGCCCTGCTTGTTCAACCCCTAAAGAGGTCCCAAAACCCAGGTTGAGAACTACTGCTTTAAGGCTATACCTGACTAGGGCCCTAATTATCTGCGGGACTGCTTATCTGCTTATGCGCCCCCTGCGGGGCACAATTCTGCTGGCTGTCCCGGGCCATTTACCTGGCCTCGACCAAGGCCAGGTCTTTTTCGGCCCTGGCCCCAACCTGGTGGTAAAAGCTCCTGGAAGAGCTACGGGCCCTGTTGGATTTGTCAGCTTTCCACAGGGCTTGTAAGACAAAGTTCTTCCACCAGGCATATGGCTGAGGCTATGGTGAGGGCCTAGAGTTACCAACAGGGGATCCCTTAGCATTGGTTAGATCGGGACCCTCACTCCCAATGAGAGAGCTTCTGACCACAAGTTGGAAGGGGTGGGGGTGGGGGTGGAAGTTAGCACTCTCTGTATTGCCCTCTTTTAATGTTTAATGTTTACAGGGATTTTAGGGGATATACTGGTTATCGTTTTACTGTGAACCACCGCAAGTCAGATTGAGAGCGGTGGTACACAAATCTGGAAATAAATAAATTTTGGACCTGTTGGGAGTTTCCACAACAGCTTCAAGTGTAGCTCTGGGTAGAGGGAGTTGAAAAAATCTAATCCGGAAGTGACCATAGCATGGATCACAGTGTCAATAGATAGGGCACTAACTGTCATGCCTGGTGGAGATAGTAGAAATCCAGGCATGCATCATTTGTGATCTAGGCCTCCAAAGAAAAAGAGGTATCCAGAATCATAGCAAGGCTCCCAACAGTTTTAACTAGACCCTGTCAAGGCTTGAGCCCAGCCAGAAGACCTCTGTCTTATCTGGATTCAACTTCAGCCAGCTGTACTTGAGCCAATCTTCCACAGCCTCCAAATATCTGGCCAGAGTCTGGGTGTGTTGACAAATGGTCATCCATCAACAGATATAGCTGGTTGTCATCATGAGGGAGAGAACATTCCCTGTGGCACTCCATACGCCAGGGCACATATCCAAGATGGACTGAACCTGCAATCCCTGACTTGCCATATTGACCAATGGTATCTCATATCTTACCTGGATTAAATTTATATGTTGGTTAACATCCACTCTGATATTAAACACCAATACAGAACATGCATTAAATCAGCATTTTACTGGGTCATATGCAGCTTATTTATACAAGTCTATGCAACTCTGAAAAATCAATGTCTGGGTTCAGTGCCAGTTTTTACATTTTCATGTCATAATACAGCATAAAGTTTGTTGAGATCGCTACTGAGGGAAAAGATTGTTTAGCTTTGGCATTTCCTTATTTTGACAACTAGCTGTTATTGTGTAACAGTCCCAGATAATATACAAAATGGAAAGCATTATGTTCTGCCTCAGTGAGATATAAAGTGCACGGGAGAAAGGAATTCCTTCATTTGTTCCCCTTCTAATGTTGCTTTCCTTTGCCAAAGAATTCACCCCCCCACACTGCACTTTCACAGTACTTGGCTTTATCTATTTAAACGGCATGCAAACAAATGCCTTCACTGCTATTACCTGATCTGCACAGAATGTTGGTGGCTAAACAGACAAGTGCATAAATATTGGCTCAGAAAACAGAGCCAGTTACAAGCTGAACTGCAACAAAGTCCACAAAATATAGAATTTTTCAGACATCTGAACAAAATTCCTCGTATTCAAATACAGTGCGCCTACTACTGAATGAACACAACATTCTACAAGTGCCAAATCCTGGGTATGTGCCAATATGGCCACAAGACAAAAAAAATAGAAGTCCTTATGAATTTATTTACACAATTATTAAAGTACACAAATACAGTGGTAATACAAATGAGGTGTTCTGAGTTATTGGTTACCAGTACACAGGCTTAGAGAGACATTCTAACTATATTTCCAGTAGATGGTGGTGGGATTTAACTATAATGGAAGGGCAAGGATTGCCCACAACCAAGTACAAGGCTAGAAATTTGCATTAGTCAACTTTAAAGTATAGTACAATTTAAGTTTCCAGATATATAGAGAATAGAGGCTGCTTTTATAAGTCTCTAACATTACATCATTTGACCACAAATATTTACAAAGAAAGCACACTGAAGTGTAGTACTGTACAAATGGAAGTGCACATGCCTGAAGAACCCACATTTACAGTAACTAAAGTGATACAGTTTTGCAAAATCCTCCATGGATCAACATTTTAAAATATTCCCACTGCACACCCCCAGTTACAGGATGCATCCAATCAGACCCTGAACATACAAATAAGCACTTGGTTAATGTTTCAGAGCAGCTTTTTAAAAAAAGTGACAAGATAGTTCCTACTCAAAAATCCACAAAACTGAAAGAAGGAAGTGGCAAAGCTTTAGAACAATAAAATGCTTTCAAATGAACAGAAAAAGGAAACCATGGATTCATACAAACCATTAAGTTTCCAAGGAGGCAAGAATCTCACATCTGTTGATTAAAATGTAATAACACAACAAATCTATGTATTGCACCTTCATTCCCAAGATGGGCATGATGTTACATTGAGTGGTATTTGGTATGATTTACATGCCTTCTACTTTCCCGGATTACAGAGGGACAAAATATATTGCTCGTAAAAATAAAGATTCTTCCCTCTTTAGCTGGCACATTTGTTTGCTAAGGTAAGCATTTTGGCCATTATGCAATGTGTCTTCCCCTGAAGGCCAGCTGTTCCAGACTTGCAAACTTTAAAATATTAAATTCAACAGGCTTGAACGATCTCAAGTCTTGGCATCTTGCAGCAGGAACATTTTGTTTACAGCTCCACCAAGCATTGGCATAATGAAGCAGGCTATAATAAGCACTTGCCGTTCTTCTTCTCAGACTCAGATGCACACCTACTACAACACACACTGCACTACAGCTCACACGGCAGTGGCGGCATTCCTATTTTTTGGCATCTGTACCAAAAGCCAAGCAGAAACAGTGGATCGTGTCACTAACATTTCATAGGAAATCCTCCTGTAAATAAAGAACACACATTGTACATTCAACATTAAAACCTTTCCTAAAAAGTTACTTTAGAGGATTTGACTGCCGTTCCTCAGAGTCTATAAAGTGATCTTATCTTGACTGGGTACTCCCCCCACTTTCAAAATAACTTTTCTTTCTTGGATAGTACCAGAGACAAATAAGCATTTTAAAAAATGTTACAGTGCAGCATTGAGATCTGATTACAAAAAAAAAAAGGAAGAATAAGCCAAGCAGATATTTCTTGTTAAAAAAATAATCCCCCACCCAAAAAAATTAAACCTTGAGAACATCCATACTCTTCCTCCTCTTATAACTGGATCATATAAACAAAACAGTGTAAAGTAAAACCAAACAGTTCCAACTCATTTACACATTCCCTGCCTGATGTAAGTTTACAAGAAGTTCAAGTCTTTTTAAACTTCAGGACTGTTCACATTTCTACATAAGTTTCAGATCAGACAAAAGCGAGAGTGATTTTTTTTACAGAGTTTAAGCCAATAATCTTAGCAAAATGAATACAAAACTTTCTTAAACCAAGTAGAAGATTTATATAGTTACAAGTAGAACAATAAAAAGGGGGGGGGGGAAGGCTGCCGCCTGTGAAGGGAAAACTGAAATGGCTATTAAATAACAGGCGGTTAATGCTGTAAACTGTCTCTTCCTTTTCTAGCCCTGCTGCTAGAGTTCACATAAGGTTATCAAGGTTTCTGGCCAAAGCCTCTTGGAGTGGCAGCTGCTGGATTCTGTCTGTGTTCCTGTGAGTATCTTTAGTAAGTGGCAAGGAGAGATCCGGTTGTAATATTTCTTCTGCTCTAGTTTGGGGTAGCTTTGCTAGTAAAAGCCATTGGTAACATAGGAGATCAGCCATGCACTATCTGCCCCTCAATGGCAGCATTATTCACCGATGCACAGCAGACTGGAGAACGCTGGTCGCCGCCAGAGCAGGAATCTATTGAAGCCAAGGAACAGGATATCAATATCTGCCCACAGTACCAAAACAGCACGAAAATGGACCGGTTAAAAGTCAGCCACTTCTTGCAAATACAATTGAGCAGAGTTCCATTTCAGAAGGGTGAAATGAGAATGTGCAAATCTAGATTCCAATGACATCAGTGTGGCACCCACCTGTAGCACCCATCAAGGGAACTGTATTTTCCTTTTGTTACTGACGTTAAAGCTAAAGCAAGAAAGGGACCTCATGAGAAACAATTTGCAGAGCAAGAAAAAGCACATGCGGGCAAAAAGGATCAGAAGATTGTAGCTGAGCTCTTGAATCAGTAATGGAATCCAAACCAAGGGTTAAGGTGATGAATGGAAATGGCACCTAGAAGAGATTCACCTTAACAATGACACAGTATTGAACATGTTCCACAATATTATTTCCGAAGCATAGGCCATTATTAAGTAAGGCCCTATGAATTCTGCTAACAAACATGTGCTGAATTTGGGCCTGGCATTTTAAGTCTCCCAGTACTGTTTTTCTTTAGCTTCCCAGGATTCCTGGGCAACAGGGGGAAGGGGGGAGGGAAACAACTCTCCTGGGCAATGGGATCAGATAGGGGGGAACTAAAACTGTCCAATCATGACAATTGGATTCTGGTTTGATGTTAACTCTGTTGGCCTTGCCCCATTGGCCCTGGGTTCTGCTTGGCCTCTTTTGTCTGACACTGGTTCTGCTGGGCTTATTGGATCTTTTTGCATGGGAGGCCTTGGAGAAAGAGTAGAAATTTTCTCCTCACAGGAAACAATGTAGACAAGCAGGGTGGCTGAGGGTACATTTTTCAGGGGCCTGTAGGATTGGTCCTCTTGATCTAATTCATTTGAAACTTGGGGCAGAGGTCTTTAGAGGACAGGCAGACTTGTGTTTCATGCAATTTTGGTGCCATTTGCTCAAAAATGAATCTTTTCTTAGGAGTTCCTCATAGGGAATAATGGACCCCTCAATATTTGAATACCCCCCCTCCAAATCCTGAAACTCTATTGAAGATCTGAATAATCCAGAATACAGGTATGGATACTCTTTCTGAAATCTAACAATTACTAATTTTTCCCAAGTGCATATTTGTCTAAAAAAAAAAAAAACTATCCCATAACTTCTGTGGAGGTCCTTTCAGATTTTACATTTAAGATGAAATCCATGTTTTACTTCATATGAATTGGGCTGAAATTAGTTCCCATACCTTCCTTCACAAAGATGGATGAGAAGGAAAACCAATATTATTTTTTTAAAATAAGAAACTGAAGCAGTATAGTGAGTAGCGTGCACTTCTCCATTCCCATAAGTATATGTTTAATGGGGCACTGCAAAAGACATATGTCAAATCCATGTGCAAAATACAATCTAAAAAAGACTATGAGGGAAGCCCAAATAAATCTAGTGAGGAGGAGTTGCTAAACATGTCCATTCCCTGCTCACCTCTGATGAATTAGTTCTAACTTTAATGAAGTAGTAGCCTTTCAATCAAAATGATGCTGGTCAGATTGTGCAATGTTTGAACATAAAATATCCTGCTCAAAAGTCACAATTCTTCTTCTTGAGGAATTACAACCCTTTTTTTGATGCACAGTTCACTGATACCAGTCACACTGAAGCAGCAATGATATCCTGACGTGTAACAAGAGGTTAATAGTTACAGACAAGGACCTCAAAAGTGGACATGATCCGCAATTCTTCCCTCAAGGTTTCCACAGGCTTCAAATAGGATTTTAAGACCAGCATAGGTGACTCACCCCAATTACAAAAAGTTGGGTCTTCTGCGCTACAAATTTCAATTGTATGTCCACCAAAACTTTGAAGGGGTAATGATGGTGAAGACAGACAGTCATATGGGAGAAACAAACTGACAGCCAGCAGACTGAAAGACTTTGCCTGGCAATCTGCCATCTGCTTTCAGTGAATCCTCCTTCCCCACTAATCTCCATAGCAGTATCAAGTGCAGTTATTCATCTGAATTATGAAGCCTGGACCCCAAGAAAGATTTATGCTCATCCAATAGACAAATATTCTCAGGCAGCATCTGCCTAGAACATCTCAGTGTGAGCCTCAAGGGAGGGCAGTATATAAATGTAATAAAGAAATAAACCCCCTGGATATAAGGTGGTTTGAAGGACCACCTTCCCAACTCAGCTAAAAAATGAACAGATGGATTATCCAGATGATCTGACCCATGTGGATAATCAGTTTGCTAATGTAATTAACAATCAAATCGCTACCGAGTCAGGCAAACACAAAAGCAGCAGGGAGAAAAGAAACGAGCTATTCTGCATCAAAAGGAAGGAGAGATTAGTTAATACGGAGCTTTATCAATGGAGGGAAAGGAGAGGAGAAAAGCAAGAGAATCCAATGAACTTCTCAGTCTGACTGAACAAAATAAATGATTTCTAATATATTTCAGGTAGGCAGCAAGCTACAATTTGCCCATACACACTTCATGCTATTCTGATAAAGCCCTAGCCACCAAGACAAAAAAATAAATGAAATCACCCTATCCATTTAAGAACTGCTGCCTCCACAGGCAGATGTTCATTCTTCAGTTTCTACCAACACAGACATTTAAGTGTCTCCTGTAAAGAGTCTAGATACACTGCTTCCAGCTTCATTAGCAGTTTGAAAATGTTTTTTTAATCTTTGGCTGCTTGTGGGAAAGGGAAGAGAATGAAGGCTGAATTAATAGTCTGTTCTATTTGCACTAGAAGACAGTCATGGTTCAACTATTCAACAATAATGATGAGCACAGCATCACAGTATTTAAAATGCTGGATACTCATAAATTATTACACTACTCAGTAATATTTCTAAATGTATAACTTTGAGGGAATAGCTGATCTAATGGTGTCTACATGCGAAAGCACTAATTTTAATTAAAACGGACTTGTTTTAATTAAAACAGACTTAAAAGACTTGGAGGCATATGAATTAATTTTCCAGACTGGATTCATATAAAAATCTCTGTGCTGTTAATTAGAGAGTACTGTAATTAACTGTAGAGTAAATTTGCTTAGGAGATACAGATCATATGCAAGATACATTAATATCTTATTAACTTGAGTTGCAGCTTCTAAATTGTTAGAAACCAGAGGGTTGCAAAGATGTAGTTTAGCAGTAAAGTAACTGAACTTTCCAATTGGCTTGGAACTTACTGCCTACTTCCAATTGCCTACAAAACTTACTGAAATCTGTGTGCATCTGGCAAAGCTGATTTGCAAGTAAGCAGTGTACATAATTACTCTCACATGGAGATGAACTCCATGCAAGAATAATGGCACCTCCTTGACCCTGTTTCATTACTACACTTTTTGTTATCCCTGGTTAACAGCTTTTAGTTAACAGCTTTTCTTACCAAGACACCAGTAGAACAGCTAGTGAAGTATTAAAAAGGTCCAGAATTTTTTAAAACTCATTTGAAATCTCCCTAACCACTTCACCAATAAGAAATAAAGGTGCAAAACTAACACAAAGAACACCCAATTTGATACCTCCACCTCCAAACCCACCCGTCCAATTGGTGTCTAGCAAGAAGGGACTCACCCAGTGCTGCTTTCCAACGAGAAGGAGACGAGCAGCTACTTGCCATGGTGTTCGAAGGGAATGCTATTCTGAGGTGGGGAAAAGACAGCCATTTGTAACAATTCCACTGGCTAATAGACAATTTCAAACTAAACTGTTTGACTGAAGCTGCAGTTGTGAAAAGTGTATTTTAGCTGCTTCACAGATGTTTCCCTCCTGGATTAAAAATCCCTACAGAATTGACAATTGGAAGGAATGTGTTTAATGAATGATGTCGAAAGAAAGGCTGCTTCAGCAGCAGGTGGCAAACCACAGTAACTGGGAAGTGATTTTGGTTCTGGCAGTTCCAAAGAATTATCACTTCAACTGTTTATTGCCAACACTGGCCACTGATTCAAAAAAACATTTTCCTGTGTCACAAGCAACTATATTTTCAGAGCATTTTAAGAACTTTGTCACTGAAGACACACCTTATCTCTCATAAAAGTACTAAGTTGCATACAGGCTCCACCTGGTACATTCTGGCCATGAGTCACAAATAACCCTAGAAACACAAACTTGAAACTCACTTTACTAAGGTGGCAGTCACTGCTCTGAGACAGTACATACAACCTAAATTCCCTTGCAACATTAGCTTCTCAAGAATATCTACAACAAAACTGTTCTATTTAACACTAACAAATGTCAAGTTTCTTTCACCCAATCATTTGTGCAATTCTTTGATCCAAAAATCATTTATCTCATTGGTTTTCAGATCCCTCTGTTATGTAGAATATATATACATGCATACACACATCCTTTCTTGCAACAAGAGTTGGTATTTTGCAAGATCCTTTTCAGCAGGATCACACACTAGCCACATTCCCAAAGACATATCAGGAACAGCAAAAGCTGTATAGAACAATTTTGTAACAAACTTATAAAAGTTAAGGCTCAGTTTCTAACTGCTGAGAAATACAGTTGCTTGCCATTAAAGAGCAAGGGTAAAACAATATTTCCTCTGGGGTAAGGTAGGGGAGAGGTTAATCACAAAATTAGAAAAAGCCATTATGCATAAGTCTGTGTGCGCTACTAGTGTGCTCCAGTCAGCTCCCAATAACAAGATCCACACTCCTACCCATTCCTGATCTTTCTTGTATTAACAGGGGGGGATCAGACTGGGAGTCCTTAACAGGATTCCTGAAACATCTGCTTAGGACAATCTTGTGTCCGAAATTACAGAAAAAGGAAGGTCACAGCAATCCTGAATAATCAAAAGTGCTTCATTCAAACATTTCTCAGGCTTCAAGAAACCCCAGGAGTGCCGCAAGTGTGCAGAATATGGTGGGGAAGTATAGCTGTGTACACATCCAACCAGGGCCCCTCTCCTTCCCACCCCCTCCAGGCCCATCATTAGCCATTTTGGGGGGAGCAGGGGGGTCAACATGACGAAATATGATCATATCACCCAATAAATGTTTAACAAATTTAAAATATATATATGTAACAATTATTTAACTCCCATCCATTTGGGAAACCCTTCCAGGGCTGTCAAGAAACCCCGCAAGGACAATACAACATGGTCCATGCAAGGTTCATTCAAGTATATTTACATAATTAACTTGTGATTGTTTGACCACCAAAAAAAGAAATACTAGGCTGCATACACACATAAGGAAGCAGTGCGTTCATCTGGTAGGGTGTACCCATGACCTCATTCATTTTTCAGGCTAGCTAACTAGCCATATGCCTTACATTGTAATTCTCACTGAGGTGGAAAGCCTGCAACTGGGCTGCAGTGCTTCTGAGAGCAAATGGTGGATTATACAGGTGAATTCTTCACTACACGGGGAAAAAACCCCAAAAAACAAAAAAATACCCCTCTAGATAGAAAACCAGCTTATCATGGAGAAAAGAGCCTGGTCCCCGATGTGCTAGCATTTTATGTAGAAGGATATGTTCCTATGGATGAGCATTTGATTACATGACACTCTACTGTACTCTGAAGTGTAGCCCATTCACAGGTTTATCACCTTAGTGGAGGCTAAGCGTTTACCACTCCCAAAGGCTGAAGTTACTTGGCACTTGCCAACAGAAGGCATTATAATTTCTTCTAGAATGGTCTTGTGTATTCATCTTTTTGTTTCCCTGATATACTGTGGAGTATTTCCAACACGGCCTTTGCCCAACTAAAAGACCTTTTTATCTAAATACCTTTGATATGATCCCAAAGGTGGCAGAACTATTGACTGCAATTCTAGTTTGCGCCCCAAGTTTCATTCTACTTACCTCCTCCTAGTTAATGTTGCACGGAAATGCAGTGAATTCTGCATGAATTGCCTCTTAGTGGTCAGTATCTTAATGCTTACATGATAAATATATAAAGGCAGCGTTTTTTTACTTGATCTACAGTCACCTCCGATTTATAATGGAAGGACATTTTTAGTAAAGGCCAAAACGAGAATCTGGCCAATATGATTGACCTACAAGGTTAACAGTTTATTTAGTACTGAATGGTAGAATTAAACATTTAATGAGCAAGTGTCTCTTTAAATCCGCTTCTCTGCTCTTTATTAACTCTTCTTTCTTCATCATCTTCTGATTTTGTCTTATTTGCTCTTCCTTCTGCACTTCTTTCTTTGCAGCAACTTCAAATTCTCAGCTCCCCGAAGTCTGCACTCACACCCTATCCCCTGGTGCACCAAGGAAATAGTTAATGTTGTTGACCATAAGATATCATTACAAGAATTTAATGCTGACAGACCTAATATTAATGGGGGGTGCCAGGGGAAGAATTAATGTAATTTCACCATGTGTGGAGTCCTCAAAATGAGCCACTGTGCTTGGATTATTTCTATGAAAATATCATTATATAGGTTAAGAATTTCTGTCCAAGATATTGGCAAGTTGACTGTCCCGACAGCATGTATATACAGCAAGTAGACTAAAGTTTGCCCACAGTGAGTACTATGACTTCCCAGACAGAGACTTCATATCTGGAAAAAACATTGAGAGTGGTAGCAGAGTTGGTTGGAAAAAAAAATGCTAGAGGACCAAAATAGTGAGACTCTTCATCTTTTAATGTATACAAATATGCAGAAAGCGGCCACATATTGAAAAACCCAGTTCTGTCAAGGAGAGGCCAACCCATTTTCTCTACCTCTACACCAACCGTTGCTCCATTCTTACTTGGTCTCTCTACTTTTCAGCCCTCCCTATATTCCATGGTATAGCCCAGCGCTACACCTATTACACTGGGGAAGACAACACTACATTATGGTAGCTGCCAGTCTCTTGGCCCCTTTCCCAGATAACACAGCCATTACAGAATTACAGTTCCTTTGACACAGAAAGTCATGAACATTCCACTATGCTGTGTTCCCTTAGCAAGAGAAGCATTGTATGACTCCATGATGGCAAAGTGAGTATAGGCTGATGCCATATGTTACTTGACTGCTTGTCTCAGAGTAATAATCTCTCACCCTGCTGCATAGTAGCATGCTTCAAATACGTGGCTTGTTTTCTGGAGGTGTGCCTGCACTGCTGGAACATCCCCTCCCTAAGGATTAGAGCCTTTATTTGATTGATATACCGTTTCTCCCTACAAGCTGGCTCGGAGTGGTTTACAGTAAATAAATAGATAAAATCAATATTTCCCCCTCCCTCCAAAAAATACCTTCTGTTAGGCTAATTGGACTTGGAGAATCTAAAAATGGGGGGGAGGGGAGAACCATGGAGAAGGGAGGCCCATATCATTACCAGACAACCATGACTTCAGCCATAAGCCTAGCATTTTGCTATATACCTCATTATTGTCATTCAGTATTTAAAACTATATTACAAGCCAACCATCAATAAATATTAGATTATAAATTTTCAAGCATTTTTTTATATAACATTCTAAAGGCGGGGGGTTGGGGGACCACCTTTAAGAGTGTTTATAGCCTGCAGCTAAGGTAGAGTGCTGCAGCTAGACTGATAGTTAGGGCCAGTTACCAGTTTCCAATTATACTGGCTTCTAATCTGCTCCCAAGACCAATTCAAGGCACTGATTTTGACCTAAAAAGGATATGATTTGGGAACAGAATGTCTGAAGAACTGTCTCCTCCCGTATGGTCTTAGTTCTTGTCCATGAACTAAGATGATAGACAGAGGCTCTCTTGACTGTCCCATCACCCAAAGAAGCTCATCTGGTGGGTACATGGAACCTACCCAGGGAGATGTGCCTGCTCTTCTCACTTTCTACCATTAGGAGGCAGCTGAAGACAGTTTTATTCATCACTGCAGCCCGATTAGTTTTCAATTCTCCTGCGACTGGCAATTGTAAATTATTTTACACTAGTGGTTTTTATATATTTGATTGTGTTTTGCTAGTGTTTACATTATAAGCAGCTATAAATTGCTGTAGTAGAGAAAAGTGGCTAATAAAAGTTTGTTAGAAGTACTATGTAATCACCAAGGAGCTCATACTGAAATTCAAAACACTATTACACAAAGAAGAGTCATCTTTTTTTGGCTTGACTACTTTACACACAAGTGAAGACTGAATAGGTTGGGTTTTCTATACTCTGTATGCAGTGAAGCCCAAGGATAGGCCATACCACAGACTGAAGCCTTCTAGAAGGATAAGTTGAAATTTATGGACTTTTTCCTACTTGGATTGCTGACAATTAAGTTAATCCCGTTTCTACTTGAAGAATGATTTCTTTCACAAAGTGAGTTACAAAAATTGACTGCCATTTGGCTATCTACCAGAAGTGCTTTTTGGAAGGTTTTGGAGGGGCTGGATCCAAAGCCAAGCACATTGGACACAAAATGCAAACCTGTCAAGTTTGAAGCACTTTAATTAAATTGGTTCAAAATAGGTAGTCAACCAATTTAAAAAGATATTATCTTCTTATAACTAACAGATATATCAAGACTCACTATCATGTGAGCTACATTCATGAGTTTACAGTGCTATTACATAATCATACATACTGCAAGGTCCATGAGTCATTAATTTTCCTGATCAAACATCCTGAATTAAATTGTGTCAGAACAAAGTTGAGCCTGCTTGCATCTGAGAAATACTGATCTTTGAAATACAACCTGACTGAAAGAGTGACCATTATCTCTGAAAGCAAGCATGAGTCATGCAGAAAATGTTGATTTAACAAACAGAACTTTATGTACATAACCACTTGTGCTGAATTTTGCCTACAGCTTGTGCAAAATTCCCATCAGATTTTAAGGGAGCCACTTAGCAAAAGAGTTCCTACCTTGTTTTATCCTTCTCCCTCATGCAACAAAAAATCCTTTGCTAATATACAAAGATGCCCTAGAAAAGTGAGATGTTGGTCTAGAAAACACTGGTTGGTTTAGTTGCCTCCTAAAATGCAAATATTGGCACACGTAGGAAATCATGACATAACTTGTTGAGCTTCAAGTGCCCCAATATAAAGGGAAGCAAGTAATTTCAGAGTCTAAGAGAGGCTTTATTTTAGGTAATTGACGTGGTTAAAGTACGCACTTTCTTCCTCTTTCTTCGAGGTCTGCAGGAGCGTGGCTTTAGACGTGGAAGGATAAAAAAAAGAGAATCTCACAATCAGCAAGCCTCTATAAATCCCCACATGCCCTCATTCAGACCCTAAGTAGAAACCTCTTTCCTTGCCCTATCCAGCATACATACCTAGAATGTTATGTTTAAGGCCAAAGAGTGTCATCTTTTCCACTATGGATCTGGAGACTTTGTAGTGAACTTAATGCTGTGTAACACAATTTCCCCTCATTTTATGGAGTGGATGTTTACTTCATTCCATGAGTATTAACAATGAATATGTTCAGAAATGTGTTCAACAGCTAATCTTTACCTGCATATGAAATGAGCTAAAGGCTACAATGATAGCAAAGGTACAGTATGAATGAATTTATATTGATGATAGGGATGGGCACAAAATGACTCACAAGCTAAAGTTCGAGATGAATTTTGGCCTGTTTGTGAAATTAAATTGATGGCAGGTGAGCTGGCATGAACTTTCCATGAACTTTCAAGCAGTTAATGAATGGATATATTTTACAGACTGTCTCTGCTCAATCAAAATGTTTACCAAATTTCAAACCAATGGGAGAGGGGGGCATTCTTGAGCCTTTTATACACCAATTGGAGCCCTCCAAAGCTTAACAAGTACTGCTGGCTGCCTTTAACAATACCCTCTGCTCAGCTCTACATAGAGCTTGTTAAAAGCAGAGGACATTAATTTATTCCTGTCTGAGAACACCACTTCGGGGGGGGGGGGGGTTAGGACTCACAGTTCTGAGTCAACCAGAGTAGAGGGGCTCACATGGAGTAGAGGGGCTTAGCTAGTGGGAGCTGAGGACCCACATCTATACCCTACCATCCCTCCTGATTATGAACCCTTGGTGATGTTCGTGTGTTAGGTGGGCTCTGGGCCATCCTGTTTCTCTGCTCTCGTCGAGCAGAGGAGCTTAACTACTGTGCGGTTTGGGAGTTTGGTATCACTGGCTTGTTCCTGAGCCAGTCCTTAGATTCCTAGCTGTAAGTGCAGCAGTCTTTTCCATATAGAGCACTGAGGAGTGCTCTATAACTGGGACCAAAGAAAGGTAATTCATCCCCAACACTGAGACACTGCATAGAAGCATTTGGTGCATGCAGCTTGCAGGGGATGCATTCTATATACTTTTGAATGTGCATGTCATCCCCAAAAAGCACTTTCCTGGGAGCAACCTCAAGGGGCTGTTAACTCAGACGATGTAAATCCTATTCTCACAATACTTTTAGGGCATGTAGGAGAGTCAGCCGGAGGTCTCCTGTGAGTTTGGTGTTGCTAGCATGGCAGGGGCTGTTCTATCATGTCATAAACTTCGCAAACTAAAGAGGTTAGTTTGGCACCTAAAAGTTCTTGGCTCATAAACTGGGCATATCATGAACCAAACAGCATTTTCCTGGTTAGTGCCCATCATTATTTGTCATGTAAGGAAACAGGGTTAGCAGAAGACTTTAAAATCCATTAAAAAAACCCTGAGTATTTAATTCTGCATTTTTAAAATTTGGATCTTGCAAAAAAAATTCTGCTAATAGAAGGATTTCTGTCAGAGTATGAATTCCCTGCTTCTACAAGCACAAATACCAAGGCCCATGTTTGAGGGGGGGCAGGGGTCCCCCACCTAACATTATGAGGGTGGAGTAAGAGCTTTGCAGTGGATGTCAGGCAATCAATCAAAATCTTCTCATGCTCACAGAAAAGTTCTGCAAAATTCAATCTAGTATTTTATATTAATATTTTTGCATGCTACTGCAGTTATTTGTGTTGAATCCCAATGTATATTCCCACAGCGCTGCATATTCTAGAGATTTTTGTCCTTTGCATCAGGGACTGTTTAGTGTGCAGTGGTTCAAATAGTCGAATACTTCTGGTTATATTACTTTAGCAATGGCCATCATGAGCAGAAGCTTTAAAATGTCACAATAGTAAGAAAGTAAACAAAAAACCCTGGCAAAACATCTTGAAAAGTTTTTATCAATGATCATGGTTTACAAGTTTTTCATTAAAGTGTTGTAACAGTTAAGAAAGCTTTACTAATTTTTGCTAGGAAGTAGTTTTCCTATAGAATCGTCTCAATATTATTTTTAACTTTATTACAATTAATAATCTGTGAACAAACTTGTTTCCATACACTTTGGGAGAAGGTGAAATTTGTTACCCAGTAGAACATTTTTAGCTAGTAAAATGAACCACTAAATTATATATAAACTTGTCAATTCTTCCTTCATTCACTGATTTAGAAGTGTGGTAGTCTAAATATCATCCTTCCTGACTGGATCATTCACATTTATGCATTGACCAACCATAGCTGTTTTTGCTTCTTTTTGCACTTCCTTGTTTGACATCCAATCTCAGACTAACTCATTAATGCTTCTAAAGAGCCATTTCCTTGACACAATCCTGCCTAAATCCTGATTCCTTTCATTCACATTCCTCAATACACAGATATATCCTGACATTACAGTCCAACAAATACTCCAGTTTTTGCTTCTAATTCACAGCTATTTCTTTGTCTGCTATTTTGGACTGGAAAGAATAAACACAGCTTAAAGAGATGCCATTATTCCTTGCTCAAGATTCCATGCGTTGAGTGCCTTACTGGTGAAGCCTGCATTAAATGACAAATTGGGGGAATGGGATCTAACTCAGGCACAAAACCTGAAAGGCTCTTAGTTGCTAATTAATAATTTTCTGCAGAAGCATGACCATAAACTTCCAAAGCAAGGTTGGGAGGAACAACAAATGTAACAAAATCAGGCCAACTCTCATCCTGCTTCACATCTGTACATATAACAAGCATTCACATAAATGTTTCTGGTGTGACTTTAACCTGAACTCAACTAAAGTATTTTAAGCATTTAAGATACGTTACAAAAACAGTGCATAATGCCTGGGAAAAGTTATGATTGCAATTAGCATGTTTAGAAGTCAAAGATCACGGTTCCAAAGTTAAGAAGCCAGATTGCTGCACAGGATACAGATTCGTTCAACTAATCTAGCTCAGTTTCACACTTTCATCAAAGATGTATGTCAAAATTTAATTTGGAAACCATTTTTACTTCTCAAACTTATGCAGAGGATTTTAAAAGTGCTAGAAGAGAAAAGAAAATCAAAGTTGTATGAACAGTACAACCACCTAACACAATGAACAAAGCAGACAAAATAGACTTAGTCTTATTTTATCAAACATAACAACAGTTTTAGACAGACAACAGTTTAAAGAACACACCTCTTAGATCAGATAGACTGCAGGTGCCAATCAGAAATTGGTAACCATTTCCCACAGAAGGCAACTTATTTTGAAATACAGCCCACGCTACATCAATATCTCTGAGGAGGCACATTTTTACAGTTAAACACTGAACAAATGCCTCAGTTTAGTACTCATTTTTAATTTTAAATAGACTGAGACTGTACCAATGTTAAGAGGAGAGCACTTATCAATCCACCTTCTCATGAAATGTATCACACAGAAATTGTATTAATTCATTTACAGGAGGCATCTGAGAACTGTTCTGATTAGACAAAAAATACAAAATGTACATGACTTGATAATTCACACTATGTTCCTGAAATTTGCATGGGTGTTCAAGGTTGTATTCAACAAATACCTCAAGATACAAACAAAGGAGATACCCATCCCTAAACTGTAGCACCCTTTACACTTAAATCAAAAAGAGCAAAGAGGGCAACCGTTCTCAACTTTTTTACCATAAAGAACACCCTGAAACATACCTCAGGCTTCAAGAAACCCCAGACGTAGTGTGATCATTCAAAATATGGTTGGGAAGCATAGCTGTGTACACACCCACCTGAGGCCCCTTCCATTCCCACCCCCTCCAGACCCATCAATGGCCATTTTGAGAGGGGGCAACATAACCATATTTGGTCATAGGTAAAGGTCTGACCCTTGGGGTGACGCCCTCCAGCGTTTTCATGGCAGACTCAATATGGGGTGGTTTGCCAGTGCCTTCCCCAGTCATTACCTTTTACCCCCCAGCAAGCTGGGTACTCATTTTATCGACCTTGGAAGGATGGAAGGCTGAGTCAACCTTGAGCCGGCTGCTGGGATTGAACTCCCAGCCTCATGGGCAGAGCTTTCAGACTGCATTTCTGCTGCCTTACCACTCTGCGCCACAAGAGACTCTATATTTGGTCATATCACCTGATAAATGTTCAACAATTTTTGAAAAAAAAAAAGTAAAATTAATTAACCCCCACACTTTCATGAAACCCTGGTTGAGAAGGCCTGAGTTAGGGCCTTCAAAAGTGGCCATTTTTGTATCCACTATAACAGGGGTCCCCAACCCCCGGGCTGCAGCCCGGTGTCAGGCCATGAAGGCCTCAGCACCGGGCTGCGGCTCCCTCTCCCCCCCTGCAGCGAGAAGCTCGCCAGGCCATGAGCAAATCGGCCGCCGAAGCAGCCAATTAGCTTGCGGCCTGGCAAGCTTCTCGCTTTGGGAGGGGGAGAGAGTGAAGCGCGGCCGCCGGCACACAAGCGCGGGGCCTGGGTCGCCCTCTCCCCCCACCCCGTGGCAGGGGTCTGCGGCAACAAAAAGGTTGCGGACCCCTGCACTATAAGACCTGAATGTCTAACCATAACACTTGTGAGATGAACTTCCCCCACTGGGGGAATTCCTACCTCTTTTCCCACAAAAAATGATTAGAATAATTTTGTACCTGTGAGGTTGACATGCGCGAGGTATCTTGTCGGCCTGTTAAATCAGACGAGGAGATATTGACAGGGGCACCACGATGCAATCGCATACTCACTTTCCGTTCTCGCTCCATTCCAGATACTGGACGAGGAGAGGTGTTTGCTGACAAAGAGATTTTTTAAAGTCAAGAACTAGACTTGTTGATTGTGTTAAAGTATTAAATCTGCTGACCTCTCCAGAGATGAATGTCAGAAATTCTGCTTAAATGTATTGTTCTGAGGAAGGGTCAACAATGCCTCAATACTAGGGATACTGTTCAATACACTGTGGGCTATTCAGTATTGGTGTTTACCACAAACCTAGTAGGTAAGGTACATTTCAAGAAAGGGGCTGATTAGGAGGGTTCAAAGTATGTTGGATTGTTCTAGATTTTCTAAGCAAAGTATGAATAACCAAGGATAAAGGCTTCAACCTTCAATACTATCACACTAACCTTTTGTTACAAACACCTAATACGGATCAGACCCAAGCACAATATTCATCCACTTACTGAGCAGACAAGGGGCTTCTCAGTCAAAACTTGCTAGGGAGACTGGGATTAAAATATTAGGGTTTGTCTCTGCTGCCATGTCATACCATCTTCTAGCTAAAAGTATATCCTTAGAAATTCCTAAGCTATGTTTGTATACATAAGCCAGATTGAGCATGTCTTGAGCACTGTGTTGATTATCTGCAAGGTACTTCAGACTTGTCCTCAAGGAGCGCAGTAAGGCTGCATCCCAGAAAGAGGGCTTTCAAAATCAGTTTATGATTTGCTACTGCGTGTTGCTGGTTGGCTGTTCAAAGTAAGAAATGTCACCTGGCACAGGCTTAAGCCTTTGGATGCCCCTGAAGTAGCTGTCTGAATCTCAGCCAGGATATTGTACCTGGCTTGAAAAACAGCAATGACCACCTTGAATAATAAATGCACAAATAAACCAGACAGTTGGGCTCCAAACACAACCAGTTAAGAAATGGTTCGATGCTTCAACTAAAAGCTTGCTTCAAATTCTAGCAAGTGTGCCAGGCTAACAGCAGCTAGCATTATCCGTGGAAATGAATTATCTTTTTTCCAAAGTGACTAGGCTGAGGCAACATAAAGAAAACATAAACCTTATTTGCCATATGTAGCTGACAACATTGATGAAGTGATGCACATCAGGGACTGTGCTTTGCTTGGCTTTATCTTGCAGAAGTGGGAGTTAAGAGATTCTATTCAGACATGTTTACTATATTATTGCCTTTGTAAGAGATGGAAGATTCAGTTAAAAATGAACTAATTTCTCTCATACCAAGCAATACAAACAGGTAAAGGCAAAGAACATTTAGTGTATGACACACTTCCTGTCTGAACATGAATCCCAAGGATCAAAGATGTTATTCTGTTCTGCCCTAATGCATCTGCCTTTGGATTAGGAGCCAGGGCATTTCACTGCTTACCAGTATGTGAGGTTGGGGTAAGAGGAGTTGGTGGGGCTACATCTTGTGTCCCTCTCAGCCTGCCAGAGGCAGTGGATGGTAAACCACGAACTGCTGGGTTCCGTGTATGTCTCAGCCTTTCTTCTCTCTCCCTCCGTTCACGCTCAACATCTTCAACTGCTCGGCTGGCACCCTGAAAGATTAACAAGTAATACGACTGGGATTGAACTACTGTGTGTAGCACTGACGCAAAGGACTGACACAGTGCTACAAAACTGTGATAACTGAATTTGTACAGATCCTCTCCAGAACTGCATTGTTAAAAGTATATATTTACTACTGCGAGAACTGGCAGACTGTATTTATCACATTTATATCCTGCCTTCCTTCTATCCATCACACAATTCAAGATAGTGTACTGAAAGTTCCCAGGAAATCTCCCATCCAGGTCCTAAGATTCATATCAGCTTAGTTTTAGCAAACTTACAAAATCATCTTGAACCATAACCTGGGATCCATGTCTTCCAGCTTCCCAATAAAAAACTATCCAGCTCCATAACAGATATGCAGATGGTCCAGCCGGGGAAGACCAAATGATAAAGTTACACCTAAGCCACAAAGTCTGGGTAGCCAAAAGGGAAATAACAAACCCCCCCCCCAAAAAAAAACCCACCAAAGTCATATGGGAGGTGTTCTCTAGAGTCATTTTTTGGTGACTCACATTTGATAATTTGTTATAAAATTTGGTACAAATTGTATTCACACTATTTCAGTCAAACTCAAGTTGTCATAATCTTTTAATTATACTTAATATAAAAGTTGCCAAGCTGTTGAATGCCCTTGGCTCTCTACAGTCTAGTTGTTCTTGAGTTCTTTTTTTCTCTGGTGTTTTTTCTGGTGTTAATTGCTGCTCATCTAGTGTGTTGTGGGAATCTCTTACCTTAGAACAGTAAGTATGTATTATTAGGAATGGTGTTATTCCTAGTTTACAGGGGGGAGGGAGGGAGAGACAGACAGTCCAACTTCCAACTAGGAATGCAGGAACAGGGGCCACAACTGCAACTTGCACAAGCAAAGAACATGCAGATTCTCAGCTATTGTTGGACTATATGCAAAAAGTGCAGGAAATATCAGGTGTTGCTTTGTTCCATCTTTGACTAGAATAAAGTGCCACATTCCACTGAATAATGTTCTCAATATGAACATCAGAGAAAGACTGCATTCAAATGTTACAACCAACTCAGCAATAGTTGCTTTCTCCCCTGTGCAATGTGACTGAAAACTTCCTGCTTTGAACTCCAATTTGCTGTGACATCCAAATACAGGTGGCTTAACAGAGGTTACAGTATTTGCTGGCATATAAGACTACTTCCCCCCCCCTGAAAAACATGGCGCCAAGTGGGGGGGGTCGTCCTATCCGCCGGGTGCACTTCAGTTGGGATAGACATAGCTGCCCTTAGTGGCCAATAGTACTGTAATGTAATGTAACAAACTCTATATTTTGAGTGGAAATGTCGGGGGGTCGTCTTATACGCCCAGTCGTCTTATACGCCAGCAAATACGGTAATTACAGCAGCTGAATGTGGTTGCCAAATACACATGGTCAGTCTTCAAGGATTGAGCTAGAAAGTAACATCTGGTCTAAACAAACAACACTGGTTGCAATCTTACTGTTTGTAAAGGCATCATATCAGCATACCAACTGGATCAAATGTAAAGATAAAATTATGCAGTGCCTAGACTTCCAATATTAAGTTCAACATTAGCAGAAAGCCAAACATCTTTGAACATTTTTAGCAGAGGCTAGATAGTCATCTGACAGAAATGCTGAATTCATGAACTTAGGCAGATTTTGAGTGGGATGTGCCAGTGTTTGCCTCTTGTGTCCCTTTCTTGCATGCCCAGGGAATTGCTGATCACCACTGTGGGATGGTTGGTGAATTTCCTCCAGGCCAGGCTGAAGTATAGAGATTTTTGGTGTGTGTGCGTGGGGGGGAATCACTTGGGCATGAAACTGGGGCTACTGTGGGTAGTCAGGTAGTTGTGAATTCCTGCATAGTACAGGGTGTTGGACTAGATGACGCTGGAGGTACCAACTCTGATTTTATGAACCAGCCTTTTAGATAGCAAATCAATATATCTTATACTACTTTTAACCCAAAACAAGAGATAAAGTTCTCCCATCATTCCCAATTTTCCCCACTACATGTTAAGTGATTTAAATTATTTGGCTACTTACAAATTTGAGCATGTTCCAATCAAACACATAATCATAGGAAAAGCCTTGTCTGTGGAAGAGGTTTCTGAATAATTGTCTTAGATAAGAGTAATCTGGTTTGTCATCAAAACGCAGTGAGCGGCAGAAATTCAAGTATGTAGCAAACTCAGCTGAAATGAGAAATCCTCATCATATTACTGAAGTCAATGCAAAAAAGAAAAAAGTAGATTCATCAGCTCATTCCCTTTCTCAATTTCCCCCAATTTACAGGAGAAATGCTAAGAAAAGCGGCTGCTAGGAATACCTGCCTATTCGAACAGGAACTTAGCAGCTATAGGTTAAATTATGGCTTCATGTGAACACTAAGTCCACACACGACTTTTCTCTTTAAGGATGCAATGGACAGTTCACCATAATAAGCAGACACTATAGTCAGTGCCAAAGACACACTGAACAAATGTATCTGAAAAGATAAAAGGGCAAACAGGAGTTGCCGCGTGAACACAGAAAACCTAAGCATTCATTTATGTGAAAAGGAGTGCCAGAGTGAATGGTGAACTGTAACAGAAGACATGATATTAAGTTACAGAAGACACAACAAGTAACAGAAGACACTATATTAAGTTAGAAGTTCCACTGAAAAGTTTGATTGCATATTCATTTCAAGATTATCTAGTCCAGAGAATAAACTTACAAGGGTATCCTTTACACAAAACCTCAATGGGTGTAGACATTTTCTTTTCACTGATGCGTTCATATTTCTGTCTCTTTGTGGCTGCTTTCAATCCCTGCCAGGGGAGGGAGCCCAGATTAAAATACATGAGTACATAGCCCAAGGACTCCAAGTCATCTCTGCGAGATTGTTCTACAAGAGTATAAGAGTGGAGCCATTAGGTTCTGTTATCTGGTAAAATAGCACAAAGGTGTTTAATGCAACAAATGACGGTGAAAATATTACCTTTAAAAAAAAACATGCTAACTATTGGAGTGGGGGATTCCGTTTGCTACACAATCTGAAAAAATTATATTCATTCCCACATTTATTCCTAAAGATTCCCATAGCACTGAATAGGACTTTATAGAACCAGGGTTACCTACACAGGCCAGTCCTGGCCCACTGACCCACCCAGATTCATAAATTCTGCTTTGGCTTACTAGCCAGTCATTTATGGTCACCACCGCCTTACTCCTTCACTCAAGTCTTCTGCATATGTTTTTGCATCTCTTGTGCTACTGCCTGAATTTGAAGGAGAATTGCTTTCCAATATTGAGGGCATTTTTGGAGCCCTGTAATCCAGACCACACTGTGCCAAAAAGAGAACCAGCAAGCTGTGGAAAGGTAACTGCAGAGCAAGTAGCTAGAGATGATTCATACAAGTGATCAAAGCTACAATCTGTAAGGCTAATCGTAATACATCTTTCCCTCAGATTATAGTCAAAAACAAAAGGAAAGATTCTCTTCTTCAACTTATCTGCTCTAAAACTTTCATTATGACTGAGTTCCTTATTGCTGTTATGCTGAACAACAGCAAGGCAAATCTAACCTAGCAGCACTTTTGGCAGCTTGAACTGAAGGTAAGAGTGTTCCTTATTTCAAACATAGCTATCCATCCAAACATAATCAAACATAACATAGCCAAACCACCCCAAGAGAAACATATGGGTCAAAACACCGCCAAGCATCTTGTCACATATTAGAGTTGCCTGATTAGAGGTGGAATGCACTCCCTTACTTGAAACTGTAACTATATTAAGAAAATTAAACACAAGGCCATCAAGAAAACTTGAAGTGAAAACCATTTGTCTTCTTCAGCTCTCCTTTTTCAAGCATGGGCACAACAGTGAACAGAAAAAAAAATCTGCTCCCAGCTCACCAATTCCAAGATGAGTGTTGATTGAGGCATAGCGGGCAGTTCCTGTTAAGTTTTTATTTTCACGATACGGAATGTGCTGATGGGTACGAGCATCCCGGTATTTCTTGGCCAGACCAAAATCGATGATATAGACAAGATTGCCTTTCTTGCCTAAGCCCATCAGGAAGTTATCAGGCTTTACGTCTCGGTGGATGAAGTTCTTTGAATGAATATATTCTATCCGACTAATCTGAGTGCAAAAATATATATATAGAGAGAGAATATTCAATATGAATACTGAATGTTACTAGAAATGTTCATGTTACTATTATTATAAATTCTACTCTGAAATAGTGCATATTTATTATTGTTGTCTGCTTAATTCATCTTTGAAAATAACGCCTGCCAATTTACCCAATTTTTACTCTTCAACTGCAAATGTTACAACAGTTTGGGTGACATTATTCTGCTCTGCTGGTGTTTCCGCAATTGAAGGAAGTCTTGTTCATTCTGGGAACAGGGTCATGGAATTCAGTGTTTAGAATGAGGGAGGAAAAGAACATGGACGCTTGCACTGGAGAAGGGGAATTGGGGGAAACCAACACTCTTCATTGCTTACACCAACAAAGTCGGAACAGCCAGTTTGGCCCATCTCTCAATCTTCACTGCAACATCCCCTTTCCCTTGATCCATGCAAACCCCCAATCCTCATCGCCAGCTTCTTATGGCTCAAGAGGGACTGCTGGAAGATGGAAATACACTGGAGAAAACCTGCTTCTGTGAAAGTCTTGTCCTTTGTAAGAACCATCCTTTTGCACCCCTCTTGAAACATGTAGCTTATATTAGACTGATGAGTAGCAACCCTGTACAATGTTTCTAAAATCAAGTTTTTGCTTCAAGCACAAGAACAATGTTGCACCACACTCTGGCTCACACCAGCTCACAGAGGACATATGTCATCACTGTACTTAGTAGCCATTAGCTAAGATAGCCTTTGTGGACAAGTCTAGTTATTGTTTTGAATGAAATCTGATGGAAATATAAACCAAAACATCATTACATTTTGTTTGGAAGAACAAACTACACTACAAAGCTACAATTATTTCTTTAAAATAAGTACCCCCAGGGGAATAGATGCTGAAGACTTTAGGCTTTATAGCTTTGGCGAGTGCACACTCCTAAGAGATAAGGGCTTGGCCCATAAGTCTTCCTATTGTTTCTCTATTTTCTGCGGTAGAGTCTTTCACCGAAAAATACCTTCCTAAAGCACTAGAAACCTCTAGATATGCAAGACTGGTATCTTTCAAACATCCAAAAAGCATTTGGCGTCAGAGGAAAGTGTTGCATACTAAAGAATAACCTCTGACACAAATAAAGAAAGGAGTAAATGAAAGCATGGCTTAGGATACAAGTTGAGTAACATAACCTCAAATATTGCCAATAGCCAAGCACACACTTCACAGTGCAGCCTATGGCCATTTCAGATGCCCACCTTTTAATCAAATTATCTGTCTGGAGGGGGGGGGGCATGTCTTTTGACATGTCTTTTGAAATGTTCCACTGCAATTGCATCAATCACCTTCATACAGCCAAACAGTAACTTCTAATATACCCGGCTTATACTAAATGATCACATTTGTCTTTTGGCCTATAAAAGAACAGTTTATAATAAGATTTTTGAAGGCTTCATATCCAGTCACTAAGAAATGCAAAATTTTACTACCATTTGGTCAGCAAGCAATAGGACTGTTTTGAGGCTGAATTTCCTTGAACAGAAGTTAAAGAGATCTTCAAGGCTTGGTCCCAACAACTCCATCACCATTACATTGTAGTCACCTTCAGCACCGCACCATTTGATGGTGGGAATACCCACTAGAACAAAGGGAAACACAGGTTATTATTCATAATGCTTTGTGAAGGGTACACTGCATATCAGAAATCTGAAGAAATAGTTCCAATGCACTCTATCAAAGTTCTTTCTTTCTAAAAAGTTTTTTTTCCTAAAAATAATAAAATATTTATTGAAGGTGGTGAATTGAAGTTATGTATTGAGTCCCCTGGGATAGAACTGCTCTTGAAAATAAGGCAATGTACTCTTTCCTCTAACTATCTAGGACAGGGATCCCCCAACCCTGAGGCCCGTGGGCTGCATGCAGCCCCCAACCTCTTTCTGTGTGGCCCTCCAACTTGCTTGTCTGCTATCACCCTCAGGGCACTTTCCTTCAGACCTATCCTGTTCTTCCTGCCTCAAGGGCACCATTTACTGCTGTTCATCCTCTCCCTTTCTTGCAAAAAGGCAATAGCAACATTGTTTTGGTCTCCATGGTTCCTTCTGTCAGCCCCCTCTTGTTTTTATCCTCCATAATAGCATTTTGGCATTTCTCTCCATGGATTACCATGTTGAAGTTATGTATGCATATAAGTAAAGTCGCTGTGTGAATAGATTCAGGATATGTCAGGTCTGCTCTTGCAAAAAAAAAAAAAAAAGCAGAAAAGGACAGTAAAAAGCCTGGTATTTTTGCATATCGAACATTTCTAAAGGCACCAGCCATCAAAGCAAGTGGCTTCCAAAGTTACTGGTGAGGTTGCTGCTGCAAGCAAAAGCATTCTTCCTTCCACAACAACAGCTGGTTGCTCTGACATGGCCTTGCTTGCTTCTGCTTCTCCTCCTTCCTCACTCCAGCTAGGAATTTTGTTATACATTTGTGACTGCAGTGGCCCCTTGAATACTCTCTTATCAGGGAAGCTTATGGCATTCCCCTTCTCACATCTTCCTCGAGCCAAGCTCCCTTCCTTCTGGCTGCCATTTTACTTCTCATGATTGAGGCTTGGATGGCAAGCAGTAATGTTTATGTGTACCCTGCATAGAATTTGAAGCCAACTTAATGGTATATCCTCTGTTTCAGGTGGAAGGCTGCCCTTATTCACTCTTTCTCTCTACTTCCCCATTTGCCCCCCCCAAAATTTTTAACGTATTAAAATTAAAACACATTAGCAGGTGTCTCATAGTATTCAATGTACTTAGGATTACAACTCTACAATCTATTAGGCCAGATACACAATCCATTTTTTTAAAAAATTGTTCCTAGCCTATTATATAGCCCAGTACTCCTGACAACTGTAGTGGATTGGGAGGGGAGGTCTTTGCCATGGTCAAATTGAAAATCCCCAGCTAAAAGCAGATAGAGTGGCATGGATTTAATGGGAAATTGAGGAGTTTAAGCCCCTAAAATTATACTACTCATATTTTTATTTATTCAAGGATAACATTGAAACTGCTGCTCTGTTAAAAATCCTGTAAAATATCTGCAAAAGGAAGTTCTGTTACAAAGAAACGAAAAATTGCAGATGAGCACCATATCTTTAATGACAAATGGACTGAGTACTTTGTTTGAAACAAGGATAAAGCAGTTTTCCTGATATGTGTTGAAACTATCACAGTATTAAAGGAGTACAATATTAAAAGGCATTCTGAATCCTGTCACAAAAGCTACTCAATATATCAAGGAGATATGCAATTGTTCAAGATAAACTCTCTTTAAAAAATCTATGTTTTTGCAACAAAATAGTTTTAGAAACATGTTGAAGAGAACCTGTCTACTGTGAGGGCCATTCACTGATGGTGAATTTGTTAAAAAGTGCATGGTTAAAGTAATGGAGGAAATGTGCTCTGAGAAGATATCTTGTGTTAGTTCTGTGATTTTATCTGCATCTACAATCACCAGGCATGTTTAAGAACTAGGAGAAGAGCTGCATATGGCACTGGTTGTTAAGGAAAACGTTTTGATTTTTTTCTTTGGCATTAGATGAGAGCAATGACATTATAGATACTGCTCAACTACAAATTTTTATCAGGGGATAGATTCTGATTTCAGCATTACAGAAGAGTTGTGTGCACTGCAGAGTTTGAAAGGCACCACAACTGCAGAAAATATATTCTTGAAGGTGTGTAAACCAGTCAAAAATCTTGGTCTGAATTGGGATAAATTGAAAAGCACAACTGATGGTGCAAGAAATATGGTGGGAAGTAAAACTGGCATAGTTGCAAAAATCAATGAAGAGATATTGAAATTAAACAGTACACTTCCCGTGCAATTTCACTGCATCATCTACCAGCAAGCTCTCTGTAGTAAGATTCTTCAGTGGGAAAGCATGATACATACTGCTGTATCCAGCATTAATTGCATCAGGCATCATGGCCTTGCTCGGCATCAGTTTCAAAATCTCTACTCAGAGATAGATGCAGAATATGGAGATGTATTGTACCATACAGAAGTCAGGTGGCTTAGTAGAGGCAAAGTCCTCAATTTTTTTTCAGTCTTCATTATGAAATTGATGTCTTTCTTAAGGAGAAAGGAAAAGACCAAGAAGTACTTTCTGACCCTGAATGGATTTTTGATTTGGCTTTCTTAACAGATCTGAACACATTGAATCCAAGGTTGCAGGGGAAAGGAAAGCTTGGGTGCGACATGTATACTGACTGAAAAGCTTTCAGTTTGAAGCAAAACCAAACATTTTTGTGAAGCATGTTATTGAAAGTAACTTTTCAAACTTCTCATGCTGCAATGGACTAAAATCTGAGAAGGACAAGAATTTACAATTCAGTGTTGAAAGACACATCAAAGCAGGTGGAATTTCAGAACAGATTCACTGACTGCCATAAGCTTGGAAAGGAAATAAGGATGTTTCAGAATGTTTCAGAATTCATTTGAAGTAGCACCAGAAGATGCAAATAACTTTTTTCAGATGGAACTAATTGATTTCCAAACCACTGATCATCTCAAAGACATTTACACAGAAAATAGACTGTTAGATTTCTATTCAATTCTACCTGATATATTTATCAACCTAAAGAAATTTGTTGTGGGCACGTTCACTGTCTTTGGCACCACATACATCTGTGAATAAACCTTTTCCAAGATTAAAATTGTGAAATCGAAGTGTAGGTCAAGGCTTGCAGATGGACATTTACATGACATTTTAAGAGTGTCTGTCACAAACCTTGACTTGGTCATTAATGCCTTGGCTAACAGAAAACAGCCACAAAAATCTCACTGACTAGGTAAGCATGTGTAGCTAAATAAAAGTATTTAAAAAATTGTTCCAAAATGGATTGCATTAAAGTTAATATTTCTTCATTTACCTTTGAATGTTTACTTTTGATCTAAATAAGTAGGTTAATAGTTCTGTTACACTTTGGTTTAAGATTTGGTCCTCTTTAGGTTCTGGGAATGCTAATGCGGCCCCCGTGTGCCAAAATGTTGGGGATCCCTGATCTAGAACAATCATGTCCATCTAAAAGGTAAGAGAGTGGGAAAAGAAAACCATTGTGCTATTTATCCTAAATGATCAGGATTGCCAGCTGCCTAATTAGAACATACAGTAGAATTCGAATGTAGTTTCAAGAAGAACCTGCATGCTCAGTGTTCCAAATGCATTTTATGGTTTACCCCCTAAATCTTCTCTATTTATTATGTGGGCATAAATTGTATTTCAGTACAACCAGAGTACAGACTTATTACAGATTAAATTATTCTTCCAAAATAATGCACAGGAAACTGTCCATTTCTACCACCTACCTGCACTGCTCACATCCAACAACACTGTGTCATCCTTACACTGCATTAATTATCTGGCTCTCAACTTTAAAGGACAACTAGCTTTTAAAAACTAAATGAGAAAACATACCTGGCTTGATAACTAGCATAAGAGCAGTTAATAGATGGGCTGTATGCTACCTATTTGAAGTTTTAAAAAGTAGTAATGATGCAAGCAACATGTCTGTACACAGTCACTGGAGTAGTACAGTGCCGAATTGCAGTGCCTTCAGACTGGACTCTCCAACAAGGATCCAAACATTGTGGATGGATTTCTGATAGGATGCAATTTTCTCTCCTACCACTATAGCTCAAAATGACCCCTAAAATTCTACTCTTTGGAGGCATGGATCCCAAGGAGCATCATTTTGGGCTGCAGGGGGAAGGGGAGAAAGCTGTGTCCTGCTGATGAAAGTTCGTCTGTCAGTGGAAAAACTTTGTGGGATCCAATTCAAAATGAGAAATAAGTCGCAAGATCTGCTGGAGCAGCACACATGTACTCATAAGGTACCAATTAACAAGCTTGGCTTTAACAAACCAAAATCTAATGAATGCTGTGCTTTAGAAAGCAAAAATAATTGGTTTGTAGTTACTCCAAAGAATTGTGGGTCTGAACTAGAAAGCTTCTCAAGAAATTTACAAGTGTGAGTGGGATTAGGCTTGTGCACTTCAGTGTGCTTCGGTGGCCATTCAAGCCTAAGGCAGCCAACACTGCGGCATGGGAGGGAGGGGCGCCGTCGCCAGTGGTGCGCTAATTGACACATGCACTCAGGCGCAGAGGTCTGCGCCTGCATGTGGGTGCTGGGTCGCATGCTGGCACCGGCACTGCCCGTCCCCCCGTGCTGAGGCGCTAGCTGCCTCTGGCTTGAATGGCCGCCGAAGAGGCCAAAGTGCCCTGAAGCGCACAAGCCTAAGTGGGATCTTGTTTGCATCGTCTAGAAATGTGAAGGACCTAGAGCAGTGGTTCTCAACCTGGGGGTCGGGACCCCTTTGTGGGTCAAACAACCCTTTCACAGGGGTCGTGGCAAGACAAGCAACTTGGCCGGGGGCCATCCAAACAACAGCCTTGCAGGGTAGATTGAGATAGAGTGTTCATCTGTCTGGAGCAGAGGAAAAGAGAGATCTGCATGGCGGGAACAAGAGGCAGAACTGAACTGAGAAACCCTGGGGGAAAAGACCAATTTATATACAACCATGAACAATGGATCTTCATGCCATTGGTCAGTTTCAGTTTAATTTCTGTGAAAGAACACTTGCATAATTTTATGGTTGGGGGTCCCCACAACATGGGGAACTGTATTAAAGGGTGGTGGTATTAGGAGGGTTGAGAACCACTGACCTAGAAAAAGGGAAATGGGCTTGCAAGACTGTGCCCCATTTTCTGGTGGAAAACCTGGAATTGTTGGGAACACAAGAAAAAACCTCCTGTGAAATATTTTCTGTTTTTGACTGAATGAAATGCTTTTAAGGCACAGCTTTCTTTATTTAGAATGTATTGTACAAAGCTTTTTGTACAAAGCTTTTTTGTACAAAGATTTTTGTACAATAAAATCAGAGTCCAGTAGCACCTTTAAGACAAACAAAGATTTATTCAAGGCGTGAGCTTTTGAGTGCAAGCACTGAATCTGAGGAGGCTTGCACTCGAAAGCTCACACCTTGAATAAATCTTTCTTGGTCTTAGAGGTACTACTGGACTCTTATTTTATTGTGCTACTTCAGACCAACACGGCTACCCATCTGAATCTAAAGATTTTTGTGTATGCCAATCTGCAGCATTACGTAACTCCTATATGTATCATAGGCAATATGATTAATTTTGTTCACAATTAATATGCTTTAAAATATGTGATAACAATGGAAACATTACAATAGTAAACTATAAAGTTAAACTTGGTTTACCTCAATTGAGACAACGCTGGCAAGCCCTATAATGACTATGAGACAGCCTCTGCTCACAGAACACACTTTACTAAAAAAGATGCATATTCTATTTTCAACTTTTATTTATTCAAACCTCTCAGATGGCAAAACCTTAAAATACATGAGGCAGCAGCAGTTTGCAGCTCTTTTGCTGTAGTACCGAGTGTACAATATTTATAGCGACTGATATTATTATTAGTTAGATTTATTGCCCGCCGGTATCAGTCAAGCCATCTCGTGCTGGGTTACATAGAAAGTGAACACATTTAAATTTCGTAAGTATGCCAAAAAATGCAGACTGAAAAAGTCATCACCAACAAGGTGAGCCTTAAGCATCAAGACTCAGAAGTACCTATCATCTGTATGGGAATCTGCTTTTCTCCAAAGCTCTGGTAGTTTGGGACTATTTCACAACGAATGATCTGTTAATCATTACAGAAACTCAAGACCAGCTGCCCAGTTTTAACACTGGGCAGCATGTTCACACCACAAGTTCATGTTCCTACATGTAAAACAGATTGCAGTAACCTACCTTGAAAAGACACTGAGAACACTGTACATACTTCTTACTTTCCTACTACTACAATGGGACCATTAACAGACCCATGATTTATCAGCAGCATAATTTTACCTCCACCCTGCATCATTTTGTAAATTTTGCTCTCTATGTGGAGCTGAGGATGTTTCGTTTTCACACATTCCAATTTGATGGCAACTTCTTCTCCAGCAGCAATGTCTGTCCCTGAAAGCAAAAAGAACTTAATGTTATCATTCAAAATAGCAAAACCTTTAGCTGATACTGAGGAACAAATACAGCTAGCATGAGCGACCCTGAAATCCTGAAGCCCAGAGAATAGAAAGGGTCACTCTGAGTGTACCAACTATCCAAGATCAAGAAGAAAGTGGTTTGCATTTTGCCTGAAGTGGGACAAATTATTTCTACCTTACTAAATTCTATTCTTCTTTTGCATTTCTTTTAATGTATACTGTTGCCTTTTGCCTGATTCTCTTATTCTGTCGCATCTTTTGGTTTAATAATATTTTAGAAAGTAAATGAAGCTGTCAACTATGGGAAGTGTAGTCTGACAGACCATGATGAAAAGAATAAGGGACATTTTAAATCTCTGCATGAAAAGCATAATAAACAGCCTTATTATACAAATGCTGGAAGTTGTAACGTATTTTTGGAACCAGTCTTCAAAGTGCATTACAGACCGAGAAGTAGGAAATTAAACTGTTTTAATTTTTTTTAATTGTGTTCTCGTTCCTGATGCCTTTTACTAGTCCAGCAGAATTATAGATTTGTCCTGTGAAAAGTAAATTCCCATGCTGTAAGAAATGGTTTCTGAAAATCTTTTGTTACAGAAACAGTCTGCCAAATGGCATCTTGGGCTGTTGTTCAAAAGAGATGTCCAAAGCTCTCTTGAGGGCATGGACCTAGCTGAACCCTAGCCAATTTAACACCAATAACTGAATACAAGAATTTAAGCTTGTTGGAATTTATTTGCATGATTAAACATTTAATCATGTACACCATCCCAACTCACTTTATTATATGACATAAATCACTAAAAATAATATCTATTCACACAATGGGAACAATTCAGTCAACATCGAGCATACTCAAATTCCATTTATTTGGGGGGTCAGACTAAGCATGTGATTAGTTTCTCCCTACAAAAAAACTCATGGCTTTGCATATGCAAGTCAATATTTGAAGAAATTATTTCTTATCCTGTAAGGTGCCATTGGAGTCATGCGTTGTTCTATTGCTTCAGAACAAGATGGCTACCCACCTGAATAAAAACAATAACTAAGGGTTCTCAAACCTTTTTTCTTTGTGTTCAAAATGGACCCAACAGCATAACATTGAATTCAGAACTTTTTACAAATAAGAACAACTGTAGTGAGTGGGAATTTCATATTATACCCACCATCCTGCATCGGTCTGTAAGGGCTTATACAGAGCTACACAGCAAAGGAAGAAAGAGGCACGGTTTTAAAAATATTAGTTATTTTACCCAGACTATTAGTATTAGAATGGCACATAAAGCATCTACCAAAATCACACAACAAACATGCTGCTTATATGAATAATTTCATAAAAAGGAATAAAGTGTACACAGCTACAGTTGGACACAGATTCCTGAGCAAGGGAGCCACTCTTCTCAGGTAAGCACATTTTCTGCCAACAGATTTGTTTAGTGAAAGGGCAACATTTCACAATTCTTACAAAGACAGAAGCTGGGTAAAGGTCAGGGACTGAGAAACACTGAGGCAATTTGGAGTCAAGTACCATGAATATGCAAGATAGATCCTCTCTGTCCCTCTAAACAGCTTGCTGTTTTTCGGTATTAATGCACAATATTGATGCATCACAGAACTCTGTTACCACTAAGAGCAGGAAGGTCC
Source organism: Paroedura picta (assembly GCF_049243985.1). Taxonomy (NCBI): domain Eukaryota; kingdom Metazoa; phylum Chordata; class Lepidosauria; order Squamata; family Gekkonidae; genus Paroedura; species Paroedura picta. The sequence continues at coordinate 134,460,453 of NC_135371.1, read as the reverse complement.
TGATACAAGAAAATAGCAAACATTACTTCTAAATTAATCTTTGGCTGTTGTGGCCCTGCACTATCCAAAAATGAAATGAGTTTCAGATGGACAGAGTTTTAAAATACTAAGAATTAACAAAACATTTTCTAGTTACAGCCTGTCAACTTAATCCTGCCAGACTTCAGACACAGGTCTTAATGTTTAAACCTTAATATCTTTATCACAGATTCACGTTTATTTTACAACTAGACAAAACATTTCTGCTGAGAAAGTCCTACAGTCTCCTGCTTGAAGTTAGGACTTTGTATTGGATTTCTGGGAAGAATGTGGCTATTGATGAAGGACCAAATTCAGCATCTCTTAGGATCATAGTCAAAGACATATAGCCTTGTACTACATAATCCAAAAGTGGGGATTCTAGCATTTCTTGAGCAAAACTTTCTCTTTAGTGTATGTTCTTGCACTTACAACAACTCCCTTGGATACTCTAATAGAAAGGCAACCTTTCACCATCCCCTTGGAGCAATATTAATGACATCTACATGACAGGAAGGTAATCTGAGAGAATTAAAAAAAATAATACGGACGCAAAAGGTTAAGAATGCCAGGCACTTGCTAAGACTGAAACGAAAAATGTTTTATACTGCTTTGTTAAGCTGCCTTCCTTTCTGTAGAAGAATCCTAATTTATATAGCACACCTCCTGGGATATCCGAGCGCAATCTGGTTAGAAAGGTGCACCAAAGGGGCCAGCCAGCCTTGATGCCACTGGGGTGGGGGCAATAGTGGAGGAGACCCCAGCCACTATGTGGTAAGGGGAACCAGGAGGAAGGGTGGACCCCAATGCCACTGGAGAGGCTGCAGTAGTGGTGAAAGCCCTGGCCGATGTCCCAGCAGTTGACATGGAAAGCACTGCCATCATCAAGCTTGAGGAGTCTGCCATGTTTTCAGTTGAGAGGGAGGTCACAGGGATAACAGGTGCCACCATTACAGGGCCTGCTGGCTCCCATGCTTAGTCCTTTTGATTACCTGACCAACCTTTGGTCTTTGTAGTGGCCTTGCAGCCCAAACCGCTCCCTTCTCCCCCTTGAGACTGTCCCCAAGCCTGGGAAAGTTCCCAGACTCCGGGCCATGCACTGAGATCCCGGGGACTCTAAAACCTCATTGGAGTCCTCCTCCTTTTGCTTCGGGGTTTCAGGGCCAGACGGACCTGCAGATTCAACACCCATGGATTTTCCTTCAACTTTATAGGGCTCTTTGTAGATAATGAGTGGAGCTAGCCACAAGCCTAACTACCTGAGCAGCATTAACATGAAAACAAGAGACTAGCAAAGGTTATTTGCCACTGTCTTCCTTTGCACAGAGACACTGGAATTCCTTGCTGGCCCTCCCATCTGTACTCACCAGGGCTGACCCCTGCTTAACTTCAGAGACCTGAGGAGACTGCTTTCTTGTTTCCTAGTAGCTGATAGGAGGAACAGCTTTCACTGCACTAGTGAACGGGAATGAGATGTAATAATTCTCTTATTGCTAGAATTTGGAAATAAGAAAGGTTAGAGTCCAACAGTTACTGAAAATGGAACTGATGGATTACCTCATGGTTGAAAGGACTTACTTATTCCTCCCTTGCCATCTTCCAAACACACTAGTGTCAGGTTTACACACTTACTACAAGCAAAAAAGACTTCACTATCTTGAGGGTCAGTAAAAGCTCCACTACTACTATATTGGAGGGTTGTTTTTTTTAAAGTAATAGATGGTGAAACAGTTCAATATCTGCAACATTATGCTTTCTCTAGACTCAGTAGATTCATAGTGATGATAGCATAGAGACTTAAGTGCTGGTTGCTAATATGCAAACAATAGATAGCACATACATTGGTGCAGTGGCGTTATTCTCTCTCACACCTCCCCTCCCCAGTCTAGCTTTAAGACACTATATTTGTATACAGTGCAGATAACTGCACACTTTGTTATGCGACCCTTTAAAAACAAACTAGACAGCTGCCTCTCACAAACTAGCTGTTTAGTGTCTGGCTGGAGATTTGATATCTAGATGAACAGTGTTATTAAGATTAATAACAGACACGTGTTTTTATAAGAAGTCTTTCAACCTGCAAAGCAGCTTTAACTACTTGTCTCATTGGTGGAGCTGCAACAGAAAAGAATGACTGCTGGGGGCACACCCTTATATATAGCTCCAGAAGCACCTCATAACCCTCTAACTAATGTCAGCAAGTGGCATACAGCGCTGGGGCCTTTTAAAACAGTTCGTAAGTAGTTTGAGAGCCAGCACCAGAGACACCACCAAACTAGTTTTTTGATCCTTGACAATAAACAGTCAATCAGAAGTCTTGATTTTTCATTTTCAGACAGTCAGTTAAGAATATACACAAATGCATAAGTGATGAAGCCTGTCAGCATTCTAACAGAGAACACTGCAGTAGAGCAAATTTGTAGTGTTGTACTAATAACAGCTAACAGATCTCAGATGGATTCCCTGGGCCTCTCATGCACAAATTGGTGTATTTTTAACCACAAGTGCTCATACATAGATTGGCTTACATTCCTGTACATCAGCATGCATAGTCAGCAATCCCATTAAAGCTATTCAACGCATACTGCAGTGCTTAGCAAAAGACTGTGCAGGATTGAACCCAAACCTATTTAACAGCATCAATATATTATCAGATATTTCTCTGACTTATCTTTGCATAAAAAAACACCCGTTTTTTTAGGAGACAGACTAGTTTACAGCATACAAAAAGAAAAGGAAAATCCACATCTATCCACATCTGAGGCCTCTGGTTGTGGCCCACAGTTTATATAACCAAAGCTGGGTACTTAGTTTGAAGATAACAAATGGGTACCTTCCAGATACACTAGGCTTGAAAAAAAAGGATGCCTTATAACAGTAGGCATGACAAGCCACAAAACAAGATGCTTAAAGGGGTTTTAATGGGGTATTGCTGTTTTATGAGATTTAAACATGTAACCAACCACAAGACTAATAACAGCTCATGGGTGGCTGGTAGAAATCGAATAAATAATAAGAATACAAAACAACCGAAGCCTCAGGACTTCTCTTGGATTCATTCCTGGAACTCATACCGCACAAATAATTCAAATATTGTAATGGTTTCCCTCCTAAACAAATGATTATGCTTCAGAAACTCCTATGTCCCCTTCAGAACTGTCCAGCTAAGTAACATGGGCAAGGATCCTCAAGCACAGCTTGGGAAAACCAAAGGTGATGGGGGAAAAGCGATTCGCCCAAGGTCACAGAGGAAGTTACTGGGCACTACTCTGGTCCCCACTTCCGGGAAGCGAATTAAGGCCGGCATACCGAGACGTTTACTCGGAAGCAAACCCCACTGGAGAAACTGGGACTTACTCCAAATAAGCACGGTTACAACTGCGCAGGCCATTCCCCACTACGGAGCTCACTGCGGCCCTTGGGCGCTCCTGTCGCGGAGAACGTCGCCAACCGGGGCTCCTGATAAGCACGGAGGCGAAGCCGCCACCCTTTCTCCCACGGGGAGCCACTTTCCCCGCGGAGGAAGCCACACAACCCCCGGCCTCGCCCAGGGCTGCGCCTGCTCACCGAGGTAAATGTCCCCGAAGGAGCCGCTCCCGATCTTCCGGCCGAGCCGGTACCGGTTCCCGACTCTCAGCTCCATCGAGGCGGCTAGGCTGGCCCCAACCCGCTGGCGAGGACTCCGACTCAAAGCAGGGCGACTCCTGCCACCATCGCGGCCTTCCGTCCCGCTGCCCGAGGCCGGAGGGGTTGAGGGCCGACGACACTCTCGGAGCGGCAAGGATGGCCACCGATCCCGCGACACCCGGGCTCGCTCTCCCTCCCTCCCTCGGCGCAGCTAGGTTCAAGCCGCCATATTATGTGACCTCACTTCCTTGGCAACAGGGGGCGGAGCCTGGGGAGGAGGGTCATCGGATTGAAAGCGGGGTCAAAGGACAGCGATGAGGTGGGGTGGCAGGATTCAGAGGCCCTGGGAAGCCTCGTCGCCATAGCAATCGCGGAACTGCAGGGATTGGCTGGAACCGCCCGCGCGTTCTTATGGTTTCATGAGCGCCTCGATGGCGGCGAGCGCCAGATCCGGGGGGAGCGCAGCCGCTGCCAGGCTTGACCTTCCGTTCCGAGCAAAAGGAGGGCTCGGAGTCCTTACACATACGGGGCTTCTGCCAGATGCTCTCGTTCGCGCCTGCGGTGCGAAGGTGGCGTGGTTGCTTCCATGGCGAAGCATTTGATGTTTTATGGGCATCAGCGTGCAGGGGCTACACAGAAGCGCTTCGGTTCTATGGCCTCTACAGCAGCCAGGATTCCGTATGCCTGATTGCGAATAGGGCCTTGGCAAATTGGTTTATGCGTAAATTTGACCCTGTCTTGCATTCACAGAGCAAACGATTTTTTGTGGTCCTGGTCCACCATTCTAAGGTGTCCCCTTTGTCCTCGCATGACAGTGTTCTAACCACTGATGCTTCCCTTACAGGTTGGAGGGCACACTGAGGGCTCTTCTGTTCAGGGGTCCTGGTCTTCTATTGACACAGCATTCCATATTAACCGCCTTTAGTTGAGGGCTATTTGGCCTTTGTTCATAGGTCATCTCTGTGGCAAGCCTACCTTGGTCCGGATTGACAACACAACTGTGGTGTTTTATTTAAACATGCAGGGAGGGGCAACTTCTATCACCCTATGGCAGGAGGCAACAGCTATTTGGGAATGGGCAATTGTGAACAATGTGGTGTTGAAAGCTATGCACATTACAAGCTTACAGAATACTTCTGCACTTACTGAGCAGCATGGGGGATCCCATCCACGAATGGTCCTTCAATGCCGCTTATCTGGAGTGTCTTCCAGTCTCGGGGTTCCCCAGAGTAGATCTGTTTGCCACTCATTTCAATGCAGACATCCCAATTCTGCATTAGATCAGGGGCAGAGCCCCTGTCTCTGGAAGATGCTTTTTACATTTCTTGGGAAAGGGGGTGCCTCCCCCCTTCAGAGAGTTGGCAACCATCATAACACCAGTGTTCCTAACTCCATAATCACGGAGAAAAAGGAATCAACTGATTAGTGTTCAATGAAATTAATGAAAGATTTTAAACCCAAGTCTGTCCTTAGTAGGGCAGCGTTTACAGGTTTATTGGGATAAAAAGCAGTGCTTATATTTAATTATGATATGATAAAAGGTAGATTAATCATTTTTATTACGTTTTATTAGTATATCCCAAGTTATAGTACTTGGGTCTTTTGAACTAGCAGCTGCCAATGAAAGGATTCTGTGTGGAAGTCTGTTGGCTGTTACATGATAAATTCAATAGCAACGTTTTTTCATTATTGCTGAAATATCAGCAACCATCCTTTCTCCAAGGTTGAGGTTAAAAGGTGAAGGTATCCCCTGTGCAAGCACCAAGTCATGTCTGACCCTTGGGGTGACGCCCTCTAGCGTTTTCATGGCAGACAATATGGGGTGGTTTGCCAGTGCCTTCCCCAGTCATTACCATTTACCCCCCAGCAAGCTGGGTACTCATTTTACCGACCTCAGAGGTTTGGAAGGCTGAGTCAACCTTGAGCCAGCTGCTGGGATCGAACTCCCAGCCTCATGGACAGAACTTTCAGACTGCATGTCTGCTGCTTTACCACTCTGCGCCACAAGAGGTTGAGGTTAAGAGAGTGGTAATTGGGGAGAACCAGTTGCACTACTAAGAACTCAAAGTGAAGTTCCATAGGGAGCTATTATCTCCCCAGCAGTATTTAACATCTTGCTCCCTCTTACCCACTTGGTCCAAAGCTATGGCCTGGGCTGTCACCAGTACGTGACACCCAGCTCTATATAGTCAGCCTGATAGCTCCTGATTCCTTGGCCAGATGCCTGGAGGCTGCAGTGAATTGGTTTCAGCATCATCATATGAAGCTCAACCTCTCCTTTGCATAGGTGGGTGCTGGTATTCACCTTCAAGGCCATATGTGGTCTGGGTTCTGTGTTCCTCAAGGACCACCTGCTTCCTTACACTCCATTTATTCCAACAGGATGGTGCTCCGTGGCCTCAAACAAGTTCGCCTGGCCTTGACCAGAACCAGGGCCTTTTCAACCATGGCCCCAACCTGGTGAAATAAGCTCCCCAGTGAAATCAAGGCACTGTTGGAACTCAGAGTTCCACAGGGCCTGCAAAACAAAGCTTTTGGTTGAGGGCAGTGACAGGCTTCCCTTGCAACCTGGACCCATCCCTGGCCAGGCAGCTCTGTTGCTACATACATCCCCAAATTTATGATTGCTGCTTGACCCTTATGATTCTCTCTTATTTGCTGCAAATGCCGCAATGAACAATGCCCCTAAATTTATGAACACTGTTGACGGTTTATGAATGTTATGATTCTCTTCTTGTTGCAAATTATTTCTATGTACCTTCTTGTCTCTACTGTTCCGCGTATACCACCCTGAGACATTATCTTGAGGGACAGTATATAAATTAAATGAATAGAATAAATAAATTACATTCACAATTAAAAAGTACTATTGATATATTTTACATGTAAACATTTTCATTAATCTTAATAGAAAATACCAAAATTTCTGTTTAATGGATTTTAAAAAATTAACATTTCCATCCCCTAAATGTACTGCTTGTTCACTATTATTCACTATTTCCTTTAAATCAAATGCATTTTTAGCAAAGGTTTGTTCATGAAATGCATCACTCCAGATTGCCAAGTGACGGGAGTGAAATGTCTAGCTGTCTGCTCCAAGAAATGTCTGCTCCAAGAAAAAAAATCCCTGCATATCTAAAATGTCAAAAACAAGCTGCAACTCCTCTTTCCACGTTACCATTTTTGTTTTCTCCAGTTTTTTCTGCATTGTTGGCAGCATGACTCTCTGCATGTGTAGATTAGCCCTTATTTCTATGCACTGTGCTCTTTTCACTATTACATTGGTCATGTAAAGGCAAAAGGCTGGAGACCAGTTTGGGAAGTTACCATTAGTTGTGTATTATAACTCATAACTCAAGATAATATAAAAACCAAACGTAATGAAATCCATCCACATTCTTAAAGCCACATATTACAGTGTCTGTAAAGATCTGTAAAGATAAAAACACATTGTCAGCACATGTGAAAAATACTGCACCCTACAATATACATTTTTGTTGCAAAAATTTAAGAATAATGATGCACCAGCATCTAACAATACTGAATGCCTAGGTAAAGGGAAGTGATATTTGAGCTTTTCTATATGGATGCATCTATTCAAGTCAGGATAAAATACTTAAATTACTCTTAAAATCTCAGAAGGGAAAAAATTGAGGGAAAAAGAACAAGGAAGAACAGTTTATTTGATCTTTTAGATCCCACTGTGTTTCACAATGAGCTTTTTCAGGGGCCCTCAATCAGAAACTTCTCTAACTCCCACCCTGGACAAAATAATCTTTCTTGTACCTTGTTTCTTCTTTCCCTTCTATTTTATGGTACAAACCTAATTTTCTTTCGTTTAAGCCTCAGTGGTTGAAGTGTCAGACTAAGATCTGAGAAACCCAGGTTTGAAGCTTGGAAGATTTCTAGGTGACCTTGGGCCAGTTACATACTGTCTGCCTAGCCTACCTCACAGGGTTGTAAAGATAAAACTGAAGAGAACAATATAAGCTGCTTTGCCTTCCCTTGGGGAAAGGCAGGACATAAAATAAATAAATGCTGATGTGCTTTATTATAGTGATATTAAAGAAAATCCACACCATTTGGATTTGTACATCTTTATAGGAATTAGCAGTAACTCAGCTGGACAGGTGAAGCATCTGCATATTGGTGAAATGGCCGAGATTTGGGGGGTAAGAAAAGCTAAACTATGCAGCCAGCAATTCTTTTTTTGTTGATAGGTAACTTACCTCACTCTAAAGGTAGGCAGCTTAGAAATCTGAGTAGTGTTGCAACCTGGAACATTAAAATAGAGTTAAACATTTCATAACTTGAGAGGTTCACTCTGAACTGCTATGAGCCAGTTTACCTTAAAAAGCTACATATCAGTAGTACCTAGCTTTTTTCCTGAACTTTTATAGTTATTTACCACCCATTAGGCTAACCCCAAACACTATTCTTTTATCAAAAAGGACACAATTATGTACAAGCCCTCAGGTACAATGAGAGTAATTTTCACAGTGAATTTACACAATGGGTGTAATGCAGCCATTATATGAGCTGATTGTATTTGCTTTAAGAATATGTATCTAATTCTGAATACCATGGGTCTGCTCATCCCATTCATTTCAGTGACTTTGATTTAAGTATGTTTAATGCTCCCAAACTGAGGCCTAATTGGAAGGCACTGGCAGATCCAGGAGGACTGGCCTGGCCACACCTAAGCAATCAAAGGGTGGGTCAAGTTTTGGGGAGAGAGGGCTAAGGGTGCAGAGATAGGTATGTATTTTACTAAAGAAAGGAGTATGCTGAAGGGCACGTCCACCCCAGACTTTGATCCCTAGAAGGCAAAGTCTCATATCAAATTATCAGATTTTAGAAATTAATCCTATTAGTATGACATACATTGGGTCTTGTAATTGATACCTTTTGGGTACAACCATCTGAAAAGTGGGACATATAGTCAGTTTGTCCAGCATTCAGTTCACTGAACAACCCAGCTAACGGGCATGGGTGGTGCTGGATAGCAGCTATGGCAACACCCATAGCTTGCCCAGTGCTATCTTCTTGCTGTGGTTTGGCAGGGCTTGCTGGCAAGCATCAGTAGCACCAAGCAGGCAGCAATGGAGTGGGCTGTTGGTTCTAGCCAGGTGCCAGGCATGGCTGCTGTTTGCATGGTGGTGCTGCTGCCCTTTTGCTACAAGGCAAAAGCTGTTCTGACTGAGCAATAACAGCAGGGCTCTCTCAGTCTCACCTATCTCACAGAGTGCCTGTTGTGGGGAGAGAAAAGGGAAGGGGATCGTAAGCCGCTTTGAGACTCCTTCGGGTAGAGAAAAGCAGCATATAAAAACCTACTCTTCGCTAACCAGCATATTCAGCAATCCAGCAACCACCATTCCACATAGATACCAGTTAACTAAGCTTTTAATGTACTAAAAACATCCAGGAAGCAACAGGATGAGAGTACAATCACAATTCTATTTGTTTAATCCAATACGTACCTATACAATAAAGCTTTGCCTTTATTATTTGCTATAGAAAAAAATCCGCTTCTGGGTGAGAAGTCCATGGATTGAGCCAAGTGTATTTCCTTTCTTCCAAAGAGAGGAAAATTTGAGAATACCGAAACAGAAGAAATATGGACCTGTTAAGAAGAGTGGGACAAAGCAAAAACATAAATTGTCAGATGATTAACAGAAGTGTGCTTTGCTATCAAATGCTTGCATTTTAATTCAAGAATAGTAAAAGGTCCTTCAACATATCAGTGTTTTTTAACTACTTTAGTAAAAAAGTAGTTTTAGGACTGGTTTCAGTCCTAAAAACCTAAAAAGACCTTCAGCATGTTCATCAAACCATTGTGGTTAACCTGATTCCAACACCCTGCTTATCATAACAAGTCACTTCAAACACACCATAATGATCTGCAAAAATACATATGGTACATTGCCCCGACAGATAACTTCTGGACCCAGGCAGTTTGGCGCTAATACTATTAGAATACTATTAGACACCATCAACCACAAGCTCCTTGCTCACTGCCTTGCTGATGTGAGGATCCAGGGAACAGTCCTAAAATGGCTGCTCTCTTTTCTCCGAGGGAAAAAAAAATGATTGGAGAGAACTAGTCACACTATCGTGAACTCATATGCGGAGTCCCACGGAGTGATACTCTTCCCAACACTGTTCAACATCTGCATGCATTTTCTTGCCCAGCTGGTCCAAAGCTGTGGCTTGGGTTGTTATGAATATGCTGACATCACCCAGCTCTATCTCTTAATAGACAGTCAGTCTGATAACACCCCTGGATTCCCTGGCCAGATACCTGGAGGCTATAGCGGAATGGTTTCAGCATAGCTGCATGAAATTGAACCCCTCAAAGATGGAAGTCCTCTGGATAAGCGGGAAACAATCAGACCATGAAGCATGCCTCCCCAGCCTGAACGGAGCTCAACTGACAACGATGAAATTGGTCAGGAATCTGGGCATGATCCTCGATTCTTCCTTGACAATGGAAGCTCAGATCCTGAGAGTAGTTCAGCTGGCTTTCTTCCATCTTTGCCGGGTGAAGCTACTAGCACCGTGTCTGACCCCAGAAAACCTTGCCACAGTGATCCATGCAATGGTCACCTCTAGACTGGATTACAGCAACTCACTCTATGCAAGCCTTCCCTTATTCCTGCTTCAGAATCTGTCCAGGTAAGTTAGCAGACGATTTTTAGGCAGGTGGAAGGGATGGAGACCCTTCCTGGCTGTTCTGGATTCTTAAGATCTTTTAATGGGTTTTAAATTGTGTCTTTTTATGTATTTTATTATTGTGAACTGCCTCAATTGTGCTTGTGGGAGGGGTCAGTATAAAAAGCAATTAAACAAACCTTACAGCATGCCAAACTTTAATTAGACAGATTCAGGTGGGTGGGTCTGAAGCAGAACAAAGTTTGACTCCAGTAGCACTTTTAAGACCCAAAGGATTAGGTGTCCACAAAATAGGAATATACAAAATTTATTGTGCACAACTGATAAAGTTAATATATAAAGAACCCATAGGCTAATAAATATGCACAATACAATGCTAGACTTGTAGACAATGATGATAGACGTAATACGTGTGACCCCAATATTGGTCTTCCTCAGAGGTCTAATTCTGAACAAACAAGTGATACAGTAGAAAATGCAACCAGTAGGATTTTTTAAAAACTATTCTCTATGAATAACAAGCTCAATAAAAATGGAACTGATAGGTGACCATTTATCAAATGTAAGTCTCCTCCACAGTTGCGAAATAGTTCCAGTGTGTGCCAGTAGCTTGTGTGCATATATGAAAGCCTCTGTTAAATACCTTAATTAAGTTGTATGCCAAGTCTCTGGACAGTTCCATGGGGCCTGCAAAACAGAGCTCTTCCACAAAGCCCTTGGCTGAATGCCAGCAACAGACTTCCCCAAAACCAGATCCATCTATGTCAGGGAACTTTTTAAACACATGATCCAAGCGCATGGCCTCCTTCTCCAAATTATCATTATTGTTTCAATGTTTCCAAATTAATTTTGATGTTGACATGATGACTGTTAAGATCCGTTTTCACTCTGTTAACAAATCTTTAACCGCTTGTAGCGGAGTGGATAAAATAATTCGGTAAGGGCCCCGAGGGCGGGCCCTGTCCGTGATGATGAAGGGTGCCGATTGGCCCCTTCCCCCAGACTGACAAGCGGAGGGCCCAATCTGATTTTTAGGCAGGTGGAAGGGATGGATTGGGCCCTCCGATTGTCAGTCTGCCAGCAAGGGACCAATGGCGAGCCGAGCAGAGTGCGGCTCGCGATTGGTCCCTTGCCGCTGGGCTGATGAATCGGGAGGCGCAAAGCACCTCCCAATCCACCCGCCCTCTGCCGTGGCCCGCATGCGGCCGCCCACCGTCATTTGCTGCCTCCACACAGCCGGGCCAGGTCGCTGCCCAGCCGCACGCCTCAGACGATCTGACGGCGCCCAACGGCGCAAGGAGCGCCCAATGTTGCGCCGCCAGCCGCGCCGCCTCCCAACAGGACAAGTTGCCTGCTGGCCCGCGAGACCATGCCCAGCCCCCGCCCACAGCTGCGGGAGCGCCACTGGGAGCAGCCCGACCAGAAGACGCACCCGCGATGGCTGCAGCGCTGGCCCCGCCCCGCCTGCGAACAGCCCACCTCACCCGCCGACCTACGCTGCCAGGAGCAGCCGCCCACTGCGGAAAATGCGGCTCCGCAGCCCCCAGCAGCACCGCCCTATGCGGCACCCCAGCCTGGCCACTTCTGTCACAGATAAGCCATGGCCCGGGGGGGGGGGGGCTGCTACGGCCTTGCCGCGCGGGACCAGAGCAGGCCTCGGGTGCGGGGCCGCCAGCTGGGAAGCCGCCGAGCCGCCCCGCCGCACTCCCAACGTCCGCTAGCACCCGCTGTATTCCCAGTACGGCGGGCTTACTTTCTAGTAGATGTATGTTTCGAACTTTACTGGTTTTAAGTGCACCACCCCGAGATGTCATAGTGAGGGGTGGTATATAAATCAAAGGAATAAATTAAGTAAGTTGTGTACAATAAATGTTTATTTAATTTGTATAGTTATATTTTGTGGACACCTAACCTTTTGTTTCCTAACTACTGGATGGTTAGGTTTGTATTTTGTAACACTATCCCCTTTTGGGTTTTCTTGGGCACATTCAAGACCAACCTACTTTTATTCAAGGTATAAGCTTTTGTATGGACACACATACATTGACGTGGAAGGTACCAGTCCACACATAAAGGTAGAGAGTGAGCAGTAAATTAACATACTGCATAATGAAGCTGTTTAACAGATGCAAGGACCAAACTGGAATAACATGTTTAGTTCATATGGTCACCGTTTGTTTGATTTAATTTCTGGGGGAAACATAGTGAAGGAAATAAATATATAAAATTGGAAACTGATGAGCTAATGTACCCTTCTTAACCGTGAAATAGTGAGAGTAATTAATGCTCCATTTATCATCTCTTGAGCATGGAGGCCTTCATTCTGCTGCATGCTAATTTGTTGCTCACCCTCTACCTCTACATATGGACTGGTAACTCCCATTCCAATGTATCTGAAGTAGTACATGGACGCACAAAAGCATATACTTTAAATGAACTGTTGGTCTTAAAGGTGCTGCTCAACCAAAAGTCTATTCTGCTGCTTCAGACCGATATGGCTACCCACTGGGTAAAACTTTAGCTAGGTTAGTCAGCCAAAAGAAGCAAACTTTTGCCAAAGTTCTAGGGAGCCTGAGCAGTTCCACAGAACCCAGCTAACAAGTAATTTGAAGTTGTTATTCCTTCACTTAAATGGGGGGAGAGATCTCTTACCAGTTTCACTGCATCATCTGTTTTATTGGAAGCAATTGCCAGTATTTCTGAGGTAGGATTGAAGGACAATGATGTAACAGCTGTGACCAAATTCATTATAGCTTTCAGAGGTTTAGGATTGTTTTTTTTGAGACAGTCATCATGGGCATACACATTCACAACTCCAGAACTGGAACTATAAAGAAGAACATTTCACAGTCTACAAGCAGTTTTGACACAAAATGGAAACACCAGCACACCATCCATGACTTATCAATAAGCACTGTGCATTCTTATGCATCAAGAGGCAATCTTTACACACAACTATAAGTTACATTACATATGTATATATAGTATGTCTTCCCAACAACTAACAAGTTAACCGTGCAAGACCTATAGGTCTTAATCAAGTGGTTTCAATATTATCACAAAATCTCGCTACACACATTCCAGACAGGGTACAAATCTGCAGTATTCAGAAGCCAGCTGGAACATTTCAGTTTCCAGAACATACTCCTATCACCATTCTTTACCAAAAGAACTTCAGTTGCAGACTCCCGCATAAAATTGTGGAGCTGGGATTAATTAAAAAGTGTTTTGCATGCACATATGCACATACACCCCCCAGAACTGACACTTCAGATTTTTATCTCTTTATAGCTATTAACTACATTAGCTAAACCTGGGGCTCCTACCCATTACAGGTGTTAACTCTGTTAGCATAAATAGCAAGCAGATGTCAATAGAAAAGGGAGGAGTGGGCAATTGTGCCCCACTCCCTCAACCCCAGGCAGCCTCCAAACCTGTGTGGTTATTAGTCACTGTGAGATCTGCAACCTAGGGAATTTTCAGTGCAACTCTAAGAACCCTTTTCTAAGAGTAAGCCACACTGACCAAACCTTAGGATTCTGAGCAGACCTGTTTAGGTCTCCAACGACTGTTGGTGGGAAGGAAAACATGGCAACATCCCTGATCTTTGAGCTGCAGCTTGTGCTACTGTCTTGGACAACTGTTAACTTTGGAAATGTATAAATATTTTAAATGTCATGTTCAGGACAGTGACTGTCCCACTGAGAATTCAGTAGTTCCATTTTCATAATAGTGAAATTAGCCAAAGCTAGTTAGAAACCAGCTTCACAGAATGGGTCTGGAATAAAATTATCCATTCCTTTGTGAAGGGGTGCTCAAAATTTCACTTATCAGACAATCTTCAAATCAGAAGAGCCCTCTTTGCTTATCAAGTACCACTCACAAATAAAATGTATTCAATATCTTTTTAAAAGACCAGAATATAAACATTTTTTTAGTTTATCTATTAGAAAATCCAAGATGGCACAATAAACTATTTCTCCTTGTCCCCTTTTCTGAATGTGTCCGTGCTACACCTTCTAGTCTGGCTACCCATGACATCAACTTGCAACAATTCCAGCATTCACAAAGAACTGTATGCTAGAGATATCTGTCTGCGTAATTCAAAGGAATTTGTCTGCTGATTTTACTTTCACTTACCCACAAGCGACATATTGGCCATTTTTTGAGACTGCAATGCATGTACCACATAGACAACCTTCATCAGTAAACCTGTTCAAACACCGTCTACTTTTCACATCCCATATGAAGACTTCACCTTCATCTAGTAGACATACACATAAGGAAGATATTCATAAGAATAATACTAAGGACCACTTACAAATCATATTGCAATGCTGGGTTTTAAAACTGTCTGCTAAACCATGAACTGTAATAGAACAAGAAAAAGCTGCCTCTCCAAGCTTAACGTTTAAAATATTAACTATCATCTGTTATTGTTTTAGTTTGGTACATAGTTTCCACCCTAACTGGATGGCCCAGGCCAGTGGTCCCCAACCTGCGGGCCGCGGCTCCCTCTCCCCGCCCCCCCGCAGTAAAAAACTTCCCAGGCTGCAAGCTTGCGGCCCGGGAAGCTTCTTACTGTGGGAGGGCGGGGAGAGGGAATCAGGGCCGCGCCGTGCATGTGCCGCCGAAATTACTAATTGGATAGGAGTCCACCAAGGAAACCTAGAGCAGTAGCTTTCAACCTTCCTAATGCCATGACCCTATAATACAGTTCCTCATGTTGTGGTGACCCCCAACTATATAATTATGCAAGTGTTCTTTCACAGAAATTAAACCGAAACTGACCAATGGTGTGAAGATCCATTGTTCATGATTGTATCTAAATTGTTTTTTTCGCCCAGGGTTTCTCAGTTCAACTCTGCCTCTTATCTCACCATGCCGATCTCTCTTTTCCACTGCTCCAGACAGACAACGCTCTACCTCGATCTACCCCGTAGGCTGTTGTGTGGATGGTGCCCCTCCCCCAGCCAAGCTGCTTGCCCTACCGTGACCTCTAAAAGGGTTGTTCGATCCCAAAGGGGTCCCAACCTGCCAGATTGAGAATCACTGACCTAGAGGCAGGCAATAGCAAATCACCTCTGAACATGCCTTGCCATGAAAATCCTTCAGGATTGCTATAAGTTGTGATTTGCCACTGCTTACCACAACTATCCTGGTTTCAGCTGTTTTATGGGAAGTCTGCATTGAATTTTGAATTTTATTGTATTTTAGATTAGATAGATGTGAATAGTTTATCTTTTATTTCCTGCTTTTTAAAGCTGGCCATAAACAACAGCAATAGAGGTTGAATTAAATAATTCTCAGATACATGCTTCCACAGTACTGCTGTGACAATGGAAGGACTCACCAGAATGTGTGTAGATTTTACTGCCATCCGGAGAAAAAGATGAAGCAATAGCTCTTCCGTTTATTTTCATGCTGCCAACAAATTCTTTTGTCTAGAATACAGATGCAATGTTTGTCAACCCAAGTATTCATAGGATGCTTAAATGACATAAGCCTGGTCTCTCTCGGGAAGACAGTATCCATCATAAATTTTTCATTAAGGAAATCTGATTTAAACTCAAACCATATAAGGCAAATAGATTATAAATCAGTGGTAGCATTTTAGACACAAAATCCTACAAATCATGAACCGACCAGCCCCACTGGAAAAAATTAGCATGCAAAATATTTAATTTACCATTTTCGTTATTAAGATGTCACTATCAACAAGTGATATTAAAAATAATGAGTTAGCTTTCCAGTGCAATTGAACAAGTCTGAACCAACAATTTTCTTTTTCTAAACATTCAAGCTAAAGTTTTACCTTCATAGATATTAAGTGCTGATATCCAGAAAGCCCAGAAATGAGGAGGAATGTGCCATTTGGAGATACTTCAAATTTTCTGACAAATTTCTCCTCTAAACCTAAAAAGAGAAAAAAAAATAGCAGTATATTCCTTAGCTCCAATATACATACAAGCTATTTTCCAGATAGCGATTTGTTATACCAACTCAGCCATGGTTATAAGAAAAGTTGTGTGTTAACCTGGGTACAAGTCAATTCTGTCATACGTGTGGTTTACAGAGCTGAGGTTGGATTCTATAACACAGTGGTCTCCAACCGGGCTGCGACTCCCTCTCCCCGCCCCCTCCCACAGTGAGAAGCTCACTAGGCCGAAACAGCCGATTAGCTTGCGGCTCGGCACGCTTCTCGCTGCAGGATGGGGGTGAGAGGGACACACAGCCGCAAGCACGCTAACGGTGCAAATACGCATGCGTGGACCTGTCGCACATGCGCTTTTGCGCCCGGAGGGGGCACAAGCACGCACGTGTGGCAGTTTCGCACATGCGCCCCCTCTTGGAGCGCAAGCATGGCAGGCTCGTGCATGCGTGAAACTGACGAGCATGTCTGTTTGCAGCCCCGCTGGGAGCAAACGCACATGCATGATTTGTCCACGCATGTATATTTGCGTGGGGCTGTCGCGCATGCGTGGAGCCCTGGGTCGGCCTCTCCTCCCACTCATCGGCAGCGGTCCGCACCGCAAAAAAGGTTGCGGACCACTGCTATAACAGACTTTCTAATTGCTAAAGTGTCTAACAGTTTTAAAAAGTTGCATTCTTACTTTGTTTTTAAACATATAGCACATTGTAGCAAGTGAATCAGGCTTATGCTTCTTTGGGTGTACACAATCATTTTTGTTACTTTCCCCTTTTACTGACTTTTCAACACACAGTAACTAGTTCACACTTTAAACACTGATGTCTTTTTATTATAGGTGCCACAGGCCCAAATATATGAAAGAAAAGTATTCCTTTTTTATAAATGCTCTTCTAGAGAGCAAAGCCAACATAGCACAGCCTGATCTCAAAAGCTAAGCTGGGTTCGAATTGGAAGGGAGACCACCAAGGCAGACTTGGCAGAGGAAGGCAATGGCAAACCAGCCTCTGCTTATCACCTGCCTTGATTATCCTATATAGCCAGCTGCATCCACTTCATATCTGGGCACAGATAGAAAGCTACTCTATGGTGTATCACATTCCAGAAAAGGAAACAGATTGTCATTTTTACAAGTTAGTATGGTTTTAATGATCAAGTAGGATACATGACCAACTCAACAAAAGCACTTAATGAAGCATTTTTCTAGATTCAGCTGTGTTGGTCTGAAGCAGCAAAATAAAATTTGAGTACAATTGATCCAAGATATAAGCTTTTACGTACATGCACTTGTTCAGATACAACAAAATGAAAATTACCATTCCATACACACATCAAATTAGCATCCAGCATAATTAAGGTGTTTATCAGATTCAAGGACCAAACTGGAATAGCAAGCTTTGTTTATATGGCTAACATTTGTTTGCACTGGTAACTGTCAGTTTCATTGTATCTGAAGAAATATATGTGCACATAGAAGCTTATACCTTAATTTAAACTTTGTTGGTCTTAAAGGTGCCACCGGAGTCAAACTTTGGTTCATCTATTTTCTAGTAAAAGCAGACATGCATATTGCAAAATATTTGCCAAAGTTTTTCTATCTAGTTCAGAAAAAAACATCACCATATTCTTGTCCCTTATAGACAACATTCACATCTGTTTTGAGTGTGTAAAAAGATAAGAAGGTTAAAACTACCTCTGATGTGGTTTACAGGAATAATCTTTCCGCCCATCATGTCGTATATATAGAACAGTTTTTCACGCATACTGGTGGCTATAACCTGCTCTCCATCTGCACTGAAACGTGCCTTGTAGACCGGAAAGTCTTCCAAATAGATGCTTTGTATCTTTGGATTAGTTTTACCATCCACCTTTTAAAAAAGAAATGTTTTATACTTGTCACCTTGCTGCACATTTTTAATAGGTCTAAAAGTAAAATGTAAGAATAAATACTAGCTCAACATAAATGTAAATATCAAAGCCTTACGAATAAGCACATGCACATCAATTATGCTTTGGGCTGATCCTGCGTTGAGCAGGGGGTTGGACTAGATGGCCTGTATG
The DNA here is from genome assembly GCF_049243985.1 of Paroedura picta. Taxonomy (NCBI): domain Eukaryota; kingdom Metazoa; phylum Chordata; class Lepidosauria; order Squamata; family Gekkonidae; genus Paroedura; species Paroedura picta. Next base: position 134,442,146 of record NC_135371.1, on the reverse strand, counting down.
GCTCCTTCCAACTCTATGATTCTATACTTCCTTCCCAAACAAAAGACTGCATTCAAAGCATATATGTGCTGGTATTTCACAATACCATTTTGCTTCCATTCCAATGGGCAAGGACCAGCTGCACGTGTGCTAGATTTATGGCTGTAATGAAGTTTGATATCTCACATACGTATTTCATTCCTGCCAAATATGTCTGAACCAACAAGAACATAAAGAAAAAAGCAAAACAAACACGAAGAATTGGTTCTTATATGCCACTTTTCTCTACCAGAAAAGCAGCTTACAATCTCCTTCTCTTCCCTCTCCCCACAACAGACACCTTGTAAGGTAGATGAGGCTGAGAGAGCCCTGATATTACTGCTTGGTTGGAACAGCAGGTATCAGTGCAATGGTGAGCCAAAGGTCACCTAGCTGGCTATATGTGAAGGAGCGGGGAATCAAACACGACTTGCTGGATTACAAGTCGGTGTTCCTAACCACTACACCAAGCTAGCAATAATGTACTATGTAATTAAAAATCTACAAATAGCTACATATAATTTTAATCATTTAGTCTAGAATGTCCAAACATAAAAATGATGTATTTGTTAACTCTTTACCTGGAACAGTGATACAGACTGATCAATCCCAGCGGTCATAACAACTTGAGCAGAGTGATGGAACTGCACAGTTGTCAGTTTTGCATCTGACAGACGGTCATTATTAGCATGTAAGCACTTTTTCATCTGAAAGAGAGAACAGTGGGCTATAAATACAGCAAATGTATAAAATAAACAAAAGGCAGAATGTGCATATAGTCAGTGTGCAGCTGCATATCTATAAATAAATTCATAGAAGAACAAACTTCAAAACTAAATTTATATATTCTAGTAAACCTGCTGCTTGTATACCGGTGCCATACTTATGGACAAGAAATATGAAACCTCTTGTCCTGATAGGTAAGATGCAATTTACTACTTGTAAAGTCAGTTATTTATTATTATTAGATTTATTTCCCGCCACTCCCCGTAGGCTCGTCTTATCCCCATTAAAATACCCATTAAAAGACTTTAAAGGCAATTTGAAAAGCCAATATCTTAAAACAGAACATATAATTGGTTAGTATTGGAAACTTCCAGTATTATAAAACTTGTTATTTAAGTAACAGGTTCGATATTTATATAATTAATATCTTGAATTTCTTTTTTCATATGATGGTTCCTGTTTTCAGAAAGCTCCACTTTCATGTGCCCAGACACAAATTGTTCATACTTATTATGCACAGACTTCTGTTTGTCGTGGTGTCTACTGCAGGTATTGATTCACATGTGCATAAAAACAAAACAGAATGTTAGAAGACCGTGGGAGGTAGGAGGGATCTGGCAGTCTTGGGAAATGCTTTCTTAGGATGTTTTTATGGGGTGATTTATTCTTTGTAACCTGCCTTGAGTTCAAATAGGAAGGCAGGATATAAATTTAATAAATAAATATTTTACCTGTAGAATACCTCTTGGTAAAGACTCGGATGCGGTCACAAAATTGCCTGTCTTGCGTAGCAGATCAGCCTCTTCATCTTCTTCGCTATCATCTTAAAAACAATTATTTTGATTACTACATTTATTGTTTTACCTACCCGATTGAGTTCACTTACATTTATGAGAAATGGCAGTAAAAAGTTTTATGCAGAAAATCAATGTATTCCACACATCTCCATTGTGTACTACATACTCGGAAGTCCCAATGAATTCAGTGGAACTTATTGTTGAATAATCATGACCTTCTCTGCTTAGGCTGACAACACAGAATGCCCCTCATACATACCTTCTTTTTTTGTTTTTCTATTTTTCGTCTTCATAGACCTCTGTGCCCAAGAAGGGGTTCCTCCCATAGCACTCTGAAATCTAAGAACAATAATTCTGCATGTTACTAATAATAAACATAACACTACACTACTATTCATTTAGAAAAGTAGAAAAATTAATAAGTTAATTATTCATTAACAGAAAACTAGCCAAGTAGCCAACAGGGGGACAGGCATTATGAACCCAGCATAAAGGAGAACAGTGGAAGTGATTCGTAGAACACATAAGGTCATTCATTCCCTTCCTGTCCTCTTATTCATACACATCCACCTGAGATACAAATGCTCAAGCCAGCTGCTTTATTGAAAGTCTGTGAGATAACATGGTGGAAACTCTCTCTACCGCATCATCCCCAAATCTTCCATTCTGGGAAATTATATATTCTTGCACAGTACATATACATATATAGATAGATAAGATACATTTATTTGTATATAGCCATAGGCCTTTACAAAATATAAAATACAAATTTACAAACAGTAAAATAGAATAAAAGGAACTGTATAAAAATATAAAATTTAAGACCAAAGAACTGAAACAGCATACAAAGTGCAAGAGTGTTAAGAGGCTGCCTTAGTGGTTGTAACATTGGCCCTTATTTTCCTTGCAGCCAAGGCAAATAGGGCGGTTTTATATGTTACATCATCAACCTGGTCAGATAAAAGATAGATTATCTTTTCAGCAACGGAGTGAGGGTTAGAACCCCGTAAGGTCTCATTGAGGAATTTGGCTCTGGGTTGGGCATAAAGTAAGCAGTCAAAGATGTAGTGGGGTAAATCCTCCAGAGCTTGTGCACCACAAATACAGAAACGCTGGTTTTTTGGCGTACAGCTAAATCGACCCGCCAGTACCTCTGTAGGCATCGTTTCGAATCGAAGTGATGTAAAAGCTACTCTGAGATTATGGTTACTGATTTTCATTAGATAAGAGGATCTACGATGGTCATATTTAAACCGCTTAAACCATGTTGCTGTCTTAATTTCCAAAATTTGCATTCTGTCTAACTGGGCATCACTTTTGAAGATCCAGTCTCTAAGGTGAGAGTTATTAGCTGAAGGATTTAGGAGGTCATCGGGGATGGAGTAGCGTGCAATAAGGCTATTAATAAGGCAATGCCGTGCTGGATCCTTAGATAACATTATATTAAAGGACTGATGACTAAATTTGTTTATGTTGGCTAACCTGAGGTTTTTCCACTGTTTTAAAATTGCCAAATGTACTCGGGCACTAAGAGAAGGCAGACCTGTTTCTGCCCTCATCAAAACAGCCGGAGTTCCCCTAGGTAGGGCTAGAATTCGCCTTAAGAATATATTTTGAACAGATTCTAGCCTAGGTATGAAGTTTTCCTTCCATCCCCAGACCTCTACTCCATACAAAAGATGGGGGATAACCTTGCACTTGTATAATTTGAGGGCTGGATCGATGAGGAAGCCTCCTGTTGTATAATAAAACTTCAGAATAGTGCCCACTAGGCGTGTTGCAGAGGCTCTAATGGTGTCCAGATGAAGTTTCCAATTCAACCTCTCACTAAATGTGATACCCAGATATTTAAATGAGTTGCACTGGCTAACAGAATTTCCAGATATGCTCCAAGAGAACTTTTTGGCCCTTTTTCTAAAGACCATTACTTTTGTCTTATCGTAGTTTATTTTAAGACCTTCTTCTTTACAATAAGCACCAAGTTGTTGTAGTAGTCTTTGCATCCCAATTTTTGTGAGGGAAATTAGGGCCATGTCATCTGCATAGAGTAAAATAGATATTTTTTGACCTCCTAGTATGGGAGAAACAAATTGTGGGCCAGAGAGTCTTTCTACAATGTTGTTAATGAATAAATTAAACAGCAGGGGAGCCAACACACATCCCTGCTTGACGCCCTTGCATGTTGGAATTTTGTTGGTTAGGGAGCCAGAAATTCCCACTCTAATTTGAGCATAAGTGTCAAAGTGCAACTCCCGCAGCAGAAATAGGAGCCGCCTATCAATGTTCAAGTCTGCTAATTTTTGCCATAGGCGCTGCCTGTCTATAGAATCAAAAGCTGCGGCCAAGTCAACGAATGCAACGTACAACACTTTCTTAGGGCCATTTATCCCTGAATAGACCAGTTGCTGAAGTATCTGACATTGGTCAATAGTACTAAAGCCCTTTCTGAATCCAGCTTGATGTGGGTATAAAATATGATTTTCATCTGCCCATTCCTCCAGCTTAATCAGTAAGTACTTACTGTACAGTTTTGCTGCTATGTCTAACAAACTAATAGGCCTATAGTTATTTGGAGCTGATTTGTCCCCTTTTTTGTAAATGGGCACAACAATGCTAAGTTTCCATCCAGGGGGGATTTGGCCTGTATTGTTAATTTGCGAGAAGGTTTTTGCTAATATAGGAGACCACCATGATGGAAAGGCTTTATAAAGATCTGTAGGGATCAGATCTTCCCCTGGGGACTTACCAGATGTCAGTGAGGAGATCAGGCCTTTGATTTCAGCCTCTGAAACTGTGGGCCAAACTGGGAGATCTGTTAGATCAGGAGGGATATGTTGTAAATGTGACATGGCTGTTGGGGGTGAAGCCAAATGGGCTCCAAAGACCTTGCTAAAATGCAGGGCCCAATCTTTAGCTGGTATTTGAGCCTCCAGATGATGGGACCAGGTGTTTAAACTATTGGAGACTAGTGCCCAAAAACGTGAGTCATTTTTCTCAGAAACCGCCCGATCTAATTCTTTCCATAAGGATTTGGCATGTTCGAGCTTTTTTTGTTTAATTAATTTTTTGTATTGTGATCTTAAATACAAAAGTTGGGGCATCCAGAACTCATTAGTATTTCTCCTTGCTTTCCTCATGGTGTGGGTTATATATTTTTTGAGAGTTTTACACTCTTGGTCAAACCAGCCATTATTTGAATATGGTGAAAGTTTGATTGGTCTGTTATTAACAAGAAACGGCTTTAGGAGAGTAGTAATAGCTTCCCAGATTTGGATAGCATCATTATCTGACTGAAGGATAGCATGCCTCAAAGATTCTGTTTCTGGGTTTGCAAAAAATTGGGAGAATTTGGATTGAAGCTGATCAGACCATTTGAGTCTCCTAGAACATGGTAAACCTGCTAATTCAGAAACTGGTTTCAAGATTTTACTGCCAGTAGTTTTAAGTGTTAGTCTCAGTGGGCAGTGGTCACTTAACAAGCTATCAACAACCTCAAACTTGGCTACTAGGTTAAGTAAATCAGATGAGACTGTGATGTAATCAATCGTGCTAGCTCGATAAGTTGACAGGTAAGTATAAGCACCTCCTGATATATCCAAGCTGGTACCATGCAAAATGTGTAGATTGGCCAAAGAGAGCAGTTTTAAAAGTTTGAGGCCAAATTTGTTGACAATCCTGTCCTTTGAGGAACGATCCGAGAGATAGGCATGGGTGGCTATTTGAGTACTCTTATTACCTCCTACATCAACTGCCCCAGAGCCTATTCTTGCATTGAAATCACCACCCATTATAATATAGGAATTTGGATAGTGAAGGAGCAAGGATTCTATGGTATCAGCCAGGGAGTCCCAGAGATCGTCTCCTTGGCTCTTACTACTATTAGGTGGAATGTATACATTAATACATATTAATCTTCTGGGGAAAAGTCCCTTAACTAATAGGACCTGGAAGTTATTGTACTGACTATTTTCTAAGATTAAAACATCAACCGTTAAATCAACTGAAACAAAGGTAACCAGGCCTCCACGCCCCCGTCCCTTTGTATGTATCTTGGTTGCTGGGACTGAGAAGGCCTTGTAGCCCTGAATAGAAAGGAAATCCTGTTCCTGGATCCATGTTTCCTGCAGGAGAATAATGTCATGAATTTGCAAAAACTTTAAAAAATCAGTGTCGTGGAGCTTGTTCTTCCACCCCCCAATATTCCAGGACAAACACTTTAATTGTCAGGGCTCATTTGTGATCTTATTCAGATCTCCCTCCGGATCCAGGACTACACAGCCATTATTACATGATGGTGCAAGTGTAGTGCTTTCCTCTCTCGGTTTTTTGGATTTTTCATTGGGCAGAGTGCCCTCTAAGATCTCCCGATTGGTGCTGGTAGTGGGTTCGTTTTGCTTCCCTCTACTTGTTAAAATTGAGGTTGGGATCAGCGGCTGAGATGACCCAGATGTACTTGCTGGCGGTACATTGTTTTGATGAGGAGATTCTGTGCTTTGTGAGTGCATGCCTTTTGAAGTACTCAAAAGCTTAAGCCTTAGATGTTCCAATCTGGTAGTGATCTCTTTTTGCTCTGTAGGTGGAAGATCAGAGTAGGAGTTCAATAGGTCTTCTTCTATTGTGTTTTCAGGTTCAAAATGAGTTGGATCCAAGCATGGTTGAGTGGGTAGATCAGTCCACTGTATCAAATCTTGCTGGCGAGCATCCGTTGATGGTTCTTCAGAGTGACTACCCAATTTCATCAGGGGATTAGTATGCTGCTTCGGCAATAAAGGTTTTAGAATAGTGTTTTCAAAAATGCGAACTGGGAAAATACCTTTTGAGCGAAGAAATAACTTCTTACGGAGTAGTAGGGAAGGAAACCTGGGGCTATGAAATTCCAGTAAGATTCTTTGCGTTTGATTCAGATTGTAGAGAGGCTGTACTTGAACTAAGTCAAGTGAAGAAGTATTCACACCGAGGATATTACTTAGATGACGTATCACCAGTTGTTTTGTCTTCCAAGGAATGAGATGGTCTCCATACTTGCAAACAACCAGACAAACTTTGCATGGCAGAAGCTTAAGTTGGTAATTTAAACTCTCCTCCGAAGACTGCAGATGTATGCTGGCCTTTTTAGACTCTCCATTATTTGTAACAAATGGCTTCTTGTCAAAATTAAGTATTTTGGGAGGTTGATTACATACCTCTTTCCCACTGAAGCCTAGGTTGGGGCCGAAGTGTTGTGCAAACAATTGTGTCATATTGTCAATCTTATCCTCAATAAGCTTTATTCTTTCAAATAAGGCGTTCACAGTTTTGGCAGTCAGATGTGAGAGTTCACTTAGGATGTTATCGGAGGTTCTGCAATTGGCTTCAGCCTGGCCTTCTAACAGCCAAGCAGTTGAGTCATCTCCCTCTTTTCTTTCTTCTTCACACTGAGTCTTGATTATACAATTTTCCATTGGAGCAAATCGGTTTGAGGTTGAGGCAGCATATTTTGAGATACCACTTGCCATAATAAAATCGTCTATCTTTGTCTGCTTGCTGGCAGGGGGTGGGGTAATATCGCCATCACCTTCACGCACCCTCTTACTCACCCTTTTGCCACCTCCCATTGCAAAAGTCCTAAAGCTCACAAGTGCTTAAAGCTCACAAGTGAGAGGCTGTTATTGTCACAAATAGGCAATGAAAGGAACAGTCAGGAGGACAGGATATTCAAATAAACAAATGATGTTCAGGGGAGAAGAGAGACATAAAAGCTCGCTGCAGTCCCGTCCACTGAGCTTATTAGTGTTAAGGCGTGTTGAATCAAAACAAACTGAATACAGCAGACAAGGAAGAATTCCAGACAGGAAAAAAAAGAAACAAGAGTTGCTAACTATAGATAATTGGCTTCTTATCTTCAGTATAGTAAACTCCCCCGGTGAGCTCCAAGGTAAAGACTCTCTTAGTTGACGGCACTCTGTTCTCGAAACACAGCAGAATTTAAGTATAAATGAGTCCTACCAGGTGTTTAGAGTTCCAAGCTCGGATGTAAAGACTCAGGGTAAATCAGGTGGCACCAACGATAATACAAGCAACTCAAACAAGCTCCAGGAGTTAATTAGAAAAGAAAATGCGTAGGAGAGCCTCTAGAAACGCTGCTACTGCTCCGTCGCCATCTTTGCATAATTTCAGCATGCATTTGCATACTAGATCATTCTTACATCACACTTTTCAGGAATGTATTATCTCCTTAAGTTAGATTTCTGTATAGAAGATATTTGTATTATCATATGGTAAAATAACTGTGCACCCTTGAGATTACATAAGTAAATTTGGTTTGAAAAGTCTTCAGGTGCAAATTAGCTTACAGGTTGCCAGTCAAAGGAGACTACAGTGTAAGCCAATTTAGAAGAAAAGAATACATAGCTTTCATATTTAACCAAATATGAGACACCATACTTTAAATAAAAGATGTTCCCAATAGTTCAACTTCCTGCATTTTATTGCTAAACTTACTGTTCATTAAGTCTTCTCTGAAGCTTTTCCTTAGTAAGTTTTCTTTCTGCATCACTTTTCATCATAGTTTTCCTATATCGATGAGTCATGTCAATTCTAGAAAAATTAAATCAATGTTAAATTTGCAAAACTTTCCAATGCCATTCAATCAGTCTAAGCTAAAGTCAATGAGAATGTCAGATTTTACTATACATTGGATTATGTTGTTAAGAAGCTAAATTTCCAATAAATTGATTTCAGAGGGGAACCACACTTCATTTTATTATGCTGTTAAGCAGCTACGTTTTCATTACATTCATGGGTCCCCCCCAATAATTTTCAAAGTCCTAAAGAACTACCAAATGAATATTTTTAAAAATATTAAAAATAGGTTAACAAAATCATGAAGAAATAACCAAATAATATGGCCAATTCAAGATGCTAAATAGATCACAATCTCAAATTTGTTAACTTGGTATGTCTCACATAAATCAATTATACTTGCTTAGAAGACCAGCTTTAGATAACCTTTCTCTATTCATAAATGAATTTAGTAACAAATTTGTCTTACGTTTCCACAGCTTCATCATCTTCATCCACCCATGCTGGCTTTTTAGACAGCATACAGTTGTCCGTTTCATCATCAGTTTCTGACTCACAAGACTCCTCTTCAAGTAGGTTCCCACTAACTGCTTCGCCATGCTTGAAAACATATAAAGAACATTTTAAAAGAGCAGCCTTAACAGCATCCTGCTTACCTGTATTTATTCTGAAACCTCTGACAATTGACAAACACGCATCTGAAGGATGCCTCCAGTGCTGAAACATACAATCATCAACAATGTATTGCTGTATAAATTGTTATAATTCTAGATGTTCCACTTGGAAACCACTGTCGTGACTGTTATTGTTATTACGATTCAATGTACATCCCTCACGTTTTGTGTAAACTGCCCTTACCGTTATAGAAATATAATCAATCAATTAATAAGTCTGCCATTTCTATGCAAACCAAAGTCCCTGATCCGCACGACACACATACTGAAATTCAGTAGCCCGCGTAATGCCTTCAGCACCACCCCTGCTTCTCCTCGCCCAGAGAAAGGAAGCCGGTTGAAGTCGCGTTTGCCCCCCAGCCTATCAGATACCTGCGCGGAGGAGCGGCCTTGCAGCCGCCTTAAGAGGCCCTCTTCCTCCTCCGTGTCCCCGAACACCAACTCCTCCAGGCCACGGTCCGCCGCAGACGTCTCTGCCAGAAGCGCCAAGTGCCGAGCGCGGCGGGCTCCGTCCATCGGCTCGTCAGCGGCCCGGCGGGGGTCACCCTCGCTGCCAGCCCCGCGACGCGCGTCCCCTTCGCGCCACTCCGCTCGCCCTCGCTTTCGCCTCGCCGGCAGGCTGCCCCGAGAGGCGCCCTCCGCTTCCATGCTTTCTCCGGCCGCGAACTCGCAAGCGGAACCGGAAACAGGTAGGCCGCAACGTCCCCTTCACGTGACCGGCCAGCCGCTTCTTTCATGTGAATCGCCATAGAGATGCAGACACTCTCGCTGCCCGGGGGGGCGGGGCGGAGAAAGGAGAACCGGAAAGAGGGATCTAAATAATAAGCAGGAGTGTTGGGCAGTCGATGCTGAGGACGAGGAAAGGGCGCCGTAGAGCTCCGGGAGGCTCTTTTGCTGCCGCCCTAACCAAATCTGGGGCGCGAGGGCAACGTGTGGCGCGCCCCTTTTCTATCCCCGAGTCTGGCCTCTTCCTGCATCTTAGTCGCGGGGTCTTCCTCAAGCGACCCCACTCCGCCCCGCCTCCCTCTCACGCGACCCAATTCCCCGATTGATTAGTCTTTTCCTCATGAGAACCACTCTCTTGGCCGACTGTACCATGGCCGGCGTCGTGGGGGTGAAAGCGGACCCGTTTCCCATAGCGACACACGCTGCTAAATGCGCTTGAGCCCCAGCGAGCGGAACTACCTTAAGCCGCTGAATCCAAGGGGCCGAACCAATCACGGCAGCTCCCCTTTAACCCCCCCCCCGCAGATAACGCGCGCGCGCCCCCTCCCCGTTGTCTCTCCTCTCCTTCCGCATCAGAATCCAGGCCGCCCACCCCGGTACGGAGAGCGCGGCCGATCTAAAGAGCGAGGGGGCCAATGAAAACACGCCGTGGGAGGAGGCGTTATGCGCGTGCGCAGTGCGGATATGCTAATGTTGTTGATATTCTGGGGCTCGGAGTTGAATGTCTTTTCTCTCCCTCGTTAAAGTGAGAGGCTGAACTTTCTTCTTCCTCTAACCTGGCCCTGCCCCTCGGGAAGGGGAGGGGGCGAGCCGGGGGGCGAGGGCTGAGCCAAGGGGGCGGGCGGGGGGAGGAGAGCAGCAACAGTGGCAGTCGTCGTCGTCGGAGGCATCCCCTGCCCATGAGGGCCTGATGGAAAACACAAAGGACCTGGTGAGTAGAGCAGAGCGGAGCAGCCCCCCCTCGGGGAAGGGGCGAGGAGGAGGAGGAAGCTGCTGCTGCTGCTGCAGTAACAGTATTGGGACCCGGGGGTGGGTGGGGGCGGCTTGGCCGGGCTGCCTGACCTGGGAGGCTTTTATGCTGCAGAGGGGTCGGTTTAGGCTGTTCTCCGGGGACTGAGAGGCTCGGCTGGGTCTCTTCAGAGGGGGAGGGAAGTTGGCTGGCATGTTGGCCTGAGGGGGAGTTCCGCAACAGCAGCGATTGCCAGGTGAGACGTTCCAGCAGTAGAAAGCATTCAGTTTCGCTTGTGGCGCCCTTCTCCTTTCCTCTTCATCTCACCCCCAGTTTTGCTGCTATGGCAAACGAAAAGTTCTCCTGCTTTGGGTCTGCGTGAGGGGAAACTGCCTATTTGTGTGACCTGTCTGCCTGTCCCTCGCACTGACTTATTTCATGGGCTGTGCTGGGACCTCCTGGTTGCTTTGTCAGTGGATTTCTTTTGCTGTGCTCCTCAGTTTTGTGCCCTGTTGACGCTTTGGACACTAAAAGGTAGCGCATACAGAGTGGGTGTTCAGAAGTATTCCTCCTGCTTTTACTCTGGATGAAACCTTAAGGAAACCTCATACAATACTTTGCAAGAGGATGTGCAGAATGCTGCTGAACGAGTAATGTCTTCTCTGGGGTCTGTTGTTGTTTTGCTGCTGCTGCTGTTGTGCCACTTCTGTCAGTAGAGAGTAAAGTTTGGAGATTGTGAATGTTTTGGTTTGCAAATATTGTTAAGAATTAGGTTCCAAAATCTAGTACTTAGAAGATGGGAAAATTTAATGACTATGGAGAGGGTACTGTTGCTTAAGCTGGAGTTATTTTCCTCTCATTGTTCTTCTTTCTCTTACATTTGTGGTGGAAATCTCTACAAATCAGTTTAGGTGCAGGCAGACATCCAGGAAGAAATTGAAAGTTGTAGACCACTTGTATGTCATGCCTGTCTGAGTTTATTTAAAAACACTTTGAACAGGCCATGCAGAAAGACCTTTTAAAATTAAACTACCCCCCAATAATTAAGGGTAGACTTTATTTATTTATTTATTGTATTTATATATTTTAAGGTGTACATCATGTAATGCAGCAGCACCCTTTCTGCATTTGGTTTGCTAATGAGATGCCTATTGCTGAATGTAGTTTGTTACATGCAGCCTTTCTAATACAGTTTGCTAAATGTGAATCTTGGATCCCATTTCAATTTTTTCAGTTTTATTAAGGTTTAATAAACCATAAGGCATATGCCTATAAAATCAAGAATTAAAAAAAAAGAATTGTGTCAGCAACACAATTTTGATACAAACTGCTCAAAGTTATTTATTTAGGTTTATTCCGTACCGCTATTGGTAAAAGCATCTTGTGATGGGTTATAGTAGTAAAAACATTAAAAACCCCAGTTGATATAAAAATATTTAAAAACCCAAAGTAATTAATAACCACTAATATGGTAGCAAAATAAAAACCTCACTGCCTCCCTCTGCTCCTCAGGGGAGGGTCTAGGGGTGCTTGCCGTTCCAGATGGAAAATGAAGCTATCAAATGTATATGGATGGGGCCTACAGATCTTCCTTTCCCTGGCCTCAACGAAAGACCTGGCAGAAGAGCTCTGTCTTACAGGCCCTGTGGAACCATGGAAGTTCCTGGGACACTGCAAAATCCAGATGGCTGCTGCCTCCAACTGGTTTGACAGGGTGTCTTGACCACATCCCATCCATTGTTGACACACCCCACTCCAGGGATTGATGGTGCCAGAAGAGCATTGTTGGGAGTAAGCCTCTCAGACAAGGATAGCCACCCCTCCCTCCTGCCTTGGAGCTGAGATTGGTGGAAGACTGGGAACCCAGACTGAGCCAGATGTTTCAGGGTGACTGCCTCACTCTCTTGCGCCCAGGTCTCGATCACACAATCCAGGTTGACTGCAGACTGCAAAAAAAATCCCACAATTGAGGTATTGCTGTTAATTGACCTGACATTGCACAGCGTCAGTGCTGGCTCCACCCTAGCCTCTACCCTCACATGTCTGAGGATGGGATGGAGGTTAGAAGAGCAGTAAGCGTATGCAGGTCCATGGTCATGAAATCTCCATGGTCGGGGTCTACTTGGACCATCGTATCTCATTGCTCTTCTCTTGTATAACTTCCTCTCATTGCAAAATTAGCCTTAGCCCATAACTGTTAGGATCCCAGCCCCAGTTTGGGCTATTCCTCCAGGCACCCCATCCCCTAGCATGCTCTCTTGTGATAAGACTGACTGATCCCACTAAACCTCCCCAGCTGCACTAAACCACTCTTCTTCACCCACCCAACCCATGTCCTCCCTCCTACTACCCACCCCTCAGTCTAACTTAAACCTGCATCAACTGGACCAATTTCTGCTGGGTCAGGGGTCAGGATCCCACCTGCAACCAGGGGTCCCATCCCCCAACAATCTGACCCTAGGGCTAATTCCCCTCTTTATCCGGGTCAGTTCTTATCCCATTGGCCTCAGGTAGTCAATGCTGACCAGTCCCAGATCTTTCTGGCCAGTTACAGTTCAATGCTCCAGTCCACTGATCACATAGTGGCATCAAAAGTTGTTTCCTTCAAGGCTGCTACTTGCGGCCACCACCAGATGTTGCTGGAGGTTATTGACTCCATGATCTCCTTTAGTTATCAATAATCTCTGTCTCAGTTTCTCGGTAGGGGGCAAATCACCCACCTCTTCTAGGCAACCACCCATCTGGTGGAGAGCTCCACCACTGTCTGCCGTCTGCCGACGTGTCAGCACAAAGGCCTCCCCAATGTTTCTGCCTCCTCCTGCTCCACTGAGCCTGCTGGCACCCCAACTCTCACCATGCAGACACTGTCTGGGAGTCTGTGCCTCTGCAGGCCCCACAGTGCAGACTGCCAAGCCCGGCTCCCAACAAGACCCAAAAATACACATGGTAAGCAATGGGTCCCGAGGATCCAGATGGTTCATAAAGGCCTTAGTCAACTTGGAGGCGGAAGGGCTTCCAAAACCCAGCTGGTTGGTGCTCCCATGATGTTCTGAAATGGAGTACAGTCCGAGATTCCTCAGTGCCCTGGGGATGGAGAGAGTCTAGGAAGATGTTTTTGCAGCGTTGAGTCCTCCCCAATCCTGGGTGACTCTATGCCGCTGCAAACTCCTCCACTTTGCACTAGCTTGCTTTCTGGCTCTGGTGCTCCTGAGCTCAGGTGTGTCTGCTGGTTCAGGTGGAGCTTCCCAAACTCCTCTTCCATCTTCCACTGCCAGCCAACTGCCACTCGATTGCAACATGGGTAGTGAAATTAAGTATGCCCATTTCTACTCTACCCCCAAGTTGTTATTGTGGGTCAAAAGGGATTTGGGGCTGTTAACACACCCCAAAACAGTCAGCAGGCAGAGTGCTCACATCCTGGCGTCCATCTTCGCCACCATCTTCTCTCAGAATCTTTCTAATTTTAGTCTTACATCATCAGGAAAGGATGAATATTTCAAATTCCATCTCAGATGTTCGTTTTTGTCATGGAAGAGATTGACAAGTAGCTAAAATTTTGAGGACAGTGTAGTTTTGATGTCTGTGTATGCTGAACTTTATCAATGCGCCAGAAGAGTGTTCAGGCTTGACCATGCCCTGCCTTTCTGCTGTAATTGTCTCAGGAATATGCTTATTTGCCATTCTCAGTCATATCAGTATCTGTTTGCATAGATAGATGTCTTGCTCTGTTAATTTGGCCATAATAATTACTGTTATTGGTTGATTTATTAATCTTACAGGCCCCAGCTCCCATGCTAGCTGGCTCGCAGTGGCTTACATCGTTAAAAACAGTCACAACATTAAAACACTCTTCCCAATCCCACACACACAACACTGACCAAGCCATTAAGAACAACAATTACAGGTGCCTGATAATAACATGCCATGGGGGAGGGTGAGAAAATAATGAAGGATAGTGCAGGTCTTCAAGCCCCCTGCCCTATCCAGCATCAACCAAATGCCTGGTAGAAGAGCTCTGTCTTGCAGGCCCTGCGGAACTGATTCAGATCCTGCAGGGCCCTCAGGTCTTCCTGGAGCTCATTCTACCAGACAAGGACCAAAGCCATAAAAGTCCTGGCCCTGGTTGAGGCCAGGCTAACTGTGTGCAGGCCAGGGACCTCCAACCGGTGCATCCCTGCAGAGTGCAAAGCCCTGTGGGGGGGCATAGTGAATAAGGCAGTCTTGCAGATACATTAGGTCCAGACTGCAGATGGCCTTAAAGGTCAACACCAGAACCTTAAACCTGATCTGGTAAACAACTGGTAACCAATGCAGCTGCCTCAGTGCAGGGTGGATATGGGTTCTCCAAGATATTCTAGAGAGAACACTAGCAGCTGCATTCTGCACTAGCTGAAATTTCCAATGCATTGAGTTTATCCTGTCCGGTCTTGTCCTATCCCATCCTATATCTTGTCCTGTATCCTATCATTTAGAAAAGGTGACCCTTCTCAATCTATTTCTGAAGGTTTTTTTTGTTTTGTTTAAACTCTGTTTGTTGTACTTTCCAGAATCATAACAAATCCAGTGGAAGTTGTCCTTTGTGCCAGATGACCATTACTAAGTAATGTGCAGCGTCAAATATCCACTTTTAGGAAAGGTATGTGAGAAAGTAGTGGCTAGGGAATCCAAGCTTCCTGGCTGGAACAGACCCGTTTTTATCTGGGTACAGGCCTGTCTTTGGAGGTGAAACTGCCTTGGTGGCTCTGATGGATAATCTTTACCCAAAGAGAGAGAGATGTGTAATGTTGATAGTCCTGGATCTCTTCAGCAAATTTTGGTACTATCAGCCTTGGGATCCTGCAGGACCACATGGCCAGGGTGAATATAGGTGGCACCATGGTTCAGTGTTATAGTTCCAGTCAGCTGCTCAGTAACAAAAAATAGTACTGGAAAGCAACTTTGCAACACCACATATATGTGCTATAGGATTTTGCAGAGCTTAGTTCTGTTTCGTATGCTTTTTAACATTTACAAAAAAATGTGGGTCGAAGGAGTGAGGTATTACTGTATAGATGATTTCCAGCTTTGTTTCTTTCACAAATTTTTCTGCCAGGAAATGGTAATGGCAAGAAGAAGATGAAACTGGCGATGGCAGAATACTTTATTAAAGTCAAAACAAGTTCCTAGGTAATTTCTTGTTTTCGTTTCTTCCTCAGTGACTCTTATAGTTAAATAAAGCAATCTCTCTGTTATTAAAGTTATCAACCTTTCTTGTCTGATAATATCAACTCAAACCATAGGTTTTCTTACTCTCAGATCACATGGGGAAATCCTGTGGTTCTGTCCGCTTCATAATATAAATGGTTTGTGAGGCTATGTTTAAAATTATTGTTAAAAATGATTGTCATTGCCCACTGTACTCTTTTGTCATTGAACGAATGTCTCCAGTACTTTTCAACATTGTTATCATTGCTCTGGATGAGGGAGTGGTGGGACTCCTCATTAAATTTGCAGATGACACCAAATCGGGAGAAGTAACAAACATCCTAGAAGATAGAGTTCAACAAGATCCGACCATGCTGGAAATGTGGGCAAATGAGAACAAGATATAATTCAATAAGAAGCGCAGAGTTCTACATCTGAGTTACACATATGGAAAGCATACATACTGGATGGGAGATACACTTCTAGGTAGCAGTGTATGAACAAGATCTTGGGATACTTGTGGATTGTAAGCTAAACATGAGCATGCTGTGTGATGCAGCAGTAAAGAAGGCAAATGCAGGCTTGGGCTGTATCAACAGAGACATCACATCAAAATCACTGTTCCCACTGTATACCACATTGGTCGGATCCCACGTCCTTTGATCCCACTTCAAAAAGGACGTGGACAAAATTGAAAAGGTTCAGAGGAGAGTGACGAGGATAATCCCGGGCTTGGAGACCAAACCCTATAAAGAAAGGCTGAGAGATTTGGGAATGTTCAGCCTGGAGAAGAAGAGGTTGAGAGGGGACATGATTACTGTCTTTAATATTTGAAAGGTTGTCACTTAGAAGAGGGCAGGGAAAGGTTTCTGTTGGCAGTAGAGGATCTGGAGTAATGGGTTTAAACAACATGTAGAATGATACCAGCTAGATATCAGGAAAAGATTTTTTCGTAGCAGTGGAATTGACTGCTTAAGGAGGTGATGAGCTCCAACTCACTGGCAGTCTTCAAGAAGAGACTGGATATATACTTACCATGGATCCTTTAAGCTGATCCTGCATTGATGTTGGACTAGATGGCACCTTCCAACTCTGTGATTCTTATTCTGCAGGAAAGAGGTTCGATAGCATTCGGAACAGGTTTCTTATGTGGAACTCAAAGTTTTTTGGTCACTATGAAATCCATGCTACAGCAACATACAATGCATAATATTTACTAGAACTCTTACTCATACTGCAATTGCAGTTTAAGGCTTGTAGATCAAAATGGATACTCCCACTATGCAGTTGGTGCAAAAATTTTTGTGTACCTCTACAGGTACATAAGGGATTATGTTTAAAACAGCAATTCTTCCTTTGTCTGTTTTGTCTATCAGGTCTATATGGCTCTGAAGAATATCATACAAATGCAATATAACTGTGGATAACTGGTGCAGAGAGGTAGCTCATTGGTTTCAATGGACTTAGAAGGATGTAACTCTGCTCAGAATAGCACTTTTGGCAATGTAACCGCATTTAACAAAATGCTCTGTGGTTCACACAAACCTTTATGTCATAATAGTTTGTGGATTTGTCCTGTGGATGCCATAGGGTTTTATTATTTGACCTGTGCTCTTCAACATTTATGAGACCATTAAGTGAAATTAGCTGATCTTTGGGGTCATGTGCCATCAATATCCAGATGACACCACCTCTACATTTCATTACCCAAGCCTCCAGATGTATTTCTCCTGGCTCTGAGCACTGCATTGAAGCTGAGGAAGTGTGATTAAGGCAGAACAAACTGAAAGCAGAACTGATGCTGGTCAGAAAGACTGATTAAAGGATTAGATTAATTTCTAGTGGATGGAGTGGGGTTGGTATTTGCAGAGGAGGTTAAGAATTTTGGGGTGCTCATGGCCCAGTCACTGCTGTTGAAAATGCAAATTAGTGCTTTTTGTCATCTTCATCTGATAGCTAACTCTCACCATTCTTATATATCTGCCATGGTGATCCATGCTCTTGTAACCTTCCAGTTGGGAGTATTGTAAAATGCTCTGTGTTGAGCTACTTGGAAGCTTTCGTTGGTTCAGAATGTAGTAGTTATGGTGGAGCAGACTTACAGGCATATATCTTGTCTGTCTTATAGTTTGTTTCAAAATCCAATTCAAAGTGTTGGCTGTAACTTTTAAAGCCCTTCACAAGCTAGGACTCGCATATCGGAAGGACTGTTTTCTTCCATGTATCCGCATGGAAATAGACTGATTTGCTATATCCATTTCAGTCTGGAATTAAGATCACAGAGACTTGATGGGCCTATCAACTAAAGTAGCCTGTCTGATAAGTATACAGGAGAGGGGCTTTTCAGTGGCAGGTCCACAGTTATGAAATAGCCTTTCCAGGGAGGTGCACCTGACCCCGCTCTCTCTTGATCTTTAGGAGGCAACTGAAGACAATTCTATTCATGATGGCATTTAATTAGTTCTTTTCTCTGCTGACAGTTTTAAATTATTGATTTTAACTAGAGATGTTTATGTTATTTTATAAGTGCTCTTGAGTTCCTGTATGGTAGAAAAGCAGCTAATACATGATGATTTAAATAAATAAAAAATAATGTGTGCCAACCATGGTCCTCAGGCTACTATCACCGGACTTGTCCTCGCTGCAGATAGCTTACCTGGCACCAGCCAGATCCTCTTGCCTTCTCCAGTGTAGCTGCCTCTGTAGAACGAGCTCCCTGATGTGTTTTTTTTTTTGAAGGAGTACCATGCTGAGAACTCTTTAGGGGGCACTTCAGGGTAATTTTGTTTTCCAGTTTTTTAAATGGAGTTTAAAGGTGTCTGTTTCAGGATGGAGAGGAGTTATTTAGAGTTTAATTTAGTTGACAATAAATTATGATGTTTTTATTATGATTTGTCAGTTGTTTTGAGCCATGAGGAAGGGCAGGATATAAGTATTTTTATATTTAGTCTTAAAGAAGACATAAAGGAAATTGGTTTTAGCTTGAGTGTTAGTATTTTATTCAGGTTTATTATTTGCATTTTATTTACTGATGTACACTGCCCCAAAACCATTTCTGGAGAGGGGTGTTTTAGAAATCTCAAAAATACATAAATAGGATTCTCTAGTTTGCACTTAAGTTTCTCCCAACTTATACATTTATTTAATGGAAAAAATTGGTAGAATTTTTTCAGTACATCTAAAATAACATCCTTATGTATGATTATCACACATAAGTTGTAGGAATGTTATTTGAATCTGTAACACAGAACTATAATGTGTGTAGTAATTATAGGACTTCTGTACCCATGAGTGTAAGTTAATATTGTGACCGTGGTTGTCCAGATACACAAATTAGTCCTGGTTCTGGAACACATGTGGAAAAAAGCATTTAAAACATGTACTTGGTTATCTTGTGAGGAATCTCTCTTAAAACTCATTTGTCTAATTTTCCCCTTGGCCAGGGAAATTGTTTCACTCTCCTTGTCTCATGTTGACCACCCAACTACTAAAGATAATTCTCTGGTGGGAAAAGCATGAGCTAAGAAGAATAGTAGCGGGTCATCTTCTTTTAAAAATAAAATCAGAGTCCAATAGCACCTTTAAGACCAACAAAGATTTATTCAAGGCATGAGCTTTCGAGTCCAAGCACTCTTCGTCAGCTCACGCCTTGAATAAATCTTTGTTGGTCTTAAGGGTGCTACTGGACTCTGATTTTATTGTGCTACTTCAGACCAACACAGCTACCCATTTGAATCTTTTTAAATACAGAACATCATTTGAGATGGTAGACCATCAGTTCCCTGTATGTTGCGTCCCAGAGTGTGGGAGGCATCTTATCTTATTTAACTGGTATCAGAAGGTGGTATATCTGCTGTACCCCACTGCAACTATCACGTGGGGTTCTATAGGAGTCAGGATTTGTATGTGGCTTGAGTGGAAATTGTCTTACATGTTGTAGTTCGTGGCTTTAATATGGAGATGATGATCAAAATATTTTTCTACTGCAACAGTTTCAGGAGGAACAGTGATCCCTTCAAATAGTTAAGAGAATGCTTTTGAGAGTTGATAATGTTTAACAAATTGAAATAGAATCTTAACAAGGTTGGGGATCAGAGAAAGGAAGTAAAAGTTTACAGTGTGATAGGGACTCAGGATTGTGTCCTTGTTTGTTTCAGTTGTCCACCATTTACGCTAACTGTAAAATGAAGGTCAATGCCTCTTTTGTCTTTAAAAAGAAATTTCTTTCTTTAAAAAGCCAAACAAAACTCAGAATCTAGCAACTGAACAGTTTTTAAAATAAATAGAAAAAAGGTATAAATAGAGATTAATGTGGCAGATCTATACTTAAGTTTCTATAGAACGTTTTCAAATATCTTTGTAAAAGTCCATACTCAATTGTTGTCCCAATGCATAATGAAAGCATACACATATAGTTCTAAACTATTGTGATGCTTGCATGTTTCTGTTTGTCAGTAGCCATGGAATTGTTTCTATGGCAGATTACTTCTGGAGAAGACTAGTCTACTTCAAACATTCAAAATATGTGAAGGGAAGCACATGAGGGAACTTCCTAAATTCAGTGAATAGCAAAAAACACTGTAGAGACTGTAAAGGAGGTTACATACCTGGGTATAACTTCTCTGGTTCTGTTCTTGCTGGTAACTGGAAAGATTCTTGGCGTTCTGAATGAACTTCAGTGCGGATTGATGATGGAACTAACTTTATTTCCCGTGATAGCTCTATTTTTACTCTCTCTCCTCCCCCCCCCCCATTCAGAAATCTGAACCAGATAATTTTTGTTACCTCCTAGTTATCCAGAGTGGATAAATACTGTTTAAATATTTTTAGATATTTTTGGGAATATCAGCAAGTGAAAAACTTGAACTTTGGGGAAAAATATATATCACTTCTGATTATCGAAGTGTTTTATGGGTCCCTCATTTATTTGTGTATGTAGAATCATACTGCATAATGTATACTTCATGAACATTTAAAACTTCAAATGCTGAAATATTCTCATATCTTCAAAGACTTTAATATTTTAAAATTCTCTTATGTTTTAGACTGAACATTCTTCACGGTCAGAAAGGAAGAGACGTGACTCATTCGGGATGTTTGATGGTTATGATAGCTGCAGTGAGGATACCAGTAGTAGTTCCAGCTCTGATGAGAGTGAAGAGGAAATTGCTCCTTTACCCTCCAGTCTCCCAATTATCAAGAACAATGGACAGGTCTACACATACCCCGATGGCAAGTCTGGCATGGGTGAGCACAAAAACTTAACAGATTTTTCAGCTGAAAGTTCACTGGAATGACACACTGTCGTCAGTTGTCTGAACTGAACTGTCTCGGAATACTTCTGAGTTCTTTTATCCTACAGGTATGTTAGATGTTTGTGTCAAAGGCTAAAAGTTGGTGCACCTGTCTCTGTATTCTCTGCTGGAAGATCTCTTGTTGCTATTAAATTACAAATGTTGCTATTAAATTGCTATTAAATTGTTGCTATTAAATTACAAATAAAATGGTTTTAGTGAGTTTTTAATTTTGCTGGTCATGCAGAAAGTCCCAAGTTCAGTCCCCAGCATGTCCAGTTAAAAAGGATCAGATAGTAGGTGATGTGAGGGACCTCATCTTGAATCCCAGGAGAAAGTCACTGCTAGTCTCTACTCAGAGAATGGCATAGTACTGATCTTGATGTATCAATGGTTTAATTCAGTATTTAGTAGTGTTCATGTTAGCCATAAGTGTATGCACAAAACAGTAGGAATCTGTGCTTTTAATGTACTTGTTTTTACACAGTGAACTCTAATACCAAATTCAACTTTAGGATAATTCTAAGGGAATTTTGTTGCTTTAAAACAGATTTAGATTACAGTGGCACCTTTATTCCAAGTTTTATTCAAAGTTGTTGGTCTTAAAGATGCCACTGGACTCTAAATTTGTTCTGCTGCTTCAGACCAACACAGCTACTCACTTGAATCTATTTTGTTGCTTTAAAGTTACTTTTAGAAAAATAGATTGGAGGACTTATAGAACACAGAAGTTCTGTGATGAAATCATACTTACATCTCCTAAGCTAAACAGTCCACCACTTCTGCTATAATCTTCTACAGTCTCAGTACACAATCTTTATCACACACATGTGCATGTCCACACAGAGAAATATCCAAAACTGATATACTAGTAAGATCCCAATTTGAGTGGAAAAAGTAATAAAACTTAAACTGCTATACAGTTGAAGCTTGGTTGTCTTTTTTAAAAAGAGTAGTTTAAGAGACTATTTTATAACTGAATGCTATTTGTTAGAACTGTTGTCGGCTTTTAAAGACATTCTAGAGTAAAATTTAGTATACTGATTGAATTGCATTACAGCTTAAACAAGTCACATTCATCTTAGGCATTTCAAGACTGCACTC
The DNA here is from genome assembly GCF_049243985.1 of Paroedura picta. Taxonomy (NCBI): domain Eukaryota; kingdom Metazoa; phylum Chordata; class Lepidosauria; order Squamata; family Gekkonidae; genus Paroedura; species Paroedura picta. The sequence continues at coordinate 134,420,113 of NC_135371.1, read as the reverse complement.
ACTGCCTACATGTCATGGGAGAAAATTCCCATTTTTTTACATGAGGTGTATTAAGTAGGAGCAGGGCCGGAATGTAACAGATAAACCTATTGACTAAACTGCAAACTGTTACCATTGAACTACTTAAGTCCCATGAACTAACAGCATAATAAAGAACAATGTGAAAATCATCTCCAGCTCTTACACTATTTTTGGTAGGTACATGATTTCACACTGTTAGCACAGAGCTAGCATAATGTGCATCATTAAGTTGAGTATGTTCATATTATGTCCAGAGAATTAAGGCTATTTTGAGGACCTAGATATGTATGTGACCTTGTACAAAGGCTTTTTTGCAATTGGCATTTTAAAAATCTACTTCATTTATACACTGCCTTTATTCCCAGTCGAGTTCCAAAGCAGGTTACTATTAAACTCACAAAAGTCCCCTGAGGGAGATTAGGCAGAAAGTGTGTGGCTGATGTAAGGTCACCTACGAAGTTTTCATGGTGTCCTGAGATAGAAACAGAATAAAGCTCACTCCCATCTGCTTGTGCTGCCAAAACTATCTCCCACCAACCCCATCACCACTTGTACTGTGGCTAGATACACCTCTGCTAGAGTCCCTGGTGCTAGAGACAATGGAGGTGCACTGAATACCAGCCAGCCCACCACACCAGGAATAGTTGTCACCAAGAAAGCAATTGGACTGGGCCTGCTTGAAGATGCCAGGCTGGTGGCAGATGCTATGGGTGCTGAAGACTGGGAAACCTTCCTGCTTGATGTGGAGGTTTCTGACAGCCCAGCCAAAAATGGAGGCAAGTTGAGTGGCTGCGCAGCTAGGTTCTTAGTTTGCCACCTCCCTCTAAGCATCCTTAGTGGAGTGGAGGCTGGGAAACCAGGGGAGTGGTCAATGGGAGAGTCAGCAGCCAAACTTAAGATGGTGGGGACAGGCTCAGCCATAAACAAGGTGAGGCTAACTGCCTTGGGGAGGACACCAGTGGCTGACAATCCAACTGTGGGTGAGGGGGCTACCTGGAACAGCTGGAGGGTATATCCACTGCTAGTCCAGGCAAACTCCAGGGCCCAGTAGTCCATTTGCATTGGACCTCTGCCCTGACTTTGAGAAGAAACCAGAGATGGAGGAAGGTAGGATGGGAAGGGGAAGGTAATTGAGAGTGTTTATGAAAGAGATTGGTTCACGTATGCCAGGGATTGGCCAAGGACCTGGCTTGGGATTTCGCAACTGCCAGAGAGGGGTGTAGATGACAGGCTTAACAGAAAAGCTGACAATTGCTAGGGAGAAGTGGGCTCCGCTCTAGACTGTGACGTGCTGCCTGGAGAAGAGATTAATATAAAGCAACCACCTCTATTTCCAATTTTAAGGCATAGGAAGGCACTTCTGGCTCAGACAAATGGCCAAGAGGTGTCTAGCAGAGACTGGACAAGAGGCCAGCCAAAAATGGTGAAGTGGGGGTTTGAACCAGATTGTCCCAGCCTGTAGTCTAAAAATTAAATAATAATAATAATAGTTTGACAATCTAGCCCAGGAGTATCAAACACACAGCCAGGGGGCTGGAGCTAGCCCCTCCAGGACTTTTATGCAGTCTGCAAGCAACTGCTGCTGCAGGGTGGAGAGCACTTGGTGAGGTATGTGTGGTCCAAACTGTCAAGAACTAAAAGAAATTGCTAGGGGGCAGGACTGTAAAGCTGAGGGAAAATAGCATGGGGGTTGGCAACAACAGTGGAGAAAAAGATGTGATGGTTTTCCCCTCCCATCTCCTCCAACTACAGTTCAGTGAGTGTGGAAGGGAGGAGCAGAGCAGCCAGGACTGCCATGACAGCACCAAATGTTGGCTGGGAGGAGAGTTGGCGAGAGCAGGCATGCAGAATGTTGGATTGTTAATGAAGGGGCAGGGCTGGCAGGGGAGAGAGGACTGACACGTGGATTGGGAAGCAAATGGACTGTCTTGTTGCATGCCAGGCCTGGGAAGGAATGAAAGAACAAAGGGGAAAAGGAACACCACTGTTACTGCTGCACATCTAAAAAGTCACAGAACCAAGAGGCAAAATGAGTGTCAGGGAGGGTGGGGGAGGGCAACTTGCCTTAACTCCCCACCTGCTTTTAGCCCATGAAAGAAAAGGAGGTGTGGAAGGACAAATATGCCCCTTGGAGGTATCACAAACAGCCTCTCTGCCTGGTCTTCCCCTCAGCCCCTCTGCCAGAAATACAGGAGGGATAAGAACTGGTGTATCTGGGATTTGGGAGATCCAAATTCAGGCAACCTCCTTCCTGATCCAGAAACCTGTCATCTGGTTCACTCTGGGCCAGTTGCTCAGCTTGGACCATCTAATAAGGTTGCTTGTGGTGGTGGGGGAGGAAGTCTGGTGTTCCTCCTTGATCCTCAGAGGTAGGATGGGGAAGAGAGGAACCAAAAAGCAACAGATGGATTGAAGCCATGCACTGCTGCTGAGGCTGGGGTTATAGGGAAGGGGTGCTACAAAACCACCTTATTTGCTTGCAAGATAGAGAACACATATCATAAAAGTGCTATATATACAAAAAGTAACTAATGTATATGGAAATGTAAGATACCCCCATTTCATAAAATCTCTAGGAAAAATCAAGTCCTGCATATGATTAAATACTTTTATTGGGGCTTTTGTGGATTCCCCAGTAAATCAGTTGCTTTTACTCCTGTGACTCAATTGCTTTTGTTTGTATTTTGAGTAAAAATAATATTGTCAGTTTCATAAAGTTTATTTTTCTGGTACTTGGCATTACATTTTATGGCACACGTGGCCCAACCCAACATAGTGACATTTATGTCAGAGCTGTCCTTCAGAACAAATGAGTTTGACATCTCTACAAACCTCTACGTCACGCTAGCTCACTGGTATATCAATTCCTTTATCAAATATCCCTTGTTGTTGTTATGTGCAAAGTCGTGTCCGACCCATCACGACCCCATGGACAATGATCCTCCAGGCCTTCCTGTCCTCTACCATTCCCCGGAGTCCATTTAAGTTAGCACCTACTGCTTCAGTGACTCCATCCAGCCACCTCATTCTCTGTCGTCCCCTTCTTCTTTTGCCCTCGATCGCTCCCAGCATTAGGCTCTTCTCCAGGGAGTCCTTCCTTCTCATGAGGTGGCCAAAGTATTTGAGTTTCATCTTCAGGATCTGGCCTTCTAAAGAGCAGTCAGGGCTGATCTCCTCTAGGACTGACTGATTTGTTCGCCTTGCAGTCCAAGGGACTCGCAAGAGTCTTCTCCAGCACCAGAGTTCAAAAGCCTCAATTCTTTGACGCTCGGCCTTCCTTATGGTCCAACTTTCGCAGCCATACTTTGCAACTGGGAAGACCATAGCCTTGACTTAACGCGCTTTTGTTGGCAGGGTGATGTCTCTGCTTTTTAGGATGCTGTCTAGATTTGCCATAGCTTTCCTCCCCAGGAGCAAGCGTCTTTTAATTTCTTTGCTGCAGTCCCCATCTGCAGTGATTTTGGAGCCCAGGAAAATAAAATCTGTCACTATCTCCATTTCTTCCCCATCTATTTGCCATGAATTGAGAGGGCCGGATGCCATGATCTTTGTTTTCTTGATGTTGAGTTTCAAACCAACTTTTGCACTCTCCTCTTTCACCCGCATCAACAGGCTCTTTAGTTCCTCTTCACTTTCTGCCATTAGAGTGGTATCATCTGCATATCTGAGGTTGTTGATATTTCTCCCTGCAATCTTGATCCCAATTTGTGACTCCTCTAATCTCGCATTTCTCATGATGTGCTCTGCATACAAGTTAAATAGGCAAGGCGACAGTATACAGCCTTGCCGAACTCCTTTCTCAATTTTGAACCAGTTAGTGATTCCATGTTCAGTTCTCACTGTTGCTTCCTGACCTGCATATAAATTTCTCAAGAGACAAATAAGATGCTCTGGTATTCCCATCTCTTTAAGAACTTGCCACAATTTGTTGTGCTCCACACAATCAAAGGCTTTAGCATAGTCAATGAAGCAGAAGTAGACGTTCTTCTGGTACTCCCTAGCTTTCTCCATGATCCAGCGTATGTTGGCAATTTGATCTCTAGTTCCTCTGCCTCTTCGAAATCCTGCCTGTACTTCTGGAAGTTCTCGGTCCACATATTGCTGGAACCTAGCTTGTAGGATTTTGAGCATAACTTTGCTAGCATGAGAAATTAGTGCAATGGTGCGGTAGTTTGAACATTCTTTGGCATTGCCCTTCTTTGGGATTGGAATGTAAACTGACCTTTTCCAATCCTGTGGCCATTGTTGAGTTTTCCAAATTTGCTGGCATATTGAGTGTAGCACTTTTACTGCATTGTCCTTTAAGATTTTGAATAGTTCAACTGGAATGTTGTCACCACCACTAGCTTTATTGTTGCTCAGACTTCCTAAGGCCCATTTGACTTCACATTCCAGGATGCCGGGCTCCAGGTCAGTAACTACCCCATTGTGGTCATCAGGGATGTTAAGCTCGCTCTTGTATAGCTCTTCTGTATAATTTTGCCACCTTTGTTTAATCTCTTCTGCTTCTGTGAGGTCCCTACCATTTTGGCCCCTTATCATACCCATCTTTGCATGAAACGTTCTCTTCATATCTCCAATTTTCTTGAAAAGATCTCTGGTCCTCCCCATTCTATTGTTTTCTTCTATTTGTTTGCACTGTTCATTTAAGAAGGCATTCTTATCTCTTCTAGCTTTTCTCTGGAATTCTGCATTCAATTGGGTGTATCCCTTATATATCCCTTATAAAATTAAATAAGGAAGAAGACCAAGAAAGGATTGCACCTAGAACAAAGATTTTCTATTACGAATGCTCAAGTCAGTTCTCCGTGTGTGTGTGTGTGTGTGTAGACACACATGATTTTATTTGGATTTGAGAAAGTTGTAAATGGGACTACCTTTTGTGTGAAGTCTGTAGTCAAATCCTAACTAGAGTAGGTGCTTGATAATGAATGTAATGTCTTTATGTGTGATTCTAGCATATTGTTTCTCTTTCCCATTAGCTACCTGTGAGATGTGTGGGATGGTTGGTGTCAGAGATGCCTTTTATTCTAAAACCAAGCGTTTTTGCAGTGTTTCCTGCTCAAGAAGCTACTCATCGAACTCTAAGAAGGCCAGCATTCTGGCCAGACTTCAGGTAACGGTACAGTCACAATTTTATTCTCTTTATTACATTACATAGATTGATAAGAGTAATGCATTTTTTAAAAATAAGATATTTTTAAATTAAATGTAACAGCATTTTAAGAAGGTAAGAATAATTAGACTGAAGAAGAGGAGTTGGTTTTCATACCCCACTTTTCATTATCTGAAGGAGTCTCAAATAGCTTACAGTTTTTCTTTCCTTTCTTCACAGAAGGCAACCTGTGTGGTAGGTGGGGCAGAGAGAACTTCTAAAAGAACTTTTCTGTGAGAACAGTTTTAACAGGACTGTGACTACTCCCAAGGTCATCCAGGTGGCTGCATGTGGAGGAGCAGGGAATCAAACCTGGCTCTCCAAATTAGAGGCCGCTGCTCTTACCCACTGCACCAAGCTGGCTGGACCAAAATTGGACCAACGGGTCATTCAATCCAGCATTTGGTTATGACAATAGCCTGCTAGGGAATTGAACTAAAAATCCTCAGAACTTTAACTTTTCTTCATTTCTTGATTATTTTTGGGGGGCCTTTTATGTGCAATCCTATGATTTTTCTGTAATTCCTCTATATGCTGAGTTAATCTTTTTTCATGTATATGAATCCCAAGATCTCTTATAGATAGCCATGGCTCACTTAGACTCCATCTTCTCTGTAGCGTGAGAATATAGCTACATTATTGCTCAGAAAATTGTAGCTCAGTATGCCTCTAGTATCAAATATGACGATAAAAATCGTTATGCAGCCCACTCCTATGCCTAACTCAGAAAAAAATCTGTTAAATTCAGTGAAGTTCACTTCCACATAAGTTGTATTTTTACTTTACAATGTTGTTTGCAAAATAGCCAGATAGAACATATTTGAATAAAATAAATGCCCAAAAATACATAGTAAGGTTAGTTTCAAAAAGTGGAACAAAGTAGAATAATTTTTACCTATTTCCAAAATGCCATGATAGAGGCAGTCACTGATTGTGGAATATAACAACAACAACTACTACTGCTACTTTATTTTTATAGCCTGCCTTCCCGGTTGACTCATAATTCCAGAGTGTCAAGGCAGAAACCTGTGCTGCTAATGCAGATCAATGTGGCTTCAATCTAAGGTGCAACTTGAAGCTGGGCTTCATCATAATTCCTGATACATTCATTCACGGGGAGGAGAGGTCTGGATCCCAGGAGGTATAGGGCTTCATAGTTCAAAACTAACATCTTTAAATGGACATGTAAATATGCAGTTAGTCAGTGTAATTGTTTTAGCATGAGTGTTGCATATATGTGAAGAACATATCCATTACAGTTTGAGTATTCATGAAGCAAGGTGGAGTTGCAGAGGTACCCTCAAGCTATAATCTGAATTTTCACAGAGTTCAATTTGGTTTTGAAAAGGTTCACAGTCTCATTTGGGTTGAGTTAGCTTACCCTTGTCCAGAACATCACTGAATCCACATATCACTGAATTCACTCAACAAATTCTGAAATATCATCACCTAGCTTGGACTAGATGAGTTAAATATAACCTGCATATTTCATGCTGCAATCCATTACTCTGGGTGACTTTTCCTCGTTGTTTTATGTATACAGAATGGATTCCCTAGGCACTCCACAGGGAAGAATGGTAGTTTCCTAGAAACACTTGATGGAAGTATTTTTCCAGTAAGGAATAGCACCAGTGCCTCTTACTACCATTGTGATATGTGGTCCAGAAAAATTCCATGGTTGGTGTATTCAAAGCCTCAGAGAGCTTCATGAGATTCAAAAGAGCCATACACTCCTGTCTTTCTCTGGGTTCAAGTCATCTATCAAAATAGTTTCTATCCTTGATCCCAGTCCAAAACCAGTTTGAAATAAATCTAGGTTATTGTCTTCATTTTAAAGCATTTGGAATTATCCAGCAGCTGCTTTGACAAAAACCTTGCCTAACAATGAAAGTTAAATGAAGGCTTAAAATTACCTAGCTTGGTTGGAATGGACTCCTTCAAGACAACTGGCTGATAACTCTCCCTAAGAGATGGATTTACCATTTTCTATCCAATCAATTTATTACCACTTGACATCATCCACCATCTAGGACAAATTGTGACTTTACCGTCTTCAGGTTACCTTTCCTGTGTCTTTTGGTGAAACAACTGCATCTCATTTTGAGTATAGAACTTAACAGTCTGTCAGTGTCCGAGTTGAAGCGGAACTTAACGAGTTTTTTTAGTCCGCAAAATGTTTTACAAACTGGTAACAGCAATCTACTTTAATTTCTTGGGCTTCTGTTAGCAGAAAAGTAAAAGTTCTTGGCTGACAGATCCACCATGTAGCAGGCCTTCAAATGAGTTGGAAACTGTTTGCTAGTGTGCAGGTGGCAGAAAACTCTGAAGAAGGCTAATCAGCAGCTTCATCTCTAGCAAGATTCCAGAAAATTAAGGAGCACATCAAGAGAATGGACATCTGGAACAACTATTTTAGTGGCTTGGGGCTACTCCCAGTTGTAGAATTCTCTCAGAGCCTTGATAAAACATTTTTCCAGGAGTTTCCAAAGAACAGTCTGGATGCTCATAAGGGCAAGTTTTGGGAAAAGACCATTTTTGATCAGTCTCCCTCCACCTGCAAAAGTTAATAAGCCCCATTACTTGATTTGTTCATAATGAGGGAAACAATAAAATCTCCCCATCCAAAGATCAGCATCCTCATGTTCAAAGCGAAATACCAGTTGAAAGATTGTTTGGTTGAACATAGGCAGAAAGTACCTTGGAACAGGTGCTCTTGACTGTCCTAGCAGCCATGAAGTCCTGAGCCACTCTATATGAGAGACATCATTATAGGTGTTGTAATCAAGAACTGACAGTCAGGAGGTTGGCAAAACTAGGGTTGAGATGCTCCTTAAGTTCAGTTAGAAAATCTATTAAATGTGGGGTAGGCAGTATATTTATAGAATTCCCAGTCTGTCCCTAATATCAAATACAAGATACGTTCACTTAACAAAGATAGTTTCTTCGCTTATGGCTCCCAATGAATAAGATGATGTTCATATGTTATATGGTAATCCAGCCTCCCACTCATTTTCTTCCTGCTGAAGCTGCATTAAGTAACCAGCCACTGTATTTGATCTTGTCATGCTTGGTTGATATTTTCATTGAGAATAAAGTCCTGGATTTATTTACCCAGTTGATTAAGGACCAGCCTGACAATAAACCATTGGGAATCTAGTAAAGTAACTTGAGTCTCAAAGTCAAGAGAGGGGCTAATGGGGAAGATTTGCTTAATTTTTCGTTCTCTCTACTGGCCCATCAAAGCTTCAGTAACACATTTCCCCCTCTTGCAAATAATGCACCTAAATAGCTCACTGATGTTCTCTCTGTTCCCACACCCTGGTATCCCTCAGAGCTGTGCAAATGGAAATGAGAGCTGAGATGGCTGGAGGGAGTTTGGTGGAAAATTCATGATGCAGCTTCAAGAACATCTTATAAAATGCTTATGAGATGGCAGTAAAGGCCACAAAGAAGGAATACTTTGCAGCCTCTATTGCCTCCACTAGCTTATGCTCAGCACATTTTTTTAAAAACAATTCAATAGATGGCATCCTTAGTTGCAGGACTGTCTGAAATTAAACAATTAAGCTATGAGGCTTTTGTGAGCTTTTTTGTGGAGGAAAATCTTGTTGTCCCACCGTGGCATCTACTAATTTTGATCTAGTTAGGGTACTGGAAGCCCCTTGCCCATCTCAAGGGCTTATCTTGGGCTGCTTCAATCCTCTGTCCCTAGCTGATGTGGACAGAACCCTGGCAGATATGCGGCCTACCACATGCCTTCTTGACCTGTGTCCCTCATGCCTGGTGAAGGCTGGTGGTCTGGGTTCCTCTCCAGGTGTTTAATTTGTTCCTAACTTCAGAGACTTTCCTGGAGAGACTAAAGAATGGTCAGGCTGTTTAAAAAAACCAAACAAAAACATGCTGTATCCAACTGACCCAGCCAACTACTGCCCAGTTTCACATTTGCCATTCCTAGGAAAGGTGATTGAGTGTGCAGTTGTGTAGCAGCTACAGAATTTCCTGCATGAAACATTGGTTCTTGATCATTCCAGTCCAGCTTCTGGCCTGGCCATGGGGTGATGATGGCTCTGTTTGCCCTCACAGATAATCCCCAGAGACTACTGGACCTAGGCTGTTGGTGTTGAATCTAACTGCAGCATTTGACACTGTCAATCATGGGCTGTTAGCCTACTGCCTAGCTGACATGAGGATTTAAGGTGCTGCCCTCAAATGCCTGCAGTCTTTCCTCCAAGGTAGTGTGCAGTGTAGCATCAAGGGCGAGGACCTCCCAATGGCACCCCCCCTGGTATGTCAGGTCCCACTATTCTTTCTCCAGTGTTGTTTAATATCTATCTAATAATGTGCCCCCTCTACCAGCTGGTCCAGAGTTTCTAGCAGGGATGTCATCAATATGCTGATGACATCCAGCTGTATCTGTTGGTGAAGGGCCAGCCATCCAAACCCCCAAATTCCTTGACCAGGTATCTGAAAGCTGTAGCAGATTGGTTCAAGTGGAGTTAAATTCAGCTATGATGGAGCTCCTCTGGCTGGGTAAACATGCCCCAGGTGAGACAGTGCAAATCCCAGCCTTTGACAAGGTCCAGTTAATAGCCTTGGTGGCCATCAAGTGTCTGGGTGTGATCCAGGATATTTCTGTATCGATGGTGGTTCAAGTCACCAATGTCACCTGCCGGACACAGCAATTAGCACCCTATGTGTTGGTACCCAGCTCAGCTACTGTGATCCATGCAGTGGTCACCTCCAGGCTGGACTTTTGTAACTCACTCTACCTCAGGCTGCCTATGAAGTTTGTCCAGAAACTTCAATTTGTCTAGAATGTAGCAATGTGACTGCTTACTGGAACCGAGTAGAGATCCCATGTATGAACTGTGCTCTTCCAGGTGCACTGGCTCAAGATTGAAAATTGGATCAAATTAAAAGTTTTAACTCTAACTTTTAAAGTCTTTAAGGGTCTGTGAGACCGCCTCTCCCACTATATCCCCCAAAGAACTTGAAGATCAAGCAAGCAAAATCTGCTTAGGATCCCCAGCCCCAAAGAAATTATATTGGCCTCAGCTGGCACAGTGGAACACTTTGCCTAATGGGATCCAGACCCTGTTTCATAGGGCATGCAAAACAGTTGTTCTGCCAGGCCTATGATAAAGGCCCTAGAAAAACATCCAAATTTACCTTATCAGTTTATATCTCAGGTACTATAGTTTATTAATTGCCTCCCTCCCTTATTAGAAGACTCAGTGCTGGGAAATTAGTTTTAAACTTACAAGGAAGGGTGTAATAACAAATAGATAAAATAAAATTTTGTGTGATCTGTCTGGCACATTACCTGAAACATGTAAGATTTTCGGAAACAAATGGAGCAATCTCATGTAATTTAATGGTGGTCTCCCAGTCTACTGTGAGGGAATAAACTATAATCTCTGACCACATTGTCTAAAGTAGCGATCCCCAACCTGTGGGCTGCGGACCACATGTGGTCCTTCGACTAATTGGAGGTGGGCCCCGAAGGACGCCTTCTCCCCCCCCCCCAGCCATTTACTTCATCCCCCCCCCCCAGCCCTTTACAACACACTTTGGGTGTCATTGTCTCCCATCACTCCCAGATGGGACTATCTTGTTGCAGAGAAACAAGCTGAGGGTTCCCATTGATTTGTCATTGTCATGAGTTAACATTTCCATGAAAATAAAATGTTCCTTATGTTCATTGTTGTGGCGTGTCTGTATCTTATTTTGAAGGGGTGTTTAAACATTACCATAGCGATCAGAGAGCGTTACGGCAGTAGTTGAGAGTAGAGGAGTAAACTACCCCCCCCCCCGGGCCTCAGTAAAAGGCGTTGAGTGGTCCCCGGTGATAAAAAGGTTGGGGACCATTGGTCTAAAGAATGACAAATTAAACTTAATAATAATAATGGAGGAAGAACATTTTCATCCAACTCTTTCCTTGTTAAGTTTCCAGGTCCTTGCACTTGTTACTCTTACAGTGTCTACCCAGAGTTCACCTCCATTTGATGTCCAGTGGTACCACTGTTCACCTCTATAGGCTTTATCAGAAACTAGAAATATAGGCCAATGCACAAAGTAATGCAGTGTGCGCTAGGACTGGGCTGGGAGGGGTGGTCCCCGGCAAAGGCCATGGGTTGGCGCAGTTGGCAAAGGTGGGCTGGTGGCAGAGTGGAGAGCAGAAGCCATGGGGCAGGGCTGGAACGCAGGTGTGGCTCCCCCAGCAACCTGGGCAGTGGTCCAGGTGGTGAGGTGTGCTGCAGCAGGTGCCGGCAGTGGCATGACACATGGGCGCATGGTGGCCTGGCGGCAGGATGGGACTGGAAGGGTCCGGGTCATGTGCGTGTTCCCCCGATTGGCCCCTCTGCTTGTCAGTCCAGAGCCAAGAGGCCAATCATTGCCCCCCCCATCCTGGACTGAGCCCACCCCCACACCCCTTAGGGTTTTATTTGTATCGCTCCCAGAGATACTTCTTCACAACAGGCTAGAATGGTTAGGAAGGAGTTCCTGGATTGGGTGGAGGTGATGGATCCTGAAGCATAGAGCAGGCACAGCAAATACTAGGCTGCCTTATCTGCTGCCATAACCATGCTCTATATTCCTCTATAATAGAGCCTCTTGTGGCGCAGAGTGGTAAGGCAGCAGAAATGCAGTCTGAAAGCTCTGCCCATGAGGTTGGGAGTTCAATCCCAGCAGCCGGCTCAAGGTCGACTCAGCCTGCCATCCTTCCGAGGTCGGTAAAATGAGTACCCAGCTTGCTGCTGGGGGGTAAACGGTAATGACTGGGGAAGGCACTGGCAAACCACCCTGTATTGAGTCTGCCATGAAAACGCTAGAGGGCGTCACCCCAAGGGTCAGACATGACTCGGTGCTTGCACAGGGGATACCTTTACCCTTATATTCCAGTGAAAGGTGGAAGAAGGGAGTGTGCTGGCTGCTGTCGCTTCTGCTTCTATTTTAAGTTCTTGTGGTCAGTTTCTCTCTGATCTGGGATAAGCGCTCCCCAGAAGTTCCATTACTCACTAGTGTAGGTATTCATAGGAGCATAGGATTTCATCTATAACAACTAGAATTCTTGAAGTTAAAGCTAATCGATTGCATTTTAAAAATCAAATGTCTACATGGAAATATGGCATCAGATATAGAAGTGACAGAACCAACCTGCTTTTGCCTTGCAGGCTCAGTTCTGCCTCGTTCACCCCCTTTTCTGCCTGGTTGCCAGCTCCAGGAGGGTAGCAAAAGGGCTCTCTCTGCCATCACCTGGCTAAAGTACAGAGTCGCAGCTGGGAAAGCCAGGATTTATAGCTGCCCCCTTTACACGAGAGGCCTTAGCTCTGTGGTCTCTCACAGCCTCAGGACATGAGTGCTGTGGGGATGAGGAACTGAAAGGGTACACACCTATAGAGGAGAAGCTGCTTGGCAAGCTCCCTCCCCTGACCCTGGGTCTTCCCTTTGCACTGGGCTAGTGTTCCCAAGACAAGGGAGCACTATATGGATGAGAGAACCATGGGCCACTTCCAGTTTATAAACAATTTTTTAAAAGAACAAAATTCTTAAGCAGATCTTTAGCACAGCATAGAGGCAAAAGAAACTGGGTGAAATACAATCCTTCCGTCTCTCTGCTAAAATATACCTTATCTGATATTAAGTTCAGGGTAGGCGCCTTTGCTTAAGGAGTTCCCAAAGCTTCATTGCATTGTTCACATGTCCAATATGGCTGCTCATGTCTTTTCCCAAGAACAGGCACCTTCCTTGACGGTCAGCAGGTGAAAAAGCTTTCCCTTCTCTGATCAGCCAAGGATATATTGTTCTGTCCTCTCCCACAGGAAGCCCCTCATGGAATTCTGGGAAGAGGAAATCACCCTTCTTCCATTTACCTGCTTCCTGGTCATGCCAATTAACATTTGAAAGGGAGGTGAGCAAGGGGGTTGCAGCTCCTCCCCTTTCTCCCCAGCCCAGAGGAAAAAATTGTGTCCTTTTGAAATAGCAAGTGAGGCAGCATTCTGCCACAAAAATATCAAATATCTACATGAAAAATGTACCAGATATAGAAGTGAGATCTGAATAAGTAAGACCAGTTGCTACAACCATCACTTCCAGTCCTTTATGGAGTTTGTGTGAAGAGTGTTTTAAAGCTCAGCAACCAAATATGTCAGTGCTCTTGAGCAGCCACAAAACGAGGCATTAAGAATGCTTATACTAAATTTTCCTATAGTTATTTTTTACTTATTTGCAATTATGTACAAGGGATCCAGCACTGTGAATGTGTACATTATGCTACCCTTGGAGCAATGAATGTACAAGTAAATTGGCTGCCCTGGGCTAGTTGCACCTGCAGTGTTTAGTGTCCCTCTGTAACAGCAGAATACTAATGCAGTTTCATCTGAGAGTACTTGTTAGTTTAAAAGATCATGATGACTAATTTTGCTAGTCTCTCTTGAATCCTAATTCAGTGTGTGAATAATTAGGATTGTGTATTAAAGGTTTTCTAACTCATTGGAAACTCCCTAACAAAACTAAATATTATTTTTTATATTCTGACTTGAAGATATATCTCCCTAGATTCCTGTACCTAAGACTACACTGTGACATGATGGCTTTGATTTTAATCATTCTGTTCCTTTTGAGATACATATTATTGGCACATTGTTTCTTGTAACTGAATTTAATAGAAATCATCCTATACTTTCCCTCATGTGGTAGTCTCATTAACATCATACAACTGTTTTGTGATTGTAATAATTTGATTGTTTTCTCTAAACTCATTAGTTTTGAAACAGCTGATTGTTATATATTTTATGAATAATCTGATAGAAGCAAATAGATTTTATCCATAAATTTAGGACAAATCTCTGCCTGTCTGTTTTTTAAATATGTATTTTTGTACCTTTGCACTTGCTTGTTTAAAGTGTTTTCTTCCTGATAAATTTTGTTAGTAAAAAAAGTGATGTTTGGAGCAGAATGACATTGTATTTGTGAAAAGGACCTTATTTAGCTCTTGTTGTTTCAGGGAAAACCTCCAACTAAGAAGGCTAAAGTGCTACAGAAACAACCTTTAGTTGCTAAATTAGCTGCATATGCTCAGTACCAAGCAACAGTACAGAATCAGTCAAAGACTAAAACAGGTAACATGGACATTAAGAATCTGAGGAACTGTAATGATGGTAAAATCTGTAACTGAATGAGAGCAATTTCAAGAGTTTTAAGATCTTTTAAAATATATAATCAGCAGTTACATGGGCTAAACAAGGGTGATTTCTTTATTTTGAGGGGGTGTGGTGGGTGTCTTTGAAATACTAGGATCAGTTCCAGCTGCATGGGACATTGGGATGATCTAATGATAAAAGATACTAAAGGAAACCTATTGAGAGGCTAAGCTGATTGGTCCTTGCTTCCATCTTTTTAGTTATATTTGAATATTGGAAAAGTAATTTTATGTCTGTAACTGTACTTTATGGTTTCCAAGGGTCTGCGATGTCATCTGTACTGTGTGTCCTACTCTTTGCTCCTATTTTCCAGTAGTTAGTATTGGTGAAAATCTGGACTATTTTTTAAGATGGTGGGTTATGCCTCTGAGTAGGCTACCTCATAGATCCTTTGAAAGTTTCTTATGACCCAACTTTTCCATGAAAAATAGACTAGAAACCAATTTTATTATTTATATTTCTATACTGTCCTCTCATAAGGCACAGGGCAGTTTACATAAAACATAGGGGTATACATTGCAATATTGGATATGTTGTAAATATGAACTTATTTTTATACCTTGTAAATAAAATGACTGTCATTCTAGCATCTGTTCCAGTGGAAGGGTTCAACTGGGGCAACTACATCAATAGCAATAGTTTCTCAGCCGCTCCTGTTAACTGTTTTAAACATGTAAGTATGTTTTATTTTACTGAAAGTAGTTTTTAAAAGTATATAAATATTTCCACCCTGAAGAAGCTAACTGCTTTTAATTTAAGGAAGAGGTTGTTAGAACTTTAGTAACAAAAACTTGGAAGTAGCCTTTGTCTGTATCTATAAAGCTTCTTCCAGTTTCCATAAAATTGTTATCTTAAGCAAGTATGACTTGATAAATAGCCAGTTTGCCATGTCAGGCTAGAGTGGAGAGTTCTAAGTAAGTATCTTTCTTGCTTGTACTCTAAATTGCCTCCAAACATCTTGTGTAAGCCAACGGAGTACTCCTCCGCAAAAGGTGGAGTTAAACACAAGCATGTTTTTCTGGTTGATTTTGCAAGACCAAGCATGTTGCAATAAGCTACTTTGTCATTAATAAGCTGCATTATGTATTACATGTATTAAGCTACATTATAAAGTTTAGGTAGATAACTAAAAGAGATCAAGAATAAAATCATTTTGGTTTTCTTCTGTGCTACTACCAGAGTGTGGAATGTCCCTTTTGCTCAGTTTATTATATTAGTTTGTACAGTTTTAATTGTACTCTACTGGATCTGGATATCCTTGTAGCAGTAGCAATCATGGTAATAGTGTGTTAAAGGGAAGCTTGAGTGAAATAACAGGCAGAAGAACTAATCTAGTCACAATTACCAGGGCAGTATTACCAAGACACGGCAAATTTTGAATCTTTCTAGCCTCTTATAATTTGTTGCTGCCACCTGTTCACATTTTCTTCCTCTCTTCTTCATTTTCACATTGCCCGTTGTCAATGTGAGTTTAGGCATATTAAAAGAGAACCGGCCAAGTAGGGTAGGTGTGGCTGCAGCAAAGGACTGCGTTAACAGGATCCCTGTAACCAGAGGGACCTGTGTAGTAACTTCAAAGCCTATGTCCTGGTTGACTCAGAATTATATATGCTGAATCCATTTATAAGGAGAAAACTAGACATGACAGAAGTACAGCAGATATTTACAACAGACATACTTTCCCTCTACTTATTATAGTAACAGAAGGTTTCCATTATTTTATTCTGTTTATATTTAGTTTTAAATGTGCTTTCCGTCCCTGTCTTGTCCCCCCACTGGCATTTTTTGACCCAACTGTGCCTCTAAAATGTTTAGCTAATGTAATTTATACTTTATTTAAGCTTGTTTGTATGGTTTTGGGAGTCTAAGACAAAAATTAATGCCAGTTGATATAAGGCACAAAAAAGACATTAAGAACTTAACTATTAGGTGAGGGAAGATATTTCATTTTAGAATTGGGATATACAGTTCAGGGTTGTGATTTTTTTCGAAGTTATTAGGGAGGAATTATCATTTTGTTTGGATATATCATTGCAGGTGTTAGTGTGTGTCAAGGGAGGTTCTGTAGCTATACAGTATATGACAGACTGCTATTCAAAGAAGAAAGCATGTGGCAGCCAAGCCTTGGGTTCTAAGTGTCTTTTCTGCATGTGATAGATGCCTCTGCTTACAGAAAAGGAGGGCAATTTTCACTTATTCCTCCACGATAAGTCTGAGAATCTGCTGAGCTACAGGAACAGAATTTTGAGGTATAAAAGGCTGCATCAGAAGGCAGAATTCCCTCTTTATGCAGTGCAGCTTCACTCATGATGCACAGGATCCCAGCCCATGTGTGCAACATATTTTTTTAATTGTTTAGTTTTCATCTAGTTTGTCTCCCAGCAGAATTCCCAAAATGCTTTAGAGAAAATCTTGCAGGTTTAAAATCTGTTTTGGAAAGTATGATAAATTCTTGATGCTCCACTATGACTTTCCAGCCACGATTGATACAGAGTGTGAACTGGAGGCCTCTTGGATGCCTCAGTAAGGGGTCTTTGATGGCTTCAGGCAGCTAAGTGGACAAGTTGCTGGGCTCAGTAAGTGTGACCACTTGCCCCCAGACTACTGTCTATCTTGGTTGCTTAAATCTGGTGCCCAGCAGATTGGTGGGCCTCTCAAGGAGAATTCTGAATTTCTCCCTGACATCTCTGGAGAGTTCCCTGAGGTGTTGAAGGAGGCAGTGGTTCATCCCTTACTCAAGAAACCATTGCTTGATCCACAGGACCCAGCCAGTTACCATCCAGTGTTATATCTTGCGTTTCTGAGCAAGGTGATTGAAAGGGCTGCCACAGATCAACTGGCGTTCTTGAAGGAAACTTTGGCGCTTGACCCTTTCCAGTCTGGCTTCTGTCCCGGCCATGTGGTGGAAACCGCACTGGTCACCCTGGCGGAAGATCTCTGGCGTCAGCTGGACAGAGGCGTGTTGACACTTTTCATTATGTTAGACTTGTCAGCCATGTTTGATGTGGCTGACCATAAGTTGTTAGCCCACCACCTTGCTGGATCTGGGACTTGTAGGACTGTCCTCAAATGGATGATCTCTTTTCTCCAGAACCAGACACAGGGGGTTGCAGTGGGGGAGGATATGTCACGCCCTTATCAACTCCTGTGTGGAGTACCACAGAGTGTGAATCTCTCCCCCACATTGTTTAACATCTTTATGCACCATCTGGACCAGCTGATCAGGGGTTATGGGCTGGTTTGTCATTAATATTCAGGTGACACCTAGTTCTCCCCTGACCCCTCCCCGGAAACATTTGCTGGATGTTTGGAAGCAGAGATGGGTTGGCTGAAACTTAACTCTTCCAAGAAGGAGTCCTGTGGCTGTGTCAGGAAGGATCAGATCAGGCAGCGCATCTCCCCTGCCTGGATGGGGGGCAATTAGAGATCTCACCCTTGACCAAGAATTTGGGGCTGATTGATGCCTCCTTATCTATGGAGGCGCAGATCACTAGAGTAGCCCAACTGGCATTTTTTGATCTGTGCCAAATGAGGCTACTAGCAACGTACCTAACCCTGGAACATCTGGCTACACTATTCATGCAATGGTCACTTCAAGGCTGGACTTCTGTAACTTGCTGTTCGCTGGCCTGCCCTTGAGCTTGACCTGGAAACTTCAGCTGATACAGAACGCAGCCGCTAGGGGTTCTCATGGGAACATCTTGGAGGGCCCACATTCTGAGGCAGCTGCACTGGCTACTGGTTATATTCCAGATCAAGTTCAAGTAGCTACAGACAACTCCATTTGGTCATTCATCTTTCTCACTCACAACATGGAGTCTAGTGTCTCCTAGAGAAACATCTTTTTGGCAGTTGCCACTGTCTTATTAAATTTTACAGTTTGTGTACTGTGGGAGACAGGAAGGATGGGTCGGACACGACTTCGCACCTAACAACAACAACAAAACAAGTGGCAAAGTCTAAATTTAATGTTTTGAAGTAAAAGCCTGGTTAAGTTAGTGAACTGTCCAGGTGTCAGGAACTAGGCAGAAAACACCCTGCACGATACTTGTCAAGCCAAACCTCAAGATCACCGGCCGGTGAAATCTAAAAGGAAGCTTTATTCAGAGTTCTGCTGCAAAGGCACAACAGGCAGAGTTCATTGAAGCAAATGTCTTGGCAGAGACACAGAACAATGGTTTGAAAGGTTCTTTATACATTTGTCCAAATAGGGGAAGGGGATGAGGGGCACCTAGACATGCGAAAGCGGAACGAACCCTTGGTTCCCAGCGGAACCCTGCTTTGAAGTAGAGAGGATAGAAGTGTTGATACATTGCAGACACTACAAGGCCATTCGAGGCTGGATGAAAGCAAGCAGAGATAACACCCAGACGCTTTGGTATGCAGAGAAGGGGGGAGATGTGCCGGAGGAGTTTTATGGCCACAGGCCGGGAGACTCCCGGGATTCCAAGGTAAAACATGAGTTAGGGATCTGGATTCATGACACCAGGTCACAAATGGATTGATAAGACTTCCTGGCGTTCATTGACTATTTCCATCTTGTTGTATATCTGTAATACCATGGGCATGCCTGTAATACAATTTTAAGGCATTCAGTAAATGAAGACAATTTCCATCAGTGGAAATTGTATAGGCAGTGATGAACCTTTGTACACCATGTTTCTGATTTACACTTCATGTTTTAAGCCTGAATTTGATGGGTTAAATTTTGTCATGCTTTTAGTTGTATGTCCAATGTCATCTGATCTTGCCGTCTTAAATATTGATAGGTTTATGTCACTAGCTGCTTATGTCATATTTGATTTGATGTCAAGGACGAAGATGCCTTCCATAACTTTTCCCTTCCTGACCTGTGCAGTGGGTTTTGAGAATAGGAGATTGGCACTGGTTGGTAAGGAACATGTGGTACATTGACATGCTTCCTGTAGTTTCAGGTGTTGTGTTTGCTTCAATAACACTAATTCATACAAAACTTCAGCTTGCTAAATAGAAGTGAACAAAGTCTTTCAAGGGTGGTGCTTTCTCCAGAAATAGCTTCATTGTAGGACGGTGTGTCTTCTGTTAAAAAATAAAAAACAGGGCCATCAGTAGTCCTCTTAAAAGCTTTTCATTCCAAATATTTCATCCCATTGTTTCTTCTTTGACAGACGTGAATATTCTTTGGCAATTTACTTAAGACACGCTTTCTCGCTAAATATTTCAAAGAGTAGAGTGTTGTATGGATAGGACATTATCTGCTAAGTAGAAGACAGCAGCAACAACTTACAGTGTAGACTTGACGATATGCACAAGAATGTTTATTGGTAAGACCACTAGTGATCTGATAGTGGACTGAGAGTGCTAGTCTCTGGATCACAGTGTGCATCTGAAAATAAAAGTAATGTAATGCTTTTTAAAATTAGAATTAATCAGTTTCACAATGTCCAATCTTTATCAGACTAGATCTTTAAAAGAAGAAGAGTTGGTTCTTATGGCACCTTTCTCTTACAGTCGCCTTCCCTTTCCTCTCCCCACAACAGACACCCTGTGAGGGGTGTGGGAGATGTTCCTAGCCCTGATGTTAAGGCCTTTCATCTGTATCTTACACAGGATGTGTTAGGTTCTGTGAAGCTGGTTTCAAGTGACACCTAAACCTTCTCAGAAAAAAAATGCAGTCTCTGTTTGAGAATTAACATGTCTCTCCAGAACCAAAATACACATTTAAAAGAAATCTGACAGTTGACAATTGTAACTGTGTTTATCATGTGTTGCTACTCTAAGCTGACTTTCATTTTCAGCTTATTCATAAGTTGCCTGTCATTGAGTGAGCGACATGCCTTTGGCGCTAGATGTTACTGAGTTTACCAACATCACCTTCAGTACAAAGGAATGGTGTAGATAGCTCCACATGCTCAGCAGTCTTTTCCTTGCTTGATTCCAAAAGGTAGCTCCTGCTGTACTTCAAAACAAGCAGCTCTTAAAACTCCCATGCATAAAAAAGCAACTCATGTAAGGCACCTGGGAGTAGGATTGATTGTAGGAAAAGGAAAGGTTAAAAATGTGCTATAAGGAGGTATTCTTTACCATAGTTCCTACACATGCAAAAGATAACCAAACCTTATCATAAGGGGCATTAGTTGCGCCTTGTTTGCCCTCTGAAACAAAACTACACACAAGTTCTATTCCTAGGGAACTGTGGAAACCCTAGAGCCTTCACAAATTTTGCCAGTGCTTTTAAAAAGAAAATAATATATATGTATACAAACACACCAGGAGATCCAGGACTACATACTTACTGGCCTAGGCAGTAATTGTAGGGTCAGCCTTATTTGGGTTGGGAAGCCTACGTACTTAAAATTTGGACCTCACCCACAAGACCTTCCTGATTGCAACTTACCTTGCAGGGAAGGCGGCTGTCCCTCACAGATAATTCCTCCAGAGTGTGCGCTGGATCAAAGTGGTGGTGGCCAGGCAGACCTTCCTTTTATTGGGAAGGAGCCAGAATTGGATGTCTTCGGCGTGAGTCTGAAAGGTAAACTTGTTCTTATCTGTATGCTATGGTTCTGCTAGTTCATATATATGATGCCAATCCAGGACAGTTATCAATACATTTTTGGATAAGGATTGGCACTTACTTAGTGCTATTTTCCCTCCCCTTTGTTTTAAGTAATTCTGAGCAGGCTAAGTTGGGTGGTAAGAAGGAAGATGGGCTATTATAGCCATAGATTGTCTACTCTTCCAGGACTAAACATAGAAGCAAGAGAAGGCAGTATATTGACTATACTGTTAAAGGCCACAAGAGCCTTATGGATTGGTGTAGGAGGAGCTAGCAGAACCACTATCTTCACAGACAAGGACAAGTTTAAATTTCTGCTATACCCCTATACCAATCCACATCCTTGAAATCTGTTGTATCAAGCATTGCTATCAATTGAACAGGGGGGAAATGACAATTCATTAGTCTGTGAGCTAGTTCAATGGGAGACATTTGGTGGCCCTATCAAACCCACAAGCATCCAGCTCCATAACTGTTTCACAGTAAAGTGCGTTACAATGGAGATACTGATCTGGGTCTGGTGTTTAGAAGGGACTGTACATTGTCATGAACTTTAATATTTCAAATGCATAAAATACACTCAGTGAAAAATATGGATCTAATAAAATAAGATTGTTATAAACTAAAGTCATTTAGATCTCAGGATTTGAAATGCAGAAATAGTGCTTAACTATGTAGTGTATTGTCTAGATATTTTTTGCTAAATATAAAAAAGATATTTTTCTAAAACATAATTAGTCTTAAGGGTTTTTTCTATTCTAAGTAAGTAATGTATCCTAGGTAGCTGCAGGGTATTGATTATGTGGAACTACAGGGAAAACTGGATGCAAGAAACATTTTTGTCTGTGTAGAGAACATTTTCATTTTGAATAGTAGTCTTTCCTACCATAGATTTGACATTAAAACAATAAACCAGGAGTATAGGAAGCATTCTTCTCACAAGCAGATAACCTTCCCCTGTCCCACAAAGAATTGCTAATCTGATGGAAAGTGTTTTATAACATGGCATAAGCTATGATGACTCTTTGGTTAGTCCTTAATATTAGATGGTCTTTAAAAAAAACTTTTTGGCTGCAGTCTAGCTGAAATGATTTCTTACTAAATCCCACTGAAAGCAATTGGACAAGTAAGTCATAGTTTTTGGTTTTCATAAAACAGAAAACCAAGATAACACAGTCATTTAAAGCTACAAACATAAAACAATCTATAACATATAAAAGTATGAGCCGCAAGAAAGGGTAAAAGCCTAAAAAGTACCACCTTTTCCTGGCACCTAAGTGCCAAGAAGAAACTTACCTTCCCTGGAGGAAGAAGTTCCACAGTCTTGGTATTACTGTTGAGAAGGATTTGTCTTCTGTATCTGCCCACTGTGTTTCTATTAGTTGGATTACATACTGAAAGGGCTGATATAGAAGTAAGCAGTACAAATTATCATGAAAACACATTTACAGGTTAAAATCAGCACTTTCAACTTATCCTGGAAATAATTGTCAGCTAATGTAGAGCTCCCCTTCAAGAATCGCTGGCTTGTCGTGGCGAAGGGGCTTGCGTGGCTCAGTGAAGCTATGAGCTATGCCGTGCAGGGCCACCCAAGATGGACAGGTCATAGCTGAGAGCTCTGACAAAAGGTGATCCACTGGAGAAGGAAATGGCAAATCACTCCAGTATCTTTGCCATGAAAACTCTATGGACAGGTTCAAAAGGCAAAATGACATGATGAGCCCCTCAGGTCGGAAGGTGTCCAATATGCTACTGGGGATGAGCAGACGGCTAGTATGAGTAGCACCAGAATGAATGAAGCGACTGGGCCAAAGCCAAAAGGACGCTCAGTTGTGGAGGGAACTGGTAGCGAAAAGACAGTCCGATGCTATAAAGACTTTTATTCCATAGGAACCTGGAATGTCAGATCCATGAATGAAGGCAAGCTGGACGTCGTCAAACAACAGATGACAAGACTGAACATCGACGTTTTAGGAATTAGTGAACTAAAATGGACAGGAATGGGTGAATTTAATTCAGATGACCATCAGGTATACTACTGTGGGCAAGAATCTCTCAAAAGAAATGGAGTAGCCTTCATAATCAATAAAAGAGTAGTAAAACCAGTCTTGGGATAAAGGTAAAGGTATCTCCTGTGCAAGCACCGGGTCATGTCTGACCCTTGGGGTGACACCCTCTAGCGTTTTCATGGCAGACTCAATATGGGGTGGTTTGCTAGTGCCTTCCCCAGTCATTACCGTTTACCCCTCAGCAAGCTGGGTACTCATTTTACCGACCTTGGAAGGATGGAAGGCTGAGTCAACCTTGAACCGGCTGCTGGGATCGAACTCCCAACCTCATGGGCAGAGCTTTCAGACTGCATTTCTGCTGCCTTACCACTCTGTCCCACAAGAGGCTCATAGTTTGGGATACAATCCCCAAAATGGCAGAATGATTTCAGTTCGAATCCAAGGCAAACCATTCAACATCACGGTAATCCACTGCTGAAGATGAAGTTGACCAGTTCTATGAAGCCCCACAACACCTTCTAGAGGCAATGCCAAAAAATGATGTGCTTATCACCATGGGGGATTGGAATGCTAAAGTAGGAAGCCAAAAGATTACCGGGATAACAGGCAAGTTTGGCCTTGGAGTACAAAATGAAGCAGGGCACAGGCTGGTAGAATTTTGTCAAGAGAATACAATGGTCATAGCAAACATTCTTTTCCAACAACCCAAGAGATGACTCTACACATGGACAACACCAGATGGTCAACACAGAAATCAGATTGACTATGTGCTCTGCAGCCAAAGATGGAGAAGTTCTATACAGTCAGTAAAAACAAGACCAGGAGCCGATTGGTTCAGATCATCAGCTTCTTGTTGCAAAATTTAGGCTCAAATTGAAGAAAGTAGGGAAAAGCACTAGGCCACTCAGGTATGAATATCCCTAACGGATATACAATAGAGGTGACAAATAGATTTAAGTAATTAGATCTGATAGACAGAGTGCCTGAAGAACTATGGATGGAGGTTCACAACATTGTACAAGAGGTAGCAACTAAAACCATCCCAAAGAAAAAGAAATTCAAGAAAGCAAAATGGCTGTCTGAGGAAGCTTTACAAATAGCTGAGGAGAGAAGGAAGTGAAAGGCAAGGGAGAAAGAGAAAGATACACCCAACTGAATGCTGAATTCCAGAGTATAGTAGAAGAGATAAGAATGGCTTCTTAAATGAACAGTGCAAACAAATAGAAGAAAACAATAGAATAGGGAGGACCAGAGATCTGTTCCAAAAAATTGGAGATATGAAGAGAACATTTCATGCAAAGATGGGTATGATAAAGGACCAAAATGGTAGGGACCTAACAGAAGTAGAAGACTTTTTTTTTTAAAAAGGTGGCAAAATTATACAGAAGAACTATACATGGCTGAGCTTAACATCCCTGATAACCACGAAGGGGTAGTCATTGACCTGGAGCCAGACATCCTGGAATGTGAAGTCAAATGGGCCTTAGGAGGTCTGAGCAACAATAAAGCTAGTGGAGGTGACAGCATTCCAGATGAACTATTCAAAATCTTAAAAGACGATGCAGTAAAAGTGCTACACTCAATATGCCAGCAAATTTGGAAAACTCAACAATGGCCACAGGATTGGAAAAGGTCAGTTTACATTCCAGTCCCAAAAATGGGCAATGCCAAAGAATGATCAAACTACCGCACCATTGCACTCATTTCTCCTGTTAGTAAAGTTATGCTCAAAATCCTACAAGCTAGGCTCCAGCAATATGTGGACCGAGAACTTCCAGAAGTACAGGCAGGATTTCGAAGAGGCAGAGGAACTAGAGATCAAATTGCCAACATACGCTGGATCATGGAGAAAGCTAGGCAGTTTCAGAAGAACATTTACTTCTGCTTCATTGACTATGCTAAATCCTTTGATTGTGTGGAGTACAATAAATTGTGGCAAATTCTTAGAGATGGGAATACCAGAGCATCTTATCTGTCTCTTGAGAAAGAAGCAACAGTGAGAATCGGACATGGAATCACTGATTGGTTCAAAATTGAGAAAGGAGTTTGGCAAGGCTATATACTGTTGCCTTGACTATTTAACTTGTATGCGTAGCACATCATGAGATAGGCGGGGTTAGATGAGTCACAAATTGGGATCAAGATTACAGGGAAGAAATATCAACAACCTCAGATATGCAGATGATACCACTCTAATGGCAGAAATTGAATAGGAACTAATGAGCCTGTT
Source organism: Paroedura picta (assembly GCF_049243985.1). NCBI lineage: Eukaryota > Metazoa > Chordata > Lepidosauria > Squamata > Gekkonidae > Paroedura > Paroedura picta. The sequence goes on along the minus strand of NC_135371.1, from coordinate 134,394,960 downwards.
GATGTGGGTGAAGGAGGAGAGTGCAAAAGTTGGTTTGAAAATCAACATCAAGAAAACTAAGATCGTGGCATCCGGCCCTCTCAATTCCTGGCAAATAGATGGGGAAGAAATGCAGGTTGTGACAGATTTTATTTTCCTGGGCTCCAAGATCACTGCAGATGGGGACTGCAGCAAAGAAATTAAAAGACGCTTGTTCCTGGGAGGAAAGCTATGGCAACTCTTGACAGCATCCTAAAAAGCAGAGACATCAACCTGCCAACAAAAGTATGTCTAGTGAAGGCTATGATCTTCCGAGTTGCAATGTATGGTTGTGAAAGTTGGACTATAAGGAGTACCGAGTGTCAAAGAATTGAGGCTTTTGAATTCTGGTGCTGGAGAAGACTCTTGTGACTCCCTTGGACTGCAAGGCGAACAAACCGGTCAGTCCTAGAGAAGATCAGCTCTGACTGCTCCTTAGAAGGCCAGATCCTGAAGATGAAACTCAAATACTTTGGACACCTCATGAGAAGGAAGGACTCCCTGGAGAAGAGCCTAATGCTGGGAGCGATTGAGGGCAAAAGAAGAAGGGGATGACAGAGAATGAGGTGGCTGGATGGCGACACTGAAACAGTTGGTACAAACTTAAATGGACTTTGAGTAATTGTAGAGGACAGGAAGGCCTGGAGGATCATTGTCCATGGAGTCGCGATGGGTCGGACACGACTTCGCACCTAACAACAACAATAACAAACGTAGAGATGCCCTAAGATTGGTATAACATGGTTCATGTAGTTGGATTGTGCTACCAGTTTGACTGTCATGTTCTGAGATAATTGACACTTCTGGACACAAGAGTACTTTATAGTGGGTTCAGTCTAAAGGGACCAAGGCTTGAATGACTATGGCTAGGTGGAGAAGGGGTCTCAAGACAAAGTCATAGCTGCCAAACAAGCCTAAGCTGGTAAATGAACTTCTGTCCCTCATCACCTCCTGCATATTCAGATCTTGTGATGAGTTGGCTGCTAGCCTGAATCTTGTACCTTTTGTTTTAATTGAGCTTAATCACAATTTTGTTTGGGTCCATTTGGGTCCATTATGTTATTTAAAACATCAGATCATTTTTAGTGTAATCTGGTATCAGCAATTTTTATAGTTTCATCATGCTTATTTAATATATGCATATCGAATCCTAATTTCCATTATACAGAAGGTGTTTGTTTGGCTAATATTCTCCACCATCTTTCTGGTGCCTTCACATGGTTAATAAGATGGTATAAAAAGAATTCATTTGTTGAAGATTAGCCACATCCAAATGATATTCTTTTTTTTTCTTGCTGTAAGATTAAAACATCTGCACAAGTATTTATAGAAGTTGCTTCTATAAACGAAGGTAGACCTGGGCCCATTCCGCGTTGGATAATGCATTTTCAATGCACTTTAGAAGTATCCTGTTCTGCACTGGAAAATCCAGCTGCAAAGCACATTGAAAGTGCATTATCCAATGTGTGTGGATTGTGTCCTGGTCTTTTTTTGCCCCATTTCCTAAGTAGTGAAGATCAGTTTGACAACCTTTATGGTTGCCTCTGAATAACGCCTCTGAATAACTTTTCCCCTCAAACATATTTTCACCCAGCATTGTGCTTCCTTCAGCTTTCGTATTTCATCTTTAGTTAACTTAATTTTTAAAAAACCTTCAAATACTAACCTACTTCATAAAATAGCAAAGGAGCTGTGTTAATAAATAATACTCTGTACTTGCTCTGTATCTTTTCCTGAATATATTCCACCTCATAAATGAGTGATCTTAGAAATTTCATTCCCAGGATTCTTCAGCAACTGTTGCTAGTCAGATGCTGACCACGGCCAGCCAATAGAAAGTCAATCAATATGTATAATATATATAATAATATATATATATATATTAAATGTCATCATTCACTTAATATGTACAGTCTATTTGTCCTACATCTGTACAGTCTATTTGTCTTACAAATGTGTGTTCTCTAGTTAAAATCTTAATATATCAAGATTTTAGTTTATCAGCTGTCCAGTTACTATTTGATTTATTATTCCCAAATTTATATACCTAAGCAATGACAAAAATTGGAAAGAAGCAGTATTACTGAACAACACCTTGAGAAAAATCTCCAAAGGTTTTAGATAGATCTATTATAGTTGCATTCCTCTTAAAATGCACATATTTTGCATGTAGCCAAATCAGTCTCATTTACTGATTTGGCAATCTGTTTACACTGCTTTTAATAAACTTTTAAATGCATTTCCTTGAATATTTCTCATTTCTCATGTTGTATTAACTGAAGCATGACTTTCTGGGATGTGCATTCCTAAAGGGATTAGTTTCCTGTTATCCCAGTTGGGGATACTGTTCAGGAAATCCTCAAAGGCTTATTTTAGTCAGGCATTCAGGATTAAAATTAATGCTCCGAATTCCCATTAAGTTATATGGATCTTCCCAATACTGTGGTAGTCATAATTTCATTTAATCCACTGGTGGCAATCGATAGAGTTCTTAATTCTAGGTTTGCCTTTTTTGTTTTAGGATTGCTGTGAAATAACTTTTCCCTAAAGAATGGGATGTTAATCATTTCCCATATCTTGGTCATTATCAGCAAAGAGAAGGGATTCCAGATGTTTTCTGATCAGACTTGCCTTTTTTTCCACATGCCATCTTTTAGAGATGATATCATAAACTAGTAATGCAACAAGGACCTTAAACAAAATTCAAGGTTTAAACATGAGGTTAGTGTTTAGTAGGGAGATTCACCATGATGTGCTAAAGTAAACCAAACATTACTAGTTGCAGAAGCAGTTAATCATATTATTTTCCCCAATAAAGAGCTGTCTCTATTGAACCCTTTCTCTTTCTTAAAAAACATTCTGTAATAATTTGTTCCAAGGGATACAATATACCCAAAATAAGTTTCAATTAATTTTATTTTTAACTTTTTCTAGTTCAACATAAAGGGGAATTTAGCTGTTGTCGAAAAAGCCCTTTAGAGTCTTTAGTATTCCATTGTGTAAACTAAACAGCAGTATTGTTTGGGTTAAATTGACACATGCTGCTTCCATCCAAAACAGGTACATTCTAGCAGTTATAGTTATATGTGCTGAGACTTCTAAAAGATTTTCTCTTTTCTCCCTGCCCTAGAATTTATATGATCTTATACCAGTTACAAAGCCTTACTTTTACAGCAGATAACAACTTTCAAGGTGATGCAGAGATTAGTTCAGTTTGTAAGTGGCAGAGACCTTACCTGAGGCAATTATCTGACTGTTTTAAAAATTAAGAGGTTTCAGATTACCTGTTCAGTAACAAGTAACACCCCCTTCCTTTTTCAAGTTTCATGCTAGGGAAAGGGTTAACTGGTACATCAAGAATATAAAGATAAAATAAACATAAGGTGGTAACCGAAGTACTCTCTCCGGAGTATTAATCCCTAACACACTTATAGTGGAATTTTTCTGCCTATAGAAAATGATATATTACATTAACAAATAGAATTATACAATGTATTTGGGGCCAGTGCTTTATTTTTCCTGTTCATTACAGTAACGGTGATTTATCACTCAGTAGTATTCTTGTATTTTCCTTAACCATGTTAATAAGTAAGAACAGGAGGGGTGGGTTCGAAACACTGGAGTATAATTTAACTGAGTTACAAAGTGGCACAGGATTACTGGAAAAAGATGGTATATGTTGAGTTCTATGCACTACCAAACGATTTGCATAGAATTCAACATATTCATTTTTTTTTCAGTAATCCTGTACCACTTTGTAGATTCAGTTAAATTATACTCCACTGTTTCAAGCCCACCCTTTCTGTTCTTACTTATTAAAACAGGGTTTAAATGTGTATGTATTTCTTGCATAAGTTTATCTGTGCAAACTGAATAAACTTTGTAACGACAGTATTTTTGTAATTTTAATTGCAGGCACCCATGGGGACTTGCTGGGGAGATATTTCAGAAGGTGTGCGTGTAGAAGTCCCTAATACAGACTGCAGCCTACCTACCAAAGTCTTCTGGATTGCTGGGATTGTAAAATTAGCAGGTTACTAATTTTGTATAGGATTATATGCTTTGTTAGATTGAGAGAATTAAACAAGTCTTTCATTTTTAACTAAAGTTAGTAGTAGGCTTAAATAGCGACCAGTGCCAGTAGTAACAATGATGGCTTTAAAAGTCTGTCATAACGACTTTTGCCATAATTAACAATAGAGAGACTATTTTCTATAGCCTTTTTCCATAGAGGTTGGTTGGAATAAATGCATCTATCTTATTTATTAATATAATGTTTACAGAAACTGCAGTTTTCCATTTAAAAACAATATACAGCAGTGGTCCCCAACCTTTTTCAGGCTGGGGACTGGGGGGGGGGAGAGGGTGCTTGCTGCACCAGGAGCACGCTGCGGGGGAGGGTGAGGCGCAGGCACCGGCATGCTGGCGCCCGCAAAGGCACAGGTGCAGAAGGTCTACGTCTCCTCCCCCCGCAGCGCCCACGCCTCCCCCCACAGCGAGGTGCACACTGTGCCGGGAGGTGGCCGATCGATCCAGCGCAGCGAGCATACGCTGTGAGGGGGGGGTAGGGAGGCACGCCTGCTGGTGTGCCGGCACCGGTGCCTCCCTTTCCACCTTGCTGCAGTTCGGTACCGGGCCATGGCCCGGTGGTTGGGGAGCACCAATTTATAGTACTAAAATAGAACAAGCCAAGAAACACAAAAATCAAAGCAGTGTCATGTTTTCCCCATATAAAATAAAATACTCAACGTACAAATGTAATAAAAACCTTCAATACAATCCCACAGTCAAACTTAACAAAGGTGATAAGCCATGAGAGTGTTATGGGCCACTGCTGGTCCTGCAGGCATGATTTGAATAAGGCCGCAGGCTGCAAGCCATAGACTAAAAGCTAAAGGCCAAAAGCTTGTGTATGTTTCAGAGTCCAGGCTTTAAGGTATACTTGCACAAAGAGAGTTGACCTAAATGGAGATACTCAGCTGACTTATATCACCCCATTTTTCTCCTATTGGGATATGCACACATTGACCTCCTCTTCTGTACCCATCTTTCTTTCTGATTTGGCATGTTGATACCTTTACCTTTTATGTATTTAAAATATTTTATGTTACCTTTCTTTAATAAAGGATCAAAAGAATAGGGAGGACTTCCTCAGCAGACAGTGACAGCTGGACAACACAGCCCGCATTAGCTCCCTTTTTTGTGAGCCATTAACAGATGGAAGGGACTTGATTCCATGTTAATCCTTCCTTAGGAGAGTAATGTGAATCAGCATATGAGTTTGCTCTCTTCTCAGGTTACAATGCTTTACTAAGATATGAAGGCTTCGAAAATGATTCAAGTCTTGACTTCTGGTGCAACATTTGTGGTCCTGATATTCACCCAGTTGGTTGGTGTGCAACCAGTGGTAAACCTCTAGTACCACCTCGAAGTATGTAAATCTGCCATAACTGTTATTCATCTCATCCTTTGTGTATTGATTATAGATTGTGTATTGATGCAAAAAGGGTTCACTTATGGCCCTCTTGACTTAGTAATATGAGCAAAGTATTATTATCATTGTTATTATTATTTAATTCATAGGCCGCTCCTCCCTGCAAGTGGGCTCAGGGCAGCTTAAACATACATCTACAGTTAAAAACATCTTTAAAAACACAGTTTATAATCTAACATAACATAATCTAAACGATAGCTGCACTGGCCATTTTGTTTAGAACTATGATGAGAGAATGACCTGAAGTACAAGGGGGAGCCATCAAAATTGGAGGGAACATGAGATGGGAGAGGCAGAGGGAGGCCCATAGTATATTTGCTTCATACTTGTATAAAGCTGAGTAGGCCTCAATTTATTACAGAATAGAATAGAATAGAATAGAATAGAATAGAATAGAATAGAATAGAATAGAATAGAATAGAATAGAATAGAATAGAATAGAATAGAATAGAATAGAATAGAATAGAATAGAATAGAATAGAATAGAATAGAATAGAATAGAATAGAATAGAATAGAATAGAATAGAATAGAATAGAATAGAATAGAATAGAATAGAATAGAGGCTGTCCATGGTTTTAATAATACCCCTCCTCGCAATTCCCATGGAATAGTAAAATCATTGAAAAAAATCCAAATTCTGGGCCTTGATCCAATCCATTTAATAGAACTTGACCTTAAAACAGCCAAAGCTGTCGTACGGTAACATCTTTTTGATATAGATTCTCAGGAGGAATTCACAATTCTTCCTAGAATGTATAGCACTCTGAAAGAATGGCCAGGAAATACTCCAGCTCCATATCTTACAAACATCTCCATAATAAAATACCAATGGGCCTTCTCAAGAGCACATTTTAACTCATTCCCCTCAGCTTCCCTCGAGGGCAGGTTTCTTAATCGTCCTCTGGAGCTAAGTTTATGCCCCTGTGATACTGCCAGACCTGAGACAATTTCACATATCTTATTATATTGTCCATTTTATGAAGGCATCTGAAAATATTTAATCCTACCTTTACTATCCCATTACACCAGACATTCACCTTTGTCCTCTCAATAGTGACACTCTAGTTACATTTTTGCTAAGGGATAAAGACCCACTTATTTTCAACATGGTAGCAAAATTTCTTTGCATCTCTACTAGAATAAGATCGAAAAGAATGTGTGAACGATAGTAATGGATAGATAAATGCCATCTTATCACTTGTGTCATGGATTGTTCAAGAAGTCGCATTTATTCCTTGTCCCTGTAGTTAACATCTTTGAGGTTTCTTCCCCCTTCTTCTCTATATGTTATAACCTTTTTTTCCCCCTACCCACAATATCATTACATTGGATTCCGACAATGCATTGTTTTTAACATGGTTTTATTACCTTAATATTTTTATGTAGCATCATATTTATTTACTTTTATCATTGATTGTTGCAGTTTTTGCAGATGTATCTTTTATATGGGCCAATTGACTGAATAAACACTGACTGACTGATAATACCGCAGAGTAGATGTCAAAACCTTATGAATTTATCAGAAACTGTTGAAGTATTTCTATAATGTATTGAGTGAAGTTTGCCAACAGGTCATTTTTACCTTTCTCACTTGAAGATACAGCTAATTTTTTTTCCTGCTGAACATTGACAGGCATTCATCATAAATACACAAACTGGAAAGCTTTTCTAGTGAAACGACTCACTGGTGCCAAAACTCTTCCCCCTGACTTCTCTCAGAAGGTAAGTCCCATTGTAGCAAAAGCCTGGTCAGCCTCTCAAAAAAGGAATGTTATTTCTCATTTAATACACAATATTTATATATGACATTGAGCATAAATATTTCAAAATAATTTAATAGTAAAATTTTAATAGTTGGATTCAGTGATCTGTGGGTCTTCTCATCCCATTAGTCTTTAGATTTTGGGAAAGTAGATTCCCAGGGATGTATTATTATTATTATTATTAGATTTATTTCCCGCCTCTCCCGATAGGCTCGAGGCGGGTCACAACAACTAATCCCATTAAAATTCCCATTAAAGATGTAGGACCTGCATGGACTATAAAAGCCCTACAGATTAGGGCTGCACTGTGAGGACAAAAAGAAGATGTGATCCTCTCCTTTTTCTTCCAACAGCACAGCTTTATTTGAATGGCAGGCATATTTTAGCCCACCTGCAGAGACTTATGGATCCGGATGGATTCCTGAATGCTCTGTGGGACCCAATGCCTCCCAATGACTCGCTCACATCACTGACAGCCGTTGAAACAGCTCTGTCCATCCTCACCTCAAATGAGCTCCATGGTATTTGGCAAAGCTTTGGGAGAGAAAGAGGGAAGTGGGATGGCCAGAGCAAGTGTGGGGGAAGACTTGGGATGAAGCAGTGAGAACATCTTATTGCACACTTATGAGGGCATATGAGATGGCAGTGAAGGTGGCAAAAACAGGAGTTTTTTGCCTCCTCCATTGCGTCGGTGACTCTTGCTTGTCACAGTTGTTTGGGGTAGTTTGGTCTCTTACCACCCTCCAAGAAATGGCAACAAAACTGCAGTGAATTGTATCTTAGTTGTGAGGTATTGGCGAGCTTTTTTGCTCCAACGCAACCTTCCTGTCACGACTTATACAGAATGAGAACTGGAGGCGCCTTGGCTGTCTCAGGAGGTTGTGTTTGATGGCTTCAGGTGGCTCTCAATAACCATAATGGATAAGTTGCTAGGCTCAGTGGGGCAACTACTTGCCCCTTGGATACCTGTCCATCCTAGTTGCTTAAATCATGTGACCAACCAATAGGAGGCCCCATCAGGGAGATTATTAACCTTTCCTTGTCATCTGGGGAGTTCCCTGGGGGAGCTGAAGGAGGCAGTGGTTAATCCCTTGCTGAAAGAACCATTTCTTGATTCACGCCACCCCACCAACTACCACCCTGTCTCACATTTAGCATTTCTGGGAAATGGGCCACCATGGATTAGCTCCTATAGTTCTTGGAGGAAATTTCAGCATTTGATCTTTTCCAGTCTGGTTTCTGTCTTGACCACAGGGTAGAGACAGTGCTGGTCACCCTGATGGGTGATCTCCAGTGTTAATTGGATAGAGGAGGTATGGCACTGCTCGTGCTTTTAGATCTGTTGGCCACATTTGATGTTGTCGACCATGAGCTGTTAGACTGCCACCTCACTGATGTGGGGATTCATGGGTGATCTCCTTCCTTAGGAACCGGACACAGTAGGTGGCCATGGGGGAGAATCTCTCGCGCCCTCACCAGCTCCCTATAAGCCATAATTTTTCCTTCTTAAAGTTTTACATATGCTAATCAGAGTCATCCTGTTTTGCCGATTGATAGCAATTTGGAGTGATCCACAACTGCTCCGAATAGATTATTTATTTATTTATTTATTTTTATATACAAGTTTTTTATTTTCATAAAGATAGAAATATAGGATGCAATACAAGTTATTAGTACAAAGAACAGTAAAATATAAAACATAATCATCATTTGAAAATGTACGACCCCACATTAACTACACAATGATATAAACTTTTGCCCCAAACTGAGTCTAAGAGCCATCCACATTTCCACTACATTAAAAAAGGCCTATTTAGATATACAAAAGAGAAGTTGTTAATAATCAACCTACTTGAGAGATCATAGACCTCACGTTAACTGCTTGATACAATCTTAGAGCTATCCTGACAGATATTTCTAGGTTTAAGTTAGATGCTTAACATTAAACATTTCTTGTAAAACAGTATGAGTTTTAGCCCTGTATCAATACTCTAAAAGAAAGTAGGGCTTTGCCATAAAGATGTACAAAAAAAAAATTACAAGAGGATTTCATAGCTTCTCCTTATCCTTAATACAGATACATCTACAAAACAATTTATACTTGACCCATTCTAAGAGCCATCCTGACAGGTATATTTTCAAATTTAAGTTGAGAGCTTAACATTAAACGTTTTCTACAGATCAGTGTGAGCTTTGGCCCTATAACAATACACTTATAAAGAAAAAATAAAAAATAAGGGGGGAAAACCCCGTTTTATATTTCCAACACTAACGATTATATTACCTATATGCCTACAAAAGAAAAGAGACAAGAGAGAAAAAAACACTGCTTCCCCTTTTTCATAAAAATAGAAATATAGAATACAGTATATGTTATTAATACAGAGAATAGTAAGTTTCCAGGTTTAGATTAAATGCTTAACATTAAACATAGAACAATATGAGCTTTCGGTCTTCTCACGGGGGTCTCATCTCGAGGCTTGCTACATCTTGTCGTTCCCGTAGACTTATATTCTGTCCCATTGGCCTTTGGCGTAGAAAATGCCGTTGTATTCTTTCCCACAGAATATGCATCGATAAATCTTGAGGCCGTTGCACCTCCTGGACTCCAGTATCAATACAATTTTCCCCCCAAAGAGCTCCTTTAAATTGGTTACTTTCACTACAGATCCATATATCTTTTGATTGATTTTTGTACACTGTTGCTTTGAGATGGCTGTAGGTCTTTTTAAAAAGGGTGTCCTTATCTGGGCTGCAGAACTCCGGCATCCCCTTTTCCGTCTCCAGAATTTCAGATTTCTCTTCTACTGTTGATTTTCCACCTTGTTTAGAGCTGTCATCAGCCACTGTTATTGATCCATCATTCCTGTTGGAGACTTCTTCCTTGCCATCTTGGATCTCCTTGAAGATATTTTTGACCAATCCTTCTGTAAATGCTTTGAAATCTTGGGTTTGTTTCTCTATTAGATGAGCCAATCTTTTTAACATAGACATGTTTTTGACTTAAAAGGCAACAGCAGCCTCAAACAATTTTACAAGTGGCCAGTAGAGGTCCTCTGTTTTATCCTCTAATGCAGTGGTCCCCAACCTTTCTGAGGCTGGAGACCAGCAGGGCATCGGGCTGCGCCCCCGCGGGCCACGCCCCCGCGGGCCACGCCCCCGCGGGCCATGCCCGCGCATCGGGCTGTGCCCGCGGGCCATGCCCACGAATCGGGCCGCACCCGCATGGCCGTGCGGCCCGGCCCTGATTCCCTCTCCCTGCCTTCCCGCAGTAAGAAGCTTCCCGGGCCGCAAGCTTGCGGCCTGGGAAGTTTTTTAGTGCGGGGGGGGGCGGGGAGAGGGAGCCACGGCCCGGCGCCATGGCCTTCGTGGCCCGGCACCGGGCCACAGCCCGCAGGTTGGGGACCACTGCTCTAATGTTCCGGCACAGGGATGTGACGTATTGAAGTCAGTAAGGCAGATAATCTCGTGCTGGATCAGAGTTCTCGTGAGATCTTCCCATTCACAGCTCTTATCTCCGAAAACCAAAACAATTGCAGTAAGAGCTTTTGCCAATTAATTTGAGTTGATTTGAGTCCTTCTTCTGCTTAGTTAGGAGAATTAGCCTGCCTCATAACGAGGTGGCTTCGGGCAGAGCAGAGTAAAAGGAGAGGGGAAACAAAGGGCTTTGATGCAGGAAGAGAGACGGAGAAAAAAAAACGAGAGATACTTGCAGTAAATGATGTTTTGGAACTCAGCCGATGTCCTCCCCTCAGTTCACAACGTTCATTTGCAGTAAATCGTCGTGTAGGGTTGAAGCAGATGCTTTAAGATTAAAGAAAGAAAAGAAAGTCCGAGATAGAATATGGCAGTCATCCTCTGGACCTGTAACGCTGACAGCCTATAATCCAGGGAGACTGCCCCAAGAACTTCCTGGGTAGAAAGGTGAGGTGGGGTTCGCGTACCCCTCCTCTTTTCTGCCAATTGCTTGCGCGATTGACCCCTGTCAGGCTTCAGAGATAGCAGAGCAGATGCCCTGCAATCCTCTCAGGACGACATCTTAGCCGAATAGATCATTTATGATCTTTTTTTTAATGTGTGTTTTTCAGTATTAGGTTGTCTGGGAAATATAGCCTTCTGACTTCCTGTACTCTGTTATTTGTAGCTTTGGGTATACATTCTTCTACCAAATGAATGTAATACTTCAAGTAACTGAAGTGGGCTCTGATTCACAAAAAATGCTTAATAATAATAATAATAATAATAATAATAATAATAATAATAATAATAATAATAAATTAATAATAATAATTAGATTTATTACCCTCCACTCTCATAAAATGTCTCATGACAAGTTACAAAATAACATCCCACATCAATTAAAACATTAAAAATATTAACACAAAACATTTATTTATTTATTTATTTGTTTGTTTGTTTATTTTTTATTTTTTATTTTTTTATTTATTATATTTATATACCGCCCTCCCCGGGGGCTCAGGGCGGTTTACATAAGAACAAACAACAATACATAGATGCCAAGCTTTGGCAGCGAAAAAATCAAGAACTCATCCTCTATCCACCCCTCCCCCCAGTCCTCCTCTACTCTTTCAGGGCCTCAGGGCATAGATTTCCAGGGGTGTCAACTGTCGTTCTTATCTGAGGAGGGGGCCCTTGGATATTCTGCACTCTGGCCTTAACCAAAGACTGGCAGAAGAGCTCTGTTTTACAGGCCCTTTAGAACTGTGAAAGCTCCTGCAGGGCCCTCATGCTATAATTAATGTGTTAGTGTAAGGTATCATAAGTCTCTTTTCTGTAAAAACAATGGAACATCAACAATTATTAACATTATATGAGCCCTGAAATAGCATTTCATTGACAAATGTCACACAATCTTTAAATAGGACAGGGTCCTATTAAATAAAAGAGTAAAGCCACCTGGGGAGGAGTTAGGGCGGGCCATGTCCAGGATAAAAACCTCCGAGTGTCTATCCAGGGCCAAGCAGCCAATGGGGAGGCGTGCAAAGCGCCTTCCTATTGGCCCCTCACCAGGACAGACCAAAATTCCATTCACCCAGCCCAGTCTAGCTGCCAGTCTGCTCCTGACCACCGCAGGGAGAGGAGGTCAGCAGGGCTGCCAAGGGGGATGAGAACAGAGGCTGCACCAGCCCTTTTTGCCCCAAGGCAAACAAGGCTAACTGCCATGTCCAACTGTAAATTGTCTCAGAACCCTGACAGAGCTGGCAGGATGCTGAAGAGTGCTCCCCCTCCCCCCCTTCAGGCCTGCTGCGAAGGAGCCTCTGACAGGCCCTGACTGAGGGGAAGGAGGCCTTTCCAAGAGCAACGCAGGGGAGCCTGAGGGCCTTCCTTTTGAGGGGGGGGGACTTTCCCCTTATGCCAAACAGTTGGCTGACAGGGAGGCCACATAAAAGCCCCTTTTCACTTAAAATACTGCTCTGGCCGGGGGTTAGACACAGCCAAGCCATGTGTCTTTTTTCTTTGCAACTCTCTGCAGATTTGAGGCCACTGCACAGCGTTATTCTGCAGAGGAAGCTGGCTCTTTTGTCTCCTGTTTCATCTGCACAACAACCCTGTGCAGTAGGCCTCAAGTCTTTCAATTCAACAACAACCTGTGTGGGAAGCCTTAAATGTTTCTTCTCTACCACAACCCTGTCCAAAGTAGCCCTTTCTGCCTGGGGAGCTGATCTTTATACTCTGCAGGTGAGCTGTAATTCCAGGAGCTCTCCAGGCCACACCTGTAGGTTGGCTACCCATGGTTTGGAAATATTCCTGGAGGTTTGGAGGTGGGACTTCAAAATCGTACAATGCCTCAGAGTCCAGCCTTCAAATGAGCCATTTTGCCTGCAGTTGATAGGGAGTGGTCCAGGTGTGTCCCTCCTGGCCTATGGGCTATGGCCAGCCCTTACCAGCAACTGTTTGTATTCTGGGGCAGAGACAGGCAGACCAGCATCAGTCCTGTGAGTTTGGAAAGTGCAGGAAGATCTAAATAAATATTTACAGCATGAAACTAAATAGAGAACAAGTAAATGTCTGGAGACACATCGTAACTGAAATAGTAACTGGCAAATAACCTTGGCCTGGCAAATAAAAAAATTAAAAACCTTACTAAGGTCAAGACTACTGTGCACAGACAGTCTTCCTCTTAGGGTTGCCAGCTTCCCTGTGAGGCTCGCTACCCCACCTCCCTCTGTCTGCTATGGGGAGAGAAGGGGAAGACGATTGGAAAATGCTTTGGGACACCTGAGGCCTGCTGGGTCACTGCGGCCCATTCCCAGTTCTCTGAGATTTCTCACAACCCTACATACCTCACAGGTTGACTATTGTGGAGAGACAAATGGAAAAGGTGTTTGTAAACCGCTTTGAGACTCCTTTGGGTAGTAAGCAATAGGGTACAAAAATCCATTCTTCTAAGGAGCAACCTTGAAAGAAGCATGTGGGCACATAACATTTTACCAACAGTGAAAATATGGGAGACAGAAGGAACAGGGTGGACACCTGTGTACTGCGACTACCCTATGTGTATTAGGGCAGAGGGGCATTTCGGTGAATGTGGCCTAATTCACACAACAAGGGAAATGACGCAGAACCGGGGGGAATTGGTTGCCATGTAATCTTCCCCTAAGAAGAGTCTCCAGTCTGATTTTCCCTTCACATATCTGAGGACATGGCTCTGGAATGCTCATCTGTAACCACTATGCCACAATTCCCAAAGATCAGTCCTCTCCCACAATCAACGAACATTCCACACCACAGGTTCTTGACACCCATATCTCCACACCCATGGCCTCATTTGCCACCATGCCACCACAACCTCCCACACAACACACACATTCAACCCCATGCCCTTACAGACTGGACAACTCCTCCCCTTCCTCTTCCCACTGCCAAGCTCTAGCGCCCGTTGTATTCTTGGAGACAACGGGCTTTGCCCCTAGTTAAATAATATCTCGAGACTTTTTGCCTCCCATCCCTATAAAAAAGACTGTTGAAGGGGGAAAAAGCAGATATCTGTGTGCAGAAAGCATCAGATTCAATCCTTGATGCCTCTAACTAAAGGGTTTTGGATTATAAATGTTAAGAGACACATTGATTTTTCAGGTCCCTGAAGATTCTTTGTTAAACAGTTGATAATGCTGCACTAGAAGGATTGGCTTCATTAGGTTCATCTATCATGCTGCTTCTGAGAAGAGCCTTAACATTATTTCAGCTAAAGAATTAGCTTTGAGTTGATTTAGTGCCTCTTTACACATTCTGCATGTGATCTGAAGAGAAACCAGAGTATTTACCCATTCAAAATACACAGATTGGGTTCATGGTCCCCCACCCTGTATTCTATGTAACAGTCAAACCTGAGCTGCAGGTTCTCCTTAATGCTTGTGTGTGGGGTGTCCAATTCAGATTAAGACTGTGGGGCACATTTCCTGACCTGAAACAGTCCAGGAGAGGGAAATGTTTCCCTGGTGGGCTAAATACTGCTCCCAAGACCATTTCAAATTGGGAAAATGGTGGGGGTGGGGGTAGGAGTAAAGCCACAGCAGTGACCTAAGTGGGAAGGATGATTTTTCTAGAAAAAAGTGGGAAGGATGATTTTTCCTAAGGAAACCTGGACAAAAGGTGTTTAGGGAAGACAAACTGGGAGGCAGAGGTGTTGTCTTAGCGTCAAAAGTAGAGTTGTGAAATTTTAAGCCAGCTGTCTGAATTGCCACTGTTTACAACATGTAAACGAAGATTTAGTTCATCAAGATTCTTTTTTGGTAACAGAAACGTTGTGCAGTACATTACATTTTCAAAGACAGGCACATTACTCCCTCTCCTCCTTTTCTTTGTTTTCAGGTATCGGAAAGCATGCAGTATCCTTTCAAACCTTCAATGAGAATAGAAGTTGTTGACAAAACGCATCTCTGCCGAACACGGGTAGCAGTTGTAGACAGCGTAATTGGAGGCAGGTTAAGATTAGTATACGAAGAAAGTGAAGACAAGACAGATGATTTCTGGTGCCATATGTACAGTCCCCTCATCCATCCAATTGGTTGGTCTCGAAGTATAGGACATCGGTTCAAAAGATCTGGTAAGTTCCTCTGGTAAAGAGGGAATGGAATAGTTGCATATGTCCTTTTAATGGATAATCAGCACATTTCCCACCAACGTGTTGATACGTACCCTGGGTTTGTCTACTGCAGCTGGGAAACATGAGTGGTATAACTGTATCTTGCCCAGTTTTCATCACCACTGAAGGGGAAAACCAAAGAAGAAGAGTTGTTTTTTATATCATACTTTTCCTTACCTGAAGGAGTCTCAAAGTGGCTTACAATCACCTTCATTTCCTCTCCCCACAACAGACACCCTGTGAGATAAGTGGGACTGAGAGAGCTCTGACAGAACTGCTCTTAAAACAGCCCTAATGGAACTGACTAACCCAAGATCACCCAGCTTGGCTGAATGTGAAGGAGGAGGAGGGAATCAAAGCCGGTTCCCCAGATTAGAGTCTGCCACTTTTAAACCAAGAATACACCAGTCTGCCAAGATTGAGACTAAGGAACAAAATTAAATTATAACTAAGTACACAGTGTTAATATACAAAATACCAATATACTTTAAGTATACATTCAAAAGGTGTTAAAATGTCATTTAGAAACCCACATTCTGAAGGTTTTGCATGTGCCTAATAGACTGTTTCCACACTGGAGGCTTCATGCCAGGCTGCAGGCTGGAGTTTGAGCTGGAGCAGGCTGCCCTGCTTCTTCCTGCTCTCAAACAGGGGATCTTTTGGCACAATGCATCTCATCCTCCACGGATTTGTGCTCCCACATGGGAGCCAGGGCAGTGAACTTCCTAGTGCGGAAATGGTCATAGGGAGACAAATGTCCAAATATAAAAATTAAAAGGTACACATTATTTCCATATACAAGAACCAAACACATTTTGGCTAAAAGCCTTCCTCCATGGTAAAATTCAAATTTTATATATATACTCATAATAAATAATCTTAAAATGCAATATGACTAAATCACACACCCATTGATCTGCTTGGGCCAGGGATTCATGACCTCCCTGGAAGGGTTTCCTAAATGAATAGGAAAGTAATTTTAGTATATATTTTTTTAATTTGGTAAACATTTATTGGGCAATATGACCATATATAGGCAGGTTGACACCCCCCCTCCCAAAATGGCCAATGATTGGCCTGGAGGGGCTAGAACAGGAGGAGCCCTGGCTGGGTGTGTATACAGCTATGCTTTAAAGCCCTATTCTGCATGATTGCACCACTTCTGCAGGTTATCGAAGCCTGAAGAATGCTTCAGGGGGTTCTCAATTGTAAAAAAGTTGAAAGGCTGGTTTAGGCCCAATCCATAAGGCTCAAAATGGAAATGGACTTCTCATATACACAAAAGAATCCCACCCTTTTGGGAGTAACCCTTCTTGTGTAGGTTTGTCCTTTCCCCCCTTCTCTTAGTCACATTCATCACCCCTTCAACCAATTATATTTTAAATTTAAACTTTGAACTTATGAACTTAGAAGCCTTTATAATCTCATAATGTGCTGCTATTTTTTATTTTTACTACTTGCTCTTCACAGATATTGCCAAGAAACAGGACTCTCACTTTGATGCACCCCCACATTTATTTGCTAAGGTATGATGTTTTACAAGGAATTTCAACTTTTAAAAAGGAGTTACTTGTTAGAAGAACAGCTGGTTTTCTTGTACCCCATTTTTTACTACCTGAAGGAGTCTCAAACCGGCTTACTATCACCTTCCTTTCCTCTCCCGACAACAGACACCCAGGGTATGTAGGGCTGAGAGAGCTCTGAGAGAACTGTGACTAGTCCTAGGTCACCCAGCTGGCTGCATGTGAAGGAAGAGTGGGAAATTGAATCTGGTACTCCAGGTTAGAGGCTGCTGCTTTTAACCACTACACCAAGCTATTAAAACATTGTTATACTGGTATGAGGAACAGACAATACTAAATTTCCCTCTTACTGAAAATGTTCATTTTGCCGTATGTTGCTCATGGAGACGTGAATGGAAAAATATAGATTTAAGAGAGCAAAACTAAAATTTAGAAGTGTCTGTAGTTCTTTTAAAATGGACATGAAGTCCTGCTATAGATTGGGCATGTGGTGGCCCCAGGAGCTCTTGTTGTTGTCCCCCTCCCCACAGCCTTTCTGGATGCAGAAATGTCATTATAAATTTGAAAAGGCACCCAAGGAGGAAGAGCTCCCTGGGGCTGCTGTGCATCCAATCCAAACTGGGGCTTTATGGATTTTTTAAAGGAATTATAAATACTTCTAAAATAGCCTTGGAAGCCATGGGATGGACCTGTGGCCCTAGTTCTTTGCAGTATTGCCCTGAGTGAGTAACTGATTTTGCTGCTGACCATTCTGACTTTATGACATTGATTCATTGTTTCAAAAAATATCTCCTGTGGTCTCTTTAGGTAAAAGAAGTTGAATCAAGTGGAGAATGGTTCAAGGAGGGAATGAAATTGGAAGCCATAGATCCATTAAACCTTTCTGCAATATGTGTGGCAACGATTAGAAAGGTAACAACATTAACATATTTTGGAGTAGTAACAGTCCACATGGCTGCACTCTGTACACATGCATTGCAGCCAAAACCAATTGACCTGCTCAAATAAAATTAGTACCCGCTTAATTTCCATGATCTGAACTACAAAGTGGCCCTTGAATGATTCTTTACAGTAGCGGTCCCCAACCTTCTTGTAGTCGGGGACCGCCTCCGAGGGTGGGAGAGAGCCGGCGGTCTGGCCGCCGCAGCTGCACATTAAACGCGCACGTGCAGTTGCAGCACATGCGAGTTTTCGCCACTAGGTGGCGCTGATGCGCAGAGCTGCCGCACGTGCGTGTTTTCACCAGCAGGGGGCGCAGACACACATGCGCGGCAGCTCCACGCGTGCGTGGTTGTGTCGCTGGTGTGCCTGAAAGTTTGGCGCGCAGGGAATGCTACTCCTTGCTCTGCCCTCTGCTTGCTTGCTCACTCCCTCTTTGTTTGCAGTTAAATAAGCAGAGGAAGCTGTTTCAGTTCAATGCAGAGGCGCCACTGTGCACAAAAGCAGCCTCAACTTCAGAGAGAGAGAGAGAGAATTACCCCTCTCCCTCTCGCCTTTTTTTGGGGAATGGAGGTAATCACTAATCCGAGCATGCTTTCTTGCTTTCTTTTCTTTTTTTATGGCTCTCTCTCTCTCCTCCCCCCCTTCTGATGCTCTTTTACGTTTTATTTGGTGTGTGGAAGGTGTGCAGAAGAGGGGGTAGTCTTATACTCGAGTATATAACAAACTCTATATTTTGAGTGGAAATGTTGGGGGGTCGCCTTATATGCCCAGTCGTCTTAAAGGTAAAGGTATCTCCTGTGCAAGCACCGGGTCATGTCTGACCCTAGAGGTGACGCCCTCTAGCGTTTTCATGACAGACTCAATATGGGGTGGTTTGCCAGTACTTTCCGCAGTCATTACAGTTTACCCCCCAGCAAGCTGGGTACTCATTTTACCGACCTCAGAAGGATGGGAAGCTGAGTCAACCTTGAGCTGGCTGCTGGGATTGAACTCCCAGCCTCATGGGCAGAGCTTTCAGACTGCATGTCTGCTGCCACAAGAGGCTCAGAGTGTGTGGGAAGGTGTGCGGAAGAGGGGGTAGTCCTATTCGTCGAGTATATAACAAACTCTATATTTTGAGTGGAAACGTTGGGGGGGTCGTCTTATACGCCCAGTCTTCTTATACACCGGCAAATACGGTAATTCTATCTTGTCTCCTTTCAGGTGCTGAAACATAATTAACGCACACACAACTCCACTAATCACCAATAAGGGCCACTGCTCTCAATCCTTTTATGATTATAAATGTTCATGCTCCACCCACTTCCACAACTGCCTTTGCACTGTCTTTGCCATTCTATGCCATGTGGTAAAATTTACCTCAACATCAGTTTTAATCAGAATTTGAAACCAGCTTCAGAGCTGTAGTTAAAATTAAAGATGTAAGGCTGGTGAGGAGAATTTAGTAAAGTAGAAAATAACAAGCATTCCTTACTTCTGCTCCATTAACTTTATTTAAGAGATTAAGGGTGTTGCATATATACCAGCCTTACCTGAAATGCTATAATATAGTACAAATATAAATGAGATGGAAGACTCTGTTTTTAATAAGAATTCCTCTTGAACAAACTTTGCTTATTATTCTGTATTTACTGCCTTTATCACTTCTTGTATTTAACTTCTAGTAGCCACAAATCCTAACTCTTCTGTGTCTTTTGCTTTATCAAGGTATTAGAAGACGGATACCTTATGATTGGAATTGACGGCTCTGAGGCAGCAGATGGGTCTGACTGGTTTTGTTACCATGCTACTTCCCCTTCTATATTCCCAGTTGGTTTCTGTGAAATTAACATGATAGAACTAACTCCACCCCGAGGTATTTATGCCTATCTGCAAAAATATTGCATACTTTTGTCAGCAATATTATGTGAAAGAATCTAGTCCCTTTAATCTTCCTATAAAAAAATATGTCTTCCACATAAGAGAAGCTCTTCCACCAGGCGTTTGGTTGAAGCCAGGCTGAGAAAGTTCTATCTCCCCACCCACCCCCACCCCTGGCAATGCTCCATTAGCCTTCTCCATCTTCCCTGCTTACAGATAGGAGTTAATTGGAGGCTTGGTGGAGATAAGGATTTGGGGGTGAAGTTCTCTGGGGTGGTGGGGAGGTTGGGAGGGTTTTTAATGTAATGTTAATTGAGTCCCTTGTATTTTAATAGATGCTGTGAGCCGCCATGAGCAAGCTGGCTAGGAGCGGTGTTATAGAAGTTTAATTATTATTACAATGAATGAATAAATCTGTGTTCATAGTCCAAAATGAAGTTGCTTAGCCCACAGCTGTTCAGCAGGAAACCCTTCATTACTGCCTGCTGCATCCTTTGGTGGGTTGGGGTTGGAGACACCGTTGGACGTGCAGTCTGTTTATTTTGAGAGCCCGCATGGTATAGTGGTTAAAGAGCGGCGGCTTCTAATCTGGAGAACCAAGTTTGATTCTCACTCCTCCACATGACTGGGTGACCTTAGGCTAGTCACAGATCTCTTAGAGCTCTCTCAGCCCCACTATCTCACAGGGTGTCAGTTGTGGGGAGAGGAAGAAGAGGTGCTTGTAAGCTGCTTTGAGACTCCTTCGGGTAGTGAAAAGCTGGGTATAAAAATCAATTCGTCTTCATCTTTATTCCTTTTCAGAAACTGATGATGCAGTTTGGCATTGGAGTGGGGGGGGAATGGCGGGGGAGCAAAACAGCCATTTAAACCTAACAGCTAATGGACAGTCTTGCTATGCTGTTAGGTTTCAATGTCTGGGAGCCATTTCTGCCTAACAGTGCTAAAATTTATTTATTTATTTATTTGAGCTTCTATGTTGCCCTTCCCATGGGCTCGGGAGGGGGGTTATATCATGAACATATACATTAGATAAAACACTAGTAATCAAGCCCGCTGTACTTAAAATACAGCGGGCGCTAGGCATGGGAGCCCCCGGCAGTCGCGCGGAGCACGGCTGCCGGGGGCTCCCTTGGTCGGCAGCTGCGCTTCTCGCCGCGTCAGGCCACCGGCAAAGGAGCAACTGCGAGCCATGCTGTGCGCGGCTCGCAGGTGCTCCGGTGGGGACTCGGAGGGACCAATCGGCAGGGCCAATCGGCACCCTTCCTCATCCTGGACACATCCCGCCTCCCAAGCCCTTATCGTTTTATTTAGTCCGCGGCGCCCGCGGCACCGCGGGCTGTGTTACGATAATCAGGCATAATTACGTATATAATACAATTAGGTTTTAAATTATTAAAATTAATTTTTTTAAAGCTGTAAGTCATAACTCCCCCTGCCAGCAGGGGATCAGGAGGTGAACAAAATGGATTTAATGGCTAAGAGCTGATTAACAGTTGTTAGGCTTAAATGGCAGGCAGCCACTGCACTGGTCCATTTTGCTCCCCCCTGCTTGGAAAGGGAGGGGGAGCAAAATGGACAGGTTAAATGGTTCATGCCCTACTCAGCTGATAGGTTTAAATGACCCAAATAACAGAACTGGACAGATGTTTGGAGAATGTGCCTTCCCTGAATATTGGTTTAGGGCTACAATTTGGACCAAGTTCTTGCTGACTTTGGGCTCATGAACTAGTTTGTGCCTATCCCTAATCTGGCATGGTAAAGCTAGGTTGAAAGTTAAGAAAATGTGGAGATTTGCCACACTGTTGTTTGCTTCCTGAGATGAAGGGGATGGGAGAAGGCACCAGGCCATGTGCTCTGCTGTTCCTACTGTCTTTTGGTTACAACTTTTGAAACTGAACACAGTAATTAGATAGCTAGAGATGTTGCTGTCATTCCCTCTCCAGTGTTTGATCAGTAGTCAAATGCCACGAATTTAATCTAAAAAGATCTGCTGATTCATAATAAGAGGATCACAAGAGGGTGTGATTGTTTCCTTTTTATAACAACCACTGAGAGATTGAGCATGTCATTTTGAAAAGTATTTTTGTGTTGTTACTATATAATTATTAAATTTTCAGGTTATGCAAAACTACCTTTCAAATGGTTTGACTACCTCAGGGAAATGGGTTCAGTAGCAGCTCCTGTGAAGCTCTTCAATAAGGTAAACTGTTACACAGACCTGATTGTTAAAATTTTTGGAGCATGTGAGTAAGGATGTATGCAGATGTAGTCCTTTTTTACCATTCCCTTTCCCTAGAACCTCCAGATTGCTGATGGATGTGGAACTTGAATAGATAAGTCATTTGCTCCAAGGGAATAGCAGTTTAAAATAGGTTAATGCAGTATCTGCTGTGCCATATGTTACAGTTTATCAGGAGTAGGCAGTGTGATAGTGCACATAAACCTAAGATTTGTTCACATGTCATTTTGAGGTGGGGGATTTCATTATATAGGAACATTTTTTACTGACTTCATACAATGTGATCATCCTGCTTCCTCATTCCAGGAAGTTCCAAACCATGGGTTTAATGTTGCAATGAAATTGGAGGCAGTAGACCTCATGGAACCTCGTCTAGTATGTGTGGCCACAATAACTCGCATAATCCATCGTCTGTTGAGGATACATTTTGATGGCTGGGAAGATGAATATGATCAGTGGGTAGATTGTGAATCCCCTGATCTCTATCCTGTAGGATGGTGTCAGCTAACTGGATACCAACTACAGCCTCCTGCATCACAGTGTAAGTAGCTTTGTAAGGATTTATCTTGGACTCTTTTTTATAGCTGAAGCATAACAGATCCAGTATGATACACTTTTATCATATCTGTGTGAGTGTTTTCGGATTTGCCATTAGATCACTGGCTGGTACAAAAATGGAGCAAACATTTACTAAAGATTTAGAAGCTCATGAGTTTAACTTGTTCTGCTGTTTAATCACCATAACACTTCATAGCATTTGAGTGACAAATGTAATTCTGTCCCTGATATCCCATTATAAATGGGAGAAAAATATTACTGGGCAGAAATACAACTTTGATTTTTCTTTTGTCCTCAACATGTCTTACAATATACATTTGGAGCAAGTAGTGATTTGCACATAAACATAGTTAATGTGCTGCTGTCATTGGATTCCTAACCTGCCCTGACTTTCCTTTGTGACAGAAAGTCTGGCCTTTCAGCTTAGCACTCTGTATGATAGGTACAAATATGAGTGCCAGTTGCTAGATTAGTTTGATGGATAGCTTGTGATTTTGACGTTCGGTCTTAGGTAAAATGTACTTGGTGCAAAATACTGTTTTCCTCCCACTTATTCCCACTTAAGTATCTTATGCTCTGGAGCACTAGTCATTGACAGGATATGCAATAATGGAAAACTAAGGATCATCTACAACTAAGCACAAAATACATTGCATCAAAAAAGTGTATATAGTGTATAGTAATATATATAATATAAATCTAATAAAATCCAAACACTACACAGCTTCTACAGTTTCAAAACTGAATGTTTGCAACCAGAAACTGAGTGACAGACTTTAAAAACATCTGCATTTCAGCCCCATCCCTTGTTGTTTGTCCTTGTTGTATTCCATTAAGGCAAAGCAGTAGAAGTTATAAATGGCAGAAATCCCTTTCAAAGCACCTATTAATGTTATAGCATCATTTTCAGGCCTTATGTATTTTATTTAGTTAAAATTCGTATTAAGTTTGAAGAATGAGGCACAAAGTACAGGGACAAGATCTTTAATAACTCTCCAACTAGCTCCACAAAAAACAGCAGTGCTTACAGCTCTATATATACCCTACTTTCCCGCCCAAAACCTCCCATGCACGGGAACAACTCTGCAACAGAATTAACCCTTAATATGACACATACACTACAATTTGTATTTCTTCCTTCCTTCAGGAAGCTTAGAGCAGCATACTTTGGTCTCAGCATCTTCATTTTATCCTCACAGAGGTCCTGAAAGGCAGGTTAGGATAAGAATGATTGCAAGGTTACCTAGCAAGCTTGATGGAAGAGAGGATTTTGGGCATGATCTCTCATATATCCTTCTCTGACATTCCAGAGAATGATAATTTGACTCCCTGGCCCATGGTTGTCAGTTCTCTAAACCCTTTTCCCTTTCTTCTGATACAGCGTAGCCCCTCCTGTCCCTAGTAGACCCTATTTGGGGTTATGTCTAAGTCCTGCTTTTTTCTGGTTCCTGCTTTGTTTCAGTGTTGGAGACATTTATCATTTCCTCAGATAACTGTTTTTCAAAAATGTCAGACATTGACTGTTTGGCAGGGATTAAAGACACACAGATGCTTAGGACAACAGTAGTTATGTGAGTTCTGCTGAGGACTGCAAGAAGATTCTGGGAAAGATACAGGAGCATGGAGGCAAATTGTCTGAAGAAAGTAACTTCTAGTATGTCCTTCCAGTCAGTATTCAGCTTTATCCATTTTTAACAATTCACCTGAATTTTTTACTGTTTTGGATTTGTTTTTTGTATACATTCATATAATACTTTCCCCCAATGCTCTGGTTTATATCCTGGTATATTTTGCTCTTCTTATTGATTTCTTCCATGGATTAAGTAAAAACAAGATCATATTGCTACAGGCTAATTAGGGCAGTTGTTGAAGTTATAAAATGGTGTGATTGCATGAAAAAGCAAAACTGGGTCAACTGGTGTGTGTATACATGAAATAACTTACTTGTAGAAGCTTGCTAGTCTATCAACAGAATCCTTAATTTTTATTTTAGACAGCTTTAATTCCTATCTGGTTAGAAAATGAAGAAAATAATTACTGGGAGAATATAAGCAATGTCAGTTGGTTTGATCCTAAAACTGTGTGGAGTAGAGTTATCTACATATACTCCCACTCCACAAATGTGTTGTTCCTAAGATGATCTACTTAATTATATGCCATACACTGCAAAATTTGAGTTAAAACAAGACATTTTTTAAAATTTCAGCATCAAGAGATAGCCAGTCAAGTTCATCAAAGCAGAAGAAAAAGTCAAAGTCACAACAGTACAAAGGACACAAAAAAAGTAGGTAATAAATTGGTGTGTATGCTTTACCCTCCTGTTAGATCGCTGTGTTTGCTGCTGTTTTAAATGCCATTGCCAAATGAAACATTTTAAATTTTAAAGTATGTTATGGGATATGATGGAATCATACCATATAACATATGCAGGGTACATCTGACAATGAGGGCCACTCAGACTTCAGGAATGTGCCAGTGGGGCTTTGATTGGCCCTTACTGGTAGGGCCCAATCAGAGGCTTTTCCCCTCATCTGCACAAGGCAAGGAGCACTGTCACTCTGCTGCGGCCACCTGCCATTCTGACTGGCCTCTCCCGATCTCTGTGAGGGGTGAGGACCACTGCCAGCCCCTGCTGCATGCACCCGCTCTTTGTCTGGCCTCCGTGCAGTGCGAGAAGCGTCATCTGCCTCCACCACGGCAACAACTGGTGGTGTGGACCCCCTGGGCCAAGGCCCGGTACTGGGCTGTGGAGCCCTCGGTACTGGGCTGCGGGGGGGGGAGGCACATGTGCGCCACTGGACGCGCCTCCCTCCCTCTCCGCAGCGCAGTGCTCGCTGTGCCAGGAGCGATTGGCCGCTTTGGAGGCCGAATCACTGAAGCCTAGGGGAGAGGGAGGCCTGGGGACTGGGGGGGAGAGAGGGGGAGCGGCGCTCACCACGCGGCACTCACTAACAGGCACAGGCACAGGCACTGCCGCACCTGCGCTTTGAACCCACGCCTCCCCCCCCCCGCAGTGCGGTGCTAGCCGGCGGGTGCAAACACGCATGTTTTTGCACCTGACGGTGGGCGCCACACTACACAGGGGAGTTGCGGGCACAAACTCGTGTGCGCGGCAGCTCCGCGCCTGCACGTTAGCTCTGCGACTGCGTGTTTGCGCCTGCTGATGAGCACCGCGCGGCGAGCACCACTCTCCCTCTTCCCCCGATCCTCGGACCTCCCTCTCCTCCTCCCAGTCACCGGCTTGAAAAAGGTTGGGGCCCAATGATGTGGAGGGCCCGCTGCTGGCCTCCCATGGTGAGAGCTGGCAGAGTGTGGAGGGTGCCTGCTGCCAGTCGTCCACAGTGAGAGCTGGTGGGATGGGGGGATGTTTTTAAAGTGGGTTTTGCCCCTAGTTGAATTATATTTTTGTAGAGCAAAGTAAAGTAAAATGCAAGTGAACTCGATCGCATAAATGTTCTGATACTTTCTGTAACCTTTATTGCAGTTTCTACTTTATTTACTCACTTTTATATGCTTTCATATGACCTTTTTGTCTCAGAAATGAGAGATATAACTTTAATGTCATGTTCAACAAAATAAGTAAGTTGATATATTTTATTCATCTGCCTATAGGACATCATAACTGGTGCAGTTTCTGTATCACATGCAACATTCTCCAGTTCAAAGTAAAAAACTGACTTTCTAAAAAGTTTCTGGATTGAGCAAGAGCAGACATTCCAAACCAGGACTACCTGTAAATTGTGGTGGTATTTTGAATTTGCATATGCTAGAAAAGGAGCAGGAGGGAAGAGCTTCAGTCCCCCCCCATTGGCTCCTCCCATTCCCCCCTCCTCAGAATTTATCAGAGCCCCACCTGCAGAAAATGGCTAGAGAAAGCAAGCAAAAGGATTCAGATATTCAAGGAGGAGATAACTGTTTCCAATGCCACTGAGTCTACCCTTCAAAGCAGCCATTTTCTCCAGGGAAACTGATCCCTGTAGTTTGGAGATAGGTAGTAATTCTAGGGAATCCCAAGGTCCCACCGGGAGGCTGGCATCCCTAGCTGTGAGCTACTATAGGACTGTGCACAGCCTCCACAAGGATGCCTCTCTTCTCAGGTTTACCCTTGCCCTGGCAGCCATTTCCAACCCTTTGAAAATATATTTTCAGATCTTGGTAAGGTTGCCAACCTCCTGGTGGTCACTGGCAGCCAGGCTACTGTGTAATGTTGAAACAAAATTCTTCTTTATTTCGTGGAATCAAAGCCAAAACTACTGAAATGAAAATAAAATACCATATTACAATGTTTAGAAGTTCATATAATATGTTTACATCCAAATAATAAATATATATAGTCATTACTTACATTAAATTGCTTATATCTACAGAAAAACATCAGTGTGTCTTGCTGGTCATGTATATTAGTAATATCATCTACAAGAAACAAGGAAAGCCAGTTTAAAAACAAAATAGCAAAACCCACAGTTATATTGGTATACAATGAATATACCTAAATTTCAAATAATGCATACCTGAAATCAACATCAAGGGAATTGCTTTTGAAATGCTTTTACCTAAATGTTTATTGGGGAACTGAGTGATGGTGGACCCAGCTATGGTGGATTTATGAGACTTGTAGGCTGGGTCCACCATCACTCAGTACCTCAATAGGCAAAAGCATTCCAAAAGCAATTCCCTTGGCACTGATTTCGGATATGGAAATTTCAGATCCTCTGGATTCACAGACAGAGGGTAGAAATAGGAGAGAGAGTATCTAGTCCTCATCAGCTTACATGTGGAGTCTCACAGGGAGCAGTCCTCCTGTCTCAATATTTTCATGTGCCCTCTTGCTCAGCTGGTTTGGAGGTATGGGCTGGATCATATGACCAATATGCAGATGACACCCAGCTCTTCCTCCTGATGGATGACTGCCCTGATTCTCCCCCAGAATCCTTAGCCAGATGCTTGGAAGCAGTAATGAGGTGTCTCAAACAGTCGTCTGAAGCTCAGCCCTTCAAAGATGGAGGTCCTGTGGCTGGGTATGAAGGGACCAAGCAAGGAAGCATGCCCACCCAATCTGAAGAACAAGAGTTGGTTCTTATATGCTGCTTTTCTCTACCCAAAGGAGTCTCAAAGTGGTTTACATCCACCTTCCCTTTCCTCTCCCCACAACAGACACCCTATGAGGTAATTGAGGCTGAAAGAGCCCTGATATTACTGCTCGGTCAGAACAGCTTTATCAGTGCTGTGGCGAGCCCAAGGTCACCCAGCTGGTTGCATGTGGGGGAGTGGGGAATCAAACCTGGCTCACCAAATTAGAAGTCCACACTCCTAACCTCTACACCAGAAGAAGAAGAGTTGGTTCTTATATGCTGCTTTTCTCTACCTGAAGGAGTCTCGAAGCAGCTTATAATCTTCCCTTTCCTCTCCCCACAACAGACACCCTGTGAGGTGGGTGAGGCTGAGAGAGTCCTGATATTCCTGCTCAGTTAGAGCAGTTTTCTCAGTGCTGTGGCGAGCCCAAGGTCACCCAGCTGGTTGCATATGGGGGAGCACAGATTCAAACCTGGCTCACCAGATTAAAAGTCCGCACTCCTAACCACTACGCCAACTGGCTCTCCAATCTAACCACTACAGCAATCTGGATGGAGTGCAGCTGTCAGTAGCTTACTCCGCCAGAAACCTGAAGGTATTTTGCATGGAGCCAAATAAAACAGTTTTAAAAACAACCAGTTTAGACCACTTTATTATACTACAATTGTTGTTCTGCATTGAATATAGTCTGTTGAAAAACTACATTGCAATGCTTTCTGCATGGAACAATTCATAGCCTTGCCTCCTGCAGTTTTGCCAACTCCACTTTGTTCTCTAATGCTGTCACTAATCTGCATAACCAAAGGAGCTTCTCTGCATGACTAATAGGGCGTCTGAGACAGGTAGGAGAGAAATGAATCGGTGGAAAACCTCTTTCAGAAACAATGCTTAAAAGACACTAAAGCACCCAAGAGATAGTTCACCATGCAGAGCTAAATCAGTTTTGCAGAGTAAATTCACTCTTCTTTGCAGAGATCAGATAAATAACGATGTAGTTAGTGAGTTTTCATCAGCTTATCCATCATGCAGAAGAGGCCCTGGGCGTGATCCTTGATGCCTCCCTCTCCATGGAGGCACAGATCATGAGAGTAGGGTGGCAGGCCTTTTACCACCTACGGCAAGCCAAGCTACTCGTGCAGTACTTGGCCCCAGAACACCTAGCCACAATGATTC
Organism: Paroedura picta; assembly: GCF_049243985.1. Taxonomy (NCBI): domain Eukaryota; kingdom Metazoa; phylum Chordata; class Lepidosauria; order Squamata; family Gekkonidae; genus Paroedura; species Paroedura picta. The sequence continues at coordinate 134,366,209 of NC_135371.1, read as the reverse complement.
ATGCAATGGTCAACTCTAGAATAGACTTCTGCAACTTGCTTTAAGGGTAATACCAACATTTTGAACTTGATTCAGTATTCAACTGGTAACAAATGCAGCTGCCTCAGCACGGTCTGGATATGGGCTGTCCATGGTGTTCATGTGAGAACCCTGGAAGCTGCATTTTACACCAGCTGAAGCTTCCAGATCAAGGACAAAGGAAGGCCCGCATAGAGTGAATTACAGAAATATATTCTGGAGGTGACCATTGCATGGCTCACTGTGGTAAGGTATTCCTGGGGTAGATAGGACACTAGTAGCTACACTTGGCAAAGATGGAAGAATACCATCTGTGCAACCTTGGTAACCTGGGCCTCCCAGGTTAAGGAGATTTCCAGGAGAATAAGGAGAATTCCAGAATCACCCCCAAGTTCCTGGCAGAATGCGAGATCATCAGTTGCCTAGGGTGTGCAAATGTCTATCCAATTTCTATCTAATTCCAAGTCTATCCAATTTCTACCAAGACACAGGACCTCCATCTTGGAGGGGTTGAGTTTCAACTGACTTTTCTTCAGCCAAATCATCACTGCTTCCAAGCAACTGCCAAAACTTTCTGGGAGGGGGAGTTGGGCCATCATCAGTGTACAGTTGGGCCAGAGGACACATGAATATGTTAAACAAAATAGGGGAGATAATAGCCCCCTGTAGAACACCACAGGGAAGATGCTAAGAACGTGACTACTCAACCTCCACCCCGTGGCCAGGTCAGAAACCTGACACGTAAGGGTCAAGAGCTGACATATCTTCAAAGTATGCTAAGAGTTGGTCTTCCACAGCCCTTTCAATCACCTTGCCTAGAAACACTAAATGAGAGACTGGACGGTAACTGGCTGGGTTGTGGGGATCAAGAGATGGTTTCTTAAGCAGTAGGCAAACCACCACCTCCTTAAGCCTCTCTGGGCACTCCCCTGAAATGAGGGAGAGGACTTCCTATCCTACTGTCCCCCAATTTGAGGAGCCAAAAAGGACAGTGATCCAGGGGGCAGGTGGTAGCCCTCACTGAACCAAGCAACTTGTCCACTTTGTTGATGAAAGCTGGCTGAAGCCATCAAACATATCCACCCAAGATGGCCAAGGTGGCTTCAGCTCCTTTTCATCCATGGACGGAAGGTTGTGATGGAGTGATGAGACTTTATCTGCGAAATAGCTTGCTGAAGCCTTGCATCCAAGTTCCAATTGTCTATCAGTTTGGCGCCCTCCTTCTAGGGCAGTAAGAGACCGAACTTCCCTAAATAATTGAGCTGAGTGTGAGCTTGCAGACACGATGGAAGCAGCATAAAACTCACTGCCATCTCACATGTCCTCATAAACATGTGATAAAATGTTCTCACTAATTCGTCACAAGTCTTCCTCCACATTTGCTCAAACTGTCTCATTGCCTTCTTCCTCTCCTGATTCCTTGGAGTACCTTACCTGTCCCCAACTAAATCTGCCAAGAATTTGGCTGAAGGTATCTGGTCCCGCAGAGCATTCAGGCAACCATCTGGATCCTTTAAGCCTCCATGAGATGGCTAAAATGCACCCAACTGCCCAAACAGGGAGGGGTTGGACATGAATCCAGACCTTCAGGTTGTCTGACCATGGGGCAGCATAGCTGACAGGTTGCCTCCATTTTATTTTATTTATTCATATTTATATACTGCCCTCTCCGGAGGCTCAGGGCGGTTTACATAGAACTGAAACTATACATGGAACCATACATATAATAATTATAACATTCATATTATTAACTGATGATGTAACCGGGTAACAGTATAACATAAACAATAGTGGTTTGAACAGGTCCAGGAGACTAGTGGATAACCTCCTGGTGGTACCTGGAAATCTCCCAGAGTTACAGGTGATCTCTAAATCACACAGATCATTTCTCTTAATTGCTGTATTGCATGGTGGTCTTTATGACAGCTGAGTCAAACAGTGCTTTGCATGGTTTACTATTTCGCATACTGCACACACAAAAATGAAACTAACTTTATTTAACAAGCACTTTATTTTAGTAGTGATGCCATGCACACTGTAAACATGCAACTCCCAGGGCTGTGGCAGGGAGGTGTGGCCAGCTGACATCACTTCCAAGGTTGCTAGAAGTCTGAGGAATATTTCAGGGGTTACTGCATGGAAAAAGGCTGGGCAAGAGGGTTAATGTTGAACCTCAGATGTGAAGAAATTGTGTTTGAAAAGGTGACAAGTTTACTGTTTTGCTCTCTGTTTTGTAATCTTTGTCCTATTATATCGCCTAAGAACACTTGTTCTTAGTTACAGTAACCAACTATTGATGTAATGTTTAAGAGTTCTTAAAAACACTGGAAGTGATACTCTGCATAGAAAAATATTATGAAAATGTACTACATAAGCTAACCTAATTAGATTTTTTTCTTTTGACTAGACACATGTCAGGATGGCATGGCTACATTTTAGTGGCTCAGTCTTTAGGGCATTTATGTGTCTAAATTGATAAACTCTGTAAATCTGAAGTGAACTGACACTCACTAAACCCCTGAAGTTGCTGAAGGATTGCGGAAAGCAAGCTGGAATATTTTTTGATAAAGGATGACAGCAACATCAGCAAAAAGCCCAAATTAAAACCAACAAAACCCCTTGAAAGCCAGTACTATCAGCACCATATAACCAAATGAATACACAGATTTAATCAGCAGCATTCTTGCATATGTTGACTGACTCTGCAGTTAAATCCCCAAATGTTTTCGCTCTTGCTTTTTTTAGGATGGGAGGTTATGATGTATCCTGTTCTAAATGCTCCTAAAGCATTTACTAATTCTTAATGGCTGTTAGTAAATTATTTAACATAATAATAATAACATTAATTAGCCACTGCTTGTGCTCGCTTTGGCAGCACATGTACTATTGATTAACTGCAGCTATATTTTGAGACTTCAAAGGTAAACAGAACTCAGGTTAAACACCACATTAATTGCAATTTTTAGAATTCTTTTAACAGTCTTATTTCAAAAAAATTTCCTTTGAAGGATCTTAAGCATAGCATTTTTGCTTTTTAATCAAATATTTAAGACTTTTTTCTCATTTGCTACTAAAAGTAAAGTGCCCTTTATGTAGCAAAGAAAGATGACTTTTAAACAGCTGTCCCCAACCCCCAGTGTGGAGACCGGTGCCGGTACGTGAATAAGTTGGCACCAGGCCACGGCTCCTCCTCATCCTTCCCGGCCGCTGCCTTGGAGGCTGCCCTGCCACTCTGCTGCCAGCTCACCTTTGCTGCTCTCCAGCAGCTGCCATGGCTGGGGCTCCCCCTCGGCGTGGCACTGCACAGCTGCTGGTGGCAGCACCCCTCATTGAACAGCGGGAAGTTGCGTGCCAGCAGGGGCTCAGGCGGCAGCAACGTCCCTCAGCAAACTACCCCCTCCCTCCAGGCCTCAGTAAAATTGTCAAGCGTTGACTGGTCCCCGGTGATAAAAAGGTTGGGGACCACTGTTCTAAAATGCTGCTGTAATTCTAAATGGTCTATAACAGGGGTAGTCATACTGTGGCCCTCCAGATGTCCATGGGCTACAATTTCCATGAGCCCCTGCCAGCAGATTGTAGTCCATGGACATATGGAGGGCCGCAGTTTGACTACCCCTGGTCTATAACAACATGAGCAGAGCCAGCTATGCATATACTTACTACATAGTTGTTCCCCTCAATACAAATCAGACTTTGATTGTCTTTTAAGGCTATGTACAATTGGCCTTTACTCATGTAATATTTAAGAGAGATCCAAAGATGATACAATAGACAGATAAGCTGGGTGTTAAGGCAAGCATCTTTAATTAGAAATTCAGTTACTAGTGAAACACATTAAGAAGTAGTAGAGTCCTTTTATTGGAGCTATGCTGTGGTTCAAGAGACTGGCAAGCTAGAGTGGGTGAGCAAAACGGTTTTATGTGTCCTGCATTGTGCACAGGGTTGGACTAGATGACCCAGGAGATAACTGAAGAATAAAAGAACTGGAGTCTTCTTATTAACTGTAGTAATAGAAAGCAAATGACACCCCAAAAAATTTAACTGGAGCTGAAGCACAATTGATTTGAGTTGCTGGGCTTGTTTTCTTGGAGAGAAAAAAATCTGACAAATATGAACTAATAAGGAAAACTGTGCCTCTGGGGCATTGTCTTACCTTCTCCAGTGGACCCATACACCTGGAATTAAGGGTGAGCAATTATATGGTATAACTTAAACATTAATTGAATTGCCTGTGATTTTTAGAAATTGAGTATTAAATAGCTCAGAGGTAGTGGTTTATAAGGAAGTGCTGTGAAAAGAATATTAGCAACAGTGTGACTAACAATGCAATCTAAGTATGGTTATACTGTTCTAACCCCATTTACTTTAGTGGGCTTGAAAGTTATAACTCTTGCAACTGATCAGAAGTAGTGTAGTTTTGCTATATTTGAGCAGGTTTTTAATAGACTAAAAATGTATGTTGAGGCTATGCAAGATGTATTACCCCAAAATAGTTTAGCCATTGCCATATGTGGAAAGTACTCGCATATCTGCCAAATTTCTGCTGCTTTAAATAGTATAGAAGTCCTGCACATTGGTAGACTTTGAAAGTAGGTATGTAGAGGTTGTAGGAGAGTTTCCCAAATTCTTTTCCCATTCTTTGCCAGTTATTTGCCCTTTCCTTCATTTACCCTTGGTTAACTGCCACCATCTAGGTTTTCTAAGCAGCTTTTAATGGTCTTATTAACCTTTTGTTATAGCTATGTTATTTGTGCTATTCTGGTTACATGATTAGTTAGGACAGGTCATAATCAAGTGCTATGTAAAAGACCCCTTGCACAGAACAGAATTTACAAAGCCAAAATGGTTTATTACAAAAGAAATTATAGATTGCTTGTCATTTATAGGTAAGAAGCAGCAAATTTAAAATGATAAAAATGTAAACACTAGAAAAATAAAACATTACCAGGAGGGATCAAATTGACTTGCTTATGAGAAAAATCCTTTATTCAAGCCATAGTAGCCAAATACTGTCCTTAGAAAGGAGGATGTTTCTCTCACGAACTTGGAATCTTTCCAGACTGACGCGAATCTCTTAAGAAAGTCATCTTCTGCATTTGTTCTGTTGGATTGAAAGTCTATTCAGCCAACACTGATAAAGGGCTGTTCAGCAAGTAAGATGGATTGGCCAGCTTCTCTGTCCAGAGTGTAGACCAACAAGTTGTTCAAATGTCATGCAATGTAAGGAAAGACGCTTCATGCTTCATTCTTTATGTGAAGAATCCTTTGATTGTGTGAAGAATCCTTTGATTTATGGGGACAGAGAAATGAATTCATTCTAATTCTGCAATATGAGAAATTTTGGGCAACAATCCTAAAAAAGGTCCCTTGTTTCACCCACTTCATTAGTCTGTCTTACTATGCTTTCTTGCAGTTGTCTCTCTCAAGCTCATACCTGTCTTGTCCTAATATCTGAGGCTTACGTGGAGCAAATTTTCATTTCACAAGTGGTCTGACTTGCCTCTTTGACATTTGAACTTCAGATTGATAATGAAAAATGAGCAGTGTTCTTAAATTGTTTCTGCAATAAAGTATAGCTCCCATTATACTGAGTTGCTGGCCAAGTGCTCAGAGATTGAAGCAACGAGTTACTCCCCACTATATGGAGATTTCTTATGTTATTGATACATTCTAAATCAAAATGCTGCCATGTTCATGTTTGTTCTTCCATCAAGGATTGCATGGTTTTACAAGAGACAAGGAATTTCATATCTCTACATTTAGATGCTTTATAGACTATTCTCAAATCATTCCTAAAATAGATATTTGCGGGCTTGGAAGTTAATGGCAGTGGTTTTCAAAATCTGCCTGGAAAATGTAAATTGCTGTTGAACATTACAAATGACAATCTTTCAAATCATTCTAAAGCTCAAGAATTAGTGGTGTCAGTCTGAAGTCTTGACAACTTTGCGTATAGCTTTACTGTGTAGTAGAAAGCAATGGCAAAAATGAATAGACACAATTTAGAGGTTGTCTTCAATGTTTAAAGTAATACCAGTACAAATTTTGTACTTCTGACTTCAAGAAGCTGTGAACCAATGCATTTAGATTAATACGTAATAGTGGCTTCTTACTTGAACATTTAAGCTTATAAAGGGAATTCTCATTTTCCATTTTTTAAATTTATGGTATCTTGGCTTAGTAGGAATTGTGATATATGGTGTGATAGATTCAACATTTCCATAGCACTTGTGTGTTCTTGTACAGCCTAGAACAGAAACCATTTTTATATACTTTATATAGATATTTATATACCATTTTATATACTTTATGTTATGTGCCAGTAGAGCCTCTTGTGGTGCAGAGTGGTAAGGCAGCAGATATGCAGTCTGAAAGCTCTGCCCATGAGGCTGGGAGTTCGATCCCAGCAGCCAAGGTTGACTCAGCCTTCCATCCTTCTGAGGTCGGTAAAATGAGTGCCCAGCTTGCTGGGGGGTAAACGGTAATGACTGGGGAAGGCACTGGCAAACCACCCCATATTGAGTCTGCCATGAAAACGCCAGAGGGCATCACCCCAAGGGTCAGACATGACCCAGTGCTTGCACAGGGGATACCTTTACCTTTTTATGTGCCAGTAATGTTTTGTGACCAGATTAACATCTGCATTGTTATTACCAGATCTTGGTTTTTTCAAATCAGAGAAGATAGAGTATCATGATAGAGTTTCATTAATATTTTAGACTGTTTTCTGATGCACTGCGGACCATCACTCATGGTTTACAAAATGAGTTTTGGATGAGTAGGCCCTATAACACTGAAGAGATGCATTGCTCATATGTCTTTTACTCTCATACTGAGCAAGGAGTAATATTGTTAAGGTCTAAAAAATGGATTTTTCTGAACTTTTGAGAACATTCTAAAGACAGACAAAGAAACAGGCTGTAAATTAAAAACAAACAAACAAAGGATCTAGAGGCTGTCATCGCTGTGGCTCTTAAAGGAAAGGAAGTAAAATGTAATCTTCATTGAATTACAGCACCTTAATGATAAGAAGATATTGATGGTTCTCTTATGCTTGTCTCTAATAAAAACTCATGGGAATGTCTTGATCCTTTAAACAAACTGCAGTACCAGCTTTATTCCTATTGGTTTAGGACCCAGATTCTTGGCCTCAGGGCTTTTCTTTTAAATGAATTAACATGGTTATCTAATGAGCTATACTACATATTTTGTCTTAGTAATATAATTCAGTGTAATATAGCATCACATAGATAACCAGAAAAGCATAGACTGAAATGTTAGAATGTTATTTGTTTGAAATACATGTATGGCTAAAGTTGTCTCCTGCTAAATTTAATGCTGCCTTGGATTAATTTTTGTGACATTTGAAAATGTGTTCCATGGTCTCTGGGTAGCTGTTCTATATATTTAAAGTGCAGCAGCTCAGAGTTAGTTAAGCATATTTTGTATGCTTATCAAAGGATGAGTGCTTGCAGACCAGCTCTCTGCTCTGCTTTATTAAATAAATTTGGGATGGATTTATCAAATGAGAAGTATTTGTGGTTTTCAAGTTTAAAGCAAATGAGCATATGTTTTGTTTATAGAACAGCAAAATTATAAGCTTAGAGAAGAATATACATTGATTTTTTCACTTTTGCCTTAAAGTATTTTCCCCAAATAAGCTAGTTTATTAATGTTTGTAATGCTAGTTAATGTTTGCAATAAGCTAGTTTATTAATGTTTAATAAATATATAAGCTAAAATAATCATGAATGAGTCTGGTGCTTTATGAGGGCATCTCATACTGTCTGAGGCACTGGTAGAATCTCACTTCTGTGCCATCAACTACCTACCAGCCTTACCTTTCAATAGAATTCATTGAAAAATTAGATATAACATCAATCAGATGAACATCAACTGAAACCTTTCTCAATAGGTCATTAGTCTTGAGTTGCCTTAATGCACTTTTATCTAAGTGTTTACTTCAGTTTGACTTGATGTTTAGAGAGGAAGATACCAGTTGGAAAGAAGCCTGTCAGTTTGTCGAGCACCCCCATGACAGGTGGGGCACGGAGGAGCTTCTCTGGTGATGAAGAGTTGACTCCTCCTCAGTATCGAACTCTTCCAGCACAGACTGCCCCAGGGGCCTGCCAGCCTCCCAGGATTAGCAGAGAGTTCAGTCCCAGCCTCAAAACAGGTAATTGGTCATGTAAAAAACCAACCCACTCCTCTTATTGGAGGGTAAAGTTGACTGAGGACCAAGCATGGTCAGGCATGAAACGTGCTGACTCATTGCCACCCTAACTTTTCATTAAAAATAATTTTTAAGAACTCATTCATTTCCTCTGGTTATGCATCAGCCCATCTCATTGAGTCCCTTTTTACACTTCAGTCCCTTTTTACACTTTTTCAGAATCTTATACAAGGATTTTGGTGACTTGGCTATAATCTATATTTATAAATTAAATTAGCAGCCATGCTCAAAAGGGGAAATAATGAGAGGTGTTTTTCAGTTAACTTACTGAAATAAAATGGCTTAAGAAACAACAGAGTTAAAAATTGTTTCTCTTCTAAAGCCTGGCTATCAGACCCAAGCAATTAATTTATTGCATTGGCACTTCAGGCAGAAAATTGGTTTTAGCAGGCATAAGTTGAAATTTAAATGCATGTTCACATTTTTAAAAAATCTGAGAGCCACTTGGGGCTTTTGACTTACTCCCAAAGTAAGTATGTATTCTAAAATATAAATGTATGAAAATAAAATGTTGAGGTATAAAGAAAAAGGGATTGAACATCACTTAAGGTTAATACAGCTTATTTAAAGTTGCTAAAGATGTCATCTTTCAGATGTAGGAGAACTAGACGATATACATGCAGTGCATTCTATAAAAGTGCTTAGTGTAGACAGGTACTTAGCAAATATAAATTACAATATTGCTTATTAGTTTAAGCCAATATGCCACTTGGCATGTGAGAAGAGTTGTATCCCTTTCCAATAGAAGTTATTGCTAATTTCTCTTGTAAGTAAGCAAGTATATATAAACTTCAAATGGCTTATTGGCTGAGCACTTAAATTGTGGTTATTAAAGATAATAAAAAAGGCATAGTTGCTTAGCTAGACTTCCCTTTTTGTAAGGTGACAGGAAATTCTGCCTAAGACAGAATTTCCTGGATTTTTTCTGGGTGGAACTTGCTGCAGATTGTTTTTGAGGGAAGAGTCATAATAAAATCTATAAGGGGTTATTTTTGAGGCAGTCTGTTAACATCTACAGAGCTTGTTCAGGGCAAAGTGGTGCCATGTACCTGTGACTGCATTGCTGTGTCCCATCATCTAAAGGCCTCTCTGTTCAGGCTATTGCCTGGATGACTTTGCCAGCTGCCCCCAAAGAGTCATCTAATCATATAGCAGAGAAGAGTCCCTTGATCATGTTATAGTGTCGGAGCAGATGAAGACTAACAGAAGACTTGATATTCCTTCCAATTGGTGCCTGGTTTGGGGCACATTAATTGATCCTTGGAATTCTTTCATACCCATTCCTGGTTTTTAACCTTCCCTATTCATGAGTATAGTTTACATAATGACTGATAGAGAAAAATCTCAATATCAGTCAACAGCCTTCTTATGAACAGAAATAACTCCCCCCCCCAGTAAGTGTGCTAAAGACATTCACTATGTTTAAAATAACAATTATCGGGAATCTAAATCCCAATCATTATACATCCCCATTTTCCTGCCTTCCTAACATCTCTGCAGGTATATTCTTGAGTGCTAATTTGTTTTGCTGTTTTACAAGCTGTTTTTGATTCCTGAACTATTTATGCTACTGGTTTTATTTTAAAATGTTATTAACAGCAATAATCATTGCATTTCATCCCTAAAAATGTGAAATCTTAGGTCAGTTTTCTTGAGAATGCTCCTGAAGAATATGTAGTGTCCCCAAACAAATTCCATTTTTCATTATATTTTGTCTTAACAAACACCATACTGGCTTAAAAATACAATGAGATTTCTATTTATCAGCTTTTCAGAGAGCTAGAAAGGGAAGCAATTGCAGTTCATAGAGTTTAAGAAGCCTTTGCTTGTATCTGCATCTCTTCAGAGAATTTCCATCACTCAAATCCAGGATAAAATATGTAGTTGCGTATATGACCTTTTAAATGTTGAAGAATGTTGAAGACCTTGGGATGTGGCTCAATAACAAGTATGCCTTCTATTCTGCTGAGGTGTACTGAAGTTCTCTGAACAGGAAAAGCAAATATTTGTTGGAAGGACATGAAGCATTTCCTACCAACCACTCTCTTAAAGTAGTTCTTTGAACTGCCCATAGGTCTTCATGCTAGTGTATTGAAGCATATCTTGTTTACATGGGAAATACCCAATTTAAGTATGTATTTGCTGACCAGCATTTTATGGTCTTTAAGTGTCTGATGCTAATACTTTATTTTAATTGTGATTTACATTTTAGATATCATATATTTGATAGGCATTCTGAAAGTGAACAGAACTGTTGATCACTAGTAGTAGCCATTTCAGTATTTTATCTGAAAACTGTAGTCTTTCCAGTGTGTCAAAAATTCCATGCATGAAATTCAGATGTCAACACATTTCTATATATCTTTTGTTCTATAGCTACTCGTAGCAGAAGAGTGCTACAGATTTTAATTAACAGGTTGACCCCAAGCTTAAAGGCAATGTTTATGCTCCTTGCCAGTACACTTCAACTCTTCTGTTGCTGTGCATATTAGATTTGTTTGACTTTTACATGCTGCTTTTCCCCAAAGAGCTCAAGGCGACTTACATGAGCTTCCACAGTGGCACTTCCATCATATATCAAACAATCTGAAGAAGGCTGCTGTGTTTTTTATGCCTTCACACCATGCCTTTTATGTCTGTAAGGCAGACAGATTTTAAAGTCACACAGCCCAGCAAGATCACACAAAAATTTGATTCTAAAGATTCAAATGGGAACATTTTCATGAGCAATGAAGCAAGACTTGTGCACCTAGAGAAAAATTTCAAGATGCTTAAAAGAAGTCAGAGTGTCCCCCCCCCCCCCCACAATCTTGGGTAGACATTTGGATTTTGGAAATTTATCAGCTCTATAGTGGTGTATGTGTTTGGTACAATACATACAAACACCTATATTTTGATCTTATTTAGTGTGAAATCAGAGTTTATTGATATGAGGAAAAACGTCTTGGATGTTAACTACAGAATGAAGAAATGTAATTTCATAGCAGGGAATCTCATTTTATTTTCCTTGATCAAAAGGATTGTTAGTCTTTAGTATTACATATAGTAGTTGAATCAAAGGTACTGTGAGTGGAGCTTGTGCAGTGGGTCTTTTCTCACTCCAGCCTTCTGGGCTTCCTGAAATTCTCTTTCAAGTTATCCTCACAACCAGCATGGAGATATAGTGGAGATCTGCCACGGGAGGGATGAATTAACAAAACTTGTCCCTTTGTAAGTCGTGACTTCTTTGAGTAGTTGTGCCTTGTATTTTGCCAACAGATATGTCACTGCATTGGCACAAGTACTGTTGTGGCAGTGAGAGAGCATCATTGTGGACCCAACCCATAGTGATTTAAGTTTTACTGTCTTATGCAGTGGTGGCATCAATAACACACTATCTCTTTTGCTAGCTGCAAACTTGCTAGAACAAGATACTTGGCAGATTATTCATTCCTCTAACGAGTCCCAGCAGCTCCATCTAAGACTACTTCTTTTCCTCAGTCATCGGTTACTAACTTTTGAAATCTGAAATAAATAATAGGGGAATTTTCTAACATTAAAGTTAGAAAATTGTAATCCTGATTTCACAATAAATACCAATTATGACTTGTTCATGTTTGCATCTTTAATGTGGCATCCATATATCATTAGTGAAGCCACTATCTTGAAAATTATGAAGAATTCAGGTGTCCACTGAAGCTGTGTTTTTCCCCCTCCAACCAAATGGCCACTTAACATGCAAAACCTTTTGAAGAACACGCAGGGTGTCATGGCCGAGCTACAGGACTTGACTGAGTTCTGAGGCAAACTAAGAATTTTGTTTTCTAAACTTTTCTAATTTTCTTCATTGAAGAGGTAACATAAGTAGAGGAGAAGTGGGCATGTACTATTTATATACCCCTGTTGGTAATGGTCATTAATATGATAATTTAGTGACCTTGAAATGCTGAGCGAACTTGTGGTCTGACAAAAAAAATTCCTGTTTGTGTTGGTAATGTTTAAAGTGGGATCCATGGTTTGAGACACTGATTCCTGGATGTCTTGTCTCATGAGCTCTTGCTTCATAGGGTCCCCTGCAGCTCCATAGTACAGGAGTTAAAATCTTCCATGACCATGAAAAAAGTTTACTGTTGCCCTGAGTCACAATCAGAAGTTTATCATCCTCCAAGGGCCTTTCGAAGTAACTTGCAGTTGATATGACGCTAACTGCTGCCATGACATAAAGCCCTGGAGGCCTGGTTAGCCGTAACAAAGAATGAGGCAAGTGGGACACTCTCCTGCAGGATCATATTTTGCTAGGCATGTTGGTTAGCCTTTATATTAGTTATCTGATCTTCTCCTTTTCTTGGGTGATATGTCAGTTTAAAAGTAGTTGCTGAAGTGGTACAGTGTTGCCAAGAAGAGGGTTATACATTTAGAGCAGGGGTAGTCAAACTGCGGCCCTCCAGGTGTCCATGGACTACAATTCCCATGAGCCCCTGCCAGTGAATGCTGGCAGGGGCTCATGGGGATTGAAGTCCATGGATATCTGGAGGGCCGCAGTTTGACTACCCCTGATTTAGAGCCTGACAGCAGGCAAGTTACAGAAGGATTTAGCTGCTCTGATGAAGTCTTGGGCTCTAGTGGACTGACAAAAGAAAGGGAGTCTGTTTCAATCTGAAAGCATAAAGGGCAGCATATCAGTATATTGGAAAGAGAGAGCAGTTTACAATGACTACATAAAATTGCATTTTATTGAATTTGTATAACTCTCATGTCCACATATTAATACTTGATTTTTTAAAAATTTTGTTTAGCAGAGGAATGTGTGTCAACAAGGAAGATGATATAGGATCGTACTAAGAGAGAAATCGAGTGGCTGTATGTTTTAGTAAGGTTCCAAGTAGCATCAGGTTGAACTTTGAAACTGCACCACAACAGAATCCTTTGTAATTTTTAAAAAGACACTTGTCAGTGTTGGTAATGTGAGCTGCAATATTGGATTAAAGCAAAGATCAGTTGAACTCGCCACCTTGTCATCGAGAATAGCAACTAATGGATGCTTCACCAAAAAGCATACAAGAGAAACAGCAGTACAGTGTAATCTGTTCTCTGTCAACCACTTTCTTTCTCCAGGATCTTTGAGTTACTATTTTTGTCAATCAGTCCTTTGGTTTATATGGATATTGAACTTATTAAACTTTGACAATGTTTTGTTTTGCTTAGCTATTTTTGTTTAACTATTTTTCATGCAGTTGTCATGCTCTTGCTTTTAACCAAGATGAGATGATTTTAAAAACTTGTCTGAACTGGATTCAGCTCTAACACATCTTCTCTAATATCCCAGCTTTTAAACTGTTGCTGCCTTAAGCCATCATTCTTGCTAGAGGGGGCATTAGAATGTTAAATTTATTAATTTCAAATGTCATGTATGTTTAATAATATAGTGAGCTCTTAGATAATTACTCTGGAGCCTTTTAAAAGTCCTGTTCCTAAATGTTTCCATTTTACTGGATTTCTAGTTTACCCCATCTTGGTACCTTGGATAAGAAGCCAAATGAAAACCAAAATTCAATATAAAATCAATAATCAATAAATGTTTTATAATCCCCTAAAAAATCAGATGAAATGCATGCTAAAATTAACAGTAAAATCTTCATAAAATATTGTGCATTGTTTCTGGCAAAATTTCCAGCTGTGACTTTAAAGCATGGAAAGGGAGTTCTACAGTCTTAAGAGAACCAACCTTTTCTCTGTGTTCCCATAATGTAGTTAAGGAGAATCTCATGGCTGCTGAAAGAGGCTGTAATTCAGAGTAATTACGTCCTTTGAGTCTGGTGGGAGTGTACATAAAGGAATGCATGTTTAAACATGCTTCCCATTTTCTTTAAAGTCGGAAGTCCTTATATCCAGATCACTTGCACATCAGGGAAGAAAGTTCCAATTGTTTTTACGGGAGTCGTTACATAATAAACGCATAATATTGTTCATTGTAAACAGAGCTTACCTAGTTATGCTGAGTGATTCTTAAAAATTAGAATGAGTTCTACAAAGAAGGCAGAAGGTATCGAAGTCAGACTTCTTTGGCTTAAGTTGAAACATACACAGTGAGTTGTAGGGAAAAGGAAATGATATGCAAATGGTGAAACCAGATATGCTTTAAGTAGTTCTTGCAAACCCTGGGGCAGGCTCCACATAGTGCATAGGTTGCCATTTTTGTTCATGTATACACACGTTAGTAAGCAAACTTGGCAGGAGGAGTTATATATTTTAGGTACTGTTGCAAAGCTTTGGATGACAGTAGTAGCTTATCAGGCATTCTGAGAAGGTAAAGAAAAATCTAACTACTTGATCTCTGAAAAGTTAAACATGTAACAGGCTAGTAATGTAGTTCTAAGCCTATGAACTTCAATGGCTTTAGATGGGTGTAACTCAGGATTGCCTTCTAGGTCAAGGACAAAGGGTGGGTGGAGAGGGAGAGACAAGGCTTCAGAATGTCATACCAAATGTATAAGATCTTTCCAAGAGTTTGAGAAAACCTCCATCTTTTTCTCTGCAACAGAGACTGCAAAACAATGGGCTGTGTACAGCTTCTTCGGTCACAGGTTACACATGTTTTCCCTAGAAAGGAAGTTTGGAAGAAAATTATATGCCTGTTTCACACACACTTGAACATGCAAGGTAGAATAAACACTAGAACAGGGGTTGTCAAACTGTGGCCCTCCAGATGTCCATGGACTACAATTCCCATGAGCCAATGCCAGCAAATGCTGGCAGGGGCTCATGGGAATTGTAATCTATGGACATCTGGAGGGCCACAGTTTAACTCCCCCTGCACTAGAACAACCTTCTCCTTCCTGATGCAGCTTGAAATTTAGTTTCTGTAGGTCGCTTGGAACCCTGAGGTTCAGAGGAAGGTGTCTGTAGTAGAAGTGGGGCGGAATCAGTGAAAATTGTGTACTAGTAGAAATGCTGCTTGCATCAGAAGGAAGTGTAGTCTCCAACTTAGGCTCTAATTTTTCACCACAGAACTGCTTGCCATAGAGGAATTACAAACAGGACATGGAAGATGAACTATTGCACAGGTATTCAAAGATTTACTGCCTTCCAATATGGAGACTCCCTTTCATCATCTTGGCTAGTAGCTATTGATGAATGCACCTTCCTCTGTCTTAAATCTCTGTTAAAACTTTCTATGGTCATAGCCATCACTTGTGGTGCAGAGTGGTAAGGCAGCAGACATGCAGTCTGAAACCTCTGCCCATGAGGCTGGAAGTTCGATCCCAGCAGCCAAGGTTGACTCAGCCTTCCATCCTTCCAAGGTCAGTAAAATGAGTAGCCAGCTTGCTGGGGGGTAAACGGTAATGACTGGCACTGGCAAACCACCCCGTATTGAGTCTGCCATGAAAACGCTGGAGGGCGTCACCCCAAGGGTCAGACATGACCTGGTGCTTGCACAGGTGATACCTTTACCTTTTACCTTTTATGCTCATAGCCATCACTTCATCCAGTGGCAGTGAATTCCACAGTTTAATCACTCATCAATTTGATCATACTGATTTGGGGGCCCATCAACTTGACTAGGTTCCCTCATAATAATTTTGCTGATTTCTATGTATTAATTAGAGCCTCTTGTGGCGCAGGGTGATAAGGCAGCAGAAATGCTGTTTGAAGCTGTCTGCCCATGAGGCTGGGAGTTCAATCCCAGCAGCCGGCTCAAGGTCGACTCAGCCTTCCATCCTTCTGAGGTCGGTAAAATGAGTACCCAGCTTGCTGGGGGGTAAACGGTAATGACTGGGGAAGGCACTGGCAAACCACCCCGTATTGAGTCTGCCAAGAAAACGCTGGAGGGCGTCACCCCAAGGGTCAGATATGACTCGGTGCTTGCACAGGGGATACCTTTACCTTTTATGTATTAATTTCCCCATTAATTCTTACAGTGTAAGGGCAGGCATCACCCCTTGATGGAAAAGACAGAAGCAAGGTGAAATAGATGTGGGTATTGCATTGTCAGGGCAGGTCCCCATCCTATAATGAACTGCAACAATGAATCCATCAGAGTAACAAAAAAGGGCAAGTGTCATTTGGAGTTCCTCTTTTAAAAAATTAAAGCATGCCAGAAAAAGTGAGCCTGCATAGGAGGACACTACATACAGGCCACCTTACTGAACTGAATCTTCTGATTCTGTGCACGACAAAGAGCAAAGATCTTTTTGTAGTGCCTAGGGTGACGCAGATGATAATCCAGACTGGAGCAGGTCAGTGTGTGATGGACACTTCAAAAGTTGACTGCATCTAAGTATCTCCTTCATGATGCATGTGTATTCATTGCTGTACATTCAAATCTGTCTCTGGGCCATTGTGTAGGAATAAGGCTGGTGTACTTAGCAGGGGTGGAGCCCTGCCTGATTGGTTATGTTCTTGTTTTGATAGCCTCATTTTAAGAAGGGAGTTTACATGAAAGAAAAAATGATATGTATGGTCTAGAAAGCAGTATATGAGCCTCAAGTAAAAGTTTAGCCTAAGTAGAAGTTAACGTTGTAAACAAAACAAGAGAACCATTGCAGACTGTTGGACTAAAACTGGTTATTTCCAGCTGATGACAATCCTGAGTATTTTTTCCTGGAAGTATGCTCCATTGAACACACCTGACTAGGATTCTAACTAGGCTTTCTTTGGATTGCTTTCTGAGTCCTTCTGCTCTGTGGAAGTTGTTGTAAATAATTATAAAAATAGTATTTTGAATGTGAGTATAGTTTTTCCAGCCTACTATTTGATTTTAGGCCTAATTCTCACAGATATATCTGTGGGTTGGATCCCGTGTAGCATTATCGTGAGCACAAAGACTTCTGCCCACAGAATCCTACATTCTTAGCTTCCCCCTCCAAAAGCAGCCTTAAATGCCTCCCAAAATCCTGTTCCTGCAAGAGATTGGACCCTGGAGCAGAATTTCAGATAGGCATTTTTAGGCAGCCGTGGACAGGGCAGGATGAGAAAAATTCAAACTGCCTGAGTGGAAAAGTCCAGATGCCTGTGGAAGTACTACTCTGGATCCAACCCTTCATTTGATTAGTCTTACTTCAGACTGCAGATGCAGGCTCTCACATGATTTAAATGCTGCTTCATATAAAAATGTTCATTGCATATCAAAACAATGTAATGTAAATTTTAAAGAAAGTTTTGGCTGGCTTCTGATAAGCTGCTTTTCAGTATTGGTAAATATTGTTGTATGGTTTAGTCAAAATATGGCCCTCAGGACAAACTAGACCACACTATCTTGAGATTCAGTTTCTTTAATTGTTTGAATTAGTATTAAGGAAATCCAGTTTCACCTTGGTTTAGATTAAAGATATCTATAATTCCAAGCCTTTGTCAATTTATGGGGTCACCCTTAAGTAGAAGGTGCATGGTCTATGGATTGTCTTTCAAAACGAGATATTTTGGCTTACTGGAAGAAAAAACAAAATTATGCAGAATTACTCATTTGTGAATGCTCAGGTTACTGAGCCATCATCCTTATGTGCAGATATTAAAGGGAGCGATCTGCAAACATCTGGAGGACAATTTGGTGATCCAAGGAAGTCAGCATGGATTTGTCTTCAACAGGTCCTGTCAGACCGACCTGGTTTCCTTTTTCGACCAAAAAGGGAGTCCCCTATTGAGACTGCATCCAAGCAGGATTATTTATTATATATTTATATACCGCCTTCCCCGGGGGCTCAGGGTGGTTTACATAATAACATAAGAACAATACCTGGAGCAGTCTATAAAACATTTGAATAACCGTGCAATAATAACTGATAATTGTAAACATATAATTGTATAACCAATAAACAATACAACGTTGCAACATATAAACAGGTCCAGAGTGTATAGGTGGTGTTCTGAGGGGGAGGGAGCAAGGGCCCTTTGGTCGCTGTTGGTTATATCTGGTCTCAACCAAATGCCTGGCGGAAGAGCTCCTCCTTGCAGGCCCTGCGGAACTGTTTAAGCTCCGTCAGGGCCCTGATCTTCTCCGGGAGCTCGTTCCACCAGGTGGGGGCCAGAACAGAGAATGCTCTGGCTCTTGTTGAGACCAGGTGGACTTCTTTAGGGCCAGGGATCTTTAGCTGGTTGGTAGCATTGGAGCGCAGGGCTCTTTTGGGGGCATAGGCAGGGAGGCGGTCCCTCAGATACACTGGGCCCTGACAGCATATGGCCTTGAAGGTAATTACCAGAACCTTTAGTCTGATCCGGAATTCAACTGGCAACCATTGCAGTTGATGGAGAATGGGCCGGATGTGGGACTTCCACGGTGTTGCAGTGAGGATCCTGGCTGCTGCATTTTGAACCAGCTGTAGTTTCTGGGTCAAGACTAAGGGCAGGCCTGCATAGAGCGAGTTACAGAAGTCCAATCTAGAGGTGACCGTCGCATGGATCACTGTGGCTAGGTGTTCTGGGGCCAGGTAGGGCACTAGTAGCTTGGCTTGGCAGAGGTGGTAGAATGCCAGCCACGCTACCTTTGTCATCTGGGCTTCCATTGTGAGGGAAGTCTCCAAAATCACGCTTAGGTTCCTGGTGGAGTGAGCCATATCAAGCTGCACACCATCCAGGGCAGGCAGGCGTGCTTCCTTACATGGGCCCTTCCTACCCAGCCACAGGACCTCTGTCTTTGAAGGACTGAGCTTCAGATGACTTTGCTTGAGCCATCTCATCACTGCTTCCAGAAAGCTGGCTAATGCTTCTGGGGGAGAGTCAGGGCGGCCATCCATCAGGACGAGGAGCTGGGTGCCATCTGCATATTGATGGCATCTGCATATTGCCATCTGCATATTTATGGCAAACCAGCCCAAACTTCCGTACCAGTTGTGCAAGAGGGTGCATGAAGATGTTGAATAGGATAGGAGAGAGGACCGCTCCCTGTGGGACTCCACAAGTAAGTTGTCGGCTGTCTGATATTCTTTCTCCTATTGCTACCCGCTGTCCACGATCCTGGAGGAAGGAGATCAGCCATTGAAGGGCTGTCCCTCGTATTCTGGCATCGATGAGGCGGTGAGCTAGTAGCTCATGATCGACTGTGTCGAACGCTGCTGAGAGGTCTCGTAATATCAGCAGTGCCGACCCACCTCAGTCCAACTGGCGACGGAGGTCGTCCATCAGAACAACTAGCACTGTCTCTATCCCATGGCCAGGCCGGAAACCTGACTGGGATGGATCTAGGACCGAAGCTTCTTCCAGGTATTCCATCAGTTGGTTTGCGACTGCCCTTTCTATTATCTTCCCCAGAAATGCTAAGTGCGAGATGGGTCGATAATTATTAGGCTCTCGTGGATCTAGAGATGTTTTTTTCAGGAGTGGGCATACCACAGCCTCTTTTAATCCCTCCGGGAATTCTCCCGTTGTGAGAGGTTGATTATCTCCCAGAGGGGACCCTTTCTCCTTATGCCAGCTGTTTTTAAGAGCCAGGATGGGCAAGGGTCCAGTGGGCATGTGGTTAGCCTTGCTGTTGCTAGTATCCTGTCCACTTTGGTCAGCATGAGTCGTCTGAACTTACTCAGAGTTTTCCTCAAAGACGGCCAAGGGGCCTCTAGTTCACTTTTTGTATCTAAGGTTGGGGGGAGGTCGTGGCGGAGTGTCGAGATTTTGTCCGCAAAATGACTTGCAAATGCCTCACAGCTGATGTCCAATTGGCTACTATTTTTTTGCCCTTCAACCAGGGCAGTGAGGGATCGAACTACCTTAAACAATTGAGCTGGGCGTGAGTCTGCAGATGCGATGGTAGCCGAGTAAAAATTTCGTTTTACTGACTTCGCCACCATCTCATAGGCCTTCATCTGCATTCTATAAGATGTTCTCGAGGCTTCATCATGAGTCTTCCTCCAAACTCGCTCTAGCCGTCTCAGTTCCCGTTTCTTTTCGCGAAGCTCCTCGGTGTAGCAGGGGGCCCGCTTGAGACGGGGCCGGTGGGTTGCGGGGAGCTGTCTCATCAATGGCAGCCAGCAGTCTGTCATGCCAGTTGTTGACCAGGCCATTGAGAGAAGTGCCGGGAGCCATTGGTTCCCGCAAAGCGTTCAGGAATCCAATTGGATCCATAAGTCTCCGCGGGTGAGCTACCATGGAAGATTACCATGGAAGATTCATTTCAAGCTAAAAAAGTCACTGAAAGGGCATCCCTCCTCTTTGAGCCATTGTGAGCTATCCTTTCTGCTCAAGTGGTTGATAGGAAGGGGCTCCTCCTTTCAACAGTTGCTTTTTAACTGCTGTTGATGAAGATTCTATTTTTACAGCTCTTAATCTCTAACAAGAAAAAGAGGAGAAAAGGCTGCTATTGTCCAGCAACTCTTTATGGGAGAAAGTTACTAATCTTTCTGCCTTCAGGCAAGGAGAGAAAAGAATGGTGAGCTAGATAGAGAGGAAGCCATATGCTCCTTCCTGAGTGCCATTCCTTTAAGTTTTAAGGACTGCTTTTGCACTCTTCCTTGTTCTATTGCAGAGGTCTTCCCTTCTTTCTCTTAGGAAAGGTGGCTCATAAGGCCCACTTTAAGAAGTGTATAAGATTTGGGGGAAATGCCTCACCCTGATGAGCAGCATAGCTTCTGTTTTTTGTGTCTCAGAGAAGAGCACAACATGGGAGCCTGTTGGGGGTGCCAACAATTCACTACAAAGGCACAGAATGAGAGGGCATTCCATTTAATAGTTGCTCTGTGGAAGAAGGCATTATATTTAACTGAGAAGCCTCCAGAAACTGCCCCACCAACTACCTCAAAATTACTGAGTTCTTCCCTAATAGCCCTGGGTCCATCAGTTCCATTAACCACCCATTCTCAACCAACTCAATACTGATCTTTGCTGCTGGATCCTCTAGTTCCAAGGAGCATCTCAGAACTCTAGGCAAAGAAGAATAAATACAAGAACAAGGAGAAGTCTAGATTGGAAACTCACTCTCATTGGGCTTCTATGTTAGTTCCTAGGGATCTGATGTCAGAATTCCAAGCTTCCTCCTTTGTACCACCAAGATGGTACAATGCACTCTGCCTCGCCATTCTGTTCTGTTTCAAAGGTAAATCTCCTGTTGGATCCAATAGCTCTGGAACCAAAAGTTGGCGCAAATAGACTTGAGTTCTGCGGCCTGGCACCATACATACCCACCCTTATCTTGGCTATCATATCAATTCTATATATCCTTAACATCTCCAGGACTGACCAGAATGTCGTTTGATGTTGTTTACTTGGATTTTTGTAAAGCTTTTGATAAGGTTCCCCATGATGTTCTGATGGATAAATTGAAGGACTACAATCTGGATTTTCAGATAGTTAGGTAGATAGGAAATTGGTTAGAGAACCGCACTCAAAGTTGTCAATGGTGTTTCATCAGACTGGAGGGAGGTGAGTAGTGGGGTACCTCAGGGCTCGGGGCTCAGTCTGGTACTTTTTAACATATTTATGATCTAGATGAGGGGGTGGAAGGACTACTCATCAAGTTTGCAGACGACACCAAATTGGGAGGACTGCCAAATACTCCAGAAGATAGAGACAGAGTTCAACGAGATCTGAACACAATGGAAAAATGGGCAAATGAGAACAAAATGCAATTTAAGTGTAAAGTTCTGCATCTGGGTCAGAAAAATGAAAAGCATTCCTACTGGATGGGGGATACGCTTCTAGTTAACACTGTGTGTGAACGAGACCTTGGGGTACTTGTGGATTGTAAACTAAACATGAGCAGGCAGTGTGATGCAGCGGTAAAAAAGGCAAATGCCATTTTGGGCTGTATCAATAGGGGCATCACATCAAAATCACAAGATGTCATAGTCCCATTGTATACGGCACTGGTCAGACCACATCTGGAGTACTGTGTGCAGTTCTGGAGGCCTCACTTCAAGAAGGATATAGATAAAATTGAAAGGGTACAGAGGAGAGCAACAAGGATGATCTGGGGCCAAGGGACCAAGCCCTATGAAGATAGGTTGAGGGACTTGGGAATGTTCAGCCTGGAGAAAAGAAGGTTGAGAGGGGACATGATAGCCCTTTTTAAGTATTTGAAAGGTTGTCATTTGGAGGAGGGCAGGATGCTGGTCCCATTGGCTGCAGAGGAAAGGACACCGCAGTAATGGGTTTAAACTACAAGTACAACGATATATCAGGAAAAAAAATTTCACAGTTAGAATAGTTCAGCAGTGGAATAGGCTGCCTAAGGAGGTGGTGAGCTCCCCCTCACTGGCAGTCTTCAAGCAAAGGTTGGATACACACTTTTCTTGGATGCTTTAGGATGCTTAGGGCTGATCCTGCGTTGAGCAGGGGGTTGGACTAGATGGCCTGTATGGCCCCTTCCAACTCTATGATTCTATGATTCTATGTCCTCTGCCCCCATACCATGGTGATCAGGGCTTCTATCAACCCACTCAACATTGAAGCCATCCATCTGCTTCTCAGTCATTTCCACCAAGACCTTGGTGCACTGCCCCTTCTTGAACACTGATGAAGGAAATGAGGAGCTCAGATAGGAATCTGAACACAGCTCATAGATCCCCTCTGATCCATCAGCCAACAATCAGGTTGGGGATCCCACACTGATATCACCCAATGATGACCTGTACCTATATGCCAAGTAAATGACCAGAATGGCTCAGGCACTAGATAGACATTGCAACCATGGAACACAAACTCAAGGTCAAAATACTTGGCCAAATATACTCTGGTGCCCCGAGCATGGTAGCCTTCCCAGTGTTACAAAGTTTCAAAGACATCTGCAAGGACATGTGGAAAAGAACTGCCTGTACCCCTAATATTCGACAGAGGTTTGACCCTGTAGAGAACCTACAGGGTTAAACAGGAAGATGTGAGGATTTTGTCCACCTACCCATCCACCACCATCCTCCTTGATACCTGAGGAGCTTCAAAACAGATCTAGGTTACAACTTAATTCCACCCCAACAGGTAGAAGGGACGAAAGTTGGACTCCTTAGGGCCTAAAACTTTCTTGTTGGCCCTAGAATTTTGGGTTTCTAACTTTCAGGCTATTATGGCAGCATATTAACTATTTCCAGGGCAAAAGATTTCTCCTTACCTGGAGCTCCTCCCTTACAATAAAAGGTCTGGCCAAGGTCCTCAAGGCTGAGGCTCTGAGATTGCCTAAGCAGCAAACCAACATCATCTGACTTGGGGCTAACTCTGCAATCAAAACTATCCTCCATAATTCTCAGATGTGCTATATGGCTGCACTCTACTGTGCTCCCTGTGGAAACCAGGAATAATATAGAGGCCTTACCTTTTGAGGAAACTACCCCCTTCTCAGAAAGTACAGAAGACACACTGACACAGATAAAGGAAAACATCAGACAGCAAGATTCTTGGGTATCACTCAGCTGCTCCATATCTGAGGCAGTGCTCATCTACATTCAAGCCTTGGTACCCATCACATAGAAGAGCCTCTTGTAGAGCAGAGTGGTAAGGCAGTCGTCTGAAAGCTTTGCCCATGAGGTTGGGAGTTCAATCCCAGCAGCCGGCTCAAGGTTGACTCAGCCTTCCATCCTTCCAAGGTCGGTAAAATGAGTACCCAGCTTGCTGGGGGGTAAACGGTCATGACTGGGGAAGGCACTGGCAAACCACCCCATATTGAGTCTGCCATGAAAACGCTAGAGGGCGTCACCCTAAGGGTCAGACATGACTCAGTGCTTGCACAGGGGATACCTTTACCTTTACCCATCACATTGGGACCAGCCTCCTCATAACACATCTAGATCCGAACATCCAGATCCTCTTTAGATGTTGGCCTCCACTTTTCCACCTGTATTAAGAGAAGTAGTGGGTCCAAACAGAAACTCGAGCAACAACTTGCCTCTTCCAGGGATTTTCAGGGGCACTTTCCCAAACTGACCTCATGGCTAGTTCAGTTTTTTAATCCTGACCCACCCTTCAGGAACAAGCTGTGCCCCTTCTTGTCTTGCTGGAGTATGATTACTGATGACAAGTGAGTTTTATCTATTGCGGTTTAGGGTTATAGGTTAGAATTTGTTTCATTGCCAAGGGTTTATGAGATAGTGGATAACCTTCTGCCAGATGTAACAGTCTCATCTCACTACACTGCTACTGAAGGAGAACATTCAGGAGGTTCTGGAATCTGACCTATTGCTTGTATTTTCTAAGTTCTTCTTTGTTGATAAGGAGTATGGTGGGTCCTGTTCTATTTTAGATCTCAGACCTTTCAATAAGTTCCTCTGATTGACAAAATTTATAATGGTTATTTTGGCATCTGTTCTCCAATTGCTAAATACCTGCCAACCAAAATCTGTTCAGTCTTTTCCAACTTCAGTATAATATTGATGATAAAATATTTAGAGGGAACCTAGAGTGGGGGTTAAAAGCATTTACTAAAGTAGTTTCTACTGTGATGGGTGTTAATATTTTCACTCACAGGGGAGCTTTATCAGGCTCTTGCATCAGGAAAGATTCCTTGTACTGGGGGAAGATGCCTCCACAAATAGGATGGATCCATGGGCATCGACTCAAGTAATTTAAGACTTAATAGGGATATAATTAATCAACTAATGTCTTCACTTGGATAACAGTCCTACTTATTTTGCTGTCAGTTCCACAGTGACAGTGTAGATCAGGCTCTCAGCCAGGGTTTCCTGAAAACCTGGGGGTTCTTGATGGTTCTGGAAGCATTTCCTGAATAGATGGGAATTAATTAATTTTTTATATTTAAAAAATCTTACATGTTGATAAGATGATATGACCATATATTGCCATGTCAAACTGCACCCCCATGGCCAATGATGGGCCTGGAGGGGGTGGGAAGGGAAGGGGCCCGGGGTGGGTGTGTACACAATTATGCTTTCCAACCATAATCTGCATGATTGCATCACTTCTGGGGTTTTTTGAAGCCTAAAGAATGTTTCAGGGGTTTCTCAATGGTAAATAAGTTGAGAAAGGCTGGTGTAGATGGAGGAAGGAATCACTGCTTCTTGTGGCTTATTAAGTTGTGACTAAGCAATACAGGGGCAATAATAAAGGATTGATTTATAAGTGTTTTTATTGTTGGACATTTATAGGTTGCCATGATTTGCTGAATTATGATTTTGTAAATTGTGCGGCTTTTGTAGCTAGTTTGGAGCCGTATTTCAATAAATCTAATCTAATAATCTAATAATTAAACATAAAGGATAAATTGCTTCTTCCCTACCTTGACTCACAACTATAATCTTTTTGCACCAGCAATGAGAATTGATGTGTAGTTTTACAAGGAGTATTGAATTTGGACTCAAACAGAACCTAAATTCAGATTACTTCTGGTAAGAAATCATATAGTTTTGTGGCAAATAAGTGTCAGCCTCATGTTCCTAATCGGTACCACATGAGTAGTGGTGAATTGATGTTTTTTTGGGAGGTGGGAGTTGTGAGAATATATACTGTGACAGTAAAGCCCTTTACTTTCTCATAAGTGTTGCTGAAACAGTAAATGCTGGTTGTATAATAGGTTGTTCCAGTGTAATGGGTCTCTTTGCTAAGAGTAGTCCAACAGTGATGTTTTCTTTGTTGTGGACCTGGCTTTCAGTCCCATTCTTCGATAGAAAGCATCCCCTTCTCAGTCATTTGCATGTTTCATTCTTTTCTGACATTAGAGTTAGAATGTTTCTCCCTAGAGATTCCCATGAGACACTGTGGATCATGGTGACAAGGAGTCTGTTGACAGTGTGGAAAGTAAATCTCTCTGAAATTACTGGCTGAATATTAAATTAGAATCCTTACAGTATTTGTATGTACATCCCCACCCCCAATCATATTTCCAATTTCAGACCACCAGCATACAACTTTGGGCGGTTTTCAGAAGGCATACTGAATTTAGGTTATCAGCATCAGATTTCGGACTTACATTTTGCTTCTTACAAATGTAGCATCAAAAGTGTGGTTGGTCACGTCACAGAAAATTAACAGCAGATACATTTATTGATTGATTTGATTCATGTACCAGCTTCCTGGCAAGCCAGCCCAGGGTGCTGTACAACAATAAAGTGTAAGTAAAAAATGAATAGCATTTTAAAATATTTAAAACCACATCAGTATAACTATTATCATCTCCTTCAATGAGTCCATATCCAGGTTAAGATGTTTCTATGTGGGGTGCTTTTGTGTGTATGTGTGTGTGGGGGGGTGATATTATAGGATCACTGATCCCAACCAAGATCTTGGCAGAAGAGCGCCACCTTGCAGGCCCTGTGGAACTGTACAAGCTCTGTCAGGGCCTGGATCTCTTCCAGGAGCCCATTCCACCAAATAGGGGCCAGGACTAAAAACACCCTGGCCCTGGCTGAGGCCAGACATGTCTTCATATATTCATCTGTTCCCCATGTCTTCATATATTCACTGAATCAACTTTTCAACCTTCTTTTTCGTGTTTAGTATCTTCGTTGCAGCTGAAGGAGGAGTTATTAGATGGAGAAGAATACAACTTTCTTCAAGGAGCATCTGACCAGGAAAGCAATGGGTCTGCTAGCCTCTACATCAGGCAGGAACCCTAAAGGGCACCCTTGGAAGCCTGTACAAAAAGACCCTTTCTGCAAGACTGACATTCCCATTCTGAGGATACAATTGGACAGCTTCTACTAAGGGCACTTTGCTAATTGGAGATAAGATTTCAATTGAGAATTTTTGGAGGGCAAGGAAACTATTTTATTGGGAAAAAAGATTTTTCAATTTATTACAAAAAAGTAACACTTTTGTGTTGTATTTGAAGATTTTGAAAGAATTTTTGTAATATTTTCAACTTCAGATTTATTGTGCATTGTTTGAAAAAAATGAAACTCTAATTTTTTTGTAAGGATTAAAAGCTTAACAAGCAGGATTGCAGGAAACCGTTGGAGGTTGGTAGTATAGTTGAAAACAAACGTGAACTGTCAGAACAAGTGAACCTTCTGGTATAAGCTGGGAGATTCCGAATTTTGAAGCTATACAACTCATATTATCTGTCTATCCATTATCAGATCTTGCAACTAAAACCTTAGGATAGTGAAAACGTACCCAAACAAGTTGGAATGGAATCTAAGTGGAAGAGCATTTTTTTCAAAAAAGTGACAACATGCTTGTTATCTACCTGAGATTCTGTTAAATCATGTCCAGTCTCTGTTGAGGCGGTGGACTAGATACATCTGCATTCTGGTTTGCATTTTGAATTCTTGGGATATTCAAGCAAATGATCAGCAAAGTGTCAAGAATTTCAGCTGGAGAGATTTTAGAATGGAAATCAGTTTGGGAGTTTTGTCTTATGCAAGGAAAGGATGATCTACTATACTTGAAAGGTCCTTTTATGCAGAAACACCTGCAATTTGGCTTTTTGTCTTACTGGAAGATACAGATGAAGAAGTGAGAAATGCAGCATGGGAAGGTGAAAATCTACTTTGGGAGCTGGCATTTTGCTTTTTCGCCTGTGTGGAAGAGCTTTTAGCTTGTAGTGAATTAAACTGGTTTGCCTGAAGATTGTGTTTGGACCTTGCTTTAGGCATCCTGTTTTCTTCGACTTGGCTGCTGATAGTTTTAAATCTACATTTTTTCAACAGCTGGTTATGACTGGTGTGGCAAAAATGCACGAATGCTGAATTACATAGAATCTTTTTGCAGAGAGTTCAATCTGGATACCAGCTTTAGCCATGGAATGGAACATGCTGACATCTCCACTCTGAGGTATTGTGACAAGATGATGTGTGTCAAGAGTTTTGCTTTTACCAGTAAGGTTCATTAACTAAACTCTCAGGAATTAACTGCTTATGTTCTATAAAGTGCTTCTGGGTCATAGCAGGTCCTATTTAGAGCAGTCAAATTTTTTAGGGTAGGATTTAGAAGGAATTAATTCTGTTGATTAACCTCGACAACCTTTAAGCCTACGACTAGCAACCCACAAAAGCCCCAGAGTCAATGTTTTTTTTTTTTGGCATATCATTGTTTTGAATTTTTTAAAATGCATAGAAAGTTGAAAACCAGCAATTTGATTCTTTTCTTAATTATCTTGCTCTATTGTTGGGTATATACCATTGTTGATATGCAAAGGTTTACCACATTCTATGCAAGAGGGGATAATGGTGTAAAATTTTGTAGTAACTACTGGAAGTACATTTTTTTTCTGTATAGTATAGGAATGTATAAGAACCGTTTTGAGTCATTTTTTCCATATAGCTGGGCCATCGACAACTTCTTTATGTATACATATTTTAAAAACTGATTTTCTGTGTCAAATGCCTGTGATTTTAGGCAGTAATTGGATACTTTTTGTCCTTTAATGATTATGGTCATGATCCAGAGAACTGTGAGGGGAACTTCTGGGTCTAGTTGGGCCATCTTTATTTTTCTTAGCGGCATGCTACCCTAGCTCATTCTTAAAAGTTCCAGTTGCGTTTTAAACTTCTCCCATGTTAAAAAAATGGCTCATAAAACCGCACAGGTGGGCTGCCCACTGGGGGTGGGGGGAGAAAAAGAAACTGTATTGTATGCAGGCATAAAAGAGTTCACTGGATCACAGCCAAAATTAATTTCTAAAGTCCTTGTCAAAACAGTTTATCTCTTCTTTTTCTTCATCTAGTAATATGTTATTTTACATTTATTTCTTTAAAGCCAGTGCCTCCCCAAATAAGAAAAACCCATGTCATCTGACTGTGCAGCTTTTGGGATATAATGATGTAATAGACACACAATCCTGAGGAACTTGTGACCAGGACATTGTAGTCATCCACTGTTCTTCCCTATTGATGTCAAAGCTCTGTCAATCTAGGCCATACATAACCAGGATAGTAAACTATGCAGGACTAGCAGAAAATAAGGATCACCATGCTGAAGGGTAGCGCATTTTTCACATGATCGTGTAGGCAGTCCCTGAAGGACAGAGTAGTGCTTTATATTTCTTATTATTTCAGTAGGGACCACTTAAATGCATAATACTGCTTAATGTGAAAAAGGGATCCATAACAAGGCTTGTTGTACACCTGGACTACCCAGGCAGCAGGATGAGGTGGCAGAATAGGCTGCACCACTGCAAGAAAGTACATAAACTTTTAAAAGTCCCTCTACATTCAAAGTTCCCTGGAAGAGAAAAACTAGCATAGCATGGGGAAAAGGGGTTTCCTTCCCCCACCCCTGGAAAATTTTACATGAGGGGACTTTAAAAATGCTATTCCCCACATGTGCATTGAGTCACCTCATGATTCTACCACCGTATTCTGCTGCACTCGTATCTTTTGTCATGAGAAAAAGAAAGCTACAGTGCAAGCTTGAATTTGTACATTGATTCTTGTATGGATATGAAATCTGAACTTGAGCTTGAACCGATACACCCAGCTGGAGTTGCCACCTTTTTCCTGACATGCTTTGTATCTGTTTTGTAGCTGCACAGTAGACAGAAGTTCAATAATTGTATCACTGCATATTTATACTTGGAAGCATCACCTGTTGAATTTCTG
The DNA here is from genome assembly GCF_049243985.1 of Paroedura picta. Classification (NCBI taxonomy): domain Eukaryota; kingdom Metazoa; phylum Chordata; class Lepidosauria; order Squamata; family Gekkonidae; genus Paroedura; species Paroedura picta. Next base: position 134,336,575 of record NC_135371.1, on the reverse strand, counting down.
CCTGTTAAGTGGCCCTTTTGAAGCACATAATCTTTGTTGGGAAAACAGATGGCAACCCTACTTCTACCTCCGTTGATCATGGCAGCTGCTGGAAAATCCATAGCCAGCCTCAGTTCCCTACTACATCACCCTAGAAAGTGAACCAGAAACATTCAAAATAACCTACTGGGCCAGGTCAGACCTTAAATTGTGCTGTGGGGTGCTAACCTTGATCAATGCACTGTTGGTAATCCTAAGGTTTCTAGAAGTAGATCTGCATAGTTATAGGAAGATGGTTACAGTAGTGGGAGGTGTATATAGTGTGTATTACGACATATTGTGGATACTGCTGCCCCCCCCCCCCAAAAAATCTTTTTGTGGGCAGGATTTCATGTCTTCATATTTGTGCACATATGTACCAATTTAAAATTTGGAACTTCAGGCCTGTTTTTAAACTTCTGATTTAAATGCCATGCAACTACCTGGACTGGTTCTGTCCCACATTAGTTGAATCTTTTCTGTTACTTCATTCTTGATTCTACACATTTGTGGCTTCCTAACACAGCAGATGACTGGGAAGACAGTGAGCTTTTCTTTGTGCAGCTTTAATTGCTTTTGGTATGCATGCATTTTGGTATAATGTAGCTCTGAGAACATTACTTTCAACTGTGAACTGATTTACACAAACCATTTGGGGATAGTGTTAGGGGTATTAGTCAGGGGTCTGAGGCCTGTACTGATACTAAGGGTTAGCAAATTTCAGTAGTTGGTACGTGGCCAGATTTTCTATGGAGGAGGGCACTGCACACAAAGTAAATTGTGTCACAAGTGCTCCTTTTCACTGCTCAATCTTAGCTGACGCTTTTTAAGTTTCTTTTTCAATTTCCTTACTGAATTTGAGTAAAGCAAAAGCAGTTATCAGTTTGTTCTATTGATACTAACACGGGTTTCAGTGTGTGTTTGTTTTTATTGTTGTCATTTTTATGTGATGTGAACACCTTCTCCCATCCATCTTTGTATTATGGTGCTAATATATTTGGTAACAATCCTTTATTGGAAAGGGATTAAACTGTGATTAAATTGAAATTTGTTTCTTTTTAATTTTCATATTTAAGTACAGTCTCAGCCATTTATATAAAAAAAAGGAAAAAAAGTAACTTTTGCCCCAAGGAAAACTTTATCCAGGCAGAAGTTTTTTTAAAAAAAACTGAATAGGGTTTTTACATCATTCTGTATGTATTTGATATATCAATATGTATAAATTCAATGTTTTATTTTCTTGGTAATGTGGTCAAATGGGAGCATTTTAAAACCTCTAATGAAATGTACATAACTCAGTGAAAAATGCTTTTGAAGAAATTAATGTCACTTTCATTTTTACCGACTGCAGATTTTCAAGCATGGATGTGAAAAAGCATTAAAATTATAACTTTGTGTACAAGATGAAAATAATTCACTAAATTTGCCTTTTTTACACAAAATAAAAAATGTTAAAGTAAAAACAATTGGGTTGAGTCTGCCTACAGGAACACAGCCAGTTCTTCAGTAGTCTGCCTTGATGCAGACATACAAGCTTCCTTCCCTCCTCTATCAGGACTGATGAACACGGCCCACTTGAAATAACTATTAATTCATTTTTAACGCTTTGCTCTTTCATGCTACTAGACAGGAGTTGGTGTTGACCATTTTGGCTACATCCATGTTGGGATATTTCCTGTTGAAAGAATAAGCCAGATAGTTTTGCACTTGAATGTTCCTTCCGGATCCTCAAAGCTGGGCTTGTATTGTCACACATCTCATCTGACCAAGAGACAAAAAGCTGCACTGAGATTTTATACTTTACAGTTCACATTCCTGAAAGCTGTATACAGTCATGGACACTATTTCACACATTACCTTTGTTTCTTTAAGAGACAGAAAAGCAAAGTAGTTCATGATAGTTTATTTATTTGTGCCAATAATGAAAGATTATCATGATAATTTTTCTCGCTCAAATGCTGGAATGAGATGCTTTGTTAGAAAAAGGCACACTTCACTGAAAGGCATTTATTCATAGATCCAGTCATGAGCACAAGACTTGAAGCGCACAAGCTCTTCGGGCTTGAACCACAGGTTAATCTCTTTCTGAGCGCTCTCTACGGAGTCACTGCCATGAATGATGTTCCTTCAAAAAAAAAAGGAAGAAAAAATGAGTCTCGAACAGAACTCATAACTTCTTAAAGATACAAATCTGGAACCAAAAGTCTGCACAACTAGGAAATTAAGTTTCTCTAAGTATAAACACCACATAAGATTCAAAGCTTAAAAGTATCACAGATTTTTAGCAAGTACAGACATACATAAAATAAACTCAGTCACATTCAATTAATTAACCCAATTAAATGCAGCATTTTTTAAATCAATGGGGGGGAAACCCAGTTGTTATCAGCTCTTTGCAACTACTTTGACTAGAGCAACAATGAACAAGCAAGTTAACCTATCCTGTAATACAAAGCATTATGATCTCCTTGACATATGTCCCAGTTTTCTATTGTTGAAATTTCTATTCTGTACGTTTTCTTCTTAATGCGTTTAAAAATTAGTATTTTCAAGAGCAGCAACCTGCAAACCCTTCTGAATACTTGAAAAGATATTTGTGTACCAACCTGCCCACTTGAATGCAGAAGTCACCACGGATAGTTCCAGGCTTTGAATCTGCAGGGTTAGTCTCCCCCAACATTACTCTGCCAGTCTTTACAACATTGAGGCCTTCCCATACCTACAGCAATAAAACAATTTAATATATGTGGCTCACCTCGATAATTCAGCAAAGTCAAAGGGTTGGAGATTTAATGATAACATATTCTTCTAAAGAAAACCCAAACATATTAAGCACTAGTAGATTCTTGTTTAGATCCCAACTAAAGGTGTCAGTATATCACAGTAACTCCAGCACTGACAAAACAAGAACCTATACCCCATACCACATGCTCTCTAGTCTCCCTCTGGAGCAATGAGTACAAGGAACAGAAAATCTGCAGTGGACTGACTGCAGCTTTGGAAACTGAGGACTAGGACTAGTGTTCTGAATTCAAATAGGCAGCCGTGTTGGTCTGAAGTAGCTACTGGACTCTGATTTTATAGTGTTCAGAATGTTATCAAAACCTACATGATTGCCTAGACACTGAAAAATAATTATATGATCTCAGTAAATTTAGAAGGGCTACTCCTACTAGATAAAACAAAGCTTTGAAAACATCTCATTAAAAAGAATCCAAGAATAACAAGACTCTCAAGAGCACGAAGATCTCACTTTTAAAACAACCAAGGCACCAATGACTCCATTATGGTTTAAGCAGGAAAAAACTGCAGAACTAATTCGGAACAATGGAAGCACTAATTAGATATTTATCTCTCACAAAGCTATTTAGGGACCAGGATTTCTAAAAAAGTCTCAGTGCTATGTCTTAGTTTTAATCTTCCAAAACAGTGCACATTTATACAGTTGGTACATTTTGCTTTAAATAACATGGAAATCACTCTGCCCTTTCTTCCTAAACATGGAAAGTCCTCAAATAGTTAAAACATACCAATAGTAAAACGAACAGATCTTAAAGATAAATTTCTACCATCACAGTTTACAAGCCATGAAATACACTTGGCTAATAAAGCTATTTACAATTTCAAGTACTTATTCACTTTTCCCACCACTGCTATTCCAGCAATAGAACTTACAGCATTTAAAATGATTTCTAGCCAAAGTTCCGTACAGCCCCACAAGATTTAGGTAGCTCCAGGCCAAGTGCATGATTTTTGAGGTTACAACGCAAGTGATTATCAATGCTAGCAAAAAGCAGAGCAAGGGTTATCCACCTTCTTTGCACTCAAAGAATAAAAATGATCTATCCACAAATCTAAGTTTCTCATTCTTCCTGTTCTCTTAAAAATGAAGGGCTGCTAAAGCAAAGGGTTAAATATATTTGTTACAGAAGAGAATAAATTATTACAATCCTTTTAGGCTCTGTTGTCTTCACTCTCCCTTCCCATGAAGAGTTGAAACATCCGGTCTAAAAAGATTTACGGATTAAGTGGCTAAATTCAATTAACAGTACTTACCATGGCCACTACAGGTCCAGAATTCATATATTTAACTAAACCTGAGTAGAATGGCCTATCTTTCAGGTCAATGTAATGTTGTTTGAGAAGGTCTTCAGAAGCCTTGAGAGAGATGAGAAACATTACACAGCATCAGCAAACAATTAAATTTTCTATTTTACAATAGAAGAAGTATTTGCTAAGCAGGTCCTATTATAAGCCCCTTCCAGCAATAGTATCAATCAAACAGCAAGGATAAAAGTCACACAGCTTAATTCATTTTCATTTTCAGTAATGCTGTTAGTACATAAATAATCTTACTCCGTATAACCATAGTCCAAGCTTCGGCTATATTCATACATTTCCAGACTAATCTGTCTGTAGACAAAATTTATAAATATGCAACTAGAAGACCACATTTTAAAGTGATGAAGCTGAACTGCATTTTTATATTCACCATGCTCTCTAAGGCTGGGTTCATGTGTACAGAAAAATACCAGCACCAGAACAGAATGAATTTGCACTATTTCAGACTGCAGGTGCACAATTCCTACTGTAAATCTTTCTCCCCATTAGAACCTCCACATAAATAAAGAACTATAATAGTACAAAGGTACTACCCTTTCTCTTTGCTTGCTTTGGTGGCTTTCTATCTGCAGAGTGTGTTTCAAGGTAGGGAAGTGGTCCAAAAAGTGAGGCTCCGCCTACACTCTTACACGGTGCAGACCATTCCACACACCCCTTCCATCACATTATAACCTTGACACTGTATTTATGTAAGCTACATAAAATTCACTAAATGCACAGAAATGTTTACCTTTCTGGGCTTTATTGAAATAGAACTACAAAGAAAAAACACACATGTGGATCAGTGTTTCCCTTGGTCTAAGGGTTTTGTTTTACAGGGACAACTCCCCACCCAAAACAATGTACAATATGAATGCGCTAGTACAATTGTTTGGAAATATGAGAAAACCATGTGGAGGTTTTCGTGCTACTGAAATATTGTTAAATACATACACCATCCTTCCTCAAGCTGCCACCACCATTTCTGTCTGCATACACACACACAAATTGTTGGCTTGAATTCTACACAGGATATCTGCAGATGGTGTGTGTGAGTGATTTTCACCAACAACTTTCCCCGGGGAGATAGTTGTCATCTGTCTCCCTCAGGGGCAGCATTTTAGGGCTGTTCTGTGACAGGGGAGGGGCAAAAATCACATTTCACAGACAGGAATCCTTTATTCCAGTGGTCCCCAACCCCTGGTCCGGGGACTGGTACCGGTCCGTAGATCAGTCGGTACAGGGTCGCGGCTCCTCCTCCCGGGCTGCTGCCTCGGGGGCTGCCCTGCCACTCTGCCGCCATCTCACCTTTGGTGCTCTCTGGCGGCCGCCATGGCTAGGGCTCCCAGCATCCCCCAGCAGGCAGTGGGAAGTCAGGGGCGCCAGCAGGAAAGCAAGCGGAGCAGGGGCTCAGGTGGCGGTGACGACCTCCCTTGGCAAAAGACTACCCCCCCCCCGCCTCAGTAAAATTGTCAAGCGTTGACTGGTTCCCGATGATAAAAAGGCTGGGGACCACTGCTTTAGTCCATGGAAATCCTCAAACCTATAATGACAAATTATGGTTGAATTCATAATATGTACCCACTGGCAAGTTCCTCTACACCAAGGGCTATTTGGCCACATACAGCTGATCAAAGGAAGGATGAACCTTACATGCACAAATTTCATAGCCACTAGGCGGAAGCCTTTCTGTTCAAAGCGCTTGATGATTTCTCCTACTAATCCCCGCTGGACTCCATCAGGCTTGATGGCAATGAAGGTGCATTCTGTGTTGGAAGCCATTATGAATACTGCAAGACAGATGCAGATAAATAACAATGGAGACAGACAGCACCATAGATCAGCACTGTAATAATTCCCACATTACAGAATATCATCATAGAAGGTAAGTCACCAAAACCAAGGACACCAATTAATAACTCAAGAAAAGGCCAGAAGCCAACTATATGAGCCTGGTTTACAAATGCAGTCAAATGCCCTCCTATATAAAAGACTAACTGCCAAGTATAAAACCAGGAGGGCAAGAAGCATGATGGGCTAGAATACTAATTCTATTATCTTTTGCAGCCATGGAGCCTTTTACATGGAACTGTGTGCAAAAATAGCAATCCCCCATCTGTAACGATACTAATCTACACCATCTCAGAATTTTACCTTTTCGTTCAGCAGCTCGTATTCCCCCAGGCTTCTGCTGATCTAAGAAACACTTTCACCACCAATAAAACTCTGGCTAAAACACGGATTGTCCTACATTAGGTTTTAAAAAAAAAGCTATGAGTAAAACCAGAGCTGCTACACCACCGACCAAAAGGGCACTTAAAGCAATGAAGCAGTTGTGACTATTCCTCTCTAACTCTTCTCATGGGATCACTCTTACGACTTTGGGAAGCCCTTTAATTTCTAGCCTTAAAACCCCCAACACTTTCCTCGTCAAATAGATGGAATGTCTTCTTTGAAAAGGTACTTTCCATATCAAATATGATGAATCAATAGGCAAAGAAAATCACAGCCCCGACCCGTTGATCTTTCCTTACATTCAACAAATGCTCCAACCAGGGAGTCTCTAAAGCTCATGGGCAGTGTCTTGGAATTGGACTAGGAATTCTAGAGAATCGTTTATTTATTACATGTATACACCTCCCTCCCTTGCGGCTCAGGGCAGTTTCTCCACGTAGAGCAGGGCTAGAGATCCTGCTATACAGAAACCTCCACAGAATTTGTTGCCGGGCTACAAAGAACCATTCCTTTGAGAGGCTAGGTCCGCTTGATAAGAGGGGCGGGAGAAGGGATGATACGGATATAGGTCTTTTGACTGGAACGGGGAAACAGCAGCCCTTGGCTGGACGCCGACGAGGGCCCCCTGGCCCGCTTGCGCCTTCCAGAAGAGTCCTTTGTTCGGCCTCCCTTCCTCAGGCGGCCAATCCCGGCTGCTTCGGTCCCACCTCTGGGGCGGATTGACCCGTCAGCCATCCTGGCCCACGTGGCGGCGGCACAGCGGGGGAAGGATCCTCGCTCTGCATCTATCCAAAGCGGCGGAGGGGGAACCCCCCTTGCGACCCCGCTGCCACTGACCGCCATGCATCGCTTTTCCTAAGGGACTCCCTAGCTACGACCCGCCCTGGCCTATTTCCGGCGTTCCTTCCACGCGGCCCCTTACCTGCCCCCTCTTTTCTCCCCCGCTATTTGACTGCACCGCTCCCCGAAAGGGGGGGGTGGAGGCGATGGGACCCCGCTTACCTCAGGTGTCTGGCCTGGAGAGCGTGCTCGCCCCTGCAGCCTCCCTGAAATCGTCCGGGGGAAGAGGCGGAGCAACGCCGGCCGGAGAGGGAACCCAACGTCAGCCCGACGAAAAGGCGGTCTTCAGCCTGGACCTCCTCCTGCTGCCCTGCGTCGACGCAGACCCTCTTCGCCTTGCAGGAAGGGTGTGTCGCCCGCACAGGCTGCCGGACGAAGCCGGATGCTTCTTTGGAAGAGAATCGCGGCCTGCTCCCGTTTCTCGGCGAAGGCTGGGGCAAAGGGCACTGCAGCTTAACCGGAGTGGTGCAGAGACCCGAGTCTTTGGAGGGGTCGCCGGGGGGCGGCGGCCTTGTGGAGAAAAAATTAGTACTCAGAGAAATAAGAAAGCGAATACCCTGTGCAGTTTTTTGCTTCTTAATTGATAGTGCAGAGTCTTGTGGCAGCCTAAAGACTAACAGATGTGTTGAGGCACCTTTCCCGCAACCAGGGCTTGCTTCTGTTTCTGTGTGCGTGCGCGTATACATAAGTTATTTGTTATTCTTAACAGCTTGTCCCATGAGAACTCAATGACACGGTACACAGTTTATGTGTCTGCTCTGGATCCTGTTGTGGTGACAGCTCTACTGAATCTTAACTCCTGGGTGTTCAGGAGCCCAGTTCAGAGGGGATCACTGCAAGTGGGGACAGGACCCCCTCCACCTACCTGAACTCACACTGAGGACTCGCTGTCTGTTCTGTTGGGGAATCTTACACATAATTTATCAGTACATGTTTCTCCAATAGGGCATATAATGGCACCACAGTCCCATTTCCAGAAGCAAAATCTTAACGTAGGGGGCAGAAGATTTAAGCTACCTCTCCTAGCAGGTCAGTCGTGACCCAAACTGGGCTCCTGCTCACCTGGGAATTCATTTTCAAAACAACTCCCAACAAACTTCTGGTTGGCAGGACACAGGGCAGACCCATAAATAGCTGGGCCATGATCAAGTAGTAAAGACTGCCTGTTTGGTTACATTCTCACATTCACACATTGGAATAGAGGATTTTTAAAAAAGGAGAATTGCCATCCTGAGCTAACTGGGAGGCCTTCCATTGGTTCTTTGCTCTGACAGACCAACAAGAAACACTGATCTCTCCGCCATAAATCTAGAGTGGATTGTTCTAAAGATTGGACCCCCACGAATCAAAACCTGAATTAGTTGGGGACTATAGAAGTAGAATGGTTTTATTTTATTTGTATTTCATTTAGAGCCCAGATGGCAGTGATTAGGAAGCGTTAGGGCAGAGCTCCACTTTTTTTTTTACTAACTTTTTCATTGTTTAAATGCTTATTTCTTGATAACAGGAGTTTTTCAACTGACAAGCCAGGCCAGGTTGACAAATACTCCCTTGTGTGGTCTGAGCTAGAAAATATTTGGGAGAAGAAAGAGTATTCCAGCACAGGGATATTCTCACAGATGGGACAAAATAAAAAAAGAAAAGACAATGCTGTACTCCTGAGCAGCCTGATTGTAGTACCATGAAGCAATTGAAGTTGGACTGTTTTCTGAGGACAAAGCCAGAGACATACCCTGGATACTGTCCCACTTTGTAACAGATTCTCCGTCTTGGAGCAAGATGTTGCCTCCTCAGATGAGGTAGAAAGTTATACAAGTCCTGAGGGAACAGGAGTTGGATTGGAGAGGAAGCTGCAGTCAGACCAGGCAAGTAACTATGAACTTTTTATCAAGCAGTGCTCTTTGATAACTGGGACTGTGATAAACCCTTATTTGAAAATTGATCAAATAAATTTAAAACTGGCTGAACCAAAGGAAGTCTTAAGTAATTGCACAAAAGAATATTTAAAGGAGCAAAAGGAAAGATCTGAGTATGAGAGCACTGTTAGGTCAGGTGGTTCTCGCAAGTAGATTAACAAATTTAAAGTGTTAGCTAAAGATGATTTACAGGGACTTTGCAAAAAGATCTTAAATACAGGTTCCACCCAGAATCCCCTGGCCATATATGATATTCTAGTTGAAAGGATGAAGACAATCCTTCATATATACATACACACGCACACACACATACACACAAAACCAGCAGAACGCCTACTGAATTACATATTTCCTCACAAATAGGGTCATTCTCTGGTGAGCCAGATCTGATTCTGCGCTCCCCTGCACGCAACCAGCTGGGTGACCTTGGTCTTGATACAGCACTGATAAAGCTATTCTGACAGAGCAGATATATCAGGGCTCTCTCAGCCTCACCTACCTCACAGGGGTGTCTGTTGTGGGGAGAGGAAAGGGAAAGTAAGCCACTTTGAGACTCCTTTTGGTAGAGAAAAGCGGCATAGAAGAACCAACCCTTCTTATTAAACAGTCAAAGGACTAGAAAGCCTTGGGGGTGGACGATGTTCCCCCAGAACTTTAAAAGCAACAAAAAATGGTAGATCCCATGATTCTCACCTCTTTTCAGATTTATCAACTTGGCAGGTCAAATCCCTAAGGCCTGGGGAACAGTGGTTAGAGTACCTTTTTACAAATCTGGCAGTCGAAATGATCCAGCTAATTATCGACCAATTAGCTTGTTGAGCATTCCCAGTTAACTGTATGGCAAACACCTCCTGGAGAAATTATTGAGCTGGTTGGAACAGGAGGGGCTGACAGGGATAGAACAAGCTGGATTTAGAGAAGTATGTATACAAGCGACATCATGATTGTCAGAACAAAAGTTAAAAACCCAATGCAACATAAGTATGCATACATTAGCTAAAACACATTGACTTTTCGTGTTACTTAGCTGTGATTTTCATTTATGAATCACAATGTAATAAAACTTTGCTACTACATGTGAAACCAAATTGTACCTATCCTCCAGTAAATAGTTCAACAGTAAATCTTCTGCATAAATCAAGAAACTTTAATCAAGGGGATTAAAGCGCATAAGGTAAAGCATAATTAACTGTTTTCTCTCTTCCTCTTATAAAGCACAGTGTAATAAAATATGGGAAATTGCTTCTACTCCACTTACATCACAATCAAGCTAAGTCCATTCTTAAACAAAGGAATTAGCCGGCAATGGGATCTTGATAGAATCCCAGACTTCCTGCTTCCAGATAAGATTAGATACAGGCTAGTCCCAGCTCCATACCTGGCTACTTTAGAAATCAACAAACAGAGAAGGGCCTTTGCTCAGGCCATATGCTCAGCGCTGCCCACAGCTGTCCTGGAAGGCCACCATAGAAAAATCCCCTTTTGAGAGAGATTCTGTCCCAGGTAGAAACAAGTGAACACGTTTTGCTACACTGTCCCATCTCTCTATAAGGTTATAAAAGCCAACTTAATCCAGCCAACTTCAGACCAATATCAAGGTCTCCCTTCAAAGGATATCGTTAAGAAACGCCTCATTGACGAAAATACTTTTACACACTGCAAAATTTTGTGCAGCTGCCATTAAATTGTGTGGTATTTATCTAAGTCAGAAAGTTTCCTCTTTAACTGAATGACATACTGACTCATTACCTAGCCAATGCTGTTTCAATGATGAGTTGTAATCCTGACATGTTTTATATTTTTTATTTTAAACACTGCTTTTGTATTCAGATATATCTTTTTGTATTCACTATATATTTTAATTGTGTATTTGAACTTTGGTTTGAATGACTAAATAAATTTTATCTTGACCTATATTTGTTTTATCCACTGTCGTTACCCGTCCTGAGCATAGGAAAGGCAGTTTATAAAACAGAGATTATTATTATTACATTCTTTAGGACTTGTTTCAAAATAAACAGGCAGGATTGGGTTGTAAGTGACCAAACATATGTATTGGTTTTCTTCCTATCTCTTCCCATGCCAAAGCTATACAAATACATTGTCCTTATGGATGGCAATGTAAATACAGAAGGAAATTGATGTTACAGAATGATGTTTAGAAAGTGTAGGAGGGAATTCCCCCAGAGAGCCAATGTGGTATTTTAGTGCTCAACTCCCTTTCTTGAAAGAATTACACTGCCCTCCAGAATGGGAATAGAAGATCAATGGAACATACTAGGATTTTGCAAAATAGAGTGGCAGTTGCATCCTAAGCATATTTAATCAAGCAAATCTCATTCAGAGACTCAAAAGAAAATCAGCTTGTATTTCATAGATTACAGCAAAGCTTTTGACTGTGGATCATGAAAAGCTATGTTTGATTTAAAAAGAAAGGAATGTGCCACAGCATTTGATTGCTTTAATATACAACCTGTTCTCTGGACAAGAGGCTACTGTTGGGCTAGAAATACGGGGAAACAGAATGGTTTCCAGTTGGCAAAGGTGTCAGACATAGATGTATTTATCTCCCTATCTCTTCAGTCTATATGCAGAACATCATAAGGAAAGGTAGATTAGATTTAGATGGTGGAGTGAAAATTGGTGGAAGGAACATTGACCATTTGAGATTTGCTGATAATAGTGAAGATGTGAAACAACTGTTGCTGAAAGTGCCAAAGCAGAAAGTGCCAAAGCAGGTTTACAGCTGAGCATCAATAAGACAAAAATAATGACTACTGGGAAATTACTTTAAGGTTGACAATGAAGAAATTGAAATTACCTTGGATCCATCATCAACCAAAAGGGAGACAGAACCCAAGAAATCAGATGGAGATTGAGACTAGGAAGGGCAGCCATGAAAGAGTTAGAAAAGATTCTTAAGTGTAGGAATGTATAGCTGGTGACAAAGATCAAATGTATTTGTGCCATGGGTTTCTCCATTACCATGTATGGAAATGAAAGCTGGATAATGAAGAGAGCTGACAGGAAGGCAGTTAATGCCTTTGAAATATAGTGTTGGAGAAGAGTTTTATGGATACCGCGGACTGTCAAAAAGACAAATAAGTGGGTTTGAAAGCAAATCAAGCTTGAACTCTCCCTTGATAGCTGACATTTATTTTTATTATATTTATATACCGAGTCTCAGGGCAGTTACAGCATAGTGCCTGCATTCCATAGTGCCTGCATCACAAACCTGGTAATCTTTGGTGATCTCCCATCCAAATACTAGCTAGGGCCAACAGGAAAAGACACTAACATTAGGAAAAGTTGAAGGCAGCAGGGAAAGGGAAAGACCCAAAATGAGAGAGTGACTCAATCCATGAAGCCATGGTCCTCAATTGCAAGATTTGAGCAACAGGAATTTTTGGAGTACATTAATTCATATGGTCAACATAAGGTGGAAGGGATTTGAGAGCACTTAACACACTCAAAAGAGCCTCTTGTGGCTCAGAGTGGTAAGGTAGCAGATATGCAGTCTGAAAGCTCTGCCCATGAGGCTGGGAGTTCAATTCCAGCAGCCGGCTCAAGGTTGACTCAGCCTTCCATCCTTCTGAGGTCGGTAAAATGAGTACCCAGCTTGCTGGGGGGCAAAACGGTAATGACTGGGGAAGGCACTGGCAAACCACCCAGTATTGAGTCTGCCAAGAAAACGTTAGAGGGCGTCACCCCGAGGGTCATACATGATCCAGTGCTTGCACAGGGGATACCTTTAGCTTTACCTTTAACACACACAAACCTCATTCAGTTCAGGTAAATGCCTACCAGGTTGGATCCCTTGATCCCAACCTAGCAGGGATGGTTTGTGCAATCTCAAGGGTAACCATCCAAGCATGGGCTCTCTAGTGCCTAGTGCACACAGACCTATCTGGGATGGCTTTTCCTGCAATGTTAAAGGAAACTGTGTTGAAGGAGAAGCTGGCTCCAGGACCTGTGTGATCCTGTATAAGCACAGTATTATTATTATTTATTAGATATATATACTACCCTATCCAGGAAAATGACTTAGTATAAGTCAGTATAAACCGTGCTGCAGCAGAAGGTGATCCCAGGATCTCTGTGAAGCTAGGAGGTCTCTCCCTGCTGCATGCACAGCTAGCTGGGATGACTTCTGCAGCATGGTTTAAATCAAGCTGCAGGAGAAGCTGGCCTCAGTGTCTGCTGTGCCACAGCTAGCAGATTGTTCCCTGCAGCATGGCAGCATCTGTGGCTGCTTTCATTAACCTGGTTTAAACTGGACTGTATGAGAAGCCAGCCCTGAGCCAGTGGCAACAGTATGTTCCCCCTCTGGCACATCTGATCCTTGGACTGTCTTCTGTAGTCCCTTTAAACTTTAAAGGGACTGTAGTAGAAGCCCAACAAACAGCTATTTTTCTCATCTACCGGAATATCCCAGATATATCCAGAATTTTCTCAGGATTCTCAACCCACCCACCCCCCCGCTCTGACTTTCCAGAGAAAACCCAAAACATTCAGGGAGTCAAAAAATACAGTTAATTTCAGCTTACAGGTATTTCAGCTATATTTTCAGCTCAAATCTTAACACAGCCCGCGGCACCACAGGCGCCGCAGACTAAATAATGCTGTAAGGGCTGGGTTGGAGGAGTTAGGGCTGGCTGTGTCCAGGATGAGGAAGGGTGCCGATTAGCCCCTCCTCCGGACTGACAATCGGAGGGCCCAATCGGCAGTCGCAAAGCGCTTGCCGATTGGTCCCTCCGACTGGCCCACCGCCGCCGCAAAGCGCAGTCGCAAAACGCTTGCCGATTGGTCCCTCCGACTGGCCCACCGCACAGCGCGGCTCACAGTTGCTCCCTTGCCAGCGGCCTGACGTCCTCCCTGACCGCCACCCCGCCGCCTTGGGAGCCCCACACTGGCCCGCTCGACCTCAAAAATGGCCGCCGACAACAAGAACCCGCCGAGGAGCCGCCGCAGGAACTTCGTCGCGCACATCGCCAGGCCGCCAGGGAGCCACTGCAGGAAGCCACGGCCTCCCTTCTCAACTCCTTTCCCTGGCCGCCACCAAGACAAGGACGCTGCGCTGCCACCGCCCACCCTCGAAAATGCCTCCTCTTTCAGGTACGCTTCCTTCCCTCATGCTGCCCTCGCCTGTCCCTCGCTCTGCCCCCGCCTGCTAGCATTTGTATTTTTGATACAATGGGCTTTTTTCCTAGTCTTAACATACATCCCTACTGTCTACGCACAAATGTAACCTAAAAAATTAGACGCCATTGATTGCAGTTGATGCATCAGAGAATGAGGGTTGTTCATTTTGGCAGAAGATTTTAAAAATGGGACAGGAATCAGAATTTTGGTCACCACCAGTGGATCCTGAACAAGCAGAGCAGAGAAGACAGAGAGAACATTTGACAGCCTGAGAAAGATGAAGAAGTACCTTTTTAATTGTACAATGACAATCAGAGTTAACCCCTGAATCAGTCTTGCAGAAACAGGAATAACAAGGGAAGAAGTAACACCTATGCTGAGGGGATGAGTCAGCTAATTAAACTAATAAAAGGGAAATGCTGAACAGAGCTTAGCCTGATTCCTTCAGTAAACAGAGTATTGCATTCTGTCCTGCTAATCTGTGCTTGCTTCTTCAGTGTGAAACTGTCTCCTGCTTCAACTTCCAGGCTTTGGCCCTTGAGCCAAAGAACTCTCTGCTTCCCTGATCCTCGGATGGAACTCTTGGCTCCCTGACCTTAAGGATTGGTTTGTTGATTTTGCTCTATTTCCTGCTTTATTGATCATGATTTTTTGTGTGTCTTCCAGAACTCCTGGGTAAAGTAAAAGCACCATGTTCTGCCCTAAATGTGACATTTGATTAATTGCAACTGCCTGTGCGTGTTCTGGAGACTATGCTGGTATACACCAGGTCTAGCTTTAGATGTGATATATATATACAACCGAACAATCAATTAATAAGAACTTAGTGGTAAAAACTGTGCTGTTTCCCCACATTCTTTTACCCCTTGGCATACTCTGAAATTAAATACAATACAATCCAGTAAATAAAACATTTTCAGACAGAATAAACACTGAAGACACATATACTTTAAATTACATGAAGAATATTTTCATAAATGTGCAACCTAGTACATTGAAGGGGATGAAAACTCATAAAGGAATTGTTTCAAGGTCAACAGTCAATGGAATGAAGGGATAAGCAAGTCACTCATCAGTTTTACTAATAGATCCATTGGTGCTCACAGCTTGTGTAGTCAATCACTTCTTCAGGACCAAACCATAGGTTAATTTCTGTCTCAGCACTTTCTACAGAGTCACTGCCATGAATTATATTCCTAAAGAAAGAAGAAAAATAACGGGTTAGAACATGACCAGGAGGAAAGATGGCATGGTATGGCCTGATTTAGTCATCTCTTGGAACCTAAGTTGGGTCAGTACTTGGATGGAAGACTGCCAAGGAAGGCAATGGGGAACCACCTCTGTTTCTCGTTTGCCTTAAAAGCCCCTTACTGGGTCACCATACGTCACATGCATACATTAGAATACGACCATTATTGTAAACATGCAGGTGAAAGAATGAATGGGTTTTTTCATTATTTTTAATAACATGATCAGAAAAACAAGTTTCTGTTTTAATATTACATATAGGCTTGGATCCCCTGTGGCATTTATTAAGGCAGAAGGATTTATTCAGGTACTTGGGGGTGACTTCTAACAATCTGTAGCTCAAAGGACCCTGAGAACACAACACAATTTGAAGCTGCAACATGCTACATGTGAGAAAGTCATGCTCCATGGGAAGAACTCATCCATGGAAACACTCCAGTGATGTCAAGCCACAGCACTATAAAAAGGACTGTGTGCATGGAGTCAGATTGATGCATAATATCATCATTATCATCACTTTATTAAATTCTCAGCATAGCCTAATATTTTGGATATTAAAAACCAGAGACTGGAGGCATGGACAAACAAGATAGATCTTTCCACAAATCTGAAAAATGTCCCAGGTTTGCAGAAAAATCTTAAATCTTTAAAAAAATACACCATGGGAGGGGTTAAAATCCGTCAAATGATAAAAGGAGTACCCTCAATGGCATATTGTCAGGCCTTGGCTTCTGTTGGTAAAAGGCAGCGGTGAAACTGGCCTTTTCCAGGGCTGTTTTGACCTTTGAAGGGTGACTAAATAGGGCCAGGCCCACCAGCAACCCAGCTACTCACTACTGTTCAACAACAGCCACTCCACCCAAGCCAGCATGATAGAGTGGTTACAGTTTCAGACTAGGATTCTAGGAGATCCAGGTTTGAATCACTACTGCACTATAGAAGCTCAGCAGGTGACCTTGGGTCAGTTACACATTCTGAGCCTTGCTTACCTAACAAGGCTGAGGAAAACAAAGTAAGCTACCATGGGGCCCCATTGTGGGATATAAATGAAGTGATTAAATAATAAATGTGTGGAGATAAAAAGTAGATAGGTTGGTGGGTAGATGTGAAGGAGGCAAGGAAAGGTAAGATTATTGGGGTTACCAGGACAAGGCTGTGCGGAATGGGATACAAGAGGAAGTGAGGGATGCCCCCTCCAAGGTCTGTACAACTGGACCAGTCTGGCAGATGGCACTGCTCAGTAGAGCCACAGTTTTCCTTGAACAAGCCTCTTCCGGGAGAGCTGAAAATGGGGATGGGACAGAAAAGCTGAAGATGGGGATGGGACAGATACATGGACCAGTACATTGGAAGAAAAAAAGGAACCAGGAAAAGGGGAGATGCTATAGTGGCTTACAGCTAGGAAAAGAAGAAACAGTGGGGGAAGGGGAAATAAGATAGCTGAAAATGTAGTGGAGGAGATTAATGTGAACATGGGGGAGCTAGATAATGGGGAATTAGATAAAAAAGACATTTTAGGATTTACCTGCCAACTTGTACACAGAAGTCTCCACGAATTGTTCCAGGTCTGGAATCTACAGGGTTGGTTTCTCCCAGCATTATTCTGCCAGTCTTAATGACATTAAGGCCTTCCCATACCTTTAGCCACACATACAAAAACAGTAAAGTGATTCTACAAATCAGAAGGTCATATTTTCTCACATTACATTTCTGTACACATACTAAATATATTTCTCTACAAATACTGTACACATACTAAGTGATGTCAGGTCGATTAAGAACAAGTCTGCAGGATTATTTTGCAGAGCATGAGGTAGACCTGGAATGTGTGACCAAGACTTCGGCGCGAGAGGGTGAAACCGTCACCCTGAAAGATCTTGCCTGCCCTGGGTTCTCGGTCCTTTATCAGTCTTGGACTTCTGGTGAGGGGGAGGGATAGCCATTGTAGTCCAGAACTCATACTTACAAGTTCTCCCTGTGCCGTTGATCCCAGGAGTGGAATGTGTTGGCCTAGGATGGGACTTGGTTGAGAGCTTGGCCATCTGGCTGGTATATCATCTGCCCAAAGCATTGCCAAATGCCCTGTTGGACCTGCTGGAGGCAATGGCTACCTGAGCTTTGCAGTTCCCCAGGCTTTCAATTCTGGGTACTTCAATGTCCATGAAGAATTGTTGTCTCCAAGACTTGGCCCATACCTGGAAATCTTGCCCACAGGAAGGAACTTGTGAGTGATCTTTGATGCCTCCTTGTCTATGGATGCACAGATCACCAGGGTAGCTCAACTGGCATTTTCCCATTTTTGCCAGGCAAGGCTACTAGAAGCTTACCTGGCTCCAGAACACCTAGCCATAGTGAACCATGCAATGATCACCTCTAGATTAGACTTCTTTAATTTGTTCTACACGGGTCTGCCCCTGTCCCTGAGCCAGATACTACAGCTGGTGCAAAATGCGGCTGCTCGGTTTCTTATGGGAACATCTTTAATTGCCTACATCCAGCATCTGCTGAGGCAGCTGCATTGGTTGTCAATGAAATTTCAGATCAAGTTCAAGGTTTTGGTCTTGGCCATTTGTGGTCTGGGTCCAGTGTACGTAAGGGACTCTTTAACTCCCTATGCTCCTTGCAGAGCCCTCTACTCTGCAAATACTAACAGGTTGGTGATCCCCAGCCCACATGAGGTATGCCTTTTCGGTCCTGACCCCTATCTGGTAAAATGAGCTCCCAGAAGAGCTGAAGGCCCTGATGGAGCTGGCATAGTTCCACAGGGCCTGCAAGACAGAGCTCTTCCACCAGGCATTTGATTGAGGCCAGGGTGTAGAAGCTCTATCTGGCCCCACCTTCAAACTTTCTGAATTTTCATATGCTGGAACATCAGCCCATCTTATCCAAAACAGCTCACCACCAGAACATCTCATGACACGGAACCAGGACATTTAATTGGGTTGAATGGGGCTGCTGGGGGAGGGTTGGGGTTTCTTGACTGTTGATTTTATAGTGCTTTATCCTTTTGTTGTAAACCACCACGAGCCAGCAGGTCCGAGAGTGGCAAGGAATAAGTTAAATAAATAAAAAAATATATAATAAGAGCCCTATTTCCAAACTCACTCTAGATTTAGAAATAATATTCTATCACGTTATTTTATCCCAGACAACCTCTTAGTAGACAACAATCAGCTCAGAGACTGGGTGTGCATCTCTGATATCGTGATTGTAAAAGCTCAACTTGGTTCAAACTATTTAAAATGGATCATTTTAGATCCTACTACTTAACTCAACTTTCAGCCCATAATCTCAAGGCAGCTTATACTTCATTGTGTTTTCAATGTCATCAGCTTTACTGATCTGATGCTTCCAGAAAACAACAAAAGAGTTGTGGAGGACCTCCCACACTACATTTTATCCTGTCCACTGTACACCAAACCATGGAAAAAATGCCTTGCTAATTTACTAAATGGTCAATCTGATAAGGAAAAACTGACTTTCTAGTTATCGGATAGCAACAAAGTTTCCAACAGAATGTAATTGTTTGCCCTTGCAGCTAAGAAAATAGGGGCTAAAGTAGTGCTAAAGAGAGCAAATACCTAGCATCTCTAGTTTGTCATGTACAATCTGAATATTTTTTAAAAAAATTGATTAGTAGCTGTTTTCTAATTTGTATTGTTTATTATGTATCAGGCTTTGAAATGTTTTAATAATTTTAATCCAATTTGTAATGGCTTATGCCTACATGCAAATATACTAACTTTGCCTTTGATAAGAAGAGCCCTGCTGGATCAGCCTGGTGGTCCATCTAGTCCACATCCTGCCTCACACAGGAGCTACAACGACAATATGGGAGACACAGTGGAAAATTACCAACACAATACAGAAAAACTGTGTCTGAAACAGGACAACTTTAGATGCAGAAACAATTATTACTAAGTCTTCTTTATTGTGACCCCAACTGATGGCAGCTGTTTGGCAGCTGTTTGTTTTTTCCTTCTTCAGGCAGTGGTGCTAGAGCAAGTGGCAATGCTGTGTTATTTGCAGTTCCATGAACATCTGGAAACACCAATGGATAGTTCAGGTGATATCACTGGTAACGTACAACTGCAGCTTCTGACATGACAGTTGTATGTCCTTAAAATATTCTTCCTTTTTTGCAGCAGAGTGTTCCTTCCCACCTTCTTAAGGGCTCTCACACAGAAGGTATATTTCAGTAATGCCTCTCAAGCATGAATATGCTCATATAAAAAGATGTACCTCTGCTTAGAACGGCATCGCAATATTACTTACCCCGATATTTCCTCTTTCCCAATATTTAACAAATAGCTTTTCTGCTCCAGAATTTATGATCTCGTCTCTCGCTGACTTTCATAGAATCATAGAATCATAGAGTTGGAAGGGGCCATACAGGCCATCTAGTCCAACCCCCTGCTCAACGCAGGATCAGCCCTAAGCATCCTAAAGCATCCAAGAAAAGTGTGTATCCAGCCTTTGCTTGAAGACTGCCAGTGAGGGGGAGTTCACCACCTCCTTAGGCAGCCTATTCCACTGCTGAACTACTCTGACTGTGAAATTTTTCCCCCTGATATCTAGCTTATATCGTTGTACTTGAAGTTTAAACCCATTACTGCGTGTCCTCTCCTTTGCAGCCAACAGAAACAGCATCCTGCCCTCCTCCAAGTGACAACCTTTCAAATACTTAAAGAGGGCTATCATGTCCCCTCTCCACCTCTTTTTCTCCAGGCTGAACATTCCCAAGTCCCTCAACCTATAGGGCTTGGTCCCTTGGCCCCAGTTCATCTTCGTCGCTCTCCTCTGTACCCTTTCAATTTTATCTACGTCTTTGTTCATGATCAGGTTTTATTCTACTTTCTCTTTCATTTCTTAGAAGAAGAGTTGGTTCTTATAAGCCGCTTTTCTCTATCCAAGGAAGTCTCAAAGTGGCTTACAGTCGCCTTCCCTTTCCTCTCCCCACAACAGACACCCTGTGGGGTGGGTGAGGCTGAGAGAGCCCTGATATCACTGCTCAGTCAGAACAGCTTTATTAGCTCCGTGGTGAACGCAAGGTCACCCAGCTGGCTGCATGTGGGGGAGTGCAGAATCGAACCCAGCGTGCCAGATTAGAAGTCCGCACTCCTAACCACTACACCAAACATGGACAATATATTCTGTTTTCCTTCACAATCTCAAGAATTAGACGTTTAATTTTTGTTAAGAATCCATATTGGAGGATTCCGGCCAGAGCTATAAAGCAAGTGAGAGACAGATTACTCATCTATTCCTACATCTTTACTTGTTGAAAACGTACCATTGCCACAATAGGACCAGAATGCATATATTCAATTAAACCAGCAAAGAATGGTCGGTCTCTCAAGTCAATGTAGTGTTCTTTCAGAAGATCTTCAGAGGCCTACAACAGTAAATAAGAATTTAAGAACATTTTGTGTTAATTAGATTAACGACAGGAGTAATATTAATCCGTATATTGCACGTGAGCTTGTGAAAGACTGGGCCAGCACCTTACTGGTAAACTAATCTACTTGACTAGTGCACATTTGAAATTTTCTTTCGCATAGTGCTTTTCACCAACCCACTGCCAAAATAGTATTGTTTATCTGATACATGAAGTATTAAATTTAAAATAAACCTCCAAGGACACTGTGTTTAGATTCAAAATATCCACTTGCTAAAATTAGGGTACTCAGATTGCTTTATCTTCTGCTAAATACTGGAAAGACTCCAAAATACCCAGATAACATATACAAGAAATGAGACTTTTGACAATAGTCCATGGTGAAAAGTAAATGACATTTACTTCTAATGGATGGCATGATCTGGATACAGGAACAACTGAAGAAAAAAACTTACATGAATTAATTTCATAGCAACCAGTTTGAATCCTTTCTGTTCAAATCGCTTGATAATTTCTCCCACTAAGCCCCGCTGTACTCCGTCAGGCTTAATGGCAATGAAAGTGCGCTCAGAAATAGAAGCCATTGTGCCACTACACAGGAAAGCAATGAGAGGCAGAAGAGTCAAGAGTTAAGTCTGGATACAATGGAGGCAGGGATGGCCTAAAACGCAATCTGTCACAGTGCTCAGTTTCAGTATTAGACTGCTCAAATGGCATCAGTTTAATTAATTCTCTTTAAGGCACTTTGCATACAGCGTAATTGTATCACAGCAAAACAAGCTCACGCCAACAATAGTTGCATGAGTACATAGCTGCTAAACTACACAACCATGTTGGGCAAGAAGAATACAGAGATTATACAGTCAATTAGAAGAGATTATGTTACAAGAATGCGCCATGCTATGTAGTAACGGAACTTTAACACAGAGAAAACTGAAAGGATCTTTTCTGGAAATTGGATCTAGTGGGACGGGCATTTCAAGTAAGTTCTCACAATGCACAATAATATAGAGCATTTGCCTAGAAACATTTAAAAAGTAATTGTAAAAGAATGACGATTCCCATTTAAAGTTATCAGTGTGGAACATAGTTTAATTATCATCAACAATCCGGTACCATCTAATCTTGTGCCCAGTTCCCAAATACATTTGCTTGGAATTTATTTTACTTTATTTAGGTACGCAGTGTTAGAGAAGTCAACCATTATTTTGGTTATAAACACCATTTAAACTGATCTCATTATAAGCTCACAGAAATGTGCCACCTGTGCTCTTGTTGAGAACAGTGCAGGCACTCAGTTCCATACAGCTTTTTCAAATGTCTAAAACCCATGAAAGCTCATGCTAGCATAAAATACTTGCCTTTAAGATGCCAAAGAATTCCTATTTATTTTTGTTGCAACAAACTAATAGGGATGCTCCCTTAGAGTTCTTCCTTAAAGTACATTAGGCATTCCTGGGTCTTTGATCTAATGTACTCTATCAAACAATTCCTTTAACTGCACTCTGTGACCACCCTTCGGCATCCTCTACGCAGTATCTCATTCATCCTTCATACCTTCCTCAGCAGAAATACATCTAATCACTTCCAAAAAAATCCCTTAGGCATCATCTGACTCTCCTGGGCTCTCCATTTGCCCCCCAGATCTAAGATTCACCCGCTGTGGCTTGGATTCTATGAATACACCTACCTGCCTGCTGGTGCTGAGCTGAGTGAGCTGGCGCTAGTGGCTGCACTAACACCGCCGATGCTTTAAGTCTCAGCTGGTCTACATCCAAGGTTAATTTCAGCTGGACACATGCCCCCTTATCCCATGTGTCCTTCAGCTGCCTGCTGGGTAACTAATTCACAAAACAGAGTGAAGTTCCTGGCTCCGTGTTTACCATCTGCTGTTTCTCGTTAATACTACCTTAAATGTCTCTGTAGATATTCAGGCTACCCAGAACTTCCCAGAAACCTCACCAATGTTTTCAGTATACAAGGCTTTCAGGGGGGCTATAATTCAGCAGTATGATGCATGATTTACATGCATAAGGTCCTTGGCACCTCCAACTTAAAAAAAAGTATGCAAGCTCTCAATATCTGAAAATGCTCGGCTAGACAGACAAATGATCTGACCACAAAGCACTTGCCTTAAGCTAAACAGTGTAATCTCCTTATAGTGAGCTTCTTATGGCATAAATCTGTCTAAGACTAGAAAACAGTTCATGTCCCCTGTGTCCTTGGTATACCCAATGGATTCAAAAGCTTGTTCCAATTCTCATTGCAGACCTACGTCTGGCCTGATTTAATGTTTGTGACTAAGTCCCCCCCCACACAAATGTCTACACCTCAAAAACAAATAAATAAGTGAAACCCAGTGTTATACTGTGGTCAGTTTAAAATTGAGGAGTCTAGGGATGGGCACAAACTGGAATATTCTGGCTTGTTTCAGGGTGTTCCTGAATTGAATTCTGGAACCCAGACAACCCAATCCCTCCCAAAATAAACCAGTCCAGTCTATTTAGCTTCTGCCCACCTAGAACCTGGGGGAAGTGAAACTGTGAAATGGCTTTCAGCCATTTTGGCCTGACAGTGGGGTATCTAATATTGGCGACGAAGGTGGGATATCCCGGCAGAGCAGAGCCAGCACAACCAACATACCGGTCAGCGAAAGGCTACAGCCATGGCAATGCAAGGCCACATAGAATAATTTGATGTGGCCAACCCAGGGAAATGGGAAAGCTACGTAGAATGTTTTGAATTCAATGCTATAGGAAACAGCGTCGCTGAGGACAATAGGAAGAGAATGGTCTTCCTTAGTGTGTGTGGGCCGCAAATATACGAGCTGGCTAAGGCTCTGGTAGCACTGAATGCCAATATATTAATGGCATTGACCAACCAGTTTGCCCCCACCCGTCGGAGATCACACGATAGCATGCTGCCTTCTTGTGAGGACAAAAGCCGGGTGAAGGCATTGCAGCTTATGTGGCTTGTGCAGCACTTCAGTATCTGCAACCTAGAGGAGACCATGTGGGATGGACTCATCTGTGGGCTAAGGGATGAGGCAACAGAGATGTAGTTGTTCGCATGCCAAACTCTTGCCTTCCAAGAAGCCGTGGATGAGAAGCTTGCATCTGAAGCCACAGAGGCCAGTACCTGGGCTGTCAGACTGGCGAGAAGCCCAGGGGGGCTGAGAGGAACACCAGAAAAGATGCCGGTGAGGAGGTCCTCTGCCTTTGGGCTGGAGCTGCGCTGGTGTGGGGGGTGGTAGTGGATGAACAATGGAAGGCGGTGCAAGGCCCACTACGTTGCAGCATTTTTGGGGGACCACATGCACGGAGCATGTGCAGGTTCAAAGATGTGAGGTGCTGAGCCTGCAAGAAGTTGGGCCACATAGAGAGAGTCTGTGGGGCAAAGAAAGGGTCCCACGCCTCCCCAGAGAAGGCCAAGCTGAAACAGAATGCTGATGTCAGGGCCTGTGAGGTGTTGCTGGAAGGGGAGGATGAGCCCGAATACCTGGTCCAGAATGTTTGACAGGAGGCAGCCAGGAAGATCATTGTGTGCATGAGGATCAATGACCTGGCACCTGACATGAAAGTGGATTCTGGCTCCGCATTTTCCATCGTCCCTGAGATTCTGTTCGAGTCCATTTGGCTTAATAGAGGGCCCGAGCTGGAGAAGTTTGAGCTGCCCCTGACAGATTTCCAAAGGAACTGGGTGACGAACCCTGGTGGCGAAATTCAAGGGACCACAGAAATTGGTTGTGGTGCCAAGGCATAGGACCAGCTTGCTTGGGCTGGACTGGTTTGGGCCTCTTGGCATTACTGTAGAGGGGTTACATCACATGCATGTGGGGAGCTATGATGCCCTATTCCAGCAATTTGCATCTGTCTTTGATGGTAAGATAGGGCAATATAAGGGTCCCCCAGTTTCACTGGCTTTGGATCCTGGGGTGGTGTTCATAAGGCTTAAACTGCAGCAGGTGCTGTTTGCTCTTAAGCATAAGATAGAGGTGGAATTGGACCACCTAGTGAATTAGGGGGTGCTGGAACCAGATGCAAAATGGAGCCCTCCCATTGTGACACCAGTTAAATTGAGTTGAGATATAAGAATCTGTGCTGATTAAAAGTGCACGATTAACCAGGCATTGCAGCAGCACGCATTTCCAGTGCCCAGATCAGCCACATCTTAGCTTCCCTTTCAGGGAAAGGTATTTGCAAAGTTATACTTGACTCAGGCGTACCAACAGCTAACAGTTGATGTCGAGTCAGCAAAGGCACAGACGATGGTCAACCATACGGGGGTGTTTAAAGTCAACCGTTTGGTGTTTAAAGTCAACCCCAGTATTTTCCAACAATTAATGGAGGACATTTTGAAGCGGCTGCCAGGGGTGGTCCCTTAATTTGATGACATGTTGGTGACGGGGGTGTTGGAGACACAACTATTGGGACAATTGGCAGAAGTGCTGCAACAGTTTGAGACTGCAAGGTTGTGGGGCAAAAAGGAGAAGTGCGCTTTTGTGGTTTCACAAGTGGAGTTTCTGGGGGTTTTAATTGGTGCAGATGGCATTCACCCAACCCCTGACAAGTTGAGAGCAATCCAAGAGAGGCCTGCCCTGGGGATCCTTAATTTTTTATCATTCCTTCCTAATAAGGCCTTCATGGCAGAGCCCCTACACAGGCTGCTAGGTAAACGGGCTGTGTGGACCTGGGCGCCTCAACACACCCGGGCATTTGTGGCAGTGAAGCGCCTACTGTCATCAGTGAAGCGCCTACTGTCACCACTATGATGAGGCACTGCCACTCATCTTAGCTTGTGATGCCTTCCCCCATGTGGTGGTATTGGACAATAAGGGTGCGGAGTTTGCAACCTTCAAGACAAATAGACTGGTGAGGCATGTGACATCTGTGCCATTTCACCCATTAACAAACGGACAGCCAGAATGTATGGAGAGTACAGGGACTGGGGCAGTGCTTGGCTAGTTTTTTACTGGCTCAGCATGTTATGCCATGTGCATCCACTAGAAGATGCCCGGCAGAAATGTTGATCCATGTAGTGGAAACTCTGCGAGATGCCAGGATGATATCTGTCACATGGAGGCTGATTCCCTCTTTCAACAATGCTCACCATTCAGTAGCCATGCGGTCAAGTGCAGCCACTCTGGATCCTGGTGTCAAAATGGGCCCCTGTCTTAGCATGTGCAGTCTTATCTGTTTAGGGAATGGATTGGTAGCCAGTGTAATTGCTGTAGTAGTGGGGTTACTTGTTCCCAATTGCTGGGCTGACCAACAATCTAGCTGCAGCATTTTGCACTAGCTGCAAGTTCCAAATTCTCCGCAAAGGTAGAGTACATTGCAATATTGCAGTCAATAACGAAGGCATGGATTACTGTGGTTAGATCTGACTGAATCAGGAATGAATAGTCAAGCATAGCTGACACCCCAGTGGAAGTTGGCAAAAGATGCTTCAGGCCATTTCAGTACCTGGTGACTTCCTAAGGTGACTTTTATGTCTAACAGCACTCCGAGGCAGAGAACTTGGCTTTTTAAGGGAAGTATAACCTCATCCAAGAAGAGGAGAGATCTCGAGTCCCTGATTTATTTTTCTACGAACTCAGAGAACCACTATCTTGTCAGGATTAAGTTTTAGTTTGTTCACCCTCAACCAGCCCATTACTGACTCTAAGCTCTGATTCAGCACATCAACAGCATCCTTGGAATTAGGTGAAAAAGCGGAATTTGGTATCATTTGCATATTGTTGACACTGTAGCCCATACCTCCTGACAATCTCTTCCAGTGGCTTCATATAAATCAGGGGTAGTCAACCTGTGGTCCTTCGGACATTCATGGACTACAATTCCCATGAGCCCCTTGCCAGACAGGGGCTCATGGGAATTGTAGTCCATGAACATCTGGAGGACCACAGGTTGACTACCCCTGATATAAATAATAAACAGTATGGGGGATAAGGTGGAAACTGGCAGTATCCTATAGGCCAGTGGCCATGGGGCAACCAGGAATCCACCAATATCACTTTGTGAGACTGACCCTTCAAGCAGGACTCAAACCACCTTAACACAGTGCCCCTTAGTCCTAGTGCTGAAATGCAGCTCAGTCGGATAATACAGTCAACAGTAGGGCAGTCACTGAGTCTACCTTCCAAAGTAGCCATTTTTGCCTACAGAGTTGATCATTATAATCTAGAGATGAGCAGCAATAGTAGAGAAGCAAGTATAGGCTTGTAGAGAAGCAAGTATAGTAGAGAAGCAAGTATAGGCTTGCAGGCTGTTGGGTGGAGTGGTGCAGGTGTGTCCCACCTTTGGGCTTTGGCCAGCCCTTACCAGGAACTGTTTGTATTTTGGGGTGCAGACAGACAAATCATCATGGTTCTTACAAGTCTGGAAAGTGCATGAAGATCTAAATAAATGCATGAAGATCTAAATAAAGAATATTTACAGCCTGCAACTGTAAATGGTGAACAAGTAAATGGCTGGGGAGATATGTAAACTGAAGTGACTTTTCTTAAGAGAGCCAGTTTGGTGTAGTGGTTAGGAGTGCAGACTTCTAATCTGGCATGCCGGGTTCGATTCTGCTCCCCCACATGCAACCAGCTGGGTGACCTTGGGCTCGCCGCAGCACTGATAAAACTGTTCTGACCAAGCAGCGATATCAAGGCTCTCTCAGCCCCACAGGGTGTCTGTTGTGGGGAGAGGAATGGGAAGGCGACTGTAAGCCGCTTTGAACGTCCTTCGGGTAGGGGAAAACGGCATATAAGAACCAACTCTTCTTCTTCTTAAGCTTGGCCTGGTAAATAAAAATCAGTATTTGCTAGGAAGTTCCTATGAAATCAAAGACATAAGTGGTCCTGAATTTCAAGTGGCATTAGCTTTACAGGAAAGACAGATTCAAGTGGGTAGCCATGTTGGTCTCAAGCAGCACAACAAAACAAAATCAGAGTCCAGTAGCACCTTTGAGACCAACAAAAATTTATTCAAGGTGTGAGCTTTCGAGTGCAAATACTCTTCCTCAGAATACCAGTCAACATTAGGGTTGCCATCTCTGAGCTGGGAAATTCTTGGAGATTTGGGGGCAGTCCTTGGGGAGGAAAGAACACTCCATAAGGATGTAGAGTCATATAATCCACTTTCTGGATTCTATGACATCACATTACTCCAGGGGAACTGATACCTGTAATCAGGAAATCAGTTGTAATTCCAGGTGAAATCTGGGGCCCATCTGAAAGTTAGCAACCCTAAATCTATTCCTGTCCTAGTGTCTTTCTTGATTTCACTTTCTTGTATTATAAAACAGGGTAAAATATATTAAACTCGAACTTTGAAATGCATTAGAAAACTTCCATAATAATTTGATTGTTCATTACACTTCTGCATGTTGCTTTTCATCTCTCTGGACAAGCCCTCTTGTTTTTATATTGCATAGATTACTCTCAGTGTACCCCTGAGTATAGGTTGAAATGGGTAGCGGTGTTGGTCTGAAGTAGCACAATAAAATCAGAGTCCAGTAGTACCTTTAAGACCAACAAAGATTTATTCAGGGTGTGAGCTTTCGAGTGAAAGCACTTGATGAAGAGTACTTGCACTCGAATGCTCACACCCTGAATAAATCTTTGTTGTTCTTAAAAGTGCTACTGGACTCTGATTTTATTGTACCCCTGAGTGTTTTTCTCATAGGCTCATAGCAGTGTGTGTATTGCAATGTTTCTTGGACAAAATCAATCATTTGGAACTTTGCTTCTAGTTAAAAAGAAGTCTTTGCTGCTCTCTAGTGGAAATGAATGCAGTAGCCCCTACATATAGTGCCTCTCCTCTCTTTTGATGCTTTTTCCTCCACTGACATGAATAAGCTACATTTTGGCTGGAATCAGAAGAGCCTCAAGATTTCACCCTCCCGGGGTTATGAACATCTTGGGCTATGGGTTAGTTAACCTTTCACTTTCCTCAGCTACAGTTCCTTGCTTATGTTGAGTCAGTGCTGCACTTCCCTTGGGGAATGTGGAAAATGTCTTCAGAAAGGAGGACTTTAAAATTCTATAGAACATTCATTCAGTGGTTCCCTACTCAACATCAGTTTTACTGTAAAGCTAACGATTCTTACAGTGAACCAATAGCACACGTGCATGATAGTTTGAATTCAAAGTAACTACAACTGTAAGATTTCCATCTTTGTGAAGTGATTGAGCAGTGGCCTCTAATCTGGATTTCCCACCACAGCTTGGATAACCTTCGGCTGGTCACAATTCTTTCAGAGATCTCTCTGTCTCACCTACCTCACAGGGTGTTTGTGGTGAGGAGAGGGAGAGGTGATTGTAAGCCCCTTTGAGACTCCTTCAGGTAGTGAAAAGCACAATATAAAAATCAACTTTTTCCCTTTAAGAATCTTGAATCACCCCCTTCCTCCACCCCAAAAAAAAAAAATCCAGAGAGATCTCCTTCCCAGTTTGGAAACGTATGTCCACTTAGTATTTTAAACTTCTAGAAAGCTGTATCTGGTTGACCTTAAAAGTTTTCACGGACAAAGAACACCCACAATTCCCTGTTGTAAAGGTTCACACCCTTGACAGATAAAAAAGAAAAGTCAATAAAACTACAGTAATGTGTGCTTTACGAACCTGCCTTTGAAGATGGTACAGAAACTTCAGTTGGTTCAAAACACACGGGCTTATAAATAACTGGGTCAAGGAAAAGGAAATACATCTTTACATTGCTAGAAGAAGGTCATAGGTTGGGTGCATTTCTAAGTATAACCTTCAGGCCAGATTTCTCTTCAGATCGTATAAATCTTTCGCCTTTTACTGCATCTGTAAAAGTGATGTCACTACTACAATCAAATTACTTGATCTCTCTCTACTTTATTTCTCTTATCATCACAGAGAAAATGGAATGCATGTTTACAATGAAAGATCTTTTGGACAGACACTAGTACATGTATTACTTTAATCATAATATAATCATAAATGCGTCTTTGTGAACATCCAATTTTGTTCTATTTCCCTTCTTGGTCCTACTACTCATCCAATCTATGTACTGAGTAGATTAAGGTAATTCAAGAAGGCAAGGTAGTTCCCAACCTTTGCACTTTGTAGGAGTGTTCCCAACCTTTGCACTTCGTTGTAGTGTTCCCAACCTTTGCACTTCATAGTATTTTCTCCATTTGTTTTTTTGGTCATACATGACCTATTGGAAACTTCAGTTATATTCCATTAAATTGTTATAGAAGTTCCCTAATACATTTCAAGGTTCAAGTTTTATACTAGAATAAAGTGAAACCAAGAAAGAGACTAGGACACGAATGGGGTTAGAGAGGGCCATCTTCTGGGTGGGGCCCATATGTATTTCCTGACTACAGACAGCAGTTTCTCTGGAGGAAGTGGCAGTTGTGGAATGTGGGTTCTATAGCATCACATCCGAGCTGAGTGGTCTCTCTTCCCCAGGAACTGCTCCCAAATCTCCAGGAGTTTCGTAACCCAGAGCTGGATTTAAAGCAAATCTATAACACTTAAAAACTTATTTTATATATTTATTTATTCAACACATTTATAGACCGCCCTATCCGTCTGCTGTCTCAGGGCTGTTTACAATATGAATAAATATTACAATAAAATGCATTTCTAAAAAGTAACAAAAAATAACCAAACTAGTGGTATCTTCATTGTTTTTTTCTTTTGGGAGAACATGGTGAGAGTTATCTAAATTATGGCAGGGGAGGCCCTTATATTGGTAGCTCATTTGTCTGAACTGGCTTTGACCATATGCCTGGTGGAGAAAGCCTTTATGGAAAAGGCCATAATAGTTCTGTTATAGTTCTGTTAGGGCCCTGATATTATCTGAGAGCTCTTTCCACCAGGCAGGGGACAGGTCTGAAAAGGCCCTGACCCTATTTGAGGCTAGTTGGACTTCCTTTGAGCTGGGGACTACTAGAATGTTTACGGACACTGAACACAGTGCCCTCTGGGGAATGTATTCAGATAAGCGATCCCTTAGATACAACAGGCCCGGAACACATACGGCCTTAAAGGTTAAGACCAATACCTTGAAGCAAACTCGGGACTCCAATGGAAGCCAATACACCTTTTGCAATACACCCCTTATGTGGGGCCTCCAGTGGTCTGGTGAGGACCCATGCAGCAGCATTTTGGACCGGTTGTAATTTCCTGATTACAGTCAATGGTAGATCTGCCTAGAGCGAGTTACACTGGTCCAATCTCGAGGCGGCTACCCTTGAGCCACTCCACCACCGCCTCAAAAGAGTGTGGTGAAAACTTCATCAGGCATCATAAAGTACAATAGTTAACAAAATTATATTAGGGACACACACACACACATATAGTTGTTGCACAATTAAAATGAAATATCAAAATATTTGCATACTGATATACAGTATATTTGGCCTTAAAAAAATCCATGAGACTTTATCATTCCTGTGACTTTTAGTAAACATATTGAAAATATATTAATTTGAACACAGCAAGTTCCCCCGACACAAAATTTCTCGTATTTGTATTGGATTTTTTTTAGCACTTTAACAAAAAATGTTCACAGAAAGTTGCCAAAGGCATCATTTGCCAAAGGCATCACAGTACCAAGTTGCCAAAGGCATAATTTCTGCTTCATACCCATGGCACACAGTAAATGCTGGAGGCGTTGGTACTCATTCAAAACATCACAAGTCTTCAGTATGGACACACCCATCCTTTGCAGGCTCTGCTGTTGCCATTCCTCTTCTTCCAAGGAAAAAGGCGCGTCTTTCCTGCCCTCAGAAGCACAAAAGGATTTCCCGTCACTACAGCACGCCCTTTTCTTTAGAGAGTCCAATTGTTTAAAACAATTATAAATCAGGCCAGAATTTCCAGGTCCTCCCTGGTGACTGGTTGGGGTAGAACTATTAGGTCCAAATTGAAGATAAAGAAACAAATTGTTGCAGAGGGAAAAAGAATCTTTAAAAATTGTAAAATCCCTAGACATTTCACATTCAACTTCATCAGAGGAATAATTGTACAATTATTAAAGATTCTATTTCTGCTCGACAGAGAGAAAAATAAAAACCTAGCAGTAAATCCTACAAGAAGGCAAAAAAAAAAAAATTGGTTTACTTACATGCAATGGACATCTAAGCCGAAAGAATGAAAAGAAACCCGAAGTGTTCTGAGAGAACAAACTGAGTTTAAAAAGTAAAGTCTAAATCTCTTGTGTAGAATTTACAAACGTTTGCTTAAATATGAAACTGAGATAGAAGAAGTGAAACCACATAGATGAAAAATCTTAGTATGACTATCACTAGGAATGGGAACGCTTAGGGTGTAAAAATGTGAAATTGACAAACATCAGTCATTGAGTGAAAATTGGTATGTTTTATGGATGGTATATGACACCTAAAGTTATTAGTCAAATATCTAATCAAACTGATGGTAAATGTTGGAAATGCCAAGATGATATTGGGTCTTTCACATGTGGTGGACGTGTAAATTGATCAAAAAACTTTGGATAAAAGTTCATTATAAACTGCAAACCATGTTTAAATGTAAATTTGCATTAGATCAAAAACAATGTTGTTAACTATTGTACCCACAGGTATACCAAAACATGGCGCAGAGTTCTTTTTTCATGCAACAACTGCAGCAAGACTCATTGCTTCCGACTTCAAACAGCAGCAAGCTCTGCACATAGATTTATGGAGTACAAAACTTGGAGAACTAGCTGTAATGGCTAAATTAACAAATTTGATCAACCATAGACCACCAGAAGACTTCCAAAAGCACTGGGACAAATATCTGAAACATCCATAAACTTTTCTTTTTTTGTAACTTATGTAAAAATAAAAATCTTTAAAGAAAAACAATCCCGTTAACTGTTGCAACGATTAGTTTCTTCACCTTCTTTGTCAAAGAAGTCTCAAAGCAACTTACAATTACCTACCCATCCTCTCTGCATAACAGACTGTGGAGTGGATGAGACCGAGTGAACTGTGAATGGCATGTCACCCAGTTGGCTGCATGTGGAAAGAGTGGGGAATCAACTGTGGTTCTCCAGATTAGAGGCTGCTACTCTTGATCACTATACCAAGCTGGCTCTCAAAACATAATCTTCTTGACACTGTTCACATATCTCATTATATTCCAAAGTGTCCTTTTCCTTTGATTCCGTTGCAGCCGGATCCTACCTTCGTTTACTCAGAAGCTCTTCTAAGACTCTACTAGCAAGGGAGGGTTTTTTTTTTTAATGAGAAATAAAAATCAATGACAATTGGTCAGGATACAGAAAAGAGGCATTTAAAAAGAAGCAATGTTCATTTGCTAAGCCTGTTGTCTGTTCTTAATTTTATGACTTTTTTGATGGGACTTGATTTTAAATGTATAAATCCAATAAAATAAATAGTTTTATTATCCATATACTAGGTCCTGATTAGAGGAAAAGTAGACATATAAAAATGATTTAAATATACAAATACCTCACAGAACACACAACACGCTGCTTTAACAGTCCAGGGAATTAGGTATGCATGTTTTGCAAAACACAGTACATTGTGACAGGGAATCACATCTGATCGACAATAAGCAAGGCGCTATTTGAGGCTGTTATACCCCGCTATTTGAACTACGTACACGCGAAAGTTGTCTTGCAAAGGCCAGCCTCCAGTTTATCTCGTCAACTCCACGGCAGCCGAACAGGACTTTCTTATAAAGCAAGCCCTGCGCAACTATTCCCCAGGGCAGCCAGGACCCTCCTGCCCAGCCCCCGCCACGCGCCTCCTCCCTCCAGCGGCCCCACCCCGCCGCCTATTTATTTCCCTCCAGCCGTCTAGACGTCAGTGCGGCCCCGCCCGCCCCTGGCGAACGTCACTGCCCCGCGTCCCCTCCCCGGCGTCGTGGGTGAGGTCAGTGCTGCGCGCCTGTCACCCAGGCTCCCTCCCGTTGGCACTGAGCTGTAAGCAAGGCCTTGCTGCAGAGGGAGGCGTCGCTGTTGCTGATCCTCCCGAAAGAAGCTTTTGGCGCTTGCCCGCCCGCCCGCTCGTCCCGGCCCGCTCGCTCGCTCGCTCCGAAGGCATGGAGCTGGCGGACGGCGTGGTGTACCAGGAGGACCCGGGCGGCCCCGGTCCGGCCATGATGTCGGAGCGGGTGTCGGGGCTGGCGGGCTCCATCTACCGCGAGTTCGAGCGGCTTATCGGGCGCTACGATGAGGAGGTGGTGGCCGAGCTGATGCCGCTGGTGGTGGCCGTGCTGGAGAACCTGGACTCGGTCTGCGCTCACAGTCAGGAGACCAGCGTGGAGCTGGAGCTGCTGCGGGACGACAACGAGCAGCTCCTCACCCAGTACGAGCGGGAGAAAGCGCTGCGGAAGCAGGCCGAGGAGGTGCGTGGGTGGGTGGGGAGGCGAGGACGGTGCTCGTTCGGGGTACCGGGAAGGAGCCGGCCGGGTCTGCCGGGCATCCCGGAGGAGGAGGAGGAGGGCGCGGTTGCCCAAAGAGGCAGCGATGAGGCGCGGGAGGGAAGTTTGAGCTGGGCGACGGGGGCACTTCCCCGACGCTAGTCAAGGGAACAAAAGGGGCGACAAGAGAACTGGTGTGATACCGCTGTCATAATCGAAGTGGAGGTGCCTGGGGCAGGGAGTGCAGGTGGCTCAGATAGGTGTGTAGGAGAGGTCCCAATGCTATAAGCATGAAGGCTGCTTCTGGGTAAAGGAAGAGAAGTGGGTGGCATTTATTCATGCCCTGTTTAGAAGTGTTCCTGAATACTAATTAAGGTGGATGTTAGTTTTACCCAGCACAGCCACTCTCATGATGCAGGTCAGACGAGACAAGAGAAAGTTCAGTGTATAGCTTTTGATGTTTCCTTTCCCTGGGGTTCTAAACTTGTCTAGTGGTAAATCATCAAGTGTGAGGCACAAATATACATACACTTGCTTAAAATGCAGTGACTTGCACTGCTTGGGATTAGAGAGTGATGATCTTCAGGTCTGATGGTTGAAAATAATTTGAGCTAAGCAACAGGTGATGCAACCAAATTTCAATTCAGCAAAAACTTCAAATGCAAAACCAAGTGAATTCTATTCAGTTATTTATAGTATATAATTGATTCTAGTAATGTGTATCTAAAGAAATGTTATGTGAGAACAGAGAGTGTGATTGCTACTTTGGCCCATTGTTCCATTTATGACTTGCTCTACCCTGCTGGGTCTCAGTTTTTCTAATGAAACTAGATTGAAACATTTTATAATTTTAATTCTGGAAGTGGAAACATAATTGTGGGAAGGGTTAACCCCCCTTCTCTCACTAATACTTTCATTTTTCCTGTTCTGTATCACAACCCCTACTGGTGTTCTTCATAAAACTTCTAGAAGAAAAGCTGTGGGAATTTAACTGGCAATTAACTATGACGATTGAAAGTACATAGGCTTTAAGTGCAAGAAGTTTAAGATCTGAGCAAATCTAGCTCCTGATGGTAGGGTGAAAGCTGCAGACAAATACTGTTCTCATGCCTACTTGATTGATGTGATGTAATCACTCCTTTACTGTTGATGTCATTGGGTTTTTAAAACCAGAAATAAAGGAACTACTTTTAGGAAATAGTAACTAAAAGTGTTATCAGATCTGACACCTTATGCTTAAATTTCTAAAATGGTTGATACTGATGGCCAGGAATAGGCAATTTTTTTCAGGTCTGGGGTATACTGGATATGCAGAATTAAAAATAACTAAGAATGCGTGTTTGATAAAAACCAGGACTATGCCAAAGCACAAATAAAACACAGTAAATAAGTTATGCACACTCTTTAGTAGTAGTGTTTTGCTTACTAGAGCTGCATTTGTTTGGATAAATAAATAAATAAATAAATGTTCAATTCTATGTTCACTTGTGAACAGCTTGTTTGATAAGTGGTAAGTTATTTAAGGTTAAGAGATGGAAATAGAATGAATGGCCTTTCTTGCTATATTTTTATGTGACAAAGCCAGTGGAATGAAGTAGCAGTCCCCAACCTTTTTAGGGTTGAGGACTGCCTCCGGGGGTGGGGAAGAGCCGGCGGCCCGGGCACTGCGCATGTGAGTTAGCTCCCCTGGTGGTGAAAACGCGCATGCGTGGAGCTGCCGTGCACAGGCGTTTTCACCACCAGAGGGCGCTAACATTTGTGTTTGCTGGCGTGCCGGCGGCTGCGCCTGCCTCTCCCCCCCCCCCCCCGCAGCAAAAAGCTAGCCAGGCCGTGAGCGAAGCGCCATACAAGACAAAAACTGGTGAAATGGACACTTTTAAAATTTGCATGCCTATATTTGATGTCTGGAATTGGTACTTTAGTGATGGATCCATGCTTGTTTTCTCACTTATTGTCTGTGTGATGTGACATGTGGAATATGTGACAGGCCAGAAATGTAAATAAACACGGCCACAAAGTCTGTGACAAGATATAGTCGGTATGATATTTCTGTGGTGTTTAATATGTTCAGTCTAGCCAACCAGTTCAACAGCAGAATCCATTTATGCTTTCCTTGTATATAACTTACTGATAACCCTGGAGGTGAAAGTATAATTGTTGGCAAATAGGATTATGCATTTTTTATTTATTTTGAAGCCCTTGAATCTGGTTTGAAATGCAGAGATGTTGAGCTGAGTGTGCAGTGAAAGGCAGATCTGGAGGAAAAAACATTTATAATACTGTTAAGTGTCAAACAAATAGCTAATGTTTGTCTTAGCAGAGTAAATACATCCACTTTTGGGACCATGGGGCTACTGTTGTGGATTTTAGAATCACAATAATTCATTGCTTCATTTTATTATTATTATTATTATTATTATTATTATTATTATTATTATTTTGATTTATTTCCCAAATGGCTTGTGGCAGGTTACAGTGTCTTAAAACCCCATTAAAACTCCCATTAAAAGACTTAAAAACCATCACAACATGGCGGCGCAATAGTAAGTTCCCCTTCCTACCCCCCTTCCTAAAAGGGGGGGTGGAGGAGAAGGAGGTCAACGGTGTTCAAGAAGAAGCCCGGGGGAGAGCAGTCGATGTACCACGGCAGCCCCAGCCTCAACCGTAGACCTGTCGGAAGAGCTCCGTCTTGCAGGCCCTGTGGAATGTTGAAAGGGCCCGCAGGGCCCGCAGCTCTCCTGGGAGCTCATTCCACCAGGGGAGGGGGGCAGGACCAAAAAGGCCCTGGCCCTGGTCGAGGCTAGGCGTGCTTCCCTAGGGCTGGGAATTACATTTTGGAGAAAGGCCCTTGGTACACATACTCTTACTATGGAATAGACTTAATATCTGGCATCTCCAAGACTAGTTTCAATTGAGTACCAGATTGAGGAAAGACCTTAGTCTTGAATCTTTGGAAAACTTGTGCCAGTCTGGATAGGTAATTCTGGGCTAGGTAGGTAAATGATCTAACTCCCAATAAGGAAGTCTCAGATGTTCATGCTGTATATTAATTATTTTTAGTTGAACCCTTGGATTTACCAAATCCAGAAGCTTTTATTGTATTACTAACTTTTCATATTGTGTGTGGGGATGTTAAGGTTAAAAAATCAATAATTTAATAATTGTGCCCAAGTATAGGCTACAGAAAAGATTTAACACTCCCCCTCCTGCAATCTCTGTTACCTATGGCATATGTGCCCTGAGCTGGATGGCTCAGGATCTTTTCAGATCTTGGCAGCTGAGAAGGATTAGCTCTGGTTAGTATCTGGATGGGAGACCACTGAGGAAATCCAGGGTTGCTGCCTAAAGATAAGCAATGGTAAACCATCTCTGTTTGTCTCTTGCCTTGAAAACCCTCTGGGGTTGGCTGCAATTTGATGGCACTTTCTACTACCACAGTGGGGCATGTGATAAGAAATTCCTTCAGATTTTTTTCTGATCTAGCTTGCTGTACCATAAATTTTAGGAAATAGAAGAATCTGATGATCTGGTAGTGGTTTACATGTGACCGTTAAATAACTTGTTTTGCAATGTGACTGTTATGAAAATAATCAAGGGGGTTTTGTAGTTAAGATGCCCCTTAAATAATGATGAGCAGAGAGCATTTGTGTGATCTATTGCTCCTGGGTGACTTTGGCCTGCAGGTATCTATGCTTCTGTGGCTATGATGGCTTACATTGTTTACTATACTTCTGAATCATTTTGTCACCTGCACCTTGCAGAGATCTATAGATACTTCCCCTTTTCTTCAAATGCTCCCAGAGATCCTGATTCTGGGCATTGCTGGCTGTATGATAGTTTATGGCACTCTCTGCTGTGTCCTGTTTTAAAATACCTTTGAAATTATGCACTTTGTATCCTATAGGGTTTTGATTAGATTGCTTACTGAGTTTTTTGAAACTCCTTGGTTGAATGCTGGTGTAAACATTAATTAACCTTTCTATTTGTGGAAAACACCAGC
The DNA here is from genome assembly GCF_049243985.1 of Paroedura picta. Classification (NCBI taxonomy): domain Eukaryota; kingdom Metazoa; phylum Chordata; class Lepidosauria; order Squamata; family Gekkonidae; genus Paroedura; species Paroedura picta. Next base: position 134,298,314 of record NC_135371.1, on the reverse strand, counting down.
TAAGGGTGAGGAACAAGATGATTTTGCTGATTCCTATCCTTCAGATACACATCTCTACCTCAACTGCACCTCTCTCTACCATACTGTTTCTGGAGGTCTGCTAATCCCCCAGGATGTTTTTTACTGGCAGAGGTGGGAAAGCTCCCCTTCTGTGATTGCTGCTGTACTGTCACAGGATCAGGTCCTATCAGTCCTCTGTGTAAAGAATTCCCATTCCCCAGTTCTAACAGGGTGAGTATACATGGGAAAAGAGATGTAGAGAGACGGGTTACTAGGCTGTAGTGAGAGCTGCCTACTGTTGACAGTGACAGTATCTGAGTATTCCTCAACATTTATTTTTAAGTTACTAGTAAGTAAAACCAGACCATGTACTCTCCTTCAAACCAGCATTCAGTTGTCATAACATTATACTTGAACAGATTTAGATATCTGTGCTAAAAATATAGGTCAGAAATATTATGGAAGTCTCCAAGTGGTATATCTGCATTAAGCAACTCATTACTAATTTTTTGGTTGTGATTCATTCCTAACCTCCCCCCCCCCCAAAAAAAAAAAAAGAAAGAAAAAGGAAAAAAGATCACCTCTGCTTTTATAGAGTTAACTGGTGGAATAATTTTGTTAATAGCCTTGTCAGTTTATTTGAAGACAGGATTTGTATTTTAGAGTTCAAACAGCAGATTAAAAGGCATGTGGTGTTTTTTAGACTTGGGCTTTTTTGGCTTATGTTCTTACTTTGAAAGTTTGAGGCTTGCAGTTTTTATGAGGGAGCAAGGTTTTGTTAAACTCATTGGCTATCGAACTTATAACCAAGTACTGTTGGCTACTAGAAACTAAAAATTAAGGGAGAGAGGACAAAACCAGAAATTAAATGCTCTTTTGGAATTAAGAAATTACAGTTGAACATTCTAGAGTCACATGACATACTCCATCACAGGGAAACATAACTTAGTGGGGGGGGGGGGGGTTGTATTAACTGTAGCTGTGTATAGAGCCAAAATAGGTTGCCACTATACTAGCTTGCTCAGTTTAATAGACATAAGAGAATGAATAAGGGGCAGTGAAGGAAACAGGAAAGCAGTCTCCTCAGAGAACAGTGCTAGCAATTGTGTTTTCAGTAATGGCAATTTTAGACATCCCATAGCAGGGGTAGTCAAACTGCGGCCCTCCAGATGTCCATGGACTACAATTCCCAGGAGCCCCCTGCCAGCATCTGCTGGCAGGGGCTCCTGGGAATTGTAGTCCATGGACATCTGGAGGGCCGCAGTTTGACTACCCCTGCCCCATAGCTATCAAATCTTTGGGAGTTGCAATATCACAGTCTCAGTTGTTCAGGCATGATAGCTTTCTTCTCTACAATGTATCCATCACTTTATAGTTTACATTTGTAGAATTTCAGTTGTGCCTTTCATATTAGTAATTAATGTTTCCTAAATGCAGTATAGTATAACTTCAGATGAGTATACAGCAGAGGACCCAATCGTCTGGCATTTGGTGGCCACATTAGAGGAACAATACGGCTTAAGAGGGACACATCTTAATCAAAATGTAACAATTATTAACCTGTCAATTTAGAAAAATATTCAGAGATCAGTGAAGTAATGTTAACTTGAATGCAGTCCATTTGGAATAGAAGAAGAGTTGCTTCTTAGATGCCACTTTACTCTACCTTAAGGAATCTCAAAGTGGCTTACATTTTTCTTCCCTTTCCTCTCTCCACGACAGGGAGGTGAGAACAGCTCGGTCAGAACAGCTTTATCAGTGCTGTGGTGAGCCCAAGGTCACCCAGCTGGTTGCATGTGGGGGAGTGCAGAATCAAACCCGGCTCACCAGATTAGTAGTTAGGAGTGTGGACTCCTACACCAAGCTTTAAAAAAAAATCAAGCTACAAATGCCTCCCTAATCAGTGTGAGTTTTTTGTTAGCCAAAGCATTAATATCTAAGTCAAAGTTTGTGACACAGGCACCCTTAAAATGTCATGTATTCATCTATAAGTCATGACCTCCATCTGGATTTCACAACTTTCCTCTCAGAAAAAGGTGCTTCCCAGCTGTATGTGATGCCAAGACTGAAATGCCTGCAGCAAATTTCTTTGGGGTGATAAATATATTGGCTAGACCAGAATAGAAATCTAACAGACTATTTTCTATGTAAGTGTCTCTGAGATCACTGGTTTGCAAAACAATTGGTTCCATCTGAAAGAGTTGCTTTCATCTTCTAGTGCTACTTGATAACCAGTTTGGTGTAGTGGTTAAGAGCGGCAGGCTCTAATTTGGAGAACCGGGTTTGGTTCATCGCTCCCCCAGATGTAGCTAGCTGGGTTACCTGGGATTTGTCAGGGTTCTCTTAGAGCTATTCTCACAGAGCAGTTCTGTTGGAGCTCTCTCAGTCCCACCTATCTCACATGGTATAGAGAGATGAAGGGAAAGGTATTTGTAAACTGCTTTGGGATTCCATCAGGTAGTGAAAAGTGTGGTATAAAAACATAAGCTGTTCTACTTCAAATGGATTCTGAAACATTCTTATTTCCTTTCCATGCTTATGGCAATCAGTGCATCTGTTCTGGAATTCCATCTGCAATAGGTTCAGTATTTTGATGTGTCTGTTTTTCAGCACTGAATTGTAAATTCCTGTCCTTTCTGTCCACTTACGCATAAGAGGCTTGTAAAATTACCTTCACTAACTTGTTTCATAAAAATGTTTAGTTTTGCTCCAAAAGTTTTCAATTCAGAATACATGTCATGCACAGAATTTCCTTTCCCTTGCAACTTTAGATAAAATATGTTGTGTTTGTGGATCTACTGACGACCAAGCTTGAGATCTGAGGCAGGATCCAAGCAGATGTGTAATTGACAATGCACTGCTAGATCCTGTCTGCTGCATCCAACTGGTTTAAACCTCTGTCTAAGCCAGGGGTAGTCAAACTGCGGCCCTCCAGATGTCCATGGACTACAATTCCCAGGAGCCCCTGCCAGCGAACACTGGGAATTGTAGTCTATGGACATCTGGAGGGCCGCAGTTTGACTACCACTGGTCTAAGCAATTGTGCATGCTGGCACAAAGATCTGTTGTCTGCTTCATGTATATATGTTGCTTTTTCTGGGGGGATTCTCAGACTTGTTGTTGCTTACTACAATTGGCACTCATGCTGAGATTGCTATAAAAGAACTGTTCTTATGCCCAGTGTCCTGGCTTCCTTCCATGAACCCAGAGATATAACAAAATATGTTCACCGATTTCATGATGAAGACTGAAAAAATATTTGAGGAGTTTGCCTCTACTGAGCCACCTGACCTGCATAGTCATGTCCACAGTTCTCTTCAGAGCCAGATGTTCCAGGCATTGGAATAAAACTGAAGTTAGTCTTTATTGAAGAAAATCAAGAATTATCAAAAGGGGATCATATACAGGCAAACATTGTGAAAGACAGGTTTGCCCCGAGAAACCAGAACAATTATATCCTCATCCCCATGCTCCCCCTCAGTCTCCATATTTCAAGTGGGAATATCTTTTCTATTATAGCCTTAGTACCTGCTTTCATCTTCTAGTGTGCTACTAGAGTTGTTTGTATTCTAGCCGGGAACAGCCAGATAGACAGCACAACAAACGAATACTCTGCACTTCAGAGAGCTGGACAATAACTGAGCATACAGGGCAGGGAGGGGGACCCACCAGAAGTACAACTTAAGCCTGGGAGAAAATGATCAAATTGACAAGGACCAAGCATGGCATGAGACATGGATGGTGCAATATATCTCCATATTCTGCATTTCTGTCTGAGAAAATCTTGAAACTGATGAGTAGGACTGATGTAATTAAAGCTGGATATAGCAATATGTATACAGCAATATGCAAGCATCTTACTATGCAAGACTTGCTGATAGATGATGTAGTGAAATTGCATGGGAAGTATACCACTTAATTTAATAGATTCAAGTGGGTAGCTGCATTGGTCTGAAGTAGCCCAACGAAAATAGAGTCCAGTAGCACCTTTAAGAGAAAGAAAGATTTATTCAAGGTGTGAGCTTGCACTCGGAAGCTCACGGCTTGAATAAATGTTTGTTGCTCTTAAAGGTGTTATTGAACTCTATTTTTGTTGCATTTAATTTAATATACAGCTCTTCTCCTAGTTCAAGGTTTATCAACCAGGGCTTCATGAGATCCTGAGGTTTCTTGGTGGCCCAGGAAGGGCTTCTTGAATGGGTGGGAGTTAATTAATTTTTGATGTGTTTTTAAAATGTGTTAATTTATCTGGTGATATGAAGAACAGTGTGAGTCTGATGGGAAATGTCTTGAGAGTGATAGCAGCAAATAAGCAGGTTGGGGGGCTGCACATAGAGCTTGGGGGCAGCATGTGGTCCAGAGTTTAGGGATGCCTGGTATATGGTGTACTGTTTTTGGTGAAATAGTGCTAATTCTTACTGGACTGCTGTCTTTCAGTATCAAAGAATGAAGACTTTGAAGCAGTGCTGAATAGCTTCTTGCCCTGCCATGTAAATAATTCCCTGTAGTTTTAAAGCTTTCATGTGTTGCCCTATTTTGTAACCACCAGTTGACTTGATAAAGGCAATTTTGTACAGTGCAGTTTCCAGAAATAGGACAGCTTCTGAAAATAATTAGTGTCTTGCATATACATGAAGCTGTAGTGTAAGAATGGCTCAGACATGTGTCTTTCTGCTTGTTGATCCATCTTTTCTGTACAGAGTTCAGGTAACATCTAGTGGCCTTTTAAAATGGCTTTTTGTATCATGGGAAGCATTCTAGGAATCCTCATTCTTAGATAGATTCAGGTGGGTAGCTGATTTTGTCTGAAGCAGCAGAACAAGGTTTGAGTCCAGGGGCACTTAAGACCAACAAAGTTTTATTCAAGTTTTTGTGTGTATCTGGAGAAGTGTGCTTACATGCTAAAGCTTATACTGTGAATGAAACTTCATTCAAGGTGCCACTGTTCTTCATTTCTAAGAAGTGTGTTTTGTAAAATTGCCATTAGGGAGAGCATGCTCGGCTTTTACAATATATGGTGAAGCAACTCCAAAGAACCACATCTGCTTGTAGTATCAGTATTTCCCGTCTCAGTCTTATTGCAGAACTCCCCCCCCCCCCACTATTCCTGTTGGTTATGAGATACTTGGTAATGAGTGATGGTGCTGATGGGAAGGGGAAATTGCTCCCCTTGTGAACATATTTTGTTATATCTCTGGATTCATGGAAGGAAGCCAGGACACTGGGCATAAGAACTGTTCTTTTATAGCAAAGAACTGACATACCTTTCTATTCATGTGAAGGTGATACTGAATTGGTAATGTAATAATAATATTTTAATAAAACATTACATGTGGAATAAAAACTAGGTCAGTAATCATTAAAGTTACTTTGAAGACTTATGATGTGGCCAAGCCTGTTGCGTTCAGGAATACTAGATGCTAGATTGTGGGTGGGGTGGGGTGGAAGAACTCTACGGACAACCTTCCCCTCCCCCCAGGACCTGGAAAGGCTACAGGCAGCTGTTAGGGAACTCACCGGCAGGGGCAGCTCTCATGTGGCAGGGATTTGCAGCCTCCAAACCTTGGAGGAAAGTGGAAGGAGGAGGAGATGGTTAGGAGTGGGAGACAGAAGGTGATTGGTTGACCACTGGACAGACAGGCAAGCCAGTTGGAGGAGGAGGCACTTGGGTGTTAAGTGCTGAGCCATGAGACATACTCCTCCTCCAAGCCCTTACCAGAAATATATTATGTGGAACAGATAGTCTGAGTTACTAGCTAATGTACACATGAAAGAAAACAGGATTTATTTTGTCTGCCTGTATCCTACCATTTTAGTCCTAAGGGACCCTAAGATCTTACAACAATATAAGGCTAGAAGGAATACTTAATGGCTTAGTTTGTGTTGTCACCCATGTTGTGTGGTGATATAGAGGCACTGTTGGTCTGAGAGCTAATACTGAGACATTGCGTTGCTACGAAAATAAATGGTTCAATGAACATTTGAACCTTTCTATGAAGATAAAATGGATTTGTACACGTTCATGGGCCTATTTAACTGTTTTATCTTTTATACTCATCAGAAATTTATTGAGTTTGAAGATTCTCAAGAACAAGAAAAGAAAGAGCTGCAGATAAAAGTTGAAGCTTTAGAGTCACAAACTCGGCAACTTGAACTGAAAGCAAAAAACTACGCTGATCAAAGTAAGTAGGACTATATAAACAAGGCTCTAATTAGGACTTTTCTGTATGCGTTGCATGTATGTTTCACTCCTCTTTCTGTATAAAATAAATGGTTGTGCACCATGTATAACCGATATGTTTTACTCTTATGGTTAAAAGTATCTCAGATTTAGTTCTTATTTGGCAGTCACGAGAACCAAGCTGCGCAGCTAATCAGTCTTATGTGACTGTTTCCCCATTTGCCAAATTTGTTTTGTCTCATTCTGTTAGATGACACTGATAGCATCTTTCAGTAGTAACTAGAAATTTCCTGTAAGTACAACTGAAGGAAGATGTCCTGTGAAAGATCATTTAATTCAGAGGGGTGGAACTGGTTCATTACAAAAGCCTGATATGACCAAAAGGTAACTTTGTCAGGTTGGGCCGCAGTGTGCCATAAAATATAATGCCAGGTACCAGAGATACAAATTTTATAAATGACACAGACAAAACCAATTAACAATACTTTTAACTCAAAAGAAAAATATATTTTAATCATTAACATTTTTTCTGTATTTCCTTAAAGTATCTCCCTGAAAGTTTCTCTATTTGAACAAGCCTGTCTACTGACCAAAGTAGCTTCATACTTCTTTGGATGTTGACTGGTTTGGGGTTTTGATTGCTTTATTAAAACAGTGATATGAAGGTGTTTGCTACTTTAGATTGGTAATATTATCCCTCCCTTTCTTCAATGAAATCCAGCATAGTGACTTATCCCCTGGGACTTGCAAAATACAGCACACTGTTTGTGATTGTGTGCTTCATCCCTTCTCAGCAAGAATTCCTGGCAGTCTTAATCTTGGATAATACTTAATGCTAACCCTTCAACAGGCTTTGAAATCAGAGGTTAAAAGTACTTAAAAATCCTAATTAAATATGAATTTTGCTTGACCGTGAAAAATATTGTTGCTGAAGTATTAACAGAAAATGAAGGCTGGAGGATTGAGTGTATGAAAGAGAAAATGTCCAGATTACTGCTCCCCTGTGGCTCCCAAATTCCCCTGCTACCCTGGATCCCTCCACAGCCCCCAGGGGATGTAGTGCCTACTTTGGGAACTCCTAATTTAGCACATGATATTATGTTTTCTTGCAAAAATGGTTAGTGAAAGAGAAAACTGGGTGTTCGTATTGTGGTATATTTTTCCCTTAGAAAAATAATCATTTCAAGTTTTGTTTTGCCGTGATGTAAGCAGTACTTCCAGTTGGAGCTGCAGTAAAATTGTAAAGCAATTTTCATAAATGGTGTTTAGAGCTCTGCTGGCACAGTATATCTGAAATTAGTTCTGCAATAAATGACATGGCTAACCCATGTAAACATTATCTGCGTTTTTCATACCTGAGAAATCTATTTTGGTAAAGTGTATCTCAGGCCCTCCTCATTTCCCCCTTTGGATGTACCAGACAGCCGTTTTCGATGTAGGAATGGCAAGCCATGCATGCCCCCTGGAGATCTTTCTTTTTGAGTTCTAACAACACACTGAGAACCATACTAGCTAAATTTTAAAAACAAGTTTAAATAAATTATTTTTACTGTGGCATGTAAGATCAGGTCTTAGAAGGTAGCTGGTTCAGTACAACCATAACTCAAAAGGGATTCATTTGCGATCTGATCAATTGGAAGACAAATTGGATGGGCATCTGCAAGAAGCTTCTTGATTGGTTAATAACTTCTAGCTAGAGACTACCTGAACAGGGATTGGAAGGGGCTTGTAAGATCAACTTTCAGATTTACTTGTATAGACAAAGACCAGCATTGCATAAAGTTTGGATGTCTGATACTATGTTGAAAATAGCCATAGGTTTACGACTCTCTGTGGAACTGAAGTTAATCTCTGTGTACTGAAATCCTTTGTGTTGAAAAACAGTGAAAAAATCGTTGGGATTTCATGCTGGAAGGAGCTGTGATGACTGCTTTTAGGACTGCATCTCCTTGGTTCCACTTAGGCCATTATAGTTCCTGGTTCTGAGCTTTTGGATCCCTTGACTGATCAGTGCATTTTCTGGCTAGGGTGGAGAGAATTTGGAAGCTGGGTGGCTCCAGGTGGTGACAACTATGAGTGCCTACCATCTGAAAGAGAGAGAAGTTATATCCATCCTTTTCCATTGAGGTGGAGAGCCCCTGCCCTCTTCTATAAAACTGAAGTGGTTTCATTTCATGTTAGCAAGATGGGCAAGAGAAAGCTTCTGTTCTTACTTGTGATCAGTCCTGGATTACATTGGTGGATCCCTAGAAGTCCATGGACTCCTCTCTGAGAAACTCTGCATTACTCCAAAAGAATACATATGCTGATGTGGAGTTTGGGATCTTACCTGTATCTGTAAAGTACTGTGGGATGATAATTAAGAGAAAGACCTGCTTGAATGTTTTTAGGATAAGTAGTCTATAGCAGTGGTCCCCAACCTCCGGTCCGGAGACTGGTACCGGTCCGTGGATCAATCAGTACTGGGCTGCGGCTCGTCCTCCTTCCCTCGGGGGCTACATCAGGGGCTGTCCTGCCACTTTGCCGCCGGCTCAGCTTTGGTGCTGTCCGGTGGCCGCCATGGTTGGGGCTCATCCTCGGCGTGGCACTGCACAGCTGCTTCTGGCAGTGCCCCCCAGTGGGCGGTGGGAAGTCAGGGGTGCCGGCGGGAAAGCAAGTGGAGCAGAGGCTCAGGTGGCGGTGGCGACGTCCCTCGGCAAAAGACTACCCCTCCCCGGGCCTCAGTAAAATTGTCAAGCGTTGACCGGTCCCTGGTGATAAAAAGGTTGGGGACCACTGGTCTATAGCAAACTATTCTGAATTCCTTTGCAGTTGTCACTAAAAAAATTAAGTAAACTTAAACAGTGAGATGCCTTGAATATAGCAGAAATGTGATAGAAATCTAATATGGTTTATTTCTGTTCAGTTAGTTCTGTGCATTTTTATGCGTTAAATTTTTTTCCCTATAGTGTTGTAGTAACACAGGCTTGATCCACCTGATGCATGAGTTACCAAGGGTACCACATACCAAAATAGAACATCTCAGTTATGGTGATCCTGATTGTGAGCTTTTTAGGCGATTTGGAATTGGGGAAGAATGGGAAATTTATATAGCAATAATAGCAACAGGAAACAACAAGAATCGATCTGCAGCAGTCGGTGAGCCCCAGGAAAAGGTGGTATATAAGTATAATAAATAATAACAATAATAAATAAATACATAGAGACACTTGGCCTAATACTCTGGGACAGTGTTGATGTCTTTTTAGGACTGATTGTCAGTTCCCATTAAGGAAAAGAGTCTTCTTTGGTGTCTCAGCCATCCTACTTGTTTCTATTAATAAAGATATAACTCTGTTGACAGTAGGAGAATTTTTCCATGCTGTAGTAGTTAGGGAAATGTAGGCATGTGAATGCTTGTCAGACATTCTACCAAAGGCATGATCAACCTGTTGTAATAATGAAAAGCATTCCTTGAGTTCCAAAAAACAAATATTTTTCATGAAGAAAACACTGCCACATGCTAACACCTGAATTGTATAACTCTAGAACCTGCAATAAGTAGGTGTAAATATAGTAAAGTAATTAATATTTAAAGGCACAGAGGTGATGCTGCTTGGGTGGTTCTGGAGCATTTCCTATTCCAATCCAAGTGGAGGAAAGCTGGGACTGATTCTTTGCTCTGGAGAAGAAACTGAAAGAATACTACCAGGAATGAAAGTAACATTCAGCTGAAAATCTGAAGTGATATCCCCCTGAGGAAGCTTAACATGAAACGCATTGGGGACTCAAAAATACTTTGAAGCACCAGGAAGCACTCTAGTGGATCCCATGCTGTCCATGGCAAGCAGTGCCATAAAGTGCTTTGTGCTTGAATTAAATGTTATATAAAGGTATGGGTATCCCCTGTGCAAGCACCAAGTCATGTCTGACCCTTGGGGTGATGCCCTCTAGCGTTTTCATGGCAGACTCAGTATGGGGTGGTTTGCCAGTGCCTTCCCCAGTCATTACCGTTTACCCCCCCAGCAAGCTGGGTGCTCATTTTACCAACCTTGAGTCGGCTGTTGGGATTGAACTCCCAGCCTCATGGGCAGAGCTTTCAGACTGCATGTCTGCTGCCTTTACCACTCTGTGCCACAAGAGGCTCATCTAAATTGTATATAAGATGAGTTGTAACTGTACCATTACTAATGGTAATATTGACAGGCAGTACAAATAGATGACACAGGAACCCTAATGCTGCCTAATACAGGGACTGAAAGGAGGGGGTTTAAACAGGGAACTATTAATTTTTAAAAAATTGGCGGACATTGTGGGACCTTTAAAAAAAGGAGAAAGGGGATTGGCTACCTGGTTTGATTGACAGGCAGAAAGAGAGTCTCCTATAAACCGCCATTTCCAGCTGCGCTTGAAGAGGGTGAGAAGCGCGAAAAGGCAGCAGACTAAAAGGCAGTGAGATGTCAAGGTGAGGAATGGCCAGAGGTGCGATAATATTTAGTCCTATGCTGGCATAACACTATTTTTTGATGTGCAAAAATGCCCTCAGTCTAGAAAGGTGTGGATCTCTATCTACCTGCTTTACCAGAACTAGCAGCTTCTTCTCAAAGCATTATTCTACTTCCAAATGGGTGGGTGTGAGCTTTGCCAATGCTATTAAAATCCCAGAAAATGGAAACTCATATGCACATTTCCCAGCGAATGTGAAAGAGGACTAGGGGTTGCTTTTGTGTGAGGTGTCTACCCAGGATTGAAATGTTCAATGTCATCTAAATTGACATAAATGTAAAGCTAGGAAAAAAGTAGGCCAGCTGTATCAGGGATGTTTTTATCTATGCTATATTACCATTCCCTGCCATCCAAGATTTCCTTCCTCTCACCACTTCATTGGAAGCCTTATGTTCTCCCCTCTGTATTCCCAGTAAAGCTTTTATCTTTTCCCTGGAGCCAGAATGTGTGATGCCTCTTGTGCTTGGAACATTTTCATAACATGCACCTCTGTCTAAACAAGGAATGAAGGAAGTAGTGGAATGTGAGCCATTTCTCCTTTCCTAAGCCTTAGGAAGCTTCCAGATTGATACCAAACAACAAGTGAGTGGTTGTGGCTTCAGTGTCCTAAATTCAGTCCCTGGTGACTCCAATTAAACCACCTGGGATAGCGGTTGCTGGGGGAAGATCCTTCTCTACCTGAGACCTTGGAGAGCCACTGTCATTCATAATGGACAGTACCATTGTAGATGGACCATTGGACTCAGTGTAGGGTTATATCATGCGTTCTCTTTGGGCTATGTTTAAAAGATCCCTTATTGCATTTCTTGCCAACCCTCACATAAAAAGGAAAGGATAGACTTCATTGTATTCTTTTAATAGCTTGCTCTTTTACATTTCCTGAAGGTAATAAGAATGATAGGGTTCATATGGCCAAAGGCATCAACAAAAATACTGTCTGATTTTACTTGCTGTAAATGACTTTAACAGTAATGTATTTTCTGAAGCTTTCATCTTCACCCCTAATCTCAGATGACCCCACTGTTTTAGCCAATAGTTGATAAGTTGGGGGGAGGAAGTCCCTGAGACAATTTAGTGCATTCCATAAAAGATACAATTCATTTTATTTTTATTAGATTTCTATACTGCCCTCCCATATGGCTCAGTGTGGTTCACATACAACATTTCAGGGGTAATACATGGAACAGTCTGAACATATAAGACAGTAACAAAATAACACTTCAGCAACAATCTAGCAGTAGATCTAAATCAACAGAACTTCATTAGCTTTGGTCAGCGAGAACAACTACAACAGACAAACCCCCAAGGAGATCAGGCTGATTCATAATTGTTACATTCAGATTTGACTGTAGAGCAATAACATATTCCTATCTAAAGGCAGCCAAAATGAAGAAAAGATTCAATTACGTTTAATGATATGGAAATGTGTGGAATTTTATCTGTATCCACCCCAAGGTTCTTACGGAAGATAAGAGATGTCTAGATTGTTCCTTGGTTAGCCAAGGAAACCTTAAACTCTGGCCTACTTTGCCCTGGGCCAGGGTACTTTCATAAGAAAGTGTTTCTTTTCTTTCTGTTCTGGGTATGTTTTCATACTGATTTCTCTTATTTGCAACTAAAAGTCAAAACTGCAAGAGTTATACAAGGAAGGATAAATGTTGGGCCATGACTCAGTGGTAAGTGAAGTGGCTTTGCATGTAGAAGGTCCTAAGTTCAATTACTAGCATCTCTAGCTGAAAGGATCAAGTATTGGTGCTGAGGAAGACCTCAACCTTGAAACCCTGCTAGTCAGAGTAAGATAATATGGAATTTGAAGAAGAAGAGTTGGTACTTATATGCTGCTTTTCTTTACCTGAAAGATTCTCAGTGGCTTACAATCACCTTCCCTTTCTTCTCCCCACAACAGACACCTTTTGAGGTAGGTGAGGCTGAGAGAGCCCTGAGCTCGGTCAGAACAGCTTTATCAGTGCTGTGGTGAGCCCAAGGTCACCCAGCTGGTTGAATGTGAGGGAGTGCGGAATCACACCTGGCTCAGATTAGAAGTCGGTGCTCCTAACCCCTACACCAAGTTGGCTCTTCAGTCACTCTCAGGTGATTGAACACTGTTTGGAACTTCTGCATGTAAACAGCCATTTAATAAACATTCAGAAGAATCTGGGGTGTCTAATAGGGCAACTATATTATTTGGCTGCAGCAACTGGTATAGTATAGTGTGTTCAGATAAGTTGGGATGGCATTTGCTTTTGTCCATTCTGTTTCAGTATGGTTTACTCAGTGCACAAGTGGGTATTCTTTGTAGCAGCTCCTCAGATATGGAACTGCATCTGAAGAAATGATCAAATTTCTGACTTTTGAAAAGGCCTGTTAAGACAGGGCACTATGTATGTGAATCACAAGTATTATGAGATTCATGCAAGGGCAATATCATGATTATGGATAATAAAAGTATAACTAAGCTATTTTTGAGCCGTGTTTTTGAACTATTTTTGAGCATAACTGCTGTGAAAAGTAGAATGAAAATATATTAAACATTTGCGAGTCCCCCCCACCCTATTTTAGAGGAGTGAGTATTGTTGCTTCATGCTGTATACAGCAGGAACTCAATAATTAATTCTGCTTACCCTTTCCAAGTCTGCTTGTTATCAAACCAAGAGTCCACTAGATGGAGCAGAAGCTGTTTGTCAAAGGGCTCAGCATCTAGAAATAGTCGTGTTATACAATTGGAGACTACATGAAATGGAATAGAAAAACCCATCTGAAAGCAGTCTTTCCTACTTCCTGCCTTCATGTAACTAGTCAAGATTAAGGAGCATTTCTTGGATGTACATTAATGAGTTTGTTTATTTTATGATGGTGACTTGTGAATGAAATAAAAATATATGTTTGAGGAAGTTAAATGTCACATGATAAATAATGGGATGGATCCCAAAGGCTCCAAAAGGAGTCTGTATCTGAATGCAGCTTTTCTTGCTTTTAATTCCCAGCATCCTGGAAAATCTTCTCTGTGGGTTGCGAGAACCTTGTAGTCAAAGCGCAGCTCGATATGTGAAGAAGGGTAAATTTGGAAAATAGTCTTCTTTTTCCTCTCGCTGGAATAACAGGGAGGAAGAGGCAGCTTCACCTGATTGTTAGTTCTTACTGTTCCCCTTGTACTGTTGTGCACTTTATTTTAATATTCTTATTCCAGAATATTAATATTGTAAGGCTTTTAACTGTTTTTGTTATAGAATCATAGAGTTGGAAGTGACCACCAAGGTCATTTAGTCCAATCCCCTGCATAGTGCAGGAACTCACAACTACATGCCTACCCACGGTGACCTTAGTTTCATGCCCAAGTGAGCCCTCCATCAAGAATCTCCAGAATCCAGCCTGCCCTTGGAGGAAATTCACCTACCTGCAGCAGCAATTAGCAATTCCGTTGGTATGCAAGGAAGGTCCACAAGAGACAAACACTGGCACATCCCTTACTGCCCACCCACTCACAATTTGTCTAAGTTCATAAAATTGACATTTCTGTGATATTACTATCTAGCCTCTGCTTAAAAACTTTCAAAGAAGGAGAATTCAACCACCTCCAGAGGAAACCTGTTCCACTGAGGAACCACTCTGCAAGAACCTCTGAATGTATAGCTGAAAATTCTTTTGAATTAATTTCAACCCATTGGTTCTGGTGCAACAGAAGACAGCTCTGCTCTATCTTCTCTATATGACAACCCTTCAAGTATTTGAAGATGGTTATATCACCTCTTAGTTGCCGTCTCTCCAGGCTAAACTGACTAAGCTCGTCAATCTTTCCTCATATGATTTGGTCGCCAAACCTCTCACCATCTTTGTAGCCCTCCTCTGGACACACTCCAGTTTCTGTACATGTTTCTTCAGTTGTGGTGTTCAAAACTAACCAGAGCGGAGTAAAGGGTCAACATCATCTCGCATGATCTGGACACTATACTTTTAAATCCCATTTGCCTTTTTAGCTACTGAGTCACACTGCTGACTCATGTTCAGTGTATGGTCTACTAAGACCTCAGATCCTTTTCTTATGGACTATTGCCAAGACAAATCTCACCCATTCTATAGTGATACATTTGATTTTCCCCACCTAAATGCAGAACTTTTACATTTTTCACTATTGAAATTCATTTTACTCATTGTAGCCCAGTTTTCCAGCCTGTCAAGATCATCCTGATTCTGTCTTTTGATGTGTTTGATACCTCTCCCAGTTTAGTATCTGCAAATTTAATAAGCACCCCCTCTATTCCTTCATCCACATCATTGATAAATATTTTGAACAACATAGGGCCCAGGACAGATCCCTGAGGCATTCCACTAGTCACCCCTCTCCAAGAAAATGATGAACCATTTACAAGCACCCTTTGGGTGAGATCTGTCAACCAGTTCTTGATCCACCTAACAATAATTGGATCCATACTGCATTCTACCAACTTGCCAACAATAATATAATGGGGAATCTTATCAAAAGCCTTACTGAAATCAAAGTAAACAGTGTCCACAGCATTCCCATGATCTAGCAAGGTAGTAACTTTCTTTAAAAAAGAGATAAGGTTAGTCTGACATGACTTGTTCTTGAAAAAGCCATGCTGACGCATCGTAATTACAGCCATCCTCTCTGGCTGCTCTAGATGTAAATTGCTTGTTCTCCACTGTCCTGAGCCACATGGGAGGGCAGTGTATAAATTAAATAATGTCAGAGTGGTCTACATGTATGCTAAATATTAAATGGATATAGGCATTGCAAACTGGATCAAGCAGTTATTGTTTTAATGTACTAAAATAGCACTCAAGTCACTGCAAATACATGTTGTAAAATATGTAGTGGAAATGGTATAAAATTTAAAGCTGAAAGTTTGTGCTGTTCTCATGGTTATTATTTTAATTTTGTAAACCACCTGGTTGGTTGTGAATGCAACCTATATCTAAATATGCAAAACAACTCTGGCTCAGTCCTCAGTCTTTCTTAACTTCCTTGCTGTATGTACAGGCTAGTAAAGCTAAATTAATAGTAATTTATTGCATTGATTGTCTTAGCCACATGAGTTTCAATGGAAAAACTTTCCAGCGCTCTAAATAAAATGCTATCTGATTTAGCGCATTTATTTTGACTGTTTTGTACACAACAATTTAAAGGTACCCATGTTACAGTAATTTGTGTCCCAAGAGCGAGAAATACTTAAAATGAAATATTTAATTAGTACAAATCAAGTACAAAGCTTTATTATATTTATTCTTTATAGTGGAACTAGTAAAAGAGCCCATTGTATCCTAAATACAATGGGCGCTAGGAGGCAGTGGGAGAGTAAAAGATTACTTACCCGGCGCTGGGTTTGGTGTCTGGCGGCGAGTTTTAGCGGCGGCTTGATCGGCGGCGGCGGAGGCGGCTTTACAGTGTAGGCCGGCGGCCATTTTGAGCGGCGGGTTGATGGCGGCGGCGGCTTGATCGGCGGAGGCGGAAGCACTTAAGAGCGGAGGCGAGGGTAGATCGGCGGCAGCAGAGGCTTGAGGGCGGAGGCGGCTTTACCGCGGCGAGGCGGCTTTACCGAGGCTTGAGGGCGGAGGCGGCTTTTTGAGCGGCGGCTTGACGCGGCGAGAGGCGCTTCGCGCCTCTCGCCGCGCCAAGCCGCCGGGCAGGGAGCCCCTCCGACGCGCCTCTGACGCGTCAGCCCGCCAGCAAGGAAGCAACTGCGAGCCGCGCTTCGCGCGGCTCGCAGTTGCTTCCTTGTGAGTGGGGTGGGAATCGACCGAGCCAATCGGCAGGCGCTTCGCGCCTGCCGATTGGCTCGGCCGATGGTCCGTCAAGAGGAAGGGGCCAATCGGCATCCTTCCTCATCCCGGACCGAGCCCGCCCTAACTCCTCCTACACAGCCCTTACGGCTTTATTTAGTCCGTGGCGCCCGTGGCGCCACGGGCGGTGTAAAGATAATACTTGTAAAACCTTAAAGGCTATAGAGCAGTGGTTCCCAACCTTTTTATCACCGGGGACCAGTCAACGCTTTACAATTTTATTGAGGCCCGGCGGGGGGGGGGTAGTCTTTTGCCGAGGGACATTGCCACCACCTGAGCCCCTGCTCCACTTGCTTCCCCGCTGGTGCCCCTGACTTTCTGCCACCCGCTGGGAGGCGCTGCCAGCAGCAGCTGCGCAGTGCCATGTCGAGGGGGAGCCCCAGCCATGGCAGCCGCTGGTGACCACCAAAGGTGAGTAGGCGGCAGAGTAGCAGGGCAGCAGCCGGGGAGGTGGACGAGGAGGAGCCGCGGCCCGGTGCCAACTGATGCACAGACTGGTACCGGTCTCCGGACCGGGGGTTGGGGACCACTGCTATAGAGCTTATACTTTACTTGCAGAAGTGATCCTCTTCGTGTTGCTGTTTGAGAAACCACCTGTGGCTCTTCTGAGCACTGTTTCACTATTTGGTAACTGTGCTGTGTTCCAGGAAAGTGATCAAGAGTGCCCTCTGATGGAACATACATTTGCCAGGCAGTTCCCACTTTAAAACAGCCACCCCTGCAGGGACTGAAGGACCTTGTGATCCTTGTGCTAGGAATGGAAGTAAAAGATCATCTTATCCAGCACCCCACCACCCCCTGCACATTTATTTCATTGCTGAGAGGAAAGCAGTCTGGCCACAGAGGAGACAACAGAAGCCCTGCAGCTATGGTGGCCCTGCAGTAAAACAGCAAGATATCCATAGCAGGATGGTGGTGATGATGGTTTTACCCCCCCCCCCTTCCTCTTTGAACAGCTTGCTCTCTTCCAGGCAACTTGGCAGTTTCACTCACTTAAACTGCTATGCCTGATGTTGTGAGGGAACTTCATTTTTCCTCAAATATATAAGTGATGGCAAAATTTCAGCATTGGGGAGAGCCATTCCTATATACTTAGAATTAGTCCAGTAATTACAAATTGAATGTATGTTTTTGGAGGGGTGATTTACAGGATATACAGTAGTCATATGGCTCTTTTGGTTGATGGTAATTGTGAATGTGGTTCTTTGTGAACCACAGGGCAGGGGATGACTGATCTACATTACTTAAATTTAAGAAAAAAGAAAGACACTGAAAATGGCTGACATGCTCATTTTAGACCTGTTCATGGTATACTACAAATATAATTGTCCATTCAATGGAATTTAACTTTTCTCTGTGGTGGTCACTGGGTGCCTGTTTCAATGTTGCTCTGTTTAGCACCAGTCATTACTTGTTTGTTCTGTGCCAAGATTGTGCCGATGCTGTCTTTTCCACCATGTGAAAGAAGGTAGAACAATAAAAATTTTAGCTTTGATTTTGTTTGATCTGCACAACCAGTCATAACTTGGCTTCTTATTTGGATCATTATGTCCAGTGGTCCCCCAACCTGTTTATAAATCAGTAAAATAAAATACCTTCTAATTTTTAAGAATAATTGCCCTAAAAGTATTGTGATTTTCAAACGGCTATTCTTCCCTAATACTGTATTGGTAATAGCATCTGTTCATTGTTTGTTTTGTGAAACAATATGAAATGAAAACTTTTCTGTGGAAATGAAGCACTGGAGAACGTTCCATTCCATTCACCTCTATAGTACCCTTGTTAGAAGTGTATGTTGCTGAACAGGGAATAGTTGGGCATTTTTGAGGGATCAGGATGGGCGGGAGTCCATCAGCAGCTGCCTTTCTATTAGTGACAAAGATGGTGCATTCTTATCATGCAAGATGGATGCTTGGGCTTCCCTGTACTGTTGCAGTGTACTTTTAAGAGTATACTGAGACAGTTGGACAGCTTGGACTACTGCCTGGATGGCAGGGATTTGGGTAGATGAATTAGTGTTCAGTATAAAAGTGACACCAGATTCTGCTTGGAACAAAGAGGTGTTCACATGTTGTTGGAAGGTCAGAAATGGCTGTAAATGGACTCTGATTCTACTGCTGATGTCAACTCTGATTCTGAATAAACTAACTTTATATTTTTCAGTTAGCAGACTGGAGGAGAGGGAAGCAGAACTGAAAAAGGAATACAATGCTCTTCATTCAAGACATACAGAGGTAGGTAATGAAGACTGCAGCCTTGTCTGCAGTTATGCTCAAGGGGCAGCTTACTGCTTTCTGAATCAGGTTTTTTTTGGGGGAGTAGGTTGGTTTTTGGAAGTCTGTTGCACATTGTTCAGGACATTGTTAAGGGATGCATTTAGGGTGGAAAAGATTTTCTATTGGTTTTATTTTCATTTTATATTCATTTGCCCGGGTAATGATGGGAAAGATGATTTGCAAAACCAAAGTGAGAAGTGCTTAATTTCTGGTACCTATCTTGTTACTCAACATTAAAACTTTAAAACATTTAAAAAGAAGGATTGGAAATACAATGGATGGAATACAATCAATTAGTGTCAAGGTTAAGTTCAGATTTTGAAAAATTGGCAGATATTAATTCTCCCCTTACTGACTTTACTTTATTACTTAATAAACCACATTTGCAAGGTCAGATATATAAACTTCTTTTGAAATATGAAACTGAAACGGAACAAGTTAAAAACTGTATGATCAAATAGATTAGAGATGAGGCCAGGGCAGCTCTCATATGGGCAGGTATATGGTTGAGGCCAGGGCAGCTCTCCCACTAATCCATCGGAGGATCCCCTCCAATATTGAGATCTCTAACATCGATATCATTGTTAGATCTATTGCATTGGCGCCACCCTTTTTCTGAATATTATTCTCCCCACCAGGCTGAACTTGGGGGAAGTCGGGTAAATATGATTAGAATTGTGACCACCGCTGCTTATATGTTATATGTGACATGTTGTTTGACGTAAATTCGGGGTTTTATGGGGATTTTATTGTTTTTTAACTGTTTATGTTGTAAACCGCCCTGAGACCTATTTGGAGAAGGGCGGTCTAAAAATTAAATAATAATCATAATAATAATAATGACTGTTACTATGGAAAAATGGGAATGAGCTTGATCTACAATTCCTAAACAAATGAATAGTCAGATTTTAAGAGAAAATTGGTACAAGATGTTATATTACTCCTAAAGTTATTGCAAAAATGGCTTAATGGTATAATAATAAATGTTGGAAATGTAATAATACGGTTGGCTCTTTTTATCATATGTGGTGGAATTGTGAGAATGCGAAAAGTTATTGGGCCAAAATACACATTATATTATAGGAAATATTTAAGTTCCGATTCCCACTCAAACCGGCTTGCATGTTAAGTGTACATCCAGATGTTTTACTGAACACAGCCAGGATTTTCTTCTTCTATGCTACCACGGCTGCGAGGTTGGTTTGGGCGAAGAATTGGAAAGCGATGGAGACTCCATCTATTTCCCAATGGTTGGATAAAATTACAGAACTAGCAAAGATGGCTAGACTTACTAGTATGATTAACAAAAAGCCAGTGAAAAATACGATGAACAATGGAGCAATTTTATGGACTATCTCAAGAAAGGAAGTCAGGTGCATTAAACATTTTATATGGAATAGCATAGATAGAGTGAGGAGGACTTTCTATTTTATTTTTCTGTATTGTTCAATGATATCCTTAGTACTAATTTAGTTGTTAGCCCTTTTTTTCCCTTCTCTTTCGGTCAATATATTAATACTATAAATAAAATTAAAAATTTGAAAAAAAAAGATTTACAAAGTTACAGATAAATGATTAAGGACTGTGGCCCATAATACTGTGTATAGTTTGCTACAAATAAGAGCCTACTGTGTAATTTTGCATCATTTAATGTGCCATGTTAACTCTTATACTTTGCTTGAGTTCTTCTTCCTCTTCTTCCTCTTCCAGTTTGGTGTAGTGGTTAGGAGTGTGGACTTCTAATCTGGCATGCCAGGTTCGATTCTGCGCTCCCCCACATGCAGCCAGCTGGGGGGCCTTGGGCTCGCCACGGCACTGATAAAACTGTTCTGACCGAGCAGTGATATCAGGGCTCTCTCAGCCTCACCCACCCCACAGGGGTGTCTGTTGTGGGGAGAGGAATGGGAAGGCGACAGTAAGCCGCTTTGAGCCTCCTTCGGGTAGGGAAAGGCGGCATATAAGAACCAACTCTTCTTCTTCTTCTTCTTCCTCTTCCTCCTCTTCGATTTTTGGTTGACAATACAACCCTAATCCTATTGCATTCTTCACTAAATGTCCCATCCCGTTGATTGTATTGAATCACTATGTGTAATCTACCTTAAGTCCTAGTGGAAAGGTGAACTATAAATGTCAATACATAAATGGAGTTTCACTTCACACCAGTGGCACTCTTCAGCTTGAGGGTATGTTGAGAGATTGTTATTGAAAGCCTTGATAAATGTTTGTGACTTTCTTTGTCTGGTTATGGTAATTTCATACTGTTGGGCAAGATTGTTTCGTCTAATTCTTTGCTTGAAATAGTACAGCGACATTTAAGTATTCACATCAAACATTCTGTTTCAAGCTATCCAGAAAAGAGCTTAATAATGAGCAATCAGGCTTGTTAGGGCATGCTGAGATCTAATGAGGCATTTTTCTGCAGCATCTGAATTATATTTATGAATTAATGCCAATGTCAATATCCTTCAAAAAAAAATGCTGCCAGTATTTATGAACAGCATGTTTGTTGCAGTGAATGGATTGTTTGTATTAAGGTCATTGTGGTATGTACTTAGTACTTAAAGAAACCTTAGGCATAAAGATTTGTTAGGTTGTGAACAGGATGTAGCACAGAAGGGACAAGAAAAAGATAATTCATTGAAACGAACTTTTAATTTGATGTGAATTTTATATTTGAAAGTGTGTTGTGCAGAAGAGTTCATAATTTCTCCTTATTTCTCATACTTTTTATGTCTGCCGCTTACCCCCCCTCCCCACGTATACTGCTTTTTTGGAATGGCACTGTGTGTGTCTGTAACCTTGTTCAGACTTTGATGTAAAACTTTTTTGTGTTACAGATGGCACCATCATAACCATATGAAAAATTAAGTTGTCATTACCATTTGTTTAAACCAAAATATTCTCCTACAATAGTACTGTCACTATCATTGCTGCTTAAGTCATAATGTTAACTGTAACCAACCAAACATTTCTTCCTACTTTTTAAAAATTTTACCTCGAAGTAACTGATACTTTGTGTAGTCTGCTGACAAATCTTGAAAATATTTTGCAAGTAAGAATTGTTTATAAGCTGGGAAGAAGAGATGCAAGCTTAATGAAAGCTACGATTGCTTCTGGTTGTTTTTGTCTGTTTGTTACAGTCATTGATCCAAGAGGGTATGTACGTGGATGAAAGCATTCGTTAGTAACAAATAATCTTGATATTAACTGGATCCTTGTGAATTAATGATGGTATGCAGTGACCTTTGGAGCAGGGAATCTTCTCTATAGACAATTGTGTCATTGGTTGAAAGATTTCACAAGAGTATAAAGCAGTCTTCCTCGATTTTTTTACTGTTGAGAAACCCCTGAAACATTCTTCCGGCTTCAAGAAACCCCAGAAGTGCCACAATTGTGCAGAATATGGTTGAGAAGCATAGCTGTGTACGTGCCCTCCAGGAGGGGAGGGCAGGTTGACATGACCATTTATGAGCATATCACGTGATAAATTTATAACAAATTAAAAAATATTTTAAAATAATTAATCCTCCTAGAGCTGTCAAGAAACCTCAGTGTCACGAAATCCTGTAATATAAAGAAATGCAAGTCCTGCAATCATTGCAAGATGTTATGCCAGTAATACAGGGAGCGTAGCTAACGTTTCAATAGCTGACAATTTTGACACCTAGAAATGCTCTTTTAAAGAGATAATCCACAAGACAGAGCACTGAGGCTTTCCTCCAGTGTAAAGTCTAGAAGTCTAAAGGCTAGATTCAAACTAAATATTCCATTCATCCAAAAGCTCTTTCTATCAGTGGAACAGAATGCCCGCCACCCATCTCTTTGAAATGCTGCTCCTGGGGGACACTCCAGATCAGTATGTTGGTGGAAATTACTTCCATCTCTTCTGCTAACAGACCATTTAGTTATGAACTTCAATTCATAGGAAGGTTGGAAAGATTTCTTGAAGCTGCTCTATACTGAGTCAAAAAGTTGGTCCATATAATACTGTCCAACCTTTCTCAACGTTTTTTACCTTTGAGAAACCCCTGAAAAATTCTTCAGCCTTCGAGAAACCCCAGAAGTGGTGCAATTGTGCAGAATATAGTTGGGAAGCATAGCTGTGCACATGCCCTCCCTTTCTTCCCCCCTCCAGGCCCATCGTTCACCATTTTGAGAGGGGTGTGTGGGTTGACATGATCATATATGGTTGCCTTTCTCAACTGTTTTTACCATCAAGAAACCCGTGAAACATTCTTCAGGTTTCAAGAAACTCCCGAAGGGGCAGAATCATTGTTGGGAAACATAGCTGTGTACACCCACCTGGGGCCCCTCCACTCCGCTTTCCATCCCTTCCAGGCCCATCATTGGCCATTTTGGGAGCGGTGGGTGGTCAACATGATCATATATAGTCATATCACCAAATAAATGTTTAACACATTACAAAAAATTAATTAATTCCCACTGATTTTGGAAACCCTCCTAGGATCATCAAGAAACCCCTGAGTTTCATGAAACTGGTGGTGAAAGCCTGGTCTAGTCTGACAGGCAAGATTTCTTTAGAGCCTCGGGCAGAAGTATTTCATATTGCCTGCTACCTGATTCTTTTAACTGAAGATGTCCGGAACTGAAACCTAAGCCTTTTGGCATGCAAAGCAGGTGCTCTGCCCTTCTATATTACCAGAAATTGCCTCCTTGCGTGATTCTAGCTGTTGGTAGAAATCTTTCACATCAGAGTAGGGAGAGACTGCTGCTGATATTCCCTCAAGTGATATTCTCTGTTTTTTAAGTCTACATACCTTGAAAGCAACTTTTAGAGGGACTACAGAGTGAGAAAGCCATTCTGTGAATTTGTTTGTTCATAGTTCATTGGCTTCAGACATTAACTACAAAACACGCAAGGCATCTATCCAAGTGATACTGGTACAAGCCATGCAGAGCGACAGTGCTGAACAGATTTTACATAATGCTGGTACAAGTTTTGGTTATTGTTTGACCAAAAAGCAGGTCATAAAAGGAATGAATAAACTCACCTTTTGCTTTGTCAATCTTTCCAGCTTGCCTCTAGAAACAAAGTCATACCTACCGTTATAGTTGAGTTCTTGAGAACCTGTTGAAGGTGTGTGGAGGAAACTCAGAGGGAGATGGGGAAACTTACTCAAGGGTTTCAGCACACTGAAAGAGTTGTTTTGTCACCCTCCCCTATGTGCAGTTCCTTTCTAACTCACCCCTCATATGTTTATTTTATTTAGCTTTGGCCTTGTTTGTGGTTTTTCTTCCTTATAACTGATTATTATTGTAACAAATGATTTTATAGTCCTTAACATGGAAAATTGTTGTGAACCTATTTCCCCACAGTATATAATAAAATTAAAGTGAATATTGGCAAATCAAAGTCTTGTTTCTTTGAGTTAAACAACACTCATGATGTCAGCAAAAATGTTGAAAGGATAAATTATGTATTTGTTTCAGTTTGGCACTAATAGTATCTTCTGTTGTGGTTTGGAGCTGAAGTGGCCTGAGGACTGGAAAAACAACCTTTTGGCATATTGAATACCCACAGTGTGATCTGCTATGATGCTATATCCTGCTATCAGTTGGTTAAATGCAGGAATGTATATTTTTAAAAATTAAAGTGCTTCTGTGCCTTTCTACCAAATTCAGGTTCCCTACAGTGCCAAACATAAAAATATTTCAAGCACTGAAGCATTTCAAGTATTAAAAATGATTTAAAATGCATCTTTAACCGCTCCTGTGGAGCAGATAAAATAAAGCCCTAAGGGCTATTGGAGAGGAGTTAGGGCGGGCTCTGTCCGTGATAAAAACGTGGAGGGGCGAATCTGATTCGCCCCTCCGAGTGCCACTCAAGGGCCATGTGGCCTTGCCCCCCAAAGAACTTGCTGCGCTGAAGGACACACTGCCTTCGCCCACGGTGAGTCCTCCTGCCTTCCCATCGCCCTGGGGAAAGGAGCCGGGATGCCACGTCGAAGACGCGTCATCCCTGCTCTTTTCCCTCCCCCCCAAACACACTACATGGCCGCACGATGCTAACTACCCCCCCTCCATCCCCACACCCCTTCCTGCCCCACCGCCGCTCCCCTCCCTTAAAATACCCCCCCACACACACTCACCCGCCCGCCGGCCGCTAACCCCCCACCCTCCCCGCCCCCCACCACAGCTTCCCACGTTTTGAGCACACACACACACACACACCTGCATGCACACCATCCGATCACCCTCCCCAGACCCCTTCCCGGCCCGACACGAAGCCCCAACAACCAGCCGCCGCCTATCGCCCAGCCCCGCCCTTCCAGCCTCACCGACACAACTCTCACCTTACCCCGGTCCTCCGCAGCCCTGGCCCTTCCCTTCCATTTCGCCTGTGCCGGCCCGCTCTGCCCAGCTGCTCCCATGGCCCTGGAATGAACCAGGTTTGTGCAGAGTCACGCGCATGCCTGGTTGCAGGGCCCAACGTGCTGCCCCGGCTCTGCCCCCCTGCTGCTGCACACATGCCCGGAATCCCAAGCATGCGTCCTTCCCCTCCCCGTTGCTCGCCCCGCCCCCAGCCCATGCTGCACTGCTTCCCTGCCTTCCCCTAAAAGCTGCCGCCGAACACTACACCGCTTCCTCCCTCCAACGCCCTACCAGAACACTTCTCCCAATGCCCAACCTCTGCCCATTTTTATAAATGGGCTTTATCCCTAGTGTATATATAAAATACTTAAACAAATGCATAAAAGCACATGAACAGAGAGGAAGTCTTCAGCTGCTGGTGGAAGACAGTGATAAAGGGAGATATATGAACTTTCCTGAGGAGAAATTTCTATTTATTTATTGATGATGATGATGATGATGATTATTATTGTGCCATGACAAAGACTAC
This sequence comes from Paroedura picta, assembly GCF_049243985.1. NCBI lineage: Eukaryota > Metazoa > Chordata > Lepidosauria > Squamata > Gekkonidae > Paroedura > Paroedura picta. The sequence goes on along the minus strand of NC_135371.1, from coordinate 134,272,711 downwards.
CTTTGGGTTGCCACCTATTTAACCTGAGATGTCAAGGGCACTCATGGAGTTAGCATGTTGTTAGAGATGCACTTGTTATTTATTTATTTATTTATTTTTATTTTCTTAGATTTTTATACCACCCTCCCATACATAGGAACCACCCTCCCATACATTGTTGAATACATAGAACATCATACATTAATAACAGTCACAACAATATATCAATAACAGTTCTAACAGTGAATATAAGTTTAACAGGTTATCATAATTAACTCATTGAACAGCTTTAATAGAACAACATCAACAGAACCCTTAGGGAGGTCAGAACCTTCAGGTTATGGAGGGTATGACTTGAGGGGGACTGCCGGATGTTTATAGGTTGGATTAACCTCAGTTGAATGCTTAGTGGAGGAGCTCCCTTTTGCAGGCCCTGAGGAATTCTGGGAGCGTGGTCAGGGCCTTCTGTCCCGCCACTCCCGTTGACCAGCTTGTGGTGACTAACAATTCAAAAATTGAAACCCATTTTAAACCCCCTTACAATAATATCAAAACATTGCCAACATTTAAGCCTCCCCCCCCTTTTTTTTTTTGAGATTTCAGGGTTTTCTGTGAATGTGAGGTTTTTCGTTGGTTTTCAAAGATTTTGCTTGTCTGTTCACAGCTCCAATCACCAGATTTAAGTATCCTTAGATTTCAGCAATTTTACTATAATAGTTTCTTTTATATCCCACCCTTTCCTGGTTGGATCGGGGGGGGGGGTAAGAAAGTTAAACTATCAGCTCAAAATTAAATTACGTATATAATAAAACATTAGTCAATTATAGGTTTAAAATAAGTTAAAATTATTTTTAAAAAATTTTTAGTGCATGTTGGATGAATTTGAAGGCTTGATGGGTTCTCATGCAGGGAGGGCAGCATCTATCTGATGTTATTTCTGCAATCTTAGGCCTGAATAGAATCCATCCTCCATCTATATACATAAAATCGTGACCATACACCCTGACAAAATGCTGAAGGTTCCAAAGAGTTCTATTGGTGGAATCTCCTCCACTCAGGGCTGCTCTTGCTCAGGATTCCACACCCACCCCTTCAGGCTTGCTGTGAAGGGAGCCTCTAACAGCCCTTGACTGAGGTGAGAGACACATTTACAAGAGCAACTCAGGGGAGTCGGTGGGCATGGGCATGCTTTCCTTTTGAGTGGAGGAAGCTTTCCCCTTCTGCCTATCTATTGCTGACAGGGAGGCCTCAGAAAAGCCCCGTCTCACTTAAAATGCTGCTGTGGCTGGCCTCGCTGCTGGAGGGAAGCCACAGCTAAGTCATGCGTGTCTCTTCACCACTCTTTGAGCATTTAAGGCCTACCACGCAAGGTTGTTGTGCAGATGAAACTGGATACTGTTGTGGGGGCTATTTTGCCTCCTGTTTTATCTGCACAACAACCCTGTGCGGTAGGCCTCAAGTGTTTCATCTTCACAGCAACCTGTGTGGGTGAATCAAATGTTTCTTTTGCACAGCAGCACTGTCCACCTTCCAAAACAGCCATGAGAGCTGATCTTTATAGTCTGGAGCTGTAATTCCAGGAGATCTCCAGACCCCACCTGGAGGTTGGCTTCCCCTGGGTTGAGGTCTGGAGGTGTGGCCTCAAAATGGTACAATGCCTCAGAGCCCTACCCTCCAGAAGAGGATTTTTTTGCCTGCAGAGTTGATCGTAATAGTCTAGAAATGAGCAGCAATAGTGGAGTCAATGGTAGAGGTGTCCCTTACCAGCAAGAGTTTATATTTTTGGTGCAAACAGACAGACCAACTGGTTAGTAGCGACAATGGTAGAGGCATCCTTTAACAGCAACAGTTTGTATATTTTGGCGCAAACAGGCAGGCAGGCAGGCCAATGGGATAATAGAGATGATTGGTAGAAGCTTGCAGGCTGAAGTTGGGGTGGAGTGGCAGAGGTGTGTCCCACCTAGGCTGTGAGCTCTGGCCAGCCCATACTAGCAATATTATTTTTTGGCATAGCCAGGCAGACAGATCAGCAAGGGTTCCGTGAGTCTGGAAAGTGCAGATAGCTCTGCATACGGAATTTTTAGACCCTGTAACTGTAAATGGTGAACAAGCAACTGGCTGGAGAGACATAGGGGCTGAAGTGATTTTGCTCAAGCCTGGCCTGATAAATAAAAATGAGAATTTGCCATGAAGGTCCTATGAAATAAAAGGCATAAGTGGCCCAGAATTTCAAGTGGAGTTAGCTTGGAAGTTCACATACAAAGGATGTTGGCTGAATGAGTTGGAGTGGAATGCAGGGAGCCCCTGCTCTCAGCTCTTCTGGGAGCTCATTCCACTAGATTCGGGAGGGGTTGAGTTTTGAACAACTCTGCTTGAGCCAGCTATCTTCAGCTTCCAAACATCTGGCGAATGGTCCCGGGGGGTGGGTGGGATCCGGCTGGCTATCTATGAAGAGATAAAGCTGGGTGTCATCCACATACTGATGACAACCCAGCCTAAAACTCCGTACCAGTTGGGCCAGAGGTTGTATAAAGATGTTTAACAAAGTGGAGGAGAGCACTGCCTCTGTGGGGACCCCACATGGGAGTCGGAAGGGGCACGACGTCTCATCTCCCACTGCTACCCATGTGTTCAGTTTTACAGGAAGGAGAGCAGCTATTGTAAGGCTGTCCCACATATCCTCGTCCCAGTGAGGCGGTGGACAGAGAGCTCGCGGTCAACCACATTAGTGCAGCTGACAGATCTAACATGAGGGTGGCTGAATCAACTGACTCAGCCAACATCGGAGATAATCTGTCAACACCATCTCTACCCTGTAGCCAGGACGGAAGCCCAACTGGTATGGCTCGAGTGACGAAGTTTCTTCCCAGAAAACTAAGAGCTGGTCCACGGCAGCCCTTTCAACCATCTTACCCAGAAACACAAGATGCAAGACTGGTTGGTAACTGGTCATGTCCCATGGATCCACTGATGGTTTCTTGAGGAGAGGGCGAACTACTGCCTCCTTCAGCAACTCAGGGAACTCTCCAATAGACAAGGTTGATAATATCCCTGAGTTGACTTCCTATCTGCTGGCCACCCTCTTTGAGCAGTCAAGACGGACAGGGATCTAGGGGCCACTTTTTACCCACACTATCAGTTACACTTTTCTAACTTATACAAATCTACCAAGATGACAAGGAGACTGGAGGCAAAAATGTCTGCCTTTCTCCCAAGGATGAAGCGAGAATCATGAAGCAACAATATCTGGCCCCAGGATTTACAGCCCTCTCTCCCTCTGACTAACAAGATCATACGTGTGATCAAAACAATATATATATAAACAAGCATAACATATTACAGCCAATAATTGAATTCCATGATGGTTCAAGCACCCAGTAACATGGCAATGGGTATAGCCTTCTGATATTGAGGCAACTGCCAGAGCCATTAAGAGTTCCATGGTGGTGGTAGAATAGAGCTGCCATGTTGTCTGTGCAGGTAAGAAATCTGCACATGTATGCAAATAAGTGCCCCAGAGTCTCATAAGTACCCAATAAGCTGGGGCAATAGCAGAATGACTTGTGAATGTTAACTTTAGATTCCCACCTGACCAATTGAAAGGATGAGCCCTTTCATTTGCTGCAGGGATTAAGCCAGGAGATGGTTAGTCACCAGATTTTCAATTCAATAAAAGTGATCCTATAGTTGTTATTCATTCCTATGTTCTTGGCCATCACTGGAGGTTAGGAGGATCTGAATCCTGGTATTCATGACATTGGCAATGGGATATTTTAGATTTCTGATATTTTTGGTGTGCTAATATGGATGTGCTTGTATTAATTTTTTGCCATTGTAGATTTTAACTCATTTTGACTTCCCAATTAAATCAGAATTTATTCTAACGCAGCTACCATCCTTTCTCTTCTCTCTGTCTAAATAAACCTTTCTTTTACTTGGAATGTTGCTGTTGTGTTTTTACTAAGCTGTGCCCTGGAAACTCCTTAGCTATCTCAGGGAAGCTGGCTTTAGCTCAAGTCAGGCTGCTGCTGAGGATCCTGAATCAATGAAGAGGTGCAGCTGCAGACATCTATCAAAATCCTTTATCTGGTGCCAGTGATCCCCCAACCTCTATTGCTTGGGAATTCCCAGCATTCTTTGTCCCTATATCCTACCATAGGTGACCACAAATGTGCCATACCATATTTGGGTAAGCAAGGTATCTACTTGCTTTTTGTATCACTGTGTAGATGATTTGATTGATCTGCATTTCTTATCATTGCTGTGACTAAACCTAGTATCTTGATTCAAATTAAAAAGTTGTCATATATACTAATAAAGGTAGAAGTATGCATTCTGTGGATCAAAAGTAACTGGTAATAGAACTTGAGAAAGTACTTTCCAGTATTCAAAACTGGCTCAGAAACTCTCATGTGTCTAGTCATGACACACACAATTTTATAGATGTGGGGGCTATTTAAATACTGACTCTTATTTGTTCACTTTTCACACTTTTATCAAAGGCTTGTATGTTATATTCAATTGCTTATAAACTAGTAGGAAGCCTATTTTAAACACAGGTGGGGGGGCCTGTTCCCCCAGCTCCCCTGGCATCCAGGGAGCTGGCGGGGGGGGGGAGGCACAGATTGCAGCCACACAGTCTCCTGCTCCTTCCCTGGCAGCCAGGAGAGCTACGGGCATGGTAGGATCAGGGTGGAGCATGCACCTGGATTTTTGCTGCCTTTCCGGAGGGCTGGGGGCATAGTGGGGCGAAGCACACACTGTCTTCCCACAGCCTTTCCCAGAGGCCAGGAGGACTGTATTTGTGACAGGGTTGGGGTGGAGTGTGCACCCAGCTTCCAACCACCTTCCTTGGTGACCAGGAAAATGGCAAGAGTGGCTGGGGTGAGGAAGAGGCTGGTGGCACCCCCCACCCTGCACGGAGGCCAGCCAGAATCGCAAACAACCAAGGTCGAGACTGGCGGTGGTGCCTGGCCCTCATGGAGGTGGGGAAGAGCCTCTGATTGGCTCTCAGAGTCCCCTCCTAGTGGGAGCCAATCAGAGGCCCACTGGTGCTTTCTGTTTGCATGGCAGTTCCTCTGAGTGGCCCTTGGGTGGGCCTTCCTCCCGAGGACCAATCAGAGGGCCCAAATGTCATTGGAAATACCTATCCCATTTTATTGCATGATTATGATATGATATACAATATATGATACATAATTATTTCAGAAATTATTCTAAAATTTGCTTAATACCATAGTTATATTTGTGAATATATGCTCTGAAGCTTGCATTAAAATAATTTTAGTTTCCAGTGTCATGTGTATTCTAAATGATAGCCAAAATCAAGATTTAACTAAAACAAGGAATTAGTGTGCATAAGTTTATGCTGCAAATACGCATTTTGTGTGTTTCTCATCTAACTGTGGAATCCCTCTTTCATTCAATCACTGGGTGCCTATTGGATCTTTTGGTTGCATGTGGTTGACATACTTTTTGTATGTTTTTTACTGTGCTGTTTATGTTTGGAACTGTTAATTGAGAAGAGTAACTGTTGGTGCTTATGCTGCTTTAGTAATCTTGAAAGTCATAAAGACCTCATCAGTGTAAATAATCAGTGATTAATCAGTGTTAAGTGGTTGTATACTATATATTGGGGGAGAAAAATCAGAGTAACATTGGGGCTCTAAGCAAATATTTATTCAATAGTCAAATATTTTACCAGTTTACTTCATGAACTAGCTTAGGTTTGCTATCATATTGGGCAGGGTGGAGGAAAAAAGGCATACGTTTCATTCCTAACCTGTTGAAACAGATATGGAGTAGTTTTAAACATTAATTCTTAGCTTTATATTTTTCTGTTTGCTAACAGATGATTCATAATTACATGGAGCACTTGGAAAGAGCCAAGCTTCACCAACTGACCGGGGGTGATCAACTAGAGCCCATCATGCATGGTAGAATTAGGTAAGCTTTTCACTGGCCTTAATCTGTTTGTATCTTCAAGGCTTTGTGTGGTGTTGTCTTCAGTGATGCTTAGGCTAAATCAGAATTATGTGTGGGTGGCATGTGTGAGGAGAGCAGTATAGGAGCAGGGTGGGTGGAAATGGTTACGCTGTGGACGTAATGGGAGGCCTGGCTGAGATTATCCACTGCTACTATAAGTTTGAGTATATCTTCTTACATCTCTGGTAAGGCAGGTTTTCTCCTTTTGTCACCCAAACCAGCACAAAAGCAGCAATGAAAAGGTTTCCTGCTAAAGGACTTGAAATAATTGAATTACATTTGCATGATTTGTACTTTTGTCCACATGTTCCTGAGACAGCTTCTCTAAGAGAGCTTTGTGACTACATTATGTAGATGTCGGATCTTCCCATCCAATGAACCAGAGCTGAGCTGTAGAGCTTTGAAGTGGCGGGGAGGGGAAAGCCGCTTGCCAGCTTGCTTGTGCCTGTAGGTTGCTGCCTAGATGCCGGGGAGAAGAGAAGCAGCGCTGTGTGGCTTTTTTCCCTTGTTAGGTGGGGGAGGAGAACGGGGTGATGTCATTGCCTTTGGAGCTGCTGCGGAAGAGATTGGAAAGCTGCTGCCGATGGCATTGTTTTTGTGGCAGCGGCTGAATGACAGACTCTCACTACAAAGATACTCCCTTGTCCCCTGTGTAGCCTTGGTTCCTGCATTTCACCATGCCAGTGCAGCGCCATGAGTCCTGGATGCATGCTGCTATTTGTGTTTGGCTTCGTTGGCGGGGCGGTGGTCATTAATTCAGCTATTTTAGTGTCTCTCTCTGTTTTGCTGCTTGTGCACTTTTCTATATCCACTGGCGTGCCAGCTCTGACGCAGAACTTACCAAGGATTCTCAGGTACTCGGGCCACGGATCTTCTGCCAGCTGTATTCTTTGTTCTTTGGCTCCCTGTTATTTCTGTCTTCTTGGGAGAGGAGGTAGTGGGATGGCGATCTCTTCAGTGCTGATTTAAAATCCTTATTTAAACTTAGCATCCATAGGCTGTGTGAGTCCTTGCACTGTGCACTGAAAACAGAAAATGCCATTTTCTTTGTGCTTTTGTTGAGATGGTAACAAAGTCAATTATGTTTTCAAGAACAGGGTTAGCCTTTGCATTACTATACCTTGTATAAACGGCATAAAAAGCTATGGGAAAACATTGTGGACCTAGATTTACATTCACTGTATTGTCAGGTACTTGACTAATTCTGGATAGCCCGGTTGCAGAGGCCTTTCATTTATTCAATCTGCCTTAAAAAAAAAATCCAGAGGATTCTGCAGAATTTGATACCGAAATAGCCTTTCAAAGGCAAAATAGTATAATTGACTCTTTGTAGGGGATATTTTTGTAAAAATTAATAGTTGGAATGCAAATTTATTTTAAGTATTTCAGGTGAGGAAAATATATTTAAACACCTCTATTAAACTCTGTTATAGCTCCTTTCATTCCATCTATTTGCCATTTATGTTCATTGTAAGAGATTCTCAGCCAAACTGTGGTCAGAACTGTAGTATGGCTTTCTGAGAAGTTCTGTTATATTTTAAAGCTTAATATTTGATGTGTTAGGCAGTTTCCTTTTGCATAATATGTTAAGGCAGAGTTGGCATATGTTCTTTAAACAGAGTGCAAGTTTTTATAATTTATAAAGTCCACTGGTATTGATTTTTTCATTGTGGATTATGTAATAGGGAGCAGCGTAGCAGGCCATTTTAAACTTTGGGTTCTTGTTGAATAAAAGTGAAATACGTTGCCTATCTTCAAAAGTTTATCTTACATGTGCTCAGTAGGCACAGTCCATTACACTCTGAAGACCAAGCTTGTGAGTCAGTGTTGGAATGAGGAGGAGCCGCAGCATGGGGTCTTCCGGTTGGTCCTTAGGACCTCTTAGCACAAGAACAGAGACTGTGTGATGCAAGCAGCACTGATGTGGGTCCCATGTAAAAACTCAATCCAATTAGAGTAACTTCAGTGATGATGGAAAATTCAGAATTTTAAAACAAATTCAAATAACTTCTCTGAGTTAACATCTGTTCACTCAAAACCAACAATTTGCAAGAATCCATACTGCCTTCTAGTAAACTTTTTATCCCTTTTAATATAAAAAGTTAAGGGTGCTATGGATAATATGTAAGGAATTTTTAAAGGATTTAGATTAAGTAGGGTCAGAGAAATTCTGTTCATACAAATTTCTCTGAAGTATGAAGAACGTGACTGCATGGCTCCATAGTTGTAGTATTGTAGTAGTGCACGATTAGCCTTCACTTAAGTGAATTAGTGTTGTATGACCTTGTGTTTAATCAGTGGTGTAATTTCAGTTGTGACATCTTCCAGACTCAAAGATGCTTTTAAATATGTGTTTTTGTTTCATATACATATTTTTTAAAATATGGGGAAGAGACAAGTTAACTTGCCACTTAATCTGGCGGTCTTTCCAGTCAAAGTAGCCCTTGTACAGGGAACGTATAATGATTTATTCACTTGCTGGGTGTGATCCAAACATTGTTCTTTTTCCATTCCCTCTGAGTTTATCTTTTTCAGAGAAAATATTTTCTCCCCCCCCTCAAAAGGCAGTGTAGAGCTGATGGGAAAATGCTCTAAACATGCCACTTCTGCCTCAGCCACTAGTTGAGAATCATAGAATCATAGTTAGTATCATAGAATAATAGAGTTGGAAGGGACCTTCTGGGTCATCTAGTCCTACCCCCTGCACTATGCAGGACAGTTGCCTGGTTTATGATTATCCTGTCATGAGTACTTAGCCTATACATTGCTTGTTTTACTTTTCTTTTTCTTGTGATTTCAAGTCGTTCTCCCCCCCAAAAAAACCTATGGAAGTTATGCTAAGTTTTCCCCATTATTTATGTGTATTTTTAAACATATTCTTTGATTCAAGGATACCTCCACTTATTGTTATTATGTAAGAAACTAGGGTTGCTTCTGCACATGCATGATTCCCTATTCTGATCTGACTGATGCTGTGACTGCATTCACCTCAACAGTGCTTCCACGTGGAGAATTACTTGGTGCTTACCTCTCCCATCTGCCATCCCCCTTGCCACTGGCAGACACTTTGTCATTGAAAAATTATCACTAGTTGGGATACCTCTTTTAAAATAAGAAGTATCTTCTTGGCGGAAGGGGAGTGATCCCAGATATTGGCAGGGAGGTGTGAAAACCCACACTTTCGAGATCTGGCAAAACCACAGCAGAGTTGGGGAAGCCCAGAAAGTTGATGGTTGCAACACTGTAGGAATTTATTAAAGGTTATTGCAGGGTAGAGGCAGGTATGTGAATGTTAAAAGCTTGCTTTTGTGCCCTCCTGTATGTACAGGCTACATACATCACTGCATGTATGCAAGATGGTTCATGCTAGTTATTTTGACAAGTCTTACAGGTGCTGAGGTGTCAGAAAAGCAATACAGTTCATAGCATTTGCTTTCAGGACAAGAGGCATTGTTCTGGCATTGTGATACTGGGAAAGATGCTAATAACCACTGATCCCTCCAGGCGGCCAGGTCTAGCCTGAGATGTTAGCATGGGGCACTTTTACTGTAGCAACATTAGTATTGAATACATGTGGTTTAAACATGCTGTTTTACAAATTATTGCACAATGTGCACATACTATGGTATATAGAAAGTACGTGTATGGTTTCTTTGAAGTCTTATCTTAATCCCTGCTCTCCAAATGATAAAAGTTTTCTGTTCTATAATGTGTCAGTCTAAAGTATTTGTCTGTTTCTCTATTTTGTTGTAAAAAGCAACAAATAGTAAAGGACATAGGATATGCATTTGTTCTATATCATTCACCATTTGTTGTCTCTTTTTCTGACTCATTTCTGACTCATTTTTTTGCTTATGTACATCTGAAATAAGTCTTTGCCTTGGCTGTTTTCTTCATGCCACAACATAGCTACAAATGAGGGCTTCAGGTTTTTGTAGTTCTAACTGCTGACAGTGGACATTGTTGGAATACAAACAGTTCCCTGCAAAAGGCACACACCAGATCAGTTTAAACCAGTGATGTAGGTTTTCTGGAAAAGTATGAATTAGAAAATTTGACGGTGGCCTCAATAGTATATAATTGGATTTAGTATGTTTATTCTGATTTATTTGATATAGTTTTAAAAGTGCCCCATGTTAATTTTATATCTCAGTTGCAACAAAACTTGAATTAGAACATTTAATTTGAGGAAAAATAATGTGACTGATATTATAATTAAACGGTTATATGGGAAGTATTGATATCATATTTGCAAAAATATAAGGGAAATAAAGATTTTAGTCCCTTACATTATTTAACTTGAAGAAAAAAAAACCCTGAAAACGGTTGATAAACTAATTTTAGCACACCCGAAGAACTATGTATTATGTAAGCTATGGATGGATATGTAGTTGCCTATGTAGCTATTTCAACAAAATTTTAACTCTGTTCCATGGAGGACATTGGGGTTTCACCTGGGTTTCACTGTCCAACACACATCACATCACTTGTGCTCCTTAATTTCACATCAGGTTGGTGATCATATCCTTTCTACCACATGAAAGGGCACACATAATTTAGCTTTGGTTTTGATTTAAACTGAAGAGACAGGGGAACAGAATCTGGATTATTATATATAATTGTGCCCCTCCCTGTGTTTACAAATCAATAAAGTATACATATACTGTCTCACAAATTCACAGGGATGATCACCTAAATGTTAATTGTAACTCTGAAATGGCCTAGCTTCTCTTAATGGCAATGGCATGTGTTTATTGTTGTTAATTTCATCAAACAATAAAACTTTAGAAATGGAAATTTTCCTGCAAAAAGAAAAAAGCACTGTGAAAATTTACACCCCACATCTCTGTTTTAAAGTAAATCATATAAGAAAACAGCTTTGCAAATAAATATATTTTAATTTTTGTTACTTGCGCTAGTTTTGTGATTCAAAAGTAGATGCAGTATAAGAAACTGATACAAATAATTTTTTCCCCCAGCAAAAAGGAACGTCCTATATCACTGGGCCTCTTTCCACTACCTCCAGGAGATGCACTTCTTACACCTGACACTCAGAGAGGAGCCGTGGAAACTCCTGGGTCAGACAATTGGAAGTTCCATGATCTAAGCCAGCCCCGCTCTCACACCAGCCTAAAGGTGAGTTAGTGGTTTAGAGGGCATTTTCTAATTATGAGCAGTTTAAAAAAATAATTCTTGGGATAACATCATTTATAGATGATACCTATTTCCCCCAATTTTTGTTTTTAGTTTTTACTCTTTTAAATGTGAGTCTCTCCCAGGTAAGCTGCAGGTGAGTATTTTCTGTTCTGAGTCTTGAATGGGTCTGAGGTGGCACTTGGGATTGTGGGAAGCACAAACCCTAACTTCTGGCTTTCTAGGGAAACTTTCTTCTTTTTGTTTTCTAGTGGTATACAGCTTTTTATATGCGTATTGTTATGAATTGACTAAGTGGTTACATTTTTCTGCTGGACTATCAGTGTGATTAGAGTTGTCATTTTGTTTTTTTATATGGGAAAAACAAATGTTGATGGGGTAAAAACAATATCCAAACTTAGTTTAAAAAGCTAAATTAAAAAAATAGTATAAAGAAAAATACTGTGTGTATGTGTGTGTGTATGTACATATACATACATATGTATGTATATATGTATATAAAGTTTCTTTCTTGTAAAGGAATATAAATTGTGCCTGACATTTTTCAGACAGATTTGATATCAGTAGCATAGCATGTCTAAAGACAATTAAGGTCTTTTCCTTTTCCCCCTAAGTTGTACAAACAAGCAGGGCTTAAATGACTTACTAACGTCCATAGTGAAAACTCAGTTTCTTTCACTGTTAAAAATTTTAGACACTTCAAAACTTAAATAATAGAATCAACTATATAGCTTGAGGTATATAGCAACTATATAGTATGATTGCTGTGCAGAGGCAGACAATGGCAAAATATCTCTGAATGTCACTTGCCTTGAAAAATCCTATGCGGAAATTAAAAAAACTGTCCACTAAGCAAATGAAAAAAGAGGTGATCATTTAAACTGTGGTACATTGTTTGGGTAGCATAAATTAGGATTATCTTGTGGAGGGATATCTTTTGGGCTCTGTCTAGGGAATTGTGTAGCTGAATATCGAAATGCACTCAGATGAAAAATATTGTGAAGTAAATTTAACAAAACCAACAGTATATTGAAGACATTCTCCCACTATTCTTCTGTTTCCTGCACCACAGTTTTAAAGAGAGGTGAGAGAGTTATTTGCAGTCTGCTTACATGATGAAATAAAATGTATAATTATTATACTTCTCAGAGAATATAGTGTAGATGCTCCAAAACTTTAAAATGGGTATTGACTTGTATTGTAATAAATCAGGCGAAGTTGTGAAAGGTAATTGGCTAGGAAGAGCAAGTATATGCAAATTTAATAATTACATTATGAAATGCAACAGTACAAAAACGTTATAAACCTCTTTTGTATAAATACCCTCCTGTTCAATAATATAGAAGAGGTTTTCCTTCCCCAACCCCAAACAGGAGAAATAGCATAATCCCAAGAAAAATATTATGGAGTTGTAAATCTTCTGCTCTTGCATTCTGTTGATCTACATGGCTGTTCCTTCTTGGGAAATAGGGGTGAGTAGGAGAACCCAGAATCCTGAGTGGGATTATACACATTCCTGATTACATAGAAGTCAATAAATGATGTTTAAAAATTATACATGGATAAAAACAGCAATGCAACAATTCTAATCAGTAGAATGTTAATTATGCAACTGGGTTAGACCCTTTCTTTGTTCAGTTATTCTAGCTAACTGCTTAGGTTTCCTTGGTTCTTTTTTCTCCTTGGCAGTCAGACCATTTGTTGGAAGCTTTTTGTTTGCTAAAGTCAGTGGTCTGTGTTCTGCATTCTTTCATGGATGCAGTTGGAATACAGAAGCTGAGAAATGTTTGCACAAAGCCAAGTTTTTATTCCCCTGCATGGGTGAGTTCTGGACTGCAGTTTTCTCTCTTTGTGAATCTTCATTAATAAAGAGATGAAATAGAAAAGAAGTACTCAGCTGCATTGCTGAGATTTTTTGTGGGGTAGGAGAAATAAACATGCAAGGGCATGTGAACTAAATAGGGTAGCTAAAAACATCTTCCAGAGGTGCTTTCCTGAGGCATTCTGTGAAGGCAGGTCAATGAATTATAATAGATTGTCCTAAAATTGTAATAATGATTGATTACAACTGCCCTCAGATTGATTGGGCAAATGTGTGTTCAGATCATGCCATACCGACAAGGTTTCTGAGCACCATAAATGACCATGCATTTTAACAATTGGTCACGGATCCAAGTACAGGGAATGGTGATCAGGGATGTGATTGTGGTGTGATACAGAAATATTACTGGACCAGTTGCAAGTGATAACTGCAGTACTATTGTTCAGAAAGTTGATCAGAAAGTACCAATCAGTCACATTTGATTTCAGAATAATAGATTTTGCACAAATGCATGGACTGGTCAAAAGGAAGCTGAAGGAGAGAATCAAGAGAATAAGATATTAACTGAGAGTAACTCTAAAAGACTGCTAACATAGGCAATGATGAAATCCGGAGAGACCTTTCATTTGCTTTAATAAGTGAAAGGTTTATCTAAATGAGATGACAGAAAGGAATACAGGATTATGTTTTGGCCACTGGTTGAACTCAGGCTCTCTCTACTTTCCTCTTTTTTACTGGATTTCTAAAGATGTTGCAAAATGGAGATATAACCCCTTGTTTGATTTTTTTTTTTACCTCCATGAAGGATTGGTCAGTATCCTCATACAATCTATGCTCTACACCAGTGGTTCCCAACCTTTTTATTACCGGGGACCACTCAACGCTTGACAATTTTATTGAGGCCCTGTGGGGGGGAGTAGTTTACTCCTCTACTCTCAACCACTGCCCTGACGCTCTCTGATCGCTATGGTAATGTTTAAACATCCCTTCAAAATATGATACAGACACGCCAGAACAATGAATATAAGGAACATTTTATTTTCATGGAAATTTTAACTCATGACAATGAGAAATCAATGGGAACCCTGAGCTTGTTTCTCTGCAACGAGATAGTCCCATCTGGGAGTGATGGGAGACAATGAAACCCGAAGTGTGTTGTAAAGGGCCGGGGGGGGGGGAGAAGGCGTCCTTTGGGATCCACCTCCAATTAGTTGACGGACCACATGTGGTCCGCGGCCCACAGGTTGGGGATCGCTATTCTACACTGGCCTACCTTTGACCCTAATCTGGAAATTACACCTGGTCCAAAATGCTGCTATGCACCATGGAGGGTACACATAAGACCGGTATTGCGGCAGCTATATTGGCTTCCAGTGAAGTTCTGGGTTTGCTTCAAAGTATTGGTTTTAACCTATAAGGCTATACTTGGTCCAGGCCAGTTGTATCTAAGGGACTGCCTATCTGAATATGTTCCCCAGAGGGGAACTATCCCGCAAACTATCTGATAGTTCCCCAGCCCAAAAGAAGTCCAACTAGCCTCAAGCAGGGCCAGGGCCAGGGCCAGAGTTCCTCTGCCAGGCTTATGGTTGAGGCCTGTTCAGACAAATGAGCAACCAACATATGGGCCTCCCTTGCTGCAACTTGGATACCTCTCATCGTCTTCCCCCAAAAGAAGAACATCAATGAAAACACCACCACAACCTTTAAGACTATACATGGCCTGGGCCCAGTGTACCTTAGGGACTGTCTTTCTCCCTATGCCTCCCGCAGGGCTCTTTGCTCTGTGGGTTTGAATAGGTTGGTGATCCTGGGCTCACGGGCAGTTTGCCTGGCCTCGACCAAGGCCAGGGCATTCTTGGTCCTGGCCCCTGCCTGATAGAATGAGCTCCTGGAAGAACTAAGGGCCCTGTCAGAGCTCTTACAATACAGTACCATACAGACAGAGCTCTTCTGCAAGGCTTTTGCTCAAGGCCAGGCTGATGGAAGATCTTGCTCCTCCATTGGGGGGGGTTCCTCCCCCCAAAAAACCCTAATAAACCATCAGTCTTGGAGACTAATTGTAGATTGGGGAGTCTGATGGGGAGGAATCATCTGTAACTATCTGAAGATGAGATTGTGGAGTTTGATGTTTTTATTTTTAAAATTTTTAAAATGTTGTTAGCTGCCGTGAGCCAACAGGCTGGGAGCGGTGGCCTAAAAGGGGCCTGATAAGGGAAATCAATAAATGTGTTTGGTAAATAATAAAAAAATAAATCCATGCTTGTGGGTTGGTACAGGTTATCTCACAGTGTCTTGAGCACATAGCTGTTCATTGCCATTTGTACCACAGCTCTTTGTTTTGCCATGTTTCTGTGTATATCTACAAGAATACTTGTAGAGAGCTCCCTGTTCCTTTATAAGACAGTTCTGGGTGAAGGTTAATATGGGATGCTAAACAACTATTGGGAAGGTGGTCCTTTGTGGTCTCTGCTTTGGAGAGCTTCATGCTCATCTCCTTCACTTGCCAATCTTCTAGTGTCCAGTGAGGGACTGCACAGAAGCCACAACCGTGAAAACAGAGTTGCACCTTCCTGTGACTGTTATTCGTCAAGTGGTCCTCCTTTCACTCCTCACTTCATGACCTCCTATATTGTTTAGCTGTTTAGCAGAATATCTAACTTGAAAGGAAGGATTACAGTATTGAGGATAGAAAGTCCTTGGGAAGATGATGATTCAACAACTCCTGCCTTGAACCCATGTTGAGTAACCCTATTGCTGACATATCACATGAATTTGACTTGGCACTGTCACTTATAGCTTGCTCTTAGTCTCTTTTGAGGCTTTTTTTCTGAACTGAATTTGCTTTGTAAAAACAATGTTGCTTCAGGTTGCTGCAGGGTGCTGAATTGTTTTGAGAAGATTTTTTATATTGCACCTTATAGAGTTGCCTTAAATAAAGACTGTCTAGCCTCTGATCAGTATAAAAGTTTATATTTGAAGTACCACTTCTGAGTATTGCTTTATTATTAGCAAATATTCTGAAAAACTCTGATGTTTAATATTGAGACCTATTATGCTTATCAATTGAATTTTATAGCTGACCAGTTCTGCTTCAGCAATTTAATCATATTCTGTTCATTTCTAAAGAGTGTGTAACAATACTGCAAGAAATGTGTGCAGGCAGTAAAGTGAGTTTTAGCTAGTTCTTTGGTCCCCCCCCGAAACAGCTGTTCATATCAGTCAGTGAACATTCTAGAGCTTCTTACAGCCCTCTTAAAAATTCAGCTGTCTTCTACATATTGTGCCTTTAGTCAATCAATTTATTTACGGTTGTTTAGGCCAAAGTTTCATGCACACATAAATAACGGTGGTTTACAGTAAAGGAATGTAATACAGAAAAATGAGGTTTGAAATCCACCACCAGTAAAACTTTAGAACTTTAAAACATTAAAAGTCAATATTTATGATGAGCATTAAATTCCATTGACTAAATTACAATATTCAGATTGAATAATACAGGTGCCTTCTGCTTTACAAAAATGCTACATAATTTATAGCAGAGGCGCAGAATTTGGCTGTAAGAAAAGTTACTTGTGTACTTTCATCTTGGAGCAAAAACTTGATCTTTTCTTTTGAGGTGAATCTTAGGTAGTTGTCTAATACCAGTTGAATTAGATTACATCTAATCTAATAGCATAAGGCCTCTTGTGGCGCAGGGTGGTTAGGCAGCCGACATGCTGTCTGAAGCTGTGACCATGAGGCTGGGAGTTTGATCCCAGCAGCCGGCTCAAGGTTGACTCAGCCTTCCATCCTTCCGAGGTCGGTCAAATGAGTACCCAGCTTGCTGGGGGGTAAAATGGTAATGACTAGGGAAGGGAATGGCAAACCACCCTGTATTGAGTCTGCTAAGAAAACGCTAGAGAGCATCACCCCAAGGTTCAGACATGACTAGGTGCTTGCACAGGGGATACCTTTACTTTAACTTTTAATCTAATAGCATTATAAATGGGACAGCAGAATAAGACATGTTCACTTGTCTCTGTCAAACTGCTGTTGCAAAGGCAATATCTTTGAAAGAAAGGTGTTTTCTTACAATGTCCCTTCAGCACAGCTTTAGGCAAAACTAAACACCTCACCTGAGTAAAAGCCCTACTTTGATTACTTAACTCTAGATATTGTGCCATTAGTTCCCTTTTTTCCTTGGAAGTAGCAAAATAAGTTCTTGCTGAAGCATTGGGAATTGACTGGCTTCTAGTTATTTTTTTGATATTGCACACTTCATTTCCCCTGAATGCTCTCCAGTTTGCTTTGCTTTTGTAATTAATTTGTTTCTGAGATTACTAAAATGGAGATGTTTAAAGTAAGGAAGCGAGTCTAATAAATTACATTGAAATGTCCAGTTCAGAATTAGAATACAGATGCATCTAGCATAGATTCTTAATGGCTGAGCTACCCATTACAGGCCGATATATATGGCAGTAGCTGGGCAGCCCTTTTTGAGAAGGAAAAGCTTATTTCTGGACAAGACAGTGGGGAGCAGAAAACCGGAGGGTGGCCTTTTTACTGCATTTCCATCTCATGAAATTTTTCTCCCATTTGAAAAGGACTTCTAGGTTGCAGGTTTGCATTTGTGTGTAATTTGGAAATGTGTGTAGCATGGTTTTTTGCTGAATTTTTCCATGCAATCATGTACATGTGAGGAAAAGTTGATATGAACTCTGCTGTGCAACTTGGTGATTCCAGTGACTGAAGCTGCTGCAGAAAGCACAGCAACATCCACGCAAGTAGGTTAGTGCAGCCAGCCAGGGTTAACCATTCAGTGATCCTTCACTACTTGCTCACCCTCCATGTGGTTCATGCTCATCTTCCATGCTAAATATGCCCATAGAGGCAAGTACACCAAGAAATTCAGAAATGTTAGCTGGCCTTAAGAAAATATTTGTTTCATTCATTTTAGTGAAACTGACTTTCAAGAGTGATTTTAGCCCTGTAAGGCAACAGACTGACAAATGCTTTGTGTGAGTTATAATTAAAAGTTTTTTAAATGTAAAAAGATGAACCATTTTTGTTCAACATTCAGTTATTGATTATATTGCTATCCATTTCGATTGTGATGAGGTTTCTTCCAGTTGTACACAAGGTTGAAATTTCATTAGTGAACGATAGTCAGATCAGACTAATTTCTGGATCTCCACTTACAAGCTGTGTCACGTTAGACATAATGGGATCCATGTTGATGTTGTTATTGGCTGCCCCTTCCTAGAAATATGTTTGCCCTGATAATCTCTGAAGAAGAGAGTGCTGAAAGTCTATTTTTTTGGTAGGAAAAGGTGCACCTGAGGGAGACCTGCTGAACCCTTTTCCATCTCTTGCCTTAGCATGCTTCATCACTGCAGGCATTTTTCTTCTCTAGCTCTGACACCAGAAATCCGGTAGAGTGAGAATGGTGCTTCAAGTAACTGAACACAGGCAGGTCGGGGTAGGGATGTTAGCTACATTTGTTCACACAAACTTTTTGTAAGTCCATTTGTAGATGCGAACAGGGGACATGTAGATATAAATCATCACGGATGCCCCTGTTGCCTCTAATATGGCTTTCAATGTTGGCAGCTTCTCATAATGTTTGGTTCTTTATTCCCTAGCCAGTATGTTTTGGTCCTTTGTTCCATTTATAGCATAAATAGATGATTATGCAGAAAGAAAGAAAAAAAGCTTGTGTTGTGAAGAAACACATGGATGTGCCTAGAATAATTTGTAAATGTGTTCCATATATTCCCATACTAGGAGGGAAGCCTGTTTTCAAAACAAGTTGTAGAAAGGTAGAGAGAGAGCAGAAGGGCTCCTTGAGCGCTATTCAGAGTAAGGGAGAGGTATAAGATTATTCAGAGTGAGGGAGGGATCCCTTGTAAGATGTCATCATTTGGCTCTAGATTGTCTGAAAACCAGTTGATTTTCTGGTTGACACATTCATATTGTTACTTGCAGGAGTTATATATAATAATACATTTTGATCCTTCCTTCCTTCTGATTCTGTTTGACTCTCCCATTAGCTCAGAGGTAAATTGCATTGAGAAAGGAAGTTCACAGTTGCCTACTGAACATTATGGCCAAGGGCCAACTGGACATGAAAGTGGGATCTCTCAGCGGTTTGTTTATTCCTTGGAATAATAGATACATGTAGTCCCCATTCAGGTTGAGCCCATGACATGGGGGGTATTAACTATTTCTGGTAATATGTCATCCTGAAATTACCCATAGTGCTGCGATTTTTCTCTCTTGGGGCAAATATATGAGTTTCAGTATCTGTGTGTTTTCTTAGTGGGACAAATAATAACTCTATCAGTGTTTCATGCTGGGACATCTGTATATGTGGGCAGGGGGGAGGAGGAGGAACTTTCAAAAAGCACTTTCTTCATGCCACAAACTCAATATGAATCGACCCCACCCCCGCTATGTAAAGAATTCTTATTTGGTTTGACCATGAGTGAGGATTTGAACTTGGATCTGCTGGGTCATTCAAACACTGTCAATGACACCGCACCAGTTTTATTTATGTGAGTACTATTACTTCAAGAGTAAAAATGACTTACATCGCATCTCATTTCTATGAACATGAGATTCTCCTTTGGCAAAAGAGGGTGTCTAGCATATGGAATTACTCCTTCCATATGCTCTGGTAGTAATAGGCATTTGTGACTATTAACTGGCTTAAATATCCATCCAGGAGTGTCATAAAATTCTGTAATTATTGCAAAATTCTCTGTCTTTTAGGATGAGCTTTCTGATAGCCAAGCAGGTTCAAAATCTACTACGCCAATATTAACTGCTGCTTCAAATGCACTTGCACCTGCTGAAACTCCCCTTAATGAAGACAATGAAGGACTTGTGGAGAGAGAGAACATGAAATTGGACATAAGTAAACACATTGAAGTACAGGTAGCTCAAGAAACAAGAAATGTATCCATTGGTAAGTTCCTGAAATGGTTGTGTGGCTACAGTTAAGATTTGGTTAAAAAATTTAAATCCAAATTTATTGTGTTAATAAAATTGACAGCTGACTGAGATTTAGAAGACTATATATCAGTTAATATTTAGGACTTCTTAAATAGTATGCAGTTATAACATAGGAAACACCTTCATGTCGAAAACATTACGCACATTGTAAAAACAGAATTGGCTAGGGTTTCTTAATCCAGCATATATTAGATTAAATGTATATATAAAAATCCATGCACCGGTGAAATACTGCTCTCTGAAGAGATAGCACTTTGATCTGAAATACACATCATCATAGCCTAAACAAGGCTGTCCTTCCAATGATGTGTTGAATGTTCCAAACCAATTGACCCTCAGTGACCGTTTACGCACTGGAGGTTTCATGCCAGGCTGCAGGCTAGAGTTTTAGTCAGGGCAAATTGCCCCACCTCTTCTTTCACCCACCCGGGGGAGCATTTGGCCTGGTGTGCCTCATCTGCCCCCAATTTGTGCTCCTGCATGGGAGCTGGGGCAGCAAAGTTCCCAGTGCATAAACGGTCAGTGTGAGGCATGCCCCCAATAGAGAGAGGGCCAATTGTGGGTCTTCCCCACCCACTTCTGGCCATGTGCCAGGAGGAAGAAGAGCAGGCAGAATTTGAGCCGGGGAAATAAGGGAGTAGGCTGACTGTGCTGTACCGTGGCCACAGTTCTGGCCCAGGCGGCTGACCTCACCCGACTGGCCCACCATGTTCCAAGTCTTCCTGTTTGCTGGGGAACACAGGAGGCTGGCTAACTGCACTCCATGCAGCACTGGCCCTCCCAGCACCGGCCCCCATTGTTGGCCTGCTGCGCTCCCACGCCTGAAGGGAGAGAGCCCTCTCTGTCCCAGCTGTCAGGAAGCCTTCCTCCCTCATTGCTTTGGGAAGGAAAAGGGGCTCTCGAAGTGGCCAACCTATCCAGTGTGCCTTGAACCAGAATAAAGCAGAGTGGTACAGTCTGCTTTCTTGCTGCTGGCAGAGGGGAGGGTTTCTTAACTCTTTGTGATGTGCACAGCCAGCAATGTAGTGCTAAGTCCCTTGCATAGAACCAAATAAAGCTTGCTTTGCTGTCACTTTATTGCAGTTCTGTAGAAGCCCCCCTGCCCTCTGCCCTCCCCCCGTTCTATAGCCCAGTCTCAAAATGGGCTTTGCTGCGGACAGCCCAGCTCTCCGCATGGGCTTTCCTGCTCTGCAGGAGCCCTCCTACTCTCCCCCCTCCCCCCTCCCCACTTTTCTACTGCCGAGTCTCAAAATTGGCTTTGTTATGGGTGGCCCAGCTCGCCACTTGGCCTGTCCTGCTCTGCAGGATCCCTCTCACTGTTCACCGCTCCCCCCTTTCTACAGCCCATTTCAAAACAGGCTTTGCTAATAAGTAGTTAATAACTTACAGGGTATTTAATTGGCTTCCATGCAACTTACTTCCATGTTGCATGTGGCATCATGGTATTGTTGGTATTTTTTTATTGCCTGAGGAATGTCGATGGAAACTACCAGTGAATTGTCTTGGGGCCAGCCACTTCAAACATTGAAGAAGTTCTATCTGAAACCAAATTCTGTGTTGGGTTTTTGCAGCATAGGGAAAAGCCATTATAACTTTCTTTTAAGCATAGGAAAGCCCAGGAAGAATATACTAAGGAAATTTTTGCCATTTGGCAAGATCCATCATACTGAAACCAATCAGTTTATCAAATTAATCTGTAGCCTTTGGATTCATCCTACAATCTGTGAAAATCACTGGTGGATTCAGACCTCCTTCCCCTCCCCCCATCAGAAAACTGGACTGCTAATCATGTGGGTTGGGAAAGAGAAGGGGGCAAAATCTCTGTTCCTTCCTCTTACGTAAGCACAGCTGCGCTGGAGCAAAATGGACGAGAATGGGAATTTGCCTCTTCCCACTGCAACAACCATATGATGATTACCTACATGGTTCTCAGTTCTTATAGTATCACCTTTCTCAGGGTTGTAAAAAGCCACTGAGGGGAGGGAAACAAGGGAAATACCTGATCCTGGCAGTTATGGATTGCAGAATATAACCGATATGTGATAGGCCATTAGCAGACACTAGGAAGGGAAAAAGTTTATCAATACTTCTAATTCCTTGTAAAATCCACAAGTCCCAAAGTTAGTTAGAATGTATATGCGACATATCAAGTTTCATAAGCATTTTTCTCCCTTCCTGTTAATTTATATTTACTACTTTCTTCTCAAGGTTCTAATGAAAATGAAGACAAATCTGAAGTTCAGGCAATCATTGAATCCACTCCAGAGCTGGATATGGATAAAGACCTTAGTGGATATAAAGGTTCAAGGTACTGTCTTTTAGCCAGTGAAGAATTTAGAAAAACAGTAAATTTATAAAGATCTTTGATTAGAGCAAATGCCCCTGCAGCCCCTAAGTGATTCAGACAGCCACAAAACCATTTTACATAGGGTGCTTAGGAAAGTCAGAAACAGTTTGAATGCATCCTGTACTGCCTCCACAAGATAACAAGAAGGTTCAAGCATTTTATTCATTGTCACTCAGAAAGGTGAGGGCAGTGTGACAAACTCTGTGCATCCAATCTGGCCCAGAGTGAAGGACTGTACACCTTAGATATGCAGAGGATAGGGAGAGGAGGGGAGGAAAAGAGGATAAGATGAACCAAGTTGGTGTTGAGGAAAAAGGGAAATGAGATGGGCTAGGTAAGTATAGAAAAGGATCAGAGGCAGGAATAGAAGACTAGGTATGCACCTCTGTGTGATGAATATGACCAATGTGAATATGACCTTCAGCTTTGCATACACTGAGGTGTGCAGTTCTGTAGGAGCTGCAAGATAAATATGCAACATTATATACAAGAACATATGTTGTCAGATGGATGGAGTGGTTAGGAAGTTTATGGATGAGTTAGTTGGAGAAATTCATGGGTAGATTGAAGAGGAAAATTGTACTATATTTTTACTGGATCTAGACTTCAGAGCTGTTGGCAATAAATGAAAATTCATTCATCTGCTTATTAAACAGATTTAGATCTACATGAGATGGTGGAAACTGTTTTCATGTCACAGCTGACTTATGGCAACCCTATAAGGTTTTCAAGGCAAGAGACATTGAGAGGTCATTTGCCTTTGGAACTGTGGATGTCCTGGGTGGTCTCCCATCCAAATACCAGGGCTGACCCCGCTTAGCCTCCAAGATCTGCTGAGGTTGGGTTTAACCTGGGTCTACATAGATGATGTTCAAATCAGCCAAACACTAGAAGCTTTAAAAAAAAACTTTACTCTTTAAATTGCAATTCTGTTGCACAGCACTCCTACCAAAGGCATAGAAAACAAAGCATTTGATCGTAATACAGAATCACTCTTTGAAGAATTGTCTTCTGCTGGCTCTGGTCTGATTGGGGATGTGGATGAAGGAGCTGACTTGCTGGGTAAGTTTCAGAAACTCCTATTGAAGATAAATAGTAAAATTAATGGAAATTTAAGAACCATAAAGATTGCTTCATGGCTTTTAAGCATTGAAATTACACTTTAAGAAGTATTGAAGTAAGATGATTAAATTTGACTGTGACCTTTTGAGTTCCTTACAAATGGTTTTGTGATGAGGATGAAAACAATCATTATATACTAAAATGTGCCTACCACTTTGTTCAAGCTGTTTGGTGGATAGTTTGGGTCTAGACAAGAGTCGTGTCATGGAGCGCTCTGAAGCCACTCCCAGAATCACTAATCTACACAAAACAATAGAGGAAGCATATAACAACTCAAGCTGCTGTTTTTTAAGGAAAGCATAGGTCTCTATCCTGTATCCTCAATTAATCATATGATGCAAAACCAAAAAGGGAAACCAGAACACAACCAGAAAAGTTAGGAGTTGCAAGGTTGAGTTGCAAAAATAATTTACATTTTTTTCAAATATTTATTACATACAGTGCACTAATTCAACATATTAAAACTTAGTCATCATAATTTAAAAACATCACATTTCTTAACTGCACATGAAATAGACCAACATAGAATGGACCAAACGCATTTTGACCCTGAGGGGTCTTCCTCAGTGGTTAAATGATTGTGAGGAATGCACTCATGTATAAAATCAAAATCAAAAGGCTTGCTGGGTGGCAAAGAAAAATATGTTAGGTGCTGCTCCAACTAGTGTTATAAGATGGCTGATACAGCATTTTGTATATATAATTATCAGGCAGTTGCTGTCAAGCAAATGGTGGGCCATTTTGCCAATATGCTCTGGAAACAATTTGGGGCAATCAAGTTTTTCTAACTTGAGCTTGTGAATGAAGCTCTCATGGCCATTACTCTTATAACATGCTATGTTATAGTATGATTGTTATCTGACAGATAGTTATAATGTTCTATGTAACTATTTTTACAACATTCTATGTACACCGCCCAGAGCCGTATGGAAGGCCAGTATTAAAAAATCCAAACAAATAAATAATAAACAACACAAAGGGCCTCATTTTTCCTCTTTCTTTTAAAGTTTAAACAAATTATACTTTACAAGCTGATGTCATGAATGAGGGTAGTAGCCATCTAGGAATTTTCCAGTATCTAATGGCCATTCTACCATTGGTGATCAATAGCATTTAGTCCTAAATCAGGAGATGGGTCAGTAATCCAGAATTTGCTGTATCAACATAGTTGCCTTCTGAAGAATTAGAAAACAACAACAACCCTGCGTCGTCGTTTTTTAAACTGAGACAGCTGCTTGAACTTTTAATGTCAAAAAATCACAAATATGGGCTGGCTGCCAGAATTTGAGCAATTACTGGGATTTTATCAAGTGCCAGTTGACATAGTTCTTTTTGTGCGTGTTTGAACTGTGCAACCCATGTATGTGCTAGTTGGATGAGCTCTGTCCCAGTGTACCATTTGATATGCTGTTGTGTTGGATTTGTGTCGTGCATCTACCTCTTCTGGAGCTTTCTCCCCCACTTAGCATTCAATTCTGTTGAGTCAGGGAAGTGTAGAGTTGCCAGGAGCAATGCAGTAGAATGACTTGGTGGCAGCAGCAGGTATGGGCACTGAACACCCACTTTCCTGTATTGTGTGTTCACTGTGCACAGGAATACACTCATAGGCTCATCTCACAGTATTATCCAAAACCAGCCACAAAACATAATAATAAAAGCTTTTCTTTTTTTAGCTGTGGTTCCATTGAAATCTATCATGCTCCACCCTGTAACTTCATTTTGTCTTGTATCCCCCTTCCCACTCTATTTCCTTTTTTCCCTATTCCTCGTAGCGCCCATATTCCCAGTATTTCCTTGCTTTATTTTGTCCTTCCTACCCACCCGCTGATCTACATTTTATCTGTCACTCTCATGTTCAGCTATATTTAATAAACATGCACTACATTTATATCCTGCCTTTCTTCACAATGGAAACCCTAAGCAGCTCCCCCTCCCCATTTTATCTCCCTGACAACCCTGTGATGGTGTAGCGTTTGAGAGTGTCTGCGAGTGTATGACTGACCCAAGGTCACTCAGCAAGTTTCCATGACAGAGTGGGGATTTGATCCTTGCTTGAAACTCTTAACCACTCTACAACACTGACTTTTTATGGAATAGCTGCAGTTGAATACTAGTGAGTAGCTGGCTTTAGAGGAGTACTGCAAGTCACCTATCAACTTGTCCAGTGGTTGCTACCAGGCACTGATAAATCCTCCCTCAACAACCAAAACAGTTCTGAAATAGGCACTGCCCCCCATCATTTGCCAGCATTCCAGGCTTGGTTTCTGTCAGTGGAACTGTTACTACTTTGCTACTATAGCATCAGCTAGCTCAAGACCATCTCAACTGTTCAAGTCCACTCATCAACTTCTGGCAAAAATGTGAGGCTTCATTGTCTCAGGAACAGAGATTATCTGTGATACATTTGCCAGGATTTTTTTGCTGATATATCAAAACATGCTCTGATATGGATGTCAGTTGTAACAGGCACACCAGAAGACAAGACAAATACACTGCCAGGTCTGTTTATGGATCATTTTGTCCGAGTTTCTATGATGGATATCAACAAAATCCAGGTATCATTGAAAACCACTACTTGTGCTCTGGATCCTTCCCCATCCTGGCTGCTAGCAACTAACCCCTAGCATCTATTATAGCATGCACACAAAAGCTCACACCCTGAATAAATCTTTGTTGGTTTTAAAGGTGTCATTGGACTCAAATTAAATTGAAACTAAACCCTGAATATTAATGCTGTTGCAAAAAAGGCCTTTTCCAACTCAGCTTAGCTCAGAAATGGCCCCTTACCTTGATATGGCCCTATGGCTCCATGTCACCATAACATCAAGATTAGGCTAATGGAGTGCACTGTAATGTATAGAAACTCCACTTGGTACAGAATGTTGCTGCTCAGCTATTATTGGGAGCTAGATGGAGGACTCATATTACTCTCATCCTGCACTCAGTTCACAGCCTCAGTTAATGGGCTCAATTTAAGGTATTACAAAACCCATAATGGACTTGGACCCTCATATCTGTGAGACCGCTTCTCCCACTCTGTCATGACAGCTTCAGTCACTGCAGCAGGGTCTCTTACCAACCTACAAATGGGCAAAATCAGCATCTGCCCATACACATGCCTTCTCCACTGTGACCCCACTTTATGGAACGGCCTGCATGAGAAAGTCAGGAAAGCTCTCACTTTTCTGGGTTTCTGCAAACAATGCAAAACTGAATTATTCAAGAGAGCTTTTTAATGGAAGTACACTGTATTAAATGTTTTACAGAGTTATTGGGCTAAATTATTAGGAAACATGTCATATACTACTGTGTACAGCTTTCTTAAATTAGGACCCTGCTAACTGATTTTTGCATCATTAATGTGTCATGGTAATACTTATGCTTTGTTTCCATTATGCTTTTTATTTCTGATTGGTTCTTCAACCCTAATCTTAATTGCATGGTTTGTTAACTGCCCTTTCCTGCTGATTGTAGTGACTTACTCTGTGTAATCCAACTTGAGTCTAAATAAGAGAAGCAGACTGTAAATAACGTAAAATAAAATAAAAGCTACTGGTGTATCTTTTTATCATCTGGGAGTTTTAACCCCCTTGTTGGGTTTAAACATTTTTTTTTAGATTTTTCTGCAAACCTGGGGTGTTTTTTAGGTTTGTAGAAATATCTGTCTTGTCCATTCACAGCTCTATTCTCCAGATTTAAGTATCTGTAGATTTGGCAGTGCCAAGAATTAGATACATTGATAAATTGGCAGCAAATACAGCTAATAACAAGAATTTGGCCCTAAAAACAGCCGGGGGTGGGGAATGTCTGGATTACACTGGGGAAGACACTATATATGTGCGTGAGAGAGCTTCCCTCCCTTGTGCTGTTTCCCTCAATCAGAAATGGTACCTACAGGTTGCTTTTTCCTTGCCTGGAAAAAAGGTACAAGTAGCCAGGACAGGGATGGGTACTGGATTTTGATTGGTACAATGGTCTCTGTGTGTGTTAACTCCATCCCAGCAACCTAGTCCTGAACAAGATTGTTATGTATCATCATTTGTAGTTTTACTCTTAGAGTCTGAAGAGAAACTACTAAATGCAGCCTTATTATATTAATTAAAAGGAAATCACATATTGGCAGAAAAGGTACAGCTGAATGGTAATAATCCCTACTGTAAATCACTTTGTTGACTGTATTTCCTGTCTATAAGCCATTTAGCAACTGTGCATCTGACTTCATTATGGCAATTTCATATTTTTTCAGAGGATTTAGAATTTGCTTTGCATGGTTTTAATTTTGCCTTCTTATGACATTGTTGAGTAAAATACTTGTTCTCTGTAGTAATATTTTATATCTCAAAAGCTAGTCTGGCTGCTCCTTCTTCTTTTTGCTCATGTAGGCTGGAGGAGCACAGTCTGGAAGCTGAACAGGAGAGGACAGTAGAAAATGTATTTAGGATACCTGTAATGTCCCACCTGTGAGAGAGCCTAAATGCCTCCTCCTTGCTGGCAATGTCATGTGGGAATGACACCTCCTGCAACAGTGGCTTTCACAACAACACTGCTGGGGGGGATCATTTTGACATGAAATCGGGGTCACTGTGGGTGGGCAGGTAGTTGTGTGTTCTTACATTTTTCAGGGGGTTGGACTAGATGGCCCTGGAGGTTCCTTACAACTCTATGATTCTATGATCCCTTTTACCAGTGCCCATTCTCAGCATAGGGGAAGTAAATGGATGAAGGGTGGGTATTGGTGCATTATGACTCCTGCTACTAATCTTATCAACATGACCAGAGGAATAGATTATAGCCTGCTTGGAACTGAAGGGACGAAGTGGGTAATGGGCTGAGGTAAAGATGCAGATGAGGCAGTGGGACAGCCTAGTGGAAAGGGATGTGACTAGTGATGGCGATGTTTTCATAAACATTCCCACTGTCCAGAAGGCATCCTGTGAGAGAATGGGAGATGTTTGAAGCATAGCTTCTTCTCAGTGCCCCACTGTGTTCTCTGAAATGCTGCTGCTGAGAAACAGGAGGCCTTCTTGAGAAGATTTGAAGAAATTTCCAATTCTTACTGCAACCCCCATGCACTTGACACTACGGGTGGGCACAAACCTGAAAAATGGAGGCTTGTGGGGGTTCGTGGGTTGGGGTGGTGGTGTCATAAACCTTGAACCCCGAACTGACACAAACCCTATCATGTTTATGGACTAGTTCAATTTGTTGGGTTCATTATGCAGTGGGCTGTTTCCCAGTGTGCTAGAGATGTGAAATTCACTGTGAAGCCACCCCTCTCATTGTGGACATGATTTCTGGATGTGAGCCACCTCTCTCGCCTTTGCCCCTGGGTGGTGGTTACCCACTTCCCTATATCATACCTTTAGAGGGGGTAGCCACCCACACACCTCTTCCATATTCCAATTTTAAGTCTGGCAGAACACTCCCCCTCAATACAGAACTGCTTCCCAAGACTTCAACAGTGGAGTCAGAGACTACACCCATGCAGAAGATGTATGATCACCCCCAAACTAGGAACAGAATGCAGGAGGAAATAATACTACATGGCAATAATGTCCTCCATCATCCCAGGCGGCCCATGTGCATCCCTCGCTGGTGGGCAAGAGGACAGCAAAAGCAACATTGGTGATAAGTAGAGTTGGGAGGCCAAAGTTAAACCAAACTCCTGAGGTCCTGGCTCCACTTTCGACAAGATGCGTACTAGCCAGCAGGAGATCCCTGAGAGGTGTCGCAGGTGGTGGGCTGTCCAACATGGGAAAGTGGGCTGGGTGGGCACAACTCCATGTGCCATCTTGACCCATGGAAACCTGGCATGTCCCCCACGAGACGGCACCGATAAAAGGGCGATGGACACAGATACAATTTATGGGTTGATTTATGGGGATTCTTGGAGATTCCCAGAACCCCAAAGGGTGAAACTACATCCAAACCCTGTTGACATGAGGGGCCAGCCAAAAAGGCGATCTTCCCCTAAACATGCCCTAAGGCACCCCAAGCAGCCATGACTGGCTTTGGCATGAGACTTTGCAGTGTGAATGGGGGTAAGAAAAAAAGGGAAAAGGCAGGAAGCCTGTAGACTGTTGTGGATGTCCTGCAAAGGCAAGCCCTAAAGCCCTTCCCCCACAAAAAAGGATGAGACCTCAGTCAACGTCCTCCAACATGAAGGCGAGATGTAAGGAAAGTGTCTTGCTCCTCTTCCATCTGTCTTCTCTTTTTCCTGTGCTCTACTTCGGGGGTCATCAACCCCCAGTCCATGGCCCGGTACCGGGCCGTGAAGGCCTTGGTAATGGGCCGCCAGGGCCGCACCTGCCTCCCCCCCCCGCAGTGAGAAGCTCACCAGGCGGCCCAGCTAGCTTCTTGCTGTGAGAGGGGGGGAAGAGGCAGGTGCGGCTGCAGGCATGCTAGTGGACACAAACATGCATGCGTGGACTTGCCACTCATGCGCGTTAGTGCCCCTGCTGGTGAAAATGTGTGTGTGCGGCGCCCGGGCCACCGGCTCTTCCCCACCCCTGGAGGCAGTCCTCAACCATAAAAAGGTTGGGGACTGCTGCTCTGCTTCACAGCAGATGATGCTCTAAGACAGGGGTAGTCAACCTGTGGTCCTCCCATGAGCTCCTGACAGCTTTTGCTTCTACCAGCATTTGCCAGCATTTGCCTACCCCTGCCCTAAGATGCTTCTATGCTTGAGAGGAGAGGAAGGGGACATAAGGGCAAGAGCTAATTGCTGTCAGCAATTGATTATAGATTTGCTCATTACTCTCCAATGTAGATACCTTTTTTATGGACCCAAGATGTTATTCAATCTCAAGTGAATCCAAACAAATCCAAATTGTTGTTTTTTCCTACTTATCTCTGGAATCTATTAACCATTTTTCATTAGGCTGTATGTTAATTTATTGTTTACACTTTGCCCATAAGTATAAACTGATTATTTCCATTCCATGTCATTTTATCTGAGGAAGTGTGCATACACATGAAAACTCAGACCTTAAATCAAACTTTGTTGGTCTTAAAGGTGCCACTGGACTTTAAATTTGTTCTGTTATTCCCTTGTCATTCCTCCATCTGCCTTTTCCCCCTCCAACCACTCTGTCTCACAGAACCACAGAGACAGACCTTATGCAAAGTCCATGCACTTTCAAGAAGGTTGCTAACTTCTTAAGTGACCCCTACTCCTCTGTCTTTCCCAGCAGTTCAATGTGCCAGCATTCATTAAGTCACAATTGCAGCAACAACCCAGGCCCCTCTCTTTAAAGGACAAGGGCAGACTTGTTTTCCCTTCCTGGTCAGTTGGCAACTTTTAAATAGTCTCTTGGCATCTTGTCGTCTTTAAACACACACACAACCCACAACAGCTTGAAAGATATACTCTTCTTACTTAGGAGAGGGGACTGTGTGAAGATACCAGACACATCACTCTATCAGCTCCCACCCCGCTCTCCCTTTAGTTGCAGCCTAGTCCTGGTGCAACTCTGCTGCCACGGAGAGCACATGGATCACAAAGGGGTAAAACGGAACTTCCGCCTCGGTTCTCCTGCAGCCTGAGGTTGCATTATAGGTCCCCAAGGCTGACTGAAAGTGCTACGGCAAACAGGTCTTAATGGCTGCTAAAGTCTCAGCCAGGATGGTAGAGCACAGGAGCTGGTAGCAGAGCTCCATCTCTGTCTCTGAGACCTGAGTCAGCAGCAGGCACAGCTCCCGGGGGGAGGGGGGCTGGCTAGGGCCATGCCTGCCAGTGGGCCAGCTGCCCCCACCCCTCACTATGCCTCAGGCCTGGACATGCTGCCATTGAAGGTTAACTGGGCCACCAACAGAAGGTGCTTCTGTGAGGCACCTGCTAAACCTCCTGCTCCCTCCCTCCCTCCCAGGTGCCCCTGTCCCAGACTGGCACTCACCTGTCCAGAAACCCACCTGTGCTCTCTGGCTCACAACAGGAGGCACAAGGATTGGCTTGGAGAGGAGGGTGCACAGGCGGGATGGAACACAGCACATGTGGAGATGGCTTAGCCTGGCTTCTCAAGGAGCCACAGCTTGGTGCCTCTCACAAGCACCCAGCCGAAGTGCCGTGCCTGCTGCTTCCTCTGCTTAGGGCTTGGAAGTTAGTCCCCCAAAGGCCGGCTGCCAAGAAGATGCTGGACCAGGTGGTCAGAACCTCAGAAGAGCCTTGCCATATCAGACTGGAGGCTTATTTAGCACCTCCCCACACCAAACCCCTGAGCCTGCTGAGCTGAAAAGACCCATATGAATTTGTGTGGTTGTGAGGGGCATGGTTTCATGATACTGGGTCACAAACCTCTTGATTTCAGTGTTCCATGAAGGATCATGGATGCCCATGCCCATCTCTGCTTAACATTTTTCCCTCACAGGTGCCTCGAGTCTCCATTTTTCAGGGGACATGGGCTCCTAGAGTAATGGCAGGGCAAGAAGGATCTGCTTCTGCTAACTCTTTCTGCTTTTAGGAGCTTGGATCCAACCACACACACACTTAGCGTTAGAAGAAAGTATTAAGGGTTTAATTGAGGATTTTCTGTTGTAGAGCAGACTTGTAAACAATGCTGCTCTTGTAAGGTTTTCCTAGGTACAGCTAGATCTGTTTGTATGAGAGGATCTTAAGTTCCCTTGTCATATTATCCAGTTCTCTTAATAATTCTGTTGGGTTTGAGGTCTTTTGAGGGAGGGGTTGTAAAACGCTTTGTGCAAATAGAATTAACAGCATTATCCTAAACATATCTACACAGACACTTCACTGAGCTTGATAGAAATTACTGCCATATAAATGATCTCAATAAGTTTTATTTGTATGCATTTCTGTATTACTTTTAAGAAAAATATAGTGTTTTATCATTTTTAACTTGTGAACTACCTTCATCATGTGTTTATTCACAGAAACACAGAATATAAGTAATATGAACAAGTTTGCTTGGACTGCTGCTTTACTCATATTTATGTTTCCATGGCGTATTCTCTATTAGCAGTAGACATACTGTGTATTGATTGTTTCATTTGATTTATGGTGCACAGTTCTACAAAATTAGTTAATTGGGATTCTCCAATCTGCTTTCTCTTGGGCTGCAAACCCAGGGGAATATTCTGGTGTGTATGATTTTTCTATGTTAAAATTCAGTGTTCATGACTGATGTTCTCATGATGTGTGTGCTTTAAAAGCAATCTTGCTTGGTATCTTTTATTTTGCTTAATATTTATTTCTCTGCTAGGGATGCCTAAAGTTAAAAGTGTAGTGCAAAAAGTCCAGTACTCTTTTTGAACAAGGTTTATACAATATCTTTTAAAAAGCCAAATCACAAGTATTCATTTAAGAAAGGGAGACCAGTTTCCTTTTTTCCTGGTCAACAGAATTATGCCTTGTAGGAAACCCCCCAAGAGCATGTTTTGGTGCAAGGACATGACCAGGACTCAGCCTTCTGGAAGCACCTTCAGTATGCCCCAGTTACTGGGTGCAGGTTGGAGTGTCAGTCCTTTAAACTTGCCAAGCATATTGTAGATGTAAATACAAGTACTGGCTACTGGTAAGCTATAAATAATATATTGCAGTATCGCTACTCCAGCACCATATGACTGGAGTTGGATCCCACCAATTTCAGAGTAGGTGCGTTGCAGGGTGGGGTTGACCCCCCCCCCCAGAAGGTGGGAATTCTGGGAATCACTTGGACAAAAAGCCATATGCAGTAGAACTCAACTGAAGAGTTCAACCTCCTTTTCCTTTTGGGCCAGCTGAAAAGCTAGTTGAGGTTCATACCCACCCATGCAGTAAAAATGGGATGCACTGCATTTTGGGAAGTGGGTCTTTCATTTATGGGACGGCATAACATTTCAGCAACTGTGGATGTTGAAACACTATTCACTTTTGTTAAGATGCCATCGTTTCTATATGTGTTGGGGAATAAATTTATTTCTTCAGTGCATTTTTATCCTGCCCTTCTTTCAGGGAGCTCAGGGTTCCCCCCTCAAACTACCTTGTGGGTTTTGTTAGATTGAGAGAATGACTGGCCTAAAGTCAGCTAGTAAGTTTCATGGAAAGTGGTGATTTGAACCTATTGCAGTACTCTCACTAGTGTTCCATACAGACTGTCTTCATTTTACACCTATCACTCAAAAGGTAAACAAAATTTACTAAATTTAGTGATTTTGCCCTGACCCACTGACTTTCTTCAGTTTTCTGATGTGCACAAGGAGCTTTCTTCCCTATAAGGACTTTCTTGTTCACTTAATACAAGGGTAAGTTTCTCAAGCTTTGGTTTTCCATCATACCACCCTGTGAACAGGAAAACCCATTTGCTTGAGGGCTCCATGTGTGCATGGAAGCAAGTATGGGCATTTATAGCTCAGGACATTTGTCTTGTACTCTAAAAAGATGTATTTATGAAAATCAGTGTTGTTTATTCAAGTTATAAATATTTGCTATAAATATCAAATCTAATCCCAAATATGTATATTAAATTGGAATAGTTTTCCTAGATCTGACGTGGAACCTCTAATCGTTTATTGGTCCCTGCATTCTAAGTGACATGGAACAGATTAAAAGTAATAATCAAACATTGCTTTTATTGCAGTTTTCTAAAAAATAGTTCTTTAAACAGAATTTCTTTTGAACATCTGAAATGTACAGGTATTGATGCATTATAAACTGTGAATGTCTTCCCCCCACACTTGAAAAGCAAATACACTTGAATAGCAAGGGTCCATTATCAAGATCTTGTTTGTAATAAGTTTTATTATGCAGTGTGTTCTGTGCAAGTCCATCTCAAAAAGGATATCGCAGAGTTGAAAAAGGTACAGGAAGGACAAATATAATAATCAAATTTTATACAATTATTCATGGTATGAAGAGGGTAAATGCAAGTAAATGCATTTAACTATTTCTGTTAATTTATTATGTAACCTCAATTAAGTTATATAGAGTGTCTCATAATGCTAAATTTAAGTCTGAGGTCACCTGTAGAAACTGATGGACTGCAGGTGCAGGAGGGAACAAAGAAAATACTACTACACAATACCTAGAATTGTTATAAAATGTGGTGTAGCTGCTGGTTTATATAACTTTAAAAGGGGATTAGACAGATGGTGGATAGATCTTAACAGTTAATAGCTGTAATGGCTCCCTGAAATCTCTGCATTCAGCAGTGGCATATTAGAATATCAATTGCAACAGATAAACTGTGGGTTGTATCTTTTATAATCTATTTGTGGACTTCTAGCAACATCTGTTTGGCCACTGTTGGCATTCAAATGCTGGAGTAGATAGACTTGTGATCTGATGAGCAGGGTTCTTAATTTTATCTTTTTGACACTACTCTCTTAACTGCTGTTCTTTCTACCACTCTTATTTATAAAGAGAACATGCTTTTTTTCAAACTTTCTGCTTCATCTTTGCTTTGAAATCTTTCATATCTAACAGATATCTAGTCTTGTACCACACCTCACCCATACTGTCCTCCTCACATGAAATGTCTTTTCTTCTTTCTGCTCTTCATGGGATGCATGGGCTTTAAAAGACCATGATTTCTTTGGTAAGGCTTCATCTCATTTGGGGATCATCTGCAGGGCAAGTTGGGTTGTCTTTGAGCTTTCCATATTCAGCATGTCTTTTGTGTAATGTAAATTTACCTAGCTTGAATATCAGAGCATATACTACAACTATGTCAAGAATCCTAGTTGATTTTAACCCTTGTAAACTTGAATTTATTTTATTTATCTGGAAAAAAGTGTCCATTTTTGTGAGTCAAGGCTGATGTGGAAGAGAGGGAGGGTTATATGAAAGACCCAGGGGCAAAAACCACATGAGTACATTGAAACATAAAAACTTGGACTAAAATATTTTTCTTCTTCTGAAGGCTGTCAGCTTCCACCCTAAGCATTTGCAAATTCTTCCAGCAAAAACATAATCAATTTATTTTAAAGCTGTATATCAGTCCATTAATAATGAGTGCAAATAATTTAGTATATAACCACAACTGCACAGACTTCTCTTCCATCTCAGTGGAGAACATATACACTCCTTTGAAATTAATGTTGAGACCTGT
Organism: Paroedura picta; assembly: GCF_049243985.1. Taxonomy (NCBI): domain Eukaryota; kingdom Metazoa; phylum Chordata; class Lepidosauria; order Squamata; family Gekkonidae; genus Paroedura; species Paroedura picta. Next base: position 134,237,268 of record NC_135371.1, on the reverse strand, counting down.
TGGTGTAGTATCTCCACACCCTGAATTCTGGATTAAAATGCATAAATTTGATACATCTCAGTGTTTCTCTTTTCTTTCTTTGAAAGGAATGGGCCGTGAAGTTGAAAACCTTATTTTAGAAAACACACAGCTGCTAGAAACCAAGTGAGTCATCCATTTTCAGCTTTTAAACATGGGTTTACTTCTGCTAACCTGTTTGCTTTGTTTTTAAGCATAAGATTAACTGTAAGAGCTCTTGAATGGTGTTATCAGAGTAGATTCCTCTCTGCATTCTGCTTATTCAAGCAGCGTGCTATTTGTCCTTAAGCTCCTGTTCTAGGATTGGCAGAGACTCCTAAATAAATTGTATCACATGATGGAGGACTGCAGTGACAAGGGGGAATCAGGTAAAACCTCCCCCTCTTCCATCTGCTGTGTACATCTGTGGAAGAGATAGGGAGACCGTTTTACCTGATATTCCACATGGTTGCTGGATTTACCCGATGGCTTGAGTTGCTTGTGAGCCATTCTTCGTCTTCAGAATAATTTCAGGACAAATGATAGACTGCAGGGAAAGATAATTTCCTTCAGCTCTTTCAGTAAGATTGTATGTCTAATTCATGCCTTTGTATGAGGCTGCTGGTTCTAAAGGATGCAGTCCCAGTTCCTCAAGAAATTGTTATTAATAGTAGCTTCAAAATAAGGTAGTCAAAAAGGTTGAAACAAAGAAAAAGAAAGTAAAATATAACTGTATGTGTAGTGAAAATGTACAAAAAGGCATGTATAATTTAAAAATACATTCAAAAGTTCTAAAATAGCATTTAAAAACAATCCCATGGCTCAGCATTAAGTACCTAATACCAATATGAAGACAAATGTCCATCTATATAAATACTGAGTGGAATAAAAAGTATTCCTTTGTGCTTGTAGGAAACCATCACCTCTATTGGGTTATGGCTCAGTGGTAGAGCTTGACAGGCAGAAGGTCTTAGGTTCTGTCCTTGGCAACTCTAGTTAAAAGGATCAGCCCTAGAAAGGGGGATAGGTTGCCAGGAAATATCCATCTATATAAATAAGTACATATTGTCTCTTTATGCAAGAACCAAACGTGTTTTGGCACCTGGCCTTCCTCAGTGGTATAATTCAAACTAAGCAGCATTAATTTAACAAAACATACATAAAACTGATCATACACATTAAATTAATGGAGTACTCAGTTTGAATTATACGTGTTTGGTATATATTCTTGTATATGGAGACAATATGTACTTTTAAACCAATATTTATGTAAATTATGGACTGAGCTATTAAATGTTATAAAAAATGACACAATTTCTTGACATAAGGCCAGTTGATAAACAATATGTAGCTAAGATCCTTATTTTAGAGGGTCAAAAATTAGGAAAACAACTGCTCAGAGCCTTAAGGCTTATAGCAGATTGCAACAGCAGATCAATGGTAACAAGTATTGTCTTGTGGAGATACTCATAGATACTATTTTATCATTGACTATTTCACCACTAATATTTCAGTATTGACAGTAGATTTGAGAACCCCTAATAATCACTTAAGAGCCTTTTGTGGCACAGAGTGATAAGGCAGCAGACATGCAGTCTGAAAGCTTTGCCCATGAGGCCGGGAGTTCTATCCCAGCAGCCGGCTCAAGGTTGACTCAGTCTTCCATCCTTCCGAGATCGGTAAAATGCATACCCAGCTTGATGGGGGGGGGTAAATGGTAATGACTGGGGAAGGCACTGGCAAACCACCCCGTATTGAGTCTGCCATGAAAACGCTAGGGGGTGTCACCCCAAGGGTCAGTCATGACTTGGTGCTTGCACAGGGGATACCTTTACCTTTACCTTTAATAATCACTTGAATGTCCTAAAACTCAAAATACCATCCCCGCAGTAGGTAATATTTGCCACATTGGATTTAAAGGATGCATACTTCCATATTTTGATATAAAAAGGCAATAGGAAGTAATTGAGGTTCAATTTTTCAGGGGCTACCTATGAGTACATGATGCTTACTTTCAGGCTTGCAACAGTGCTCATGATTTTTACCAAGTGTGTTGCAGAAGTTTTAGTTCACTTTAGACTAAGAGGTTGTATACTCTATCCTTAGTTGTATTGTTGGCTTTTTATAGATGACTCCCTAGAGCAGTGGTCCCCAACCTTTTTATCATCGGGGACCACTCAACGCCGGGGACCACTCACCGGGGACCACTCAATGCCTTTTACTGAGGCCCGGTGGGGGGGGGTAGTTTACTCCTCTACTCTCAACCACTGCCCTAACGCTCTCTGATCGCTATGTTAATGTTTAAACATCCCTTCAAAATAAGATACAGACACGCCACAACAATGAACATAAGGAACATTTTATTTTCATGGAAATTTTAACTCATGACAGTTAAACTGACAGTTTAACTCATGACGGGGGGGGGAGAAGGCGTCCTTCGGGGCCCACCTCCAATTAGTCGAAGGACCACATGTGGTCCGCGGCCCACAGGTTGGGGATCACTGCCGTAGAGGAACTGTTTAAGATCTTGAGCTTAGTTTCACATACCATTCAGTTGTTTGAGTTTCTGGTGAATTGGGGAAAGTCCTGCTTTAGTTCAAACAACTTTTCATTGAAGCCTGCTTGGATTCCTGGTAGGAGAAAACATACTTACTGCTCTCCAAGACCAAGATCATGTTAGCTCTTGTCAACAAATTCATTTCGAAGAGATATCAATCAGCCAAACACATCCAGAGACTCTTAGTATATATGGCATCCACAACCTCAGTAGCCCCATATGCTTGCCTCTGCATGAGATTGTTGCAAAATTGTTTTATAAGGAACTTGGATAGTAATTCAGATCCTTAATGAAGGAAGCTGTCTATCCCTAGAGTCATTTTAAGATCCCTTCTATGGTGGTCTTTGTCAAAGAACCAGCTTGAAGGAACTCAATCTCATGATACCCAACTTTTCACTGATGCTTCACTCATAGGTTGGAGTGCACATTGGCAAGGGTTGAAGGTCAGAGGAGTGTGATCGGAGAAATAATCTACTCTCCACTTAAACCTATTGGAGTTGAGCGCCATCAAATTTGCTCTCACTTCTTTTACAGAAATCATCAGAGGGAGTCATGTTTTGTGGCAACAATGTCACAGCAAAGTTCTGCCTGAACAAACAGGGAGGCATGGGATCCCTCTGCTTTTGCAGAGAGGCCCCACTCATTTGGCATTGGGCAGTAAGACGCAGGATGAAGTTGACCGCCATTCACATAGAAGGATTAAGCAATGTGGTAGCAGATAGCCTAAGCAGGGACACATGCACGAGGCAAGACTGATCCATATTTATTTGTTTGTTTATTTATATTTTGATTTTTAGCCTGCCACTCCCACAAGTTGCTTGTGGTGGGTTACAAATAATTATTTCCCAATAAAACCCTATTAAAACTCCAGAACAATAAATTATCTAAGCAGCAAAAAACCCGTAATCCCCCCTTGATCTGGTGGTACCCTCTACCTCGGGGAAGAGGTATAGCCCAATGACCTGGCTCAGCCTGTTATCAGACTGCTACATGGCTCAAGGTTTTTAAAAATGGGGTATTCCGAAGATAAACCTTTATGTTAGCAGACAACAAAAAATGCCATTATTCTGCCCAAGAATAGCCAGGGGGCAAGGGGTTTATGGGGGATGCCTTCCAGTCATGATGCTATGGCCACCTATTTTATGCTTTCCCTCTTATAGAAAACCACAAAGATGAAAAAAGGGTTGCTCTTACCGTAACCACTGTTCATTGAGTGGCCTTCTGTGCAGACATCCCTCCCCCCCTTTTCCTACTGTGGGCTGCTGAACTGGCTAAGTCCTCCTCATGGTGGCAAAGGGAACTGAGGGAGGCTGTGCTCAACCCCCTCTGTCACGTGACTGTTTGGGTAGGAAGAGGGTCCTCTCTAGGGATAGGGGGGGCACTCCATACTTAGAAGCTTCTTTAGATAAAAGCTGGAAAGCTCCTTTTTGCCACTGGCTTGTGATCATGCAGTCCCATATGTGTCTGCATGAAAGACCACTCATTGAACAGCGGTTACAGGTCAGTGCAGCACTGATTTCTTACAGCTGGGACTGAGAGACAGTTCTGAACTCGTAGATCAACTAAGAGTAGTGATTTTATACTCTTAACAATATCCACATTTTGTTCAAATATACAAATTGTTAGGGCTTCATTCAGCAAAACGATTACAAGAAATTAAGAGTGCCTAGTGACCTGCTTAGAGTATTGCAGATCCTGATGAACTGGAGCTGTTCTCAGAAGAAGGAGGCTACTCTATTGTGTACATTCCTATGACAAGAGTGAAATACAGAAGTTGAGTGTTTTTTGTGTTGCCCTGTGACACTGTTTAAAATGGCCTGTGGCAAATATCTCTTATTTAGAAATGCCTTGAATGTGGTGAAGAATGACTTAATTGCAAAGGTGGATGAACTGTCTTGTGAGAAAGATGTATTGAAAGGAGAGCTGGAAGCTGTCAAACTTGCCAAACAAAAGCTTGAAGAAAAGAACAAGGAATTGGAGGAGGAACTTAGAAAGTGAGTATAATACACTCCATACGTATTGTGGCAGAGAGAGCCATGAAAGACATTCCGGTTAATGTAATTGGTACCTCTTGCATTTGTTTAGAGCCCGAGCAGAAGCAGAAGAAGCAAGGCAAAAAGCAAAGGAAGAGGACGATGTATGTAATTGAACTGACCTTTTATCTAATCTTTTTTTCTTTTCTACTCTGTGTAATATTGCCAAATGCTAAACATTTCCCATGGAAATATTGGGAAGAAGTGTGTATTTACTATGGGCTGTGTGCATCTCCTTTGTTTACTGGTTAAAGCTGGATCATAGTTCACAACTGGATTACAAATAGGGACAAGGATTTTTTGGGTGGAGGGTGTTCTAACAGCTTATTTTGTACTCAGAGAAGCTTCCATTTGCTCCTATTATTTCTTCCAATTATTGCATGTTAGGCATAGCCATAATGGCCCATTAATCTTTTTGAATTTGCTATACTGTCATTTTGTAGTTCAGAGGTATTGTAGCCAAGAAATAATTTTTGAAAGACAATCCTCTTATTTCCGAGTATGATGCAATGAGTTTCCTTGTTCTCTTCTCCCTGATACCCTGTCACCCCTTCCCTGATATGCAACAGAGTGATATTCCTACTGCTCAGAGGAAACGATTCACTCGGGTTGAGATGGCACGTGTCCTCATGGAAAGAAATCAGTATAAAGAGAGGCTGATGGAGCTTCAAGAAGCAGTGCGATGGACTGAAATGATACGGCAAGTAGAGAAACTTTGTTTTGGGTGGGATGAGAGTGTTAGTGCTAAGGAGAGAGAGAGAGAGAGAGAGAGAGAGAGAGAGAGAGAGAGAGAGAGAGAGAGAGAGAAATAGCTCATTACACTGTGAACACATAGGTTAACAATCTATCTACAGTAAGACTAAAATGGTTCATGCCCAATCCAGCCATGGGTAGGCACAACTTTAAAGCTCTGATTTCTGAAGATTCTAGATTTCTATTTGTTTAGGCCAGCATAAGCTACCAATACATGAGAGAGAATGGTGGTATTCTTATCAGATGTTGCTTGATAACAAAATCTTTATGTTCCAATGCTCAAATAATAATAATTATCTCCACTATGGACTGGGGGGGGGGTGCATTAAGAAAAGATCCCACAAGAAATAGAGATGTGTCATGGAATGCAGATGTCTATTTGCTGACTAGGCATCCCAAGTTGAGAGGAAGGGGTCACAGTGATGGCTGGTGTCACTGTTGAGAGAGAGACCCTTCATTGAGCAGGCTCTCTTTCTTTTCCCTGGAGCTGAGGGATGTTGATGCATCCAGGGAAGCTTTGATATGTATGTCAGATTGCTTCCAGGGTGGCCTAGTTTACATCAGACTGGTGTCAAAAATATTACTGAATATGCCATGTTGGAACATTTGTTTTATCTGAGCCACAGTCTTGCATCTTGAACTCTTTTGCTGGATATATATATTTTAAAATAGAGAAGCACATAACCTTCCCTTCATCAGCTGTTCACCTCCCTTTGGTTCTGTTCTTCCAGTACTTTTCTCTATTTTGTGTATTAAAGCTTGACCAGGGGAGGGAGGGGATACCTGCAAGGGTATGGTCTGACTACGGGGGGGGGGGGGAGTGCATGTCTGTATGGGTTCAGATGGGTAGCCGTGTTGGTCTGAAGTAGCACAATAAAATCAGAGTCCAGTAGCACCTTTAAGACCAACAAAGATTTATTCAGGGCATGAGCTTTCGAGTGCAAGCACTCTTCCTCAGACTGAGAACTCCTTACATGACCGTGGGAATATATAGCAAAAATTAATTCTGTTACATTAGTAAACTGTCACACATCCAAATACAGCCAATGATAATTCTTTGCCAAAACAGCCAATCATTCCCCTTGAAATGGGGTATGCGTATTCTTAGCTTGCACAGCCTATTGTTATCAAGAGTATTTCTTCTACTGCTCTGTGTTTTCAACACACATCTCTGCTGCAGTTGTGTCTGGCCTGGCCCTTTCCTTGGCACTCCCAAATTATGGCATATTTTGCTGCCATCTAATGGCCCAGTATCATTATAGCATCTGTAGTTCTAGCTATTGACTACAGAAGAATTTTTTTGACTAAGTTGGATTGTTCTGTATCAGTTAGATCTGCAGTCACCTTCTGCAAAGAAGCTGCTTTTCCTTTGGTGTATTCACATTTAATATGCCTTCAGCAGCCCATTATGTTTACTTGCTCTTCTCACTCAAATGCTCAACATTCTTCTAGGAACCTTAACCAGCTGCAACAAACCCTGTTGATGTTTTGTCTATTTACTGCTTTAACAATGTCACTCCTGTGTTAGGCTGATCTTATGATGCAGAGCACCCCTTTAGCTTTGTTTATCCCTTAAGCAATATACTAATGAATGAGTAGATATTAATGTCAAAGAGGCTTTTTGGGAATGGGAAGGGAAGTGATCAAAAAGGCAGATTTCTAGAAGTTGTGACTTTTTATGGCTGCTTATATTGATATAAAATGTTTTAAAAATAACTGATACACCCCCTCCTGTGTTCTAAATACTACTTACTAAGATACTTGATAATGTACAAGTTAATGCTGGTATTTCATGCCAGGGCTAACAGCTTTGGGCAACTTTAACATATTTCGATTTTATAATATTGTCCCAGCTGTTTGCAAGAAAACATTATTTTTTAAAAGCAACAACATAGTTGAAACGTTAATGGTCAAAAGTAAGCAATCAAATGTTCAACTGTTAGTGATGTTGTTGTTATTGTTAATTGAGGCAGTTATTGAACTTATGTTGCATCTGTCACATTGTTTTCATAATAAAATCAGTCCAGTAGCACCTTTAAGACCAACAAAGATCTATTAAAGGCATGAGCTTTCGAGTGCAAGCACTCAAAAGCTCATGCCTTGAATAAATCTTTGTTGGTCTTAAAGGTGCTGCTGGACTCTGATTTTATTGTGCTACATCAGACCATCATGGCTACCCATTTGAATCTATCCACATGGTTTTCATGTTCCCTGTGAACCGCCCTGAGCCACAAAGAAGGATGGTATATAAATGATGGATAGATAAATAAATAATCTGTCCTCATTAAATATAGGTTGCTATTTCTAAAAAGGAACTTCCCAAACTCTGCAGCTTTAATTGCCTTAAGTAGGCTAGTAATTAAATAAAATTATTTGGAATTTTTCTGTAGCAGGATTTTCCTTCTCATCCAGAATTTTCTTTCTAGTTCTGGCTGCACAGACAATTCCTTATGTCTGCATTTCCAGTATAGTTAATACTCTCATGTTTCTTTAAACAGTGGTTTTGTTAAATAACAATCCATCTTTATATGCAAATGCAGTAATTTTATATTTCTCTTTTAATATTCTGGCTTAGTCCTTAATTTTTTAAAAATGAAGCATTTTGTTCTTTTATTAGCTTTTACTATCTCTGTTTGATAGCATGGTGCTTTGCAATCACGCCTAAGCCACTGGTTTCTTGACACAGCACAGACCATTCTAGGTGGTCATCTGTTTCCTTCTGACTTGAGCAATTAGTTCATGACTTGTTTTTCTTTAGGGCATCAAGAGAAAATCCAGCCATGCAGGAGAAAAAGAGATCAAGCCTTTGGCAATTGTAAGTCTCGAAATATAATCAAGTATATTTTGTTCTAATATTCATATACAGTTGGTCTTTTTGTTTCTTTAGAGGCTGAGGGACTAAAATACAAATCTTATTTTATTTTTTGCTACCTAGTATGCCAACGGGGTAAGACTGATCTTAAAGACAAATTGTAAGATGCATCTTGCAATGTTGGTTGTGCACTTGGCAGAGAAATGCAGTTGCCATAATCTGTGTAACAAATAGGAAGCAGTGTCCTCATCTAACAGATCAGAGCTTTAGTAGCTGCTGTTCTGTGAATATTGAAGTAAATCAAACTGAGGTGCTTTTTGTGTGGTTTGCATGTAATTCTAGTAGGCTGTTAATGATAGGACATTTTGGAGGCCATTCATTCATAGGATCTCCATAAACCAGAGGCATTTTGGCAGCACAAAAACACACACACTGTCTATTCATGTGAGAATTTGAATTGCTAAGTTTCATTCAATGTTTAGATTACTGAAATGGTGCATGAGAAATACCTGAAAGTCCTGTGTATGTTCAGAGCTTTCTTTCTTTCGCTCTGAATTATATAGGAATATTGGGCAGGTAACAGACTGGGATAATGATTTTGCAGGTGAAGCTACTGGATCAATAAGATTTGGACTTCTGCAAGATCCTGTTAGTCTTCAAGGTTCTACTGAGCCACATGTTTTGAATATGAAAGTCTTGTCTGTCCCTGTCTTCTTTTGTGAGAAATCTAATCATATAGATCTGAGTCTTGTAGTGTATTAAGCTCCTACTTTGTCACACATGTAGAACTATGTAAATCAATTTTAAAAGTGCAATTTTTCAATTTTGTAAACAATTTGTCTGCACTTGTACTATGTGGATAAAAATGGTATGACAGACAGTATCTTGCTTAAGGCCACCTGCTGGCTTACAGTGCTTATGCTTTTAATACTATGCTATACTAATTCAGATGTTGGCCAGAAAGTATGCAGGTCTACAGACGTTAGAAAATGAACTGCATAAATGTATTATCTTGATACATTGTTTTGAGAGCTCAGTTAATGAGCTCTGTTTTCTGAGTTTAAATAGCATTAACTTATTTACTATATTATTTATTTACAAAATGTATATCCTGCCTTTCTGCCCAATTAAGGCCACCAAGGGAAGCTAACATAATGACAGCAGGTCATAGATCCAATCAAAACCAAAACCAGTATACATATGTGAAAATGTATGTGAAAACCTATACATATAAGGAAAGCTGAAAATATTCTAGTTCTCAAGAATCAAACTCTTAATTTCAAGCAGGTGTCTTTTTGGACATCTGGGCATTCTCCAGCTCCTGCATATAAATGTCCATTCTTTCTCTTTTTCTAGTTTGGAAATGCATGGGGTCATTTCAATGAGTGCTATGAGTACTTAAACATCTGCCAGTTCCCTGGTGGTGTGAGTTGTGCTGGGTAGTTAATGGCTGGTGTGTTTGGACTCAATTCTATTCTATTCTTCTTCCTTACTGTTTGCTTTGAATTGGGCGGTGTGCAGAGTGTCATGTATGTAAGAAACTATGCCAAACAAGTCTGTCTTTTAGGTGTATTTATGCATATGTCTGCTTCTGCTCTCCCTCCCCCACCCCAGTTTTAGCAGGCTGTTCAGTTCCTCAGGCACAACTGCTAAGAAACCAGAACCACCAGTAAATGTTAAATACAATGCTCCAACCTCTCATATTACTCCATCAGTCAAGAAAAGAAGCAGCACTTTATCTCAGCTACCTAGTGACAAATCAAAAGCCTTTGACTTCCTCAGTGAAGAGTAAGACCTGTTTTGCTTGTACTGTTATGATGATGATAAATATCAACTTGCTAATGTTGTAGTTGTAAAATAGATTTAATCAGGGCTTCCATTTTCTGTGCTGCAACTTACCAGAAAGACATATCAATAATCGCTGCTGTTCAGATATCAGCAGGTAGACTGTTGGGACATTTCTGTCATATTTGCTGAGTGCAGTTCCAATAAAACCCCTTGCCTGAAACAACCTGGATGGGCAAACATTTTTGATATCATAACTCCCAGACAGAGTACACTACAATGCAGTACTGTGCTACTTGACTCTGTGGTAACTTGCAGCAAAATTCTCCATGGCCCTTCTGTATAATCTTTTTCTTTTCTTTGACCGTTTTTTCTGTTCATAGTGTATGCGTTATTTTGTCTTGTATTGCTCTTGTTATGTTGAGGTTGAAAGCAGTCTTTGGATGTTGGTCAATAACCAGGAAAATGCTATCTGTCCCTAAGATAATTTAGTCTTGGTATTAATTGCATTTGACATTTCTGCGAGTTATGCTGGTACTTTGTGGGCGTAGTTTATGGTGGAGAAGAACATGTCGCCTTCCCACCCCTATTCAACACATTCCATTCCTTGCTGAATTACTTGCCTTAAAAAGCCATACTATTTTGTGAGATTTTTAAAAAGTTGGTTAGGAATGTGCTCTGCTTCAAAGTTCTGTTCCATTTGCTTTTTCTAGTGATCTGAAAATTTGTAATAGAGTACGTGGAAAGAAAGAGGTCCTGAAGTGTGTTATGTTCTCTTATATTCTTACATCCTTCCTCAGGGTATTTGAGAGCATTGTACTTGGTTCTCTCATCTCTGTTTTGTGCTCACAACAACCCTGTGATGTAGGTTAGAGTGACTGCCTTAAGAGCAGTCAGTGAGTTGCTTTGCGCTGAGTCTGGCTGCTAGCTGGGTCTGGGACTAGATCATGCTGGTCCTTTGTGTAGGATCATAGCTTTCTTTTACAACCAGCATCTTGAATTCTGTCCCTCAAAAGATCAGGAAGACATTATAGCTGTGCAGGTGTTATGCTTATGTAGTCCTATATTTTACAGTAGTTTTGAAAAAAAAATAGAGAGGTTTATTTCAGCCCTTTAGAAGCCTAAATCAACTCTGCCAGTTCATCATCAAATTGAAAAGTGTCAGAGTCTTCCAAATGAAGATGGTAGAAGGCATGCCTGGCCATCATGACGTCCTGGGCTCCCAGATACAGCTATGGATCTAGAAGCACTAGGATGTGAATCTGAGAGATCGAAGAGCAAATCTGGCCTGTGATGAGAAGGTCCAACTCTGCTAGGGCATGTGACCTGCCAGCCATTGTCATGTTGTGTCAGGAAGTCCATCTTTTATGTGGATTGCAATTGTTTTTAAAAGTGAATGGTGAGAAGAGGAGAAAGTTGAGAAGATTTACAACCATTAGTTCCTTCTGCTGGTGAGTCACTGGACGCAACCAAGAACGTTGAGAATACCTGATGCTTTGAAAGCCTGATTTGGACAATTTCACAGAAGCTAGCCCAGTTGTTACAGTGTTCAGGGAAAGGCATCTAGACTTAAGTTCAAAGGGTCTCAATTTTTTGCTTGTGCCACACCTATATAACTCCCCATCCCCCAGTCATATCTGAACAAGTAGGAATTTGAGTGGAGTTGAATGTGTAGAGCACAGCATGTATCTATTTCTCTTTACCCAGGTCTGAGGCCAGTCTTGCCTCACGTAGAGAGCAGAAGAGGGAACAATACCGCCAAGTGAAAGCACATGTTCAAAAGGAAGATGGCAGAGTGCAAGCTTTTGGTTGGAGTCTTCCTCAGAAATACAAACAGGTATTGTGCTGAGGTGATTACAGATGTCCTTCAGCTACTAACCTCATGACAAAGCATTGTAAATGGAACCAAGTCTCCCAGATCCCAGTCTTAACAGTGTGAATGCTATGCTAGGTCTCACTGCCTATGTGGTCACAGGGGGCAATTTTGCACTTGTAAGATTAAATGAAAAAAAAAATGGTTGGAAAGCTGCCTGGAGGATTTTATTGTCAGAAGTGATATCACCTAAAATAGCATGACATGACTCACTACATGGAATAATGCGCTAAGTTAAAACATTTAATCCAAAGCAATATGTAAAGCCACCATATAGTGCTGCAGAAAATTTCAATGCATTGGAAGTATTATGAAGAATGTTTGAAAACCTTGCAAAATTAAAACAAGTTTTACATTATCCCCCCCCTTCCCCAAAGAGTGCAGAGACAATCTTTGGTTATGATGCCAGCCAAAAGACTTCTCCATAGGTTCCTTGTTGTCTTATTTCATGTGACAGAAAACAGAACCTATCCCGGGCTATATTAAACAATTCCACAATAAATACAAATAAACGTTTCTTATCTCTTCTTGTAAATTTATGTGTATAAGCACAACCAGAACGGCCTCTAGATTAAACCGTTTTCAATTTTGTTTTCCTCAGTGGTTGTCCTTCTAAAATACAAAAGCATACAATTAATACAGGCTTATCAACCATTTTTACAAAACAGAAGAGAACATATTTAACTGAACATAGTCATTATTCTAGTCTACAATAGTACATACCTCCTATAATTTTTATAAACATACAGTCATTGTTACTTTAATATATATATAAATCAAAAGCCAGCTTTTTGGCTATTATCGTAAAACTTATAAAAATTATAAAGATTATACTAAAGGGCCAAATCTTACCTTTAAATTATATTATATATATGTGGCCTTTGGCTCTTAGGTTTGGGGAGGTCTGTTCTTATTTCATGTGGCAAGGGGTTCTCTGGGTTGGGCTCTGTTTTCAGAGCTTCATTGCGGAGGGTTGTATATAGGTCGTAAATATTAGAAGGAACAGCTGTAGTGACAGCGGCGGTGTCAGCAATAGGCTTGGCAAGAAGATTTCAGTTATGGCCACCCCAGCCCCCCTTGGTACTTTCAGCAAGGAAAGGGCCCTCCAGGGTGAAAGCCTCTCAACTGTTTTACTGGTGAAGAAACCCTGCCTTGTTATTTCATAGAATCATAGAATCATAGAGTTGGAAGGGACCTCATGGGTCATCTAGTCCAACCCCCTGCACTATGCAGGACACTCACAACCCTATTGCTCATCCACTGTAACCGGCCTCCCCCTTGAGCCTTCACAGAATCAGCCTCTCCGTCAGATGGCTATCTAGCCTTTGTTAAAAAAATGTCCAAAGATGGAGAACCCACTCCCTTCCAAGGAAGCCTGTTCCACTGAGAAACTGCTCTAACTGTCAGGAACTTCTTCCGGATGTTTAGATGGAATTTCTTTTGAATTAATTTTGAATTAATTGTATAGTCTGTGTTTTAATTGTAACTTGGTATGAAAAGCTAGTTGTAAATATAAATATAATAAGTCTGGTGAAGGAGCAGTAGTTGCAAAGCGGTAATCTTGTAGAGCTGCCATGTTGCCTTTCTGGGATTACCACTTTGAAGCCACTGTTCCTTATGCAGCAAGGAAATGTAAACATGGAATATGAAAAATATCCTAAGAACACTACTGTACATATATGAGTATGTGTATGCTTAATAGACAGATAGTGATATCTCTGTTATAGTGTATGAAAGTATAAAAGTAAATATTGGCAAATCAAGGTTCCTTAGACTGCTTATAAAAAGTCAACCCCCCCCCCCCCAGTTAAAGCATCAACTGCTGCTGAGAAAATAATTCTAGCTGTAAAAGGTCACTGAACTGGGGAAGGAGTGGGATGGCTGCATGTTCAAGCTGCTTGTAATGGAATGTTCAGTGTGCATTGTTTGCAGAAACATAAAAATATTTATTTATTATTTAATCTATATACCACCCCTCACTGCAACGTCCCGGAGCTGTGATATGTTGTGATAGAAAACAAATACAGTTCAGATCAAAACCAGCATTGTACATAAGGCTTTTGAATTGCTTGCAAGTCATGCATTAACATTTATTTGCTCCTTTCTCTGTATGAGATACTGCCTCTCTGATTATTCAGTATTCTGTCCTTTGTAAGATGCATGATGTTATCTATTTCATTTTTTACTGCATACATTTGTTGGAAAAATTCATTTGAATTTTTATGGGAAGTAGTCTTTCTCTCTCTTGCTTCATAACATTAAAAAATGTCTGAATATATTTTCTCAGTTGGCTCAATATTCTGGCCACCTTGGTGAGACCCATTAAGCACAGAGGCATGGTTGGGATAATTTTAATAAATTTATTATTGTGATTGAATTAATCTGCAGGATATCAGCATCTTCTTTCATGTGAAGTAAATAACTCCCCTTCGGCTTTCTAGATTGTGAATGGCGGTGGCCAGGGTGATAGTAAGATGAAGAATTTACCTGTGCCTGTTTATTTGAGACCACTTGATGAAAAAGATACATCCATGAAGGTAGAGTTGTTTACTGTTTCATTATACCAGGCCTAATAAACCACCTGACCAAACTCCATATGTTAATGGGAAGTCCTGAGTTTCTGTACAGTGTCCAGGTTAATGTGTAGGTGCTTAATCAAGTAGTTACAAGCTTGCGGTGAGTGGGGTGGGGCTCTTGAGGAACTACTGTATGGCCTATTATGCACGGCCGCTGAAACGGCGGTGTGGAGAAGGTGGAGGAGGAAGAAGCGAAGCAAACTACTTATGTACGGGACGGAACGAAACGGCGGCAAAACCTAAAATATCCGATTATGCACGCGGCTACTCTGGAGCCGCTTCTGGTTGCGCCCTGGTCCTGGGAAGCTCCACTTTCTTCTACATCTCGCTAATGCAGCTTTTTCGGCGGCATACGTTGACTCTGCGCCTGGTTGCCTCCTGCAACGTGCATAATTGGTGATTTTAGCCGCCGCCATTCCACCCTGAATGCGGACCTTCCACTCCGTGCATAATGGGTCTATGAGGAGAAAAACAGTTTGGAAATCTCTTCCTCCAGTCTGAGCTCTCAGGAGATTGAGTAGGCTAAGCTATTCCCCTACTTACACCCAAGTAGCAGTCAGCTGCTCTCGATAGGCTGCCCTTCCTAGAGCACATCTGGTCCTTGTTGTACTGAATAGAAAGAGGTTTTCTTGGGTTGAATGACAATGTTATATTTTTATTATACGTCAAGCAGTCTTCCTGAGTAGTCCCATGCTTTGTAGACTGTCATTTGAAAAATGGGTGTTTTTGGGTGGCGTATATATAATTATGATGGGGGAGCTGTGATTGGCTGCAGATTTAGTTAGTATGCTACACTAGCTGTATGGGAATGGTAGGGACAATATTTTGAGGAGAGATTCTGGTTTGGATTTAAGTGTGTGTAGTTACTTACCTAAATAGGTACCTAATTTTGTATAGTTACCCTCAGTGTTTATCACTGAGTTACGTTGGCATGAAGTTTAGTTGCCATCCTTAGCAATCTGTTGCTTTGAGTTGTGCTGCTAGACTACTATAGAGCCTTTTTTTCTGCAGGCTATTAAGAACAGTACCATACTTATTAGTAGTATATTGTTGTTATAATTATGAAATTAGGTATTCATTAGGTTTTTACTCAAGCTCAGGATTTTACTCAAGCTCTCCCTTCCTCCACTTGATCCTTGCAGGAGGAACCATGTGAGAGGTAGATTAGGCTGCATGAGAGTGAGTGAGCAGCCGGCCCAGGGTCAACCAATGAATTTCAAGATGAGTAGGGATTTGAAATTGGATCTCCCAATTCCTATTCCAGCATCGTCACCAGTATACCATACTGGCTCACCACCGCTGCAGAATGTTGGGCTATCTAAATATGAATGTCTTTTGTCTTTCAAGCTGTGGTGTGCTGTTGGAGTTAACTTATCAGGAGGAAAGACAAGAGATGGAGGTTCCGTGGTTGGTGCCAGTGTCTTCTATAATGATGTAGCAGCTGTGGATGCCAACAGCAACAAACAGAGAAGTGCATCTCAGAGTAGCCTGGATAGATTAGATCAGGAACTCAAGGTAAGGCCAAGATGTGTGATCAAATGATGAACAAATTGTGAAGGTCTGATAGCACTTCAAGTAAATGGGAAACTTATTAATGTGCTGTTATTTATTCCGTTCAGCATTTTCTGTATAAACGTATTTGAGTCAACTTACAACAAAACAATGAAAGCAATACTTGCATGTCCCTTTTAAAAACAAAGTGAAAGTAGCAGCATAAAACTGATGTAATTTAATATAAGTACATAACTAGTAAAAGAGCAATCAAATAAAAAGGATGTCAGCAAATCTAAAAAGGGAAAACAGTTATGAGCATAAAAAAGACATAGACTTGTGTGTACATATTTGACTGTTGCACTTTGTGTTTTGAAATAATAAAATAAAATTTCTGTTTGACACCTAAGTGATAGATTTGGCACTAGTCAAAAGCAATCAAGCAAGTTCCACCTCTGGGCACACAGGAGCCTCAGATAATGATCTAAGTGTGTGAGGATCTTTGCTAGGACAAAAAGCAAATTCTTATTTTAGTAAAAGTTTCATTTATTGAGCCAAGCAAGTACACTCATTGAAAGGATTGACAGAACGGGGGTTCGGGATACAGGTCTTTACATATATCCTCACCTGGTATCCACCTGCCCCCAAAAGTGCCTACAAATGGCATTTTTTTAAATAGCCAAAACATTCTGATAAGGACTTGGACTCCAAGACACCAGGAGAGGCAGGGAATGGCAGGAGATGGTATGAGAAGGGATGGAGGGGAGGGGTGGAATTTTGGGGGAGGAATGGAAAGCACCATAAGCCAAACATCAGAAGCAAGCTGCACTGATTACTACAAGGCCAAACTCAGGCACCTAACTACAAACAGCCCCTTAAATCATGGCAGAACCATGAGGCTTCTTACACTGGGCAGGCTTGTAGGTGAAGGGATTTTTCAGGTGCCTTCATTCCAGACTACCTAGGGCTTTTTCAGTAATATTTATTTTCTGATTCTCAGCATTTCACTAAACAGTTGGATTACCTCCCCTGCCAGGAAAGGCTGAAGAGTCTGAGACTTTCAGTTTAGGAAGGACACAACAGAGGTATATAAAATTATCCATGGAGTTGAGTGAGTTGACAAAGAGAAATTTTACTTCCTCTCCCAAAATACTAGAACTTGAGAGCATTAAATGAAACTGAGGGGCAGTAGGTTTATGATGGAATAAAGAGAATACTATTTTACACAGAGAGTGATTAAAATGTGGATTTTACTGCCAGAGGATGTAGTGATGGCCACAGGAATAAATGGCTTTAAAGGGGGATTAGATAGATATATTGACGCTAAATCTGTCAATGGCTACTATCCATGGGGACTGAGGGGAACCTCCGCATTCAGAGGCACTAATCTAAGAACCAGCAGGCAACATCAAGGGAAGGTCTCAGCCTCTATACCCTGTTGTTGGCCCTCCAGAGGAGATAGTTGGCCTTTGTGTGAGACAGGATGCTGGACTAGATGGATTATTGATCCAATCCAGCAGAGCCCTTCTTATGTTCTTATGCAGCTTAATGTCCCAGTAAAAAAAATGTGCTGCACAGAGTTTCATTTCAGATTTTGATCTTATATTCATTTATTTTATTGCTGCTGAGTGCTCTTATCGTGGATCTGAGGAGTGGTGGCACAGTCCTGTTAGTTAAAAATCTAGGAGTCCTTTTAACATTGCTGGCCACTCTGTTTGCAACCAAAAAGGTTCAACAGCAAGCCTCAGGCGACTAAGGCTTCAGCTAAGTGTTTTGAGAACAGCCTGCTATCACAGGCCTGTGGTCTGTTGTGCTGGTTTGCAGAAGCACTACACTCTTTACAAGTTACTGCCGTATTTATTTCATTTATGTCATTTTTGACCCACTTTTCTCCCCAGGAGGGGACCCAGACAGACTTACAGCAAATATTTTTCACTTTTCCATTTTATAACTCCCCAAAGCCTGTTGAGGTAACATAGCTGAAAGTGTGGGGTTGGCCCAAGGATACCCAGGGAGCTTCCATGGCAAACTGGAGGTTTAAACCTGGGTCTCTAAGATATTAGTCCGTGTAACCACTACACCAAGCTGGCTTTTATTTGCCATTTCTTAGAAATGCATTGTATGGTTCATTTGGTTCTCTTATGCTCACTCGCCCATTTTCACCACATACTTTTGCAATAAAGAAGAAAAGCTGATTTCTTATACCCCAGTTTCCCCTACCCAAAGGTGTCCCAAAATGGCTTACAAACACTTTTCCCTTCCTCTTCCCACAACAGATATCCTGTGAGGTAGGTGGGACTGAGAGAGTTCTAAGAGAACTGCTCTTTGGGAACTGTGACTCATCCAAGGTCACCCAGCTGGCTGGATGTGGAAGAGTGGGGAATCAAACCCAGTTCTCCAATTTAGAAGCAGCCATTCTTTATTAACTACACCACATAGGCTCTGAGTCAGTCATCAAACTCTAGGTTCCGCAAGGAGCTTTATTGCCCAAACTTTAATTCCTTTTATTTTTATCAAAATTGGTGGCATGTGAAAAGAACTGCTCATTTGTAAAATTTTGACTTAAAAAATAAAAGAACTTGTATATATTCGTATTGATTTGGAATAGTGTAGTCTATCTGACATTGTACATCATTATTAAAATCAAGTGGGCAATTAAAGATTTTGCAGAACTGCTGTAGTACCTCTGTTGCTTAATACATATGTTTTCTACTAAGCAGGGCTGAATATTTTCTCGTTTGATCTGTATTTTCAGTGAATACATCTGGCAATTCAACATAAATTTCTCCCCAGAAATTGTATATAGCATTCCATAAATCTTACTCTGTATATCATGTAGTTTTTCACTTAAATTAACTTGTCTTGGGTTTCCTCTTTATAGGACCAGCAAAATGAACTGAAAAACCAGGAGGAACTATCAAGCCTTGTTTGGATCTGTACTAGCACTCATTCTGCTACTAAAGTGATCATTGTGGATGCTAACCAGCCAGAAAACATCCTAGACAGTTTCATTGTTTGCAATTCTCATGTACTTTGTATAGCTAGCGTGCCAGGTAAGAAACCTGACAGAGCCGTTAACAAAGATTAGTTTCTGTCTGTCTTGGAAATGCTGGAATGTTTTGCTTCTACTGGATATAGTTGGAACAATGGACTGTTTCAAGTGGCAAATGAAGGCCAGAACATATTAGAACAAGCATATGTCTTGACCAGTCCAAATTCTGCTACAGTTTTGTAACATGGAACTCACAGATGGCTGTGTGAAGACCTTTGACTTACCAATACGCCATTTTTGTTGTAGTAAAGAAGTAGAGCAAATTGATTCTTGCTGCTAGCCTTGATGATGGTATTAAATAGTTGAATCACTTCCCAGTTAATATTACTAAAGCTTTGCTTTGAATCATTCTAAGGCAAAACCCAGATTGATTATTACTCCCCACATGCTTGAATCCTTGACATTTGGAACAGCTGATTAAGGAAATTTTATCTTTAATTACTGAACCAAACATGTGTTCAGTTGCAGCAATATTTTCTAAGACAACTTTCTTGTCCTAGGTGCTTTAAACAGTGTTGATTACATTTTCAGCACCAGTAAACCCCCATCAATTCACAATCTGATTAAATTCATTCCCCACTGCTTTTGATCATCAAACAAAACCATAACATTTAAAACTCCTATTTATAAGCCCAATAAATATTTATTTATTTTCATGTCTCTGAAAATTAGGCATCAGTTGCTTCATTTGTATCATTAGTATTAAAGAGGTTATTATTTCTTCAGTTGCAATTCTACCTAACTATATGGTTTCAGTGAGACCTGGTTTGTGAGTATTATGGGATATTTCTCAACTCTGGTACGTTTTGTTGAACAGCTCACATTCTGTAAACTGCCAGTGTTTTTCGGTAACCCATGCCACAAAAGAGCACTGAAGTATCTGAACTCTACCCAAAGGCCTGAATGAAATCTTGTATTTGTTTCAGGGGCAAGGGAAACTGACTATCCTACAGGAGAGGAAGGGTCCCAGGAAACAGACTCTGGTCTGGTGGACAAATCATCTTTGTGTAGCAGTATGAACAGCAACAGCTCAGCAGAAACAGACAGTCTGTTAGGAGGAATCACGGTAGTTGGTTGTACTGCAGAGGGTATTACAGGACCTTCTGCTTCCCACAATGCTAATGGTGCCTCACCTGAGGGAGATAAAGAGTCAGGTAGGGGAACATCTAAATGTACTGAGTTTTCTTTGATGTGGTCTAGAATAGTATTGAATTGTTAATTTTATTCTCTGGATACTACTTTAATTCTCCTCCAGTTTGAGGATTGGATCTTTTGTGTAGCAGAATGACCTAGAACAATTCAGCTTGCAGAATCTATGCACTGTGGGGGGGGGGGGACAATTGCAATAGAAACCAAGAACACATCTGTGCTTCCAGAATGCAAACTACATGTTAATTTGACAGTGGCTTTGTGGGGTTGATTTCATCCTGGGTCTCAGCTGGCTGTACAGCAATTATTTGTAATACATTAGCTGAAAGGAGATGGGATGTGCAGGTGTGTATTTTTGTATGTGTGAAGGAAACAAGAGGATATCAACGTTTTACCTACGTGCCGACCTGAGAAATAAAACACATTATGTAGACCATATATATGTAGGGGGTAGAAGCTTGCTTTGCTGCTTTCTTACCTGAAAAACCCTGGGGTTATTGACTTATTATTGTTGCCATTTCATGCCTTTGTATTGAGTGGTTTACAACAGAGGTCTCCAACCCCCGGTCTGCAGCCCAGTACCGGGCCGGTACCAGGCCTCCAGCGGCCGCGCCTGCCTTCCCCTCCGCCCGCAGCGAGAGGGGGGGAAGAGGCAGGTGCGGCTGCTGGCACGCCAGCGACGCACACGCACACGCGCGGAGCCTCCACGCATGCGTGTTTGCGCCCCCTGCTGGCAAAAACACGCATGTGCGACTGTTCTGCGCATGCGCGTGAGCCCCACCTAGTGGCGAAAACGTGCATGCGCGGCAACTGCACATGCGCGTTTACGTGCAGCTGCTGTGGCCGGGCCGCCAGCTCTCTCCCACCCTCAGAGGCGGTCCCTGACTACAAGAAGGTTGGGGATCGCTGGTTTACAAAGTAATCAGCCCGTTTTTACTCACAAGTAACTGTGACATGTAGCCTGCTGAATTAGAGATGGTAGTGCCTTGCATGCAACAGAGATGGAGCTCATGCAGAGAGGTACTATAAAGTAAGCAAGTCACTCCTGGCTTGAGACAAGCTAATTCTCCTGCTTAGTCCCCTTCTTCCCCCCCCCACCACTTATACTTTAGATGTGGCACCATCAATGGTGAAATTGCAGAAAGAGAATAGAAAGAATGCAAGAACAATCTAAAGTTAAGACTGGACTATATGTGCTAAGAAGTGTAGCAGCAGGGAGTTGAGTGGTTAGCTGGGTTAATTATGTGACTGAAATATTTATAGAATCATAGAATCATAGAAACAGAGTTGGAAGGGGCCATACAGGCCATCTAGTCCAACCCTAAAGCATCCTAAAGCATCCAAGAAAAGTGTGTATCCAACCTTTGCTTGAAGACTGCCAGTGAGGGGGAGCTCACCACCTCCTTAGGCAGCCTATTCCACAGCTGAACTACTCTGACTGCGAAAAAATTTTAATTGCAGAGGTTGCAGCTGAAGATGATGATGTTGTGGATGAGAATGTCCAAACAGCTGAGGAAGCAACAGAAGCAACAGAAGTCAATGCTGGTTCAGGAGAAGAAGGAGCAGATGTTGCACAAACTGGAGTCTACACAGAACATGTTTTCACAGATCCTTTGGGAGTTCAAGATACTGTAGAGGGTTCTCCAGGATATCTGCCTTGGTATGCCTCTTTTTACATTAACATAATATAGAGGCTGGTAAATGCCTGTTAGGATGCATATCTTATTACATTTGTAGTCAGGTGAAGGTCTTCATTTAAGAGATATGAAACCATTATGTAGGTTATCAGCCATTGGGTACTTCTTAATGCAGCATCTGATTTTGCCTGTTAGTGATATAGTCTGCTCAGAGAACTCTTTATATGAACAGTGGCCAAGAAAGGGTTCATGTAACCCAGTGGTCCCCAACCTTTTTCCGGCTGGGGACTGGCGGGGCAACTGCCCCGCCCGTGCAGCGCGCATGTGCAGCACTTTCGCACATGCGCGGCACTTTCGCACATGCACGCATGCGTGAAAGTGCCGCATGTGTGCGATTTCACCCGCGCATGGCGCGTGTGCGCATGCACGGCCCTGATTCCCTCTTCCCCCCCTCCTGCAGTAAGAAGCTTCCCGGGCCGCAAGCTTGCGGCCCGGGAAAGTTTTTTAATGCGGGGGAGGGGCGGGGAGAGGGAACCGCGGCCCGGCGCCCTGGCCTTCGCGGCTAGGCACCGGGCCGCGGACCGCAGGTTGGGGACCACTGATGTAACCTATCAGTTCAGCTAATAAACCTGTGGGGCAGCCTTTTTTCTTACAGTCGCCCAAGAGCATTGTGATCCTCAGCCCCAGGGAGGTGAAATTGGCCTTGACCAGGGCCAGGGTCTTCTTGGCCCTGGCCCCAGCCTGGTGGAACGAGCTCCCAAGGGAGATCAGGGCCCTGTGGGACCTCAATCAGTTCTGCCGGTCCTGCAAGACCAAGCTGTTCCACTGAGCTTATGGTCAGTGCCCAGAATAGCACCCATCAAACTGCTAGCCTCACCACCAGGAGGAGGAAGAGGAAAAACTAGAGAACACCCCTATCTAGGTATTTTAGTGGGCTGATTGCGTCAGAATGATTGTTCTAAGTTTTTAAATTGTATGTTATTTTATGGATGTTATCTGCCCTGGATGTCTGGAAGGTGTGCTACAAATGTTCTTGTTGTTTCTTATTATTGGTTTATTATTGTCTAAGAACCCTAGCTTGTAACCCACCGCAAGCCGCTAGGAGCGGTGGGTAAGAAATCTAAAATAAAATAAAATAAATAAATAAACATTAAGTTTCAGCATTCTGTCTTGGATATCTTCAAATTCATGTTACAGAAATGCCAGAATTTCAAAAGGACGATTAAACTTCATAGTAGTCTTTGAGTTAAAAAGAGAATTAAAAAGAAAACCATATAGCATTCATTGCACTTGTAATTTGGTGTCAATTTGTTTCGAAAGCTGCTTTTGCAGCAGAGAACTGGTGAGGGACTAGGGCTATTATTAAACTGTTCTCTTCCTATCTTTTTCTTCCTCACACTGTGCCCCACATAAATTGCCATTCACATGGGATTTCAAGTAACATTTAAAACTCTGTATGAGCCTCTTGTGGCGCAGAGTGGTAAGGCAGCCGTCTGAAAACTTTGCCCATGAGGCTGGGAGTTCAATCCCAGCAGCCGGCTCAAGGTTGACTCAGCCTTCCATCCTTCCGAGGTTGGTAAAATGAGTACCCAGCTTGCTGGGGGATAAACGGTCATGACTGGGGAAGGCACTGGCAAACCACCCCGTATTGAGTCTGCCATGAAAACGCTAGAGGGCGGCACCCCAAGGGTCAGACATGACTCGGTGCTTGCACAGGGGATACCTTTACCTTTACCTTTACCTTAAAACTCTGTAGCAAGGAGAGGGCTTTGTGAAGCACGGGAAGGTTAACTAACTTTCCTCTCCAGTTTCTTCATTATTTCTCTTTGTTGTTGTTGTTATGTGCGAAGTCGTGTCCGACCCATCGCGACCCCATGGACAATGATCCTCCAGGCCTTCCTGTCCTCTACCATTCCCCGGAGTCCATTTAAGTTTGCACCTACTGCTTCAGTGACTCCATCCATCCACCTCATTCTCTGTCGTCCCCTTCTTCTTTTGCCCTCGATCTCTCCCAGCATTAGGCTCTTCTCCAGGGAGTCCTTCCTTCTCATGAGGTGGCCAAAATATTTGAGTTTCATCTTCAGGATCTGGCCTTCTAAAGAGCAGTCAGGGCTGATCTCCTCTAGGACTGACTGGTTTGTTCGCCTTGCAGTCCAAGGGACTCGCAAGAGTCTTCTCCAGCACCAGAGTTCAAAAGCCTCAATTCTTTGACGCTCGGCCTTCCTTATGGTCCAACTTTCGCAGCCATACATTGCAACTGGGAAGACCATAGCCTTGACTAAACGCACTTTTGTTGGCAGGGTGATGTCTCTGCTTTTTAGGATGCTGTCTAGATTTGCCATAGCTTTCCTCCCCAGGAGCAAGCGTCTTTTAATTTCTTTGCTGCAGTCCCCATCTGCAGTGATCTTGGAGCCCAGGAAAATAAAATCTGTCACTATCTCCATTTCTTCCCCTTCTATTTGCCAGGAATTGAGAGGGCCGGATGCCATGATCTTTGTTTTCTTGATGTTGAGTTTCAAGCCAACTTTGGCACTCTCCTCCTTCACCCGCATCAACAGGCTCTTTAGTTCCTCTTCACTTTCTGCCATTAGAGTGGTATCATCTGCATATCTGAGGTTGTTGATATTTCTCCCTGCAATCTTGATCCCAATTTGTGACTCCTCTAATCCCGCATTTCTCATGATGTGCTCTGCATACAAGTTAAATAGGCAAGGCGACAGTATACAGCCTTGCCGAACTCCTTTCTCAATTTTGAACCAGTCAGTGATTCCATGTTCAGTTCTCACTGTTGCTTCTTGACCTGCATATAAATTTCTCAAGAGACAAATAAGATGCTCTGGTATTCCCATCTCTTTAAGAACTTGCCACAATTTGTTGTGCTCCACACAATCAAAGGCTTTAGCATAGTCAATGAAGCAGAAGTAGACGTTCTTCTGGTACTCCCTAGCTTTCTCCATGATCCAGCGTATGTTGGCAATTTGATCTCTAGTTCCTCTGCCTCTTCGAAATCCTGCCTGTACTTCTGGAAGTTCTCGGTCCACATATTGCTGGAGCCTAGCTTGTAGGATTTTGAGCATAACTTTGCTAGCATGAGAAATTAGTGCAATGGTGCGGTAGTTTGAACATTCTTTGGCATTGCCCTTCTTTGGGATTGGAATGTAAACTGACCTTTTCCAATCCTGTGGCCATTGTTGAGTTTTCCAAATTTGCTGGCATATTGAGTGTAGCACTTTTACTGCATCGTCCTTTAAGATTTTGAATAGTTCAACTGGAATGCTGTCACTACCACTAGCTTTATTGTTGCTCAGACTTCCTAAGGCCCATTTGACTTCACATTCCAGAATGTCTGGCTCCAGGTCAGTAACTACCCCATTGTGGTCATCAGGGATGTTAAGCTCGCTCTTGTATAGTTCTTCTGTATAATTTTGCCACCTTTGTTTGATCTCTTCTGCTTCTGTGAGGTCCCTACCATTTTGGTCCCTTATCATACCCATCTTTGCATGAAACGTTCTCTTCATTTCTCCAATTTTCTTGAAAAGATCTCTGGTCCTCCCCATTCTATTGTTTTCTTCTATTTGTTTGCACTGTTCATTTAAGAAGGCATTCTTATCTCTTCTAGCTTTTCTCTGGAATTCTGCATTCAATTGGGTGTATCTTTCTCTTTCTCCCTTGCCTTTCACTTCCCTTCTCTCCTTAGCTATTTGTAAAGCTTCCTCAGACAGCCATTTTGATTTCTTGCATTTCTTTTTCTTTGGGATGGTTTTAGTTGCTACCTCTTGTACAATGTTGCGAACCTCCGTCCATAGTTCTTCAGGCACTCTGTCTATCAGATCTAATTCCTTAAATCTATTTGTCACCTCTACTGTGTATTCGTCAGGGATATGATTTAGTTCATACCTGAGTGGCCTAGTGCTTTTCCCTACTTTCTTCAATTTAAGCCTAAATTTTGCAACAAGAAGCTCATGATCTGAACCACAATCAGCTCCTGGTCTTGTTTTTATTGACTGGATAGAACTTTTCCACCTTTGGCTGCAGAGCACATAGTCAATCTGATTTCTGTGTTGACCGTCTGGTGATGTCCATGTGTAGAGTCGTCTCTTGGGTTGCTGGAAAAGAGTGTTTGCTATGACCATTGTATTCTCTTGACAAAATTCTACCAGCCTGTGCCCTGCTTCATTTTGTACTCCAAGGCCAAACTTGCCTGTTATCCCGGTTATCTTTTGGCTTCCTACTTTAGCATTCCAATCCCCCATGATGATAAGCACATCATTTTTGGGCGTTGCTTCTAGAAGGTGTTGTAGGGCTTCATAGAACTGATCAACTTCAACCTCTTCAGCAGCAGTGGTTGGGGCGTAGACCTGGATCACTGTGATGTTGAATGGTTTGCCTTGGATTCGAACTGAGATCATTCTGTCATTTTGGGGATTGTATCCCAAGACTGCTTTTCCTACTCTCTTATTGATTATGAATGCTACTCCATTTCTTCTGCGAGATTCTTGTCCACAGTAGTATACCTGATGGTCATCTGAATTAAATTCACCCATTCCTGTCCATTTTAGTTCACTGATTCCTAAAATGTCGATGTTCAGTCTTCTCATTTCTTGTTTAACCACGTCCAGCTTGCCTTGATTCATGGATCTGACGTTCCAGGTTCCTATGGAATAAAAATCTTTACAGCATCGGACTGTCTTTTCGCCACCAGTTACTTCCACAACTGAGCGTCCTTTCGGCTTTGGCCCAGCCGCTTCATTCATTCTGGCGCTACTCGTACTAGCCGTCTGCTCATCCCCAGTAGCATATTGGACACCTTCCGACCTGAGGGGCTCATCTTCCAGCGTCATATCGTTATGCCTATTGGAACTGTCCATAGAGTTTTCATGGCAAAGATACTGGAGTGGTTTGCCATTGCCTTCTCCAGGGGATCACCTTTTGTCAGAGCTCTCAGCTATGACCTGTCCGTCTTGGGTGGCCCTGCACGGCATAGCTCATAGCTTCACTGAACTACGCAAGCCCCCTTGCCACAACAAGGCAGCGATCCTTGAAGGGGGATTTCTCTTAGAGAAACCATTAAAAAAGAGCCTTTTGGACTTCAGTTATACAAATTTTGCATGCAACATGTTGTCTGGCCCTTGGTGGACCTGTCAAATTTGACACACTTGGACCAAATGACAGGAGGGTCCTGTTGCTTTCAGTTGCTAAAGAGTGTCCTTTCTCACATATTTCAGGTTCCCCAACCAATTTCATTCTTCAGAAATAGGGAAGAAATTATAGTAAAACTTCTGTCTAAAATGGGAATTTCACTGAGCACTTACAGAAAATAAGGAAAAATGTAATGCCTCCCATCTTTCAGTCTAATGTACCCCCAGGGTATTGTGAGGATGTAAGCCAAAAAATAAGGGCCTTGAATTCCTTGAAGGAAAGGCAGATTTTTTTTTCTCAATCTCTCCTACTGGGATTTCATTCTAATCTTACTTAGCTTTGGCATTGAATATATGGACAGTTCGTATGTTAAAAGGCAGTACTTTAAATGTTTTACTAGGCTTAGGGAGGAAAGCTATGGCAAATCTAGACAGCATTCTAAAAAGCAGAGACATCAAAAGTGTGTCTAGTCAAGGCTATGTATGGTTGCAATGTATGGCTGTGAAAGTTGGACCATAAGGAAGGCCGAGCGTCAAAGAATTGAGGCTTTTGAGCTCTGGTGCTGGAGAAGACTCTTGTGAGTCCCTTGGACTGCAAGGCAAACAAACCGGTCAGTCCTAGAGGAGATCAGCCCTAACTGCTCTTTAGAAGGCCAGATCCTGAAGATGAAACTCAAATACTTTGGCCACCTCATGAGAAGGAAGGACTCCCTGGAGAAGAGCCTAATGCTGGGAGCGATTAAGGGCAAAAGAAGAAGGGAATGACAGAGAATGAGGTGGTTGGATGGAGTCATTGAAGCAGTTGGTGAGAGCTTAAATGGACTCTGGGGTATGGTGGAGGACAGGAAGGCCTGGAGGGTCATTGTCCAGGGGGTTGCGATGGATTGGACATGACTTCGCAACTAACAACAACAAGGCTTAGCTTGGAATTGTGTTAGATTAGTTTGCAGTATTACTTCTGAATGTCCTTTATTTATAGTGTTCTTTAATACTATGACTTTCCCCTTCTTCTCAGCAATGAATCAGACTTGTATAAAGATGTTGCTGTGTTGCCAAATGAGCAGGATCTTGTCAGAGAAGAAGCTCAGAAAATGAGCAGCCTTTTACCAACTATGTGGCTTGGAGCACAAAATGGATGGTAAGCAAGGGCTTAGCTTTGTTTGTAATTGGCTTGCCAAGTCCTTTAGTGGTTAGTCCAGTGCCTGAAAATGAAGTATCAGCCTTAAAAACTGTCCTTGCTGAACTGCAACCATAATTCCATCTTGAGATGCTGGCTTGAATCCAAACACTGGCCCATCCCCATGGCTCTTTGATGCTCTGGGATACATTATTCCTGCACTTCCCAGAAGAGGGAAGAAAATCACTTACATCTTCTGCCTCATTATAGCAATGGGATATTTATTATATGGTATGTGAGTAATATAGCCAGGATTTCCTAAGATTGTCTGGCTGGCTGCCCCTGTGTCACAACCCTGGTATCCCTTGGAGGTTGCCCTTCCAGGTGCTAGCCAGGTTCGACCCTGCTTACCTTCCAAGATCTGATGGGATTAGGCTTACCTATAGGGTTGGGCGCTTTGGCTGCCAAGGTGGCCGTTCATACCCAAAGCAGCCAGCACTGCAGCATGGGGGGGGTGGCGCGGGTGCCGGCATGCCAGTCGGCACATGCACGCAGGTTCAGAGCTCTGCACCGGCATGTGTGAGCTGACAGGTTCGCTGGCGCCGTGGTGCCGTCGGCTTCAGGTGCAAATGGCCGCTTCAGCAGCTGAAGCGCCCAACCCTACTTAACCTAGGCTATCCATCTTGGATATGCTTTCCCTGCTATGGGAAAGGGGAGTAAAATGCAGGGGAAAATTTATATATCTTTGATTGGCAGTTCATTTGATTCAAGTGGAGACGTTCAATAAATGTTAACTGAGATTTTTGTAGTTACTATACTTGACAGCAGTTTGTGTACCAAATGAATTGCACAAGATTCAACCAGATATTAATTAATTAATTTGAAGTTAGCAATGGGCTGAAATTTAGATGAACTGGTTTTACTTATCATGGTATGGGAATCTTGGTTTAACTTCATTTCACCCCTATGGCCCATTATGCACGGCCGCCAAAACGGCGATTTCGGGTCACATGGAAAACGCGGAGGTTATGCACGGGACGGGATGCGACGGCGGCAAAACCCAGAGTAACCGATTATGCACGCGGCGATCCTGGCACCACTTCTGGTTGCGCCCCGGTCACCCAGAAGCTGCGCTTCCTTCCGCATTTCGCGAACGCGGCTTTTTCGGCGGCATGCACTGACGCTGCGGCCGGTTGCAGCTGGCACCATGTGTTATCGGGGATTTTAGTCGCCGCCATTCCAGCCCGAATGTGCGTTATTCCCCCCGTGCATAATGGGTCAATAAGATGCTTTTGCATGTCTGTATTAAAGGATCCATTCAGAACTAACAGCAAGGTGAATCTCTGGGCACGGGATCAGCAAAGATTAATAAATAAGATGCCGCCAAGAGAATTAATACAGGCTGGTTGGAGTTAGTAATATGTAATATTGCTTGTAGTTCATCATCTGTCTTGCTGTGCAGCCTCACAGTGGGACTGTGCATGCGCAGGCCTGCTGCGGAGAAGATTTTCTAGCTTAAAAACTCCAAAGGGGGCACTCTGCAGCCGAACCACACATGTGCAGGTTTTCCCGCCGGCTGTGCCACCTGACCTGTAGGCAGAGTGCCCCCATCTCTCAGTTCCTTTTTTGCTACTGTAAAAGTTAGTCATATTTTCTAGTTGCTTCATTATCATTGATCTCTTCACGATAAAATGGCCATGAAGGCCTTACTTAAGAAATGTGGTCAGTGCACGGTTAAGATGCTGCACTCTAATGAATATGACCTTCCAGGTGCTAGCCAGGTTCGACCCTGCTTACCTTCCTTCTTTGCTTATGATAAGGGCACAATGTTGTGGCTTGCACTATCTGCCAGCATTTCTCACCAAAGGCAAGGTCCAATAGGGCTCCGCAGCTTAAAGCAATGCATGGACAATACATTGGCGATGTATTATCTCAACAAGCAAGGGGGATATAATCTCTTTGGCTGTGCAGGGAAGCTCTCAGCATCTGTACAGAAGTCATCCGGATTCATGCAGACCTTTGAGCAATTCACCTTGCTGGGGCCCAGAATACAGAAGCAGACAGATTGAGCAGGGTGTTCCCAGCTTCTTACCAATGGGTCCTGAACCCACAATTTTTAATAGAAATCTTTGAAACCGGGGGGGGGGGGGGAAGACAGACATAGATCTCTTTGCCAGGGCTTGGTCCACCAAAGCCCTGAAGTTTTGTTCACTGAGAGGGCTAGATCAAGGATCCCCGGGGGATGCTTTTCAACTGACATGGTCTGCGGCATTCTTTTACGCCTTCCCGCCTCTCTTGTTGTTACCTAGTGTGTTAGCCAAGATGGAGGCGGAGGGTACTCATGTAATTCTCATTGCCCCGTGTAGGCCTAGCCAGCATCAGTTCCCTGTAATACTCTGGCTTTCCAATATTCCAGCTCTCACCTTCCCATTGAACCTGAGCCTTCTCACAGTGGAGTCCTCTCTATTTCATTGAGGGCCTTGAACCCACTGCCACAGGTAGGCTAGCTCGTTATGGTCCCAATGTGGGGCTGCACAGCAAGATGAGTGATGAAAACGGAATTGCTTACCTGCAATTGTTGTTCATCAATGTCTTGTGTGCAGACACACATTCCTTCTCTTCTTACCATACTGTGAGACCTCAGGGTGGTTGTCTATCTCAAATAAACGATTGGGTTCATGGTGGCTCAAGGAATTGAGGGTCAGGTGGCACAGCTGGTGGGAAAACCCGTGCATGCGTGGTTTGGCTGTGGAGCACCCCCTTTGGAGTTTTTAAGCTAGAAAATCTACTTCATGGCAGGCCTGTGCATGCACAGTCTCAATGTGCATCTGCACACATCGATGAACAACAGTTCTAATTTTCCATTAGAATTTTTTGGCTAATCTGTCCAGAAGTAGGGCCATGTGTAAAATGTTGATATGGGACTTACATTTTTGGATTTTTAAAACATTCTGTTTTTATCATTGCAGTTTATATGTTCATTCTTCAGTGGCCCAGTGGAGGAAATGTGTCCATGCAATTAAACTTAAAGATTCCATACTCAGTATTGTGTAAGTTACTACCAAATTCATTTATATTTTTAGTCATCATCATCATCATCATCTTTAACCTTACAGTCTGTCCTTCCCCATAGACTCAGGGTGGGTAACATCAAAATTAAAAACAGTACATCCAGATAAAACTTAAACTTTAACATTTAAACTGTAATTTGCTCAGCAGAAAACAATTATACAGAAAGTTCTGTTATATTAAGTACTCATTTAGAAAAGAATACTCTAATTCTCTTTTGGAGAAGAGAACTCTTGAGTTGTAATTAAGTCAATGGGGTTGTATGATATTTGCAGTTATGAAACTGTCAGAATTTCTTGAGCTCTTCCTGGAATTTTTGAGACCAATATAACTACTAATGGGGGGGGGGGATACGGCATGTAAATTTCATCTTTAAAAAAGTAAAATACACAATTGTCCCTATTTGTTAATAGTGGTTTGTAAGAGAAGAGTTTTTGTGTGCAGATGTGTTCTACCACCACACATGATGGATGCTCCATCCACCCTCCAATTTAAGCATTGGAGAGTGCTTAATGTTGCATTGTCTATATGTCACTTTAACTTTATTGAATTTATATTTATTTACAAAATCTGTGTCCTTCCTTTGGCCATCAGGGATGCCTGGTGGTGTGAAACGTATAGCTTGAGGTATGGATCATGGGAACTTCATTAGAGGCCAAGCATACAGAATTTTGAACACTGGGAAATTCCTTCACTGGAACAATTGACTGAGTCTCTTTGGACTTGAGGAATGCAGGAAGGGATTACTTATAATAAGAGACATTCCAAACAAATTCAAAATAATTGCTAGTTTTGGATTCATTATGTAACGGTTTCTGTTAACTCTTACCTGTCTGTATACGTGAATGCTAACAGCACTGATCATCTGTTAGAAGGGGAAGAAGGCACCACACTAAGGGAAGTACCAGGGCAGGATGTGTGGGTGGAGAAGTCTTGATTGAGCACAGCCTTCTGGTTTTATGCCCTTAGCACTCTCACTATATGAATTTTTTCCTCTCCCTCTCTTATCCAGACATGTAAAAGGAATAGTATTAGTTGCACTAGCAGATGGAACTTTAGCAATATTTCATAGAGGAGTAGGTAAGTATTCCACCCAAGTGCCTAAACATTGCCTCGCATATACATTTCTGATTTGCTTCTGAAAGGCTTATAGTACAGCTCTTGCATCAGGTTTTAGTTTTTGGGACTTGATCGCTGAGAGATCATTTTTGTTAATGATAATCATTTTATCAGCAAGCAATGCAAAGGTTGTAGATGCACATCATCAAGTATGACCTCTTCCTCCATGTATGTCCCCCTCCTTCTTCAATGTGTGGATTCTGTACAGAATACTTGTTCTTTGGACAATCTTTTGCAATGTTTGCTGGTATTTAGGGTCGCTAGATCCAGGTTAGGAAACTCCTGGAGATTTGGGGGTGAAGCCTGGGAAGAACAGGGACCGCAGTGGGCACAATGCCATAGAGCTCACCCTCTAAAGTTTCCATTTTCCCCAGGGAAACTTATCTCTGTAATCAGGAAATGAGCCTTAATTCCAGGAGATCTCCAGGTCCCACCTGGAGGCTTGCATCCCTACTGGTGTTATGTAGATAGATGGATATGAGCTGTAGAGCACTTAACTAGTCCCTTAAGAACTGGGTCTGTTCCACAGAACCAGTCGAAGGATGACTGACAATTTCCCCTGTGGATTTTGATTGCCTTAAAGGTTACAATTTCATGGTGATTAAAATGGTGATTAAATGTTCTGTGTCAGCTTTGCCTATCCAACGTTATAATTAAAAGAAATACTCTTTGAATGCAAGACATAGGTTGCATGTATTTGGACATTAATCCTGCATGTAATGATGGGGTTTTGTGATGAAAAGATAAGTAAATCCTAGAACAGAATCTTAATGTTTTTTTAAATAGATTTGTGCTAGTGTATAATTGCTGAAAATTCATGTGCACATCTACAAACGAGTTATTTTCCTGATCCTTCAATCTACTCCCCTTCTTATTTTTTACAGACGGGCAGTGGGATTTGACCAACTATCACCTTCTAGATCTGGGTCGACCTCATCATTCCATCCGATGTATGACTGTGGTACATGATAAAGTCTGGTGTGGCTACAGAAATAAAATCTATGTGGTTCAGCCAAAAGCCATGAAAATAGAGGCAAGTTAAAAGTATTTCATCAGAGTGGGTTAACTAAAATACTTCCATTGTCTCTTATTTCTGTTTAAGACATAGGATCAAGAAAAGTACTACCAGCTTCTGGTCTGTAACCATGTGCCCAGTGCTCAGTTATTCCAGTTGTAAATATTATTCTGCATTAGTATGTGACAAGATTTTGGTATTGAATACCTTGTTTCACCTCCGCTTTGTCATAGCATATTTTATCTGAAAAGATATGAAATATGAAAAATACAGAAAATACAAACCGAGCCATCACAATATCTAGAACAACAATTCCCCATGCATTTAATACATTCCAAATGCTTACCAGCACAGACAAAAAAAATGTAGCTCCCAAGCGGTGTAATAACCTGCATTGCATGGATCCAGTCTATTGCATTATGTGGACCCACAAACCACCATAGTGAATACATATTTGATAATAGTCCCCAGATGAATGGAGTAAGAGTTAAATGTGAGGAGAACATTCTTGCAGGAAAGGGGATTGAGGACAAATAACATTTATTGCATTGAGGTAGCTGTGAAGGCCAGGCTGCCAGAAACAGAAATGGTTGATAAGGACCTTTCAGAGAACAGTAAGAACTCTGGGATATGGATTGCTGCTTTAACAGTGGAAGCCAATAAGAATGCCATGTTCGTCCACTATAATTAAATTGAACAAATATAATGCTCCATCCCTTAGTCTTGCATATGAACCTTCCCTCTCCTTAGGTTCTGCCAGTGAGGCCTTGCTAAAGTGCCATCTTTAGTTTCAAAGTTAGCTTGCAGCAGAAAAGGACTTTCTTACTGGATGCCCTTCTATTAAAGAATGTATTCTTCAGGAAGTCCACCTGTCCCTTTCTTTGGCTTCATTTCAGAAGCAGGTAAAGGCAGCTGTCCTTTATCATCAGCAAAAATGAATGAACTGGGAGGGGAGGGTCCCAGTGAAGAGGCAAATATAGAATAGCACAGTTGCACTGGGAAACCAATATGGCAATAAAAAATATCCAAATTGGACTTATATAGAGTCGTCTCTCTTCAGTTTCAGTAATTCTTTGATTCTTATTTCATACAAGTCCCAACACGTTTCGCCCACTGGCTTTGTCAAGGGACATTAAATTATTAGTATTTCAGGCAAACTTGATATAAGTAAATACATGTCTCTTAGACAGATTATAAGGTCGTATTAACCGCAGCTACTCCTAGCTAATGGTGTTCCTTTATCATCAGGCACTTGAAATTTAATAGGCTGAAAAATGTATATCTGTTTGTTGGTGTTTATGCAATTCTGGTTTTTAAGAAGCTGCATTTTTTTGTTTTATTTTCATTCATGGTTTTATTTTTGCATGTTTTTATTTTGGAAACCTAGGTAATCTAAGGGTGATGAAAATTAAAGAAACAAGGGGAGCCATATTCCTGACTGTATGTTAGCAGAAACTCTGTTCTATGAGGAAAAAAATGAATTTAAGTGCAGTCACTGCATGTTAAAGGTGACACGAAGTCTGTTTTTGTAAACATATATATATATAATGGTGGAGGGAATACTGAGGCTCAGGGGAGGGCGGTTTATAAATATTAATTCATTAATTAATCGAGCTATAATTGATTTCAGAAATCATTTGATGCACATCCAAGGAAAGAGAGCCAAGTAAGACAGCTGGCCTGGGTGGGAGATGGAGTGTGGGTGTCCATCCGTTTAGATTCCACACTCCGTCTTTATCATGCACACACGTACCAACATTTACAAGATGTGGACATTGAGCCCTATGTAAGCAAAATGCTAGGTAAGTCATTTGCTGCTTTTTTACAAATAATACAAATAGTTGGTTTAAAGAAAACATACATATTACTATATATAATAATGCATTTGTCAGTGGAGCAGGAGTTCTCAAACATCAAACCAGTAAACTTAAGTCATCATTGCATTCTTTTGACATCACAATAAAATTCTGGGCATGCACTGATAAGGTCAGATGTAGGATTCTATACAGGGAGGTGCTGCTTTCCTTAGCTGGATAATAGATATCTGTATATTAACTAGCACAGTTCGTAAACAAGTTCATGTCATACACTTTTAATGACAGTCTTGAGTCTTATGCATGCACTCTGAAAATTTGATAGATCAAATATACACCCCAAAATTATGCAATCATAATAATCAGAATTAAAACTTTGTTTTGGAGACAAGTGGGCATCTAATTTTTAAAACTGCAGCTGATAAATAGTTTGGAGAATTAAACATTGATTTCTTATAATAAGAGTATCCACATTCTTTTAAAAACTTTGAAATGCATGAAGAAAATTGGGAGTTCAAATTTTAAGATAGATAAGAGGATTTATGCAGAAGTATCTGTTTTAAAGTTCTAATGTACTGTTCTAAAGTTCTTGTGGCTGTTCCAGGTACTGGCAAACTGGGATTTTCATTTGTTAGAATCACAGCTCTTATGGTATCCTGCAACCGGTTATGGGTTGGGACAGGGAATGGTGTCATCATCTCCATACCACTAACAGAAAGTAAGTATGATAGGAACCAAACAAAAGTGCCAAATATTGCCAAATATGAAATATTTATAGAAATGTTTGCTGCATACCTTTGGCAGTTTTCTGATTATAACGTGGTCTAACAGTATCTCTTCTTGCTGGCATCTCTGCCTTGTTGGAGACATAATGGAACTCCAGAGATACAGAAATTTCTGCAGAGAATACTAGTATACAGAACTGTGTGTATTTTACTTTCACTTTTGTTCTCATGGCAACCCAGTGTAGTGGGCTATGCTGAGGTCCATTCCGCACAACTTAAATGTAGCTGAATTGTAATATTTTGTAAATACTACATTTTTGACATTATGCACGAATGTCGTACACAAACTGCAACACTCCAGCAACACTCCTGCAACATTTGCTTTTTTATAGGGCTTCGGGGGTGGGGGGAATGGTAAAAAGTGGATTCCCCCTTTAAAAAGCACTTGACTCCTGAGAACAATCTGCAACACATCAGCAAAAGACATGTGCGTTTTCAAAATAGTGGTAGGAAGAAGGTCCCTCCTCCGCTCCTGCCCCCAAGCTTCCAGGAGTCGGGAATGCTTTCCCCCCACCCCTACAAACTGTATAATACAACAAACAAGCAAGCATGCTTTTCATTCAGCAGAAGGTTTTAAACTTTA
Organism: Paroedura picta; assembly: GCF_049243985.1. Taxonomy (NCBI): domain Eukaryota; kingdom Metazoa; phylum Chordata; class Lepidosauria; order Squamata; family Gekkonidae; genus Paroedura; species Paroedura picta. The sequence continues at coordinate 134,200,913 of NC_135371.1, read as the reverse complement.
AACTTTCATAGTGAGCATCATAACGTCACAGAGTCCCTTGCTCACCGTGTCCCCGAATGTTGCCCTGCCGGTACTAACATGCATTGTATGTTATTATTATTTTTTGGTGGGGACGCGTGTCAGCGATTACACGCATGTCCGCCAGCAGGCTGTATTAATTAGCATGGATGGAGGAACTGTGAAAGCTCCCTCAGCTGGCTTTTTTCCATCTCTAATTAATACCTCCCTCCTGTTTTAGCCTTGTGTAAAAAGCCATTTTTTGGGAGAAATTACAACAAAATACAGTTCCATGTGAAGCAACGAAGCAATGAATTAACACATATTCATAGCCACGTGTGTTTTTGGATTTTTTAAAAGTAAAATTTAAAGGGAAAAGGGCATTTCAGAGCCGCAAGGGCGATCCGTTTGATTGGCTCTTCAGTTTGATTGATAGGCTGAGGCAGGCAAGCGCCACAAATTTAGAGCACCTTGTTTGCAATTCCTGCAAGACCGGAAACATGTGCGCTACCAAGAAAGCACTACAGGTGCATGAATATTGTGCTGCAATTTGCACTGTGCGAAATGTCAGAATTCCACTACAAATTGTAGCGGTTCGTGCTGCCGCAGACATCCAGCAACATTGGCAGATGTGCAGAATGGACCTGAGAATTATTGGCTGGTGCACAGTCTTCTAGTTGACTCGTACCAGAATGAAGACTCCCCATTCCAAGGCTGACACATTAACCAATAGACCATTTTGTTTTTTTACACTGGTGCTTATGAAATGTGTTTGGGGGATTCAAGGTCTTGTAGCACAGTGCTATGCAGGAGCTGGAATATGTGGGTCAGCCTTTGAGTGGTTGATTTCCTTTCTCCAGAACCAGACACAGAGGGTTACAGTGGGGGAAGAGATGTCCCACCCCTTTCGGCTCCCTTGTGGAGTCCCATAGGAAGCAATTCTATCCTTCATCTTTTAAAACATTTATATGTACCCTCTGACTCAGCTGGTTGGGAACTTTGGGTTGGTTTGTACCCAATGACACCCAGCTCTATCTCCTGATGGATGGCTGTCCAGACTCTCTCCCCTCCTCCCATGTAGTTGGGAAGAAAGGGCCAGATCAGGAAGTGCACCTTTCCAACCTGGCCAGGGTACAACTTAAGATCTCGCCCAATGCCAGGAATTTGAGGATGACCTTTGATGCTTCCCTATCGATGGAGACACGAGTCATCAGAGTAGCATTTTTCCATCTGTGCCAGGCGAGGCTACTAGCTCCCTATCTATCCCCAGAGCGCCTAGCCACAGTGATCCATGTGATGGTCAACTTCAGGCTTCACTTCTGTTAATTCTTTCTACGCATGGTCTTCCCTTATCCTTGACTTGGAAATTACAGTTTATCCAGAATGCAGCCGCTAGGGTCCTCACAGGGACATGTTGGAGGGCCCACATCCAGCCTGTGCTGAGGAAGAAGAAGAAGAAGAGTTGGTTCTTATATGCCGCTTTTCCCTACCCGAAGGAGGCTCAAAGCAGCTTACAGTCACCTTCCCATTCCTCACCCCACAACAGACACCCTGTGGGATGGGTGAGGCTGAGAGAGCCCTGATATCACTGCTCGGTCAGAACAGTTTTATCAGTGCTGTGGCGAGCCCAAGGTTACCCAGCATGTGGGGGAGCGCAGAATCGAACCTGGCATGCCAGATTAGAAGTCCGCACTCCTAACCATTACACCAAACTGGCTCTCTGCACTGGTTGTCAGTTGTATCCCAGATCAGATTTAAGGTTTCGGTTTTGACCTTCTAGGCCACTGTGGGTGGGCAGATAGTTGTGAGTTCCTGCATTATGCAGGGGGTTGTACTAGATGTTCCTGCTGGTACCTTCCAACTGTGTGAGTCTATGATTCTAAGATACCTCCCCCCTTATCCCCCTGAGGCACAGGATATGCCGGGGGGGTCTGTTGAGTTTGGGCTGTGTGAGGGGAATAGGGGGACTGGATTTGCTGCTGCTACTGTGGTTCTCAAGGGTTGAGGTTTTTAATGTTTTATCGTTGGGATCTTTACTTGTAAGCCGCCACAAGTTGGCCAGTCTGAGAGTGGCAGGTAATAAATCAAATAATAGATAAATAAAAGGTTTTCCTGGTAATCTTTCAAAGTATGCTCCACTGTGTATAGAGTTATAGCTTTAGTATTAGATCCACTACCCCGTGCTCCTCTTTGCAGAATATTAGCTTGCAGAAGAGTAAGAGTCCATGACTTCTGGTGGTTTTTCTCTTGAACTGCAGATCTTTATGCTGCTTCCCTGTCCATGTCGAATGAGCCCTTGACCATTCAGAGTGGTTTATTTACAAATTGCAGGTGACTGTGGGAAGGAGGAGGGAAGAAAGATGCTCTTTCCAAACAGAATTCTACTCATGGAGCATGGTTTCTGGTCCTTAAAGCCTTGATATGTTTTCCATTGCTGTGACACTGGAGAAAAAGAGGCTTGTCTTCTACCCCTGCCCCCAAATAATTTTCTTGACTTGAAAAGGCCAATATGGGCTGCATGTGGGTTGTCTCTGTATCTTGCCTAACTTTCCCCCCTTTTGAGAGAGAAAACCAGAGAGCATAAGGTTGTAAGTATAAGCTATACTTTACTTTCCTCAGCATAATGGCCCGATGCATATTTTGTCCCAGCCCGCCAGCATGACTTTTTTTTTTTGCAGTTCAGTTACAAACATGTATGCCAAATATTACATGTCATTTGTCCCTTGATGCAAAGGTATGATAGCATTCTTCAGATATAGGAATTATTAGTTGTGAGTAAAATAGTGAGTAAAATAGTGGAAAAACACTTTCCTTTATAGTTTGCCTTTTTTCATTGCTACTCAAGGTGGATTACACAGTTAAAAACTATGCAATAAGGACATTATGATACAATTAAAAACGATGCAGAAAAGGACAGTATTAAAACAGGACTCATGCTTAAAGTAGAGCAGAATTCAAATCTCTTATTGCACCTTAAAGGACCATGAAAAATTTCCAGGGTATAAAGCAATCATGAGTCAAAGTTCACTTAGTCAGATACGAAATCTGATAAAATCTTGTATCTGATCAAGTGAGCTTTAACTTATGAAAGGATTTACCCTGGAAAATTTTGTAAGTCCCTAAGCTGCTGCTGGGTTCGAATTTTGTTTTGCTGTTACAGGTTCACACAGTTACCCACCTGGAAGTATGCTTAAGGTAGTATGTTTTTTATTATGCCAAGAAGGTATATAGTTGCTGAACAACTTATGGTTTCAAAAGCTTTTGGGGGAGAGAAAGGAATCCATGTCAAAATCAAGGTGGCTTTCTTGGATTTCCAGATAGATCCTGCGGCTGACTACATATCTCCCCTCTCACTATAATAATCCCAGCTTCTGCCTGGGAAATCAGTTAAAGAGAGGTAAAAATTCAGGTTCCTCTTATATCTACGTGGAGGGACCCTCATTCTGTACTCAGACTGCCTGAAGTGTGTATGTGATAATGAAAACTCTCATATAAAGTACTGTTTTGTTGTTATTACTCAACCCATTTCATTGTATAGACCTTTTCTAACAAACAAACAAGCAAACAAACAAAACACCCTTCTCTCCTTGGGCATCCTTATTTGAATGACAGTTAATTTCGATATGTTAAATATCTTATCTCTAGATCTAAAATCTCTTTGGCATTGAGGCTGGTAGAGTATTGTGGGATTTGTAGCAAATTAATTGCTAAGAACGCATTCTTTTGCATTGCTTTGAACACCACATACATTGTTTTTCATATTGTATCATTACATGATCATCCATTAAATGTCTAGTTTTGTGCTGCATAAGTGTAAAAACAAATGCTTGCATTCATAACTAGTTTTTAAATTTTTGAGATTCTTCAACTGGTTGTGAATAGGTTTTTGAAAGGGACACTATTAAAGCTGGAAACGTTTAGCCTGTATTCCTTATGCTCAGCCTGGTTGATACCTTACTTGTAGCTGGAACAGGATAATGATACATTACTGTTTGTATATAAAGAGGGGAAGAGGCCCCATTTATTCTATGCTGCCAAGACTAATAATCTGCTTTAATCAGTTGTACCCAGGGAAATTGAGAAGAGCAATCCATCTTCCTTTATATTGCACTAAATTATTCCTAATTTTAGGAGCACATTCACACACACACACACACACACACCATGCAAGAGAAGAGATAGGGGTTTTTTTAGAAGACCCTATGCCAGGGGTAGTCAAACTGCGGCCCTCCAGATGTCCATGGACTACAATTCCCATGAGCCCCTGCCAGCATTTGCTGGCAAGGGATCATGGGAATTGTAGTCCATGGACATCTGGAGGATCGCAGTTTGACTACCCCTGCCCTATGCAGTCACTTGCAGCAACTGCTGAGCTGGGCATGTGTTCTCCAGTCTTAGCAGTTACAGCTACACAAGAGAAACTGTTTACAGAACCCCGCAGAAGCCATTTTATTGTGGGGAGTGAGAACATTTCCAATAACCTGACTCAGTAACCCTATAACCTGCCCTCAGTAACCCTATGGTGAAACAAGAGCACTAGGTGGGCAGGGTGGTGGAGAGAAGTTTTTGTCTTTTGCTTACAATGCACCAGCTCAGGGGGCAGATCAGTCACCCTCTTTCGACCCATAAGTCTCAGTTTAGTTGCAACTAATTGTTACAGCTCAATGAATGAACTTAAAATAGCCAATAAGGTGATACAGTGAAATAAAATGGAAATAAATAAATGAAATTAAATACGACTAATATAAGCATATATCAAATATACTCCTCTAGGGTTTGCACTTACAAGTGAGCTGTCCAGTGGCTCAGCAGGGCTTCCAAAAGCCTGTGCAAAGTTAAAACATGGACCCCCCCTTCCCCCTCCGCCCGCAAAACAGAACAAAACTAATGACCATCAACTAGATCTAAGTTAATCCATCACTTCATATGAAATTAGAAGGTGCTTAAATGAGAGAGGAGGGAAAAATGAAAGCGAGTGGAAGTAATCTTGTCTGATACTTGTCAGCACACAAGCTGAATGAGTTGGATAGTCATTTTCCAGGAGGGGTAGGCTTCCCTCTTTTTTCCAGAGGAAAAAATGGTTAAGTATCGTCTTTGTGGTTTTATTCATGTGAACTCCAGTAGCATCCCTTTAAGAAAAGAGAGAAAGGGGAAACATACTTTGCTGGTAAATAAGTGCTATTACTTTCTTTGGCCACTTTGAACTAAAATGTGTAGAAGGAAAGTTCATTACTGCTCATTTGACTGTATTTTCAGTAGCTTGGAGCTGATGCATAAAAGCTCATTCTTATCAAATACCAGAACACGTGGTGGGTTCTCATTAATCCTTCTCGTCTGCTGTCACACCTATCCATTTCCCCTTTCCTCCTTTCTTACTTTAGCTGTAATCCTCCACCAGGGACGTTTACTGGGGCTGAGGGGTAAGTGCTGATCCCAAATCAAAGCAATCTATCCTGAGACTTCTCTAATGGCCACTTTGAGGCTGTCCGCCACTCCTCTAAATTTACCCCCACCCCACCCTCTTTGTATGTTCCTAAACCTTTTTTGACTGGCAGTTACTTGCATCGCAGCTTCTTTATGTTTGCTAAATGACCACCAGTCCTGCTCAGCAGTTTTAGTGCCTCCATCTTCTGTTGCAGCTGAACTTTTTCATACCAAACTTAGTTTTTTTGTTTTTCCTTCCAGTGCCATTTGTGATACCATAACCTTATAACTGTCATTAATCCACATCATTTTTTCTTCTTATGACAAATTGCATTTCCTTCTCCCTCTGATAAATATTGTTTTAAATGGAGATATTTTTGTGCGTCTAGCATACAGATTTATGAGAAGCAATAGGCTGGTCTGTAGATGTTTAAGATCTTTTGAACAATGCACTTGGCATAGGGCTCCTCGGTGCCTGCAGATGGCCACTGACTGCTGCTTTTTCCTTTTGTTTTAGCAGATTCAAGAATCATAGTTGCTAAGGGAGGCTTTCTATAGCACCTTTAATGGCTAACAGGGTTCTTTGTCACCTAAGTTTTCATGAGCACATCTGCAAAAGCTTATGCTACTATCAAATTGGTAGTCTTTCAGGTATCACAGGATTCTGGATTGCCTGTGCTACAGCAGACTAACATTACCCATCTGAAAATCTCTCTATTTTTGTAAAGCATAATTCTACATTTGTTGTTAAGATTTGCTCAGTGTCTTTAATATGAAAAACCTGTACTACATTTTATTGTGAATGTAGATTTCCTTTAAAAAATTTTTGAGTTATGCTAGACTTAGCAAGCTGCTCCATTTTTTCTCTCCCAGAAGTACTTCAAATAACTAAGCATGCTGTCTTTATTCCTTTCCAGCTCTGTCTTGAAACTGGCATTTTGTTGCCCCTTCTGTTTCATTTATATCTGAGCTGGCTTTAGCTTCTAGATGGTTCCATAAGGTTTTGAAAATGAATAACTGTCTCTACAGTGAGTAATTTCAGGTGGAAAATATTCTCTCTCTCTATTTTATAGCTAATAAAGCAGCAGCAGGTTCTGGCAATCGTCCAGGCAGTGTAATACGTGTCTATGGTGATGAGAACAGTGACAAAGTGACGCCTGGAACTTTCATACCTTATTGTTCAATGGCACACGCACAGCTTTGTTTCCATGGGCATCGTGATGCTGTTAAATTCTTTGTTGCAGTCCCTGGTAAGAATTGTGTACGACCCTTTCAGCCTGGTAATATTATTGGTTGAGTTGGTGGAAGCTTCTTTTCTCTAGACTTTGGATGTATTTATGGAATCTTTAATGACTTCCTCATTATTGATTTAGGTAAAATAAGCAGAGCTGTCTACCTCTGCTTCAACCATAGACTGAATGCACCTTTTCAGAGGGAGGGTCATATGTTCACACCAGTGTATAGTGAACTGATGAAGTGAAAACACCAAGGCAATTTTTAAAGAGAGGTAAATATATTGGCATTTTTTATGCCAATAAGGGTACTGAACTGAACCGAGACATATTTTCCTGAACGTAACATTGGTGCATTCTTTTGTGCATTGATTGTCTTGTCGCAGATTATTGGCTTAAAGCCAGCTGCAGCAAAGTCCAGGGGCAAGATAATAGGGATGCCATGGACTTTCCCCCCACCATGAAGAAGAAGAAGAAGAGTTGGTTCTTATATGCTGGTTTTCTCTACCCAAAGGAGTCTCAAAGTGGCTTACAGTCACCTTCCCTTTCCTCTCCACAATAAACACCCTGTGAGGTGGGTGAGGCTGAGAGAGCCCTGATATCATTGCTCGGTCAGAACAGCTTTATCAGTGCCGTGGCGAGCCCAAGGTCACCCAGCTGGCTGCACGTGGGGGAGTGCGGAATCAAACCCAGCATGCCAGATTAGAAGTCTGCACTCCTAACCACTACACCAAGCTGGCTTGGCTCATCATCCCCATCAAAGGGAAATGGACAGGTGTGACAACAGAAGAGGATTAATGTACAGATTCCTTGTTTGGAATCCCTCAGATCTTTTTACAGGTTCTCCTGCCAAATGGAATTCTGTTTCTCACCTACACAGTTTTCACATAGGAATTTCCTTGTGGATTCTCACTTTTGCCATGCTGTCTTCACTTTTCCCAATAGGATTTAGTGTAAATGTCTGACACTTCAAGGTTGTTATTTAGTGCCAACTTTGTGTCATACATTTTATAGAACATAAGCCCTGTAAGCAATTTCTGTCATGCTTCATGGCAAGTTGAATGGAACTTCAGAAAGTGACTGCTCAGAAAAAAGGAGAAACCCTTGTGTGCAGAAACCATAAGCAGCAAGTCAGGAAGCATATAGATGCAAATCTTGAAAGAACAGACAAAAGACCGGTTGTGGAAGAGTTCATCTAGTAAGACAGGAATGGAGACAAGATATGGTGGAATGGGGAGTAAAGACAATGGGTCAGATCCAGTTCAAGAACCATGCATGGTCTGTGCATGGATCCCCAACTTTCCCCTCCAACCCAGAAAGGTTTATTCGCATGTGAAGTAATAGCCACCTGGTTCAGGAGGCTACAGGGGGAAGGGGGTGAAATTGCTTCTTTCCCTTCCATCAAGAGAGCTCTTCTCACACAAGAGACAGGCGGGAGTTATCCTGTAGCTTCCCAACCTTCAAGGCTATTACACCATGCAGGTTCTGCAACTCCATAAGTAAATTTCCTCAGGATCGGAAATGGCTACTAGAGAGAAGGGAAAGATGGGATTTGTGGTTTCAGAACTTTCTTCTAATGGTACAGGATCCATCTCTGTATTATAGAAGATGCCAGAGCTTGCATGATAATTACATAAACTTTAAGTTGAGAAAGTGGCAGAGAGTCAGCACTGACTTAAGGATAGAGACTACATGCACAATATTTTGGATTAAAGTAGGGAAGGTAAAAGAAAAGGAAGCAAGGAAAAAACAACCCAAACCTAGAGAAGATAGATTGGTAAGATTACTAGTTTAATCCCCCTGGTGACTGAAAGACAGCTCTGTATGCCAGAAAATCTTTTAAAACTATATGTTCAATTTAAAAGGCATTCTGTTAACAGAGCTTCGACTCAAAATATTCAAGACTGACTATTAGAGTGATGCATGATCTCACTCCTGACATTTTATAGTTGGCTCCACCTCCTAAAGCTGCCATATTAGGGTTGGCTCTACCTCTGGAGGCAGCTATGTTGTGGCTGTGCCTCCTAACCTGTGTCAGCATTCTAAGGGTGACCAGTCTCAAAAAAACTCGGAGCCCTGATCTAGTTAATGATCTTGTTAACCACCCTTGTATCTCAAAACTTCTTCATAAAATGTAATGCTGTTGATGCTTTTTCTGACACTTAGGTCAAGTTATTTGCCCCCAGACGGGAGGAAGTCCAGATCTGTCAGGCGATAAAATGATACTCAATTCACAGGAATCCAACAGCCAAGCGTCTTTGAAATCCATGTTGGTAATAAGTGGAGGAGAAGGATACATTGACTTCAGGATGGGTAAGAACCTTGAACTTATTGAGTGAACTTTTTTGCTTTGATCTACTCAGTAAAATATGATAAGAGGTTTTCTGATTGATTTACAAAGGTGGCTTGATTTAAGGATGTTTCTAAATTTCCTTTGACTTCATTTAGGAGAACAAATAGACTGTCCTGTTTTTTTCTGTGGTTTTGTATTTTCTTTGGCTTATAGAAAACGTGGGTTTGCATCACTGTCAATTTACTCAGGCTAAATTATCTACAGCATTTCTTTATTGGAACATAGTGCCCAGTACCTCCCCTGTGGGCTTCTTTTAGTGAAGGATGTTGTCCCTGGTGGTGAGGCTTTACTCTCCCTGCCCAACAGCTATATTTTGGATTGCTTGTGTCATAAAACTCAATGAGAACCATTGGGAGCTGAGCCACTCCTATCACTATAACCCTGTCCCATTGCCTGCATAACCTTGTCCCAAGTTTGTTTCCTGTTCATGGTAATAGTGTGAGAGAGTGAGAGGTTCATTTGAAGTATTTACTCAAATGCAGGATTAACTTTTTCACAGGTATGCCATAAAAAAATCAAGGGATCGTCTTATATTTACATACAAGTTACAGACATGGCCAATACAAATATTTTTGTGCATAACATTGTAGAACTTTTTTTTGTGTGTGGGGAGGGTCACCTTCCATTTGAGTACATATGAGTGAATTGTAATGTAGTATGCTTTGCTCCCTCACAAATTCCCTCATACTTTGTCATTCATATCAAGAACTAGTGTGATGATTAGAATATTGGAATGGAACCATTGAGACCCAGGTTCACCCCCACTCACCCCCCGTTATGCTCACTGCGTGACCATTCCGACCATTTCAGTCCGATTTACCTTTAAGGGTTGTTGTGAAGGTAAAGTGGTAGGGCAACTCCTTGAAGAACTCCTTGAAGAACTCCTTGAAGAAGGGCTGGATAAAAAAGTGTAATACAAGCTTTTCCCACCAAAAAATCCAATTTGTTCTAACTTATGGTCATTTGAATATTTGATTTCTAAATTTTTATCTGGGATTCTGTTAGCCTTTCCCCCTGAAGTTGGTTGCTGAAGAGTACAGTGCCAAGAAAGATTCCCTGCAACAACCATCTCCCTTAGCGAGGGGAGGCACCTGTTGTTCTTTGGAGGCCCTCCTGGTTCCCTTCCTTCCACCAGTCTAAGGAAACAAAGGGGTGGGACCCGAAGGTCATGTTTAAAGTATTTTTCTTGAGGCAGCCTGTAACTCGGTATATTAAGAATGCTGTGTACATAGATAGATTCATTCCCTGTCATGTAAGGCGATCATAGTTTGAGGAAGAGTGCTTGCACTCGAAAGCTCACACCCTGAATAAATCTCTGTTAGTCTTAAAGGTGTTACTGGACTCTGATTTTATTGTGTACATAGATAGGTAGGGACATTGGGCAGCTTAGTATTACTTGGTCTTAATTATTTAATAAAAAATAGAAATATAGAACTGGAAGGGATCACAAGGATCATCTTTCTCTTTGCCCGAAGTAAGGCAAAAAACTTCTAGGTTTCTTGGGCCATTCTGGAGGAAAATTTCTCCCTGATCCCAAAGTAGTAATTGGCACTACCCTAAACATTTAATAAAGGACCACAAGAGCTGAGCATAGAATCTGCATTGCAGTCAGATGGCCTTCTGGCCTCTGCTTAAAAACTCCCAAGACTCCCTGAGGAAATGTGTTCCACTGCTCTGTCAGGACATTCTACCTAATGTTTAGAAGAATATTCTTTTGATTTTAATTTTGACCTGTTCTGGTCTGCCCTTCTTGGGCAACAGAAAACGAGTCCGCTCCATCCTCTATATGACAACTCTTCAAATACTTGAAGAGGGCTTTCATATCACTCTGTCATCTCCTCTCCAGATTGAACATACGCAGTTCCAAACCCCTCACCCTCTTTGCCTCGAGTCTCATTCCAGCTTATCAACGACCTTCTTAAACTGTGCTGCCCAAAATTGTACTCCCAAATGAGGTCTAACCAGAACAGAGTAAAGTGATACTATCCCTTTGCATGATCCGGACAGTGTGCTTCTGTTAATGCAGAACATGGCAGTCCTTCCTTGCAGTTGCCTTGGCCTGTTCCCATGAAATACTGTCTCTGTTTTCCAGGTGATGAAGTTGGTGAATCTGAACTCCTCGGAGAGGCACTACAACTTGAGCCTTCTGTAGCCAAAGCAGAGAGGAGCCACCTGATAGTATGGCAAGTAGTGTATGGCAATGAATAGCACCCCCAGCTATGTGGAAAGTGGATGGAGACGTCAACAACTTTTTGCATGTCTTTGGTTTTCATTTTATTTTATGCAAAACCCGTTCCATTGCATACATTTTTGAGCATTCCTTTGCCATTTGGCTTTATATCACAAACCTCTCAAATCTTATCAATACAGGAATTGGCTCATGCTGTTTTACTGCATCAGTGTTATGTAGCAAAAACAGATCTGTCCCCCCCTCCCAAAGGAAGCTCTGTAGCTTTACCGTATTGCACCATCTCTGCAGCAGATTTTGTCTAGTTTGACAATGTCACTTTTCTACCACAGATCAATTTTTAAATGTTAGAACGTTTTTGTTCATCTGCACAACATTTATTGAGTAAAATAGCAAGTTATTTTCAATGAAGTATTTTAAAAATATCAGCTGAATTATAAACCAAGCTTCATTCTGTACATTCAATGAGGGCTAAAATGAGTTAATTCTTTACATGGTTGTTTCAAAATCCCATCCATCTTGCTTACCCAATTGCACTTACATGTCCTTTGCTCATATCACAGCCTTGAAGATAGCAGAGGTGAATCTATGGACACAGAGCAGTAATAACTCATTTCAGGATTAATTATTGTGACACACAAGATGTGAAAGATGCTGTTCCTTGATGGTGAGGGTCATGTTTTTTGTCAGGAGAATCTTTTCCTGGTTTCCTTCCTTTTATATTGGGAACTTTTAAAGTCATCTCCAAGGACAGGCTTAGGATGATTTTCAAACTACATTTCTGTTCTTTGAGCAGAGGTCTGATTGTTTTTGGCATGCCTTCCATCATGGACCTTAGCTGCTCAGTTTCATGGTACATTGTGTGGAAGACTGAAGCAGCAGTAGAAGAAAACCAGCTGGAAGTCCTAACAGCCCCTATCAGGCATAAAGTGCATTGTTTTTCAATAACTAATGAAGCTCTACATGACGTTTTTCTTCTGTGAACTGAATAACCAACAGACTGGCAAATGACGTTACTTTACTTTAATTGATTAATGCCATTGTACAGGGTCTGAGAGTCTCCCCCAGAGTTGGAGGATAACAAGAAATAACTTCACACCAACTCATTCTGCCTTCTTGCTATATATATATAATACATATATATTTTTAATATATGGTAAAATGTGGGTTGAGTCTCTTCCTTTTGTACAGCGTCCCCAATTGTTGACAAAACTCAGTTGAATGCTACACTTTTTAATTCCCTAAAAAGTATAAAATCTTCCCAGTCTCATTTCATATCTTGTAAAGTATGAATTAAAAAATTATTACTCAGCTAGTGCTCACCAAGAGATGGAGGTTATTCCTATTAGATGGGAGCTGATAATATAGTTAAGTGACAGAATAGAAAAAGTTCAAAAGTATTTAAAATCAAAACAAAGAAATCAAACTAAATTGCCTTGAAAAACTGCCTAAACCTTTTATGAAGTAAGTTGTCTATTGTGCAATTTATTTAGGCAGCTTTTTAAAAATGTGCATCTTACCTGATAAAATTCAGTAAAACTCCATTCAGATCTCATGGTTATAGATTTATATGTAAAAAGTACTTTTAAGAGCATATTTTGTACACAGCCAGTTGGTTCTGGTACGTATGTTTTTAGGCCATCATGCGTGATTAAAAATCATCTGAGTATCTAATACCTTGGTAGTAGAATTCTCCCCCCTCCCCATCAGTATGCCAAAAGCAATGCGTGATCACAGTTTACGTTCAAATTTTAGTTTAACTACACTGTCCTTAGAAAATCAAGATCTGGAGGAGCACGCGACTTTATTGTCTTGCTTTTTTTCAATCGCACACACCCCAAGCTCATGCTGAGTTACAACTTCAAACCAAATTTGGAAGATGGGATTCAGCAGGGGGGAAAAAATGAAGAAGCCTTCACAGCATAAGACTCAAGATGCATCTTTTGGATTCTATGTTGTCCTCTAAGCTTTCCAAGTTCAGAATGGAGCTCTCCATCTTGGGTATGCAAGTGAAACTCTATCTCTTCTACATAGTGTGAGCCTGTAACTCTGGGCACTGCATCTCCAACTCACACACAGACACGTGCACACACACACACACACACACACACACACACACTTTGGGTTGTGCTTTTATTTAAAATGATTGTATTGTTTCCCTGAAGTGCTTCACTGCTTTCAAACAACTACATCTGGCAGCAAGCTCATGTCTTGCCAGATCTGTAGGGTAAACTGGACCATTATATTCTCTTTGGTTCAACTGCTATTTGAAGTAAGAGGGGAGAGTTCAGCAGAAACTTCAGAGCTATTAGCAGCACAAATGAGAGACTGACATACATTCTCTTACCCTTATTTAATTTTAAAATGTAGACCCTGTCCTGAGAAGTAGCCAATTTAGAAGGTGGGAATCATCACCATTCACTGAGATTTTTACACCCCCTGTTGCCAAGCACTTTTAAGGGTAGGTCGTAAAACGTCATAGGCTCGTGGATCAGCTGAATGCCTAAAAACACAGTTCAGAATGTCTTGTGTATCTTGTGTTATCACAATCTCAAAGTTTTTTTAAAAAAATCAGCTGGAAATGAATCTCTCAGTAGTTGACAGTTTTATTAATAGTTTGAGAGAGCATTTCGAGCACAACAATATGCGGCACATGGTTTGTCTGAGATAGATGTGTCTTGCATGGTAAAAGGCAAAACAAAATTTATATATCCTGCCGTACTGTTCACTTCTTGTAAGGTCTTCCTGAGTCGGATGAGTTAGGACTGGCAGAGTGTTGACACTTTATCATAGGCTGCCTTAGTAACTCTGAAACGTTTAATAAACTTCTAATATGCTAACTTTTTGAAAGGACACAGTGTCTTGAAGATAAAGTGTAACTGAATATTTATTTACAAATGAGTATTATGAAAGTTACCAAAGGACTGAAACTGACTTGGCACTCTTGCAATTGACCTTGTGCATACAGGATCTTGTGAAGATCTTAAATTTGTAAAAATGACACAGAATGGAGAAAACACATTCTTTGTGGATGCTAACTTTATTTTCCTAACAGGGTTATGCCATATTGTAACAATCTATGCTGCACCTCCAAACATTGTTCTATACACTAAATGTTTTTCTTCCCCTCTAATAATTTCATTGCTGCACATTTCTCAGTCTTTTAAACATGTTTTAAAACATTTTATGGTCTTTTTTTGGAAAATGTCTAGACACTTTATGCTGAATCTTACTTGCCTCTGTAACCTTGAGATGGATACTGCAGCGTTAAACTTGCTGTCTGTTTAAAACTTGAGGCTTCTTTTCTGTGAGCCAGAAAAGCTCACATAGCAGTGAAGTTATTTCAGTATTTATTATTGAATCCTTGGGGGTTCAGAATGTAACTTTGTACATGAAATATATATATAAATATGTATATGAAATGCACACTTGACTTGGCGTCTTTCTTGCTACCCCAGTGAGCACAGATTTTGGTTGTTAAGAATGTATTGACATAGCTAAAATCAGCTCTTTGCCAACACAATGCAGGACAGACCCCAAACTTGATTCCATCTGTTGTGTATTCTTTAGCAGCGTTGCTTTTATTGAGTTAAGAGGACATGACTGATCTCCAAATTCAACTTGAGCCAAACTGGATGTCGGTAATAATCCTCACATTGAGACTGAAAGATAATATTACAGTGCTAGTTGTTAGCAACAGTGGATGGTCTGTAATGCCTACATATTCACTTAGTAAAGATAAGGAGAACTGTTGGATTTTTGGGCTGAATGCTGCAGTGGCTTCCAGACAGGCTGTAGTTCCACAGTGTAGGCCACATGGCCCATTGCCTACTGAGCCTCATTCCAATTAGAGATACCACCAGTGAGATTTTGGGAGCAGAAAAAACTTTATTGTAGTAAAGTGAAATCGCAGCAGAAAAATAGCCAAGACCACTATGGTATCAGTTTTTGTAGTACAATAGGAAACAGCTTCTCAAGCCTGCACAAATTACGATTGGGTTATACAACCTCTACATGTGGGTCATGCAAAGGATCCATCACGCTACAACTATAACAAGAATAATTGTCCACTTGACAAGGTTGGCCTGCCTCGTGCTACACAATGCCTTAGTCTGGCATGTTTGCTAAATGCAGTCTACTTAAGCTATGCATTGTTATTTAAGATGCTGTGGCCTTAAGCATGTCCTGTCTACAACAAAACAATGGTTTTTAGTCTCCAGCATATCAGCTCATACATTCTGCTCTGCATATTTGCTGAATTCAGCTTATTTATGCTGTATGCAGTCATCTAAAATGGTCCCACTCTGGCATATCAAGAGCATGAGCAGTAATAAGATCAGGATATGGTTAGATTTTGAAAACTTAAAATCAGCATGTGGTTATATTCTGAAAGCCTGATATTCAGCTCTTCATTCAAACACGGCACTTACCACCTTACCATCTCACTTTTCTTATGGGCTATAAGTAGGTCAGAATGCCACATTCACCAACCTTGTCTCTTAAAATCTTTAGAGAGTCATGACCATCTCACACCTCAGATCTTCTCTCACTTCCAGAGACATCAACAGGCAGCTCTCACGCAGAACTATTGGGGTTGGGGCTCCAACACTGTTCCAATTGCTTCCACTGTTCATTCATTTTGTACATAAAATGTGATTCATATACATCTGACAACACGCTGAAGGTTCCAAAGGCTCCTATTAGTGGAATCTCCCCTCTCCCAGGGCCAATTACTGCTCTTGCTCAGGATTCCACACCCCCTCCTCCTTTAACAGTCACTGACTGAGGGGGAGGGATGTGTTTCTGAGAGCAATGCAGGGGAGTCCGTGTGCTTCTGTGTGGACATACCTTTTGAGGGAGGAAAGCTTTCCCCTTCTGCCTAATCATCATGGAGGCCACAGAAAAGCCCCTTCTTACTTGAAATACTGCTGTAGTCAGTCTCGCTGCTTGAGAGCAGATGCAGCCAAACCATGCATGTTTCTTCTCTGCAGCCCTCTGAACGTTTGAGGCCTACCACGCAAGGTGGTTGTGCGGATGAAACTGGATGCTGATGCAGAGATCATTTTGTCTCCAGTTTCAACTACACAACCCTTTGCAGTAGGTCTCAAGTGTTCCATCTCCACAACAACCTGTGTGGGAGGCCTTGTCCACCAACCCTGTCCACCCTCCAAAGCAGCCATTTTTGTCTGGGGAGCTGATCTTTATAATCTGGAGATAAACTGTAATTCTAGGAGCTTACCAGGCCCCACCTGGAGGTTGGCTATCCCTGGGTTAAAAATGTTTCTGGAGGTTTGGAGGAGGGCCTTAAAATGTTACAATGCCTCAGAGTCCACCCTGGTAGAGATGATGGTGGAGGCTTGCAGACTCAGGTTGGGGTGGAGTGGTGTGGGTGTGTCCCACCTGGGCTATGGATTTTGGCCAGCCCTTACTAGCAACTGTTTGTATTTTGAGGTACAGGCTGAGAGACAGATCACCATGGGTCCTGCAAGTCTGGAAAGTGAAAATAAAATAAAGAAAGAATATTTAAATAAAGAATATTAATAGCTTGAAACTGTAAATGGCGAGCAAGTAAATGGTTGGAGAGACATAGGAACTGAAGTGATTTTTCTCAAGGTTGGCCTGGTACATAAAAATCAGTATTTACCAGGAAGATCCTATGAAATCAAAGGCATAAGCAGCCCAGAATTTCAAGTGGAGTTAGCTTTACAGGAAAGTAGACAGTTAGAACTGTGGGAACTAGGTGATCCACTTTTATTAGGCAGTGACTTGGCCTTGCAGATAACAACAGGAACTGCAGCTGCCAGTGGTAGGCCTCAGGCATCAAAAGGGCAGACATCACCAGCCAAGCAACAGACTGTGCTAGCCGAGGGGTGTCTGTGGCCACATGTATTCCTTTTGAAGAAGCGCATGTGGGGGGGAAGAGCCTTCTCATCAGCCTAGCTGCCTGGAGATGAGCTGTGCTTCCAGGGGGTCCTCAGACCCCACTTGGAGGCTGGCATCCCTAAACCTCAATGGGGTACAATGCTACAGAGTCACCCCTCCAAAGCAGCCATTTCTGCCTGGGGATCTGATCTTTATAGTCTGGAGAAGAGCAGCAATCCCTGGAGATCTCCAGGCCCCACTTGGAGGTTGGCTGTCTCTGGTCTGGAAATATTCCTTGAGGTTTGGAAGTGGGGCCTCAAAAGGGTATAATGCCTCCACAACCACCCAACCAGCCACATAGCATCCCCTGACCTATTTCAGGTCAAGAAAACATTGCATGGAGGAGGTAAGGTTGCCAGATTGGTGCAGGTTCACGTTCTGGAATGTGCGTAAACCTGACTAGGGTCAAGACTGCTGTGCACAGAGAAACCTTCTCTTGGGGGTTTCAGCTTCCAAGTGAGGCACTAAATCCACACCAAACCATGAGCTAGTGCCCACTGCATTACGGAATGCAACGGGCTTTACTACTAGCATTCCATAATGGCTGTATGTAGACTGAGAAATGTGTGTGTGTGTATTTCTTTCCCTTAGACACAGAGTTATATCAAAAAACTTATTTATGGGTAGTATTAAAACCCATTATAAAAAATACAACCGCGTCTAAAAAAGGTGTGTGTGAGTCTTGGGGGAGGGGGAGTTTGGTCTCTTTCAACAGGACAAGGTATGCAAGGCTCTGGAAGAAGATCTCATGGTGCAGTTTTGTAAAAGGAGGAGGATGTGTTGAAAGGGACATGTATGGGGGAAGAGGCCAAGGATGGTCTGAGGCTGTGGCAATGAGGGCTGATGGGAGTCTGGAGGGAGCTGGGGATAAGAGGCACAGGTGGGTTGGCTGCATTTTCTCCAGCCTCCCTGTCAGCCAATTCATGTGGTCCTGCAAAAATAATGCACACTGCCACCCACAGACACCCCTGCATTACTCTCAGAAGCCTGGAAGCGATGGCTGCCCCTCAGCATGACACAGGCAGACAAAGAAACACAATCCTCACCTCAACCAGTTGCTGTTAGAAGCTTCCATTAGAAAGGAGTGACCGGTTGCCCTCGTCCAACATGGCTGCCAGAGTGTCCAATGCAAAAGAGATGGAGGCGGGCAGTCAATCGGAAGTCGCACATGGAGTCACAAAGGGACCTCTGGGTAAAAAGTGAGTCAGCAATATGGCTAGCCAATTATATTGTAGAGAATAAGAACAGAACATTGAAGATAGTGAAGTATGAGAAACAACATTCACATCCATTAAACTTTTAAACCTAGTCCTACAACTATACACATTGACTGCCATCATTGGCGCAGGTTTCTGGCTGGCTCTCTTGTGTGCTGCAGCACACTCACTTCTGGGCACCCAAGTGCCAGTCCCCCCAAGCATCTCTGGCTTAGCATCCCTGCTCTATCCATGAACGCTCTGGAAGAGCACTGGAGGTGGCGGTTAAGGACACCTCTCCCTCCTGCTGGCTGGTGCTGCCCGCTCAGGCATCCCAGTGGCAGCCTGTCTCTCCCCCTGAAGTAGCAGCACCAATGTTATGCATGATATTAACTTTTAAGTAGGATCCCTGTGCTCTACTGGAATGTTTTTAAATGGCATCTTCCTTTGAAAAGTGATTGTGTGACTGTGTCATTATATACATGGTCAATGACAGGACCCCGAGTTTTTGGCTCATGTACAGTTTTATAACACAAAACATTCTAAATGAAAGAAAACACACAGGGAGCTATAGAGGAAGTTGCTTTCCAGGGAAAACTTCAGTCTGGGATTGCAGGGGAAGAGATTTCTAGAAAACCACCTACCTCTGATTGACTTTTGGCTCTCCCCCACCCCAGTGCCATCACCAAGTGCTACACACAGGATTCAAAATGCACTGTGGTTAGGAGTTGACAGGTGGCACCCCTGTCTCTTCTAGATATTTCCAAACTTTGTTGGGTTTCCAAGTCAAGACGCTCCAGTGTTTTTCAAGTTCATTGTCTCTGTATTGTGTTTTTTTCTTTTTTGGTCCCCTTCATTCATCCCCCCACTTGCCATTCTAAAATGAAGAATCCCAGTGTCTGACACTGATTTTCTTTTGCATATGTTTATTTATTTAATTAATGAATGTATCTATTTAATTTATATGCCACTCCTCACTGCGACATCTCGGGGCAGTGCACATGGAATAGCAGAACTAGTACATTTAAAACATATATAACAATATAAACAGAATGCATAATGAATGTGTGATTCATAATGTGTGTGTGATTCACAGACTAATTTATTCATTGCCTTGCAAGCTGAAACCAAGATAGCACTTTTGCAATTTCCTACACAGTTTTCTGCTTAGCCTTGTTCTCTCTCACACACAGTCTTAAATTATAGACTCTGTCTCTTCATACCCACAGCTGTATGAAAAAAACATCATTTGGTTCACCATGCCTGATATACTAGTATGGTGATTGTACCAGCTGAAATATATCCATTTTAGTTGGGTGGCTCATCACAAAGGAGGGTGTGTGTTATGCTTGTGTGTAATTAATAGAGTCACAGAAGCAAGTGGTAATTAAAAGAGGACAGCACTGCAAGAGGCAGGTCTTCTAATCTGAATGAAGATTCCTTTTGCTGCCTAATGACATCCAAGATTCCTGTTACCACATCGAAGACTTACAATGGAGCAGATTTTACATAAAAGCACGATGAGTCAATATATCCAGCATTACATTTGTTTATATTAGGCTGGCCAGGTTGCTTTGATGGACAGCCTTCCACCATTGTTCTTGGTCCCCCATCACTTAGTAGGGCAACAAGGGGGAAAAGGGATCTTATGGTGTCACTTCTAGTCAATTAACCAGAAGTGCTATAACCGTGTCACAGGACATGCTAGGATTCACCCCAAACCCTAGGGCTTTGGAGAAAGAGTCCTAGAGCTTCCCACGATGCAGTAGTATCACTTCCACTTATACAGTTAGAAATTATGTTGTGTCACGGGAGACCATAAGTCCCATCCACCCAATTATCCTGGGGAGTTGCCAGCTGAACACCTAATTTGTATATAACCACACTCGCTGGACTCAGCAGTTAATTCCTATGCCATTTTCTTCAGGGACTAATCCACACTATGAACTATGGTACCCACTTACTGATGTATTTCCTGATTCCCACTTGCTGCTTTCCTATAGTGTCGGTTTCCCAAAACAAATAACATGTAATGGTTTTCACCAGAATCAGTTTGCCAACCCTTTTAAATTATCCTTTAAAAAACATTTTCAAACCATTCCCATTTATTCATGTGCTCTGATACCGGATTTTTTTGGGGGGGAGGGGAGATTGCTGTGGTCATGCATTTGGAAAATGTCACCTGATTGCCACTCTGGCATATGCTGCCAACAGGACCCCATAGGAATTGTAGTTCATGGAAATGAACCACCATGCTATTCCCCTCCCCTGTGGAGTTTTTTTTTTTAAATCACGGGTGAACCCAAAATGGGAACATCCACCCATCACCTGAAGCAGCTCTGCTTCCTCATTCTCCTGCAAGACAGAACTGGCATTTCAGACAGCTGCTGAGCTAATGCAAGGTGGCATAGGGAAGACCCCTCCACTTTGCCAGCCTGATGAACTGTCAAACAATATCCCCCCCTCCATAACCATGGTCACTGATGACTGCCAGTATACTGCCACTGGAAATAATTATGTGATATAGTTCTACAGAAAATCTAGGTTTGTAGTCTCAGGGGCATTCAAGGAAGGCTGTTGTAAATGTCCAGCAAAGCTTGGGCTATAATACCTTGAGATATTATGCAATAAACCAATAACGTTTGCTGGGTTGTCAGGCAAACTGATTGCTGACGCTGAGGAGGCAGAAAATCAGCAGCAGGTGTCTCGAACTCAACATTGGTGGATGAAGGACTGCAAGCAGAAAAGGGGAGGGGACAAAAAACACACTAACATTTATGCATCAAAAAAGAGCATCCTCAGTACCATCACACAAGAAAAGTTGTTGAAAAGCTAGTTTTAGAAAAAACACAGTTGACACTATGAATAGGGGCTGCTGTGCATAATCAAAAATAACACGATGGATTTCACACAGCAAAAACGATTCCATGAGCAGAAATAAAAAAATCTTTTGGGGCAGAATTATTGCGAGGATTCCTGCCATACATAAAACACCTTGGATTTTACTGCAGTTGGAGAAAAGCTGAGGAATCATCATTTTTATGTCTACAAAGGAAGCACCTCCAGACTTCACAAAAAGCTACTTGGTCTGGAACCACTTAACCTTTTGTCAACCTCCAAATATTTTACTATTAGACCCAGCCTAGTGGCAGTCATTTTGTGATTCGCCCAGTAGATAACCTATGTCTGTCTGTCTGTCTGTCTGTCTCCCCCCAAAAAATCTATCTATCTATCTATCTATCTATCTATCTATCTATCTATCTATCTATCTATCTATCTATCTATCTATCTATCTATCTATCTATCTATCTATCTATCTATCTATCTATCTATCTATCTATCTATCTATCTATCTATCTATCTATCTATCTATCTATCTATCTATCTATCATCATCATTAGTAGATGAACAATGGCAACCATTTTCTGGTGGTGCCTTTTTGTTCACAAAGTTCCAAAAATGCCTAACAATTCAACAAGATTAGGCATTCCTGGTGTTTGACAATGGATGATCTAATGTCAGTAAACAGGTTAATTTTTTAAAAGATTAGATTGGATTTTTTGTTTAGGAAAAAATGATGGCATTTCATAAAAGTTTTGCTGAGTGTAGAGACATGTGGCTCTAACCCCTTTTCTGCATCATGTTCATCCTACTCAAGGTGCTTGAGCAAAATGAGCTAGCGAAAGAAGAAGAAGAGTTGGTTCTTATATGCCACCTTTCTCTACCTGAAGGAGACTCAAAGTGGCTTACAGTCGCCTTCCCTTTCCTCTCCCCACAACAGACACCCTGTGAGGTAGATAGGGCTCAGAGAGCCTTGATATTACTGCTCAGTCAGAACAGCTTTGTCAGTGCTGTGGTGAGCCCAAGATCTATCTGTCTCTCCCTCTCTGTCTCTCTCTCCAAAGTTGTTTCTCTTCATAATTAAACTATTTTATTCTTTTAAGACGGTGCTCTGCATATCATTGCCTATTGAAACTCTGCTAGCGGCCAATAGGAATGGGTAAACTGCAGAGTATAGCTTTCTCAGAGGTGCTTCAGTGTCTTCATTCATTCCTGGAGACAGTGTGATGGGTGGTGTTTTTTTTTAGCTCATTTGAAGTAAAGGTCAGAGTATAGCTTTCCATGTGGATCATCCATTGCTGTAAGACTTTGTTGAGAACCACACTGGTAACAAGGAAATCACACCTCAGTACTGCCATGTGTATTTCTGGATCCAATTCAAGCTTCTGGTTCTAACTTTCAAAGCACTTCATGGCATCCACCTTGAATCTCAGTGAATCTGTACATATAATAATTTTTTTTAAATAACTGGAGGACTGTCTCTCATGGTATGAACCCACGCATTTGACTTAATAGTTTGCAGTAATACTTGCTTGCTCTGTCGCCCATCTGTATTAACTCAATTGTTTTTTCAATGATAGCTCCACCCCTCTGAAATGATCTTCCAGAGGAGAATATCTAAACCTGGGTCACAAAAATGAGAAGCATGCATATTGGATGGGAGATACATGCATATTGGATGGGAGATACACTTCTGGGTAGTAACGTGTATGAACAAGATCTTGGGGTACTTGTGGACTGTAAGCTAAATATAAGCAGATAGTGTGATGTGGTGGTAAAGAAGGCAAATGCAGTCTTGGGCTGTATCAACAGAAGCATCACTTCAAAACAATAAGATATAGTCCCACTGTATTGGTCAGACCCCACCTGGAGTACTGTGTGCAGTTCTGGAGGCCTCACTTCAAAAAGGATGCGGACAAAATTGAGAGGTGCAGAGAAGAGTGATGAGGGTCTGGGAACCAAGCCCTGTGAGGAAAGGCTGAGGGACTTGGGTTCAGCCTGGAGAAGAAGAGGTTGAGAAGGAACATGATTCCTGTCTTTAAGAATTTAAAAGGTTGTCCCTTAGAGGAGGACAGAGGATAGGACCGTGGTAGAGGATAGGATAGTAGCAGAGGACAGGACCCATAGTAATGGGTTTAAACCATGTAGAACAGTACTGGTTAGATATCAGGATTTATTTTCACAGTCTGAGTAGTTCAGTAGTGGAATAGGCTGCCTAAGAAGGTGGTGATCATTCACCTTTGCCATAATCCAACCAGGGATGGTTTCATGCATTGCATTCGCCCTGTTCCAGCCACAAGACTTGTGTGGAGGCTGTTTCTTGTTTTCTATTTCTACATGACCTCATCTTACTTCCATGGTCAGATCTCGAACACCCTGGTCTTTCCACACTAAAGCCGTACTTTATTGTAAACTTTAAAATACCAGTTTCCCCCCAGAAGGACACTAGTGGAACGGTCTTTTTTGCGCATCTCATAGGAATGGCATCCTTTGTGCTTGAATGAAAGGAAATGACTTCTACACCCAGCTCATTCATCTGCATTTTGTCCATGAGCTGCCCTGCTGGCACCAAGAATATGGGTTTTTGTTTTGTTTTGTTTTTTGAGAAAAGCATGGCAGCACCATTTCAGCTTCAAGATTTCTATAGCGGAAAGCTTCCATCCCTGAAGATAATTTGTTTGCAAATTTATTTCAAATTTTATGCCCCATTTCAACACATGAAAAGGCTTCTTTCCCAGTGTTATCACTTCACATTATTAATTTCTTTCTTCATTGACTGATGGCATTATATCACTTAGAAAGGGACAGGTGTCCTATTGCCAAATAATTACATATCCTAAAACAAAAATACACCTCCTCCCCCAGCTTGGAAGCACTGCACGGTTATCCTTTCTAGGCCTGTACAGATGGACCATCTAAGCTTTAAGTGGCTGAACTGCAGCAAGGAAATGTATGTTTGGACCTCTCTTGTTACACTGCCTGTCAATAGGCTGCCTGTTTTATTTTGGCATCTCATGAATATGCTTTTTCATCATAGGACATTCATTCCAGCACAGAGGGGCCAACCTGGGATTTCCAAATAAACTTTTTGCCCTGCATCCGAAGCAGTAAGGGATGTTCATTATGTGATCTTTTTCATATTTCTGGTTTGCATATTTTAAAAAAGCAAATATTGGAGTACATTTCCAGGTCTTTTTAGAAGAAGAGCTGGATTTTTGTACCCCACTTTTCACTATCTGAAGGAGTCTCAAAGTGGCTTACAAATGCGTACCCTTCCTCTCCCCACAACAGACACCTTGTGAAGTAGGTGAGGCCGAGAGAGCTCTGAAAGAACTGTAAACACAGTCACCCAGCTAGCTGGATGTGGAGGAGTGGGGAATCAAACGTGGGCCTCCAGATTAGAGGCCACTGCTCTTAGCCACTACACCACACTGGCTCTCAATATTGTTTGCTCAGGATGTTGTTTTAGGACTTCTTTTTCTTCTGGCATGGTGGCCTATCCTATCCTCATGTGATGGATGGGGACAGTTACTTCCTTAAACATACAGTTTAATTTCCATTGCTGCTTATAAAAAGTCTGCAAG
Source organism: Paroedura picta (assembly GCF_049243985.1). Lineage (NCBI taxonomy): Eukaryota > Metazoa > Chordata > Lepidosauria > Squamata > Gekkonidae > Paroedura > Paroedura picta. Next base: position 134,176,176 of record NC_135371.1, on the reverse strand, counting down.
GAAATTGCTCTCTTTTCAAAACAGCATTTGAAAGGTGGTGTGGTGGGGAATAAATTACTGGAATAGGGGAAGAAATGAGGCAAGGGCTTTTTGTTTGCTGTTATTTCTACCCAATTGTAAATCAGCAGACAAGTGCAGATGTACTATGAGGCAGTGAGCTTCTTAATAAAAAGGAAAGTTAAACTTCACTTTAAATGTGCCCTGGCTATGGTCTCAGGCAGTGGATGGGGCATTAGTGGATCAATAACCCTGGCACTAGACAGAGGAGAATCAAATTGAATTTGATTTAGAAGGGGTGTGTGATGGAAATCTCCAGTCCATAGCTTGCTTCTAGCCACACACACACACACACATTGCTGGGACTATGTCATGAAGAAAGTACTGAACAAATGCATTTCGGTTTGCAGAGAAAAATGGAGAAAAATGGAGAAAATGGAGAAAAATGATCTGTCCCATTAACTGAGGCTTAACATGTGGAAATGGGTAGCTGACATAAAGGTAAAGGACATCCCATTAAACCCTTATTAAAGAGAGAGAAGATTTTTTTCATGCAGGAAGTTAGTAATTGCTAGTGAACAATTACTTTGGGAACCATACTATAAGGCTTGTTAAGTGTAGCAAACTAAAAGTTGCATGGGCATTAGCATCTCACGTGGGTATATCTCAATGACTGCAATTTCACTGTGTCTTTGGCACAGAAACGATTTCAGTGCCACTGGTCTCCATTTCCAGAGGGTCGAATGCTAATTCTGTCAGTAGAGGTCTCTGCAGCCTTCAGTACCATCAACTGGAGAAACGAGTTACACCTGTACAGTTCTCTGATCATTGTCTCCCCTCCGCCCCTGTTCAATAGACACAGAATTTTCATCAGAGATAAAGATGCAGCTACACAGCCCTTATAATTGTGCAGACATTTAGGTTCTGTAGTATCATATGTTTAATAGGTATGCTAGCTATGAAATAAACTTTGTTATTAGATTTACCAACTTTGAACATAGCATTCTCCCAGAATTACAATCTCCAGACTACAAATTCCCAGGAGAAAATGGCAGCTTTGCAGGGTGGACTGTATGGTATCACATCCCCATTGCGCTCCTTTCCTTCTCCAAATTCTGCCCTGCCCAGACACCACCTTCAAATATACAGGAGTTTTCCAAGCCAAGAAGGTCTCAGGCTTTGGCTACCAATCTCAGGAAAACATGAGGGGTGGGTGGGGAAGAATCAACATTCAGATAGCATCCAGTGACACCCCAATATCACTTCCATATGCTGTGATGTTACTGCATCATGGGACACTCTAAGGCAGAGTCTGCACTTACTTTGTTTATTCCATTGTCAATCCTGTTGAATTCAGATCGCTTTGAACTCGGATCTTCCTCTTCTCCCCCCTCCTCATTGAAACAGGAAAGTCTTCTGCACGTGGTTAGAGTAGTTCAGAAGGGGGGGGGGAGCCAAGCCTCTTTCTTTCTTTTCTTGAAGGGGGGGGGGGGAGAGGAGCCAAGCAGGGAGCCTCTTTCTTTTCTTGGAGGGGAGGGGGAGAGGATTGAAAAAGGCAGAGGAGGGAGGAAAAATCCAGGACGACAGAAGTTGAGAGAAATTAGGGGCTTCTCCTGTAAGGCAAGCGTGTCACATGACCAGGTGTAGCCTATCAGAGGTTCTCTACCACGGAGCTTTTTTCCAATCTGGATATTCAGGCTTAAAAGCAGTCTGAGATATCGCACAATAAAGGTAGGGTCACTCCGGATCAATCCTTCTTGCTGCAGAAGGAAATTTAAATCGCCCAAAATCCAAACGGAAATCGCATTCTGTGTAGAGGGCAGGGACTGAATCGATCTGGGGTTGAAATAAAAGCTCCATGCAGTTTACACCTAAGATTTCCCCAAACTATATGGTACAAACCATAGAGTGTCTGGGGAATCCTAGAGTGTACCGTGACATGGTGATGTCACTTCCAGTTACATGACCCAGGAGGTCCCTTCCAACTCTATAATTCTATGGTTGGCAGTGATACTGCAGCATAGCTGATAGCATTTCAGCCCCTGACTTTTCCTGGTGCCATATTTTGTACTGAAGGAGGACAGAGGCTGAGGATGGGAGATTGCCTTCCAAAGCAGACAACTTGCCCACCCTACAAGGCAATGTTGGAGGCTTTATTGGGATAGGTGTCATCAACCTGCAGATGCAATCAGCTCTCTATTTCATTTCTAAGCCTCTACATGTAGTTTCTGCCATGAATCAGAGTCTAAATATACTGGGCATATGAACTGGAAATACAAACTGATACTGAATCCATGCATTCTCCAAATGGAGACCCAAAGTGGCATACTTCATTCTTCTCTCTTCCATTTTATCCTTACAACGACCCTGTGAGGTCTGTTAGGCTGAAGTGTGTGATTTGCCCAAGGTCAACCTTCCATGGCACAAGTGAGGATTTGAACCTGGGTCTCCCATACATTAGTCTGATACTTTCAACCACTGTACCACACTGGTTAATGCTGGTGGATAAATCTGATGTAATACTGGAGATTGATCTTCTTGTTTAAAGTTGGAGAACAAATGTACGCTGTGACTAAGGATGTCTTTTTCAGGGCCAAACTATACAAGACTTTAAAAAATCAGTTGGGTCCAGGAAACTAAGCTGCTGTGGAAAACATTTCAAAAGACTGCAGGGCCTGATTGGACTTGGGACCAAAATTCCAGTGGAGAGAGGCCACCGTAGCACTACTATTTTTTACTGGAAGTAATGTAAGTACAATGTCACCATACTAACAAACCAGGCCTGTCCCCTTTCCTCCTGGGGGTTGATAGTTCTAGCCCGGCAACCACAGCTTTTACCATAGAGCTCTGGGGAAATCCTAGAGTGTCATTCAGTGCAGCAATGTTGCTTCTGGTTACATAGCCAAAAGTGACATCATGACATTGTGTGATCCTGTTTCACCAGGTCTCTCCTCTCTACCAGTTTCCTGGGATTGCTAGTGCTGGGCTGGCAATCCTACAGATCAAGCCCCAGGAGTCTTTTAAAATGACATTCCCCACAGCTGCTGTGTAGCTACACTGTTGGGTCAGTGAAACCCAGACCTGACTTGTTCAAAAAAAGCTTTATGTAGCTTAGCTATCAGTTACACATAAATAAAGAACTATCCTCCCTTCCAGACTTAGCCAATCTCTCCTTGCTGGTGCAAATGGGATGACTGTAACATGACCTGCCCAGGATTCCCTTAGAATAGCATTTAGAAGTTACAGATGGTACAAAATGCAGCTGCCTATTTGTGAAAACGAGTTGAGATGAACACATAACACCATGTGGTATGTATTTGTCAGCATTTTAAAATGTTTATCCTTTTAGAGCTCTTTCCATATCAATGTGACTCCTACAGAATCCCTGCATATTGCAAAGAATTCAGGAGCATGTCTTAGGTCAGGTGTGCTGTCTTGCATAAATAGAGCCAGTTAGGTGTAGTGGTTAGGAGTGCGGACTTCTAATCTGGCATGCTGGGTTTGATTCTGCACTCCCCCACATGCAACCAGCTGGGTGGCCTTGGGCTCACCAGGGCACTGATAAAACTGTTCTGACCAAGCAGTGATATCAGGGCTCTCTCAGCCTCACCCACCCCACAGGGTGTCTGTTGTGGGGAGAGGAATGGGAAGGCGACTGTAAGCCGCTTTGAGCCTCCTTCGGGTAGGGAAAAGTTGCATATAAGAACCAATTCTCCTTCTTCTCCTTCTTCTCCTTCTTCTCCTTCTTCTTCTTCTTCTTCTTCTGTACATATAGCACCTTCCAATGACTATGCATTGTAGGAATATATTGGCAGAGGGTAGGGTTGCCAAATACCCTGAAGAAAAATGCCTTGTCCCTTTAATAGAGGCTTACTGGAATAGTGTTTATGGAGTGATGTTATTTACTTCCATGCCATGAAAAACTCCATGTGCCCATTTTCACACATCATTAAAAATACAGGACATCCCCCCTCCCCCACTCCTACTGGCAACCCTACATGTGAGCTCGCTACTTTTCAGGGAAACTCATCCACTAATACTGATCTTTTCAAAGATCAGCTGCCAAAGAACTCTGCGGTTTCCTTGAACACATTTGAAAAACACTGTTTTGTGCTTTTAACTTCTACCAAATGTCACTTTTCTCATCACCTGTCGCTGCTTTATTGGCAGTTTTGTTTGAACTTCAAAAATAGCTAGAAGGAACTTGGAAGAGTGTGAGGGAGCAGGATGATAGCAAGGTTCTTCTTGTATATGAAATTTGTCATAGTAAATTTAATCAGAAAGGCAGTGGAATGGTTTGCGGCTGGGACTTCCACATAGTGGAAATCTTGTGTAAGGGAAGGAAAGCAACATTACTAAGATTGGGTGCGGTTATAGGAAAATAATTGTCAGGACACCTACACTTTGAGAGAAGTGAAGTCAGTTAATTCTTCTGAAAGACACTACATTTCCTGCATGTTGTGACCTTTCCCATCTAATGACATCATATTATTATATACAGGCTCCCCCTTCTTTGTCTATCCTTTTTAAATAAGTTGTACCCCTCAATCCTAATATTTCAGTTATGAGTATTATCCCACCAAGTTTCTGTAATACCTATTAGGTCATAGTTCCCTTCCTGTAGAACGAGGACCCCTAGTTCTTCCTGCTTGCTTCCCATACTCTGTGCAATGGAATCCTTCATTTTTGTGTCCCAGAGTTTTAGTTTTGAATTTACCTGTAGATTAATGGTTCCCTCTATATGTCCCATTCCTTGTAAATCTGCAGGGTTCCCATCCACAGATATTGTCATCATACTGGGTTTTGAATTTATGTCTCATTCCCCCATTGGATAAATACCTATTATAAATGCAAATTTTGAATCCAATAGCTCTGCTAGTTCAAACCAACATGGCTAATTACTTGACTCTCCTATAAATATCTCTCTCTTGACAGATGTCTCAAGGCAGCTTACAGAATAAAATGATAAAACAGAGTAACTCATAAAATCCCATTAACAGAACATTATCCACAATGATGGTGTAAACTCAACAAATGCATGGAAACACTTAGGAGAGGGCAGGACACACAGTTAGTATACCAACCACTATGCTAATGAAGGAACTTTTCATGAACTTGTGGACCAATGAACTGTCCCCAATAAGGACCCATCAGTTTTTGTGTCAGGCTCAAACAAATGTATGTAATTCATTGTGATCTGTTGATGTGCATTTGGTGTTTCTGGTTGGTGTTTGGATTCAGTAAAAGAGCTGCTGTTTTCGCAGAGCTGTGTCTGCCGAACTTGCAGACTTATTACTGGTGACAAGAATGGAATCGCTGTGCTAGGCAGCCTGCCTAGCAATGGCAAGCAATGGTACAACTGAAGCCACCAGTGAGTCTACCATTGAGTTCGGTGCCCAGCAAGAGCAACAGTGGTGCATCAGGATCTAACTTGGGTCTCTGATTGGTGATCAGTTTCAGATGACGATGGTGAACTTTTGCGCTCCTCTGTCTGCTAGATCTCGCCAATGGTTGAATACATGGGAAGCATTCGTGTGAGAATCTCAGGAGTGGTGGAAGATACAATGGCCATAAACTGACTCCCCACTGGGGTAGTTGTTATCAAAGGTGCCGATTTGGGAGCTGCAGGGGCAGTAGAGGAGCAAGCTGTAACAGTCCTTTGTGTTATAGCAAGAGTACCCACAGGCAGATAAGGACCCACAAATGTAGGTCTACCTGTGCAAGGTTCTCGTGTCAATCCTGACACATCTAACAACTCTAGATCCATCGAGGCAGTGACTCCCTTTGCTGAAGGACCCGATGTGTCCTGTACACAGGACAGCACTCACCATATTGGATCCTCCTCTTCTAACCCTTCCCAAAGGAGCTCACCTTCAGTGTCCTTAACTTCTTCCTCAAAAACTGTATCCTGAGCAGTTGCTTCAGCTGCCTGTTTCAACACATAGAGTCTTGCCTCCTGTCCTTCTCTCCCCGCCCTCTGCTTAGCTTCAAGAACCACCCGTTCACTCTGTAACTTAACCTGCCATACTGAGTTCTCCACTTGATGTTGTGCAGGTCTCTTCCCTCTTGGCAAATCCTGCTCACTCAGCTGCCGCTGCTGCTTTTGCCTTTGCTCGTAGGGCCTCAGCCACCATAAGGGATGCTGTAGAGCAAACCCTGGCAGGGGCTCATGGGAATTGTAGTCCATGAACAGCTGGAGGGCCACAGGTTGACTACACCCCTGTTGTAGAGTTCTGAGATGACTTGCTACTGCAAGAGGAAGCTCCTGACCTATGCTCCTGTGATGAATGGTGAGAGCTATGTGGTACAGCAGCACTCTTGAGCTGATGTTCTGAAGGAAACTTTAAAACAGGGAATTGCAAAACACGCTCCCAAAGTCATTGGCCTTTCTGAGTTGCAAGTCTGAGAGAACTGCTCAATGAAGTGGGGGATGACCACTTCAGTAACAGACTACTCTTCGACCAATGAAACAAGTGCTGCTTCCTGGTCTTGAATGCAATTTCCCAAGTTGCTAACTGCTCTATCAAGGTTGCCTTCCTTTTCTTCATCCGTTTGCTCAAGATGTTGTTTTTCATCCAAGGCTTCTTTTGTAACTAAGTGTCCCAAGACAGTGAAAAGACATTCTTCCTGGGTCTTCCATGTCACTAGGTCCATTGCCATACTGGTCCTGCAATGGTACAGAGCTTCCAGACCAGTCACATAATCTGAAGATCTGTTCTCACCCCCTCCCAGGCTTTCCCCAATTTCCTCTGTGACTCCACTTTCTGTATATTCAAATATTCTACACCCTCTGGCCCAGCTGGTACGGAGCTTTGGGCTGGGTTGCCACCAGTACGCTGATGACACCCAGCTCTATCTCCTCATGGACGGCCGCCCAGACTCCCCCCCGGACCCATTCGCCAGATGTTTGGAAGCAGTGACTGAATGGTTCGAGCAGAGTCGCCTGAAACTCAACTCCTCCAAGACGGAGGTCCTGTGGCTGGGAGGCAGACGGCAGGACCAGGCAGCGCGCTTACCCACCCTGGCAGGAATGCAACTTACTATCGCGCCCCAGGCCAGGAATTTGGGGGTGACCATTGATACCTCCCTGACTATGGAGGCTCAGGTCAAGAGAGTAGCGGGTCAGGCGTTTTTCTATCTCCGCCAGGCCCGACTACTAGCGCCCTACCTGTCCCCTGACCACTTGGCTACAGTGATCCATGCGACAGTCACCTCCAGAATAGATTTCTGTAACTCGCTCTACGCCGGCCTACCCTTGTCTCTGATCCGGAAACTCCAGCTAGTGCAAAACGCAGCTGCTTGGGTCCTCACTGGCACACCTTGGAGGGCCCATATCCAGCCTGTGCTGAAGCAGCTGCATTGGTTGCCAATTGCTGCCCGGATCAGGTTCAAGGTTCTGGTTTTGACCTTTAAGGCTATATGCGGGTTGGGACCCACATACCTGAGGGACCGCCTACCGCCCTACATCCCCCGCAGGGCTTTACGCTCAGCGGGGGAGAATCTCCTGATCGTTCCTGGCCCTAGAGAAGCGCGCCTGGCCTCGACCAGGGCCAGGGCCTTTTCGGTCCTGGCCCCTACCTGGTGGAACGAGCTCCCGGGTGAGCTTCGGGCCCTGCAGGATTTACCAGCTTTCCGCAGGGCCTGCAAGACGGAGCTCTTCCGCCAGGTTTTTGGTTGAGGCCGGGGTCAGCGAATGAGTGCCAACATTCCCCCCCCCCAGACTTAGCATCTCCTCCCCACCCTCCCTGCCGCTCTGATAGCAGGGGTGGGAATAATAAGTTCCACCATGTTGGGATTGTTTTAAAGTCTTTTAATGGGTATTTTAATGGGGATAGGACTGCTGTGACCCGCCACGAGCCTACGGGGAGTGGCGGGATATAAATCCAAATAATACTAATACTAATACTAATACTAATACTAATACTAATACTAATACTAATACTAATACTAATAATAATAATAATTAGGTGTCAATATCCTGATTCTCTTTTGACTCTGATCTGTAGCTTCTGCATCTACACATACATTGGCTGATGAAACATCTTTATTCAACTTAAAACTGTAGTCTGGTCATTTACCACCAGGTGGTGGTGCTGCCTTGTAATGTGGAACACCCTTCCCTAAACAGGGACTGCCCTTCTGTCTGGGGAGCTTGTTGCAGTATTCAGCTTGAGTGTATTCCAACCTATCAAGTTGCAATTAACTCTTTAAAGAAGGGAATTGAGTGGTGTTTGCATTTCAAAGGGCAGCCTGGGATGCAAGAAGTTGTCTTAGAGGGAACAACCGTCTGTTTTTCATTTTTCCTGGCTGAGACTCTAGACATTCTGCTGTTGAAGGTATGTGGCATTCTGTGAAAAGCCGAATGAATTTCTATCCCTCAATGACAAGATGTAAAATGAAGCTTTAAGCCTTTACAAATCCTATGAGGCAAACACTCCGGAAACAAGACTACTTAAATCAATCAACCAATACAACATCTGACCTGAAAGTTCTACAGACTACAGCCCCTCCTTACAAAGCAAACACGGTTTACATTTCTCCTTGACATCCGATGTATGCAACTACTATGTACATACGATCTATAATTCTGCCGAGGTAGCACGTGTATTCTCAGTACTATTCCGCACTGGTGGTGCCATGCTGGCCTGCCACCAGGTGTTTAGGCTGATGCAGGTTGCCCCGCCTCTTCCTGGGTCCAGATGGGGGCACATTTTCTCTGCTGTACCCAGTCTGCCCTGGATTTGTGCCTCCAGACGAGGCAGCTGTGGTGGTGAGATTCTGCTGCGCTGCATTGCAGTGGGGGCCAGGGCCATTTTTGTGCCTTCTGGGATACTGTAGTTGCGGATGCGGGTGGGGAGGAGCTGGGCGCTCCGTGACTCGGTCCATGGGGCAAATGAGGGCCTGAGTTAGGCTAGGCCTGGGATGACCTTGGCCCGGCGACAACATCACATAGAACAGGGAATTTACCCCACCACTAGATGAACAGTGGATTGTGGCGAATTCCCAATACAGAAAAGGTCTTGCAGTAATTTCCTCCTCCTTCTTGGAAGTTCCATGCAGTCACTTTCTTTCAACTAGAGATGTAGTTAGGAGCTTGTCTCTCCACTTTACTATCAAGCATATTAGTTTGTAACTAAATATTTACTTTTTAGTCAGCTTGTGTACCCTTGCTGTGTTAATTACCCTACCAACAGGATAAACCTTATTTAAAACATTAACTCTTTGTTCATTAGTATTAGTAGTAGTTTATTTAGGCAGGTAGCTGTGTTGGTCTGGAACATTTGCACCTCTCAGGACATTCAGTAGGGGACCCCAAAGTAGCTTTTTTATTGCAAAGGAATTTCAGAAACAGACTGGAATGAGAAATTGCTGAATTACAAGTTATTACAACACTCAGAACAATGAAACCCCCTGGACTTAATAGAGATATCGGGTTCTTATATCACTATACATGCTAAATTACTCAGTTCTTGCTTATACCCAGTACTAATCTTTATTGGTCTTAAAAGTACCCCTAGACTCAAACTTAGTTATCACATCTGGTTGCTAGCTATTTTATCTGTAGGCTAATTTTCTGCTATTCTGGGTCTTATTAACAGCTGTAATCAAGCCTTACAAGATACTTGGGCATCTTGACTCTAATTAGCCTTTCCTGACAACTACCCCCTGCCCACTACCTATATGTAATGACTGAAAAAGTTTTGTTTCAGTGTATCTGAAGATATGTGGATGCATGAAAGTTTATACCCAGAATTAAACTTTGCTAGTCTTAAGGGTGTCATTGGGCTCAAACTTTGTTCTATTAGGAGTAGAATTCTTGTAGATGGTGATGAGTATCTCCCCTCAGAAGTTAAAAATTGCCCCTATGTTTATGACAGGTTTTCTCAACCAGGGTTTTGATTTTTAAATTTGTTAAACGTTTACCAAGTGATATGACCATAAATGCTCATGTTGACCCACTCACCCCCCTTCCCAAAATGGTCAGTGATGGGCCTGGAGGGAGTGGGAAGGGGAGGGGCCCTAGGTAGGTGTGTACACAGCTATGCTTCCCCACCATATTCTGCACCACTTCTGGGGTTTCTCAAAGCCTGAAGAATGTTTCAGGGGGTTCTCAATGGTAAAAAAGTAGAGAGCAGTGGGTTTTGAAGCTCTCCCAAAGAGCATTTTGAAAATGATCGTCTATATTCTGAGTTCCAACTATGCTTGTACGATTCGGCACACTTTGGCCAGTTTGGCCGCCTCGGGCTTGAATGGCTGATGAAGCACGCCAAAGTGCACAAGCCTAGTTCCAACGCTGGAGCTTCTAGTGGTTTTTAAAAATGTGATTATCAGAAGGAACACAATTCTGATTGGGAACATGGTACAAGGAAGAGGAATTCAAGCCTCCAACTGTGTCATTTTTCCAACTGAGCTCAGTTGTGGGAAACATGGAGGTTCTTGTTTCCTCGGCAGGAACAATAACAACTATGCAGGGGTATTTCGAGATTGGGAAACGATTTTAGAAAGCTACTCATTGTCCCATAGGGCAAACCTATGAGTATCCTGGGACAGTTGGATGTTGGGGAAATGGCATGGGATCAGGCTTAACCTTACCCCTATGCTAAGGCCTTGAAAATTCCCCCAACACACAAACTTGATAACTGCATTTGAAAGCAAAACACATGAAACTCTAATAATAGAACCCCCTAGTGTTCATCTAGTTTGGCCTGGAGATTCCTCTCCAGATCACAGTATTAGTTCATGCATGTGATTGTATTGTTTCCTGGGCACTGTATTTTGATATCAGCTATTCTGCACCCACCCTTCAGCACTGACCATGGTGGAATGCTATCTGAAAATTCCTCACTTCCTCCTCAGACAAACACACCCAGGAAAAAGCAAGGGGGTTAGATGTAGAGAACAGGTAAGAACCACATGAAACATTTGTTAGAAACAAGCAAGGGGATCCACTGAGCCCAATCTATGCCACAGTATCCAACAAAAGGCTGTTTTGATAAGATGGGAGGATGGGGTCACGAAGGTCATGGCAATTCACTGAGAATTTTATCATGAGTGAGGGATTAAAGAAGTTCTGCTCAGCTGTGACGCAGCCGGATTCGGCTTGCTGAATGCTGACTGTGCATGCCCAGAATCTCATTTACCATTCTGAGCAGACTTTCCCAGGGAAACTGCATTCTGTTCATAATACAGCTCACCATTACGAGCCAGGCAAATTCTTATATTGAACTGGGTAATTAAGAACTTGGTGACATCACTGCTCACAGCATAGTATTTGGTGTCACTGAAATGGATTTGGAAGAAGTGCTCAGGATGCATGCCCCCTTCAAAGTGTTTTTCTCTCTCCAGAAATCCCCTTCTGAAAACTTTAGTGTCATCGGATACTTGAAATCCAGGAAGTGCATGGAATGAATGGGTATAATCTTGTTTCCATCAGAAAACTGAAGGCAATTTCTTGAAAATCCCCTAAATGCAGCTATATTTTATTATATATACCGCCGTCCCTGGAGGGTTAGGGTGGTTTACATAAAACCTATAAACAATACAAGAAACAATCCATAACATATATATAACTGTAACATTAATACTAATTACTGATAATTGTAGCAGTGCAAACAGTGCAACAGGTCCAGGAGCAAAATGCACTGATGGATTTCTGGGATGGGGGCAGGGGCCCCGCAGATGTTGTTGGTTATGCCTTGTCTCAACCAAATGCCTGGTAGAAGAGCTCCCTTTTGCAGGCGCTGCTGAACTGCTTAAGCTCCATCAGGGCCCTGATCTCCTCCGGGAGCTCATTCCACCAGGTGGGGGCCAGGACAGAGAATGCTCTGGCCCTGGTCGAGGCCAGGCAGACTTCTCTAGGGCTAGGGACCATTAGCCTGTTGGTGGTGGCGGAGCGTAGAGCACTGAGAAATCAGTCCTCTTGATATCAACATAACCACTATTCACATAATGCTTGGACCCCAGGTTATTCGGCTTTTGTGTATTTATATGTTGAACACTACATAGGAGTGTTTCTGCTGTGCTATTCGCAGAACCCAACACAGCCTAGAAGCGGATAAAAGGATTAGAAGTTATTCTACATTCTCTTGGAAGTTTGGCTTTGGGAAGCCGCACAGAAAACAAGTTGCTGCTATAACATTACTTCCTGGCTTTTACATTCATGGAGGGACACTGAAAGAGTAGCTATGTTTTACGCATGAACCCCTGTGCTTAATGATAACTTGTGATGTCCAGTGATATTAGAGAGACATATTGAACACAGTATTGGAATACTCCGTTTAAAATTGCAGCTCATAAAGGAAGCTGCTGTAGTTACACCATCTTAATCCATGAATAATGTATCATTCTGAAAATGGAGATTACAGGGCCTAATTAGAATAATGTGGCATATATGTGGGAGAGACGTGCTGGGGGAAAGACAGATCAGCCACTGGCTAGACAGCAGAGTTGGCTGTTCACAGAAAGTTTCTCTTGTGCAGTTTCTGTTGAAATGAAACAAACTAAACAAAAGCACTTTCTGTTCTTGTGCCCTTCTTAGGTATAGTGCAGGGATCCCCAACCTTTTTGAGCTTCTGGACACTTTTGAAATTTTGAGAAAGAGTAATGTGCACCACCACAAAATGGCTGCCATGAATGAGCAATTACAAATTATGTTGATATCTATTTCTGAATATACACTCCCTACAGACTCCAGGGGTCTTCTGAGGCATCTCCTACCTCAATGAGGAAGAAGAAAGCCAGACTGGGTCTCTGATTTGTGGAACGGGTGAGATTTGGAGCAAGGAAGTGGCAGGCTGTGTGCACGAACACATGCTTAACCCTTTCCCCATTTCCCACTTCTCATTCAAATTCATCTCCCCTTCCTTCATGGTCTGCAAAGTTCAAAACACATCTGAACATCCATTTGGAACTCCAGGATAATATTTGGACTGGAAATGGTAAGAAAGGAAAGACTTTATGTCAATTGCCTTTCCCCTCTCATCTGTTGTTCTTTACAAACAAAATTGGCTATGTGTTGTGCACAATGTATAGTAAGTCCCTACGTTTGCATTATGACCTTGTCCTGGGCCTAGGACTGATTGCCAGTTTTCAAGATTCCTCTTGACAAGTTTGACAAGATTCAAATCAGGCATGTACTGGGAGGGGAAAATGAAAAGCTTTGGAAATGTATTCATTTTTTGATTTCAAGACCGCACCTCTTGACAGAAAATCATCTTGGGGCGGTTTTCAACAGTTTCAACAAAAACCATACAATAATCCATAAAAACAAACATCAATTTATCAATTAATTTAAAAATTATTAACTTTTAAAATCTGTTAAAAAGATTCAAACAGGCAGGCTGGCTAATAGTTGTATTACTACTGGACTCTGATTTTATTGTGCTGTCCCCTTAGTAACTCTTAAAATGCACAATCAAAATCTGGGTTTTGGGGGAGATCCATTGGGGGGGGGCATGAGGAAACAATGTTATTGCAGAAGTTCATCGGCCTTAACCAAATGTGTGGTGGGAGAGCTCTGGCCCTGTAGAACTGAGTCAGGCCAGCAAGCTCCCATACATCCCTGGAAAACTATGCAATGGCCATGGTCAAGACTCCACATAGACTTTGCAGGACTGTTTCAGGGTCAGTCGTTCCTTGTCATTGTGGAATCGTACTCCAAGGGCCATTCCACACCAGGATCTATGTAGCAAATTGGTTGCGGAACGAAAAAAACGCCATTTTAAATAGTGGAATTCGTCGTTATGCATACCTGCCTTTGTAGTGGAATCCAGTTGCGTTTCTATCGTTTCCCACAGGTTTCTGGTCTCGGCAAAAATCGCTAGCCAGGAGGCGATATTGCCGAGCTATGTCCCGCCACTGTCCGTCAATCAAATGAGAAGCCAATGGGCAGCCGTTATCATGCTCCCAAAAAGCCCCTTTCCCTTTAAGGAAGGTTTAAAACACACACACACACACACACACACACACACACACACACACACACACACACACATTGCAACGAATCTGCGTTGATTCGTTGCAACGGAGAGACCCATCTAGCTAGCAGGTGGTGTTTGAGCTGCCGTTTCATCGTTGCCACGCTCCCCCCGAGTGGAAAAAAAATAAAGGGAAAATAAACCAGCAAACGGGGCTGTGTGTTGCTTGGTGCTTGGTAACTTTAAACAGCTCTGGGGAGGGACTGCAGCCAGGGAAGCCTCGCTGGGTAAACGAAGGCTTGCCGGTGCGTTGATCTCCGCTCGCTCCGAGAAAAAAAAATGGCGATTGCTTCGCCGGAAGATCAGAGGAGAGAGCCAGGGGGAGGGACTTTGCAGAAATCGCAACAATGGTAACGCACAGAACTTTCCCGCTAGTGTTGCAGATTGGTTTCAAGAGTGTAGCACTTTCCGGAGGGTGAATCCACTTTTTGGGATTTCCCTGAAAGCGCCACAACGAAGTGCTTTTTGCGGATCAGTTTCAGGAGTGTTGCAGATTGTCAACGATGTTGTGCATAACAGCAAATCAGTAGCGATTTCAATTTGCAATCATTGTGCAATTTTGAATGAGTGCGGAATGGCCCCAAGTGTCTAGAGGTATTGCTTGTCTCCACAATGTTACTCAACATTTGTACAAAGAAAAATCATCCTTGTATGCACACTGAGATCATTTTTCATTCCAGGAAGTTTCCAGGCCCCACCTGGTGGTTGGCAATCCTAATTTAAGCAGAGTAAGCAAATGTACACCTAACCCAGAATGCCTTTCAGAGAAATATGGTGAAAGGATACCTGTCATGGATGGTGGTGAATATTCGTAGAGGGTGAAATATGTCTTTTGTCTTCTAAAACAACAGCTATGGAGGCCCACTATTAGGTTTGCCAGCTCTGGGTTGGGAAAGATCTGAAGTCTGGGGAGGGAAGGATTTGGGGAAGACCTCATGGGGTATAACACCATAGAATTTGCCTTCCATTGTCTCCAGAGATGTATTTAGGGGGTGGCACATGTTATAGGTGCCATATGGGGTGTGTGGGAGGAAGTGACTTGTGCCCTACCCACCACCAGCAGGGGTCTCCCAGGTGCCCCCACCGATACCTCCGATGTCCAACCTGCAGGCGGAGGATGGCAGCACCTAGCCATGTGGGCAGAGATTGATGGCACATGGTGCTCATCCAGAAAACACAGCCCTGAGGCATGGTGTGGTGTTCCTCTGTGCTCCTCCCCACCTGCACCACCAATGCCTGCCCCTTGGTCATAGGATAGCAGCACACAGCACCTGTCCAGACACTGTAGCCCTGAGGCAGGGGCAGGAGATTCACAGCCTGAGGTGGCTGGCCCCTCTGCCCACGGGCTAGGTGGAGGGACATCAGGTGATGGGGTGGGCTGGGATCAACACTCTGGGGCAGCTATGGGGTTTGGGCCCCCTGCCACTGTGTCACCAGATCCCACCCTGCATCATCCCTTGCCCAGGTGCCAAGATAGCCAGGTACATGCCTGACTGTCTTCTGGAGAAGAGATTTCAGTCTAGCAGATGTAATTCCAGGAAATCTCCAGGCCCAACCTCCTGGCTAGATAACCTTTTGATTCTGTGATCTTAAAAAAGAAAAAATTGTTTTTGCTGTCTACTAGGATAGTGAGTTGCCCTACAATCTTCTAGAAATAGCAAGGCTGACTGCCAAATATTTGAACTTTTCTTGGTAATTAAGAGGTCAATTCACCATAGCAACCTTGACAATCTCCAGTAAAGCTAGAAACATCAACACTGAGTTAAAGGCAGAGTTTAACCATTGTTGTGTGTTCCAAAGGGAGTCAGTTATTTTGTTAGCCAGGCCTTATTCCATCAGTTCTTTCCCTTCCCCACCAGCTTAACACCTGGCAACAAAGAACCCTGTTATGGAAATATCCTCCACAGAAGTGGTTGTTTCAAAAAGGGGTATTCATCCTTAAAGGTAAAGGTAAAGGTATCCCCTGTGCAAGCACCGGGTCATGTCTGACCCTTGGGGTGAGGCCCTCCAGTGTTTTCATGGCAGACTCAATACGGGGTGGTTTGCCAGTGCCTTCCCCAGTCATTACCGTTTACCCCCCAGCAAGCTGGGTACTCATTTTACCGACCTCGGAAGGATGGAAGGCTGAGTCAACCTCGAGCCGGCTGCTGGGATTGAACTCCCAGCCTCATGGGCAGAGCTTCAGACTGCATGTCTGCTGCCTTACCACTCTGTACTACAAGAGGCTCTGTATTCATCCTTACATGTTGTGAAATTAAAAACATGGGGAGAAAATTAGAAGTGTCAAAATAAGAGGTGGGCACGAACCTGAAAAATTGAGTTTTGTGGGGCTTGCAGGCCATGTTTGTGTGTCACAAATCTTGAACCACTGAACTTACAGAAACCCTATTGTGTTTGCAGTCCAGTTAGAGTCATTGGATTCGTTATGAAGTAGGCAGTCTTCCAGTGTGTTAGAGATATGAAATTCATTGTGAAGCCGCCTGAGTGCATCACTTCATTGCTGGAGGCGGCGGCCGCCTGGGCGTTGCAGTTCCCTAGGCTCTTAATCCTGGGTGACTTCAATGTCCATGCGGACTCGCCCACTTCAGGACCTGGTGGGGACCTGGTGTCATCCATGGCGACACTAGGGCTCTCGCAATTTGTTGCCGGTCCCACTCATCACGCCGGCCACACGCTTGACTTGATTTTCGGTGCCGGGATAGAGGTGGTTCTGGAGCCAGCTTTGGCCGTGCCATGGTCAGACCACTATGCCCTGCGGGCCCGGCTTGGGATGCCACCCCCTCCCCAGTTGGGCGGCGGGCGCACTTTTGCCCGCCCGCGGAGACTCATGGATCCAATTGGTTTCCGGAATGCTCTGCGGGGCCCGATGCCTCCTGGCAACTCACTGGCGGCGTTAGTAGAGGACTGGCAGTCCCGTCTGACAGCCGCTATAGATGAGATTGCCCCTAAGCGTCCTCTCTGCCCTCGACTCAAACGGGCCCCCTGGTACACGGGGGTGCTCCGGGAAAAGAAGAGGGAGGTGAGACGACTAGAGCGAGTGTGGCGGAAGACTCGCAACGAAGCTACAAGAACATCTTATCGCACGCTTATGAGGGCGTATGAGATGGCGGTGAAAGTGGCGAAGCGAGAGTTCTTCGCCACGGAAATCGCGTCCGCAAGCTCTCGCCCGGCCCAATTATTTAGGGTAGTTAGATCCCTTACCGCCCTTCAGGGGCGCCAAAATATTAGTCAATTGGCACTTGGCTGTGAGGCATTAGCGAGCTTTTTTGCGGATAAAGTCTTGTCGCTTCGCCATGACCTTCCTGTCACAATTAATACAGTAAATGAACTGGAGACCTGTTGGCCGTCTTTGGCAGCGAGGTTTGATGGCTTCAGACGGCTCTCTTCTTCCGAAGTGGACAAGTTGCTGGGGTCGGTCAGGGCGACCACCTGCCCCCTTGATCCCTGTCCCTCTTGGCTTCTCAAGGGGAGCGGAGAGGGGATAGGAGGCCAACTCAGGGATATTATCAACCTTTCCCTGAGTTCCGGGGAATTCCCCGAGCGGCTGAAGGAGGCAGTGGTTCGCCCTCTCCTGAAAAAATCAACGCTGGACCCGCAGGACCCTGCCAACTACCGCCCAGTGTCGCACCTAGCGTTCCTGGGCAAGGTGGTGGAAAGGGCTGCGGCGGACCAGCTCCTAGCTTTCTTGGATGAAACTTCGGCACTCGATCCATATCAGTCTGGCTTCCGCCCTGGCCACGGGGTGGAGACGGTGTTGGTCGCTTTGCTGGATGATCTCCGTCGCCAGCTGGATAGAGGCGGGTCAGCCGTGCTGGTCCTTCTGGATCTGTCGGCTGCTTTCGACACCGTGGACCATGAGATATTGGGCCACCGCCTCGCCAGTACGGGGATACGGGGTACAGCCTTGCGCTGGATACGCTCCTTCCTCCAGAACCGGACCCAGAGGGTTGCAGTGGGGGATGAGCTCTCGCGCCCTTATGGACTCCCTTGTGGGGTCCCACAGGGCGCGGTTCTCTCCCCCACACTATTTAACATCTTCATGCGCCCTCTGGCCCAGCTGGTACGGAGTTTTGGGTTGGGCTGCCATCAGTACGCTGATGACACCCAGCTCTATCTCCTCATGGACGGCCACCCAGACTCCCCCCCGGAACCATTCGCCAGATGTTTGGAAGCAGTGACAGAATGGTTTGAGCAGAGTCGCCTGAAACTCAACCCCTCCAAGACGGAGGTCCTGTGGCTGGGAAGTAGGGGGCGGGAACAGGAAGCGCATTTACCCACCCTGGCAGGGGCGCATCTTACCATCGCGTCCCAGGCCAGAAACTTGGGTGTGACCATTGATGCCTCCCTGACTACGGAGGCGCAGGTCAGGAAAGTAGCCGGCCAGGCATTTTTCCATCTTCGCCAAGCCCGGCTACTAGCGCCCTACCTGTCCCCCGAACACCTGGCCACTGTGATCCATGCAACGGTCACCTCCAGATTAGATTTCTGTAACTCGCTCTACGCGGGCCTATCCCTGTCTCTGATCCGGAAACTCCAGCTGGTACAAAATGCAGCCGCTAGGGTCCTCACCGGTACACCTTGGAGGGCCCACATCCAGCCTGTGCTGAGGCAGCTGCACTGGTTACCAATTGCTGTCCGGATCCGGTTCAAGGTTCTGGTTCTAACCTTTAAGGCTTTACGCGGGCTGGGACCCACATACCTGAGGGACCGCCTAGTGCCCTATGCCCCCCGCAGGGCTCTGCGCTCTGCGAGTGAGAATCTTCTGGTCGTTCCCGGCCCTAGGGAAGCACGCCTAGCCTCGACCAGGGCCAGGGCCTTTTCGGTCCTGGCCCCCACCTGGTGGAATGAGCTCCCGGGTGAGCTGCGGGCCCTGCGGGACCCTTTAACATTCCGCAGGGCCTGCAAGACGGAGCTCTTCCGCCAGGTCTATGGTTGAGGCTGGGGCTGCCGGGGTACATCGACTGCTCTCCCCCGGGCTTCTTGAACATCGTTGACCTCCTTCTCCTCCACCCCCCCCTTTTTTTAGGAATGGGGGTAGGAAGGGGATCTTATTATTGTGCTGCCATGTTGTGACATTTTAAAGCCTTTTAATGGGAGTTTTAATGGGTTTTTTAAGATATTGTAACCCGCCGCGAGCCATTTGGGAGTGGCGGGAAATAAATCGAAATAATAATAATAATAATAATAATAATAATAATTGTGGACATGGCTTCTGGGTATGGGCCATCCCTCTCCCCTTTTCCCCTGCGAGGTGGTCAGTCATCCACCTCCTCACGCCATGAATTGAGGCATGAGCGGCATGGGCTGATAATATCTCCCAAGTGAACGAACAGGTGTGTTTATGTGTAGGGGCAGGGGGCAGGACAGTAGATTCATGGCACAATTCAAGAGATCAGGCCATGTGGCAGCCTTGAGTGTCTAGTACTCCAGCTAGGTGCACTGTCACCATGACCTTGGCCAAGTCTTCCTCAAGAACTGGCCTGCCCTGCCCGATACCACCCACCTCCCCTGGGGTTGGGAAACTATATTGTCCGGAGGCACACTGCTGAGGCAGACATTGCTCCTCTACCACCCACAGCATCACATTGGGGACTCCTGGCTTATTAGATACTCCATCCAATTGATTGCATGACCTTACACTGTGTAATCATCTGTGGGTCTCATGGCTATAAATAACATCATATAGATATTCTATATTTTTGGACCTTCAGTGCAAATTGTTGGCCACTGCATAAGAGGATGCTGGAATAGATGCTTTAGCCAGCAAGGCTTTTCTAATGTTCCTCCCATGTTGTTCTTAATTGCCCTTCCCACCAGAAATATGGAGGGTGGCTGTACAGAATGGCTGGCACCTAGTCTCTTCAACTCTCTCTTCAATGAAGTTCATACTGAGTCTTGACTCCCATTTGTGCATGAGTAAAGGCAGTACTTTCGCAGAGAATCTGTAATTTGCCCAAATATTGTTCACCTGGCATGGATCCATGTTTTATGTGATGCAAGCTGTGGCCATGGACATGATATGTGATTTGATGGTGAGTGTGGGGTAACCTGATGCAAAAACCCTGAGGATCCATCAGGATCTGTGCTTTTGAACCATGTTTTGGTTCCATAGTGTTGCCACAACACCATGATTCTTGTGGTCCACACTGTGGCTATTGATATTATAGATGACCTGATGTTGAGTTTGGGATGAACTAGTGAAAAAGATCATGAGGATCCATGTATTCAACTACATTTTTGTGCTATTGCATCCCCAGGACACAGTGGCTGTGTGATTTTTGTGGTGATCCCTATAGTCTAAGACATGGTCTACTGTATGATGGTGATTTTATTTTGTTTTGATATAAAAAATCATACAAATTTATTAGGATATGTGTCTCAGATCCATGTTTTTGAGTTGCTGTCATGCCACAAAGTGTTGGGTCCATTTTTTTAATGGTCCAGTCCATAGTCCTGGCTTCCACAAGATACTTCCACTTGATACTTGATTTTAGTTCACTTTTTAAAGTGGGGGATCCACGAGGATCACTGTATATCTGACTTTTACTTTCTTCTCAAACTCAGCAAGCTATCCCTGCACCGAGAAATAAAAAAGAAGGAAACCTTGAGTGTCTATGCTCTAACAGTAGGTATTTCTTCAAAGCCAAACAAGAAAAAAACAGACTTTAGCAAGGCTTTACCCATCACCAGGAAAACAATTCTCAGCTGAAATTGCAAACAGCCTCATCAGAGAGGTGATGGATCTCCCCCCCCCCCCCCCCGGAAAAACAGCCAGGCATTGCCAGGGCTGAATCTCCATTTACTTTGTTTATTCCATTGTGGATCCTGCTGAATCCAGATCGATTTGAACTCGGGTCTTCCTCACTCCCCTCACCCATCCCATTGAAACAGAAAATTGTTCTGCATGTGGTTAGGGGAGTTCAGAAGGGGAGGGGGGAACCAAGCACAGCAGGAGCCTCTTTCTTTCTTTTCTTGAAGGGGGGGAGGAGAGGATTGGAGACAGCAGAGGAAGGAGAAAAAAATCAAGAGGCAAATCTCTACCGACAAAAGTTAGGGCTTCTGCTGAGAGAAAATTAGGGCTTCCTCTTTAAGAAAAGCTTGGCAGCCTTGGCCAATCAGGGCTTCTCTACCACAGAATCTGCATCAAATGCGAAGCAGCTGGAGTTCCTCATGGCTTCTCAATCCAATTCTTAAAATATTGAGGGATAAAAGCACTCTAAGATATTGCAGGATAAAGGTAGGGTTGCTCTGGATCAATCATCCTTGTTGCAGAGGGAAAATTTAAATTGGACAAAATCAAAATGTAAATTGCCTTTAGTAGAGATGGTGGGGACTGAATTGATCTGGGATTGGAATAAAAGCTCCGTGCAAGCTCCACCCAGGCCCAGACCAGCAGCTGAAAACTTAGTAGGACAAATGTGTTCATCTTCTCTCTCCCCTCCAACAGACCCCACTATCTATCAGGCAAAACATTCTCTCATCTTTGCTTGCTCTACAGTTCACTTGCACGGCACCCACTCACTAATATGAAAAACACAATGTGATTGGCCACGAGTGGAGTGCTAGTAGCATATATAGCTTGCTGTTCACATAGACAGGAATGGGAGGGATCTTATTGGGTGCCGTGGATGCTTATCAAGTACAGAGGGGAGTGATTGAAGCTTCTGCCTACAGGAGAGCACCCCCAAGACCTCTGGCACACTGAAGACAGCACAAAAAAGAAATTCCGCCCCAAAAACCGCCAGGCCCACAAGAGGGAAAAGGGCCTGTATGGGCTTGGGCCATCGTAGGGGGCATGACTGCGTGAATGCTGGATCATGAATGACAACCAGCAGTTTTTATGGATTTTTGAGACTCCTGTTGAGGTGTGTGCCCACTTCTAATCTAAGGAATTCACTTGGAATTATTTAACAAAAAAGGGTTTCAAAAACAAATAAATGTTCCCTGAGGCATTAACGGAAATGATGGTCTGGCCAAGCAGCAACTTTAGTACCTTTCTTAAATCTTAGTATTCAACTGGGCAAGATTCTCCCCCACCCCTAGTCTCAGCAAGTAAACTGGTTACATTGCTACAGACCCTACATAGTATTAGTATTAGTTCTATCAGTCTCCAGCATTGTAGCAGAAGAAATTGTGGATAATTTGCCATAAGAAACTAAAGAGAGATTATAATTTTCTTCTCACTGGAGATTTCTGCAGACCAGAGGAAATTCCAGATGCAGAGCTGAGTTTCTCTGTTTCCTCCTCCTTTTCCTACCCAAAATATCCCCTGACATCTACTCCAGTGGGAAAGGGGACCCTCCAGAAACAGCTTTGGGTGGGGTAGGGAAGTCAGAAGTCTTGTGCTGGGAGGAGAAATTAGACACTACCCACAACACCTTTCACCAACATTCTGTGGAATTTTCCATGAGGTGTTTCCGAGTTGAGCTCTGAACACAGTTAATGTCTTTTCCCTTGAAAGAAAATGTTTATAGAATATGTTGCCTTTCAGCCACTATGTAATTTTGGACATATGGGCACCATAGTTTTCCCATTTAACATAGTCAAAGGCAGAAAAATTGCTAGCACGTTTGTTAACAGAGAAGGGAGGGAAAGTGAAACATACTTTATCTGCCCAAACTGCTGTGCAAGCCAAGGAGCAGGGACAAGAAAGCTCAGGTGGCAAATCACTTCAGTTTCCATGTCAATTACGAAGACTGAAGCAAACTAAATTTTCAGCAATTCTGCACTAAAAGGCGGCTGTCAAAAAATGGGGGAAAATAAGAAAAGGAGAACCCCAAAATGAAGGGCGAACAAATTGGCACTCTAGAGACAGTGGCATTTATCCAGCCAGAGTTGTCAACTGACCAGGAAAAAATGACCTGACCTGCCCATGTGCCTTTAACAACATTCTTTACACATGACTGACTGCAGCTGACTAAAAATAGAAGTGTCAACTTTTGAACCATGATAATTCCAGAAGGTTGCCATACACCGTAGCTACTCCTTTAGCAATGGACATCCTAGCAACGCCTTTCGTATCAGCTTGGTCTTCAGGAATGAATGGGTGAAGCTTTCCATGCTGTGATAAGCCTTCACCTGTCTGCTTGTTGCAGATCAAGCTGTTGTTAACAGGGGCTGCTTCAAAAATTGACTCCCTCTTCCAGTTATCAGCTGTCACAAGGGCATGTGTATGTGAAGGTTTGATTTTGTACGGGTAACTAAATATTAGAGACCATACTTTTCAGAGCTTCCGGTGAGGAAGACGGCAGGCTGATGTCTCTGGAATTCTAGTGCAGCAATACAGTTGAGAACACCAGCTAAAAAAAGAACTCTGGCTGATGTTATCTTCCTGGATGAAAGGGAGATTGCAAGATAACCCAGTTGTACTCCAGATGGCTGAAATGGATGTTTCTGCAGCTAGCCTGAGAAGATATTGAGCTCACAACCACATTGCACCCTATGTGGACATTAAGCTTAGCCAACCTAATCTCTTAATTGTTTAAGGATTATAAATTAACTGGAAGTAAAGCCGGTTGCATGCTGTAATGCAACAGGTGCTAGCTCACAGTTTGGTGTGGGTTTTGTGTCTCACTTGGAAGTTGGCAACCCTAATAGGAGGTATCTCAGTGCACAACAGTCCTGACCAAAGTCAGGTTCAAGCACACCTAGCAATCTTACTTCCCCTTTGCAATGTTTTCTTGACCTGAAATAGGTCGGGATAAAAAATAGGTTGGGATAAAACCGGGATAAAAACTCGAAGCAGCTCATGATTGGCCCCTCTGAGTGTCAGTCTGGTGAGGGGGCTGGGGGAAGAGCATTCGCTGCCGGGAAAGGAGCAGGGCCGCCGCGTTAAAGACGCAGCGGACCTGCTCCTGTCAGCCTGAGAGGTGAGGGGGCTGGGGGGAGGGTGTGTGTGTGTGGGAGAGATGTTCCTAGCTGCCCGGGCAGCACGGCCGCCGGCTCGAAGAGCTGGCGACAGCACAGCCCGGCTGGCTGGGAACACCTTTAGCCTGGGGGGAGGGGGAGAAAGCTCTTCACAGCCGCCTGGGCAGAGCTGCCAGGGCAGCTGGGCCAGGCAGAAGCCCAGAGCAGGCTGCGCAGCCGGCCGGGGGCTTCTGCCAGGTCCGGGGATATCCTCGCCGCGTCAACGACGCAGCAAGCCTGCCCCTGGGCCCGGCAGAAGCCCGGAGCAGGCTGCATGGGCGGCTGGGGGCTTCTGCCAGGCCCAGGGACCACCGGCCCGCCAGAAGCCCAGAGCAAGCTGCGTGGGTGGTGGGGCTATCCCTGGAGCCGCCAGAAACCCCGAGGAACCTCATGCTCACCCGCCCACGCGGCTGCTCCCAAGGAAACCAACTGAAGAAGCCCGGGATGCCTGGATCAGGTAAGCCGAGGTGGGGAGAAATCCCTCCTCCGTCCCTTCCCCTTGCTCCTTCTCCCCTTTCAAAGCCCCATCTTCCAAGCCCCCCCAATCTTCCAAGCCCCCCCATTGTCACTCACCACCACCACCGCTTTCCCACCCAGCCACCCAGCCACCTTTCTAAACCCCCACTCTTACCCACCCATTGCTACTTGCCCCTCTCCCAACTGAACCTTCCCCCCCCTACCTCCCACCCCTGCCCTGTCCCCTTTCATGGGACCTTCCTGCCTGCCTTCCTCCCAGCATTGATTTCCTTCCTTCCTTCCTTCCTTCCTTCCTTCCTTCCTTCCTTCCTTCCTTCCTTCCTTCCTTCCTTCCTTCCTTCCTTCCTTCCTTCCTTCCTTCCTTCCTTCCGCCCATCCATCCACTCACCCCGCTAGCGCCCGCTGTATTTTGGGTACAGCGGGCTTAATATCTAGTCCCTTAATAAAACTGGAAAACCTAGTTCCCCCCAAGTCTTACTGTCTACTTTCCTGTAAACTCTTTATATGTGAACTTCCAAGCTAACTACACTTGAAACTCTGGGCCGCTTATACCTTTTATTTCATAGGACCTTCATAGCAAATACTGATTTTTATTTATCAGGCCAGGCTGGAGCAAAGTCACTTCAGCTCCTATGTCTCTCCAGCCAGTTGCTTGTTTAACATTTACAGGTACGGGCCCTAAATATTCCTTATTTAGATCTTCCTGCACTTTCCAAACTCACCGGACCCTTGCTGGTCTGTCTGCTTGCGCCCAAAAATACAACTGTTGCTGGTAATGGCTGACCAGAGCCCACAGCCCAGGTGGGATACACATAGCCCAGGTGGGATACATCTGTGCCATTTCACCCCAACCTCAGCCTGCAGGTCTCTACCATTGTTTCTACTATCTACCATTGTCTCTACTATTGCTGCTTATGTCTAGACTATAAAGAATAGCTCTGCAGGCAAAGATTGCTGCTTTGGAGGATGGACTCTGAGGCATTGTACCATTTTGAAGACCCACCTCAAAACCTCAAGGAATATTTCTAACCCAGGGGTAGCCAACCTCCAGGTGGAGCCTGCAAATCTCCTGGAATTACAGCTTATCTCCAGACTATAAAGATCAGCTCTCCAGGCAGAAATGGCTGCTTTGGAGGGTGGACAGGGCTGCTGTGCAAAATAAACATTTTATTCACCCACACATGTTGTTGTAGAGATGAAACACTTGAGGCCTACTACCCAGGGTTGTCTTGCTGATCTAACAGGAGGCAAAAGAATCCCTGCATAGCATCCAGGTTCATCTGCTCTGGTAGGCCTCAAATGTTCAGAGACTGGGGAAGGGACACGCATGGCTTGTCTCTAGCAGCAAGGCCTGCCACAGCAGTATAGTCAATGAGGAGGGGCTTTTCTGTGGCTTCCATGTCTGCCAGCCAGAAGGGGAAAGCTTTCCCCCCTCAAAAAGAGAGCATGGGCACGCCCTCAGACTCCCCTGCCTTGCTCTTGGAAACTTGTCCCTCGCCTCAGTCAGCGACTTTTAGAGGATCCCTTAACAGCAGGCCTGAAGGAAAGGGTGGCCCAGAAGGGTTTGTGTGTGTGTCGGGGGAGATTCCACCAATAGGAGGTTTCGAAACCTTCAGCATTTTGTTGGGGTGTATAGTCATGATTTTATGTATATAGATTCCACAGACAAAGAGAGATTTTCCATATGGAAAAGTTGAACTCCCTTACAGTGAGATCACCTCTTTATTGGAACTATAAATTAAGAAGGGGCTACAAGATCTAAGAATTTGTGCAGAAAGCATAACAAAGAGAAGAGACAAAAAAGTTTTAAAATGGAAAAGGGCACACTATATCTTTTATTACTTTACCTCTATTAAAATGCAGTGGGAGAAAGTTGCTGGGTAAAAAGACTGGACCTCTGTGGTGCTACTTTTTGTGTATAGTTTAAGAGAGCATCTAACGGTGGTATTTCATAACAAAAGATAAGACTCAAACTGAGATTCCTTGTTAAAGTTGATTTGCTTGGAAGCTGTGTGGAGTGTAAAAGTTTAAAGCTACAGAGACTCCTCCCTTTTCTTCTTGGATGTTAGAGACACTTTTGCCTCTGGGTTTAAATAAATAATGGCCAGCCACTAGGAAAAGAGGTTCAAGAGATCAAACTCCTGGAAAAAAAAAACAGTTACACCTGAGCTGCTCCATAACCTGTTTGAACTGATGGAAAGCAAGATGGAAGCACTTGAGAAAAGAATGATGAATTATTTATTAAAATGGATGGAAGAGTTATTAACATGAATGAAAAAGATATGGCAGATGAAGTTAAAAAGTTGGAAAGTTCTATAAAGCAGATATATGAAGAAGTAAAGCAATCCAATGAAAAGATGGAAATCTTACAGAGTAAGACATAAATTATGGACAGATGACTGGAAAAAAAGAATTACATAATTTGGCTTTATTGGAATTGAGTGAGAAAGAGTTTTTCCTGAGATTAGATCCATTCCAGAGAGCTCAAATGAAGAAAGTAGAGAAAGGATTATTAAATCTATTGGTGTCTATGCCAGGTGGCAGTGGCTCTGCAAGTATCAGGCACAAAGGACTTCCAAAGATGGCGGCTGGGACAGATGCATGAGCAAGCTGTTCTAGCCGAGGACTGAGGAATTAGGCTTTTAATACTGGCCTGTGCCAAAATTTTAGGAATGTGGATGAACATAAGGATAGGAGTGTTGGAGTTCAGGAGTGGTCAGCTTTGCCACTCACTATGCCTCTTGCCAGCTCCTGGAGTGGGAGAAAGGGAAAGGCCGCCTCAGCATTACGGACCAAGGCAGCAGCCCTGGACCTGAACAGGTGGGCTCAAGTGGCAGCAGTCTGTTTCCTTGCCTGGGCCCAGGCCCCTGCAGTTTGGGGTGGCTGTGCCTCATGGCCCACCCATTCCCCCAAGCCTTACTTCTTGGCAGTGATGGTAAGTGTATCCAGAGGAGAAAACAACCGACCACCATTGGTATCGGGTGTAAGCAGAGAACAGCAGTAGAGTTCCTGGCAGTTCCAGAGGAGAAGCTGATGGTCCAGAACATTCTGCAGTCCCTGGAGCTCCTCCATGAAAGGAGGTCAGTTACATCGGGCAGGGCACTCAGGAAGCCCAGGAGGAGGACAGAACTGGTGGTGGAGGCAAAGCTTCTTACTCCGAGTTGTACTTGGTGGGTCTTGTGTGCTTCAGCCTTCTCACGAGTTGGCTCTTCCCTGGAAGTGGCTGCTTTGGGTTGGGTGGGGCTCATCAATTTGAGACTGAGTTCCAAGGCCTGGGAGTATTGGAGATCTAGCACTGGAGGTTCCAGGGCAAGCCAGAAAGGAAGATCAGTTTATTACAGTTTATTAAAGATTATTAATGTTATAACTAGTTATATGTAATGTTTTCTGAGCCTTCGGGGATAGTGGTATATAAATGTGAAAAATAAACAAACAAACAAATAAATAAACATTTAATTCAGTTTCAGTGATGTATATGGAACCTATCCACCATTTAGTTTCCAAGGTAGCTTACAAATATGTTTCTTGTTTTCAGACTCAGTGGTGCTAGACTTCCACGTGGAGACCTTCCACCCTTCAACAAACCAACAAGCTTCTTATAATCATAGAATCATAGAATAATAGAGTTGAAAGGGATCTCATGGGTCATCTAGTCCAACCCCCTGCACTATGCAGGACACTCACATCCTAATCGCTCATCTACTGTAACCTGCCACCCCTCTGCCTTCACAGAATCAGCCTCTCTGTCAGATGGCTATCTAGCCCCTGTTTAAAAATTTCCAAAGATGGAGAACCCACCACCTCCCGAGGAAGCCTGTTCCACTGAGAAACCACTCTAACTGTCAGGAATGTCTTACTTGAAGATGGTTATCAGATCCCCACTCAGTCATCTCCTCTCCAGGCTAAAAAGACCAAGCTGCCCCAACCTTTCTTCATATGTCTTGGTCTCCAAACCCCTCACCATCTTTGTTGCCCTCCTCTGGACACGCTCCAGTTTGTCTACATCCCTCTTCAACTGGGGTGCCCCAAACTGAAAACAGTACTCCAAGTGAGGCCGAACCAGAACAGAGTACAGCGGTAGCAACACATCCCGTGATCTGGACACAATACTCCATTTGATACAACCCAAAATCCCACTTGCCTTCTTAGCCCCTCAGTCACACTGCTGACTAATGTTCAATGTATGGTCTACTAAGACTCCTAGATCCTTTTCGCACATACTACTGCCAAGACAAGTCTCCCCCATCTTATATTGGTGTATTTGGTTTTTCCTACCCGAATGCAGAACTTTACATTTGAACTTCATTTTATTCAGTTTAGCCCACTTCTCGATCATATCAAGATCATCCTGTATTCTGTTGCTGTCTTCTGTTGTGTTTGCTACCCCTCCCAGTTTAGTATCGTCTACAAATTTAATAAGTATCCCCTCTAATCCCTCATCCAAATCACTTTGGACAGATCCTTGGGGTACTCCACTTGTCACTCTTTTCCACGAAGATGCTGAACCATTAACAAGTACCCTCTGGGTACGATTTGTCAACCAGTTATTGATCCACCTGACAGAATTAGGATTCATACCGCATTTTACCAACTTGTGAACAAGAATATGATGTGGAACCTTATCAAAAGCTTCTCCTTCTTCTCCTTTGCCTTGTTATCCACATCACTGATTTATACAGGGGTGGGGCAATATCTTCTTCTGTCATCCTGTTAGCCAGCAAGGCAACAAGGCAGACAGTCCCCCCCCCAAAAAGCACCCATTCTGAAATAAATTTAAAAGTGGAGCATATAGCGGAACTGATTTGGAGAACTCCCCCAACTGGAGAGGCAGGAAGGAACACAGCAAATATCTGCACTTCTGCTGGCCATAGATCCAAATAATCGTTTCTAGGTCACTGCTCGAAGCAATTTAGTCGTATAGTTTATGTAATGTAAAGCAGTCATATTTCAGTCAGCCAAAACTGTGCCATCTCCCATCCGCTTTCAGCAACATAAATAAATGCATTGAACACAGAAGGAAAAGGACAGAAGCCACCAGTACAGAGCTGTCCACAAGACTTCCTATTCAATTAGGAGTTGCACAGAAATACAATAAGATAGTTTCTTGTTCTAACAATGCCTGACAGAGTTCCTTTGTCAGAGAGCTATGTGCAGATGCTGCTGTCCCAAATGACCAATGTAGTGGCAAGGGATTCTCTGACAGATCCTCCACTTTAACTCTTGCATGAGTTCTGTCCGGGGAGTTCCAGAAAAGTAGCAGTGCATGTCTGTGGCAGCAAAACCAAAAAAGCCATCTTGCAAGAACATAAAGACTACCAGAATTACTGTGACATAAAACTTTTTTTTGCCAGAGCTTGCTTAATTTATTGCCTGTTTTAAATTATTTGTTTTTATACTGCCAACTTTGTGAGCTACTTCTGCCACATCACTAGAGAAGCAGAATATAAATTTCCTAAGATAATAAATATGATGCATGGAATGTGTCCTCCGTTGTTCATATACCCACACTCAGGAATACAGAGAACCCACATATAAGAACTACATATAAGAACTACAAGTAAGACCAGCAGATGAAGATCTATCTATATGGGAAATAGTCAGCACCTGCTGGGAATCTATGCCCCGAGGTGCTGAGGGGGTTGGGGTTGAAGGATGGAGAGCGTGGATATGGGATGGGGTTCAAATTTTATCACTGCCAGAGTATGCTATTTTAATGTTTTAATGTTTCAAGACTTTAATTGATGTGGGGGTTTATTCTTTTTGTAACCTACCGTGAGACATTCTTGAGAGCGGCGGGTAAGAAATCCAACAAAAAAACTAACAATTGAGTTAAAGAGCATTGAGGTGCGAGAGTCAAATGTCTATGACATCTACAGGGCCATCCTTAGCACACTGATTCCTGTGAAGGGTGTAACTCTAGGACAGTAATGTTACCTGAAAGGCTCAAAAATAAGCACAGGGAATGGAGATAACCTCGGGGGCCCAAAGCAAAGCCCCAAACTAGAAGCCATATAATACCTTTTATTAGAACAAGTGAAAACAAGTCAGTTGTGTTAATTTAGTTGGTCTTCATAAAGTGTATTCCATGGCTTTTGTTTACAGGTTTGCTCAGTGATCATTCCCAGCAGCCAGGGCCAGATTAAGATTAACTGATACCCTAAACACAGCCCAACAATGGTGCCCTTCAGCAGTAAAACTTACCTTGCTTATGTGAAAAACCAATGAAATAAAATAAATAAAAAAGAGCTTGCAGGTACACATATCAGCTGATAAATGCTATCCAGACTAAGCCAGTTGTGTTTATACTTGACAGAAGCAAAACCCTCATGCCGTGAGATGGAAACAAATGTGATATCTGATGACACCTTGAAACCAAACTTTTAAACTTTAGTCACACCACGCCAAAGAATTTTTAAAATAATGCAGATTAAAGTTGAATGTAGAAAATAAGGACAATTACAAAAAATTCAGAGCCTTGCAGTTGTACTGTTGGTTGTGTATTATGCTATTGTTTCATGCCAATAAAGGCTACTTGACGATTACAAAAAATTCAACTAAAATTGAGTGTGGAAGTGAAAGAGTTAAGAGCATGATAGTTAGGGAGGAACTCTGTGGTGTCTCCCCTTCCTTTGGTGCCCTATGCATGTACTTGTTTTGCTTAATAGTTAATCCAGGATGACAATAGCAGGAACTGGTAATATGTTAGTCTTCCTATCTGTATTATGCTAATGGAACACCTGTAGCATAATCACTCCCTTTCTGCACCTTCTCCTCAAGAAAACCTTCGGTGGTCTTCTTTGTCTTCTTTTTCATTTTGATAAACTAGATTCTGCCATAGTGGATTCAAGAAATGTGGCCTTTTAATTTTAAATGTATAGATCTACAGAATTGTAGATACTTCTCCATCTCCTTCTGTTCCTCATCAATTTATAAAAACAAGCTTTTTATTATATCGATAGTCTTTCAGTATGCTAAGATGAAATTCGTAATAATTAAAATATATCTGAAATTAGTCTCCTGCAGTACAAGGAATATTGTTTAGAAGAGTTATTTTGTAAGCGAGACATCTGAATACAGAAGCCAGTTGAGCATAACAGATGTATTCTACAAATGCATACACATAAAGGACAAAAGGGTGAATAAATCACAAGTTAAACCAATAAGAGCATAAGAAAAGCCATGTTGGATCAGGCCTATGGCTCAACAAACAATGTCAAACAGGTCCCATCATAATAATATGAAGCTGCTTTATTTGGACTCAGAGCATTTGCCTATTGGCCTAGTACTGTCTCCAGTATCTACCCAGGGCCTCAAGCAAAGGAAGTGCTTTCACAATGCTTGCCCCAAGACATTTTCAACTGCAGCATGTCATGGAGAGGACCTGGAGCCTTCCATACTGTGACTGAGCAGCAGCCTCTCACTCTCTTTAAAAAAAGATAGCCTGACAAAAGTGATTTTAGATATCTGTAAATATACTGTAATCATTTTATTCCTTTCAGTTGTAGCCAAACCATCCTGTCAAATCGATAATTTCTCAGTTTGCATTACTGATAAGTAAGAAACTTTAGCAGGGAGACAATAACTGCAAAAAAACCAAAACCAAAACAAAACAAGAACAAAAAACCTCATTGATTGAAAACTGAAAATGGCAAAACATATTTTCCCTAATAAAGAACTATCATTTGGTAAATAGATCCACATATTAAAATGGATGCCTTGGTCCAAAGGGGGGGGGGGGGGGAATTATATACTTGGCCAACTCATGGCATTTTGTCATCTCAGACAATGTAAACTGGCCCATCCACTGCTTGGCAGGTCCAAGGCACAGAGGCTTGACTTAGGGCAGGCCACTGGCAGTGCGGGCTCAGAAGGACATGTGCCAGTTATTGGCTGATGACCAGGAGCAAGCCGTATCAGAGCTCTCAATGTGCAGTCTGACTGGGTCAGCTTGCTGGAGGACAGGCCCTGACTACATATAATGACTGTAGGCCAAAGACATTGGCTATCTCATGGTCAGAGCCTCTCATTCTTCTCTCTGGGAGCAACTCCTCATGCTGCAGAACTTTTAAACTGCTCCATATCTTGTGGGCTCCTTGTGAGATGATATGTTGTGTTGCTAGTAGGTTGAGGGGACCTGGAAGCCCTGCTGTGAGTACAGAGCTCAGCATGTTGTTGAAGACAAACCTGTCATGTTTTGTGGTTCTCCTTCCTGTTTCCTGCATGCTGTGCTTGAGTCAGATCGATTTGTTCGATTTTACTAGAATGCTATGAGAAGAAAATGTTGGACACATACAGAGTCATTGTTTTGATGAAGATGAAAATTTTGGAGTACCTCTTACATATTTTTAAGCACATTTTTGGATTGCTTCTTGCTTCATGATCCAATATGTCTCACGACAGTTGCAGATTTCTATTTTGCCGGCCTCTCAACAGACAGTGGGTGAATCACAAACAGCCGTTTGTTCTGCGGGTGGGTTTTGCTTTCATACTCGGGATCTAGCTTGTCATATTTGTGTTCAGAAGAACTTTTCTGTAAGGTTGGAGTCTCCATTCTTCCCATAAATAAAAAATAAATGATTTAGCCCTATAGGAATTAGAAGTATGGGAGATCCTGACTTTAAGGAGGCAAGTGAACAAGATGGGCTTTAGGATCTGTACAATTCTACAGTTTTACCATCTGAGGTGATTGTGACCAGAAGAACTCAGTAGTTCATCTCCTTAACTAAGGCACTGATGTTTTCCATGCTTTCACCATGCACAT
Source organism: Paroedura picta (assembly GCF_049243985.1). NCBI lineage: Eukaryota > Metazoa > Chordata > Lepidosauria > Squamata > Gekkonidae > Paroedura > Paroedura picta. The sequence goes on along the minus strand of NC_135371.1, from coordinate 134,143,059 downwards.
CCATCAAGTGTACAAGTTTGTTATCCATTGATTTTCCTTCCCTCCTGCTCAGTTATGGCAAAGATGTGTGTCTGCATTTGTATGGCGCATACATGTGAATAGTGCCCATTGGGCAGCTGGTGGCTAGCTGGGGTGACAGCTGCTGCCACTGCCATGACTTGCTGTAGTGGGAAGAGAATGGCCAGACATGCACATCCTTGCCTGCTCCATGTGAAGGGAGGGCACCAAGAGCTGCACTTGCTGGTCCCCAAGATTTACCTTACATTTCCATACAAATTAGATATTTATGGATATATAACAATTTTTGGAGATGGGTCAATTTCCTCACAAGAAAATTAGTATTGGAGCACCCTCCTCATAGGCCCAGCCTTTGCAGCCAAGCACAGCCTGTTGCTTCATTGGCAAACCACCCCTCATAGTCGTCGTTTGGTGTGATCCTGGCAGCATCGACCGCTTGGCTCCGCCCCTTCATGTAGGGCCTTGTCAGTCCTCACTGAGCTGTGGCTGGAGGAAGGGAAAGAAATACACCTCCTATTTCCCCACTTTCACTGCTATTCTACCCACTATTTTACCTCAGCTTCATAATTCTGATGCCTAGCAATGTCCTTTCTATTACTTGGCAGCTTTGACCACACACATACAGCCCCTTACCTGCTTTCCCTCTCCCACACCAGTTGCTCACAAGACAGATAAAAGCTTTCGCTATATTTGACATGCCTGCCATAGAGTCCCGCTTCAAGGATCGCTGCCTTGTTGTGGCAAGGGGGCTTGCGTAGTTCAGTGAAGCTATGAGCTATGCCGTGCAGGGCCACCCAAGACGGACAGGTCATAGCTGAGAGCTCTGACAAAAGGTGATCCACTGGAGAAGGAAATGGCAAACCACTCCAGTATCTTTGCCATGAAAACTCTATGGACAGTTCCAATAGGCATAACGATATGACGCTGGAAGATGAGCCCCTCAGGTCGGAAGGTGTCCAATATGCTACTGGGGATGAGCAGACGGCTAGTACGAGTAGCGCCAGAATGAATGAAGCGGCTGGGCCAAAGCCGAAAGGACGCTCAGTTGTGGAAGTAACTGGTGGCGAAAAGACAGTCCGATGCTGTAAAGATTTTTATTCCATAGGAACCTGGAACGTCAGATCCATGAATCAAGGCAAGCTGGACATGGTTAAACAAGAAATGACAAGACTGAACATCGACATTTTAGGAATCAGTGAACTAAAATGGACAGGAATGGGTGAATTTAATTCAGATGACCATCAGGTATACTACTGTGGACAAGAATCTCGCAGAAGAAATGGAGTAGCCTTCATAATCAATAAGAGAGTAAGAAAAGCAGTCTTGGGATACAATCTCCAAAATGACAGAATGATCTCAGTTCGAATCCAAGGCAAACCATTCAACATCACAGTGATCCAGGTCTACGCCCCAACCACTGCTGCTGAAGAGGATGAAGTTGATCAGTTCTATGAAGCCCTACAACACCTTCTAGAAGCAACGCCAAAAAATGATGTGCTTATCATCATGGGGGATTGGAATGCTAAAGTAGGAAGCCAAAAGATAACCGGGATAACACGCAAGTTTGGCCTTGGAGTACAAAATGAAGCAGGGCACAGGCTGGTAGAATTTTGTCAAGAGAATACAATGGTCATAGCAAACACTCTTTTCCAGCAACCCAAGAGACGACTCTACACATGGACATCACCAGACGGTCAACACAGAAATCAGATTGACTATGTGCTCTGCAGCCAAAGATGGAAAAGTTCTATCCAGTCAATAAAAACAAGACCTAGAGCTGATTGTGGTTCAGATCATGAGCTTCTTGTTGCAAAATTTAGGCTTAAATTGAAGAAAATAGGGAAAAGCACTAGGCCACTCAGGTATGAACTAAATCATATCCCCGACGAATACACAGTGGAGGTGACAAATAGATTTAAGGAATTAGATCTGATAGACAGAGTGCCTGAAGAACTATGGACGGAGGTTCGCCACATTGTACAAGAGGTAGCAACTAAAACCATCCCAAAGAAAAAGAAATGCAAGAAATCAAAATGGCTGTCTGAGGAAGCTTTACAAATAGCTAAGGAGAGAAGGGAAGTGAAAGGCAAGGGAGAAAGAGAAAGATACACCCAATTGAATGCAGAATTCCAGAGAAAAGCTAGAAGAGATAAGAATGCCTTCTTAAATGAACAGTGCAAACAAATAGAAGAAAACAATAGAATCGGGAGGACCAGAGATCTTTTCAAGAAAATTGGAGATATGAAGAGAACGTTTCATGCAAAGTTGGGTATGATAAGGGACCAAAATGGTAGGGACCTCACAGAAGCAGAAGAGATTAAACAAAGGTGGCAAAATTATACAGAAGAACTATACAAGAGCGAGCTTAACATCCCTGATGACCACAATGGGGTAGTTACTGACCTGGAGCCAGACATCCTGGAATGTGAAGTCAAATGGGCCTTAGGAAGTCTGAGCAACAATAAAGCTAGTGGTGGTGACAGCATTCCAGTTGAACTATTCAAAATCTTAAAGGACGATGTAGTAAAAGTGCTACACTCAATATGCCAGCAAATTTGGAAAACTCAACAATGGCCACAGGATTGGAAAAGGTCAGTTTACATTCCAATCCCAAAGAAGGGCAATGCCAAAGAATGTTCAAACTACAGCACCATTGCACTAATTTCTCATGCTAGCAAAGTTATGCTCAAAATCCTACAAGCTAGGCTCCAGCAATATGTGGACCGAGAACTTCCAGAAGTACAGGCAAGATTTCGAAGAGGCAGAGGAACTAGAGATCAAATTGCCAACATACGCTGGATCATGGAGAAAGCTAGGGAGTACCAGAAGAACGTCTACTTCTGCTTCATTGACTATGCTAAAGCCTTTGATTGTGTGGAGCACAACAAATTGTGGCAAGTTCTTAAAGAGATGGGAATACCAGAGCATCTTATTTGTCTCTTGAGAAATTTATATGCAGGTCAAGAAGCAACAGTGAGAACTGAACATGGAATCACTGACTGGTTCAAAATTGAGAAAGGAGTTCGGCAAGGCTGTATACTGTCGCCTTGCCTATTTAACTTGTATGCAGAGCACATCATGAGAAATGCGGGATTAGAGGAGTCACAAATTGGGATCAAGATTGCAGGGAGAAATATCAACAACCTCAGATATGCAGATGATACCACTCTAATGGCAGAAAGTGAAGAGGAACTAAAGAGCCTGTTGATGCGGGTGAAGGAGGAGAGTGCAAAAGTTGGCTTGAAACTCAACATCAAGAAAACAAAGATCATGGCATCCGGCCCTCTCAATTCCTGGCAAATAGAAGGGGAAGAAATGGATATAGTGACAGATTTTATTTTCCTGGGCTCCAAGATCACTGCAGATGGGGACTGCAGCAAAGAAATTATAAGACGCTTGCTCCTGGGGAGGAAAGCTATGGCAAATCTAGAGAGCATCCTAAAAAGCAGAGACATCACCCTGCCAACAAAAGTGCGTTTAGTCAAGGCTATGGTCTTCCCAGTTGCAATGTATGGCTGTGAAAGTTGGACCATAAGGAAGGCCGAGCGTCAAAGAATTGAGGCTTTTGAACTCTGGTGCTGGAGAAGACTCTTGCGAGTCCCTTGGACTGCAAGGCGAACAAACCGGTCAGTCCTAGAGGAGATCAGCCCTGACTGCTCTTTAGAAGGCCAGATCCTGAAGATGAAACTCAAATATTTCGGCCACCTCATGAGAAGGAAGGACTCCCTGGAGAAGAGCCTAATGCTGGGAGCGATCGAGGGCAAAAGAAGAAGGGGACGACAGAGAATGAGGTGGATGGATGGAGTCACTGAAGCAGTAGGTGCAAACTTAAATGGACTCCGGGGAATGGTAGAGGACAGGAAGGCCTGGAGGATCATTGTCCATGGGGTCGCGATGGGTCGGACACGACTTCGCACATAACAACAACAAGAGTCCACCTTATAAAGAGGCTATTTTCTCTAGGTGTTCTGATCTCTGTTGCCTGGAAATCGGTGGTAATAATGGGAGATCTCCAGCCACCACCTGGATGCTGGCAACCCTACACTAGCAGCTTGGGGTGCACTAGCCACCCTTCTCATTTTGCTGCCTCAATCAATCACTGGGGTGGGTTAGTTGAAGAACTGACCCAGCTAACTCTGTTGACTTGAAATTTAATAAGTTTTCCTTAAACACCTAACCACAAATGTGAAATCGAACATTAGATGTTCCTTTTGATGTCATAAAATGTAACTACTTAAGCTGCTCTTAAAATCTTTTAGCCTTCCCCAAATATCAACTCTGACTTGATAGCCCAGAATATGACCCTTCTACCCTGATATGGGAGTGGCTATGTTGTTGGTACACTATGTCTCTCTCATCCTCCTGCATCAATTGGAGAAGTATGGGGAACATATTCAGATATCCATTCCCTTTTGCTTTAACCTGAGTTTTGGATAATTAATCCTGCCTGATTAACCTGGAACATTTTTTTATTCATTCAATAGATCTAGGAAGGCTAGATTTGTGTTTACAGGTTGTTCGACTCTGTAGAACATTGACCATCTTTCCAGATGAAAAACTTATTGCACAGTTGTACAATCCTTGCTCAGTACCCCAAAATTTGTTTTACAGTTAGTATGCCCATTTGCAAGAGGATTCAAATACCTTTTCCATTTGCTGTGTTTATATGTGCAGTGGAGACAAAGTGTTGACATATTTTCCTAGCAATACAATATAATATTTTGTTCCTTGGAAAATGTGATTCTTTCCTCAGCTAGCAAACCCAATGTATTTAAATGCATTATATATACAGTGGCTCTATGAGAACCACAGTCCTCATTGTCTGAGGAATATGATACTGGACTCATTAAAAATATTTTAAGGCTAAAGTACTTTTTTTATGCCACTCAATCACAGTTCTCTCAGAACTTGCTTAGCTTCACCTACCCCACAGGGTACCTGTTGTGGGGAAAGGGTGGATAGGGGATTGTAGGTCACTTCGAGAATCTTCTGGGTAGTAAAAAGTAGGTTACTACCTTCCCCCTCCGGCTCTATGATAGAAGGGCTTATTCCGTCCTCTTACATGTGTTTGCATGTTCACTTCCCCTCGCTAGTTTTGTCCTACCATTTTATGAGCCTTTCCTATTTTAAATTAACTTTAAAGTATTTCTACTTTATATATCCCCCTTCAAGGATCGCTGCCTTGTTGTGGCAAGGGGGCTTGCGTAGTTCAGTGAAGCTATGAGCTATGCCGTGCAGGGCCACCCAAGACGGACAGGTCATAGCTGAGAGCTCTGACAAAAGGTGATCCACTGGAGAAGGCAATGGCAAACCACTCCAGTATCTTTGCCATGAAAACTCTATGGACAGTTCCAATAGGCATAACGATATGACGCCGGAAGATGAGCCCCTCAGGTCGGAAGGTGTCCAATATGCTACTGGGGATGAGCAGACGGCTAGTACAAGTAGCGCCAGAATGAATGAAGCGGCTGGGCCAAAGCCGAAAGGACGCTCAGTTGTGGAAGAAACTGGTGGCGAAAAGACAGTCCGATGCTGTAAAGATTTTTATTCCATAGGAACCTGGAACGTCAGATCCATGAATCAAGGCAAGCTGGACGTGGTCAAACAAGAAATGACAAGACTGAACATCGACATTTTAGGAATCAGTGAACTAAAATGGACAGGAATGGGTGAATTTAATTCAGATGACCATCAGGTATACTACTGTGGACAAGAATCTCGCAGAAGAAATGGAGTAGCATTCATAATCAATAAGAGAGTAGGAAAAGCAGTCTTGGGATACAATCCCCAAAATGACAGAATGATCTCAGTTCGAATCCAAGGCAAACCATTCAACATCACAGTGATCCAGGTCTACGCCCCAACCACTGCTGCTGAAGAGGATGAAGTTGATCAGTTCTATGAAGCCCTACAACACCTTCTAGAAGCAACGCCCAAAAATGATGTGCTTATCATCATGGGGGATTGGAATGCTAAAGTAGGAAGCCAAAAGATAACCGGGATAACAGGCAAGTTTGGCCTTGGAGTACAAAATGAAGCAGGGCACAGGCTGGTAGAATTTTGTCAAGAGAATACAATGGTCATAGCAAACACTCTTTTCCAGCAACCCAAGAGACGACTCTACACATGGACATCACCAGACGGTCAACACAGAAATCAGATTGACTATGTGCTCTGCAGCCAAAGATGGAAAAGTTCTATCCAGTCAATAAAAACAAGACCAGGAGCTGATTGTGGTTCAGATCATGAGCTTCTTGTTGCAAAATTTAGGCTTAAATTGAAGAAAGTAGGGAAAAGCACTAGGCCACTCAGGTATGAACTAAATCATATCCCTGACGAATACACAGTGGAGGTGACAAATAGATTTAAGGAATTAGATCTGATAGACAGAGTGCCTGAAGAACTATGGACGGAGGTTCGCAACATTGTACAAGAGGTAGCAACTAAAACCATCCCAAAGAAAAAGAAATGCAAGAAATCAAAATGGCTTTACAAATAGCTAAGGAGAGAAGGGAAGTGAAAGGCAAGGGAGAAAGAGAAAGATACACCCAATTGAATGCAGAATTCCAGAGAAAAGCTAGAAGAGATAAGAATGCCTTCTTAAATGAACAGTGCAAACAAATAGAAGAAAACAATAGAATCGGGAGGACCAGAGATCTTTTCAAGAAAATTGGAGATATGAAGAGAACGTTTCATGCAAAGATGGGTATGATAAGGGACCAAAATGGTAGGGACCTCACAGAAGCAGAAGAGATCAAACAAAGGTGGCAAAATTATACAGAAGAACTATACAAGAGCGAGCTTAACATCCCTGATGACCACAATGGGGTAGTTACTGACCTGGAGCCAGACATCCTGGAATGTGAAGTCAAATGGGCCTTAGGAAGTCTGAGCAACAATAAAGCTAGTGGTAGTGACAGCATTCCAGTTGAACTATTCAAAATCTTAAAGGACGATGCAGTAAAAGTGCTACACTCAATATGCCAGCAAATTTGGAAAACTCAACAATGGCCACAGGATTGGAAAAGGTCAGTTTACATTCCAATCCCAAAGAAGGGCAATGCCAAAGAATGTTCAAACTACCGCACCATCGCACTAATTTCTCATGCTAGCAAAGTTATGCTCAAAATCCTACAAGCTAGGCTCCAGCAATATGTGGACCGAGAACTTCCAGAAGTACAGGCAGGATTTTGAAGAGGCAGAGGAACTAGAGATCAAATTGCCAACATACGCTGGATCATGGAGAAAGCTAGGGAGTACCAGAAGAACGTCTACTTCTGCTTCATTGACTATGCTAAAGCCTTTGATTGTGTGGAGCACAACAAATTGTGGCAAGTTCTTAAAGAGATGGGAATACCAGAGCATCTTATTTGTCTCTTGAGAAATTTATATGCAGGTCAAGAAGCAACAGTGAGAACTGAACATGGAATCACTGACTGGTTCAAAATTGAGAAAGGAGTTCGGCAAGGCTGTATACTGTCGCCTTGCCTATTTAACTTGTATGCAGAGCACATCATGAGAAATGCGGGATTAGAGGAGTCACAAATTGGGATCAAGATTGCAGGGAGAAATATCAACAACCTCAGATATGCAGATGATACCACTCTAATGGCAGAAAGTGAAGAGGAACTAAAGAGCCTGTTGATGCGGGTGAAGGAGGAGAGTGCTAAAGTTGGCTTGAAACTCAACATCAAGAAAACAAAGATCATGGCATCCGGCCCTCTCAATTCCTGGCAAATAGAAGGGGAAGAAATGGAGATAGTGACAGATTTTATTTTCCTGGGCTCCAAGATCACTGCAGATGGGGACTGCAGCAAAGAAATTAAAAGACGCTTGCTCCTGGGGAGGAAAGCTATGGCAAATCTAGACAGCATCCTAAAAAGCAGAGACATCACCCTGCCAACAAAAGTGCGTTTAGTCAAGGCTATGGTCTTCCCAGTTGCAATGTATGGCTGCGAAAGTTGGACCATAAGGAAGGCCGAGCGTCAAAGAATTGAGGCTTTTGAACTCTGGTGCTGGAGAAGACTCTTGCGAGTCCCTTGGACTGCAAGGCGAACAAACCAGTCAGTCCTAGAGGAGATCAGCCCTGACTGCTCCTTAGAAGGCCAGATCCTGAAGATGAAACTCAAATATTTTGGCCACCTCATGAGAAGGAAGGACTCCCTGGAGAAGAGCCTAATGCTGGGAGAGATCGAGGGCAAAAGAAGAAGGGGACGACAGAGAATGAGGTGGATGGATGGAGTCACTGAAGCAGTAGGTGCAAACTTAAATGGACTCCGGGGAATGGTAGAGGACAGGAAGGCCTGGAGGATCATTGTCCATGGGGTCGCGATGGGTCGGACACGACTTCGCACATAATAACAACAACAACACTTTATATATTCTATCTTTTCAGACTTGGAGCAATAATGTGTAGGGTTTTCACACCCAGAGAAAAGACTTGAAGGAAATCCTACTGCACCATAACTAAGCATCCCCATCTGTGTTAAAGTGGACATTGTCCTACAAATGAAACTCAACCTATTGTTATTTAGCATTATCCTTGCTAAACCACAAGCATGGTCTTCCTGCTACAATGACTGCCAAGGATCCTACTGTAGGCTGGAGGAAGTTCTTCCAGGCGAAGAAGAAGAGGAGCTGATTTTGTGGCTTACAATTCTCTATCCTTCCTCTCTCCACAACAGGCACCCTGATAGGACTGAGAGGGCGCTGAGAGAACTGTGACTGTCCTAAGCAGGGGAGGAGTGGGGGATCAAACCTGGATCTCCAGAATAGAGGCTGCTGCTCTTAACCACTACACCAAGCTGACTCTGGAGTCTTCTTCAACACATGTGACTATTATGTTGGGGAAGAGCCATTTAAAATCGGGAGGGCGGGGCTGGAAGAAACCTTCAGATGTTGCTCGTGGAGACTTAAGAAGCCTTCAGATGTTGCTCAGTGGAGACTTAGGATACAGGCCACTGAATTTGATATTTGGGGAAAGGGGGTCATAGAGCACTTGCTTTGCATGCTGGAGCTCCTAAATTTAATTCCTGGCATTTCTCATTAAAGAGTTACTTGTAATAAGGGTTGGCACTCCTGCTCAAAAGGGGAGGGGGGAGGGAATGTAAATAGGTTGTTGTTGGGGGTTTTTTGGGTGGGAGGGTGGGGTGGATTATTCTGTGTTTGTTTTTATCCAATTATTGCTTTTGTTTGTTCTTGGGGTGGTCTGGGCGGGAGGGAGGGAGGGAGAAAGGGTGGGTTGTTTGTATTAATAAATGTTGTTTAAATTTCACCAAAGTTGCCTTGCATTTCATTTTAACAAAAACTAAAAACATTGTTCCCCCCAATCCACCCACAAACATGCATGCATCACTGCATGGGATTCTCCACGAGTGACTGACCAGTCCCATCCTGCCCCAGCTCTGAGTGCTGAATCCCAACACCACATCCCACATTTCCCCCAAAATAAATGCACACAACAATCTAAGTAGGAGCTCAACAAAACGTTGATTTTTTTAATGAAACAGAGGGGCGTAGTGGTGGTGGGAGATGCCAATTAGGGTCAAGGGGAATACTTGTCCCTCAGTTTAATGATCCTCCGCCTTTTGGCAGTGGCCCCTGGCCTGACCAAACGCCTGGTCTGGGTTGCCTAGCTCATTCCAGGGGTATGTGTGTGTGTGTGTGTGTGTAGGGGGGGGCTGGTGGTGCAGGGGGTGTCTGGGGAGCTGTGGGGAGCTCAAGGGTGGCTGGGTTGGTGTTCTCCCTTGCCCTGCCCTCCATCACAACCACTGTTCTCTCAACAAGGTCCCCCATCCTGTTCATGGAATCCAAAGTCCCCTGCAGGATGCTGTTGCTCCTTTCTATGCTGGCAGAGAGGGTTTTCTTGGCTAGCCTTGCCCCCTCCCTGTTTAGCATGGCATCCTCCCTGAAGTCCTCCAGGAAGCAGTTGGACTTCTCCCTTTCCAGTTGGAGCATCACATCCCCCAGCTCCCTGGACTGCCTCGTGTCCTCTTCTAACCTGCTCCAAGAGTCTGACCAAGGTTGGTTAGGAGTGGGACATGCTTCTGCCTCCTCCTCTCACTCTGAAGCTGCTTCTTGGCTGACTGCCCACCCAGAGGCCACTCCTTTTCCCACTTGGCCGTCTCACCTTCGTCCTCCTCTCCATTTTTTTGCCATTGGCACTTTCCACAACAACGGTCTATGTGTTGGCACTGAGCAGCAGCCTCTGCATATCAGTCGGATTTTTCCCACTGGAGAGAGTGGGGGGGGGGGGGGAGAGAGCAGAGGACAGAGAGAAAAAAACACAAGGCAGATCTCTACCCACAGAAGTTAGGGCTTCTAGAGCGTAGGTTGAGAGAAAATTAGGGCTTCCTCTTTAAAGAAAGCTTACAGCTTTGGACAATCAGGGCTTCTCTAGTACGGAGCTTCGGCAACAAATGTGAAAAGCTATAGGAAAGCTATGGCAAAACTAGACAGCATCCTAAAAAGCAGAGACATCACCCTGCCAACAAAAGTGTGTTTAGTCAAGGCTATGGTCTTCCCAGTTGCAATGTATGGCTGTGAAAGTTGGATCATAAGGAAAGCCGAGTGTCAAAGAATTGAGGCTTTTGAACTCTGGTGCTGGAGAAGACGCTTGCGAGTCCCTTGGACTGCAAGGCGAACAAACCAGTCAGTCCTAGAGGAGATCAGCCCTGCCTGCTCCTTAGAAGGCCAGATCCTGAAGATGAAACTCAAATACTTTGGCCACCTCATGAGAAGGAAGGACTCTCTGGAGAAGAGCCTAATGCTGGGAGTGATTGAGGGCAAAAGAAGAAGGGGACGACAGAGAATGAGGTGGCTGGATGAAGTGACTGAAGCAGTAGGTGCAAACTTAAATGGATTCTGGGGAATGGTAGAGGACAGGAAGGCCTGGAGGATCATTGTCCATGGGGTCGCGATGGGTTGGACACGACTTCGTACCTGACGACAACAACAACAACAACAACAACAAAAGGCGGCTGAGAACATCACCCAAGCCGCTGTTGATGCGGCGGTCGGGTGGGGAAGAAAAGAGCGGCAGCGGCGGAGGTGGCATGCGCACGCACGCACGTGTGCTGGGCTGGGGTGGGGCTCGGAGCGCGGGGCTATTTAAGCGGCCTCGTGCGCGCTGCCCGCCCCTTTTCGCCCGGAGCCGAGTCAGCGTGACTTGGCTGCGTCGAGGACGGGTTCGTCGGGCGGTTGGGCCTCGTGCGTGGCTCATCCCCCCCTCCTTTACTATATTGTAGAGCTGCTCGAGTCCGGTTGCAAGGATGGCGCACAAACGCCGGGGCAGCCGGGCTTCAGCCGCTGGGTCGCGAAGCGGGCCTACCCCATCCGGCGGGCGGGAAGGTGAAGGGGACGGAGGTTCCCCCGGGAGCGGGGTTTCAGCCCAAAGGGTCGGGGGCAGGCGGGCGAGCGCAGCAAGGGCGAGGGCCGCATGGGCCTCGGCTTTGCCGGCTTCGGCCCGCACGGCAGCAGACCGCCCCAGTCGGGCACGTGGGCTCGTATGGACCTTGGGGCGGAGGCAGCCGCGACCGGCGGGAGGCAGCCGAGTGCGGGCGGGCCGTCGGGTGGGGCGCGGGGAAGCCCGCAAGATCTTAGACCCCCTGCAAGGGGACACAGGACTCCAGCCCCCCGGGTCGGCCTCAGGGAGCTGAGCCCAAGCGAAGGCCCCAGCACGCCCGACAGCAGCACGTCGGCGTACTGGAGAGGGTATGCCAGGGCGGTGGCACAATTGTCCGGGCCGAGCGCCCCTTTGAGAGAGGACAGTGTTACGAGCACAATGGAAGACAGCTCCTCGGGCGAGAGCTCTGCCGCCGTGGACACGGACAGGTCAGGGGGCCCAGCGAGGCGAAAGCGGAGGAGGAAGGCGGGACGCAAGAAGCGCTGCAGGGCGCGTTCTTCTTCTCCCTCTGGTGAGTCAACCTCCAGCGAGGAGGCTGACAGCGCACACAGGGAGGGCCGTTACTGGCTCGATGGGGCTTTCGTTCCTGGGCTGCCCGCATGGCTGCAAAAGCGGCGGGCGGAGGCCAAGAGCCAAATTGAGCGGGGAAGAGCGGCTGGGTGTGTGGCTGAGCCCCCAGGCCATTATATCGACACGGAGGCTCCGCCGGGGATCCATCTGCCGCGCAGACTGCGTGACAGGGCCCTGGACGGGTACTTTGTGGATATATATGCCATGGTTAGGACGGGGCATAAAGGGGGGGATACGGGCAAGCGCAAAGAAAAGCGTAGTAGGGACCTCCCCAGGTGTGAGCGCAATTTTGCCAATTGGCTACGGGGTTACGTGGAATACCTGGCACTGCTAGCCGCGGCTTACCCGGAGAGGGGGTGGCACTTAGCGAGGCATTTGTCTCACGTGCTGGAAGCCAGGGAAGTGGCAGGCGAGGAAGCAGCTCTCGAATATGATCACCTTTTTAGGGAGCGGGCATCATATAATTCTTTGGCAAGGTGGGATTTGCGAAATAGCGATGCATGGCTGGTGAAGGTGGGACCCAGCGTTCGCCCGGCAAGGGAGCGCGAGCGCCGGTTCCTGCCGATGCGAAAGGGGACAGGTTTGCCGTGCTGGGATTATAACCGAAAGACTTGTAAACGACCCCAGTGCAGGTACAATCATGTTTGTGAGATCTGCGGGGGGGGGCCACACCGGCCAGTCCTGCAGTAAGGCCGCAGGGAGTCAGCAGCCCTTTCGGGCGGCCCGGCCCCCCGTTTGAAAGGATGGGGGACCGGGCACGGGAGGAGCTTCCGCCAATGCATAAGTTGCCTGAGGGCCAACCCGGTAGCACCGAGGGCTTGGCACCGACCCCTGTGCAGGTAAGTGCCCTCCGCCCCTGGTTAGAGAGGTATCCGGACAGGGCGGCTGCGGCCTACTTGCTGTCCGGTTTTGAACACGGATTCCGTATCCCCTTCGAGGGCGAGAGGGTGGCCACATGTACCGGTAACTTGCGTTCCGCTAGAGAGCTCCCGCACATTTTGGCAAGTAAGATTGACAAGGAGTGTAGAGCAGGAAGGATGGTGGGCCCCTTCAGAACCCCTCCGATTAGCCACTTGAGGGTTTCCCCGCTAGGGGTAGTGCCTAAGAAGACCCCTGGGCAGTTCAGGTTGATACATCACCTGTCCTACCCAGCAGGGACTTCGGTTAACGATGGCATCCCGGCTGAGCTTTGCTCGGTCCGCTACGCATCGTTTGACTAGGCGGTGGCGATGGTGCGCAGCTGTGGAAAAGGGGCCCTGATGGCAAAATGCGACATTCAGTCAGCATTTCGCCTCCTGCCGGTACATCCAAAGGATTTTTGCCTGCTGGGATTTAAGTTCGGGGGGAATTGGTATTTCGACAAGGCCATGCCCATGGGTTGCTCAGTGGCATGTGCTGCCTTTGAGAGATTCAGCACCTTTCTGGAATGGGGGGCCAGGGTGATGGGGCAATTTAAGGAAATCATTCATTTTTTGGATGACTATTTGGTGGCGGGGCCGGCGGGGTCAGGCAAGTGCGCAGCACGCCTGCGGGTGTTTCAGCAGTTGGCTGCGGAACTGGGGGTGCCATTGGCACACGAAAAAACGGAAGGCCCAGCATCCCGGCTAACCTTTTTGGGGGTGGAGTTGGACACGATACAGGGCACGTCTAGGCTGCCCCGGGAGAAGCTGGACACCATAGAGGGAATGATCCAGGGCATGCTGGAAAGATCAAAATGTACACTGAGGGAGTTACAGGCATTATTGGGGCACCTCAACTTTGCTTGTCAAGTTGTGGGACCGGGGCGGGCCTTTTGTGCCCGCTTGGCAAGGGCCACGGCGGGTATAAGGGCACCGCATCACCATGTAAGGCTGAATCAGGGGATTAAGGAAGACTTGCGGGTTTGGCAGGTCTTCCTCCAAAACTTTAATGGGGTATCGATATGGCAGAATCATCTGCAGCTGGGCGGCTTGATGCAAGTTCACTCTGATGCAGCGGGCAGCCAGGGATTTGGGGTTTATTACAACTCCAGATGGTGCTGCAGACCATGGCCGGAGCACTGGGGGGAGGCAGTGCACAGGGACCTTACGTTCTTGGAGCGTCCTGGTGGCCGCTCATATTTGGAGGGAGGTTTTTTCTAATCGCAAGGTCCTGTTTTGGTGTGACAACCTTGCAGTTGTCCAGGTGGTTAACAGGCAATCTTCCAAATCGGCACGGGTCATGCGGCTCGTACGACGGTTGGTCCTGTTGTGCCTTAAGGGCAACATTTCATTCAGAGCAAAGCATGTGGCGGGTGTGAATAACGCATTAGCAGACTCCCTTTCTCGCCTGCAGATCGAAAAATTTCGCCAGCTCGCGCCGGGGGCCAATCAGGATCCGGAAGAGTTCCCGGAAGAGCTATGGACGCTTGGAGAGGAATAATCCTGAGAGGGATTTTGGGGTCCCTGGCACCGTCTACATGCAGGGCTTACAAAGGAGCGGCCAAGGGGTTCCTGACCTTTGCTGAGAGAGAAGGGCTGGAGGAGGCCTGGCCCATGAGGGAGCAAACATTGCTTCGTTATTTGGCCTGGCTTCAAAGCAAGGGCATCGCCCCGGGGACGATGCGGGTCCACATGGCTGGCTTAGCGTTCTTTAGCAGAGTTTTCGGGTCTTGGGACCCTAGCACATCATTCCTGGCCCGCCGGGCCGTCGAGGGATGGCGGCGGGCGGAACCGCCCAGAAGGGACGAACGGCGCCCCATAACCTTGACAACGCTGAAGGGTTTGGTGGCTCAATTGCCACGGGTTTGCTCCAGCCCTTATGAGTTGCAGCTGTTTTCCGCTGCATTTACACTGGCATTCTTTGGAGCCTTGCGAAGCAGCGAGTTTCTTGCTCCCTCTAGGCGGGCGGGAAGGTGTTATTCCCTGGGACGGCACGAGGTGGTGCCAGACGGCACAGGTTATAAGGTCAGGTTGAGAAGGTCCAAGACGGATCAGAGGGGCAAGGGCGCATGCCTGCATCTGTCACCGCAGAGGGTGGGACCCTGCCCGGTCACCAGCATGAAGGCTTACTTAGCACTTCGCCCGCGAACATCGGGGCAATTGCTGATTCATGCCGATGGCAGGTGCCTGTCTAGGTACCAATTTGTCGCGGTGCTCCGGCAGTGCCTGCGGCGAATGGGGGTTCGGGAGGAATGGTACGGGGTACATTCCTTCAGGATCGGGGCAGCTACACAGGCTCACCTGCAGGGGGCGTCTCAAGGGCAGATCATGGCCCTGGGCCGCTGGCGGTCCAAGGCCTACAAAACTTATGTTCGCTCTGATTTTTAATATGTTGCAGGACCCGGGCGGGCTGTGGCCGTTTGGATCTTGGGGCACAGCTACGTTTTCTGGGCTGGAAGATATGCTGGTCGGGCAGGCTGGGGAGAGAATCTCGGCCTGGGAGATGGAGTACATATTGAATGGATCGGGCGCCGGGGCATGCTATGGACGGCCCTTCTGGAGACGGTGCGTCGGCGGTTGTCCCTGACTGGACCCCCTGCGGTGCTGGTGCTACACTTGGGAGGCAACGACCTGACCAAGATGACAAGGGTGGACTTGAAGTTCCTCATAAAAGCGGACCTGGCGGCGCTGCAGCGGTTGCTGCCGGACACGCAACTGATTTGGTCAGACATCGTCCAGAGACGTGCCTGGCGTGGGGCGAGCTCCGTTGGCAAAGTTAATCGATCCGCCAGGAAGATCAATAGGGCGGTTGGAAAATGGGCTGCGGTCAGTGGGGCCAGGGTAATACACCATTTCGGCATTGTCAAGGAGGACGAGACTTTTTACAGGCCGGATGGTGTACATTTATCGGACTGGGGAATGGAAGTCTGGCTCCACGACGTGAGGGCCACGCTTGCGGCATGGTTAGAAGGTGTTGGCGGGAGCAGGGCCGGTTGGCCCTGCTCTAGTGGCAGGGAAGCACAAGGAGAGGACCCAATTTGAGGCAGAATCAGGTCAGGGGCACCTGTACCGGAGAGGGACCTTTATTGAGGTGGCTGAAACTGTGAGTTAAGCTTGACCCGGCTGGGGAAGGCTAGCACGGCTCGCAGGGCCAGATGGCTCAGGGTGGGCCGAAGAAGGTTTACGCCTCCTTCGGCACCCTGAGGGGATCATCTTCCTCAGAAGATCACCCATCGGCCAGACTCAGGGCTGCATGAGGAAATGCAGACAGCTGGAGTTGATGGGTAGGGGGTGTGTGGTCGGTGACCACAAAAGGGGGGGAGTCCTCTCCTTGTCCTGCCAACATCATAGGTTATGTTGTGTTTAATAAAGCTGTGGCCTGTTGTAATGCCATACCGGTGTCCGCGTTATTCTGACCACGACAATAGACCTGCAAGTCAACAACAATGCACTATACACACTCAATATCAAATAAAATGATAAATTTGTAAATGTGGTTGATGCGGCCTGCCACCAACATATGATTGTTAACTAAAAATATTTACTGTTAATTTCTTTATTTCGATGGTAATGACCAGTGCAGATGATAGCTTCATGTGACATGAATATATGTGAAATGGTTTTCTATTTTTGAAGACTCGCCCACACATGGATGCCCATACGTGTTGCTGTGTATGTGGCACCATTTGTAAAAACCAAAACTTTCCATGCCCAGGAGCACGGGAGAGGGAGGCAGGGGTGTGAACGGGACAAAGCTGCTCAGACTATCATGCGTTTCCCCCTCCATACAGTCTTTTCCCTGATTGCTCACTGGTTGCTCACCAGTGGTTCGCGTGTTTTAGGGTTGTAAATCCACTTTTCTCGATTTCTATAATTGTGAGTTAAAAATGGCCAAATCACAAGCCGGCTACTGGGCAGCCTCAGGATATTGGTGATGTCATGTAAAGGTAAAGGTAAAGATATCCCCTGTGCAAGCACCGAGTCATGTCTGACCCTTGGGGTGATGCCCTCCAGCGTTTTCATGGACAACTCAATACGGGGTGGTTTGCCAGTGCCTTCCCCAGTCATTACCGTTTACCCCCCAGCAAGCTGGGTACTCATTTTACCGACCTCGGAAGGATGGAAGGCTGAGTCAACCTTGAGCCGGCTGCTGGGATTGAACTCCCAGCCTCATGGGCAAAGCTTTCAGACGGCTGCCTTACCACTCTGCGCCACAAGAGGCTCATGTCATGTAGAGAGAGCTAAATATGCCCCAAACATGCAGGGGCTGTCCAGCTACATTTTGCTTTTGCAGAAATGGCCCTGGTAAAATATCTAGTAAGTGAAAATCACCATTAGGTTAGTGGACACCCGAGAGTAAATCAATAGGCTTCCAGTACTGGCTGCTGGAAACACTGAAGAATAAGTGTTTAAGGAATATATGGAATTTCTGGGTTTTACTTTAGAGAATGGGATCATCATGTGGATCCCAAAGTCATTTGTTAGTTGTAAGCTAAATAGTTTGGAAGCTAAATAAAACAGGAATCCAAGGGCATTTTAAAGACCAACAATATGTATTCCAACATAAATTTTTGTGAGTCAGAGCTCACTTCATCTGATGCATTGGTGTGTACATCTCCTATGTTGTCCACCAGTGCAGTGAACCTGGTCAGTGGAGAGCTGTGTTTATATGACCCTGAGGTGCACTTTTAATATATTTCCCCAGTCTTTTTTCATGATATACACTTTGGTATTTGTTTCTACCACCATGGGAATAAAACATAAAAGTTATTAAAACCCAGGCTGCCTCAGGTCAGTCTATAGCTCACTTCTTCGATATATATATTGAGCTCTTTTTCTGAGAGAGGGTGTGGGAAGGTTAAGATTCCGACCTCCCTTTTCTCTTTACTATGACCACATGTGATTACAGAGTGGCCGGACTTGTGAGGGAGTCTGGCTGAGTCAAAGTTCTAGAAAACAGTTTTTAATTCAGATGTCTGTTACTGCTGGAAATCTGTCAAGGCAGCTTTTAATTTTGTGTTTATACCCTGCTGTTCTTAGATGCTCATGGGGATCAAACTGGGAACAGCATCTTTGTAGCCTACCCTTCTCCAATTTCACCCAATGGAAGATTTGAGTCCCACATCAGTTTTAATATCAGCCACTGGTACCTGTCTTTCCTCCACTGGATATCCCTCTGCCAACCAATCTCTGCAGGAGAAAATGACCAGGGTGGAGAATCTGTTCTCAGTATCAAAAGGGTTAAGTTAGCCTGATGATCCACAAATAAGATATGGGAAGGGGAAAGGGAGAGGGAGGAAATACTAGCTCTGGAATTCTGTCTGGAGCCCCTACCTATGCTCCACATCAGTATATTTGGGGCCAAGCTGTGTATGTTCTATTTTGAAGCCTGGTATGCCAAGACTGTAGGGCATTCTGTCTACGACAGGCATTAGAACCATGTGAGTCTTCTATTGCTAGGCGTCATGCTTACTGCAGAGGCTTAAATGCTCAAGAGGGAAGGTCTGTGCTGCAGAGTTAGCGCAGCATATCATTAGTTTAGTTCTTTCTCTCTCCATTTTTTCTTCCTTCTGCTGTTTATATTCTTCTTTTGCCCTAGGCTTCTTTTTGCATCAGGCGGTCAAGCAGATGGTGAAATATTTTCTAAGTAAAGTTACATTTGGGGGGAGGGGAGAAAAGGAGAGGGAAAAGGGCTACACAAGTGACTCTAGCATCAGTGAAGTGAGCAGCTGAGCTCAAGCGAGTGGAACAGATTGCTCAAGAGTCACTGGCTCTCAGGGCTTCTACATAATCCATGCAGCCAGCAGCAAGAAAGAAATGCAAGGTCAAAAAGTAACTAGAAGGAATGGGGTGGCAGGAGCTGGAGAGCCTCCAGTTTGGGGCAAGTCAGTACAAAGGGATGGTTGTGTAAACACTCAGGGTAATATTGATAGGAGCATAGTAGAACTTGGGAGTGAGGGTATGATGGTGATTGAGGGCCCCTCCAACTGCCTCCCAGCATCTGACAAGCAGGAGAAATCTGCTTTTGAATCTGGAATCAGCCCTCTTTGGCTGTCATGGCTAATGAACAATGACAGACCTACCCTTCAAAAAAATCTTTCCACACCCCCTTTAAAATATATCTGAACCAGTAGTGCCCTGACCTGGGCTGATTCTGCACTTACTTTGTTTATTCTGTTGTGGATCCTGCTGAATCCAGATCGATTTGAACTCAGGTCTTCCTCTATCCCGCCCTCCCCATTGAAACAGAAAAGTGTTCTGCATGTGGTTAGGGAAGCTCAGAAGGGGAGGGGGGAGCCAAGCACAGCAGGAGGCTTCCCCTTTAAGGAATGTTTGCAGCCTGGGAACGAAGCCTTTGAACTGAAGCCTGGGCTAATCAGGCTTCTCTACCATGGAGGCTCAGCAGCAAGTTCGGAATAAGGAGGGATCTGCATGCTTTCTCATGTTGATTTTTCAAATATTGAGGGTTATATCCACTCTAGGATATTGCGGGGAAAAGGTAGGGTCACTCCGGATCAATCATGCTTGTTGCAGAGGGAAAATTTAAATCGGACAAAATCAAAATGGAAATTGCATTCAGTGGAGACGGCAGGGACTGAATCGACCTGGGATTGGAATAAAAGCTCTGTTCAGATTCAGCCCTGGATTGGCCAGGCTAGCCTGACCTCATCAGGTCAGTGCATGGTTGGCCCTGGTTAATATCTGGAAGGGAGGCTATCAGGGTTGTGACGTGGAGGCAGGGAATGACAAACTGCTTTTGAACTTCTCTTGCCTCGAAAACCCCGCAGGGTCACCATAAGTGAGCTGTGACTTGATGGCAGACAAACAAACAGAAATAAAGTGGTTATAACTACTTCATAGCAGTGAATTCCTTAACAGCTGCAAGAAATAGCACTTCCTTTTATCCCTCTTAAATATACTTCAAATTGTTTTTACGTTTTGCTCCCCCCCCCCAATAGTTTGTGGATACAGACAAGAACATAGCCTGGGCACAAATGACCAGAGGGTAATGTGGCTTCAGGTATAAGGGGCTGTGCTGCAGAGCACAGAAAAATTTCAGAGCAGGCTAGCTGATGTGAGGGGTTTCAAAATACTGAGCAAATCTGACATCACTCTGTATATGGTCACTGTTGAAAACCTCTTTTAGGCCTATTCTGCACAAGTGGCATGGCTCCAGGCTGCCGCCAGCGTGTTGAGGAGGGACTGCATTCTCTGCTGCTTCCAGCATCCTCATGAGATATTGTCTGCCCCAGATTTCAGCATCCTGACGTATGCAACTGGGGTGGAAAGGTTCCGCCGCAAGGGGTGGGGAGTGTGGTGGTGGCTGAAGCAGTGGTGGCAGGGGTGGGATTGCATGAGAATGCAACCGTACTATCCTGCAAAAAAAAAGAAAAAAGGGCTCATTCAGCCCTGTGTCACCACCAAGTGCTGCAGAGACAAGTGATCCATTTTTTGTCTCCTCCAGGCCTCCATAGGACAGGCCCTGTTTTCCCCCATGGCAAAAAAGGGAATGTGTATATTTGCGTGTTTCCTTTCCATAAGGCAACGGAGGGCCTGGTCCATGCCAGGTCCGGGTTGGAGGCGGGATGGTGGCAACATTGTGTAGCTGCGGGGATTAGCTCCATAGCCAGATGGGCACCGGCCTGGCCTTTTCCACCCGTGCAGAATCAGCCTCATTGTACCTCATCAGTGCTACCACTAATTTAACAGTAAATTTTCTTGCACTTTTTGATTCTTTTTGATCTCTAGTGTGCCCCATTGCATCACAATCTTTTGTATTTAGTGTAGGTTTCTATGCGTAAGAACAATGTAGAAAACTAATCATGTACACTGGTAACAAGTCACAGAAGCTGATCTCCAGATTTAAAAGGGGTTACTCGCAAACAAGGCTACCTATGTGAGCCGCTGGAAAATATTATTTTGCAGGGAATGATTCTGTGGAGTAAAATATTTAGAACCATCAGGAATGGGAGAATGACAGCCACTTAATTAATATTATAGAGGCCACTTAACTCTGTTCGGCAGCAGCTTCCTATGTGCTTATTATAGCCTGGAAATATGTTCTGGTTGGCATATGACATATGCTGTTACCCTGGGAATTCAGCAGAGGTTTTACCTAGAAACAAATCTCCAGACCGTGAATATACCGCCTCCTGCAACACACTTGCAGTGGTGAAAAACAGAAATAAGGAGACATGGGGCCACAATGACTGGCAGAGGCAACGGGATGAGGAGAGGGGAGCCTGAAATCTTGTTGGGACTGGAAGAGCGTCTAACTGGCAGCAACAGAGGAGAGTGAGGGGAACAGGCTGATGTGTACAACACTGATGATCTCTTCAGAACGGTATGTACTGATCACACACAAGGGAAAGGGAAGCCTGGCCACTAAATTTAATACGAAATCTTTTCTTCAGTTTCAAGGGCAGGTTTTCCCTCCCTTACTCCTCCCTCAGCTCAGTTTCTTTTACTTTTAAAGTCAAACACTGAACCATTAAACTGACAGTATTCAGTTAAGTGTCATATTTCATATGTTGTTATTAATTAATAGTAAAATCTCTCCTCCCCAGCGGTGCTCAAGGCAGCTAACACATTTGTGGAAAACATGCTTAGGAAATATAATTCTGTATAGGATAGTGCTGGAATTCCTCTAGGAGTTTTCTGAAATCTCTAAGAAGATTCTCAGTTCTACAACCAACACTCTCAATGACATCTACCGCACAGGAGGCGTTATGCCGCGCTGCCTGGGGATTTTTGCCGTGATTCTTCCAATGACCACAAGGGGAGCCCTTGCCCTGTTCTCCCCTGTTTGCCCATGGGAGTTGTGTGCACATGGGAGAGCTAAAGGCCAGGAAGTGAAAACTTCCTGCTTTTTTCTTTTCCTTTTTGGCTTGTCAATCAATCGTTGTTTCTAGGGCCTTCCTCAAAGGTCTGGTTTTAACACACACGAGTTCTTAACTCATATAAAATATGTATAGCAGCCAATAAGAGCTCCAAGGTAAGAGCTGTAAAGTATCAGAGTCACTTAATGAAAGATGTCTAGTTATCAGTTATTAGCTCTCTTCCAAAGGCTGCCCAAAATTTCAATGGTGTATTCTCCTAGTAGTGCACACATTGTAATGAATGAAGTTCATCATTGTCCCAGTCACCTTGGCAGTGGCGCCCTAGCCTTTCTATCCCATGCCACTCATGCCATGAGAGGAACGGTCCCCAAGGCAAGAGCTGCCAGCCACCCAAGCTTCCTCCCTGGCCACATCTCTCTGGCTTGGAGGCCCAAATCAGCCCTATCCTCCTGGCACATGCCCACTGCAGCAGGGTCAGGACTGGTCGGACCCAAGAACCAAACATTCACAGGCACCAAGGGAGCCCCAATGTAGTTAGGAGCCCAAAGGTTGAGCTGCAAAAATAATTTTTTGCATTTTCAAATATTTATTATATCAAGTGCACTAGTTCAACATATTAAAAACATAGTCATTATAATTTAAAAACATCACATTTCTAACTACACATGGAATAGACCAATATAGAATGGACCTAGCATGTCTTGACCCTGAGGGCTCTTCGTCAGTGATCAAATTATTATGAGAAATGCACTCATGTATAAAATCAAAAGGCTTGTTGGGTAGCAAAGAATAATCTATTTGGTGTTGCTCCAACTAGTCTTACTAATATAAAGGTATCTGAATTGGAGCCCACCTTTTAAATATATACCACTCTCTGCTTTTGCCCAGGTCTCAATCACCACTGCGCTCCCACGTGTGCCAGAAAAAGCTTTGTGCCCTGACTGGGGACATCCTGAGTGTTTCCCCTTACACATGGCCCTGCTCTAACATACACTGTTAGATCCCGTGTCAAAAAAGGGAACGTGGGTTCTCCATGTTCCCTTACTGTGGGCCAACTAAGAGCCTGAGTTGGGCCAGGCCTGGAACCACTTCTGTCTGGAAGCAGGCAGGAATTAGCCCCATACCCAAACAAGCAGTGATCGCAGCCAAATCCCTCATGCAGAAGTCATCAATGTGTCACTCGGTATTCTTTTTTTTTTATAATTTTATTATTTATTATTATATAAAGCATTTACAGAGAAATTGAGAAGAGAAAGCGACCAGCTGATATGGTTTGCCATCTCTTTTAACATAGATATTCAGTTCCCATCACATATTATTCCTAATCTAGAAGTTTTTACCATTTTTCTTAGTCAAGTGATTGTTAATACATATGAGAGTATGATCTGTTATAAGAATACATTCTGTTATTATCTTAAATGATATTAGGTCAGTCTCCATAAATTGTCCCTGACCCAAGAATTACTACTGCCGTCTTGTTAATGCCTATAAAGTGCATACATATTGACATACATATTCAATTCCGGCATATTAATCCTGATCTAGGAGTTATTACCATCTTTCTTAGCAAAGTAGTTGTTGATACATATGAGGGTATAATCTATTATAAGGATATATTCTATTATTGTCTTAGATGATATAAAGTCAGTTCCCTTCATATATTGGTCCTGTCCTAAAAGTTACTGCTGCTGTCTTTCCCACAGGAAGCCAGGAGAATACTCCATTGTTCAACTCATCCTTCAGGTGGTCGCAGAAAATGAAATTGTGTTTTTTTCCATAGTAGAGTGTTTCTGATTGTCCTTCTGTCAGGGCCAAAGAAATCTCTTACTTGATTCTTGCTTGCAGTCGCCTTTGAGTAGACTCTGAATCCTTTATCAATCTGGATCTCTTCCTCTGGTCGCAAAGGAATATCTCCTGATAGCTTCCTAGTTGCTGTCGCTTTTGAATAGACTCTTTTTATTTTGCTGATCCAAATCATTTCCTGCTCTGAATAGGCTTCCAGGTTTTCGGTACTTTCCTTCCTTGAATCTGTTTTCCCAGGTTCTTCAAAGGTACTTTGGGTTTTTACATCTCTGGCACTCTCTCCCTCCAGTTGATTAACTTCCAGACATTGAGGTTTCGTTTGATTTATTGTTAGCTGAGCTACGTCATCAGCTGGTCTCTCCGGACCATGGGCTCCATCCAAAAGCTCCCCCTTAGTCCCATGGATTTCCTTTTCCAGCTTATTGACTGCTTTCAGTATCTTTGAGTTTCCTTTGCATAACAAATGGAAAAGCTGTGCCTTAGTTAATTCTTCCATAGTTCTAGGCAGTCACAGACTATAAACAGAAAGTCTCGTGAGGTCTCGCGGGAGCACGAGCGATCCCAAATTATCAGTTTGTCGATCTCCGTATCAAGTCAAATTCCCCCACTGAACTTTCACCGACAAATCTTCAAAGCTCTCTCTTTGTTTGGTTAGTGGGTATAATTAGCTGGGAGTCTCTCACTCGACGAAGGAGGGAATTCGCTTGTGAATTGGTTGAGGGGGGGGGGGAGGGAAGAGCTTGTGGGAGAAGAAAGAAAAAAGCCAGAAAGCTTTCAATCCTTACTGTTGTGGGCTTCAGCTTCTGTCAACGCTGCTGTCAGTCTGGTAAAAGATGGTCGGAAGAGTGTAAGGTCAGCTGGTCGTTTCAAGCTTGTAAAGTTGTTTGCGACAAGGACGCCATCGTGACCTTGAGCACAGGCCGCTATTAATCTGGGGAGTTCGGTCCCCCTACCTCCCCACGGATCTGTAGGACCCTCAGGATGCCGTTCCCGGTTCCTGGGGCGATCGGCGAGCAGATTTGCGTATCTGCTCAGGTCAGCCAGGTGCAGAAGCTCCTGACCCTCGGCATGGCTTAAGAGCTGAACAGAAGTCCAGCTTTTTTATGGCGCCATCTTCAGTCGACCGTCACTCGGTATTCTTATAGATCTAGGGAATACTGGGGGGGGGGGGAAGCATTTATTTTATACAGACACATAACTTATCCCAAGAGAAGCTTATTGTACTTTATAATAATACAGGATTTTTGAATGTTCAAGGACTTTGTATCATCTTGGTAACACATGCAACAGTCCTGTGGTATTACTAGCAAGAGGAGCTGAAGCAGAGCCTGCCCCACTGCTGGTAGGAAACTGGCTTTGGGGTTATATCATGCGATACCAGATGCTGGTTAGCTCGTTTTCTAATATAATATTATTGGGCCATTTCCACCCATCACTAAAAATAGTGTTATGCCAGCCAAATGGTATAGCGCTAAATATTATCGCGCCTCCAAGCCCCTCCTCAGCTTGAGGAGCCAGTTTGGTGTAGTGCCTTTAGCACGTTTGAGCCCCCATACCTTCCCTCTGCTGCTTGCTCTCCTGTAGCTTGTGCTAAATAAGTTGGTGAATCCAAGTGATGCAATTCCCCAACTTGTGCTTTAAAATGGAGGATGTAGCTGGCCGGTTACTGCCCAGACAATGGATGTTGTGACGTCATATGGAGGGGCCGGAATATAACGACTACATAAGGTAAGCATGTCACTACATTTAACAGGTGTGGATGCTGTTTTAAAATTTTGGCTTGATGAGTATGGAATAAAAAAAACAACAACACTTAAAGTTATCATTATTACTCCATTGCATATATTACAGTGACTTCTGCAAAGAGAGTCAATGTATGAATGTACTTTCTACCTGGTCCCCTTTGATTTATCACAGGTTTATCCAAAATAATGAGGAAAAACCGAGTTGTTATTATTATCTCACCCAGCCTGTGTTATAGCTTTCTCAGTTTGAAAACTGACTTGTTGGTCTTGCCCATAAAAGGGATGGCTTTGTTGCAATGACAGAAGGAGCCTCTGTGTGCCAAAGTCTGTATATCCTAAAAGTGGCCTCACAGGATCACCACCAAAAATCCTCCAAGACTGATTAGGCAACATGCCGTTTCAAGCAATGTGGGCAGAGATGTGCTCATCTGTTGGATGGTCCGTTTCTCTGTTTCAGCTTACAGTGATCCAGAGAGGATGCTGGTGTCTGGCTTTGACTTCATGCACTGGTGACAAAGGCTTTGTTACAAGAAGGCTTGTCTGTGAGTCTTTGACTTCAAGAAAATCTGTGAGTCTTTGACTTCAAGAAAATTTGGAAAGCATAAAGCCCTCATCAGGAACAAAAGAAGCAACTGTACTGGCCAGCCAAGATATTCTTGTCTGTTATTCTTGTCACCATTCCCTGTTACATCCTCATGTTTTTATATAGATCTATAAATAAATACAAAAGTGCAAAAAAATTGCGGTGTCTTCCCATGCACTGGCTTCCAGGTGGCTTTGTTTCTGAGTATCAGGTTGCCCTGCTTTAAGAAATCACGTTCTGACTAAAGCAAGATGCCCAAGAATACCTGGCCAAGGTCATCCATGCAACAGTCACCTCCAGACTGGACTACAGTAACTTGCTTTATGCAGGTCGTCCCTTGATTTTGATCCAGAAATCACACTGGTGAAGAATGTGGCTGCTTGAGTCCCATGAAGAGCCCATATTCAAACTGCCTTTCAACGATTCATTGGCTGTCAGATGAGGTCACGTTCAAGGTGTTGGTTTTGACCTTTAGGGGCTTACACAGTCTGGGTTCTCTGTACCTCTCTGAGTATGTCCCCCAAAGACTGTTGCATTCCACAAATTCCAATCTGTTTGTGATCCCTGGCCCCAAAGTAGTGTGTTTGACGTCAAGCCAGGGCCTTTTGGGTGAAATGAGCTACCAGTACAGATCCAGGTCCTTTCAGACCATCTAAAGGGCCTGTAAAATGGTCCAAACAAGCAAGCATACCATAAAATTGGGCTCCCCTCCCCTCCTTTCCCCTTCCCACCAAAGGAAATATTAGATTTTTAAAAACTGAGCAATCTACTAATTTATCCATGGGAGTGCTACTCTTATAAGTAGAATTACTAATTTTGAATTGTTTTAATTTGTATTTTATGTTTTTAATTGTGGATTAAACCTCCAATGTATGCTTCCCCAGGCCTGCTGTGCTGGGAGGGGCAGCCTAAAACTCAAATAAATAAATTAAAGCTCCACTTCTGTGCTGCTGCTGTAGCCATCACAAGTAGCTTGGTTTTGCCTGTCCTTTTACAATAATGCTTGAGATGTTCATGTCAGGACTTGCTATTGAATCAGCTGTGGCTTCTTAAATTACATAGAATGATATATAAAGTTCACAACCATATGTCCTCCTCCTCCTCCTCAGCATCTCAAGCAGCTGCACAGGGGGTATCGCTATAGGAGCAGGACACGACACATGGACCAAGACGGACATACTAATCCAGGTGCAATAAGGCTAGGCTGTTTTGCAAAAGCACCAGCTATTTAATTACAAGTGTTCCTACAGGAGTAGTATCCAATTTTGCCCTTTTGTAATGTGTTTTTTGGAATGTTTCTTTTAACATGTATTTAAAATTAAGGTTAGTAGGTTAAAGCATCACAGGCCAGGTGGTACTTGAAGATTATTTTAATGAAAAAACATTTGTCTTAAACTGATCAAATTTATTTAGAATGTAATCAAAACACTAAATTAAAAAGTAGAGGAAACGGGGAATACGGAGAGTGCAGTAGAAGCAACAGCAGTAGCATTTAGGCTTAAATTAGCTGAAGTTCTCCCATGGGGCCTAAATGGTGCCCTTTCTCCTTTTAACATTCACCACCACTTCCAGTAATGGAGAGATCATAGCAGGCTTCAGACTCCCCTGACACACTGAGCTGATCTCATGCAACCCCCCCCCCCCCACACACACACACACAAGAAACACAACCTGGGATGGTGGGTGATTATATCAGTGGTCCCCAACCATTTTATCACCGGGGACTAGTCAATTCTTGAGAATTTTACAGTGGCCCGGGGGGGGGGGGTAGTCTTTTGCTGAGGGACGTCGCCGCTGCTCCACTTTCTTTCCCGCCGGTGCCCCTGACTTCCCAACACCCACTGTGGGGGCACTGCCAGCAGCAGCTGCGCAATGCCACGCTGAGGGGGAGCCTCAGCCATGGCGGCCGCTGGAGAGCACCAAAGATGAGCCAGCGGCAAAGAGGCATGGCAGCCCCCGAGGCAGCAGCCAGAGAGGAGAACAAGGAGGAGCCACGGTCCGGTACCAACTGAGCCACGGACTGGTACCAATCTCCGGACCGGGGTTTTGGGACCACTGGGTTACATGACAGTTTGAACTGACTGGGTCCTTCATGGATCTTGCTGTGAGCCGTCCAATTCGACTGCAGCTGCCTGGCATGAATCTACTGGCTCCTGTGGATAAACCAGCCAATTGTTGGCTCTGATTTACAATCCTGCCTCAGACCTCAAGCTCAGTCCTTGGCTGGTCTTCATACACAACAGCCACCCCCACAGCAATGAAGATGACTAGGGAGGCAGCAGCATGCCTCTGGAGAAGAGGGCTGAAGAAGGCAACATGGGCCATGTCTACCCACCATGGGAGGAGGCTAAAGATGCCAGGAAGGTGCTGAGTGGGAGGATGGGGTTCATCAAAGTTTGGGAAGAGGTGGAGACAGGCAGAGTCTAGAATAGGAAGGGGAACAAAATAGACACAAGGGAAGCTTGGGGTCAGATGGAAAGAGGAGGAAGTGGTGAGCGTTGGAGAGCGGATGGCAAAGAGGACGCGGAGAGTGGACAGACAGAGTTCAGGCGTGAGAGAGAGGTGAGAGACGGAGAGAAGATGTGACAGAACCAACAGAAGGAGTGGAGACAGAGGAGGAAGAGAGCACCAGAATGGAGGGAGAGTGGCCTTGGGGGAGCCCAGAGAGGCAGGGAAGAGTGTCCCAACTTGCAGGGGGGCAACAGTCGAGTTACCAAGTCCAGTGAGGAGGGCAAGGACTATGGAGAGGATAGCCCATTTCCTCTCCCATCCGTGGACCAACTGCAGGGGGCTCCACTCAAAAGTTCACAGGCAATACTCAGGGAGGGGGGCCCTCCAGCAGCCAGGGCAGAGGTTCCTCACACTTTTAAACTACAAGCTGTCTGATAATGGGTGAGGAAATGGCTGCTGTTGAGGACGTGGGCAGGGGAAATGTTACCAATGTGGGCAGCACCAATGCAGCCAGACTTTTTTGCCACAATCTTTCCCAAGACTTCACAGCAAAGTTTGCAGAAAAGATTGCAGAAAAGCCTGAGAGGAACACAAATACATCATGATACTGTGGAAAGCAAGGAAACAACCAATACCATCCAAGCCGGGGCAAGTAACCTATGTTGAAATGACCTTAAACACCTGAATTTTGTTTATCTAGCTGCATCACCAAATCTTTTTAGGGCTGCCTAAAGGCAGACATTTCATGAGTTGCTAACATCTTGTCTGTCCTTTAGGGAAAAATCCAAAAATAACAAAGCTCAAAACAAAAAGCACCAGAACGAGCTAACATCTCCTCAAACCTTGTTTTAGCTCATCCTCATGGGGCTTTGAGTTATATAACAATTTTAGGGGGAAAAGACAGTAGACTTCGTCTCTCAAGTTTGCAGCTTTGTTGGCTGCGTGCAGAGAGAAGATTGGGGGCAGCACAAAACAAAATCCAGTGCTATTCCTTTGCAACTTAATTTTTTTTATTTTGGGGCAAAGACATTCGGTCATGCTAGTGTAAGACTGCATTTGAGTTTTTGATTGCAACAAACAGCATGTTAATATTGCTTGTGTGGCATAGTATAATGTGGTCCGTTTCTAGAAAACCTAATACTTGCGTTGTCTTTCAGAACTGGTTACTTTTACGGGTCTCTGATTAGTCACATCAGATAGAAACCATTACATTTTACTTACTAGAATGACTGTCAAAGAAATTCCACCTTTAGATAGCATCATCCTTTTGGTGCCTATGACCCCCCTGTCCACTTCCCTCCCTCGGAGGCAATATTTTCCTTCCCTCCACCTTCCCCACCCTTACTGACTGAGCTGCTCTATGTATCTGTTTTCTTCTTTCCTAAAAAAACTTTTGCTGTCCTACCTTCTCACAGGATTATATTTTGGCTGTTGGCTCAGACCAGGAACCTGAGGGAGAGAGCTGAAATGGCACTCAAGGCATTTTGAGATTCCAAATTAACAACAACAAGAAGAGTTGGTTCTTATATGCCACTTTTCTCTACCTGTAGGAATCTCAAAGTGGCTTCCAATCACCTTCTCTTCCTCTCCCCACAACAGGCACCCTGTGAGGTAGCTGAGACTCAGAGAGCCCTGATATCATTGCTCGGTCAGAACAGATTTATCAGTGCTGTGGTGAGCCCAAAGTCACCCGGCTGGCTGCATGTGGCAGAGTGTGGAATCAAATCAAAGTCCACACTCCTAACCACTACACCATTCAACATAGAAGGTAACAGGGATAAGATTTCTGAGGTAATGCAATATAATTCTTATGTAAATCAGTATATGTACAGACTTTAGTTCAATGGTTTCAAGTTATTGAGAGTTTCATAAATTTTTCACAGTGACTGTTTCTTTCATTCCATCATTTCTCAAACACTCCAGTACACTTTCTTTGAGCGTTCATTGACTCTTTTGGTTTCCAGAAGGCTTGGACACCCTATCCAGTCCTCAAACCACTTATCTAAACACACCAGTACTCTTCTTGATCTTTACTAACCGTCGGGTTTTAAAAGTCAGTTTCTAACCGCACTTAACTTCACTAGATCTCCCCACTTTTTAGAGGTATCTCCCTGTTTTGACTGGTAATAAGTACAGTACAACAACCTCAAATAACACAATAATAACAGCAATTGTGGTTTCAGCAGCTGGTAACAAGGTTTCAGCAACACTTCCATAACAGTTCCAGCATCAGTGGTGACAACATTGTCAATTATGGTCTCATAGGTAGGTTGGTTTGGGGATCAGATTCATGGCCGAGGGGTTCTGGGGGCCCAGCAAGTATCTTTGGTTTGGTCAACCTCAGCCAAATACCTGGCAGAAGAGCTCCATTTTACAGGCCCTGCAGAACTGTGGTTGCTCAGGCAGGGCCCTGATCTTTTTTTTTGGGGGGGGGGGGCTAATCCCACCAGGTGGGAGACCAGCACAGAGAAAGCTCTGGCCCTGGGTTGAGGTCAGACGTGCTTCTTTGGGGCCAGTGATCACCAGCCAGTTGGAAGTGGTGGTACTTAAAGCTCTTTGGGTGATATAGACAGTGAGACAGTCCCTCAGGTACACTGGGCTCAGACAGCATATGGCCTTAAAGGGCTGATCAAGAACTGAAGTGGTAAACAGTGCAGCTGCTGGAGAGCAGGAAGGATGTGGGATCACCGTGGTG
Source organism: Paroedura picta (assembly GCF_049243985.1). NCBI lineage: Eukaryota > Metazoa > Chordata > Lepidosauria > Squamata > Gekkonidae > Paroedura > Paroedura picta. Next base: position 134,112,051 of record NC_135371.1, on the reverse strand, counting down.
TTTTTGTAAGGATCCTGGCCACTGCATTCTGGACCAGCTGCAGGATCAAGGCTAAGGGTAGACCTGTGTAGAGCGAGCTGCAGAAGTCCAGTCTAGAGGTGACTGTTGCATGGATCACTGTGACTAGGTGTTCTGGAGTCAACTAGGGCACTAATAGTTTGGCTTGGCGCATGTGGAAGAAAGCCAGCTATGCTACTCTTGTGCCCTCCCCCCCCCCCCCGTGGTAAACCCAGGAAAGTGGAAAGACTTCAAACAGTCTCAACAATCAGATTGGGAAATTCCAAGGTTGCATTCCAGAGGGGAATGGAGATGGATCGGGAGGAGGTGAGAGATACAAGGAGGAGAAGATAGGAATTCAGGAAGGAGCATCAGAGTAATAAAACATAGCCAACAGGTCGGTTCAACTACAGACCCTATATAGCTAGCAACCTCAATAAACAACCAAAAATCATGGCAGAAACAACCAGGTTCTGACACCTGGTCATTTGGGCGCCCTCCTTGGCTTTGTCTTCACACCACCCCCATCTATCTTCCAAATGTTCCTGGGTGGACAGGCCAGTGTCCTTGATAAGAACCTATTGATTTCACACTGCCCCGTTTGTTTTGGCTTCGATTTTCTCCCACTGAAACCTGAATGCCACTGGGAGAGGGGTAGGGGTAGTGGAATGCTGGGATAAAAGCTGAAGCCTTATTGTTGCAGACCAGTTCTGGCAATGCATTGATTTGGTTTAATTACATTACGTTCAATAAATCAATCTTTTGCATCATCAAGGATTCGTTATTGGGGCAATCTGTAGAAACCTCACAGTCAGAAAGCCTCAGGATGGCTCTTAAAAACCAGAACCATGGCACCCTCATTCCAGCCCCCTCTCTGAATTTTTAGTTGCCGTTTACCAAAGTAAGCCTCTAGCCTTGTTTTGGTGGATAAATATGGGATCACGTACAGGAATTATTCTACCCAATTCCACTGTAAGAAAAAATCCTTGCCCTTGCCTTCCAGTGCTCTGGCCATTGAGTGCAAAGCCACTGGGATAACTGACAGACAGGTCTCCAACAATCTAATTTAATATACTGACCAGGTAATTTCCCTGGATGGAAGGGATTTCCCCCTGTGGAACACAACCTCCCCATCTCCTCACCCCTATACCACTCCTACTGTTCTAAAAGGGCCAATACCAGACATAAAAGTCCCTGGGCCTTTTAAGAAATATTTGTGGTATTGGACAGGAAAGGATAATGCACAGATTGTAAATAATGTAAAAAGAACACACCCTAAATTTGAGATGGCATAGGCAATAAAGGTAGAATTGACCCAGAAGCTCTGCCTTGACACTAAAGGGCTAGGGAAATAGACACATGGGTTTCCATTTTAAAAATTGCATGCAATTAAAAAAATGTTTTTTTCATGGCTATGTACTTTTCTAGTATGCAGACCCAAGTTGCAGCACTCAGTCATCAGGGAATCTCACTGCCCACCCACTGGCTTCAATAATTCCCACCTGAGGGGTTGGGTGTCCTATGCTTGAAGGCTTCCTTTGCCCTTAAATTAATTTAAAAGCAACACGATTGGCTCATCTTCTACATCTTATAGGATTTGCAGAAGGCCTAATTAATAATTAAAAGAGCTTGATGTACTCAGTGGTTTTGGAAGCCCAAAAAGAAAGTTTATTACCCAGTGGACTGAAGTGTGCTGTCATAAACTGGTTGGCTATACTCTCCAGCCTTGCAGTCAGACTCCTTAGGGGTATTTCTTCTTAGTACAGACTTGTAGTTGAGTATTATTAAATCAAAGCACAAGACGAATAGGATAAATCCCATGACAATCCTAAAAGCTAGCAGAATGAAAAGAACAAGCTAAGTTTTAAGAAGCTGGGTAAATGTACTCCGTGACACTGGAAGGACAAGCCACTGTGTCTTTTTTGAATCACAGATTTATATTTTGCAAACTTTGGCTTAACTTCTCCTCCTCTTCATCTGTGTAATCAAATTTTAAGTAGACTGGCAGTATCCCTCTCCACTCTTTTCTCTCTCTGACTGTTTTCACACTAGAGATATTGTTGAGATTTGCGTTTTTAAAGGGGTTGACTTTTCAGTTCATTTCTGCACTGAAATCTGAAATCTGCATCTTCCAGCACAGACCCAAATTGCCCTCTTACTTGCCCCATAGCAAAGGATTCCCCAGAAAACCCAATTTGATCTCCTCTAGTGGGGTCTAATTTGGAACCGTTCAGTGCAGAAACATAGCATTCGGCCTCTTCCTGTCTGTGGACACCATTGTTCCCCACCCCCCTGTAGCGTCACTTCCATCGTCAACTCCCCCTTCCCCCGCTTTTTTAAAAAAGGGGCTTATTGCATTATAACACTACTAGGAATAAAGCCCATTGTAGTCAGAATACAATGGGCGCTAGCAGGCGCTCGACGTTGTGGGGGGGGGGCTCTGGCAGGGGTCCGTGTAAGCAGCCCCGTACTGTGCAGCAGCGACAGCCCCCCCAGTGGGTAGAAAGGGAGAGGGGTGGTAGAGGTGGTGCATCGACAGCGGCCCGTAGTGTGGGCCGGATGGCGGAGGGAGAGGGATGAAGACGCAAGGGTAGCGTGAGGACAGGGAGCTTACTGTTGCGAGCAGCCATTTTGGAGGGCGGGAGGCGGCTCGGCGTATCCAAGAATACAACGGGCGCTAGAGCTTGGCAGTGGGAAGAGGAAGGGGAGGAGTTTGTATGATTTTGAAGTTCCACCTCCAAACCTCCAGGAATATTTCCAACCCAGGGGTAGCCAACCTCCAGGTGGGGCCTGGAGAGCTCCTGGAATTACAGCTCACCTGCAGAGTATAAAGATCAGCTCCCCAGGCAGAAAGGGCAACTTTGGACAGGGTTGTGGTAGAAAAGAAACATTTAAGTCTTCCCACACAGGTTGTTGTTGAATTGAAAGACTTGAGGCCTATTGCACAGGGTTGTTGTGCATATGAAACAGGAGACAAAAGAGCCAGTTTCCTCTGCAGAATAACGCTGTGCAGTGGCCTCAAATCTGCAGAGTTGCAAAGAAGAAAGACACATGGCTTGGCTGTGTCTAACCTCCGGGCAGAGCAGTATTTTAAGTGAGAAGGGGCTTTTCTGTGGCCTCACTGTCAGCCAACTGTTTGGCAGGGGAAAGACCCCCCCCCCTCAAAAGGAAGGCCCTCAGGGTCCCCTGCGTTGCTCTTGGAAAGGCCTCCTTCCCCTCAGTCAGGGCCTGTCAGAGGCTCCTTCGCAGCAGGCCTGAAGGGGGGGAGGGGGAGCACTCTGCAGCCTCCTGCCAGCTCTGTCAGGGTTCTGAGGCAATTTGCAGTTGGACATGGCAGTTAGGACAGCCTTGGGGCGAAAAGGGCTGGCACAGCCTGACCAAGCCTCTGTTCTCATCCCCCTTGGCAGCCCTACTGACCTCTTCTCACTTTGGTAGTCAGGAGCAGACTGGCAGCCAGACTGGGCTGGGTGAATGGAATTTTGGTCTGTCCTGGTGAGGGGCCAATAGGAAGGCGCTTTACGCGCCTCCCCATTGGCTGCTTGGCCCTGGATGGACACTCGGAGGGCCCAATCAGGAGCCGCTTTGCGGCTCCTGTTTGGGCCTGAGTTTTTATCCTGGACAGGGCCCGCCCTAACTCCTCCCCAGGTGGCTACTCTTTTATTTAATATTGCAGGAGCGGTTAAAGATTCCTATCTAATTAAATAGGTCCCCTCCCTTCCGCCGCCATGTTTAGTTTCCACTGTCTGCTGGACAGACAGGCAAGCCAGTTGGAGGAGAAGGCACTCAGGGGTGGGACAGATACCCTGAGTGGGTGTTAAGCAGTGAGTGGCTCTTAAGCTATGAGACATGCCCCTCCTCCAAATAATTACCAGAAATATTAAGTGGAATAGATATGGTTAAAAGTTTTTGCCCACAGTTCTGGGGATTTTTTTTAGGGGGGGGGTTATCTGTGGTCTCAACACCTTCATCTCATCTTGTCTGCAATGGGGAGAGAAATAATGTAACGCTGTAACAAGATCATTGGTTTATAAAATTTTAGTTTTGGAGCTTAAGTGTTAGTCATTTGAAATTGTCACTAATGCTGGATGGCACATGCTCCTCCTCGTGAGAAGAAACGTATGAGGACTTTGGTAGACCAAAAAAACTTTTAAAAGCCGATTTCATTATCAGCCTCCAATTACTGTGCCTGGCTAGAGTGCAACATCCATCGCAAACACAGATCTGTGTGGACAGAGAGCAACTCCAGCCACTGAAAATGTATCGGGTTGGTTGCACAGCCATTTTGTGCTGGAGCCAAAGACAGATACAACTTTGTTGGGACAGAGAATTGGTTTTTACAATCATCTTGTGATTTTTGTAGTTGTGATTTCTGTAGTTACTATAATGTTTAGGTTTTCTAGTATGTTTTTATGAAGTTTTATAGTATTACTGGTGTTTTGTTATATTTTATTGATTGTAATTATTTATTGATTATCTTGTCTCTTGAGAAACCTATATGCAGGTCAAGAAGCAACAGTGAGAACTGGGCATGGAATCACTGATTGGTTCAAAATTGAGAAAGGAGTTCGGCAAGGCTGTATACTGTCGCCTTGCCTATTTAACTTGTATGCAGAGCACATCATGAGAAAGGCGGGGTTAGATGAGTCACAAATTGGGATCAAGATTGCAGGGAGAAATATCAACAACCTCAGATATGCAGATGATACCACTCTTATGGCAGAAAGCAGAGAGGAACTAAAGAGCCTTTTGATGCAGGTGAAGGAGGAGAGTGCAAAAGTTGACTTGAAACTCAACATCAAGAAAACGAAGATCATGGCATCCAGCCCTCTCAATTCCTGGCAAATAGATAGGGAAGAAATGGAGATAGTGACAGATTTTATTTTCCGGGGCTCCAAGATCACTGCAGATGGGGACTGCAGCAAAGAAATTAAAAGACACTTGATCCTAGGGAGGAGAGCTATGCCAAATTTAGACAGCATCCTAAAAAGCAGAGACATCACTCTGCCAACAAAAGTGTGTCTAGTCACAGCTATGGTCTTCCCAATTGCAATGTATGGCTGTGAAAGTTGGACCATGAGGAAGGATGAGTTTCAAAGAATTGAGGCTTTTGAACTCTGGTGCTGGAGAAGACTCTTGCGAGTCCCTTGGACTGCAAGGCAAACAAACCGGTCAGTCCTAGAGGAGATCAGCCCTGCCTGCTCCTTAGAAGGCCAGATCCTGAAGATGAAACTCAAATACTTTGGCCGCATCATGAGAAGAAAGGACTCCCTGGAGAAGAGCCTAATGCTGGGAGCGATTGAGGGCAAAAGAAGAAGGGGACGACAGAGAATGAGGTGGCTGGATGGAGTCACTGAAGCAGTTGGTACAAATTTAAATGGACTCCGGGGAATGGTAGAAGACAGGAAGGCTTGGAGGATCATTGTCCATGGGGTCGCGATGGGTCGGACACGACTTCGCACCTAACAACAACAACAATTGATAGTAAATTGCCACGAGACAGCTATGCTGGGAGTGGTGGTATAAAAATGTGATTAACAAGCAAAACAAACAAACAAACAATTTAGAGTGTACTGCTGATCTGTCCATAAGGAGAGTATCTTATGTTTCAGATACTTATTAATCCTTGTTTGTTAATATATTTTAAATTTTTTAAAAATGTTCCTGCTCTGCTATAAAGCAATGACTATGTTTAAATCCTTTCTATACATCTCTAAATATCCTGCCAATGCTCAAATATTCTTCATAGTAATTATAAAAGTAAAGGCATTTTAAAACTAAATTATAGAGGGTGAACTCCTCCTTTCATTGATATTTAGAGGAGTTTTGCTATTGTATTCAAGGAAATCAACTCATATGCCAGACCAGATTGAATGCTCTGCATTTCCTGCTTCCCTTAAATTAGTAGTCATGTGGTAAGCTGATTAAAAGCATACTCTCAAAATAATAAAAAAGGACAGAGTTCATAATTTTAGGACCATACTAGCAATTTCTGCAGCTAAGTCCTTGAAGCTTTAGCCAGGCAGACAGCAAAATAGGGAAATCCTAGCAATTTGAACTTCTGGTGATCCCAGGGATTTGAGGATTTGGTTTCCGCTCAGCTGGATGTTGATAATGCTTTGGACTCATCTTTGCCAAGCAAGCCCTTTATACATAGGCCATCCTGACACAAGGCACATTAAATTTACTTTCTGAAGAAGAAAGGACACTGAGACAGATTCTGCATGGGCAGAAAAGGCTGGGCCAGCACTCCTAAGGCAGAGGAGCTAATCCTCTTTCCACCCTGCCTGCATTGTGGGTACACAAAAATCTGGGGTGGACATGGTCTGGCGCCCAAAATAGTCCCCTGTGGGGACACAGGAAGCGACAGGGCATGCTGCTCCACCGCAAAGGACTGGTGGTGCTTCAGAGTGGTGGCGCTGGTGTGGAATTGGTATGAGAGAAGGGAAAATCAATTTGCCAATAGTGTCTGGGAGGGGAGAGATCAAATAGTTAAAATGATTCTGTTTACGGGGTGTTTTGTAACATGATAAGGAAGTGAACAGAGTACTGGTATGTATTAAGTGTGCATGCCATTCCCAAGGCATCCATTGTACCACCAGACAAAGCCTGATCAGTCCTTGAAAAATGTCATGTACTTTGGGATGCTAAGTGCTGAAATGCTTTTAGGAGATGAACATAGATATAGCGCCTATGGATACCTGCCATAGTCCCTTTACAGCTTTCAGAGATTGGGAATTATTGCTTCTGGCCAAAATGGATTTATGAAGCTTCCCATCCTTACTAAATCAAAACAGCCTAGAAGAGCAGCCAGGCTTCAATTTGCAAAACTGTAAACTAAGATTGGGCAGGCACAACATGGATATTACAGCTTCCATTCATTCTCAAACATCTCACATAATATGCACTTGGATTTTCTTGACATTTTCTATACATGACTGCACTTGAATAATAATTGCAGGAGATTCTTCTTTTTTAGTACACTTATCATTGGGGTGGGCATTGGAGAATTAATTCAGTTGAGGTGTTATGATAAAGAACGTCCTTTGCTAATACTGGTGCAAATAGGTTACCCTCTTTCCTTTGAATGAATTGATAGACTCCTCAGATTTGATGCTGAAAGATCATTTGCCTTTATGGAGATACATGAGCATGATGAAAATGACCATTTGTCCACCTGCCAGGAAGAGGCAAGGTAGCTTGCTTTTGGGATATCCTGTATTAGTACCATAAACACTCAAGACATGGGCCTTATTATTGGAGATACCAATCTGCAAGTGAGACCTTGAGAATCCCCCAGAATTACAGCTTATCTGCAGAATACAGAGATCAGTAAACCTGGAGAAAATGGCTGTTTTGGAGGTTGGACTTTATGGTATTGTCCCCACAGAGGTCCCTGTTTATCAGCCAGCCAGTTGCCTCCTCTTCCAAGGATAAGGAAACGGAGGAATTAGGTCCTTTACAGTAGAATGGCCACTTTAGCAGCTCGATTTAGAAACAGAGCCAGTGAAAGAAGAGCCAGGAAATGAAGGATGCTCATTCTGGCAGGAAATGAAAGAGGTAGAACAGAAATCAGAGTGTCAGTCTCCATTGGCATCTCCTGAATCAGCTGAGCGCAGGAGATGTTGAGAGGATTTGACAGTTCAGGAAAAGGTAAACAGTCGCTGAAGTAGAGTCATTTCGTGAGCAGGAATAACAAGCCAAAGAAATGGTCTGTATCAGCTAATTAGGCTGATAAAAGGAACACACTTAATGGAACTTATTGTGGAATCAACTTTGCTTACCACTGCTCTGAGCTGGTTCTCTCAGCAAAGACAGTATTGCCTTGCTTGCTGCTGTGCATCCTGTCTTGCTAACCTGTATTTGTTTTTCAGCTAGAATCCCAGACCGTATATCCTGTCCTGGCTCTCAAACTCTGAACTTTGTTTTCCAGACCTTCTTGTTTTTCTGACATTCAGATGGAACCTTCAGCACCCTGACTCTGCTGGTTTGTGGACTTTGGTCTCTTTTTTTTGGCTTGATTGTGATTACATCTGTGCATCCAGGGGGGCTTTCCGCACCGGGATCCTTGTAGCAAATTGTTTGCTGAACGAAAAATCGCCATTTAAAATAGTGCAATTCGTCATTATGCATACCTGACTTTGTAGTGGAATCCAGTTGCGTTTCTATCGTTTCCCACAAGCTTCCGGTCTCAGCAAAAATCGCTAGACAGGAAGCGCTATTGTCAAGCTCGTCCCTCCCCTGGCCGTCAAGCAGCCAATGGGCAGCCGTTAGCATGCTCCCAAACAGCCCCTTTCCCTTTAAGAAAGGTTTTTTTTTTAAAAAAAAACACACCCATTGCAACGAATATGTGTTGATTCGTTGCAACGGAGAGACCCATCAGCTGGCAGGTGTGTTTGAACTGTCGTTTCATTGTTGCCACGCTCCCCCCAAGTGGAAAAAAAAAATCCCCCCCCTCACGGGCCCGATTTTCGGCCGAAAACAGTGTAAAAAATAAAGGGAAAATACATCAGCAAACGGGCTTCTCTGTTGTTTGTGCTTAGTGAATAAACAGCTCTGGGGAGGGACTGAAGCCGGGGAAGCCTCTAAACAGGCTTGCTGGTGGGTTGAACTTCGCTTGCTCGGAGAAAAAAAAATGGCGATCGCTTCGCCGGAAGATCAGAGGAGAGAGCCAGGGGGAGGGACTTTGTAGAAACCACAACAATGGTAACGCACAGAACTTTCCCGCTAGTGTTGCAGATTGGTTGCAGGAGTGTAGCGCTTTCCGGAGGGTGAATCCACTTTTGGGGATTTCCCTGAAAGCGCTACAAGGAAGCGCTTTTGCGGATCGGTTTCAGGTGTGTGGCAGATTGTCAACGACGTTGTGCATAATGGCAAATCAGTAGCGTTTTCAATTGGCAACCATTGTGCGATTTTGAAGGTGTGCGAAAAGCCCCAGGGTATAGTAAAAAGTGCCAGTCTCTGTCCTGAATATGACATTTGTTTTGCTTGCTCTCAACTGTATTTGTGCATTCTGGAGCCTTATGTTCAGTAAACACCAGGCTTGGCCTTGAATGTGACATTATTCTCCCCAGGCTCCATTCCCAAATCTTCATGACTTTCCCAACCTGGATCTGGAAACCCTACCCCCCCAACCCCTGCCAGTGGCCAAGGGGGCCCTGACAACCCCACTTGTTTTGATTGCGTAAAGGTGCAAGGTAGCACATGTGGAAATTCAAACCAAATTCCAAGATAGGTCAGGAATAAATCCTTCCAGCTAGAAGGAAAAGAGTTAAATGGTTTAACAAGTGTGCAAGACAAGAACGAGGGAACAGGGAGAAATGAAATCTGTCTTGACTAGCATCTACTTTGAAATTCTAGCTTTGCTTGTATCCATTCATCAGAATGCAATGCTGAAATGTAACCAGTGATTAGCTTCATGGCTTTGCTTCTTTTGATTAGTTTTGGTAACATTTCTGCTAATGTTTTGATATGAGTTTCCTATGGTTCTATACTCTCAGAAATTAGAAATTTGGTTAGTAAATAAGATCTTTTTTTCTTATTTAAAAGATCTCAGACTATGACCAAAAATTGTTAATAAAAATACCTGGCCATTCATCCGCACATAGGCTAAAACTCCTGACTGGGCTAGAGTTAATTAGCAGTATGTGTGTTTGCTAACAAACATACGCATAGAGATATCGTCACCTCTACCCGTGCCTCAAATGACTGATCATGAGGAAAAGGCAGTGTTTGAGTGGTGGCAATCTACTTGTATGAGAGGAGGGAAAGGGAGCAAGTGGGCAAGCCCCTTCTCAAGAACAGAGATCCCTACCACCTCTCAGGTACTGTCAGGCATGGAAAGGGCATCATTGACCATTATAAAGGTAAAGGTAAAGGTATCCCCTGTGCAAGCACCGAGTCATGTCTGACCCTTGGGGTGACGCCCTCTAGCGTTTTCATGGCAGACTCAATACGGGGTGGTTTGCCAGTGCCTTCCCCAGTCATGATCGTTTACCCCCCAGCAAGCTGGGTACTCATTTTACCGACCTCGGAAGGATGGAAGGCTGAGTCAACCTTGAGCCGGCTGCTGGGATTGAACTCCCAGCCTTATGGGCAAAGCTTTCAGACGGCTGCCTTACCACTCTGCGCCACAAGAGGCTCTTTTGACCATTATAGGGGGTACTATTACTTCATTATCCAATAATTCCAAAATTTTCCTTGCCTATAGTTTTAAAATGGTGACAGCAGATGGGTTAATGCCTCTGGATAAAGTTGATAAACCAAGACAATGTTGTTGTTTTGTTGTTGTTTTGTTCCCCCCGTATATCCTCCAAAGAGCTTTAAGAACTGCAGACCAAAGTCTGCTCAGGATCCCTGGGCTCAATATTAAATTGGCCCCAACCAGCCCTGTCCCCAACCTGATGGAACACTGTACCAGATGAGATCAGAGCCCTGCAGGACCTTAATCAGTTCCCTAATCAGGGCATATAAAATGGGGCTGTTCCACCAGCCCTATGGCTGAGGCTGAGATGACACCTGAAATTGCTGGCCTTCTAACTGGAAACCCACTAAATCTATTCCATCTAAAGGGTCGTATGATCCTCCTCTGCCCTTTCTCATAAGATACTAAAACCTAGGAAATATTTTTGTATTGGTTTTAATGTTTTTAATTAATATGTTTAAAGCCTTTATCTTGATTTCAGCCTATTTATATAAACCCCTGAGTTGCCAGAAAGAGGTGAGTCATAAATATTATACCATCCTAGAAATTGTCTAACAGTCTGAAAAGACTGTGTTACATAGTTTATGCAGGGAAAACGTTGTCTATGCACAACCATAACAAACTCAGGGGTAGATTGGCCATTATGGCAGGTGGGAAAAATCCTGATGAAAATTTTTGTGTGAAGGGCCACCTCTGCTGAGCTCCCCATCCAGATCCAGCCAGCTTGGAATGTGAGACTGTTGGATATATTTTGTGTAAAAGTAGCAGAGTTATTATAAAAATGATGAGATCAGACAAGGGAGTATTATTATAGTACTAGCTTCAAAGCCCGTTCCTAAGAACAGGCCTTGAAAGGGTCCCCTCCCCTAGACCCCAGGCCAGGCAGCTTAAGGTGGCCTTGAGCGGCAGCTCGCAGCCAGATCAAGTGGGGCGGGTGGGGGCTGGGCAGCTAGTTAGCACGGCCGGGACAGATCTCCTTAGCAGTCAGCTAGTCAGCTCCTTAGCAGTCCTTAACGAGCAATTAACAGGCCAGGAGGCCCTCATCAGCAGGCCCAGCCTAGCAGGCCCTCGTTAGAAGGCCCTCCACCACGATCCTTTGCCCAAGGCCTCTCCCCTTACCTGCTGCTGGCTCCAGGCACTGAGGCATCTGAGAGCAAAAAGGCTAGAGTCCAGGGACAGAGGGCAGGAGCTGCAGGGGCAGGGCCAATCAGGGCAAAGCTGGCTGCACCCTGACTAGCCCTATTCTAACTTGGACAGCTGGACACATCCCACCCCCTAGGCTGTTTCATAAATATATAGAGGAACAACAATGGATAAGGATATAAAAATACTATTTTACTAGAACTATCAGGGTAGGGAATACTGGAAGGTAAAACAAGAAAAATACATAACTTTTATGAGCTCTATCAGGCTGTTAAGTGGTGAAAGATCAAAATAGATCTCTCTTCTTTCTAAAGCAGAACTCTGAAAACAAAGGGAGGAAGGAGAATCTTGTGGCTTATGTATAAACAGACATGAAATCAATGGAGAAACAACATTTATATACCAATAAACAAAATCACATGACCCACTCTGCATGTCTCCACTAGCAACTAGTGTCAACAAATAGTTAACCCTTTCTCTGACAGTATATTTGGCCACCATTGTTGCCCCTGCCTGGATGAGCCATGTGCTTCCCCTGCTTGAGAGAAGTCCTTCCCTCCCTCTGATGGTGTAGTCTTGAGAGGTGTGTGGCTTATCTGGTATCCCATTCTAGCCTTGGAAAAAAACCCTTCCCATTATAGCTGACTCTCCCTCTAGCACAAGCAGCCTTGTTCTACAGCAGCCTTTCTCAACTTTACCATTAAGAAGCTCCTGGAACATTCTTCAGGCTTCAAAAAACTCCAGAAGTGGCACGATCATGCAGAATATCGTTGGGAGGTGCTGTGCCTGTTGACTTGCTGAGGACCTAGCTTGAGGTCTGATGCAGGATCTGAACTCTGCAATTGCATCAGTGAATGTGTGGCTAGATCCCGCCTGCAGGGGTTAAACTGAAACTGACCTATAGCATGCAGCGGGGGAAGATCCCTTTGCTTGTGCATGTATATAAGTTGGGGGGTTTGGTGGAGTTTTTCAATTCAGTTCTGCTCTTTTGTTGTATCAGCAAATAATAATGAGCTTAAATCTAATAATGAGCTTAAATCTCTTCCAGTGTTCATGTTGTTCCAAACCCACAGATTTAACAGGCCGCATAGCTGTGTACATACTCACTCAGGGTCCCTCCTCTTTCCACCCCCTCCAGGCCCATAATTGGCCATATCACCTGATAAATGTTTAACAAATTAAAACAAATATTAATAAATAATTAAATCTCACCCATTCAGGAAACCCTTCCAGGGCCTTCAAGAAACTCCATGAAACCCCGATCCAGAAAGCCTGTTCTACGGCAACATGACTCTTCTGTTGGAAAAAGGCTCCCTGCCTCATGGACCTTCCATGGAAGGAAGACTCTGCCATTCACATTCATTGAATATATTAATCAGATCATGGAATGGATTCATAGGATTCATAGGATTCATAGGATCCAGCACCAAATTAGCACAGCTCCTGGTTCTGTGACTTTTATCATCCAATTACATTACACTAGGGAACTGCAACAGAGCTCACATAGCCAACTGTTCAGTAAAAATGCCTGGAAGACTGGCTTTGAATCGAAGATTTACATATACCAAAGTTTATCAACATTCCTGGTTCTTCCCTCCCCCCCCCAAAAAAAAAAAAAACTAACTTGTTTTGCACAAAAGCATTAAAACTGGTAAGAAAGCTTTTATGTGGAGTACTATGATTTTGTAAACAGGGCTTTAGAAATGAATTCTGTAGTAAGAAGAGGCTTGGATGCTCCTAGTGACTTACCACTTCTTACAGGTATTTTTTCACGGTATAAATCTGCCACTCCATGCATGCCTGAAGTCTTGGTTCCACAAGAGAGCACATGAATTGACAAACAAAACAACAATGCCCTGAAGCCCAATTTTACTCATTCAGGTTGGAAAATTATAGCCAAATAACCTTAAATGGGTTGTGGGCATCATTTGGTCATCTTAATTGGCCTCTGCTTTCAAAAAAACATATATAGAACAGTGATGGAGGAAAAAAATTTTCATCAAAAAATCATGACATAACATTAAGAAATACTGAATGTCAAAGATCACATTTCAACTTCAGGTCATCAAAAGTTCAACAGACAGTATTATATTTCCTCTCTCTTGCAGCTGTTCAAACCTAACTACAATCGGTTGGAATATGGTCAATATTTATTGAGAGATTACCCCATAAAAAACCAATCAGTAGTCAGAGTAGAAAATTAATCCTTCAAAACAGGAAGACATTGATTTATAAATAGAAAAGTCTTCAAATTCCCAGCATTTAGGATGTTTTAGTGTTAAAAGCATAATACAGGTTGAATGAAGCCATGCTGCAAACATGCCCCAAAGGATGGAAGGAATCCACTCACATAGTGATTCATTCAGTACTTTAAGTCCTCCAGAGTGCTCCTGACCTATTGCAGACTGAAGCTGGGATATATTAATCTTGTATTCCTCATATTTTATTTGGATCTTGGATACTGGTGAGTCAGAGTAGTCTGTGAAATGGATAGGCTAAATCCAAGCAAGTCCTTTGGTGTGAGACTGAAGACCAGTATGGGCTGAGTTCAGGATCAGATGGAAAGTTGCCTAGAGTGTCCATTTTTACAGGGCTCTAATAGAAAAAAAAAGTATGTGTGAAAGAAATAGATGCACTGGTAGTCACCTTTTGTAAATAAGTATTTATATATTTATACAATACAGGAGTAAGCCTTTAATTAATTGGTTTTTCTACCCACCGTTTAGCAATGGGATTAAAATGTTTAAATATACAACCTCATTACCATTTCTTTAATCATATTTGAATTATAAATAGCCGTAATTTGAAATGAAAGTCTCATTTTGTAAAGAGCCTGGGGACTTCTACACACCTAAATTGAAATCTGATTCAATTTTACCATAAAAATATAGGTTAACTACAAACATTCCATGTGAATCCTAAACTTATATCAGGCTGGCATATAGATATCTTACATAGGAACATTATGATTTACTAAAAAGCATTAAGATACACTCAGTCATTGCATTGCTGGAGAGTAATATCCCATTGCATGGAATGACTGAACATATCGTAGAGATTTTTGCTTTTTGTTATATTGAAGAATTTCTTATGTCCCAAAGTAAAGGCATAATATTGTAACCCAGCGGTCCCCAACCTTCATCTGGTCGGGGACCGCCTCCGGGGGTGGGGGAGAGCCAGCGGCCTGGCTGCCGCAGTTGCTCAAAAACGCACACGCGCGGAACTGCCGCGCATGCGCGTTTTGGCCACCAGGTGGCGCTAACACGCATGCGCAGAGTTGCCGCACATGCGAGTTTTGGCCACCAGGGGCGCAAACGTGCATGCGCGGCAGTTCCACGCGTGTGCGTTAGTGTCGCTGGCGCGCTGGCTGCCGGGCCGGCCTCTTCCCCCCCTCTCGCTGCAGGGGGGGGGGAGGCAGGCGGGCCGCTGGCGGCCCAGTACGATGGCCTTTGCGGCCCGGTACCGGGCCGCAGACCGGGGGTTGGGGACCCCTGTTGTAACCGACATATTAACCTCTAGTTGTATACCATAAATAACTATGAGAATATATTAATTGTGTGGCCTTTTTATACACAATCACACTTTCTCCTCAGTTTGTTATTCTTTGAATCCGTGTGTCCCACTTAACCTTGTTTCCTTTACTGAAAAACATGACATGAATGAGTTCTCAATGTTAATTATTTGAAATTTCATTAGGAGCAGTTGAAGTTATACTTAAACAACTGTTCTGCCACCTGAGCAGAAAGGTTATCCCTAGTAGCATGTGCTTGACCCTAACACTGCCAAAGTTATCTTAGATGTAGCCATCTTGCAAAAATAGCAAATCAGTAGATGCCATTTCTCCACAGAGACTGTGCATCTCCTCTTGGCAGTTTTGTCTCACTACTGTTTGTCAGAGTTTACTGGCGTGTGTGTGTAGGAGGCTGTCTTTTCGGGGGTGCCAGCAACTGCTATGGCTGCTTGCTATTCTGGGACCACTCCTCTTGGTTGTAAGACCTTGTGCTGTTATTTCCATCATGTAAGAACTGCTAGTAGAAATAAAGGACATCTTGGCAATACCATGTCAAATCTTTGCCTTTGCTTTGCAATGTGTTGTGATGCCTTAAAAGCTCAAAAAAGATTACACTTCCTTGCTTGCAAAAAGGAGAGAGGCATTTCATGATGCTTGAAGACTGTAATGATGGCTCGGAATTGCACACAAAACACTTTGCTTCACCCCCTCCCAAATCTCCTGAGCTGCTTCTCCCCACGGTCTGACCAATTAGAACCTGGGAGAAAGTTTTAAAAGGGTAGATGAAGGAGCAGCTACAGAGCCTGGGATGAGATTGAGCTTGCTCTCCTTGCATCTCTCTGTAGTCTCTGGCTTAGTTATACTTTTAAAACTCAATTCCCCCTTTCATCGGTCATCCTGCAGCTGAAGAGATCAAGGAGGGCAGAGGGAGAAAGAGAGATGTGTAGTTAGTAATAGAGATAGAGAAGGCGATGGAGGAGAACTATAGGAAGGAGGTAAGGTTATCAGAAGGGGGTGGGGAAGAAGGGGGAGGTGGAAGACTGAGAAGGGAGAAAGGAAGGAGCAAAGGTGGTAGTGGGTGGGGTGCATACTCTCTGCTAGTTTCCCCCCACACTTGTCTTATAAGAGTGAAGTCAGCCACTCTTTGGATACTGACATCCATTGACTGGAAATGTGAATGGGCAAAACAGATCATTCTACAAACCAGAAAAGGGCCTTGTGTGCAGGAAAAACTACGTTGGAGGCTTTAGAAAAGCTGAAAATGATAAAAGGAGTGCCTGTGGCTTTAAGCAATGGATTCCCTATATGGCTGTTGCTAGGCAACCTCAGATTTCCAGGCTGGGTTTCTCTAAATAAAAAGGGGGAGGGGATGATGTCCTTTCCAGGCCTATTTTGGTCTTTGGGGGGGGGGGGGATAGGCCTGGTTAGGGTTGCCAGTTCTGGGAAATTAATGGAGATTTGTGCTGGTGTCTGAGGAAGGCAGGATTTGGAAAGGGGAGAGGCCTCAGCTGAATATTATGCCATAAAGTCCACCCTCCAAAGCTGGCCAGGAGTGCAGATTTCTTTGTCTAGAGTTCAGATGTAATTCTGGGAGATCTCCAGGTACCACCTGGAGTTTTGAAACCCTAGGCCTAGAAGCAGCATCTGATGATACTACCTGATTTTTGTTATTCAGCTAGATCTAGCTGTCTTCTAGTATTCAGCCACCCCATGAAAGACGTTGTGCTAGGGTCTGGGGGACACATGTTCCAATTCCAATTCCCACATTGCTTTGGAAGCTCAGTCACATACTTTCACAGGGTTGCTATGTGGATAAAAAGAAGGAAAGGAGAATTTTATTAATGTATTTGTTTGTTTATTTTCATATTTGTATCCTGCCACTCCCCCACAAGTGGCTTGTGACAGGTAACATTCGTGCCCGCAATAAAATACAATAAAACAGTTAAGAAACATAAGAAAAGCATAAGAAACATACATTAAAACATACCAGGTGGCAACAAATCCTCCCCTACTCAACGGCCTCCTTACAATGCCTCGGGGGGGGGGGGTAGAGGGTAGATGAGATCCAGGGTCCCAGATGGATAGGCTGATTCTGGGAGAGGCCCCAGATCTTCCTTGCTTTGATCCCCACAGTGGAGAAAAGTAGGGTATAAATGAAATAAATAATGTAAGATGGAAGGCAGATAAAAGGTAGGTTGGTGAATGGCTGAGAAGGAGAGAATGAGGCAGGGAAAGAGAAGAAGATATGATATTGAAAATAAACATTAAAAAAAACCTTCACCCAGAAGTAAACACATAATCAATAAAAGAGGTCTCAAAATCATGTTAAGTATAGCAGAGTCAAATATAAATTAAATCAACCAAAGTAATTTTGTGGGAAGGTAGGGAAAAAAATCCTTCACATGAAGGTTGACAGAGCCTTTACTTAGCCATATTAAAAGATAGTTGTAAGAATGAGTCCAACAAAGCATGGTTTAGACCAGGGATTCTCAACTCATGTGTCATGGCACATTGATGTGCCGTTGGTGCACCCAAGGTGTGCTGCAGCATGTTGGGATTAAAATATATATATTATTTTGCTTTAGGAAAACACTCCTTTATATGGGCCTGGAGTGACCAATTATAGGCCTGGAGGAGGGGCCCTGCCCCTGCCCATTCTAATCTTTGCCAACCAAGGCTCCTACCACTTTGTTGACCTGTGTCATTGGTGGTGGCTGGAGTCCAGCAATGTGATTCCTTCATAGAATCATAAAATCATATGAGTTGGAAGGGACCTCCAGGCTCATCTAGTCCAACCCCCTGCACAATGCAGGAACTCACAACTACCTGCCCACACACCCACAATCTGCCTAAGTCCATTAAATCAGGATATCAAACTCCTTCCTTGGAGTTGGGGTGGGTGGAAGTGTTAGGGGTGTTTTGAGGGTTTTTTTTTTTTTTACTTGGTGGCAGAGGGGCCTTCTGCGCACTCTGGGCCATGGGTGGCATAGGGTTTTTAAAAAAATGTGAAGTTCACCAGGATTCTTGTGCATGTGTGAATTCTGGGTGACATGTCACTTTCGGGGGAGGTGGCAGGGTGGCATGGCCAGCTGTTATTACTTCCAGTATGCCTCGAAGCCTGAACAAATTTTCAGGTGTGCCTCTGTGGTAAAATGGTTGATAAATCTGGTCTAGACATAATGAACCTCTGAGAACTTTCTAAATGGCCCTAGTATCACATATAGACCCCCTCCCCCGGTGAGATAAGCAAAGCATAAGAAACCATGGGTATTTCCTAGTTTCAAGTGGGTAGCCATGTTTGTCTGAAGCAGCAGAACTAATTTAGAGTCCAGTGGCACCTTTAAGACCAACAAAGTTTTATTTAAGGTATGAGCTTTCATGTGCATGCACACTTCCTCAGATACCATGTCATGGAATGGATCAGCTCATGTTGTTGTTGTTGTTATGTGCGAAGTCGTGTCCGACCCATCGCGACCCCATGGACAATGATCCTCCAGGCCTTCCTGTCTTCTACCATTCCCCGGAGTCCATTTAAGTTTGCACTGACTGCTTCAGTGACTCCATCCAGCCACCTCATTCTCTGTCGTCCCCTTCTTCTTTTGCCCTCGATCGCTCCCAGCATTAGGCTCTTCTCCAGGGAGTCCTTCCTTCTCATGAGGTGGCCGAAATATTTGAGTTTCATCTTCAGGATCTGGCCTTCTAAAGAGCAGTCAGGGCTGATCTCCTCTAGGACTGACCGGTTTGTTCACCTTGCAGTCCAAGGGACTCGCAAGAGTCTTCTCCAGCACCAGAGTTCAAAAGCCTCAATTCTTTGACGCTCGGCCTTCCTTATGGTCCAACTTTCGCAGCCATACATTGCAACTGGGAAGACCATAGCCTTGACTAAACGCACTTTTGTTGGCAGGGTGATGTCTCTACTTTTTAGGATGCTGTCTAGATTTGCCATAGCTTTCCTCCCCAGGAGCAAGCGTCTTATAATTTCTTTGCTGCAGTCCCCATCTGCGGTGATCTTGGAGCCCAGGAAAATAAAATCTGTCACTATCTCCATTTCTTCCCCTTCTATTTGCCAGGAATTGAGAGGGCCGGATGCCATGATCTTTGTTTTCTTGATGTTGAGTTTCAAGCCAACTTTTGCACTCTCCTCCTTCACCCGCATCAACAGGCTCTTTAGTTCCTCTTCACTTTCTGCCATTAGAGTGGTATCATCTGCATATCTGAGGTTGTTGATATTTCTCCCTGCAATCTTGATCCCAATTTGTGACTCATCTAATCCCGCATTTCTCATGATGTGCTCTGCATACAAGTTAAATAGGCAAGGCGACAGTATACAGCCTTGCCGAACTCCTTTTTCAATTTTGAACCAGTCAGTGATTCCATGTTCAATTCTCACTGTTGCTTCTTGACCTGCATATAAATTTCTCAAGAGACAAATAAGATGCTCTGGTACTCCAATCTCTTTAAGAACTTGCCACAATTTGTTGTGCTCCACACAATCAAAGGCTTTAGCATAGTCAATGAAGCAGAAGTAGACGTTCTTCTGGTACTCCCTAGCTTTCTCCATGATCCAGCGTATGTTGGCAATTTGATCTCTAGTTCCTCTGCCTCTTCGAAATCCTGCCTGTACTTCTGGAAGTTCTCGGTCCACATATTGCTGGAGCCTAGCTTGTAGGATTTTGAGCATAACTTTGCTAGCATGAGAAATTAGTGCAATGGTGCGGTAGTTTGAACATTCTTTGGCATTGCCCTTCTTTGGGATTGGAATGTAAACTGACCTTTTCCAATCCTGTGGCCATTGTTGAGTTTTCCAAATTTGCTGGCATATTGAGTATAGCACTTTTACTGCATCGTCCTTTAAGATTTTGAATAGTTCAACTGGAATGCTGTCACCACCACTAGCTTTATTGTTGCTCAGACTTCCTAAGGCCCATTTGACTTCACATTCCAGGATGTCTGGCTCCAGGTCAGTAACTACCCCATTGTGGTCATCAGGGATGTTAAGCTCGCTCTTGTATAGTTCTTCTGTATAATTTTGCCACCTTTGTTTAATCTCTTCTGCTTCTGTGAGGTCCCTACCATTTTGGTCCCTTATCATACCTACCTTTGCATGAAACGTTCTCTTCATATCTCCAATTTTCTTGAAAAGATCTCTGGTCCTCCCCATTCTATTGTTTTCTTCTATTTGTTTGCACTGTTCATTTAAGAAGGCATTCTTATCTCTTCTAGCTTTTCTCTGGAATTCTGCATTCAATTGGGTGTATCTTTCTCTTTCTCCCTTGCCTTTCACTTCCCTTCTCTCCTTAGCTATTTGTAAAGCTTCCTCAGACAGCCATTTTGATTTCTTGCATTTCTTTTTCTTTGGGATGGTTTTAGTTGCTACCTCTTGTACAATGTTGCGAAACTCCGTCCATAGTTCTTCAGGCACTCTGTCTATCAGATCTAATTCCTTAAATCTATTTGTCACCTCCACTGTGTATTCGTCGGGGATATGATTTAGTTCATACCTGAGTGGCCTAGTGCTTTTCCCTACTTTCTTCAATTTAAGCCTAAATTTTGCAACAAGAAGCTCATGATCTGAACCACAATCAGCTCCTGGTCTTGTTTTTATTGACTAGATAGAACTTTTCCATCTTTGGCTGCAGAGCACATAGTCAATCTGATTTCTGTGTTGACCCTCTGGTGATGTCCATGTATAGAGTCGTCTCTTGGGTTGCTGGAAAAGAGTGTTTGCTATGACCATTGTATTCTCTTGACAAAATTCTACCAGCCTGTGCCCTGCTTCATTTTGTACTCCAAGGCCAAACTTGCCTGTTATCCCAGTTATCTTTTGGCTTCCTACTTTAGCATTCCAATCCCCCATGATGATAAGCACATCGTTTTTGGGCGTTGCTTCTAGAAGGTGTTGTAGGGCTTCATAGAACTGATCAACTTCATCCTCTTCAGCAGCAGTGGTTGGGGCATAGACCTGGATCACTGTGATGTTGAATGGTTTGCCTTGGATTCGAACTGAGATCATTCTGTCATTTTGGAGATTGTATCCCAAGACTGCTTTTCTTACTCTCTTATTGATTATGAAGACTACTCCATTTCTTCTGCGAGATTCTTGTCCACAGTAGTATACCTGATGGTCATCTGAATTAAATTCACCCATTCCTGTCCATTTTAGTTCACTGATTCCTAAAATGTCGATGTTCAGTCTTGTCATTTCTTGTTTAACCACGTCCAGCTTGCCTTGATTCATGGATCTGACGTTCCAGGTTCCTATGGAATAAAAATCTTTACAGCATCGGACTGTCTTTTCGCCACCAGTTACTTCCACAACTGAGCGTCCTTTCGGCTTTGGCCCAGCCGCTTCATTCATTCTGGCGCTACTCGTACTAGCCGTCTGCTCATCCCCAGTAGCATATTGGACACCTTCCGACCTGAGGGGCTCATCTTCCAGCGTCATATCGTTATGCCTATTGGAACTGTCCATAGAGTTTTCATGGCAAAGATACTGGAGTGGTTTGCCATTTCCTTCTCCAGTGGATCACCTTTTGTCAGAGCTCTCAGCTATGACCTGTCCGTCTTGGGTGGCCCTGCACGGCATAGCTCATAGCTTCACTGAACTACGCAAGCCCCCTTGCCACAACAAGGCAGCGATCCTTGAAGGGGGGGATCAGCTCATACTTATAGGCAAAATGGAAGAGTAAATTTACATACAGCATAATGAAAATGGTTAACACATTCCAGAGATAAATAGGAAAAATTGTTGGTATGAACCGATCACTTCCATTCCTGGACACTCAGCCTGTTGAAGCTGGGGAGCTACTCCCTGCTTGGTGTAGCCATGGTGCTCTTTCTGGATGCTGGAGCCAGGAAGCCTGGACCAACTTGCCTGCCCTGCTCCAGAGGCACATGGAGGGTTTTATCCAGGCTGTGGGGAGGCTAGTGAGGATGGGGAGGAGGGGAGCTTGGGGCAGAGCGAAAGCTGGGGGCAGGGAGGCAGCCAAGCAAGGCAGGGCTGCTCCCAGAGTGAACAGACACTGGCCTGTTGGGCTGCTCCTCTGAGAGTTGAAGGACAGTGCCACCATTGTTCAGGTAAGTGTGTGTGGGGGTGTTTAATAGCTAATAGGGTTGCCAGGTCCCCACCCTGGCCACCAGCAAGGGATAAGGCGTTGCTATTTTCAGATCAGAGGACTCACCTGGAGCTTGGCATCCCTGCCCACCCGCATGTCACCAAACTGGTCCACCCTGGGAGCCAAGTAGGCTAGATGCCCTAGTGACTGTGGAGCAATTAAGACCGCTTCTACAGATTGCCTTCAATGCAAAAAGCAAGCAGGCGTTTTGAAGATTGCTCTTGTGAGCGGGAGCACATATATGGATTAAAGTTACAAACCACAAGGTGGGACCTGGCCTTCTCCCACAATTACAACTGATTTCAAGGCTACAGAGATCTGTTCCCCAGAACGAAAAGGCAGCTTTGGAAGGTGGACTTTCTGGTGTACCATAACATTTAGGAGGGACTGCAGTCCTTGAGTGACATCCTATCCCTATAGTCTTTCCTTCCCAGGCACCACTCCTAAATATCAACTAATTTCCCGTGCTAAGGCTTCTTAACCCCCCCCCAAAAAAAAACTTCATTTATACTCTACCTTTCTCCCCAATAAGACTTACATTGTTCCTGCTCCTCTATTGTATCCTCACAACAGCCTTGTGTGGCAGGTTCAGTTAAGTTTATGGGACTGGCACTTAGTCACCCTTCAAGCCTCCACGGCAGAGTGGTGATTAGAACCTAGGTCTCCCAAATCCTGGGGCCATTCCGCACCGGGATCCATGTTGCAAATTGTTTGCAGAACGAAAAATCGCCATTTTAAATAGTGGAATTCGTCGTTATGCATACCTGCCTTTGTAGTGGAATCCAGTTGCGTTTCTATCGTTTCCCACAGGGTTCCGGTCTCGGCAAAAATTGCTAGCCAGGAAGCGCTATTGCTGATCTGTGTCCCGCCCCTGGCCGTCAAACAACCAATGGGCGGCTGTTATCATGCTCCCAAACAGTCCCTTTCCCTTTAAGGAAGGTTTAAAAAAACACACACACACACCCGTTGCAACGAATATGCGTTGATTCGTTGCAACGGAGAGACCCATCCAGCTAGCAGGTGGTGTTTGAGCTGCCGTTTCATCATTGCCATGCTCCCCCCGAGTGAAAAAAAAAAACCCTCACCCTCACGGGCGTGATTTTCGGCCGAAAACAGTGTGAAAAATAAAGGGAAAATAAACCAGCAAACGGGCCTCTGTGTTGCTTGTGCTTGGTGACTTTGAACAGAGGGACTGCAGCCAGGGAAGCCTCACTGGGTAAACGAAGGCTTGCCGGTGCGTTGATCTCCGCTCGCTCGGAGAAAAAAAAATGGTGATCGCTTCGCCGGAAGATCAGAGGAGAGAGCCAGGGGGAGGGACTTTGCAGAAACCGCAACAATGGTAACGCACAGAACTTTCCTGCTAGTGTTGCAGATTGGTTGCAGGACTGTAGCGCTTTCCGGAGAGTGAATCCACTTTTTGGGATTTCCCTGAAAGCGCTACAATGAAGCGCTTTTTGCGGATCGGTTTGAGGAGTGTTGCAGATTGTTTAAACGACGTTGTGCATAACGGCAAAACTGTAGCGATTTCAATTAGTAACCATTGTGCTATTTTGGATGAATGCGGAACGGCCCCCACATTGACACTCAAGGTCTTGTGTGAATGCTATGTGCCGGAGCAATTGGGGTTTCCCCCATGTATTTGGCACCCAGGCAGGAGCTGCTCCACACGGAAGCAACTTCCACAGTGCTAGAATCACTATGAAGATGGCATTTGATGGAGGGCTACAGATATTCTTGTTTTTCTAAACCTTTTAAGAGATGAGCATCCAGAAAATAATCAATATTTTTTTTATGGATACAAGAAGCCTTGTTGTCTTGGGTGTTTTGTAGGAAAGATAAACCACTAACCTTTATGAACATTATATTTCTGTATGCTCGTGTGTCATTTGATAGGCATCTTGACTTCTTATTAACTTCAGCTGCTCTGTAGAACATGGTTGAGGAAGTTCCTCCATGAAGTCAGGGTAAGTGAAATCTGAATGGTGTTTCTACAGGATTTAGAAGTTACAAACATTGCAGTTACACAATAAATTTACTTCACGTGTGAAGATGACAAGGCAGAAATTAACTTTTCATTGCAACCAACATAGCAAATTGTTTTCAGTATTAGAATGTATGAAAGGATCTTAACAACCGCTTAGATCCAATCTCAGCTATATTTTTACATTTATTTATTAAATATCTATACTGCTATATGGGACTCATCTTGGATCTCCCAAAGGCTGCCTGATACCTTTGGAGCAAGTCCAGTTGAAGTACCTGAGAGCTGTTTTTCAAAAATGCAGATGTATCTCGAATGCCATGATACAACTCAAAACTGATATCTTAAGAGTCGAGGCAAGGGTCTGTCAGATCCCTATATTTTTGGCTCAAAATAAAACTCAGCCCAAGGGCTTCTTCCTTTGATTCTTCAAGACCCTTTTAAATCTAGCTGGCTTAAAGGTACGAAGACTAAACTCACATGCCTGGGCTTCTTCACAAGTGACTTAGTCTGGGTGAACAACAGGCTAAGCAAGTCCTCAGGCAAAAAACAGAAGACACTGAAAGGCAAATGGACATAGCAAACGCTCCAGCTTTTCTCTCATCGCCAGCTATAAGATATACATTAAAACCAATTGCCTATCTCCAATCAATTGATATCAATAGATATAGAAGAGCCTTTACACTAGCAAGATCCTCGGCCATGCCTACAGCATTTCTGGAGGGCAGATATAAGAGGACTCCAATCTCTCAGAGACTGTGCACCTGCCCATTAAGGATGAAAAGCCTGGAGTTTCATTCCAGAAATTCTGCGCCCACGTGATTCAAGCCCGCCAGAACAATAAAACACTTATAACCACTATCACCAAATCCTTTTAGCTAATTTCAATGAAAACATTTAATTTTTATATTGTCTAAATTCTGAAAGTTTTAAAGTTTTAGCTTCTTTCTGGTCTGTGACTGTATAAATAAACTTGACTTGACAGCCTTCTCTCTAGGGCAAAGGTCAGGGGGAGCCCATTCTTCCTGTATGCTCCTCAGCACTGTCACAAGGGGTAGCCAGTCAAAAAGCTACCTTGTTGGATTAGTCTGTCAAATTCAATCAAACACATGCTTACTCAGAAAAAAACATGCATGGGGGTTGAAAGATGAAAAAATAAAAGGTAGACAGCCTGAAGCATTGGGAGAAGATCAAAGAGGAAATCAGTGTTGGATTTTCAGCCAGTATGCATGTTCTTTTATGAACATTGTTGGGAAGAGGCTGTGCAATTTGACCGGGGGGGGGGGGGAGGGAAATCCATGACAAATCACATTTATTGGTTTGTCTGTGGGGACCTGAAGAGAAACTGGAAGTAAGCCAGAGCTTCATCCCAGTACGATGAGGCTGAATAATTCTTAGCAAAGAATTTCTGTGCAATCTAAACAGCTGTTCCAAAGAGGCCTGAAGACAGTGGCTTTCACGAATGTGGGTTTGGAACAGAACTGCATACATGAAATATTTTGTACTAAGCAAAAATGTAGAATGATCATACCTGAAAAGCATCTTCTAAATAGGGTTAATACGTCCCCGCTGGCACCAATGGGAGATAGTGGGGTAGCATGGCCAGATCTAGGTTGGGGAAGTCCTGAAGCTTTGCAGGTGAATCCTGGGGAGAACAGGGACCCTAATGGGGTACAGTGTCATGGAGCCCACCTTCCAAAAACATCAGTTTTCTCCAGGGGAATCTGGAGATAAACTGTCATTCCAGAGGATTCCCAGGTCCCACCTGAAGGCTGGCATCCCTACTTCTGAAAGTAATAGCAAATGATAGGAAGAGCATTGTAAGCTGGCTGTGAACCAAAGGTTAAGCATTAACTGCTGAACTTTAGCAGAACAGTCTCTCTTTCATCTTAACTGGTTAGAATAGAAATAGTGCCTGCATTTCTCCTACCCTGGTATTATTATCATGAAGCAGAGGCAAAGGCTGTCCAGAAAAAAACAAAGTAAGAACAGACTCACAATTTGATCCTTCAGGGGAAATGACAAGATCAGTAGAATGTGTGTCCGTGTGCGCTCACATTTTGAACGCACGTGCACACACATGCTAGCTGTTATGCCAGCAAAGTGCCATCTGTATGAATACAGCTCAACATGTTTCGAGTAGAAGACTTCTCCCTTGGAGGCAATTTAATCCATTTCTTGGAAGGAGCTGCTTAAAACAGTCTTACGCCACATTTGCTAAAATAATTTGGAAGACCGCCCCAGAGGAGATTTCATGCTGCTGAGTTTAAAAATTAGCAGCTCTCCACAGGTACGAATGCCCCTCAGCTTTTCACCCTGGCATTCCCTCTAGAATTGTCTTGTGAGTTAACAGATACAGCCATCGATGACTTCCAGGGGTACCTTCCAGTAAAAGCAATTTTAGCCGCTCCTGAGGATAAAACTTGTTGGTTCAACAAACTGCTTTTTGTTTCCTGTGCACCTTTTCAGAATTCTACTGTCATCTGAGAGATGGTGTACTGTGGCCAAACTAGATGTTAATGTGTCCACATGTCCGCCACAGGGGCTCCACCATAATTTTAGAGTAATTTAAAAATAGCACATAGGCTCATAGTGCAGAAGGCTGAGGTGCTCTTGTTGTTCCCCCTTCCTTTTTTGGGGGGGAGGGGGGGTGCAGCTGTTTCTGTGCTTTAAAGAGGAGGGATAACAGGAGTTCCTCAGCCAGCTCAGGATCAGGCCTTTGCAGAACTTTTAAATCACTTTAAAACAGGGTGGAATCCATTCTGTTATACATGAGGATGCCATTCAGTCTAGCTTGGCCCTAGGAGGGTTGTAATCCGAGACAGGGCACCAGTCTAAATCTCATCTTTTGTAAACTTATTCAGTTGCCCTAAGTAAGTCACACTTTCTCAGCTTCAGTCTCACAGTTATAGTATATGTGTAATAATACTGGCCTACCTTACAGGATTGTTGTAAAGATTATTGCAAGGACTACAAGTCCGCAGTTGAATACTGCTGACCCTAATAATCATCCAGCTCACCCAGCATTGGATCAGGTACCTAGGCTATATCCAAGGCAGTCAAATAACGGCTTCCCAAAATGACTCCCAGATCTCTTAGCACTGTAAATTAATTATTCTGTCCACTTTTAAATCAAAATAAAACGGTGCTTCTCTTTGGTCTTTACACAGCAGTGGTCCATTATGTTGGCTGTTTTGCACTGTATGGGTGCCGCGTTTGCTACTCTTGGAAGAGGCACCTTGCTTGGATTATGCTAGAACGTGGCCAGCTGGATCTGCCTGGAGAGTGCTTCTCAACTCTCTGCAACACGATCGGAGTGGCAGGTGGCCGGCCCCTTGCTACACAGACACCCTGGATGAACTACTTTTAGTTGCATTCACTTAGTCTGATTAAAAAAAAATGTTGCCCCAGAAAACCAGGGGTCATTTTTATATCTTTTCCCACTAAGTAAAGGTGGCTGGAGGCACCTTATTCCAGGGGCTATAAAATCAGACACCTTTGTTGAATTCACTTGCAACTTGGGGAATCATTAGAAAAGAGGGTAAACTAGTCTTCTTGATATTTTGATGCCCTTTGGTAAAAAAGTAATCTCAGGAATATCTGCTGTTTTATATGTATAAATAAATGGATAACATCCATTGCGATTTTAATAAAAACACAACATAGCAACAATATTTATACAGTCTAAGACTGCATTTCCCTCCTTCACACTTCACATTTCCCTCCACATCACACTGTCTGCTCATATTTAGCTTACAGCCCACAAGTACCCCAAGATCATGTTCACATGTTCACACACCCTGCTACTCAGAAGTGTATCTGCCATCCAGCATGCATGCTTCCCATTTTGTGACCCAGATGTAGAAATCTGCATTTCTTATTGAATTGCATCTTGTTCTTATTTTCCCACTTTTCCAGCATGTTCAGATCTTGTTGAACTCTATCTCTATCTTCTGGGGTGTTTGCTACTCCTCCCAATTGGATGTCACCTACAGATTTAATGAGGAGACCCTCCACCCCCTGATCAGGATCACTGATAAAAATGTTGAAAAGTACCAGACCCAGTACTGAGCCCTTTGGCACCCCACTGCTCACCTCCCTCCAATCTGATAAAATCTCTCCTCCATTTTTTGAAGATTGAGATAACATTTGCTCTTCTCCAATCTTCTGACACCTCTCCAGTCCTCCAAGAGGTCCTAAAGATGATGGAGAAGGGTTCCACAAGTTCTCCAGAAAGTTCTTTGAGTACTCTTGGGTACACACCATCCAGCCCAATGAATTTGAACTCATCCAGTGCAGCCAGGTGCCTCTCGATAACCTCTCTGTCCATGTCAACCCGCCACCCAGACACTATCCCTTGCCTACTACCATCCCTAGATGTGTCCATATTTTTCTGGGAAAATCCAGAGGCAAAATAGGTACTTAACCTTTCTGCTTTCTCTCTGTTCTCTGCCAGAGCCTCTGCATCTTCACCCAACAGCAGGCCTATTGCCTTTTTTACCTTCCATTTGCTCCTCACATATCTGAAGAAGCTTTTCTTGTTATAGTGGGCTTCCCTGGCCAGCCTCAACTCACTAGCTGCTTTGGCCTCTCTGATGGCTGATCTACAGTGCCTAGTAACCTGCAGGTACTCCTCTTTAGAGGTCTGTCCTTCTCTACATTGTTTGAACATTTCCTTTTTCTTCTTTAGCTCCTCCTGAAGTTCTCTCTTCTTCCTAATAGGCTTCTTGGATCCCTTACCATGTCTCTATCTTGCTGGAATAGTCATGGCTTGAGCATGCAATAGCTCTTGTTTAAAGAGAAGCCCACCCATCACTTTCTCCTTTCTCTTCCAGTTTTCTTGTCTATGGGATGACTCTCATCATGTCTCTGAGTTTATTAATGTCCGCCCTACGAAAGTCTAACATACACATCTGACTACGAACTTCCTTGGCCCCCCATTTCAAAAGGAATTCTAGGAAGACATGGTCACTCCTCCCAGAGAGTTGATTTCACACTTGAAGTGCAAGTTTTCAAGAGTCCCAGCAGCTGATAAGATGGGGTTGGGGCAGAGCTGCAGTTGAATGGAGAAGGCAGCAATAATTTGTTCTGCAAGCAGAGAAAAGCTTGTAATTCTTTTTGTCCAGACTCAAAGCAACAGGACTTAAGCATCAAATTTGTGACTCGCTAGTTTCATTGGTTTCAGTGGAAGTTTGACACACTTAACTTTAGTCAGAATGGAACCAATGTATTTTAAAATTTATTTTAAACAATTTATTTCAGATGTGATTTTTCTGGTGCTTTGGGGGAAAGAAATTCAAAGATGCTCAGAAAAAATTCCTTTTAAGCCAAAATATGGAGTAAGGAAACAATACAGACTTGATATAAATTAAGTTTGTGTTTACCTTTTCTCATTCTGATTAATTGAACTGGTTTTTCCATACGTTTCAGAGGCACTGGAGCTATCTGCGTGGCTCTAGGAGCACTAAATGGGAATGCATTTATTTTTTGCTTTATGAGCTGTGGTGTTCCTGAGGGGCTTTTCGCACGCCTTCAAAATCGCACAATGGTTGCCAATTGAAAACGCTACTGATTTGCCGTTATGCACAACGTCGTTGACAATCTGCCACACACCTGAAAACGATCTGCAAAAAGCGCTTCCTTGTAGCGCTTTCAGGGAAATCCCCCAAAGTGGATTCACCCTCCGGAAAGCGATACACTCCTGCAACCAATCTGCAACACTAGCGAAAAAGACCTGTGCGTTAACATTGTTGCAGTTTCTACAAAGTCCCTCCCCCTGGTTCTCTCCTCTGATCTTCCGGCGAAGCGATCGCCATTTTTTTTTTCTCCGAGCAAGCGGGGATAAACACACCAGCGAACCTCTTTCTGTTTAGAGGTTTCCCCGGCTTCAGTCCCTCCCCTTCAGTCACTAAGCACAAACAAGAGAAGCCCGTTTGCTGATGTATTTTCCCTTTATTTTTTACACATTCATTCAGCCGAAAATCGGGCCCGTGAGGGGGGGGGATTTTTTTTTTTCACTCGGAGGGAGCGTGGCAACAATGAAATGACAGCGAGCCTCTTTCTGTTTAGAGGCTTCTCTGGCTTCAGTCCCTCCCCTTCAGTCACTAAGCACAAACAAGAGAAGCCCGTTTGCTGATGTATTTTCCCTTTATTTTTTACACATTCATTCAGCCGAAAATCGGGCCCGTGAGAGGGGGGGGGGATTTTTTTTTTTCACTCGGAGGGAGCGTGGCAACAATGAAATGACAGCGAGCCTCTTTCTGTTTAGAGGCTTCCCCGGCTTCAGTCCCTCCCCTTCAGTCACTAAGCACAAACAAGAGAAGCCCGTTTGCTGATGTATTTTCCCTTTATTTTTTACACATTCATTCAGCCGAAAATCGGGCCCGTGAGAGGGGGGGGGGATTTTTTCTTTCACTCGGAGGGAGCGTGGCAACGAATAAATGACAGCTCAAACACACCAGGCAGCTGGATGGGTCTCTCCGTTGCAACGAATCAACACAGATTCGTTGCAATGGGTCTGGTTTTTTTTTTTTTTTAAACTTTCTTAAAGGGAAAGGGGCTGTTTGGGAGCATGCTAACGGCTGCCCATTGGCTGCTTGACGGCCAGGGGTGGGACGAGCTTGGCAAGAGCGCTTCCTTTCTAGCGATTTTTGGCGAGACCGGAAGCCTGTGGGAAACGCTACAAAACGCAACTGGATTCCACTACAAAGGCAGGTATGCATAACGACGAATTCCACTATTTTAAATGGCGATTTTTCATTCAGCAACCAATTTGCTACAAAGATCCCGGTGCGGAAAGCCCTTGAATATCAACAGAATGTTGACATGTATATTGATCTTGGTTGCAGTCTTGACCTTAAGAGAAGAAAACAAAGCAAGCTGAGCTATTTATAATGGATTGGAAGTGCCATCCTAAGCAGAGTTACACCTTTCTAAGCCTATTGAAGAGTCTAACATTGCTTAGAATTGCAGTTAATCATTTACAGAGATACCAGGCATTGAATTCTTCTCTTTTTTTTCCTCCCCTTTTTGTTTTTTAACGTCTATTTGCGAAGACACACACACACATCTAAAGGGGTCTGATTATATACGCATACACACACACTTGCCTTTTTATAGTATATTTGCTAGCTATGAAGTAAAAATGTTGGCCGCGGTTTTAACTGCAGGTTTTTTGGGAGCAGAGACAAGTGAATGCTACATGATATTTATAGACTGCAGTAAGATTAACTGCAACATATGTGAGTGGGAATGAATGACAATATGGTCGGTGTGGTTTTGTTTTGATTTTTTTAAGTCCTCCTTATATAACCAAAAGCAGATTAAGGAATAAGCCTAAATGGTGTCTACTAGATTTACAGTTTTGCTTTTTAAAAGTCTCTGGTAGTTTCCATCAAATTCCTCCAGGCTGCATCCCTGCATTGCATAAAGAGAGGCTGGGGGGAAGGCAGGCAGGCAGACAGGCAGACAGGATTCACACAGTGCTCCTTACAGTTTCGGTTTCATTTGCTGATGTTTACACAAGCCTGGTGATTCCTTGCGCACTGGCTGTGTACCACAAAACTGGAACTGAAGCAGACCAAATGTGACATACTGTAACTGGGGAAATTTGGATTCAAATCCTTGCTTAGCCATGAAATCATTATGTCTCATTGTGATCTACTTTAAAGGGTTGTTGTGATGATGCCACCATAGGAGGGAGGGCAAGATATAACTGCAAATAAAAGAAATATTCTTTAAGTAAGAATTCCATAATAATACTACAGTTATTAAGCATGGATGGTAACAGAAACATTTCTAGCAGTAGAAGAAAGATGGGAATAATTTTTTTCCCAGGTGATTGAAATCCAGCCTGAACTTGTGTTTGTTTTCTATTTTACATATTTAGCCTAGCCATGCAAAAGAACTCTTGGCCGATCACCTGTGGTCCTGTGTGCACTAGGACTAGCCCAAGATATGTCATATTGATTTCTGGTTGTTTACTTATTTGTAAGCCACTTTGGATCCCCAATGGAGAGAAAAGATGGGCAAAAATCCTTAAATATTACAGTATGTAGGACTATTGTAGTGGTAGCCATCCATGCAGCGTTTCTTTAGGCAGAAGCAGATCAGGCTGCACAGGCTGTGAGAGTTTGACACAGCTCACATGGATCTGATTCTCAGATTTCTACCAATGCACATCTGCCTTCTTTCCTTCCCATTCAGTTTATCTGAGTCATTTCATAGGCAGCTTATATGTCACATAGTGCAAAGATTATACTCTTTTGGCTCAAACAAACAGGCCAAATTTAACTGGGACAGGATAATGATATAATGGACCACAATGTGCAGTCTAGTAGAAGTAGTTAGGGTTTCTGTCCTGCAGCTGGAGAAACTGGGATATTTGGTCTGCAGTAGAACAGCTAGAGTTTAAATTTGCAAGAGAAGCAAAGCACCAAGCTACTTAAAAGATTAAAATAGTTGTATTAAGAAGAGAAACAAACTTTGTATAGATAGAGGAGAGAGTGTCCTAACTAACTATCTAACTGTTGTTCTGCATTCATTCAGTCTGTTTGTTCTGGAGGCAAGCAGGGAGGAGGTGTTCTCAAAGGAGCCAGCAGTCTCCAAATGAGCCAATCCGGACATAGAATCATAGAATCATAAAGTTAAGACTGGACTGTACATGCTAAGAAGTGTAACAGCAGGGAGTTGAGTGGTTAGCTGGGTTAATTATGTGACTGAAATATTTATAGAATCATAGAAACATAGAGTTGGAAGGGGCCATACAGGCCATCTAGTCCAACCCCCTGCTCAACGCAGGATTAGCCCTAAGCATCCTAAAGCATCCAAGAAAAGTGTGTATCCAACCTTTGCTTGAAGACTTCCAGTGAGGGGGAGCTCACCACCTCCTTAGGCAGCCTATTCCACTGCTGAACTACTCTGACTGTGAAAAACTTTTTCCTGATATCTAGCCTATATTGTTGTACTTGAAGTTTAAACCCATTACTGCATGTCCTCTCCTCTGCAGCCAACGGAAACAGCATCCTGCCCTCCTTCAAATGACAACCTTTCAAATACTTAAAGAGGGCTATCATGTCCCCTCTCAACCTCCTTTTCTCCAGGCTGAACATTCCCAAGTCCCTCAACCTATCTTCATAGGGCTTCATAGGAAGAGACTGTTTGAAAAATATCAAGAGGTTCCTATTCTATCTATGCTAAATATACATCTCCTCTGATGCCTCCTGTAGGATATTGTTCATATACCTTTGAATCATGCACACTACAGATCTTGCATATCCAGTAGTGCCTTGATGATGATAGCCATTCACTTGTGACTCGGCAATCCTACGGCTCCGCTGTCTCCATGTCTTTCTATCTTGCACCGCTTCTTTCAGTTGTATAATGCTATGGCCAGTCTCCATTTTGATCTTGTCTAACTATCGTGTTCTTTGTCAGCCTGGTTTCCCTTTACTCCGGACCAATCCTAGCATAATAGCTTTCTCCAATTAGTTGGATTGCATGATATGGCCAAAGTAAGTGAGCCAGAGTTCTGTGATTTTTGCCTTCCAGTGATATATCAGGCTTCATAAGTTCTACTATTACCTTGTTTGTGAGTTTTGTTGTTCATAGAATCCACAGAAGCTTTTCCAGCACCAGATGAATCAAATGAATCAATTCTCCTCTTGTCCATTTTTTTCATTATCCAACTTTCACAGCCATAAGTGGTTATTGGAAATATCACAGATCGGAATAGTCTGCACTTGGTAGTCTGGCTTGTGTCCTTGCAATTCCATGCTCAGTTCAAGCTTATCATTGCTGAGTGACCCAGAGAAATTTGACATTTTATTTCCATACTGCAATCACCACTCTTATCAATTTGTGATCCAAGAAAAATGAATTCTTGAATGCATGAGCACCTTAGAGACCAACAATATTTTCAGATTATGAGCTTTCAAGATTCATTGCTTCCTTTGTCAGATACTGCAGTCAGTGAGCCAGGGTGAAATTTTACAGTCATTCCTAAGTCCTGCTAATAACTTCAGGGGACTGACCATTTGTATTTTGTCATTGTTTTGGACATAGTCATTCGTGCCTACCCTTCACCCTAAAATAACCCCCCCATACCGCAAAATACCTGTCTTCCCCATGTCTAACTACAACTACATTGGCCCACTGGGGGTACACTCTTTGTAACAACCATGAAGACTCACAGACATACATGGGTGCACCTAGACATGACAGTGTCCCCAGGTTTCAGCAAACAAGGACTACAGGCCGGATCAGGATTTGGCCTTTGAAGCTTTTAAAAATGTCCCACTGGGCACTAAAATGGCATTGTTGTCCTTATGTCCAACCCAGGGATGCCGTCACATCTACCGTGTTTCCCTGAAATAAGACATACCCATAAAATAAGCTGCAGCAGGATTTCTAAGCATTTGTGCAATATAAGCCATACCCTGAAAACCAGACATACCCATAAACTAAGCCGTAGCAGGATTTCTAACTGTTTGCGCAATATATGCCATAGAAGTAAAGCTGTGGCTGCCATTTTACTCAGCACTGTGGGTCTCTCTCCCCAGAACCAACCAGCAACAGCCTGTGGTAGGGCTGGGGGGGGGGCGGGGGCACCAGGTTGTGGGGCTGGGAATCCGCTCTGAGAGCCACCCTCCCTCTCTCCCATGTGGCAGATTCTGGCGTGCGCCACCTCCTCCTCGGCAGCAATCCCAGGTGGCTCCCAGCATCCAGAACAGGAGAGGAGAGGCGAGGCAAGGCGAGTCAGTGAGGAGGGTGTTTTTGTAACCAGGGATGACCAGCAGCAACACGCCAGCAGGCTGTGGGGAGAACAGCTGCCTACTCCTCTGGAGCCCTGTCTCTTGAAGGCGGGGCTGGCGGGGGCATCTGTGGGGCTCCTGGTGGCCTCAGTGCCTTCGGAGTGGGATGGCCAGTGTACCCTTGGCTGTCTGCTGATGCTTGGTGAAAGACTTGGGTGCCTGCAGCCACCCAGGCATCCTCCTAGGTGCCAGCCCCAGCACTCCCAGCACATTTACACCCTACCCCGCTTTTCTCCCCCCCTTCCCCTGCAGTGCACTCGCTTCCCTCCCCTGGCCCTTTTGGGGTTTGCTTTCCTGGTGGGAGGTTCGGAGCCGGCACCAGCACACCAGCCAGCACCTGCACACAGGCGCAAAGCTCTGCACTTGTGGGCAGGCACAGGCTGGTGCACCACCAGCATCAGCACGCCACTGCGCTGGCCACCCCAGTCTTTCTCCCCCCCCCCACAAACACCAGTAAAGCTGCTGCTCCCTAGCCCTGACCAGCAACAGTCTGTGGGTCTCTCTCGCCCCACATAAACACCTTTGTTGAAGGCATTGACTTTTCTAAATACCAATAAGACACTCCCTGAAAATAAGCCATAGTGTGTCATCTTGAGGAAAAATAAATATAAGACAATGTCTTATTTTCGGGGGAACACTGTAGTTGTGCTCTCCACTGATTGCTCTTGGATCCGCTTCATCCGTTGGATGGGTTAGTATATTTTCTGGTTGTGTAGTGGACAGAAAGACTGTTCTATTTTCAACTCCATTA
Organism: Paroedura picta; assembly: GCF_049243985.1. Lineage (NCBI taxonomy): Eukaryota > Metazoa > Chordata > Lepidosauria > Squamata > Gekkonidae > Paroedura > Paroedura picta. Next base: position 134,076,541 of record NC_135371.1, on the reverse strand, counting down.
GATGTCCAATCAGAGGTGGTTAAATGTTTTGAGTCCCATTTATTTTTAAAATATTTATATGCATGCTTTTTTCTTTCATAGTCAGGACCTAATTTTTTTCATATATATTTTTATTAAGGATTTTCATTAATAAAACATAGAGTGAAACAAAGTCCTGGAGTAAAAAGGAAAAAGAGTAAAATTAAAAAGGGGGAGAGAAAAAAAACCCAAAACAAAATACATAATTATGTTGGACTTCCAGGGAAGATGGCAGAGTCACAGGACTGAATCTGCGGTCCTTCTCAGCAGAAAAGGCAAGTCCAGGCTTTTGAACATGGGTGCTAAGTGGGAAGCATGCAAACTTCCCCCTGAAGATCTCCCCCAACAGCCTCCCCCAACAGCTAAATAGGCAGGCCTCCATGATGAGACTCCATGAAAGAATCACAGCTGCTTGACTGAAGCACCCGGACTTCGTCTCCCTGATACCCCGACTCACCTCTCCCCTTCTTTCTGACACCATCATACAAAGACCAGACTCATCCCCTCAGCTCTCCAGAACGCATTGCATGACGAGAACCTTCATCACCTGTTATGCAGCAGAGCCGGTAAGACCTGGGTCCCTTTGATGAGACAACAGCATTCCTACTCAAAATTCTGCAGCCAGCTGACCGGCATCTGCCCGAGTGTATAGACTGAGTTTCTAGTTTTCAAAGCCTTCAGTTAGTAAGTCATTTTATCTCTCTTTTGCAAAAGTTCCAATAGGGGTTTCCAATCATTTATGAACATTTTGCCATCTCAGGAAGTTCTCTTAATTTAAATATCCCATCCTCTATCGTTGGTATTTACGGGTCTTTTCGTTTCTTAGAAAAAACAAGCTTTGTTGCTGTTACCATATATTGAAACAGGGTTCTATATTGTTTGTCCACTTCTTTGTCTATTAATCCTAGTAGGAAATTCTCTGGTTTAAACTGGAATTTTACCTTAATATAGGTAAGAAATGGAAAGACCCACATAGGTAGAGCATGTTACTAAGGTAACCCGTGTAGGTAACGATGTTACTATGTTACTCAGGTAACATAGTTAGGACCTTAAGTGGTCCTAACTATAAACACAAGGAAAACTATATAATGTTAAAAAACAAAAATGACCACAACCCTTTTACAGCCAAACCAAGGCAGTCTGACTCATATGGTCTCCTGACTCGCTCTATTTTACATCCTTGCAGAAAGGGCATACCCATAGATGCCTATTCTACCTCCTCCAGCATGTTGTTTCACAGGAGCAGGGCAGCATCTGGAAAAAAAGGAGCCCAGGCAAGTAATGGAGAATATCCTAATTCAGGAAGCAGAGTACCACTAACAGACTTTATGAAGTCCCCTGCTGACAGGCCCAGATCAGAGTGCTGATTTTCCAGATAAATTCTAAGGGTGTTTCCACACAAGGATCAATGTTGCCAATTGGTTCCACAAAGCGGAAATGCTATTTTAAATAGTGGAATCTCGGTGTTACGCATACCTGCATTTGTAGTGGAATCCAGTAGTGTTTCATTCGTTCCCCACAGGTTTCCGGTCTAACAGGAATCGCTAGAAAGGAAGCAATTTTTTCTGTGCTTGGTCCCGCCCCTGGCCATCAATCAAACAAACAGCCAATGGGCGGTTGTTATCATGCTCCGGAAAAGCCCCATTCCCTTTAAGCACAGTTAAAAAAAAAACACACATTGCAATGAATATGCGTTGATTCGTTGCAACAGAGAGACCCATCTGGCTGGCATGTGAGCTGGCAATTCATCATTACCACGCTCCCCTGGAGTGAAAAAAAAATCCCCCCCCCCCGCACGGGCACGATTTTCGGCCGAAAATAAAGGGAACTTGCAAACGGGGCTGTGTTGTGCTTGGGGACTTAGGGGAGCTTTAAAGCACTTCTGTGGAGGGAAGCCTCGTTGGGTGAATGAAGCCTCGCTGGTTCATTGCTTTCCCTGCTCGCTCCTAGGGGAAAAAAACGGCGATTGCTTCGCCGGAGGTTCGGAGGAGAGAGCTAGGGGGAGGGACTTTGTTGGAACTGCAACAATGAGAACGCACAGGTCTTTTTGCTAGAGTGTTGCAGATTGTTCGCAAGAGTGTAGCGCTTTTCAAAGGGTGAATCCACTTTTACCAATTTCTCTAGAAGCGCTACAATGAATCGCTTTTTGCGGAACTGTTGCAGGAGTGTTGCAGATTGTGTGCGACGTCTTGCGGAACTGCAAATTAGTAGCGTTTACAATATGAAAGCCTTCTGCTACATTAAACTCATGCGGAATGGCCCTAAGTATTGACACAGAATTGACTGAAGAGTTTGTCCCAACAGGAGTGTAATTTACCTCACAGGAGTGAGGTATTTATGTGAATAAAATGGAGGAAACAAAGAACAGTATAAGTTGCTCCAGGTCTCCATTAGGGCAAGAGGCAGGGTATAAATGATCTATATAAACATTGTGCAATAAATTTCTAGACACAGCACCAGTATGGCAGATGCTACATTCCCTCATTTATGGAGTTTATAATACACATTCTCCTGGGAGATTTGTGTATATAGATAATGTTATCCTAGAACTGATTAAAATGGTGAGAACATTGAGGGTCCTGATGCCCAAATTTATGAGCTGCTCTTCTACATTGCTGCTGCATCCTGGGGAAGGAGGGAAGAAGACAGGTCAAATGGTCTTCAACAAACCCTTACACAATCTTTGTTGTTGTTGTTAGGTGCGAAATTGTGTCTGACCCATCGCGACCTCATGGACAATGATCCTCCAGGCCTTCCTGTCCTCTACCATTCCCCGGAGTCCATTTAAGTTTGCACTTACTGCTTCAGTTACTCCATCCAGCCGCCTCATTCTCTGTCGTCCCCTTCTTTTGCCCTCAATCGCTCCCACCATTAGGCTCTTCTCCAGGGAGTCCTTCCTTCTCATGAGGTGGCCAAAGTATTTGAGTTTCATCTTCAGGATCTGGCCTTCTAAGGAGCAGGCAGGGCTGATCTCCTCTAGGACTGACCAGTTTGTTCGCCTTGCAGTCCAAGGGACTCGCAAGAGTCCTCTCCAGCACCAGAGTTCAAAAGCCTCAATTCTTTGATGCTCGGCCTTCCTTATGGTCCAACTTTCGCAGCCATACATTGCAACTGGGAATACCATATCCTTGACTAAACTTTAAAAACGGTATTCGTGCATACCATCACTTCAATCAGTTGCCAATTAAAAAACAGAGAGGACACCATTGTCTGCCTATATCTTGAACATCCATCTGATATTGCCTTTTGTCCATAATTTAGATTTAGATGTAGGCTGGTCCTACACAGGAGTGGGCTCTTGTGGCTGCTGAGATTACAGGACCATTCACAATGGCAACAGCACATCCCCATGGCATGTTTCAACACCCTCCTCCTGCCCCAGTCCCCAGCAGCCATCCCACGCCATCAGAGTGCTTGGGTTCTTTAATAAGAAATTGACAGATGACTTTACCATTTTTTGTTCTTAATAGTTAATCACCAATTAAGTGGGCCACCCAAAAGCCCTCAGATGGCACTGGGGAAGTGGACAGCCATGGGGGACTGGGCACAGAAAATGGTATAAATGTGGGCTGGATTGAGGAAAATCTACATTTTCCCATTCCCACAGCAGCCTTTTTAAAAAATGTAGCAAAAATTTAGGAACGATCACAAGAGAAAAAACCGAAGGCGTAAAAATACACTATAATGCGATGTGGGAGCTTTAAAAAAATCCCACTGTACTTTCATACCCAAGTATGAAACTCCTACGTGGAAGTCAACTGCCTGTCAGAATGATTAAATCAAAAGCTAGTATTTCATAGAGAAGGACTCCTCATTGCTGACATGTGGCTAGAGGCTTATGAAATAGACTGTGCAGAGTGCTAACATAAACATTCTGGCTCCCTATGGAAGGCACTACTTATCAGGGATGCCCAAAGCACAGAGCTTGACTTGTTCTGTCAGTCAATAATTTTTCATTGGCCTACTCTTGATTTTCCAAAGCTGAGAAATGAAGGCCAGGAAGTAACTCTATCTGGAGTTATTTATAAACTAGGTGCTCGCCACTTAGAACAGTGACATTTGACACAAGGGTAGGGGACACACACTGGCATGTATTGATTACTAGTGGTTTAACAACTGTCTGCTTTCAGGACATCAGGGAAGAAATGAAGTGTGAGAAGAGGCAAATCCTGGGGCTGCAAATCAGTAGCATCAATGATAAATCTAACATGGTGAAAAAAAAATGCCAAATCCAGACAAGACACCAGCTGTTTGCTCTAAGACATCGTTGATTCATGTCCAAATAATCAACTAGTTACGTTTATTTTCCTTTCCTTAAACAGGATTGATATCTTATCCTTGGATTAATTATTTCCTCAGGGCCGTGTTTGTGTGGGTTTGTTTGTTTTTAAGGCCTAGGCAGAACGAACTGCTTAAATTTAATGCTAGTAAAAGATTTCATGTTGAGGATCCTGGAAAGAGGACTCCACATTCTGAGCAGTCTGGATTGAGCAAGCCTTTTCTAAAGTTATTCCTACACCCTTCACAAGGATGCTGCCATTAAATAGGGGCCACAGGTCACCTTGTCATTATTGTCTAACAACAATAATGCTAACAGATGGATTTTGATAAATATCTCTGTGGTCTATTGCATTTCAGCAATGGCCTTCAACTTTTCAGGACCTGAACCTTTAATCCCCACATGGCACTTTGAGACTTACTGAACTACAAGTACAAGGCAATCTGATGCTGATTGTGAGCAATGTGATCATGGAATGGGGAATGGAAACACAAGCCAACAATAAGAAACAAATCAAACATCAAAACCATATGAGAAACCTTTCCACTGCTAGGCAGTCTCAGGAATAGGCCTGCTATTCATCTCAGAATGCATGCTGAGTCAGAAGCCGTCCTTGCCCTCTTCATATGCATACCAGAAGCAAGTTCTTCCAAATGGCAGCCAAAAATACGGGAGTTCTATAGGTGTCCCAGCAGGTAGGGTTCATCAATCCGACTGATGGTCCTGACCCATGGGCTGAAGACCACTGATCTAGAAGGTGAAGGCATGGATATATATAGTAACTAAACAGCATACATTCAAAGCACTCTGTTACTCTGCAGCTCAATGGAGGGACTCAAAACCAAGTCAAGTCCAAAAGTCTCAACAGATATTTTCTATGAATAGATAAAAATACCTGACCTTAAAAATAACTCATTCCATTTCTGATTTCATCAGTAGATATTGGGACTCAGTAACTAGTGTAGAAAAATTGATGCTGGACTGCATCCATACATGGTTGGATATTATGCTATTGTTGCACTATAGCAATCATTTCCAAATAGAGCTTTCTGTGGTGATAAGATAATCCAGTTGCAGATTCTTGTTATAGCAGTGCAATATCCAACAATGTGTGGTACAGCTTTGGTTCTGAAGAAATCACTGATTTCCCCATCATGTCATTGAGGGCCTGTATGGCTCAGTGTAATCTGCTTGAGTTCAAGATATAGATCTTTGCAGCTAGCAATTTACTCTGCAACAAATGAACAGAAAATATTTCACAGAAGAGATACTTATATAAGGAACTGATGCTGTCATTACTGGGTTTGCTGCACCACAATTTGTAATGCTGCTAGATTAGCAATGATCACCACAGGAATTAACATAACCCAGCAGTATTATGGGTGTCTGATTTGTCAATTCAGTATCTGTTGCTTATTACGCACACAGTTTACTGCACAGAATCTGAGCAATCAAGTATTAGAAGCTTGATTTTGGATTCTGTGACTGCCATGCAAACATTCTTTTTTCTCTGGCATATTTATTCTGCAGCTATAACCCCAAAATGCTGTTTTTCTTAATTGGAGTGGGAACATCACTTATGACATGTGTGTGTGGGAGTGTCCAAAGGTTTTTTTTTTTTTTTAACTTAGTTGCCCTTTTGCAGCTGCACAATAGTATCAAGTAAGTGCCTTCCATTTAAATCCTTCTGCTTCAGTTCCTTGAATGGGAACACAAAGGAATGCAGGTAAAGTTTTAAAAAATCCTGAAACTGACCGAACTATTTTTGAAATTGACTAGAGTAGCTGCAAAGCTTCCATTTCTTGTGGTTGAACATTACTGGAGTCTTTGTTGTGTTTTTGGCCACTGTGAAAAATGGAAGAGAAACCAACCTCCTCCATCCCCCTTTTTCATTGCCAATCTTTCCCTTTCCCCTTCCCTTGCTCAGAGCTTGTGAAAAGGCTTCTCAAAGAGCTAACAGAGAAACAGATTTCCCCCTGTCATTTCTCCCCACATACGCACACACACAATCTGAGACCAGTGATAGTCCCCATATCAAAGTAATAAATGGAAATTTCTCACTGATGAATGGTAAAAGGTACAGAATACCTTGATGTAGGTGGGGAGTGACATTCAAGGGGCAGTAGGGGGGTATCTGAGTGAAGCTGTACACTTTTGAATGACTTTCCATTCAGATGGAAAACAAGGGGAAAGTTGGCACAGAACCACTCTCAGAAAACCTGAGGAAATAGAGACCGGAAAGGAAACTAAGTGCTAGAGGGAAGAAAATCAATAAGGAATGAAAAAGAAAACCTGACCAACATGCATGATGAACGCAAGGGAAAACACTCATACATAACAGGTTGTGAGTGCTATAAAATACTTATTTTTTAGAAGCACTACTTTTGTCTAGAACAGAAAATAATATTACTGTATTTTCTCTTGATACTGCGGTGATAAAAGAATGAAAATATGTTTAGCTTAACAATTTATGTGTGTATTCATGAGGCCCCCCCTTCCAATCTTTACCTTTGCTTTTCCTTTTTGTGAATGAATTTAGATGGTATCTTGCCCAGGTCTGAAAGTAAAAGAAAATTTTATTTAATTCATTTTGTCCTTTTGTGTTTCACCACACTGGCTTTCTGCTAAGCCATTGGCCATCTCTCTCTTATCTCTTTTTAAAACCTTACAAATGTTGCCTGTCATGTTAATAGAATGGACTGAAGTCAAGGTTCCTTCTATTTATAGCATTATTGGGACTAAGAAAATGAGACAAACTTCAAATATATGCTTAGTGACCCTCAGGGAAAATTCCTGTTATAGTTTTGGTTGCATAAGCACACTAGATTAGAAAATCTGGGATCTGTTCAAGACCTTTTGATCAAGGGAGCTTTGCAAGCACAGAAAATTAAAAACACAGACAGATGGGGATTAAAACTGAGTATCGGGAGAATAATTTCCTTTTTTAATTTCAGTTCAACCAATGTATAAAAACAGTCCAGTTATATAACTTGCATCAGAATTCAACTATATTTGGGAAATAATGCTAACTGTAATTAAGTCATTACATATTCCATGTTTGGTTTCTAGAGATAAGATTCTTACCACATGCACAAGTGAAATGCACTCAGAGCACCTAAAATACTGGTAGGTCAAAAACTAGCTGTCTACATTTTTTAAGGCTTCAAGAATTTAAACACAGATTTCAACTTGAAAAATCTGATCTACGTAATTTGACATTGCTTTCTCTCTCACTCTCCTTTAATGAGACAAACTGAAGTTAAAACAGCAAGCCTGAATATTTATGATTATGGGAAATTAACCAATCCCATCTTAACTTGGTTAATCTGGTCACTTTGTTCCATGTTATGGTAACTTTAGTGTTAGGCTGTTGTAATTAGGGTTGCAAGGTCCCCCTGGCCACTGGTGGGGGGTGGGGGCAGAGTTGTCAGGTCCAGATTGGGTGACTCCTGGAGATTTGGAGATATGGACCCTTGGGAGGACAAGGACTTCTGTGGGATATGTCACAAAGTTCATCCTCCAAAGTATTTATTTTCTCCAAGAGAATTAATCTCTGTCATCTAGAAATAAGTTGTAATTTTGGAGGTCCCACAAGGAGTCTACAATATCCTCTGTATCGGTCTGCCATAGGATTCAACTCAAGGGAGCTAGGAAGAGTGCATTATTCAACCCATTCTGTAGCCACTGCATTGGTTATAGATCAGTTATCAGGTTCAACTCAAAGTACTGGTTATCACCTACAAAGTAATGAATGGCTTTAGATGTGCATACCTGCAGGACCACCTCCTGCTATGCCCTACTGTTACACCTTTCCTCTTTTGAGCAAGGCCTTCTACAAATGGGTAAGATCAACAGCTGCATTTACACATACAATCTCTGTTCTGGCTCCCAACTTGTAGAATGGCCTACCTGAGGCAGTCAGGATGGCTCCCACACTTCTTTCATTCTACAGGTCATGTAAAACAAACGTTCAGGAGTACATTTTATAAAGGAAATAGGATTGTAGTCTATTGCACTGCTTATTGTATGTATTACCTTATATTTACTGCATTGTATCATGTATTATTGTATGTATTATCTTATGCTTACTGCAATGTTGTCTTCTTTGTAGTTCTGTTATCTGCACTGTTTATGGCACTTCATAGCTTATACAGTTTTTGTTTGCATTGTTTTCTCATTTTGTAATCTTAGCCCTATATTGGATGTCTCATAGTGTCAGCATGGTTATGCATTTTGTAATCCACCTTGAGTCTCAGTGCAAAGGGCAGCTAATGCATACATAAATAAATAAAATGCCAGGACTTTATATATTTTTACTCATTTTAACACCAAACATGAATTCAGGATGGTACAATATCCATACTTTGGAAGTTGTGTTGCATATTTAAGATCACATAAAACCATAAACTCACCAAATGGCAGCAAATGTCCCTCACTCTCATTGCCCATCTGCGATATGGGGATAGTAAACACTGACCTACATTACAAAGAAGTTATAAGGAATACTTTGTTAATGTATGTTAATGCTTGAACGCTCAAAAAGCACTGTATGGCTATTCATTTTAAAACATGTATATTCCGCCTCTCAACTATTTAGGCCCTCAAGACAACTTATAAATTACAACAGTATAAAATGTCTAGACCAAATTTAAAAAAACATTACCAACTAAATTGCAGCCTAAAACCCAAATAAAGTGGTAGACACAACTCAGAGTAGGTCAATATAAACTGCCATGAAAAGATTGAGTGAAGTATATCAGTCTAACATCTGAATTCCCAAATAAGAGATCCACCAGAGAGAAGATATTTGTTTTTCAATATTATTCAGCTTGATGAAATGTGTTAGTAAAGCTATTTGTTTTAGTCATTCAGATATTTTAAAAATTTGCATCCATTTCAGTGGGAAACGCGTTTCTACCTGTGAATCTCCCACCACCATATAACTGAGGTACAAGTCTCTGTAAGTGTACCAATTGAGACTGGTCCTTTAGGGCCCAGGTGCCACCTGCCTACCTATTTCCTGTCCTATAAAAAGCCCAGGTTAGCCTGATCAGTCTCTGTCTTGTCTTTATTTAACTCAACAGTACAGGCTAGCACTACAATCACAAAGGGCCTTAAACCAAGCCCAAACACAACATTGCATTAGCTCACTGGTCAAGGAGCCATCTTTTTGTCCATGTTTGGTCATTGACCCATAAGAATCCGCTAACCAGGCATGTCAATCTCTTCCCCCACCCCCCAAGATAGAAGGGAGAAGAAGAAAAAATGTGACTAATAAGGGTCCAGCTCCATACTGATTTAGTTTATCCCCTGATTTCCATACATATTTTTGTCTCTTTAGTTTTCATTTTAGTTCCCCCCTCCCCATTGTAGACCACTTTTACCCCAATCTTTTTCTGGAAGTGGATTTTGAGCCACTTTTCTCCTGTTGTATAATGTTTCTGTTGATTTGTCTTGACCACTCCCAGCCATCTCCAGCCCACTTTTTGATGACTGGACTGTCTTGGTCAAGGTCTAACTACTCACTCTCTCCCCTCAAAGACAAGTGATTTCATTTTCTTTAAAAAAAATAGCACTAAAATAGTGATCTATCACTAGAATGTTGTAATAATAGGCGTAGCAGATTCTCTGTATTCCCAGATTTCTTCCTTTTTGTTTTTTAAGTAAGTCTCTAGTCCATTCCCTTGTCGAGATAAGCCTTCTCCCTTACAATCTTCACCAGGGCTGATTCTACACTTACTTTGTTATTCCATTGTCAATGCTGTTGAATTCAGATCGATTTGAACTCAGGTCTTCCTCCCCCCCCCCCCACTGAAACAGAAAAGTGTTCTGTTAGGGTAGTTCAGAGGGGGGGGGCACAGCCTCTTTCTTTCTTTTCTTGAAGGGAGGGGGAGAGGAGCCAAGCAGAGTTGGAGCCTCTTTCTTTTCTTGGAGGGGGGGAAGATTGAAGAAGGCAGAGGAAGGAGAAAAAATCCAAGACCGACAGAAGTTGAGAGAAATTAGGGGCTTCTCCTTTAAGGCAAGCTTGTCACATGGACAGCTTTGGCCGATCAGGGAATCTCTACCACGGAGCAGAGCCCAGATTCAAAACAGCCTGCTTTCTCAATACGATTCTTAAAATATTGAGGGTTAAAAGCACTCTAAGATATCTCACTATAAAGGTAGGGTCATGCCAGATCAATCATGCTTGTTGCAGAAGGAAAATTTAAATTGCCCAAAATCAAAATGGAAATCACATTCTGTGTAGATGGCAGGGACTGAATCAACCAGGGATTGGAATAAAAGCTCTGTGCAGTTTACACTTGGGGAAAGGAATAGGGATTCCATTTATTCCAAAATGGGTGGGGAGCACATTGACTCAATCATCAGTGGGATTTAGTAAACAGTGTTTATGTCTGTGTGGGGAGAATTTCTCTACTGCATCATTTCTGTTATAAAAACAGTTGCAAAAGGATATGTTATATTTGGTTGGTATCTGCATAAGGATTAGTGTTCTCCTTTTGTACAATTGGAGCAAAGTTTCTAAAAGGTTGTCTAAATGCAGTTGACTTCTTCCACAATGTTGCGAGGGAGGAAAATGGTGGGAAAAACAGAATTAGCTGGCTTTGTCTAATGGTGATTTTGGCTCCACACGCCAATGGTCATCTTGGCCCAAGCTCCAAAGGAAGACTAGTCATCACTAAATTGTTGCCATGATCTATTGGATTCTTCCTGCCAAATCCCAGAGAGGCTAAAGTAAATATCTCAGTGTTCTATTAAACCACCCCAAATGAAAATTTCTGGAGGGTGGCGATTAGGTTAGTCGGTTACAACAAGGAAACAGCGATTAGACTTAAAGACTGATTTATTGTGGCATAAAGTATTTTTTAAAGTATCTTTAAGTATTTAAAAGGTTGTCACTTGGAGGAGGGCAGAATGCTGTTTCCATTGGCTGCAGAGGAGAGGACACGGAGTAATGGGTTTAAACTACAAGTACAATGATATAGGCTAGATATCAGGAAAACATTTTTCACAGTCAGAGTAGTTCAGCAGTGGAATAGGCTGCCTAAGGAGGTGGTGAGCTCCCCCTCACTGGCAGTCTTCAAGCAAAGGTTGGATACACACTTTTCTTGGATGCTTTAGGATGCTTTAGGATGCTTTGGGCTGATCCTGCGTTGAGCAGGTGGTTGGACTAGATGGCCTGTATGGCCCCTTCCAACTCTATGATTTTATGATTCTATGATTCTATAACCTAAGAAACAAAATTGTAGCTTTATTTGAAGTCAGTTTTTGACTCTTCCAGTGTTTTTTCCAGGGTTTGCTTCTGTGACAGTTTAAATAAACAAATATTAAGTGTCACCTAAACAGGACCCTTTTGTAACCCTGCAAATGTCATCAAAGCAATTCAGGATTTATCCATTGCTGTAACTCTCAGGGGAGGTAGTGATGGAAAAAGGCATCATGCCAAAATCAATATGAATCTTGTTGCTCTAGGAAAACACCACAAACCATCGGCAGAGTTCTTGGCATTCTCCTGATACAAGCTTTATGAGCAACTTACTGGTAATGTATGGCCAATACCCCAAATTTATGTTTATGGGGGATCTAGCTGTCAGTTTCTTCGAATCTGTTATTAAGCAACAGCTCTGTGCTTCTTTGTCCCCCGTTCCCCCCCCCTAAAAAACTTGGAGACTCTTCCATAAAATGTTCACCACCAGTGACAAATTCCATCATTATAATTTGACTTGGCAGTGCTGGAGAGTCTGTGTGGATCCTGTCTCCCTTGCCACTATGGGAAGCTAAGCTCTGCTTTCAAGGTGGGACAAGGCAGCTTGTGAACCCTTATGCCTCATTAGCCCTTTCAAGGGCAGTATTCCCTTTCCCTGCTGAGACACACGGGAGTGGACATGGCAAAAGTTGTGAGTGCTTCAGGAACAGGGCTGTGTAGGTACCATCCCCACACAACTGTTGGCTGCTGTCTAGGAAAATATTTTCTCATGTTCATTAATTGCAAAAGAAAGTATATTAATGATCAAGAACTAACCCCTCCCCTCATCCTGAGACAAAACAGCAGGGAACTAAATGTAATAGATTGTTTTACCTTAAAGGGAAAACAGAAAAACTCATACTTGAATGCCACAGAGGGATTAGCTGGTAGCTCTGTAAGCTGTGCCTTTATCCTGTCCAATTCCCTACATAGCCAATAGAGGGATATCCCTAGGGTCCTACTTAAGATGGTGCCTGCCCAATGGCATTTTATTTATTGTGCGATTATTATCTGGGTACACTCTTCCACACCATCTGCTTTCTTAGGTTCCCTTACCAAATGCTTCCCAGGCCTTACTTCCCTTATAAAATAGGGACCCTTTGTTCTGCCTGTATTAGCAGGGAGGTCCCATTTGTCAAAGAGCATAAGTCCCAAGGTATGGCAACCTGTAGGTGGAGGGTGAGGTTACAGGCAGAAAAAGACCCGAAAAGGAAAACTTTATTACACACATCATTCGTAGGACTAAATCCAAGCTATGGAAATGAATCTCCTAAGTCCCCTTCCTGTCACAGAAGAGATTTTTCTAAGAGCAGAAGAGCCCCTTTAGCTATAATCCATAATGGTGGTGAAAGTTTGAGGGTCTTTCAGAGAAGTAACTGATTCTCAAAGGTACCAACAATGTCTCTGGAATCAATGTTGACTATCTCCACATGGTTTATTATAGCCCCAGATTTGATACTATTGGAAAGTGAGGGGTTTTTACTCCCTGCTTCCTTACAGCAGCTTCCTTCATGCATCGCCCAGCTATTCCCCAGCGTTTCTGCAGATTTTGGGGAATGATTGCAGGAAAGCCAGGATTACTGTCATGTTGGTGGGAAAGTGTGGGTTTATTTACTTGGTTATCTAATTTCTACTCTGCCTTTCTCTCCAGTGAGGATCCAAAGCAGCTTACATTATTATCCTCTCATTTTTATCATCAGAGCAATTCTGTGAGGTAGATTAGGCTGAGAGAAGATGACTGGCCCATGATCACCCAACCAACTTGCATGCCGCAAGTGGGGATTCAAACCAGATCCTGTTTCAGCTTTCTAACTTCTGTACCATACTAGCCTTTTCCTGGTCCCATTCACAAGATAGCCTTTTTTCCTGCTACCAGCAGCCAATTTTCCTGTCCCATCACTATTTTAATTAATTTTTGTTTTTATTAATTTCCAATCAAATACTGTCATATTGTTATAACTTTGTAACTATCTGTGTATCAAGTTTCTGCAGTCTGGCCTTTCCTTTAGAATAAAATGTTCTCTTATATTGTAGAGACATGTGGGGAGAGGCATTGCATATCTCTGCAATGAAAAAGCTGGAGACTTTTTAAAAATGAAAGTTGGAAATTTAGAAAACCTGGTATAGAGATCACTATAGCATTATAGTGCTAGCCAACTGTTGTTGTTATTATTATTATTTTTAGAAATCTGACAAAGCCCTGGTCATTCAGGGAGTGGGAGGATGGCTGTTGTCTGAGGACTGAGGCTGGAAAACGACAGGGGAACCTGCCGTGTGGAATCCAAGTTGCTGCTGTTTTGTAGTGGTGAGGATGGCAACTACGCTGCCTGTTGCTCAAAGCACAGAGCATAGTGTACCTTTGGTAACATAAAATACAGTAGCATTTTAAATACTTTTAAATTCAGTAAAATCTCTTCCAATAGTAATCCTTCAGAAGGAGAAGAGTTGGTTCTTATATGCCGCTTTTCCCTACCCGAAGGAGGCTCAAAGCGGCTCAAAGCGGCTTCCCATTCCTCTCCCCGCAACAGACACCCTGTGAGGTGGGTGAGGCTGAGAGAGTCCTGATATCACTGCCCGGTCAGAACAGTTTTATCAGTGTTGTTTCGAGCCCAAGGTCACCCAGCTGATTGCATGTGGGGGAGTGCAGATTCGAACCCGGCATGCCAGATTAGAAGTCCGCACTCCTAACCACTACATCAGACAAGAGAGAGGAACCTTCATCAAATAGACTAATTGAAAATTTGATTTTATTTACAGAACATTGGAATACAGCATTTTCTGATCCTTTAACACTTTTTGTACTGTTTTCATTGAAATAAATAAAACATTACATAAAAGTAAAAAAGAGAAAACAAGGTAAATAGATAGCTATAAGGCCCAAACCATAACCCTATGAAATATCAGTGTTCACCTTAAAAGCTGCAGGAAAAAAAGAAAAAAGAAGAAGAAGAAAGGGGGGGGGAGTTTGGAATTTGACATATTGCATACATAATATGTTGAGCATATCCTGATGAAAGGGCATCTTGCCCCTTTGACGTCCCCAGTTATTTGCAGCACAAAGTACACAGTTACCCCCAATCCCAGTTACACAGTCACCTCTCATATTTGGCTTCTATGCTAACTTCATAAAACAAGGTGAAAGGGGATGATTTATCAGGTTTTCTTCCAACAGGTCAAATTGATCTGTGTTGTAAACCAATAACAAAGTGCTGGATGTACTACACTGACCTGGATTAATTGTCTGAAAAGGTTTCTCTGCAAAAGACATCTGATCCCCTTCTACAGACTATAATCTCTCTCTCTCTCATTGATGCTTGGCTATCAAACACATATATACAGTGCACTCTTAGACTTAGAAGGGAAAACATACCCATGTCTGCCTTTTTTCTTTAACTTCTAACTGGACCAGGTGGTGGCTTCTATAGGCACACTGAGCAGAGGTGGAAGGGTTAATTCTCCTCTCCATCTCATTCTCTCTCTCTCTCTCTCTCTCTCTCTCTCTCTCTCTCTCTCTCTCTCTCTCTCTCTCTCTCTCTCTCTCTGTGTGTGTGTGTGTGTGTGTGTGTGTAATTTAAACTCATGGTCTCACTTTCATGAAATGATGATGGGTGATTGCTGCAGACTTGCTGGTGTTCATGCTGAGCTAAAACCTTCAGAAGCTATTCCAATGTACCATTCAATGGAAGTATTCTAAAACTCCGTCATGGGTGCTCAGGACAGCAAAAATAATGTCGACAGAAGCAAAACTGAACAACTGAAGTTCGCTTTTGTGCCAGTTTTGCAAGGAGAGGAAGTGCAAAGGTTCATGACAAGTTGACAACATTGTGCACTATTTAGTTAGTAATGAGCTCTCCCTTGGTTTAAATGGTGTTATTAAGAAAATGCATATTGTTTGCAAGATTTCAAAATGTTCTGGATTTCATTTTAGGAATAAAGCACTCCCTGCACAGAGAAGCTTTTAAACATCTAATTAGTGAGCATAGAATCATAGAGTTGGTAGGTCTCCAGTGTCATCTAGTCCAATCCCCTGCAGAATGCAAGAACTACACAACTACCTGTCCACCCACAGTGAACCTAATTCCATGTCCAGATGATACCTCCCAAATCAGAATCCCTGGCCAGTTTGGCCTGGAGGAAATTTGCCTCCTGTCCTGACCCCAAAATGGCAATCAGAATTTCCCTGGGCAAGCTGGAAACGGCCACAAGAGCCAAGCACCTACACAGTCCCTTCTGTACACCCACTTATAATCTGCCTACATTCACAGAGGCGGAATTTCTGTTAGATGGCTAACTTGCCTCTGGTTAAAAACTTCCAAAGAAGGAGAACCTACCACCTCCTGAGGGTTCTTGTTCCACTGAGGAACCACTCTGTCAGGAATTTTTTCCAGATGTGTAGCCAAAAATTCTCTTGAATTAATTTCATCCCATTGGTTCTGGTCTGACCCCCCTGGGGCAACAGAAAACAACTCTGCTTCATCCTCTATGTGACAGCCCTTCAAGTACTTGAAGATGGAGCTGTCAAAATTCTGCAGAGCCTGCAAAATGGATCTCTTCCACCAGGCATTTGGTACAGACTGGATGGATTGGGAGATATTGCCCCTCCTCTGAATGCCCAAGTGGAACAAAAACCTGGAGATGGCAGCGGGGGGGGGGGGGGGTGGAATGATAAGATTGTGTGGTAAGGACTAGTATGGAGTGCGTGGGTGGAGGTTGGTTTTATTGTATTTTATTGTTTCAATTTACAGTTGTAAGCTACTGTGAACTGACAGGTCCAGGAGTGGCAGCTAAGAAAGTGAATTAATAATAAAATAAAGATGGCTAACATATCACCTCTTAGTCATTTTCCCTCCAGGCTAAACAGGCCAAGCTCCCTCAGCCTTTCCTCATAGGTCTTGATCTTCAACCCCCCCCCCCACACACACACACACCATTTTCATTGTCCTCCTCAGGACTCGCTCCAGTTTATCTACATCCTTCTTCAATTGTGGTTTCCTAAACTGAACACAGTACTCTAAGTGAGGTCTAAACAGAACAGAATAAAGCAGTACTATTACCATGAAGAAGAAGAAGAAGAAGAAGAAGAAGAAGAAGAAGAAGAAGAAGATATGGACACTATACTTCTTGTGATACAGCCCAAAACTTATTTGCCTTTTTAGCCACTGAGTCACACTGCTGACTCATGTTCAGTGTATGGTCTACTAAGACTCCTACATCCTTTTTGCACATCCTACTGCCAAGACAGGTCTCTCCCCAAATCAAAATGCATTTGATTTTTCCTACCTAAATGCAAATCTTTACATTTTTCACTATTGAAATTCATTTTATTCATTTTAGCCCAGTTTCCCAGCCTGTCAGGATCATCTGTATTCTGATTCTGTCTTATAATGTGTTTGTTACCCCTCCCAGTTTGGTCTGTAAATTTAATGAGCACCCCCTCTGTTCCTTCCTCCAAATCAGGGGTAGTCAACCTGTGGTCCTCCAGATGTTCATGGACTACAATTTCCACAAGCCCCTGCCAGCAAAATATGGCAGGGGATCCTGGGAATTGTAGTCCATGAACATCTGGAGGACCACAGGTTGACTACCCCTGCTCCAAATCATTTATAAATATGTTGAACAATGCAGGACCCAGGACAGATCCCTGAGGCGCTCCACTTGCCACACCTCTGCATTAACAAGCACCTTTCAGGTGCGATCTATAAACCAGATATCGATCCACCTAAAGTAATAGGATCCATACCACATTTTACCAACTTGTCAACAAGAATATCATATGGAATCTTATCAAAAGTGTTACTGAAATTGAAATAAACTATATCTACAGCATTCCCCTTATCCAGCAAGGTGGTAACTTTCTCAAAAAAATAAATAAATTTAGTCTGACATGACTTGTTCTTGAGAAAGTCATGCTGACTCTTAGTAATCACAGCCATCTGCTCTAGCTGCTCAAGGACAGACTGTTAGATAATTTGTTCTAAAATTTTGCCAGCAATAGATGTCAAGCTGACAGGTTTATAGTTACCCAGCTTCTCTTTTCCCCCTTCTTGAAGACAGGAACAACATTTGCCCCGCTCCAATTTTCTGGCACATCACCTATTCTCCAAAAATTGTCAAAAATAATAGACACATGTTCAGAAATTACATCTGCAACTTATTTTAGTGCCCTTGGATGCAATTCATCTGGCTCAGAGGATTTAGTTTCATTTAAGGTGTTTATGGGCTAGCCCTACAATGATGAGCAGGGGGTGGCAGCAGCCAGCTGCAACCACGAGAGAGCTACACCTTGCATGCAGACTGCCAAGGAGGGAGAGCTGGAGGTGGTAACCTCCCCGCCGTGGAACTGCCATTGCCCGCTGAGCCCGCTGTGAAATGGGAGGAAGAGGCGTCCACGCACCTGCCGATTCAACAGGCATCCCACTCGCGGACGTGCCCTCTGCCACACCAGCCCACACATGCCAGGCCACACTGCTGCCTCTACTCTCCCTCACAAGTATGCTACCACCCACTCGCCGCCCGCCCGCCCACTCCACCATGGGACCCGACGTGGCCCTGCCCCACCACCTTCCTAGTTCTGTTGGTTCTGACCTGCTGCCAGGCCTCTCGCCACCTCCAGTGTACTGCCTCCTGACCCCCCTTCCTGCTGCTAGCGTCCGCTGCATTTAAACTGCAGCAGGCTTGAAAACGATTTGATTATATATTTGCTCATTATTCTCTTAATGTAGACATCTTTATTGTATACAAAAATGTTTCCTTTGCAATTCAATCTCAAGTGAATAGAAACAAATCCAAATTGCTGTTTTCCCCTATTTATCTCTGGAATATGTTAAAGCATTTTGATTGTGCTGTATGTAAATTTACATTGCCTAGAAGTATGAGTTGGTCACCTCCATTCCATGACATTGTATCTGAGGAAGTGTGCGAGGACACAACAGCTCATACCTTGATTAAAATGTTGTTGTGTCTTAAAGGTGCCATTGAACTCTGAACTAGTACAGCTTATGCCAGTAGAAATGTGAGGCAAAGGAATGAGAAAGAACCAGGGGATTGTGGAAAAACTGAGACCATCAATCCAAATCAGAACAATTTGAGATCAATTGTTCTGGTACCTATAACTTCAGAAACATCAGTTTGTGAGATGCACATGTTAACCTTAGAAGAGCCATAGCAGAGCACTGTCCCATAAATGCATCAGAATAATAGATTCATAGAATAGCAATCCAGGTGCAAAATCAGATTAGGAACCACAGTTCTCCACCGGCAATGGCCGATCAGATCAAAACATTTTGCAATCAATTCATTTCTGATCGTAGAGGTTTGTATATCAATTAATATGGCAATGATCACAGCGAATATGGATTTTCACCTCACTGTGAATAATAAAATGTCATCTCTCTCACACACACACTCCTCTGTGCATTCAACTAAACAAACTATTTGGAAGATATTTTTCACAGTATAACTACACAGAATAGTGGATTACATTCATGAGTCAACCATGAAAATAGTTCAGAAATCTCCAGCCTCAGTGGTTTATTTTATTATTATTAGGGAGGATTAAAAAAAAAATCTTTACTCCTCCGGGCCAAACCTGCTCCCATTTCATCAGAGCCCTGTAATGAGTTGCAGCATACAAAGCTTGTCATACAATATGCAGTGAAGCGGAGAAGAGAGAATCTTTGGAGTAGGTTTCCATAGAAACACTGACGTATTGCCTGGCTAACAGGACATTGAGTTCCTTGAATGAGAGGCAAGTTTGTTTCTTTTTAAAAAGAAGCTGTGAAATGGCCGAAAGCCAATCCAGTAAAACCACAGCTGTGCATCTGCCAGCAGAGTATGACTTTAAAGGCTTGAGAAACCAGGAACTGCCCTTCACTTTATAAAGTCATTGTTTGTAAATGCGGGAACCAGTTCAAGAAAAGAAATTAAACTGCTCATCAGAACGGTGTCAAGGGACAATGCCAGAAGCTCATCCGTACTTGAGACTGTAAAAATTTCTAGAATCTTTCCCCCCTTTATCACCGGCTATAATTCCCAGCGGCTTCATTTCAGCACAGATCTATAAACCTGCAAACTGATAGTAAAGTCCTCAGGCTTGCCCTGGAATCAGGCAAACATTTTGCTCAAGCATGAGCTCTTTTTTGAAATGCGTTGTCCTTCTCTAAGGAGGAAGAATGTTTTTGGCTGGAATGATAATGCCCTCGGGATGAGCCCTTAAGAATAAAACAGATTTACTGTCTTCCCCACTTATGAAAGAAAGGTGAACAATTACTGATTCTTACTGATGCTGTGCTTATTCCTTCAGCAGCAGTCTGGCACACAGACGAAGCTTTCAATGGCACAGTGATAGAATAATGAAATTCAAAGGAAAACTTCACCTGCTTTTTTTGTGCTGATGAAGGCTTGTAAGAACAAGGCCAGTAAAATCTTATTGGCAGCTGTAAAGAAACCAAACCAATCTGATTATTTGCATAATTTTTATTGGTCTCCCAAAACATTTACTTTTCATGCTAAGCCTCTGCCAGAATTCATATAACTATTCATATGTTTAAATTCTCAACATGGGGTTTCATGTGGACCATAAAAATCTACAAGATGGAGGCACCAAGGGATATGAGCATTTCCCCCCTATAACCGGGGAGAACAAAGGTTTGCTAAAAGGTCAGAGATTGAATAAAAGTCAGAGATTGAATAAAAGTGAGTTCATAAAAACAAAAATGCCTATTACAATGTTGTGCTTGTGCAGATATTGCAAGCTAAAGGGAAAAATGGATCTCATAACACTATGCTATTAAATTTTGGCTACTATTTTGGGGTTGCAATCTAAATATCGTTGAATCGGGGGCTCTTAAATCCATGGTTCAGGAAGCATGGACACTGCGAGTGTATTTCAGTTCTTTACTGACCCCAGCTCAAAGGTACAACTTACTAACCCCCCCCCCGAAAACACCCCAATATATACAACTCAGAAGAATAGAAAGATCCTGCCGCTGCATGCTATAGGTCACTTTTGCTTTAAACTGATTGGATCCTGCAGTTGGGATCTGGCCACGTAACGGACAATCATAGTTGCAGAAATATGATCCTGCCTCAAACCTCAAGAAGAGTTGGTCCTTGGCAGCCCCATTTGCACAAAACCCCTCCCTCCTTAGACAGTCATTCAGCAGATGGCATACGAAGTCCTGGAGGTACCAGGGTATGGACTGAGTCCTTGAGGACCTCTGAAGTTCTGCAGTTGTTGTAATCAGGGCCAAAGCAGGACCGGAGAGTTCCTGGGACACAAGCTGAGCTGCCAGCAAGCTTGGTACCATCTGTCACCAGTTGCTCTTGCAGGGCTGTGAAGATTCAGCCAGTTCCTTGGGAGTGACTGTGGCTTTCTGTGCTGCGTTGGCCTGGTCTCTGCTGATGACAGGTCTGGGGATGTGCCTCTGTATCTGGTCCACCTGGTGATGGAGTGTGTGGTTGTCCAGGGAGCGAACCTGGTAGGATATGGGACTGGTAGCCCTGGCAACTGTGGCCGGAATCCAGGCAAGCCTATCTGTGTAGTTCTTGACATAGATGGTAGCATCAGATACAAAGGAACAAGGTTCAGTTGCCTCCTCCTGGGTGGGAAACCAGTTGTCAGTGCAATCTGGATGCAAGTGTTCCAGCATCATAGTCAGGTGCTGATTCATTAGGATCTCTCCAGGGCTCTTATTGGTAGCAGATGTCAGGTGATGAGTGATCTAGCAAAGAAGTTCACCGGGTGCTGATGCCAGTCCTCTTGAGTCATCTGGAATGGAGAGTCTTTCGTAGTGCAGACCGTGAGCCCAGCTTGGCTGTTCATGGACAGGTAAAAAGCTGCTGAGGTGAAATGCTGAATGAGATGGGCTGCCAGGAACTGCTTAAACTCTGATGAGGTGAACTGGGCTCCATCATCAGAGATGAAGGTGTCTGGTAGCCTGTGTGTTGCAAAAAGCTTCAGCAGAGCCCTAATGCCCACAGCCGAGGTCATGGCAGACACAGGGATCACCTCTAGCAACTTAGAGTAGGAATCCACAACAATCAGGGTATAACCCTGGAAAGGGGCCCACAAAGTCCATGTGTAGCCATTACCAGGGATTCTTGGTAGACTCCCATGGCTGTATGAGCTCTTAGGGCACCTCTAGGCAGCTCTCCTGGCAGGTCTGGCATTGGTGTACTCCAGTGTAGACCTCCCTATTAGTGCTCAGCCACCACACATAATTCTCAGCCAGGATCTTCACGTGAACAATGCCATGTTGGCCCTCATGACAATTCTCCAGGGCTTGCCAGCACAACTTGAGTGGGACCACCAACTGATGGCCCCATAGGAGACAACTCCCGTGGACTTATAACTCATTTTGCTGAGTGACAAACTGTGCAAAGTCTGGTTCAGGCTTGCTGCTGGGCCACCCGCTCCACACCCAATTGAGGATGTGGAGAGGAGTCAGTCCTTATTAGAATGCACAGCAGTGTCTGAGACACAGAGTGGCGGCTGAGGCAAGATGTCCATGATCATGATCCCCCAAGCAGGTGAATTATTGGCAACAATGGAAGGAAGTGGTAGGTGGTTCAAGGCACTGGCATGACTGATAGACTTCCAAGGATGGTTGTCATGCCCACACTTGCTGTATCAGAGGCTGCAGCAAAACCAGGTGCACTGCCTGGGCCAAGTATACACTCTGCTTTGCCTGGGGTCCCCGCCAATGAGGATCGGGGCCAGCCTGATGTTCTAGATCAGTGGTCCCCAATCCCCGGTCCGGAGACTGGTACCGGTCCGAACATTAGTTGGTACCGGGCCGCAGCTCCTCCTCATCCTCCTCACCGGCTGCTGCCTCGGGGGCAGCCCCGCTACTCTGCCACTGGCTCACCTTTGGTGCTTTCTGGCGGCCGCCATGGCTGGGGCTCCCCCTCGGCGTGGCACTACGCAACTTCTGCTGGCAGCGCTCCCCAGCGGGCGGCGGGAAGTCAGGGGCACCAGTGGGAAAGCAAGTGGAGCAGGGGCTCAGGCGGCGGCGATGTCCCTCGGCAAAAGTCTACCCCCCTCCCCAGGCCTTAGTAAAATTGTCAAGCGTTGACCGGTCCCCAGTGATAAACAGGTTGGGGATCACTGTTCTAGATGATGAGCAGCCTGGTCCCATCCAGGTTCCCACCCAACCTTACTTGCCAGTACCCTTGAGACTCACAGTGAAGGGCCTATCTAGCTAAGAGGGCTCACCAGAGCAGCAGCGCCAGTGATGACGTGCAAATCTGACAGCTGTCAGAAGATTAGCTCGGCTGTCAGCATGTTGTCAGTCCTGATGGGGTGCAGCTGAAGCTCCTTCCTTGGATGAGGACTAGGCCCAGCTGCAAGTGCTCCAGCTAAACGCTACTTCACCCAGCCTTGGTGTACTTAAGGAGAGCCTTGAGATAAACTTCACAGTGGTTGCAACATGTGCATTCCCTGCCCATCTACTTAGATGTGCGGTGTTGCAGTTCGCTACGGCAAAGCTCTGCTCAGTTGATTCCTGAGTTCACATTTGGCTCTTGACTTAGTTCTTGGTTCCTGACTTTTACTTGGGCCCATTCCGCACAAGGTTCAATGTGGCAAATTGGTTTCGGAAAGCAAAAGTGGAATTTTAAATAGTGGAATTCGGTGTAACGCATACCTGCCTTTGTAGTGGAATCCAGTTGCATTTCAATCATTTCCCACAGGTTTCCGGTCTCGGCAAAAATCGCTAGAAAGGAAGCGATTTTTGCCGTGCTTTGTCCCGCCCCTGGCCGTCAATCAAGCGAGCAGCCAATGGGCGGTTGTTACCATGCTCCGGAAAAGCCACTTTGCCTTTAAGAACAGGTTTAAAACAAAAGAAAAACACACGTTGCAACGAATATGCCTTGATTCCTTGCTTCCTCCTAACATAGAGACCCATCTAGCTGGCAGCTGGTGTGTGAGCTGCTGATTCATCGTTGCCACACTCCCCCCCCCCCCGTGCATGGGCGCGATTTTCAGCCGAAAATAACGGGTCTGTGTTGTGCTTGGTGACTAGAGGCGAGCTTTAAAGCAGCTCTGTGGAGGGACTGCAGCCGGAGAAGCCTCGCTGGGTGAATGAAGGCTCGCCGGTTCGTTGCTCCCTGCTCGCTCCAAGAAAAAAAAATGGCGATCGCTTCGCCGGAAGTTCAGAGGAGAGAGCCAGGGTGAGGGACTTTGCTGAAACCGCAACAATGTTAACGCACAGGTCTTTTTCGCTAATGTTGCAGATTGCTTGCAAGAGAGTAGCGCTTTTCGGAGGGTGAATCCACTTTTTGGGATTTCCCTAGAAGCGCTTCAACAAATCGCTTTTACCGGGACTGTTTCAGGAGTGTGGCAGATTGTGTACGACGTCGTACATAACTGCATATTAGTAGCAATTACAATTTGCCACACTCCTGCAATATTGAACTTGTGCGGAATGGACCTTAGTTTGACTTCGTTTCGGGTTCCTGAATTCAGCTTGCTCCTTGGCTTGGTTCCTGGCTCTTGACTCTAGTCAGGCTTTTGACTGTATTCCCTGGCTACTTGACCACAGTACAGCTTTGGAACTCTCTCTAGTAAATGACACTGGCCTTGTTTTGAGTCTGCTGCCTGCCCTGCCCTCCTTGGTGAACTGCCTCCCTTGGCTTTAGACCCTTTGAACTGGACTCTGGATTCTGAGCTTGCCTCACGATTTGGTCTTGGCTTCCCGGCCAAGGGTGTAATTAACTGGTAACTGATAAGTCGAGCACAGTGATGCTTGAGCTAGTAATTGTACCCATTGAGGAAGATGGGCCACTGCAGCATAAAAGGTGAGAGTAGTTGAGGTGATTGGTGGTCTGCAGAAAAGAGAACCAGGAGCAGCTTGTGGTCCATTGTGATGGAGAACAGCTGATTGTAGACAATGTCATGGAATTTCTTGACTTCAGCAACAATAGCGATGGCCTCCTTATTGATTTGCACATAGTTTTGCTCTGCTGACAACAAGGCCTCCTGGCCATTTGTCCTCATCAAAATGGGTGATGACTCTGTTGAAAGAAAGGAAGTGCTTGATGGCTGTGAAGGCGGACTGCTGTGCTCGTCCCCAGGCCCACAGAGTTCTTTTATCGAGGAGATGGTAGAGCAGTACAATGACCATGCCCTTGTTTGGTAGGAATAAGTGATGGAAGTTTAGAAGGCCCAGGAATGCTTGCAAGTTGTGGTTGGACTGTGATGGCTGTGCTTGCTGAATCGCCTTCACCTTGGCTGGCATCGGGTGAACTCCAGCGGTGTCAATCTGGAAACTGAGGAACTCCACAGGCTACTGCTGAGGTGACATTTCTTGATCTTTACCTTGGGTCTGGTGTACTGGAAATAGCAGAGGATCTCCTGGATCTTCTGTTTTATGTCACCCACCACGAGTCCATGGAGAGTGGAAGGATATATACTGAAACAATAATAATAATAACAACAATAATAAATAGTTCAGCCTTGGTGCTTTTGGCAAGAAGGATGTAATTGAAGTAAGGAATGGTGTCTGGAATGCCTTTGGTGAGGTTTTCCATTAGGTTTTGGAAGATCCCTGGGGTGATACTGACTCCAGACTGCAAGCGTTTCACACTGAAGGCCCTGCAGAGGGTGACTATGGTCAGGGCTTTGGCTGATGTGTCATCCACTAGCAGCTGCTGGTATGCCTGGATGAAGTCCAGCTTGGCAAAGACTTCCACCAGCCAGGGACACAAGGAAATGACTTATGACAGGCACCAGCTTGATGTGCTGCTGAAGAGCTTTGTTCAGAGTGCACCTGTAGTACATGCAGTTGTGGATGTCCCCAGTTAGTTGATGATGGGTGTCTCCCACTGTACCTTGGGAACAGGTTCAAGGTCACCCTGTTCCAGCAGGTGGTCCAGGTCTGCATTGATTTTCAGTTTAAGTGTGAAAATGCCTTGTCTTGCCTGGAGGTGGATAGGCTCCACTTGTGGATCAAGGGCCAGGGAGACCAAGGGCCAGTGTAGCAACCCTGCAAGTGGTCAAAGATGGCTGGGAACTTCTGGCAGACATAATCAAAGCAGGTAGTCTGAAGCTGGTGGACCTCAGTGAGGCTGAGCCAAAGTGACTTGAGCCAGTCGAGGCCAAGGAGTCCCCCACTACCAGAACTAGCCAAAGTGTGCCAGAGAAGTCCTTGAAAGATACTGTGTAGTCACCTATGCCCCAGACTAGGAGCCTCACCCTTTAGAAGTTCTTCATTTGCAGGCACAGCAGCAGCTGTAGAGGGGTAGAGTCCCTAGAGGGTGTAGCTCAAGATGAAGGAGAGCGCCAACCCAGTATCAACCTAATTTCTGGGAGCCGAATCCTGGGGTTGGTGGCAAGTCAGCAGCAGATCGTACAATTCCCAGTGCATTTGTAGTCACACGAGGCTGGCGATGATCGGCAGGAGTGCTATGCTGTATAGTTGGAGGGTTTTTAAATTTTTAATCTTCAATGGGCTATGGCCATGATGAGCTGTCAGCTTGCTTGGAGCAACAGACTCAGGCAGTGTGGCCCTGCTTCTCACAGGCCTAGCACAATGTGTCACAGAATTGACACATGTAGCATGTGTGTGGGCCACCACAGCTGGCACAGGGGTTGGCTGGGGATGTTATGGAAAGGCAAGGTTTGGTGGTGGCGGTGGACTGCATGCACTTATCCTCTTCTTCTTCACAGTCCTTAGCGTCCTCCTGATGGATGGCCTCGTGGCATGCTCTTGGCTGTGGCAGCGGACTCATACCTTGGTGGAGAGTGCCTCATCCAGCACGGCCTGGAAGGTCAGGTTCCTCTGGATGAAGAGATAGCACACACCTACAACATCTCCTTCCAGGCTGTGCTGTGCAGGGCTGTGATGAATGCTACAACTGACCCTCCCCCACTCTTCTTGGGTGTGTTTGTAGAATGCTGTGGATTGAGGTGTTCCTGCATGCACTGAATGATTGCATCGAAATTGGTCATCTCTATGTCAAGTTGGGCAAGCAGGTCCTGCGTGAGGTCGGAGGTGGTGGCTCCACAGATGCTCAGGAATGTGGCTTGCTTCTTGTGGGCATCTGTTATATTGTTGGCCTTGAGGTAGCATCAGAGTCACTTCACATGTGAGGCCCATTTGGCTGGGCAGCTGGGGTCAAACGGCTCTATGTGGCCCATGGTGGCCATGACTTTGGCTGTGGCTGAGCCCGCTCACCAGTCAGTGCATCAACCACACCAGTTGGTCCCTTCCCTCGAGGTTGGGCACTTGCTGGAGTGATTTCAGAAGGCAGGGCTCTGCAGCATTGGTTTCAGTGATCGCTTGCCAGGACTGCCCATGTAGCACAGCAATCCCATCCTCATCACCAGTGTTAAATCCGTGAGTTCAGGAAGCACAGAAACTGTGAGTGCATTCCAGCTCTTTATTAACCCCAGTTCAAAGGTACAACTGAACCAATAAAACTGCCCCAAAATGCTGCAATATATGCAACTCAGAACAATAGAAAGATCCCACCACTGTGTATTATAGGTCGCTTTCACTTTAAACTGATTGGACCCCACAGTCGGGATCTGGCCATGTGCCAGCCAGTCATAGTTGCAGAATTACCATCCTGCCTTGGACCTCAAGCACCAGTCCTTGGCAGCCCCGTACACACAATTGGGGCAGCACTGGAAAACTGGGGAGATGAAAGGTGGTGGCAAGAGATCAGGGAAGGAAGGGAAAAGGAGGTAGCAGAGGGAGGAAGGTAGAGGGCATTAGGAAATGGGATCTCACATAAGCTCTGTGCTCTGCCACCTCCAACTGGCTAGTGATCTCTGGCCCCAAGGGAAGTCCACTTGACCTCAACCAGGACCAGAACCTGGTGGAATGAGCTTTTGGAGGAGATCAGGGCTCTAGCAGAACTAAAACAGTTTTGCAGGGCCTGCAAAAGGGTGCTCCTCCACCAGGCATTTGGTTGAGGTGGACCAAAATTAAACAGCATTTACTGGGCCCCAAACCTCCCTCTTTAAACCCATGCAATGGATCTGACCATGGTCTGTTAGATTGTTCACCCTGTTAAAATGTTATCTTCTCTGTTCACTGTTATTATTGTTATCATTATTACTGTTACCTTCATTGTTATAATCACTATGTTTGATGTATTGCTCCTGTTATGTTCTGCTTGAACCTTCTTGAGTCTTAGAAGAGGGCAGTATACAAAAGCAATAAATAAACAAATAGGTTCCTCCACTGTTTTTGCATTCAGGTTCTATTACAGTTGTCTCTTGACCTCACTGTACTTCCATGGTAACTTCTGCTTAATAGTCCAGCTTATGCTGTGCCTCACACATCAGCCTCCCCCCCCCAAGACTTTTTTGAGACTCTGGGCACCTTTGGAAGTAACACAGGATGGTAGGCACAACCACAAAATGACTGCCAAGAACTTGGCAGAACTTCAATATCACCTCCAGCTTTGGCTTGGATCCCACTAAATATTTCTGCTGATGGAAGACGTTTTGTCAGTGGAGAATGACTTTATTTTCCCCATTCTTCTATAGCCAAAACAATGCTCCTCACATCGCTTCTTCTGGGAGGACATAGGCCACCAGCAACACTATGAAAGGGGAGTCAGAGATCTGCAGCAGGAGGAAAAATCATCCCTCACGTTCTGTCAGTGGAAATCCTGAATGGGACCCAAGATTCCCAATAATGTCTTGCCCATTCCTTTTATTGCTCATTCTTTTGTTCATAGCTCTATCTTGTGAGTTCACTGTCCTCCAGAATAGCCAGCTGTATATGTTGCTCTTGTGTTTGCAGTGCAAGGCTTTAAAAAAATAGCTGTACCTACCTAGAATGTTGCAGGCACTTAGACTATTGCTGCTTCATAAATAATAACAGGCTTGAGTCAGAAAGTATTATAGATTGCTGTCACCTGAGATTTAAAAATACAGCAGCAACTTTATCTGTATAAAACAGAAACTTGTCAAATGGGCAACAAAATGGCAAATGTAGTTCCAGATAAGGAACTGTAAAATGATACCCAAAGGAACATGAATGAATGAGTGAATGAGTGAATGAATGGCCCAATTTCAGCTAGTACCTGAACAACTGTGGTTACCTAAGATGAACCTTCCCAGTTGCAATGTATGGCTATGAAAACTGGATCATAAGGAAGGCCGAGCGTCAAAGAATTGAGGCTTTTGAACTCTGGTACTGGAGAAGTCTCTTGCGAGTCCCTTGGACTGCAAGGCGAACAAACCGGTCAATCCTAGAGGAGATCAACCCTGCCTGCTCCTTAGAGGGCCAGATCCTGAAGATGAAACTCAAATACTTTGGCCACCTCATGAGAAGGAAGGACTCCCTGGAGAAGAGCCTAATGCTGGGAGTGATTGAGGGAAAAAGAAGGGGACGACAGAGAATGAGGTGGCTGGATGGAGTCACTGAAGCAGTCGGTGCAAACTTAAATGGACTCCAGGGAATGGTAGAGGACAGGAAGGCCTGGAGGATCATTGTCCATGGGGCCGTGATGGGTCGGACACGACTTCACACCTAAGAAAAACAACAAAGATGAAGCTTTGAAAGATGTTTCAGTGAAAACAGCAATTCATTATGCAGCGACAGGAAAAAGGCAAGTTCTATATAAAGGAGTACAAGAGAGGAATTGAAAATAAAACTTGTTAGTTTGTGTTTATGGATCAACAATATTTGGCACATGGAATATGGTCCTGGATATTCTATCTCCAAAAGGCCTTTTTTTAGAGCTGGAAAAGGTACAGAAAAACCAAAATAATGGCGATGAAAGCACTTCCTCTAAACAAAAGCCATAATGTTGGGAGCTTCTAAATTGAGAAAAGAAAATATATTTCTCATGTTTGGTCTGGTCCCAGTGTATCTGAGAGACCGCCTCCCTGCCTTTACCCCCAGAAGAGCTCTACGCTCCACCACCTCCAACTGGCAACGGATCCCTGGCCCTAAAGAGGCACCTCGGGCCTCAACAAGGGCCAGGGCCTATTTAGTCCTGGCCCCCACCTGGTGGAATGAGCTCCCCGAAGAGATCAGGGCCCTGCCGGAACTTCCACAATTCCGTAGGGCCTGCAAATAGGAGCTCTTCCACCAGGCATTTGGTGGGGCCAACCGAACCATAACATCTACAGGCCCCCCCCACCCCAGACTGAGAGATTGAACCTGGTGAGGGAGTGTCAAAGTTATTGTTGAAGTGCTGTTCTAGTTGTTCTAGTTGGTATGTTGTTGTTATTGTTATACTGTTATATTGATTTTGATAGTGTTCTATGTAAATATTCCAAAATGTTTTATGTAAACTGCCAAGAGCCGTAGGGAAGGGCAGTATAAAAATCTAAATAAATAAATAAAATGTGCTGATAAAAGAATATTGTCACCCAGGCAGGTTGACTGGGTGTCATTTAGAACCAACCAAAAGATTTTTTCACTTGTTGGTAATTATGGAATATGCTGCCATAAGACGTGGCAATGGCAACTGAACTGATGCCTTTCAAAGGAGATGGATTCTCAGAGGAAAGGGCTACTAGAGATTATTAGCCACAAGAGCTAAGTGAAACCTCTGTATCTATGGCAGTGTACCTCTGAATGCAAGCAACAGAACAGAGCTTGTGTTCATGCCATGCTTGAGTGCTTCTTAGAAGGCTGGCCACTATAGACAACATGATGCTGGACTAAATGAACGCTTGGTCCAGTCCAGCCAGGCTTCTTTTATTTTTTTTGTTAACTCACCTTTTTAAAATGATATTTCAAAGCGAAGAAGAGCTGGTTTTTATACCCCACTTTTAACTATCTGAAGGAGTCCCAGTGTGGCTTACAAACCCCATTCCTTTCCTCTCCTCACAACATACACCCTGTGAGGTAGGTGGGGCTAAGAGAGCTATAAGAGAACTGCTCTGTGAGAATAGAGAGGGGAATGATATAAGCTGCTTTGTGTCCCCAGTGAGCTCCACAGATGAGTGGTGGTTCAAACCAGAGTCTCCCAGATCCTCGTCTGAAACCCTACATCCCACTGCACTCCAATGACTATTGTGGAGTAGTTGTGGCTAAGGAGTACCAGACAGATGGACCTGGGTGAGGCGTGGCACTAAGTTGCCCAGGGATGCTGGTGAGCCTGGTCCTCCCCCAAAGGCCATTTCCGAATTTAAATCCCCCTTTTCCAGCAACTATCTGACTTGCCTCCTCTGCTCTCCAGCAAGGGAATCCTCAAATCCCATTCTCACTGTTTGAACCAGGAGCAAATGGGGTATGAGTTGGGTCTGGCCAATGCAGATATGTTGACAATCTGGCTTTTCAGGTCTGTGTCCCACCCCCGCAGCTTCAGTTCCTTCAGCAACCATCTGAACATCCCCCACCCTTTTTCCCCACTTGTCCATCCTGACAAAAACAACCATCGTGACGAAAACACCACCATTTTGCTGCCTCTGAACGCTCCCGACATCTTGTTTTAAAAGAACCCAACCACAATTGCGTTATAATGTGATTCCACGATAACAAACTCATCCCCTCCCCCCCCACCCCGCATTCCATTCATTCTCCTCACCCTGTTCTTGGAGGACAGGGTGGGTGGGGGAGGGGTGTTGTTGATGTGCTCGGTGTCTTTGCAGAGGACCAGAAAAGCAGGATGGCCTTGGCTGGCTCATCTCTCCTGGGTTTATTTTTAGTTCCTTCAGGCAAGAATGTCATGGCGGGTGGTGGTGGAGGGGGGAGGGAGACACGAGTTTATGCAGGTGAGCAGGCAGTGATCTGGAGCTTTTCTCTTGAACATGTCAGGCTCTGTGACCCTGTGGATCTCCTGCAATCGGTGGCAGGTTTCCTACCCCCCCTTTCCTCCCCAACACACAATCACACATGCTGCATATTTCCAGCCAAGGCTGAAATGCTTAAGGAAGAGAGAGAAACAAAGTGGAAAGGCGGCTTGTGTTTCCAAACAAAAACAGCAGTAGAGGAGATATGAGAGTCCAAAAGAAAGCATCTTAACCCAGGAAAGCATTCTCTTTGCCAGACCCCCTGAGTGCATCCACTGGTTTGCCTTTAGATGCATGGACCAACTGGCTGAGAGGCTTTTCTTTAGAATGTGCCCCCCTGTTCAAAGCATGGAGCCTTAGAATGGCAAACAGGGTGGGGTGGAGGAGCAAGTTCTAAAGGCTAGCAGGACAGATTGACAGGGAGGCAGCAGGGGAGGGAAATGACTTTTTTTTCTGGAATAGTGTTAATACATTATTCCAGTATAAGAAAATCCCCCCCCCCACCATTGCCACCACTGTCTTCACTGCCTGGAGCACCGGGTCAGCAAGAGGAGGTGTGTGGCAGTGGGTGGGGGGTAACGATTTTCCTATACTGGAATTGTGTAGTAATGCAATTGAGGTTGCTGTAAAACAAAAGCCAACATGATTTCAGACATAGAAGGGGGGGGGTCGTTCAGAGGCAGCAAAATGGCAGTCACAGATTATTGGCTGTTTTTGTCACGTGAGAAAGATTGACAGGGGAAAGAAAAAATGGCTGCTGAGAAGTTTGAACTTCCTGTCTTTTGGTTTCAGTGTGGAGACAAATATAAAGGCTCAAATTGGGGGCAAGCATGTGGCAAAGGGGGGCATAGGCTCCTGATGCAGACATCTGAAATAGTCTGGGGTGCAGTACCAAACTTTAAAAATAGGAAGTGTCACGACATGATGGCTGGATGAGTCGTCAGTGCGGAAAAGGTCTCAGCTACAGACTACCATACATGTAGGGCCGATGTCAGGATAGTAGAATCTCTGTCATAAATTAGCCTGAGTTCTTCCATGACAGTTATATTGCTTGGCGCCTGGTTGCTACAGGTCCTATATTCTTGCTAACAATTAAAAGTGAAATATGTTGTTGTAACTCTTATCACTTGTTGAGGCCTCTCGGCTGGGCCCGGTTTCGCTATCACCCAGTCAAGGCCATGTGAATGTATCACTGTTTTTAATTGCCTGTGCCTCTTTTCTCCTTCTCCCCTCCCTTGGGAACTTTCAAGTTTTGAGCGGGAGAATTGTATTGATAAGAAGAAGCAAATCTGTACTCAGGTCAGATTTGACTTCGCCAGTCTTGATGCGTGTAGTACTTCTCAATAAAGCTTTCTGATCATTAAGAAGCTAGTTGTGAGTTCTCTCAGCGCTTGACATTAAGTCAAATCTTAAATGGGAAGTTGCACCCCTTAGCCTATCTGTCAAAGAAGTTTTCCGGGGCAGAACGGAACTGGGCAATTTGGGAAAAAGAGGCAGCCGCAGTAAAATTAGCGCTTGCCACATGGAGACATTGGTTGGAGGGGTCTGCCGTCCCGTTTGTAGTTTGGACAGACCATAAAAATCTCCAAGCACTCAAGCAGCCCCGCGCACTCTCTGCCAAGCAAATGCGGTGGGCGGAGTTAAGACCTGCAAAACTAGTAACTTTCCCCCTAGAGGCGACTTGTATGCATTACAACAACTAGGTTTTTAAAACAGCAGATTATCAGTATCCATGGAAAAATTGCCAACCGATTTAGATCAGATGGGAAAAATTGGACCCCGGTGAACATATGTGTGTCAAATAATGGAAAATATTTTTTGGGAGAATTGTCCCATTTATATGCAGAATTATTAGATTCTCAAGTGATCATAATTGGTAATTTCAACACAATCCCAGATCCATCAATGAACGAATCAAAGATGATAAAAGATGCTAAGATGCCAAAGATGGTGTGGTTAAATTTTAAGCAATCAGCCTTGGTAGATACCTGGAGGGAACTGAATCCTAATAAACATATAGATTTTTTTTCCAGAGTGACACAATTCTTATTCAAGGATTGATTTGCTTTCTGAAAGCTTCCTACCTTTGGTGGCCAGTGTAGAATTAATAGTCAGTACATAATCAGACCATAATCCCCTTGAAGTTGAGCTGAGATATGATAGAGCAGATTTAAGAAGGTAGCATATGAATGATTTTAGTTTGGATGATAATCAAACATTGGAAAAATGTCAAGCAGAACTGCAAGAATTTTTTCAAATAAATGGTACAGCAGATATGAAGAGGTCAGTGATCTGGGAAGCAAGTAAACCATTTACAAGAGGGAAAGTAATCTGCTATAATTCTGCTTTTAAGAAAGAAAACAGGGAAGAACTAAGGCTACTATTGGAACAATTACAAAACCTGGAAGAATGAGACTAAGCAAATTTGAAGACAAATCTTTAAGCTTAAAAAGTGTCCTTTTGGAGACTGAGGAGATGAAGAAAAAAATGTTTTGAAACATTTTTTAAAATATCTGAAAAATCAGGGAAATTGTTGGTTTATAGATTATGAAAAGAAATACCTCAAAAATCTATTGTTAAAATGAAATATCGAATATCGAACAGATAAGGAGATTCAGAGATGCTTTGTGGACTATTTTCAAAAGTTGTATTGATCAGAAGACAAAGACTCTATTTCTCCATTGGACTATTTGAAGCTGTACCTTTGAAAAACTTTATGGTGGAACACCAATGTATTTTAAATCAGAAAGTTTCTGTACGAGATGTAAAGGATGCAATAATATCAATGAAAACAGGAAAAGCTCTAGGGCCAGATGGATTTATGGCAGGATTTTACAAGAAAATGATATATATTATCTCATATACATCCCAGGAGCTGATACATGAAATTGTGGAGAGACTAGACAGAGTATTTCCAGAAACTTAGGAGCAAGCCTTTTTAACACTGATTCATAAAGAAGGATCTGATCTGCTAATCCCACAATCTTATAGACCCATTTGTTAGCTGAATGTGGTTTACAAAAATTTGTGAAGATATTAGAGAAAAGATTTAAAAGATGCATAAATGAGGTGGTACATGAAGACCAGACAGGCTTTATGCCTAACAGATGTATGAAAAATAATATTTGTTTAATAATGAATGCAAAGAATCTCTCCTCTAAGACAAAACAGAATGCAGTGTTTATTTTTTGGGATGCTGAAAAAGCATTTGACAATGTTCAATGGAATTTTTTACAAGCAACACTTCAAATGATGGAATATGGGGAAAAATTAAAATTGATTCAACAAATATATTCGAAGCAAGGGGCTAAAATCTTGGTTAATGGGATGGTTACAGAAGAAGAAATACAAATAACTAAAGGAACCAGACAAGGATGTCCTTTATCTGCTTTATTATTTAATTTGGTGCTTGAGACTTCGGTTACAGAAATCCAGAACTGGAAGCAACAAGATCCACCTGGAGTGACTGGCTGGACAAAATGGGTGAACTTACTAAGAGGACCAAATTAACAAATTTAGTAAATAGAATACCCTGGAAGAATTCCAGGAGTATTGGCGTGTTTATTTGGATTATGTGAATAGGTTGTTTTATAATGTGTTATAATGTGTTATAGTGTATTGTTAAGATGGAGACTGTAATATTCTAATGATCAAGTGTATTATTTTCTGTATCTTTGCTTGCTTTGATCTTTTGACTATTAATGAAAACTTAATAAAATCTAATATAAAAAAATTTAAAATGCCTTCTTAAAGAACTATTTTCAACTATGAGACTTTTGAACCTACCATCATCTCAGATGTCTCCTTCAATGTAGTGTGGAGACCTTAATGCAGACAGGCATTCTAAGAGACTCCTGTTGTTCAGTAAGTTAGTTGCCTACCACTGTTTTCACTTAGAACACTAGATTTAATTGGTCCTTTATCTTGAGTATAAAAACCCCATATAGCCAAAAATGCACTGTAATTACGTTTTCAGGCCCTTTGGAGACCGATTCATGGATGCTCAGATCGGAGGGCTAGGCTTATGCCTTGTTCCACTATGAGACTTTTTTCCAACTCTTGTGCTTTGCATTTAATCTTTACAGAGAACCCTGCCATTGGGGAATATCTTCCTGATCCCTCACCAAGACAGTCTGGCCCGGACATAGTGAGCGATCTGGAACAAGCAGTCACCCCAAATGGAAACAGCCTTTAGTCGCTTTCGCCATCAGGTGGGGGCCCCCCCACCCAACTGTAGCCCTCCTTAGTGCTTCTCGATCACACCACCCCTCCACCAATTTGCGGCGTCCTGACAGAAAATTTAGCGCCCACCGCACCACTTTAAAGCAACCTTGCGCTTATCGGCCTCCCCACTCCTCCCTCCCCCGTGCATAGCAAGATGAAAGGGCCCCGGGGGAGAGTGAGCCTTTGAAAAAGAATATATTATGTCTCCAGTCCCTTAAATAATTTTAAAAAAACAGAAAAGGCTCCGTAAAATGTATGTTCAGATTAGTAAACAGAACGGCGCTTCCAGTGCTGCTCACTGGCAACTGAAAACGAGAGGTGCCTGGAGGGAGGGGAGTCAAGGCGAGTGGAGTCGTCCCACCAGTGCCTGACTGCCGCCACCCCCAGCTCTCTGCTTCCTTCACCGCCTTCGCAGCTCAGCCTTGACAAGCGCGTGACTCCGGCCCCATCTCCTCCTCTGACAGCCCCTCGGTTCCCCTCATGCACACACAGGAAAGCAAGGAGGGGGAGAGTGGCAGCACCACTACTCAGCCGGCAGCCCCCAGTTGGGAACGGTGGAGGGCACCTGACCCGAGTCTGCCTCTGTGTGGCCGTGGCTCAGGCTTGCTGGCACCGCAAGCGCCGCTCCTTCCATGTGCCATACCGGGTCGCGCCCCATGCCCCCACAGCGGCTACAGCGTGGAGGTGCTATGAATGAGGGGGAAACACCAGCGCACGTCCACCCGCCTGCCTGCCTGCCTGGCAGCTCCGCTCCGCCCTGCCCCCAGCCAGCCGTGTGGGAAACACCTCCCCGGGCTCCCTTGCTGGCCCTCACTAGCCTCCCCTCTCATGCAGAGAGTGGAGAGTAGCATAATTTTTTAAAAAAAGAACTCGACCAATCAGCAAGAGAGAACCACGATATGTCAGCATTGGAAACATGGGGGGGGGGGAGTGCTGGTTAATCCAAAGCCGAGGACATCTTCACTTTAATATATTGGGATCCCGGAACGCTTTAGTTGGATATCCCGGAAAATAAGCACTCCCTGATATTCCGGTCAAAAGGTAGGGTCAATGTGGGTTGAGGCATGAAGGTTGCAGATGGAAAATTTCCATTGACCAAAATCAAAATGGAAATCAATTTCAGTGCAGACGGGAGGGATTTAATCGATCTGGGATTACAATAAAAGCTTCGTCCAGGTTCAGTCGAGGCAGGAAAAGGAAGAATTTTAGTCCTGTCTTCCTGAGACAGTAGTGGGAATCTCCCAATCAAGATGTCCTTCTGTTCTCAGAAGGACCCTTTTAGGTGAGTAAACAATGATAATTCTGTTGGGCTTCTATTAACCTTGATCTTATTTATTTTTGTGCTGTTTTTTACCCTCATTGATCATAAGCTTTTGATTTACAAAAGAAAAATATTATTGACTTAAAGGAATGAAAGACAACCATAGAAACAGAAATTTTGGGGGAACAAAAACGGTGCTGTTATGTTTATAAAATGTTCATTTTGAAATAATTTTGAGGGGCTGAAATCTATCTAAATCAATATTCCATTTGCTAGGAAAGATGCAATGCAGAAATCTCTTTGTGTGTATTGGGTTTCTTTGAACAACTTTCAAGAAAAATTTAGCATAAGGGATGATACTTCTTGTATGGGTGAAATGTGCTAGTGGCCCATTTAAGATCTTGCCACCCAGCTCTCCAGTTCTGTTACTAGAATAGCATCTGAAGTAGTAAAATCCCAACTGGACCACTTTCCTAGGCCATGATACATTCTGTATTGTTGGTAAATACTGAGATTACATATATAGCCTCCTGAAAAAGCCATGGCTACTTCAGAGGATGACACTGTCAAATAATGGGAAACCATTTCACTACCAAGGAAGTACAAAAATAGCCAGGCAGAAATGTAAGCATAACATTATTTTCCTTGGACCTCACAAAGTTGAATGGAAAGCCAGGCACCCTATTTGTATTCTGGCATCTTATCCACTGGGCCACATTGACTCTCTGGTATTGTCTGTATAAATTGCTTGCAAATTGTTTGTCTGGTCTCAGCTGTAAATTATAACCAAAACTGCATAATGTAGGCTTCTAAGTGAAAGGAAATACCAGCAGAGTCTATATGACCCTTGCTCAGCAGAATCTCATTTATTATATGCTGGCCAGAATGCTTCTTTTAAAATTTATAGACTATTTTAAAGGGCTGCAAGTTTGAGAAGTACAGTTGAGAAGAAACAACAGAGAGCCTGTAAGGAAGGGAAGAAAATAAACCTTTAAAAGTCACAGTGTAGGGTGGGCCTGGGGAGGGAGTGCTGCTCATCCCCCACTGTTGGGTGAGCCATCAACTTCTAAGTGTTTCTTTATACAGGAGAATGCTACAGACAAGTAGAAACAATTGGATTCATCTCAGTCAACAATGGCAAGCAGCTGAGTTCTAAAGGGCATGGCTGGTAGTTTTCACAGTGATTTCTGTGAACCAAAATTGTCAGCTGTTTCATATAATTGCTGCCTGGGTGGATAGCAGAACAATGATTACTTGCATTGAGCTATGGGGCTACAGAGAAGTGAACAGCAGCCAATTTCCCTGGTAATTTTTCCTTCCATCTATATGTAGTTTATATCCCCTGAGAAACAAAATCTGGCCTATGAGAACACTGTATACATTTTGTGTATCTGTTAAAAAGAAATCAGCATATTTATTCTCCCTGTGTAGAAAAGCGGCCCTTATTTGTAACAGCTTGTATTTGTTGGCGCAGTCCTCTCCCCCACATTATTCAACATCTTTATGCGCCCTCTGGCCCAACTGGTACAGAGTTTTGGGTTGGGTTGCCACCAGAACGCTGATGACACCCAGCTCTATCTCCTCATGGACGGCCGCCCGGACTCCCCCCACCCCCGGAACCATTCACCAGATGTTTGGAAGCAGCGACTGAATGGTTCGAGCAGAGTCGCCTGAAACTCAACCCCTCCAAGACGGAGGTCCTGTGGCTGGGAGGCAGAGGGCAGGACCAGGCAGCACGCTTACCCACCATGGCAGGAGCGCAACTTACCATCGCGCCCCAGGCCAGGAATCTGGGGGTGACCATCGATACCTCCCTGACTATGGAGGCTCAGGTCAAGAGAGTAGCGGGTCAGGCATTTTTCTATCTTCGCCAGGCCCGACTACTAGAATCATAGAATCATAGAGTTGGAAGGGGCCATACAGGCCATCTAGTCCAACCCCCTGCTCAACGCAGGATCAGCCCTAAGCATCCTAAAACATCCAAAAAAAGTGTGTATCCAACCTACTAGCGCCCTACCTGTCCCCTGACCACTTGGCTACAGTGATCCATGCGACAGTCACCTCCAGAATAGATTTCTGTAACTTGTTCTATGCCAGCCTACCCTTGTCTCTGATCTGGAAACTCCAGCTAGTGCAAAACGCAGCTGCTCGGGTCCTCACTGGTACACCTTGGAAGGCCCATATCCAGCCTGTGCTGAGGCAGCTGCATTGGTTGCCAATTTCTGCCCGGATCAGGTTCAAGGTTCTGGTTTTGACCTTTAAGGCTATACGCGGGTTGGGACTCACATACCTGAGGGACCGCCTACCGCCCTATATTCCCCGCAGGGCTTTACGCTCAGCAGGGGAGAATCTTCTTATTGTTCCTGGCCCTAGAGAATCGCGCCTGGCCTCGACCAGGGCCAGGGCCTTTTCTGTCCTGGCCCCTACCTGGTGGAATGAGCTCCCGGGTGAGCTGCGGGCCCTGCAGGATTTACCAGCTTTCCGCAAGGCCTGCAAGACGGAGCTCTTCCGCCAGGTTTTTGGTTGAGGCCGGGGTCAGCGAATGAGTGCCAGCATATTCTCCCCCCCCCCCGGACCTAGTAAGTTAGATCTCCTCCCCACCCTCCCTGCCGCTCTGATAGCAGGGGTGGGAATAATAAGAACTTCCGCCATGTTGGGATTGTTTTAAAGTCTTTTAATGGGTATTTTAATGGGGATAGGACTGTTGTGACCCACCACGAGCCTACAGGGAGTGGCGGGAAATAAATCTAATAAATAATAATAAAAATAATAATAATATGGCAGTATTCTCCAACAGTAAGGTGTGCAAGTAGAAAATAATAGCACAGGGACAACTCTTAGACCCCCCCCCTTTAAGGGGGTTTACCCTTTGGATTATTCTCTTTCTACCTTAGCATGTCCCTTCTCCGCATAATGAATTGTGGAGAAGATATTATGTATGTGGAAGGGAAGAGTAATTCTGTTGCTTACAATGTGGGTTTTTTTTTGTGTGTGCAAATAATATTAGCTAGCCACAGATAGAATGAATCTGGCATCACTCTCTAGAACCGTATTTTACAGACTTCTCACTGAGATTCCTCAGATGGCCCAATCCAAAAGATCTGGGAATTTAGAGCAGCACAATGGGTATGTCGCTCAGCTACAGTGGCATGCTTGATTTAGAAAGGGAGGTTACTATCTTAGGACACCAATGGTAAAGTCTGTCATTTATTCATAGCTGACAACCCAGGCAATGTCAGTAGGCAACCTGGGGGCATTCCCATGTTTTCTGTGTTTTTTTCACACATGATTTGGGGCATTTGTAAAAACACTCTTACTAATACTGCCCTGTGTGGACAAATTGCTATTATTGTTGTTTTCTAATTGTCTAACTATAGTAACAAATAATATGATTATAAAAATTATGCACGAACCTGGCTGGCTACAAAGTAAGTAATAGTGCCACCACCTTCCCAAGGGTATATGAACAAATAGCCATTGATTCATAAGTGCACTGAGAAAACCTGACATCCCTAAGGGCAGGGGTAGTCAACCTGTGGTCCTCCAGATGTTCATGAACTACAATTCCCATTTTTGGCTATATGGGGTATTTATACTCAATTCCCATGTAGTCCATGGACATCTGGAGTACCACAGGTTGACTACCTCTGCTTAAGGGGACTGAACACAAAGTGACTTAAGGATAATTGTAGGCATATACAGAATCTTTGTTAAAGGCAACTTTTGAATAGAAATCTATACAGTTGCTAGCTCTAGGTTGGGAAATACCTGGAAACTTTGGAAGTGGATCCAGGAGTGGGCAAGATTTGGGGCAGGGAGGCACCTCAGTGGAGTATAATGCTATGGAGTCCACCCTCCAAAGCAGCCATTTTCTAAAGGAGAACTGAGTTCTTTAGTCTGAAGATGAGCTATAATTCCCTGTACCTTGCTTGTGAGGGGCAGATTTCTGTGAGGATTGCAGCCATATGGAACCTAAAGAGCCACAAGTTGAATAAATTAGAAGAAGGCTCCTTTGATTTGAAAACAGCTTCGAACTTGAGCCAAAAGATAACAGGAGGCATAAATATTTTAATAGTTTTATGTTTTTTTTAAAATCCCATTCTATTCATTGAAGTGGTCAGCAGATCCTCATTTATTGCCAATGTTGTTTGTGCTTGCTGGGGCAATTGCTTGTGCTGGAAATTTTGCAGGGAGTTTCACTTCCTTGTGCAGGAGCTTTTGCTGAATCGCAGGCTGTGTTGCTTCTACAGATATAGCCCTAGCCTATGCAGTGGTAAGGTAAGAGCTTCTATTCTGCAAATATTCACAACCTGTTTGCGGATGAGTGCAGGTTTCCCCTAAATGCCTTTCCATCACTTTATAAGCCCGTCAACTACTGCCCTGTCTTGCACCTCGTGTTTTTTTAGGGAAGGTGGTGGAAAGAGCTGACAACATTCCTGGATGAAATTTGAGACCTAGACCAAGCCCATTCAGGCTTCTGGCCTGGCCATGGGGCTGAAACAGCACTGGTTGCTCTGATGGATGACCTCCATCACCAGCTAGACCAAGGCAGGTCAATGTTGGTAATATTACCTGATCTCTTGGCAGCGTTTGACACAGTTGGCCATGAGTGCTAGCTCACCACCTCATTGACACCAGGATACAAGGGACAGGCCTGCAATAGCTGATCTCTTTTATATGGGGTTGCAGACATAGGGTAACAATTGGGGAGAACCAGTCACATTGCTATCAATGTGGAGTACCACAAGGAACGATTCTCTCCTCAATCCTATTCAATAACTTCATGAGCCCTCTTGCCCAGTGGGTACAGGTGTTTGGACTGATATGTCATATGTCGATGACACCCAGCTCTTCTTCCTGATGGATGGTCACCCTGATTCACCCCAGATTCATTAGGCAGATGTCTGGAAGCAGTGACAGGTTGGTTCAAGCAGAGCCATCTGAAACTCAATCCTACAAAAATGGAGGTCCTGTTGTTCGGCAGGAAGGGACTTGACAAGGAAGCATGATTGCCTTACCTGGATGGGGTGCATCTACTAATAGCACACTCAGCCAGGAACTTGGGTGTGATCTTTGATACCTTCCTCTCCATGGAGGAACAGGTCACAAGAGTAGCATGGCTAGTGTCCTTCCACTTGCACCAAATGAAGCTACTAGCACCCTACCTGGTTACAGATCACCTAGCCACAGTTATCCAGTCACCTCTAGACTGGATTTCTGTAACTCGCTGTATGTGGGCCTACCCTTATCCCTAACCCAGAAGCTACAACTGGTACAGAACATAGCAGCCATGGTTCTCGGAGGGCTCACATCTAGCACCTGCTCAAACAGCTGCACAGATTACCAGTTGAATACCAGATCAGGCTTAAGGTTCTGGTAATCACCTTCAAGGCCATGCATAGTCTAGGCCCTGAGGGACCACCTCTCTATGTCCCCCAGAAAGCACTATGCTTTGCAAACACCAACAAGCTGGTGATCCCTGTCCTCAGGGAGGCTCACCTGGCCTTTACCAGGGCTTTCTCTGTCCTGACCCCCACCTGGTGGAATGAGCTCCCAGAAGGGATAAGGGGCCCTGCCAGAGTTAAAGCAATTCAACAGGGCCTGCAAAATGGAGCTCTTCCACCAAGCCTTTCATCAAGGCCAATGAAGAAACTCCACCAATCCAGAACCTCGAGGCTCCTCCCACCAC
Source organism: Paroedura picta (assembly GCF_049243985.1). Classification (NCBI taxonomy): domain Eukaryota; kingdom Metazoa; phylum Chordata; class Lepidosauria; order Squamata; family Gekkonidae; genus Paroedura; species Paroedura picta. Next base: position 134,034,119 of record NC_135371.1, on the reverse strand, counting down.
CAACTATGTCTCGCAGATGCAAAGAACTCAAATCATAGTGAAGCAAACAATATACAGCTACTGAATTATAAAGTTACTAGGCTTTGAAGGGGCCAGGGCACCATCCCGTGGTGTCTGCACGGGGCTCGGAGCAGGCCCATGGCTGGAGGGGACAGTGGAGGTGACAGGCTACCGCAATGACCCAGGCACACATACCCCGTGCACCTGGCTCCACCTCGGGACAGCGATCTGGATTCTAGCACCGCCCAGCTTCTCCATGCGGATACACGGGTAAGTGCCATGCAAGTCGCGCCCCTTGATGCGGGCGGGCAGCCGGAGCGGCTCATGAAGCAACCAGTCCACTGTGGCTGTGGAGTACAGTGGGCAATGCGGATTCCCAAGCGGTGGAGGCCGGTCTGAGCTCGACGGACTGAGGATGGTGGCAGGCAAAGCTTGCACGCGGGGCAAGTTTTCTCCTGAAACCGGCCGCAGAGGCGAAGGGAGTGCGGCCACCAACCTGCCATCCAAGGGTCCCGATCTTAAGAGGGTGCTCCGCCTCCTATGGCAGAGGTGCCAACTGCCTCCTATGGCAAAGGGACCAATCGCCCGTCTGTCGTCAGTCTGTCGCCCAGGGGCCAATCGCTGTTCCCATCCTCTCCAGTTTTCCTAAAAAATTCTCAACAACAGATAAATCGAAGCTTGAACTTCTCTATTATCAAATAAAGAATCTTCTTATACAATATTGGAGACCCAAAGAAGTAACAGGACCTCTTCTGTCATAGGGATGCCAGCCTCAAAGTGGGACCTGGGGATCCACTGGAATAACAGCTTATCTCCAGACTACAAAGATCTGTTCCCCTGGAGAAAATGGATGCTTTGGAGCAGTGGTCCCCAACCTTTTTATCACTGGGGACCACTCAACGCCTTTTACTGAGGCCCGGTGGGGGGGGTAGTTTACTCCTCTACTCTCAACCACTGCCCTAACGCTCTCTGATCGCTATGGTAATGTTTAAACATCCCTTCAAAATAAGATACAGACACGCCACAACAATGAACATAAGGAACATTTTATTTTCATGGAAATTTTAACTCATGACAATGACAAATCAATGGGAACCTTGAGCTTGTTTCTCTGCAACGAGATAGTCCCATCTGGGAGTGATGGGAGACAATGACACCCGAAGTGTGTTGTAAAGGGCCGGGGGGGATGAAGTAAAGGGCTGAGTGGGGGGGGGGAGACGGCGTCCTTCAGGGCCCACCTCCAATTAGTCGAGGGACCACATCTGGTCCGCAGCCCACAGGTTGGGGATCGCTGCTTTGGAGGGTAGACTCTATGGTGCTACATCCCACTGAAGTCCCTGTCTTCCACAGGCTTCACCTTTCCAGGAGATTCCTACCTTGGAGATTCCAACCCCACACCAGGCCAGGGGGAACTTGACAACTGTATTCTGGCACAATGTGATGTTCCTTTTTGTTTGCTAACCAGGGATAGGGGACTCACTCAAGTTCCCACTTTTAGGTTCACACAGCAGAGATACAGGTGGTCAAAACAACATCAATTTACTAGCAGTAAGATACAACAAGAGGATAATGGAGCTCATCATGCAAGTGAGTCTACAATTCTAATTTACAAACTGAATGAACTAGGAGGGTCTAAACCATGTGACTAAACCAACACATTCAAATATCAAAGAGGGGAGCAGACTGTTCCATTGTAATACATACAGTAAATAGACGGTATGTTTGAGGATCAACTTGGTTTTAAGCCTGGGTCACAGTGAAGAATGAGGTGGTAGAGACCTACGGTAATAGGGTAGACTGTACCATTTCAGATTTTTGAATATTTCAGGCTATTAAACTGTCCTGCTGTGTTAATTTTCTATTTTCAGTAAGAGACTTTCCTGTATGGTAAGCCACTTTGGGGAATAAAGCAGAAAACAAAAAAGAAGGGACATTCAAAACCAGGATTCAACATCTACAGTCTGAAGAGATGTAATTCATTCAATCATCTAAGGCAGTGGTCCCCAACCTGCGGGCCGCGGCCCGGCGCCGGGCCGCAAAGGCCATGGCGCCGGGCCGCGGCTCCCTCTCCCCGCCCCCCCCCCCCCCGCAGTAAAAAACTTCCCAGGCCGCAAGCTTGCGGCCCGGGAAGCTTCTTACTGCGGGGAGGGCGGGGAGAGGGAATCAGGGCCGGGCCGGGCCGCGCCCGCGCGGCCCGATCCACGGGTGCGGCTCGCGGGCGTGGCCCGATTCGCGGGTGCGGCCCGCGGGTGCGGCCGGGTGCGGCTCGCGGGCGCGGCCCGATCCGCGGGTGCGGCCCGCGGGCGCGGCCGGGCGCGGCCCGATTCGCGGGTGCGGCTCGCGGGCGCGGCCGGGCGCGGCTCGTGGGCGTGGCCCGCGCGGCCCGATGCCCTGCCGGTCCCCAGCCTAATAAAGGTTGGGGACCACTGATCTAAGGTCCTTGGTATCTTGTTCTCCTGCTTGTGTGAAGCAGATCTAAAAGTGGGTTGCAGGTGAACTAATCAGAGGCAGGGTGGCTGTAAAATGCAATGTATCATGTGGAATGGTGATGCTAACCCATGATGGTACTCTGGGCCATTAAGTTAATATTAAAAGATAGTAATAAAATAGTGAGGACAGTGATAAGAGGGCATTTATTTCAAATTTATTCATTTAAAAAAAGGTATTCACAATATGGGCACTGTTTTGTTTTTTTTAAATTATCATCCCCTGGCTCCATTGCACAACTAGAAAAGGTGAGTTGCTAAAGGGCACACCTTTACTGCCCCCCCCCCATTAATTTTCTTATTAACATTCTGTGACTCTTGGATGCTGAGACTGCAGTATCAGTAGATGGTGCTGTAGGAGTGCTTCTGGAGATACAAAGGACTCATTGTTTTTGGTTGTAACAAAAGCTCCTAGCTAGGATGTCCTTGCCACTGCAAGTGTGCTTAGTAATGGGCAGAGGCTTCAGTCCCCTGCGTAGGGAAAGACCGTGTCTTTACAGTTTCCAATCATCCCTAAGCAGCCGTTGTCCCATCTGACATCATAACCTTCTTCAGTGGGCAGTCCCAGCAGTTCTTTCACATCAGGTTTGTATTTGGGTCCAATGATGTTGTTACTTATCAACAAATGTGTTTTTACAATTCAAATGTTCCTCCTTTTAGCTCTGGAAAACAAACCACTTCTTTTCTCTGATCTCCATTCCCTGTGCTGCTTCTGGTCTTCGGACTACAAAAACTCCAATCTCACTGGTAGTGAAAAGGAAGAGAGGGAGGAGGATCTGTTGGTTTTCTTTTCACTACCAAAATAAGAGACACATTTGCGTTGATCGTCAGTTCTAGACACAGAGTACGCTGTTCAACTGAATTCTTTGCTGAGTGAAGGAATACTTAAAACAGTGGTCCCCAACCCCGGTCCGGAGACCGGGGCCGGTCCGTGGATCAGTCGGTACCGGGCTGCGGCTCCTCCTCATACTCCTCCCCGGCTGCTGCCTCAGGGGCTGCCCTGCCACTCTGCCACTGGCTCACCTTTGGTGCTCTCCAGTGGCCACCATTGCTGGGGCTCCCCCTCAGCATGACACTGAGTGGCACTGTGCAGCTGCTGCTGGCAGCGCCCCCCAGTGGGCGGCGGGAAGTCAGGGATGCCGGCAGGAAAGCAAGTGGAGCAGGGGCTCAGACAGCAGCGAGGTCCCTCGGCAAAAGAGTACCCCCTCAGGCCTCAGTAAAATTGTCAAGCGTTGACCGGTCCCCGGTGATAAAAAGGTTGGAGACCACTGACTTAAAAGATCTGTTTATACTTCTTATGCAGGTATGCTGTAGGTGGAAGGAGGTAATTTCTGTTGTCCTAATAAAAGCTTCTTGGTGGCAGCTTGTTCAGGGGCTGCTATCATACCTGAACACATATGTGTGTGGAACAGTTGGTGGCACTCGTGGAATGAAAATCAATTATTTATTCTCAAATCTCTCCATGAGTTATGTAATATGTATGGATATTAGCAAGATTGCAAACTTAAATGGCCCCCGGGGAATAGTAGAGGACAGGAAGGCCTGAAGGATCATTGTCCATGGGGTCGCGATGGGTCGGACACGACTTCGCACCTAACAACGACAACATTAGCAAGATAAAGAATCCTATTTCCTATAGATCTAGTTGCCTGTTACTTGGGAGATACAAAATTGAGACTTTATCTCTTTTTTAAAACCTGTATTGCAGCCTGGAAAGGGAAAGAGGCTACTCATGAGGAGACAGTAGCTAGAAAGAAGGAACTGAGGACGTATTGGTAAATAGTGACTTTTCCAGACTATAAAAGGAACACCGGAAGACAAATAAGACCCAGAACAACTGGCTTTTTCACACTTTAAATGGAGCATCTACCACTCAGTTTTGTCCTGTTTAGCAGCTGGGAGCCCAAGGCTCATTCACTCAGTTTCCATGTGCTGACTCATCGAAAGCTCCCTGCAAAATGGCATCTGCTACTATTCCCAGCTTAGATATTTGTACCTTGCTTTTCCACCCAAAGGGGACCCACAGCAGCTTACATCATGCTCCTCCTCCTTGTTTTATGTTCACAACAAGCCTGTGAGGTAGGTTCGTTTGAGGGAGAATAATCACCCAAAGTCACCCTGCAAGTTTCCAAGCCAGAGTAGAGATCTGAACCAGCATCTCCCAGATCCTAATCCAGCACTCTTATCACTACAACACAGGCTCCACTTGCAATCTACTCTTATTAAGGATTGAATCTTTATATGGTAGCCTGGTGTACATAGAGATGTGTACTTCGGGCTGCCTCAGCCGGAAAACTTCCGAAGCATAGCTGCTTTCGAGACAGATCTCCCTGAGGTGGTCCGAAGCACCAACTCCCACCCTCGAACAGAGCTGTGGCGGGCATTCCAAGGCAAGCTTCAGGGTGCCTCAGAGTGCTTCGAGTGCTCTGAGGCACTTCGGAGCCCCTTTCTCTCCCCCCCCCCCAGAGTCGGAGGACGACACGCCTGCCCGCCCCTCCCCTCTTCTCCCCTTCCTGACCCCCCCCCCCACATGGCTCTCTTGGCTCCGCTCCAGCATACGGCATGCCTCCTCCTGCTCCTGGGCCTTACGCTGCGCCTGCAGAGGTGCACAGGCTCAATGCAAGGCAAGTCCTGTCACCGCTGCCACTGCCCCCACTCTCTTCACCTCGGATTCATGGCCCTTTAATGGGAGCCAGAGTGCTGCCTCGGAAATTTCCGAGACTTCGGAGATCTCCTGGGCGGCTGAGGTAGCTTCTCCCAAAGCTGTGGCAGCCTGAGGCAGCTGCCCCCGAAGCTGAGGCGGTCCAGAGTTCAAGGTAAGTGTACAACCCTAGCACGTAGCAAGAGAGAGTGTGTGCATGTCTGTATATGCCCCCTGGCTAACATATATATAGCCCCCCTCTAATCCCTTAGTGCTTTCTGTGTGCTTTGGTATCTCTCTGACATGACTGAATGGCCTGAAACAACAGCAAAAAAGAGGCTATTGTTTGTGTTTTATGTTTTTTTTCTGGCTTTGCATTCAGTTCTGGCAGCCCAAGAACAAAATAAATTCTGCCCCAGTCTGAAAAATTCTAACCAGTTAGCAGCCCTAAAAATGTATGCATAATTGAATCCCTTTGCAATTTAAACTTAATTAAGTAAGCATATATTATTCAGCTCACGTGAATTCCAAGGAATTTGTGCCCTCCTGGGCTCCACTTCACTTCTTCCTCTATCACAGAGCTCAAAACAGCTTGCAATATGTTCTTCTTGAATGTAGAATACAAACAGGGATATCATGGATATTGACCCATGAAGCACCAGTTTGCTCAGCAATAAAGGTTAGTTTTAGATGAACCTGCCTCTGAAAAGCTAGCAAGTGCAAGGAGGACACAATGGATACTCAGTGACAAGCCTTGTGATCTCTTGTGGTGGAAGTCTGAAAGCACTATGAACTCCATCTATTATGTCATCTATCTGGCTATGGCTAAGAGAGCCAATCTATTTTCATTGGAAGAAGTGACTGGGGACAGAATCACCCCTTAACTTACTGGGAAAGTTTCTGGTGAGCTGCTGCCCTAGAAGACTACTAGCAATCATGGGCAAGCTGAACCAAAGGTCCATGCAGTGTTAGCAGTGCCCCCTGGGGATCATGTGAGCCGACATCTGCTGTAGCCCAGTAAGAACAGTATCCACAACATGGACCAATGTTGGTCCTAAATTTGTACCATTAGAAATTATCCTGAATGATTCTCTGTCTGCATAGTGCTCCCCTAACATCGGGTCCCATTTCCTGGGAGAGCTGACATACTCCCCCTCCCCCTATAGCTTAGGAATCCAGTGGAATTGGGAGGAAAACAGGTCTCCAAGTCTTATTTTGTGGCCCTGAATATTCCTGAATATAGCCAGAATTTTTCATGACTTGATTATTGGTACTCTGGAAAACCTGAATATCACTTTGGATATCTGAATATACACACATATAGTCAGATGAGAAATATCCAGTTGCATATCCTTAGTGTTTCCTTCTGTCATTGTCTTCTGTCAGTGGTTTCCAGCATTTTTAGTACCGCTCTACCCGCCTCCCAAAAGATTTTTGGTGTTCTGTCACTCACTCTTTTTAGCCTTCATCCCTGTTTGTGTGTCTTTATGTGTTTGCTTATTAAATGTTTTATTTCAAGTTTTTTAAAAAATCATATTTATTTGCAGTTTAAATGCTTGTTTGAAATGTTTAATGTTTATGCATTGAGTATATTTATCATCATTCTATATAAATGGATACTACCTGCTAACGTGCTAAGCCTCTGACTGGCCCTCACTGGGGAATATGTCTCCAATACAGAGAGGGCACTCTCCCACTGAGGACCAATCAGGGGCAATTCCCTACCCCTGTTCTCCTCCTCATCATCATCAGTGCTGCTTCCCAGTACTTGGCAAAAGGAAGAAGTGCCACCAGGAGGTAAGCCAGGAGAGTGGGGGAGGCCGTCTGGATGTGTTCCGCTGTGGTTGTGACATGCTCTCTGACCTCCTCACTGCTGGGAGACTGGGGAAGGCCAGGCCTACTCCACCTTGGCTCCACCTTGGCAGATAGAGAATCATTCAGGATAATTTCTGATGGTACAAATTTAGGACCAACATTGGTCCATGTTGTGGATCCTGTTCTTACTATTCTTTGTCTTGTTAAATGTTCGGCAATACCCAGAACATATAAGTTTCACAGTTCTTGACTCCAGTTGTTACTCTTTAGGGTGTTAGCTGCATGGAGCTTTTATTCCAATCCCAGGTTGATTCAGTCCCTACCATCTCCACTGAATGCGATTTCCATTTTGATTTTGTCCAATTTAAAATTTCCCTCTGCAACAAGCATGATTGATCCGGAGTGACTCTACCTTTATCCTGGAATATCTTATAGGGCTTTTAACCCTCAATATTTTCATAATTGGATTGAGAAAGCATGAGCTCCATGGTAGAGAAGCCCTGATTGGCCAAGGTTGCCCAGGTGACAAGCTTGCTTTAAAGGGGAAGCCCCTAATTTCTTAGAAGAAGCTGTAACTGCTGTCGTAGAGATTTGCATCTTGGATTTTGGGGGGGGGGATTTTTTCTCCCTCTTCTCTGCTGTCTGCAATCCTCCCTCCCCCCCCCTTCAAGAAAAGAAAGAGGCTCGGCTGTGCTTGGCTCCTCCAATCCTCTCTCCCCCCTTCTTCCATAAAACATAGAAAGAGGCTATGCTTGCCTCCCCACCTCCCCTTCTGAGCCTCCCTAAGCAAGTGCAGAACAATTTTCTGTTTCAATGGGGAGGGGGGGAAAGAAGAAGACCCGAGTTCAAACCGATCTGAATTCAACAGGATTGACAATGGAATAAACAAAGTAAGTGCAGATTCAGCCTAGGCCAGCTTTTCTCACCTTTTTTTCTGTTGAGAAACTCCTGAAACACTCTTCAGGCTTCAAGAAACCCCAGAAGTGGTGTAATCGTGCAGAATATGGTTGGGAAGCATAGCTGTGTACATGGCCACCTGAGGCCCCTCCCCTTTCCACCCCTCCAGTCCCATCATTGGCCATTTTGGGAGAAGGGGCAGTCAACATGACCATATCACCCAATAAATACTTAACATTTTTTAAAAATATATTAAAAATTTATTTCCCACACATTCAGGAAACCCTTCTAGGGTCATCAAGAAAGCCTGCTCTAGACTCAAGGGCTGACTAAGGAAGAGAACCACAGATACAAGAATTAGGATGTAGAATGTAGTTTATTCAGAAAACAATTGGGTCAGGAAAAAAATATGTAATACAATCATAGCAACAAAAGATGGAGAGAAAGCATTCTCTTCTCAAGCCTTATGTAATTGCTATAGAGACGCCTGGAGGATCATTGTCCATGGGGTCGCGATGAGTTGGACACGACTTCGCACTTAACAACAACATAGAGACCCTGTTGTTTGCAAGTTCATTGCACTAAGCACAGGTCCAAGATCAAGAAGGAAGATCCATGTCTCCTGAGCAGGACCAGTGCTAAATTCACTTGCTTCCAGGCAAGAGGAAAATGCAGGGGTGGCAATTTTTGAAATAGGTTAGTTGGTGACTTCATAGGTACAAGCAGACATTGCAGCTGTGTGTATGTAAGAACATAGTGGGCGGTTACGTAGGCACAAAGCTTCTAGCATGGTTGTCAGAGTAAAGCACGTGGCACCAAGCTGGGGCAGACAATTATTGTTCACACCCTAGATGTACGATTGCTACTCCAATCTTAAACATGACTTCTTAGGTAATCCCCTCGAATGCTTGCACGGTGTTGTATCTTTACAGTAGTTTTGTGCTTGTTTAGTATGTCTCATCCAAATGATGTATCAGCTGACAGAGAAATATCAAAGCCTTTTTGCATATGACATTGATAGCACCTTATATACTCTTCACTCTACTTATACCTGAGAATTCTTATTATATGGGAAAGAACAGTATAATAAATGTGGTAAGGAGGAGGAGAAACCTTTAAAAAGTGATTTAGCTTTTAAAAAACCTTTGTTGTTGTTATGTGCGAAGTCGTGTCCGACCCATCGCGACCCCATGGACAATGATCCTCCAGGCCTTCCTGTCCTCTACCATTCCCTGGAGTCCTTTTAAGTTTGCACCTACTGCTTCAGTGACTCCATCCATCCACCTCATTCTCTGTCGTCCCCTTCTTCTTTTGCCCTCGATCACTCCCAGCATTAGGCTCTTCTCCAGGGAGTCCTTCCTTCTCATGAGGTGGCCAAAGTATTTGAGTTTCATCTTCAGGATCTGGCCTTCTAAAGAGCAGTCAGGGCTGATCTCCTCTAGGACTGACCGGTTTGTTCGCCTTGCAGTCCAAGGGACTCGCAAGAGTCTTCTCCAGCACCAGAGTTCAAAAGCCTCAATTCTTTGACGCTCGGCCTTCCTTACGGTCCAACTTTCGCAGCCATACATTGCAACTGGGAATACCATAGCCTTGACTAAACGCACTTTTGTTGGCAGGGTGATGTCTCTGCTTTTTAGGATGCTGTCTAGATTTGCCATAGCTTTCTTCCCCAGGAGCAAGCGTCTTTTAATTTCTTGGCTGCAGTCCCCATCTGCAGTGATCTTGGAGCCCAGGAAAATAAAATCTGTCACTACCTCCATTTCTTCCCCATCTATTTGCCAGGAATTGAGAGGGCCGGCTGCCATGATCTTTGTTTTCTTGATGTTGAGTTTCAAGCCAACTTTTGCACTCTCCTCCTTCACCCGCATCAACAGGCTCTTTAGTTCCTCTTCACTTTCTGCCATTAGAGTGGTATCATCTGCATATCTGAGGTTGTTGATATTTCTCCCTGCAATCTTGATCCCAATTTGTGACTCCTCTAATCCCGCCTTTCTCATGATGTGCTCCGCATACAAGTTAAATAGGCACCTTTAAAAACCTTTAAAAAAAAGTGATCTAAGTTTGTGGCCATAACTCCGTTTGGTGAGTGGGAGCTACAATTTTGTTATTCTCTCTCTCTCTCTCTCTCTCTCTCTGGCAAATCTAGGATGTAGCAGTTCTACTTATTTCTGTTGTATAAATTTTCTCATAAAGAATGTGTTTACACATTTTTTTAAAATCCTCTCTCTCATGTAGGTATGCTTTCTCCAATAAATGTGGGGTTTAGGTAAAAACTTCAGGGTTATACTTTATTCCCTGGTGCTAGTGATGCTCTCAGACCTAACCATTTGCTGAAATGTTGTGGAGATGGACACAGCCAATCATCGACATGAGCCACACGTCATCAGGTTTTGTTCTTTATGTGAGTCATCATTCCCTCTCTGACCTATGTTTCTAATTGTCAGTCATTTACCCTTTGGAAATCCATTATCTCTGCCAGTAGCTTTTAACAAACAGGCAACAGCTTGTAATGGCAGGTATTTGTCTCAGAGGGACCTGATGTGTATGACAAATTACAGAAAACTTAGAAACCTGGCATGCTTTGCTAGGGTTTGGCTACCAAAAACTATTGTCCATTCAAAACTCCTGCATTTTGTAGATCTCCTTTGTTCCAGGGTCAATTCAGGGCTGGCCTGTTTACCTGACTCAGAGAATTTAGATGCTGTGTTCTGTTCCAGTTCAATCAGAGGCCCTGGAAAGGAAGTCTCTTGAAGCTCTTTGTCTATTTGTGTCTCACTAACAGATGATTGGGGGCAACATCTGGACAGTGTATGGAATTCTGCTAAAATACCACATATCATCCATCTGTTTCTCCCTCACCTGCGTGAAGGAGCACTCCAAGATGAAAAAAGGGCACTGACATTATTTATTTGTTTCCTTTATTGAGGAGCAAAGTGGACTGCAAATTTAAAACATCACAGAATGAGCAGTATAGTGCATACCATTAACAGTGTAACAATTAGAGAAGAAGAAGAGTTGGTTCTTATATGCCACTTTTCTCTTCCCAAAGGAGTCTCAAAGTGGCTTACAGTCACCTTCCCTTTCTGCTCCCCACAACAGGCACCCTGTGAGGGAGGTGAGGCAGAGAGAGCCCTACTGCTCAGTCAGAACCGCTTTATCAGTGCTGTGGCGAGCCTAAGGTCACCCAGCTGGCTGCATGTGGGGGAACGCGGAATCAAACCGGGCTCACCAGATTAGAAGTCCGTGCTCCTGTGGCTTTGGGCAGCAGCTCGCAGCCAAATCAAGTGGGGCGGGCGGGGGCTGGGCAGCTCGTTAGCAGGCCCGTGACAGAGCTCCTTAGCCAGGTAGTCAGCAGGCCGGGAGGCCCTCGTGAGCAGGCCCAGCCTAGCAGGCCAGGAGGCCCTTGTTAGCAAGCCCTCCACCACGATCCTTTGCCCAGGGCCCTCTCACCTGCTGCTGGCTCCAGGCACTGAGGCGTCTGAGAGCAAAGAAGATAGAGTCCAGGGCCAGAGGGCAGGAGCCGCAGGGGCAGGGCCAATCAGGACAAAGCTGGCTGCTCCCTGATTGGCCCTATTCCAACTTGGACAGCCGGACACGTCCCACCCCCTGGGCTGTTTCAGAAATATATAGAGGAACAACAATGGATAAGGATATGAGCTTTCGTGTGCTTGTATACCTCTTCCTCAGATACAATATATTGCATATACAATGTATTGCATAAATCATATTTTGTGTGCCATGCACATGAAAGCTTATACCTTATATAAAACTTGGTTGGTCTTAAAAGTGCCACTGGACTCTAAATTCGTTTTACTGCTTCAGACCAACACAATTACCCACATCTATCTATCTTACAATAAACACGTTCACAAGATAATAGCAAAATGCACTAGAAATGACGTAGAACAATTATTTAAATTATCAATGCAATAGGAACAGGATAGAGATTTAAAAAACCAAGGATCTTTAAATTGAGAAGATAGAAGCATATAGACACAGACTGAGAAAGCAAGGTCAGCCAGAAAGATTTAATATAACAAAAAAATCAGCGTTGCTTGACTCAAAACCATAACACATTCAAACAAACAAACAAACAAACAAACAAACAAAAAAGCACGAGATTGTAAATATATACATAAAAGAGTCCAAGTGTGTTTGTGTGTGGTGGTGGGGAGTTCCACCAATGTGGGACCACCACTGGGAAGGCCTTAATTCCACTTATTACCCGCTTTGATTCAGAAGATGGAGGTATCTGGAGAAGGGCATTTCCAAAAGTTCTCAGTAAATGGGCAGGATTGTACAGGAGAAATCATTCAAGTGTCCAGTAGGGTAACTCCTGAAATCATGCTCTCAGGCTGCAATAAAGTAGACACTTACACAGGAGTAAATCCAACTGAATTTAGTGTTAATTCTGAGTAAACATTCATAGGTGCTGGCAAACAAGTGCCTATCCATACTTAGATTACATAGAAAGATAAATGTACCTAGCAAGCTAACACTAACAATGTAGTCCTAAACAAAATCACACCTGTCTAAATCCATCGCATTGGCATTGGACTTAGAAGGGAATACCTCTGCTTAGGACTGGACTATAAGTAAACTTTGTGGCTGTGATCCGAAATACATCAATCAAGAGCTGACCTCTTTGTGACTGTCTGTACATTGGATTGGGAGCAACCAAGTTAATGATTTCAGATTTCCATTCACCATTATTATTAAGGTCATGGTTCCATTTTTTATGCCATGCTCAAGTAGAAGGTGCCTCTAGGGAAAGGTAAAAGGTCAGAGGGTGAACATGCCTAATTGTTACAGTCAGCAGAATTTAAAATCGGTTTTCTTGTTTATCTTTAATTTCATCAAGGTCGGCTGGCCCAACCCCCAGGCAAATAGCCATGATTCTTAGCATTGTTCAAAATGTAGCCAGCAAGATTGTCAGAGGCCATTTAATACCCCTACTCTCAACACAAAAGAAAACACTATGATTTTCTCAACCTAGTGAGCTCTGCTTGAGTGAACAGACCTTGTTCTTTCATTATATTGAAAAAAATGCCAGTTGAACCTTTTAATTTCAAAAATTCATACAAAAGGTTTTTAGACATTTCAAAGAGTTCATGTTTCCTCAGCCTTCTGTGCTTTGTTGAATACCTGTCATAATGTGATAAATAGATGGAACCCCTGGTGTCTGAACTATTAACCATTTCTACCAATGTTCCTGCTTGCAGAGATATAATAATTGCAGAGCCTGGCTTCAGTGGCTAATACACTGTGTTGCTAAGCACGTATGTGCAGATTTGGAGTTTAAAGGGCAAGCCAGTGTTTAGGGTTTTAACAGCAACTCAGTTCCTGAAAATCTGACATATCCTCTATTAAACTGAGGGTATGTCAGAATCTCCATTATTCTGAACATTCCCTTTTAGCAATTTCCACTTTGACCTTTCATGTTACTCTGTTACCCTCTGATTAAATTCTAATAAGGGTTTGGGTATTTCCCATGGAATTCTGATAAGTGGTAATGTACAAGAATCAAGGTAAAACTTTTCCACATTTTTCTTTTCTCATGACTATGAGCATAACCCTCAAACCTGTCTTTTTGAGAAACTTTACAAATTTGTAATTAGTTGGTTATGAAAATACTTTATGGCAGTGGTTCTCAATCTGGGGGTCAGGACCCCTTTGGGGGTCGAACAACCCTTGCACAGGGGTCACGGCAGGGTGAGCAGCTTGGTGGTGGGGGGTGCCACCACTGCTGCCGCTCCTCCTGCAGGCGTCCGCCTCAGCAGCCAGCCGCTCCAGCAGCACCGTGCAGTCTCCCGCCAGGTGCTTCAGGTGGCGCCGCAGCTCGGCGGGACAAGAGGCAGAACTGAACTGAGAAATTCTGGGGGGGAAACAATTTATATACAATCATGAACAATTGATCTTCACTCCATTGGTCAGTTTATGTGAAAGAACACTTGCATGCTTTTATGGTTGGGGTCACCACAACATGAGGAACTGTATTAAAAAGTCATGACATTAGGAAGGTTGGGAACTACTGCCATACGGGGAGACAGAGGGAAGTAGGGTTGCCAGGTCTCACACTATGGTGGGAGATGTTCTGCTGCCTTTGAAGCAGTGTCTGAAGTCCTCTCTAGATATTGTCAAAATATTTTATGGTTTAACCATAGTGTTTTTGGTGATCCCTAGAGAGGCATGATACAAGTTCTGGATATTCCCTAGAAGTGACATTACATCATCAGCAATGGAACCACCCCATGTCTCTGCTCCCTTGGAGTCCCACTGAAGAAGAAAGGGAGAGGAAAATATTAGTGGCTGTGAAGATTTAAGCAGCTCAGCAGCATAATCCTTTGCTTGCTTACTTGTTTTACCTCACTGACTCCATTCAGGGTGCTTAATTATTTATTTGTTTGCTGTCTGGCAGAGTTACACAGAGGAAGCATGTAACCAAGCTGATACAATGGGTATGCAGAACAATTTGCCAATCCCCCTAAATACTAATATCAAAATTTTCAATCCACTCAATCACAGCTGGGAAGAGTTCAGAGTTCTGTCACATTTCCCTGGAAAGCATGATGCTTGCATTGCTGTGAGAGAAACATCCAAATAGATGTTGAAGAGAGGGAGTCCAGGAGGGCTGGGAGTTTCTGAAAAGTGAAATACTGAAGGCTCAATCGCAAACAATTCCCTTGAGAAGAAAAGATGGAAGGAGCCTAAGGAAGCAAAGGTGGCTCCATAAGCAGCTGTCAAATGATCTGAGGAATAAAAAAGTCATATAGGAAATAGAAGGCCTTATTACTAAGGATTATAAACAAATAACCAATGATTGTAGGGACAGTGTTAGAAAAGCTAACGCTCAATATGAGCTTAGCCTATCGAGAAGTGCTAAACATAGCAAAAAACACTTATTTAGTTATATTTCAAGCAAGAATAAGAGTAGGAACTCTGTAGGACCACTACAAGGAAAAGAAAGTGAATTTAGATGATGAAGAGAGGGCTGAACTGCTTAATTCCTATTTCTCCTCAGTTTTCTCTTGTGAGGGAAATAGTGCTCAATGTGGCAAAAACATATCACAACAGGGGGGATGGGAATGGTGGCCTAGGATCACTGTGGGGGCAGTCCATAAACACCTACTTTCTTTAAATGAAACAAAATCTTCTGGGTCAGATTAATTGCATCCAATGGTATGAAAAGAACTTGCAGATGTCATCTCTGAACCCCATCTCTGTGGGCTGAATCTGCACTTACTTTGTTTATTCCGTTGTGGATCCTGCTGAATCCAGATCGATTTGAACTCAGGTCTTCCTCTCCCCCCCACCATTGAAACAGAAAAGTGTTCTGCATGTGGTTAGGGGAGTTCAGAAGGGGAGGGGAGAACCAAGCACAGCAGGAGCCTCTTTCTTTTCTTGAAGGGGGGGAGGAGAGGATAGGAGACAGCAGAGGAAGGAGAAAAAAACAAGAGGCAAATCTCTACTGACAGAAGTTAGGGCTTCTGGGAGCTTCTGCTGAGAGAAATTAGGCAAGCGTCACCTGGGCAGCCTTGGCCAATCAGGGCTTCTCTACCACGGAGTCAGCAACAAATTCGAAGCAGCCAGAGCTCCGCATGCTTTCTCATGCTTTTCAATCCAATTCTTCAAATATTGAGGATTAAAACCACTCTAGGATATTGCAGGATAAAGGTAGGGTCATTCCGGATCAATCATGTTTGTTGCAGAGGGAAAATTTAAATCAGATAAAATCAAAATGGAAATCATATTCAGTGGAGATGGCAGGGACTGAATCGACCTGGGATTGGAATAAAAGCTCCATGCAGACTTCACCCAGGTGGCTAAAAAGGCAAATGGGATTTTGGGCTGTATCAAACGGAGTATCGTGTCCAGATCAAGGGAGGCAATGGTACCTATTTACTCTGCTCTGGTTCAGCTTCACTTAGAGTACTGTGTTCAGTTTTGGGTACCACAATTGAAGATGGATGTAGACAAACTGGAGTATATCCAGAGGAGGGCAACAAAGATGATGAGGGGTTTGGAGAACAGAAAGTATAAGGAAAGTTTGGGGGAGCTTGGTCTGTTTAGCCTGGAGAGGAGATGACTGAGAAGGGATCTGATAACCATCTTAAAGTATTTAAAAGGTTGCCATGTAGAGGATGAAGCAGAGTTGTTCTCTCTTGCCCCAGAGGGATGGACCAGAACCAATGGTATTAAATTAATTCAAAAGAAATTCCGTCTAAGCATCTGGAAGAAGTTCCTGACAGTTAGAACGGTTTCTCAGTGGAACAGGCTTCCTCAGGAGGCGGTGGGTTCTCCATCTTTGGAAATTTTTAAACAGAGGCTGGATAGCCATCTGTTGGAGAGGCTGATTCTTTGAATGTTCAAGGGGGTGGCAGGTTACAGCTGATGAGACATAGGGCTGAGAGTGTCCTGCATAGTGCAGGGGGTTGGACTAGATGACCCATGATGTACCTTCCAAGTCTATTATTCTATGATTCTAGTTTGGTAAGCTGCACCAGAATTCCATTCAGGCCCTGATGTTTAGCCTCATTCAAACAACAGGTCTGCACAAAGCCTGTTTGTATTCTTTTAGCCATCTTCCATACTTTATGTGTCAATACAAATTCTGTTGGCCTCTTGTTGGTGGTATGGGTTATGGGTATCAGGTGAAACTGATTGCATCCATGTTCCCTGTCATTCATCTCCTGGACTGAACTTCAGCAATTCCAGGATTTGCACAGATCTTATTGCTGGGTGTCGTGATCTTAGTCTGAACAGGCCTGCATCAGTCATGTCGTTGTGGATAGGGAACTCTCCATTTTCAATGATCTTTCTATATTCACGAAGAAGAGCAGCTTGCCATATTGGGAACATCAGAGATGTATAGACTGAGAAGAACTGGAGTATGGACCAAGCCCTGGGGTAGACTGTTATTCCATTTCTTCTGCTTGCTGATTTACTGACCCATAATTACATGGAAAGTTCTATTGCTCAACATGTTATTTTGAAGTTGAAATAATGTCCTGCAGGACATTGTATCTGAAGATGTGTGCATGCACACGAAAGCGCATACCTTGAATAAAACTTTGTTGGTCTTAAGGTGCCACTGGACTCAAAATCTGTTCTGCTGCTTCAGACCAACATGGCTACCCGCTTAAGTCGTTCTGCAGGGGAAAATTTATAAAAACTTGAATTACAGACTAACATTCCAGATTTGTGTTATAAGCAGCAGTCAGATTAACAAAAACTGCTGTTTTCTTCAGAAATCATTTCTGATACTCTGCCTCAATGAACGTTGTTAAGTGAAGAACCTGATTTTTCACAACTACCATGGGATCTAAGTTCTGCTTGCTCTAGTCTACAATGACATGTTAATTAATTCTATTACTGATTCTGTTCAGGATTAGCCTCTTGAGTTTATAACAGGAGCTCCGAAGGAAAATAGATCTGTAACTTTCCACCAGATATTTTGGTTTTCCATGGTTGATTATGCACTTACCTTTTCTCACCCAAGTAGGTCTGCTGACCCTTTTAAATCATCCCTTTAAAAAATGGTCCTGTTTATTCATATGTACTGGTACTGCACTCCCCCCCCTACTGTAGCAAACAATTATGCATTTGAAACATTTAAAACAACAAATCCTCAAAACCCGGGGGGGGGGGGAACAGTTCTTGTGGGAGGGATAGTTCCTTCATTGTACTGGATGCTCAGTTGGCCACCAGGAGCGCTCTGGCCACATTCCGAGATTTCTTCTTCTATCGCTGCACTTGGTTTTCCTTGCAAACCTGTACTTTAATGAATCTTCTGGTTGGAAAATTTTCTTTATACAACTATGCTTACTCAATCAGAGGACCATAGCATTGGGGAACGGAGGCAGGAGGGGGCCATTACTTGCAGGCAATTGGTGGGGAGCAGCTACTAAGGCATACAACTGAGACATGTGTTGGCTTTAAAATGGGAGAAAGTCCTAGAGTGCAGGAGTTCTTCTGTTATGCATACAACTAATTTTCTTGGAGACATTTTTATCCATTCACCACATGTTTCTGGCCAACAAATGGCACCTTATACTCCACTGGACACCCTATACTAGGCCTTCCCGACTACTGTTGAGCAATACCAAGCTAGAAAGCCAGTCTAGTGAGTGGTGCATCAGGACAAGTGCAAGATATCTGCTGGCAGCTGTTACAGTCTGACCCTGTGGGTTCAAATCCTGTGCTGGAATTTTACATTTTCAACTTCAGCAATTAATTCCTGTGAGGGCCCACAGCCTTTTGAATGCCAACCTGTACCTCTGGAAACAATACCCCCTTTGCCCCTCTGAAGTATATTGTTCCTCTTTGAGAGTGGATGAAAATGCCTCTGAGGGAATGACAGTTTCGGATGGGGATATGTCCATGTATGGCAACAAAAAAAGAAAATGGAGACTGTGTAAAATAATTTGTGTTTTATTGTTAAGCTTGTACATATAGTCATGCTTTTCCTTTTGGATTCACTTTCTGCCCAGGTATCTAGATACCTGAGCCTGTGTGGGCTACAGCTCTCTCCCTTTCTTCCTCCCCCCACCTTGTCATCTCTCATTCTGTGCTCCCCTGAGTGGAATAACATTTGTATTCTTGATCACTGGAAACACTCTTCTTCCAATTTCCTCATCCCTCATCTCTTTTAATAAACTTTATTTCTAATATTCATTCTCTCTGAGCTTTCTGTCTTTCACATCTTCTCAACTTTTGGTAGCAATCCACTCCCTAGTCAAAGATAGAGGGTAGAGTATGAAATTGTAGGGCAGTTGCCTCGTATTGGACTCCAATTTTGTGGGCCATTCCGCACCGGGATCCATGTAGCAAATTGTTTGCTGAACGAAAAATCGCCATTTTAAATAGTGGAATTCATCGTTATGCATACCTGCCTTTGTAGTGGAATCCAGTTGCGTTTCTATTGTTTCCCACAGGCTTCCGGTCTTGGCAAAAATCGCTAGAAAGGAAGCGCTATTGCCGAGCTCGTCCCGCCCCTGGCCGTCAAGCAGCCAATGGGCGGCCGTTAGCATGCTCCCAAACAGCCCCTTTCCCTTTAAGAAAGGTTTTAAAAAAAAAACACCCGTTGCAACGAATCTGCGTTGATTCATTGCAACGGAGAGACCCATCCAGCTGGCAGGTGGTGTTTGAGCTGCCGTTTCATTGTTGCCACGCTCCCCCCGAGTGAAACCCCCCCCCCTCACGGGCACAATTTTCGGCCGAAAACAGTGTGGAAAATAAAGGGAAAATAAACCAGCAAACGGGCTTCTGTGTTGCTTGTGCTTAGTGACTTTAAACAGGGGGACTGCAGCCGGGGAAGCCTCGCTGGGTAAACGAAGGCTCGCCGGTGCGTTTATCTCTGCTCGCTCAGAGAAAAAAAAATGGCGATCGCTTCGCCGGAAGATCAGAGGAGAGAGCCAGGGGGAGGGACTTTGCAGAAACCACAACAAATGGTGATCGCTTCGCCGGAAGATCAGAGGAGAGAGCCAGGGGGAGGGACTTTGCAGAAACCACAACAATGGTAGCGCACAGAACTTTCCTGCTAGTGTTGCAGATTGGTTGCAGGAGTGTAGCGCTTTCTGGAGGGTGAATCCACTTTTTGGGATTTCCCTGAAAGCGCTACAACGAAGCACTTTTTGCAGATCGGTTTCAGGAGTGTTGCAGATTGTCAACGACGTTGTGCATAACGGCAAATCATTAGCGATTTCAATTGGCAACCATTGTGCAATTTAGAAGGAGTGCGGAAAGCCCCTGTGACTCGCTCAATGCAAGTTGTAGGACCCTATTCACATGGACATGGATCTGGAAAACATATGTGCTAATAACTGAGAGTAAGATCTACTAAGTTCAATGCACATAGAAGTGTAACTTTAGTATTTCATTAGATGGTTAGAAATCAGAGTAAGTAGACAAGCTGAAAGCCGGGATAAGGTAAGACAGCAATGCATGGAATTGCACCAGTACAGATATGAGATGAAGCTATAGATGTTAGATTGAACAGCAAATTGATCAGGATAGCATAGAGGAAAATAGCTGTCTTAGATTGATTTAGGTGAAAAATACATAGATTTTTAGCATCCAGTTTTGATATATAGAAATAGGACTGCAACAAGAAAAATTATATGATGCATTTGTTTAGAGAACAAACAATGCTTTCATCTAACACAAGCATGTGCATGAGGAAAAAGAGTTTGAAGATCCCTTAAAATGGTTCACCTTATCCTTCACTAAATTGTAATCACAAGGTATATCACTGACAAATTATGTTCATCCAGTCTTGCTTTTAGCATTTTATACCATGTTGGTAGAGCAACTGATAATATAGTCATACAGCAAAGACAGAATCTACCCTACCGTGTAAAATAAAAAGGGAAAGAAAAAAAGATTTATTTGAGCCAGCCAAACATGTTTATCAGAGCAACTACTTCAGTGTGTAATGTAATTATCATGAAAAATCTCTTTTTCCCAAACAGGTCTCGGGAGGCAAAGTTCTGAGTGTACATTGTAAGATTGCACAGCTTTCTCTTAAGAGTCTGGTGCCAACCACTGCTGGGCAAAGCAGCTAGGGGGAGAGAAAGAACAAATACAAAAGGAACAAACAAATAGAAAAGGAAGGTTGTGATTTGACTTAGGAGGTTTAACTGAGACAAAGAATGAGAACTCCTTGTCCTCAAGCAGGAGAGCACAGATTCCTTTCAAGGTCACAACTGGCATTTTATGCAATTAGGTCCTGGATCTAATCTAGGAATCTCTAACTAAAATTATTACTAACAATTCTGCGGCAAAGCTTCCAAGATTCTCCCAGGAATAATCCCTTACACATTGATAATTGCATTACACATTATTCCCTATTCTCATTCCTCATGTTTTGGACTCAAAGTCTAAAAAGACTTACCTAAATGAATTTTACTAAAGCCAGAGTGATCTAAGGATCATTACCACTAAGCAAGAGTTCCAGGGTGTAATGGGGTGATTTTTTAATTTGAGGTGTAATATAATGATCCCTTAAATTTTAAAAAAACAAAACCCAGAACCCTGCATTCAAGCAAAACATGAAAAGATCTCTCAATCGTATTATGACTACAAGGACAAATTCTATTGGAATAAGGCCTTCTCAGAAATCTCCCCTGTAGCATTACCCAAAATAGGAAGTCTCCATTTAGTTTGGGAAAATTAGCTTAGAGATGGAGTGAGGTGGGTAGCTGAGATCTGCACCTATGCATATGGGGATTCATCCCTATAAGAACTTTTGGAAATAACCAAAGTGTTCTTTACATAAAGGATTTTTGTGAAATAAAAAGAAAAACAGAATAAAACAAGGATGAACACAGTAAATGCTTACAAAAGCTTATTAGGAAGAATCAGGGAGAAAAGGAGAAAACATTGTAGGGAAAGGTGATAATTATTTTATTTATTTTATTTCTTAGATTTTTATACCGCCCTCCCATATGGCTCTGGGTGGTTTACATATAATGTTGCGGGAGTAATACATGGAATGACCTAAGCATAAAACATAGTCAGAAATAATTACTGGAAGAGATATGCATAAGGTGACCATGTGTCCTAAATACAGCGGGAAACGCCTTTAGAAGAATTGTCCCGTGTCCCGGAACGATTCTAAAAAGTCTCGCCCGGCCCGTCCCCACTCTCCCCTGTGTCTCGCAGCCTCCTCGCTCCCAGGGCCTCGCCACCCCGTCCACTCCCCGAACACCGCTCGCCCACCCTGCCCTCGCTCTCCCCTGTGTCTCTCTGCGCTCCCAGGGCCTCGCTGCCCCTTACATTCCCGAACACCACTCGCCTGGCCCACCATGTCTTTCAGCCTCCGTGCTTTCAGCCTCCGTGCTCCCAGGGCCTCACTGCCCTGCCCACTCCCTGAACACCGCTCGCCTGCCTTCTGGAGGCTATATCACGCACCCGGGGGCCCAGCGACTTACGGGCCAGGAGCAGCAATGGAGTCATGGAGAGTGGCGGGGGCGTCTACAGGGCCGCTAAGGCCAGCGGCACCTTTGACTTGTGGCACTTTTTGCAGCAGCCGCAGGTGGTGGCATGCCTCCTGAGCATGGTGAGTAGTGTCAAGAGTCAGCTCGGGTGCCAGATGCTGCCCTGCTCTTTATCCTCATTTCCCAAGTGGAGTCAGTGCGGAAAAGTGGACAAAGACCCAGACTGAGGAGCTCAAGGCTCACTTGCGCTGGGATGCCCCTCTCCCTCTGCAGGAAAACAGGGTGACAATCCACGCCCCTCCGCAATGCAGAAAGAGGGGCGCCAGGCTCGCTTCTGAGGCCCACCACTACAGCAGCCACATCCTCACCGCAAATCGGGAGGTGACCCCTACCCTGAGGCCCCCACCCCCAGGCAGGCAGGCGGGCAGGCAGCCAGGCAAGCAGGCAGGTGCCCGTTGTATGTATGTATGTATGTATGTATGTATGTATGTATGTATGTATGTATGTATGTATGCATGCATGCATGTATTTATTTATGTATTTATTTATTTATGTATTTATTTATTTATTTATGTATTTATTTATTTATGTTTATATACCGCTCTCCCCGAAGGCTTAGGGTGGTTTAGGCTGCTTTCTCCTTCCCCTCCTGGATGGAATGGCTCTGTTGCTTGCCGTGCTTTGTTTTATATAAATGGAAGATATGCCTAAAGAGGACTATCCCCAGTGCTGGACTTAAAGAGGAAGGGAGGTCAACTGATGTACAGAGTGGATGGCATGAGATGGTAATGATGCATACTGGACTATAGTGGAAAATACCCTCCCCCCGCGGTGCCATTTCAGGTTGGAAAAAGCTACAGAGGAAAAAGCTATCAAGTTCAATTGGACTCTATTTTAAAACTGACAGTACTACCTATAGCTGCTGTGTGGTTGCAGGGTCTTGGCTCTTTCTAAAATGTAACTGTCGTCAGGATCTTAGTTACTTCCCCAGATATGTGGGAAGTTTCAGAGCAGTTAGCATGACTCATCAGATGCCTGAGGATGCTTGGCACATGGGAAGTTGCTGACTGACAGGAGGGAGTGCTTGACCAAATCTCAGATAAATCTACAGAGATCAGTTTTCCTGGTGAAAAAGGATCTTTTGGAGGGTGGATTTTATGGCATTATACCTCATGGAGGTCCCTTCCCTCCCCAACCCTTGCCTTTCCCATGCTCTACCTTCGGGCACCCCACCTGCACAACACCTCTCCCAGGCACATATAACCCTTGACAGCATTTTTCAGTTTGATAAAAGGTAGAATGGAGGTCTGGGAAGGGCGGGAGGGTTTTTTAAATGGTTATCTCTGTTCAATTCTCTTCTGTTTAGAAAATGTTTGGATTATAGTCTGCCTTTCTCTCAGAGGCTCAAGCTGGATATATAATATATATTATGTAAATCAATACAATTAATAGGATGAAACATCTAATAAACAATGCAATATGACTAGGATAGCGGAATTCTGAATCAAAGCATAACAAATTACATATTAAAACAGTCCAAAACCATTTAACAATAAAAGAATTCTCTCTCTCTCATTGTTATTACAAGAGAAGAATGTCTTTGCATCCTTAAATTCATGCTCTTAAAGAGGCAGTTGAGGACAATGCAAGAAATATAGAAAATGTTTAATAATGAACTCCCCCCCCACCCCGATCAATGGTGTCCCACTTTACCAAGGTTAAAAGCTGATCACCTAAGCTTATAACCATCTACCCAACCTCTCCCCACAACAATAAAATCAGAGTCCAGTAGCACCTTTAAGACCAACAAAGATTTATTTAAGGTGTGAGCTTTCGAGTGCAAGCACTCTTCATCAGACTGTGAACTGACCATCATGACAGTAGGAATAAATAAGCAAAAGTCATTCCTCACGCCTTAAATAAATCTTTGTTGGTCTTAAAGGTGCTACTGGACTCTGATTTTATTGTGCTACTGTAGACCAACACAGCTACTCATTTGACTCTCACCACAACAGACATCATTTGAGATATGTGAGGCTGAGAGAACTCGGAAAGAACCTGACTGGTGCAAGATCACCCAGTTGGCTGCATGTGGAGGAGTGGGAAATCAATGTTTTTCCAAATTAGAGGCTGTGCTCTTAACCACTACACCACACTGGCTCTCTGATAGTCAATTAGGTGACGAGGTCTATGTGAGCCTGAAAACCAGACAAGATCTTGAGTATTAAAATATCTGATACAAACTGTATATGCCATAGGATGGGAATTTCTCTGTACTTGAATTAGGATAGGATGCTTAATAGAGTTTAATATCTACTTCATCTTTCTTTTTTGGAAACTAACATAACATTCCTAGCTATCTAGATAAAATTTACATGGTGTAGTGGTTAGGAGCAGCAACTTCTAATCTGCCAAGTCAGGTTTGATTCCCCACTCCTTCACATGCCACTACCTGCAGTGGATGAGTGATAGGGTTGTGAGTGTCCTGCATAGTGCAGGGGGTTGGACTAGATGACCCAGGAGGTCCCTTCCAACTCTATGATTCTACCTGGGTGACCTTGGGCTCATCACAGCCCTGATAATGCTGATATTGTATTAGTCTACTGAATTTACAGAGCCTCTTGTGGCGCAGAGTGGTAAGGCAGCTGTCTGAAAGCTTTGCTCATAAGGCTGGGAGTTCAATCCCAGCAGCCGGCTCAAGGTTGACTCAGCCTTCCATCCTTCCGAGGTCGGTAAAATGAGTACCCAGCTTGCTGGGGGGTAAACGGTAACGACTGGGGAAGGCACTGGCAAACCACCCCGTATTGAGTCTGCCATGAAAACGCTAGAGGGCGTCACCCCAAGGGTCAGACATGACTCGGTGCTTGCACAGGGGATACCTTTACCTTTACCTTACTGAATTTACATGTGTAAACCACCCTGAGACAGTTTTACTGAGAGGGGTGCTATATAAATCCCCAAATAAATAAATAAAATCAATGACAAGCCCAGTCAGGCTGTGGCAAAATGCTCTGTCTTGGACCCATTTCCAGGGAGAGAAATGTACAACCTCTTTGTAAGCACAGAAATTAGTGGTGATTCCAGAACTGCAGGCCATGCCTGGAGGTTGGCAACTCCCCAGTGTTTCCAAGCTGTGCGGGCTTGAGTGGTGATTCGAGAACTCCAGGCTGCATCTGGAGGTTGGCAATGGTGTCCCTCTTTACTAATCTTAAAATCTGGTCACCTTAGATATGCAGAAACAGCAAAGACAAAGAGGAAATGGCCAGCATTTTGGGAATAGGAGATTCAAGAACATGCACACACACTGCTAGGGCAGCAGGGTAACATATTTATAGGATAAAACATATCATGAGGCAGGTTGACTCACCATCAAAGGAAAATGAATTGATCATTCTACCAGAAGTTGGCAAAGAGATGGGAGAGGTTTCAAGGCCCCACAAGTACTGGATGGGAAAGCTGATAAGGAAAGTGATCAGAATTAAGTGTTGCTTAATTGTTGTTTAATCAAGAGTAATGGATGAAGGGCAAATCAGGCCTGGGTGTTGAATGGATTATTCATGACTGAATCAATAGTTCCTGGATGATCCATTGTTCTAAGTCATGTATCTCTAAGGTAAGAAGATAGTAGCCATCCATCCACTTTGAGTCACACCTTGAAAACTGCTTTCCCAGATTTCTTTTGACTGGCATCCATTTTGGTCCAAGTAGTACCCTGCTTGGTGTTTCTGGATTTGTAACCTATAGACTGCCCCTCAGTGGGAGAAAGGATCTATCTGCTAACAATTCCACTTTCCCAGTGAAAGAAATATAGCCTTGGCATATGACTTCATTTATTACATTTTATTGGAGCTCATATATTTAAAACATTAAAATGTCTGATCGCACACAAATATCTGGGTACCAGTATTGTCAAGTTGTTAGGACCTGTACTTGTTGTTAGGACCTGTTTTGATCTAACAGATCTTTGTCACAGGTAAATTGATAGGTGTACACACGTGAATATATATTGGTACAATATTACAGGGTGGTGAAAAAATCTTATTTGATCTGGTATAGCTATTTACGGTCCTGCAAGGTGTTCTTATTTAGCAGAATCTTCAGCTGGCTTATATCTTGATCTGGTATAGCTAGTTTCGGTCATTTCGGAACTTTCTTCAGAACAGCGTGCAGTAGGACTCTTGAATATCCAGGGGAGGTATAAGATATAAGCTGGCTGAGGATTCTGCTAAATAACAACACCTTGCAGGACCAGACTACACAACTGAACTACACGTATGGAAAATACTAAAGGTCAAATGGAAACTTTGCAGGGTTCTTTTAAAAGCATGCTCTTAAGTCATGGAAAGTGAAGGCAAATTTATACCAACAAGATGCAGGGAAATGGATGGAATGGATCACATTAACAAGATCAATGACACTGCAGTATTTGGCTCCTGCAGTGATGACCAGTAGGATCTCATATTTGGCCATGCCTTTGGGATCTAAAATTTATGATCATTCTGCAAGTGACTCCAGCTGCTTTGAGAACTGGCCATAAGGGTACATTGCAAATCTGTAAACCACTCCCGCGGGAGTGGTAGGAATAAAGCAGTAAGGGCTAGGTGGGCAGAGAAAGGGCGTGGCAAGTCCAGGATAAAAACTCGAAGGGGCCAATCGGGAGCTGCAAAGTGGCTCCCCATTGGCCCCTCCGAGTGTCAGTCCAGGGCCAAGGGGCCAATCGGGAGCCACGCAGTAGGCATCTCTGTTAAGGCAGCTATGGGTTGGGGGTTCTTATTCCACTTTTCCTTCATAGCCTTAAAGAGGGTGATAGGAAGCATGGGTTCCATTTCCTATTGAGCCAACTTGGTGTAGTGGTTAAGACTGGTGGCCTCTAATCTGGAGAAATAGATTTGATTTCCGAATCCTCCACAGGCAGCTAGCTCAGTAACCTTGGCCACTCACAGTTCTCAGAGCCACCTCACCTACCTCATATAGTATCTGTTATAGAGAGGCGGAGAGAGAGCTGCTTTGAGATTCTTCTTGGTAGTAAAAACAGTACAAAAAACAACAACATCTCTTTCTTTCTCCCATATCAGCACCAGTATCTTGCAGCTAGACTCAGATCGTAGAGTGATATTTGTCCCATGCTGTGCTGCTGGATGTGTCAAATGAGGATGGGAAGGCTCAAGGGAATTTTGCACCTGTTTTGGAGCTAGGGGGTAACTCTGGCTTGCATATCCAGGATTATATTTCAGGGCAGGCTCTTGACTGTCGTGGTGACAGTATACAGAACTGAAACCAGCACTATTGCTATTCCACTCTCAATTCCCACTCACCCCTACAGCCTGCATGAGGCTAAACTCAACTCAGCCTCATGAAGGCTCTGGGAGCGCGGGGAATGCCAATGACGCTTCCTTCCTGTATTGAGAATGGGGCCTGTTATTGGCACAGGTAACCAGTTAGATGGGTTTGAAGCTCCTAGGCTCTTATTCCCTGTGAGAACTCCCTACTGGTGCCTGTAATAGCCTGGCAGTTCCTGGTGTCAGGTTACTGCATCCTCCACTGTTCTGAGTGTGGTTTCTCCACAGCTGAGTGTGGTTTCTAAAGTGATTGTGATCTAGTGTCAAACTCTGCCTTAAGATTGAGCCATACAAGCAGCACCAATCCACCTCAATCCAGCTGTCGTTGGAGTAGTCCATAAGCACAACCAAGGCCATTTCCCCGACCTCCATGACCAGGCTAAAAACTGAACAGGAATGGATTAAAGCCTCCTCTAGGTATGCTAGTAACTGGTCTGCGGCTGTCCGCTCAACCATCTTTCCCAGAAATGCAAGATGCAAGGTGGAATAGTAGTTGGCAGGGTCCTGCGGATCCGGAGTTGGTTTCTTCAGCAAGGACTTAACCACTGCCTCCTTTAGATCTCCAGGGAAGTCCCTGACATAAAATGCAAGTTTATTATCTCCCAGAGAGGTTCTCCAACCATCTCTGCATGTTTTCACAAGCCATGGGGGCAGGGGTCCAGTGGGCAAGTCACTGGCCCCAGTGATGCCAGCAACCCATCCACTCTGGTTTGCATGAGGCATCTGAAGTTATCAAAACACCACTTCAAAGATGGTCAAGGGCCTATAGTTCTCTTACTGCATTGACTGTTGGGGGAAGGTCATGACAGAGCATCAAGATTTTATCTGCAAAGTGGCTCACAAATGCCTCACAGCTGACTGCAAAATGCCTATCATTTGTATGATATTCACCCATTTAATTATTTTCATGTAACTAAGCCCTTAACTAAAGTTTTTGTTACTTTTCATCTTGATTATGCTAACATTATTCATATTAGGTTTCTGACCTCTCATCTTTCTTCGAATATATTGTGCCTCAGTCTGCTGCTCATTTTATTTTCCTATTTTGTCATCATAATCATGTATCAATCTATTTTTTAATTTACTGGTTATGATTTCCTACAATAATCTGAAAGCTGTTATGATCTTACTCCTTTCCATATTCTCTTCCTGATTTTTCCTCATCTAAAATAAAACATCAGTCCAGTGACAACTTTAATACTAAAAATCTTTATCCCGACATGAATTTTCATGATTCAGAGCTTACTTCTATAGATGCAGCTCTGATTTGTAAAAGCTCATAGGAGAATAAATATGTCAGAATTTAAGGTGTCAATGGACTTTTGTTTTATTTGGTGCAACATGACTATCCCCCCCCCCAATTCTTATTATGTACCCTCTCGTTATTTATCGTGCTAGTAAGACCCTGCTCAAAATCATACAAAGACACATAGCAACAAACATTGAAAGAGAAATACCAGGTGCTCAAGCTGGCTTTTGACGGTGACGTGACACTCAAGATCACATAGCAAATCTGCAGTGGATTTTGGAAAAGTTGAATTGCTTTGGGTTGCTCAGCAATGATGAGCTTGAACCGAACATGGAAAAGCAAGGATATAAGCCTGACTACCAAATGTCAATTAGTTAGATCTATCATATTTCCAATTGCAACTTACGGCTGTGAAAGTTGGAACGATGCCCCGAATCGATTCCTTTGAACTCTGGTTCTGGAAAAGGCTTCTGTGGATTTCATGGACAGCAAAAGTTACAAACAAGAAAATACTACAGCACAAAAAGTCTGATATATCATTGGTAGGAAAATAATGAAACTCTGGCTCACTTACTTTGGCCATATCATGCATTCCAACTCACTGGAGAAAGCAATTATGTGAGGATGGGTGAGTGGGAAAAGGAAACCAGGCCGACAAAGGGCATGGTGGCTGGATGCAATTGGAATGGACACCAGCCAGAACTTTGCACGGCTTAGGAGGCAGCAAGATCGAGGATCATGGCGACAGCTGTGCCATGGGAACACCAAGAGTCAGACACGACTGAATGGCTGACATTATTTATGCTCTCCTCAATCTCGTTTTCTGAAGAAGCTGTCCTTTTCCTCAGCACTGTCTTTTCAGTCATCATTATGGCCTCTTCCTGTGCTTGAAGCTCTTTATGTTTTATTATCCATATTTCCTCATCTTTCTTCTTTTAAAGGCTCCATTAATAAATAAAATTTTCTTCCATAAACTTTTTAAAATTTGTGTTCAAAATCCATTTTTCCCTTGGTACCTTCTTTTTGTTTTGCATTCCTTTCTTAACCCTAACCCTTCGTATTATGTTGGTTGGCTTCAGGATTGTGAGCCTGTGGTCAGGGAATTATCTTTTTTGTATTGTATTGCACCAATCAATTTTAAATGCTTCATAAATAAATAATCATTGAGATAATTATGGAACATTTTTCATTTTATGAATGAAACTGGGGGCATACTTTTATTTCACTTTTATGACAATTTGGTGATAAAATCTGGAGACAAAATTGCTTTGAAGGACAAATATTGTATTTTGATTGTCTTGTTCCTATCCCTGAGCTAATATATAGGTAGAGAAGCTGTATATTTTATTTTGAAAAAAATAAAACTCTTGGCAGAAGAGGCATTAGGAATTTTTTCCTTTTTTAAAACTAGGATCCAAGATGTATCTTCATTTTCTGACATATATATTTAGAATCACACAAAGCAGACTTACTCACCGTTATTATCTGGCAAAGTCTATTTTCATTTTCATAGTAGCTTTAAAACTGGTTAGATTTGTTGAAATTTGACAATGGTGAATTTTAAGCACTTGTCATTTACCACTGATTTCATTCTCAAATCTAATGTGTATTTCAGTTTTTGCATAATTAATTCTACGTTTCAGATATTTTATAATGATTTATTTGAAATCAGAGGAAATAGAAAGAAGAATCCATTGTATCCTTTTATAAAAGCCCATCTAATAACCACATTCTCAGTTCACAGACATGATAAAGACAAATTGTTCACCTGTGTTGATCCATATTGTCAGATTGTGCACAGATTGAACTTTTTCAGGAGACTGGAGAGAGTGCTATAGAGATCTATGGCTTGGAGTACATACATTCAGTCCTTCTAGCCAAGGAAAATGAATAGTGTAAACAAAATATATTTTCCCTGTAGTCTGCAGACCTTGAATTCCTGGATATCTACATGACACTTCAGGATCCAGAACACATTGACTAATTATGACATCCAAACAATTACACAAGGACCAGATCCAGAAGGCATGCCGTAAGTGACAGGTGCCACACACTATATGCCTTCAGGGGGAAAAGATCTGTGGATGAATTCTGTAATTTATGACAGATAATTATATATGGACAGCATTTGCTAGAACTGGTCACAAAAAAGAATTGATTCCTCTCTCCTTGTACTATTACCACTTTCTAAAGCTCCTTTGTTCCATTACTCCCTATTAGGCTTACTGGAAAAACAAATCAGCCGGGATGCTGGAACAGCACAAAAGATACTGGTGCTGCCACATGTGCCAAACTTTCCCTTCTGTGCAATAATCAAAAGCTCTGGAGTTTCATTTGGGTCATGAATTATTTGATTAACACCCAGTGTTGCCATCACCAACATCTTTCATGCATCACTGATGGAAATGAAAAACAGCAGCTGATAGTAGTTTTGACCCAGCAATTTTCAGAGATAGAGTTCTGAGGCTTCATGCAGCAAGCCACCAAGGCTGGGAAGGTGAGTATTCCTAGGGACCATAATCAGCTCAGCGCCTCTTTTTATCTATGCATGCAGATCACTGGCTCCCTGCAATAGAAAGCACTACAGAAGGCCAGGGAAAGCTGGGGATTCCTGTCTTGTCAACAGTCTTACTCAGGGTTAGTCAAACTGTGGCCCTTTAGATGTCCAAGGACTACAATTCCCATGAGCTCCTGCCAGCGTTTGCTGGACATCTGCAGGGCCACAGTTTGACTACCCCTGGACCATTTATGTACTGGGAACTTCACTACCCCAGCTCCCGTTCAGGAGCACAAATCAGGGGTGAATAAGGTACACCAGGCCAAATGCTCTCCCATGCGGGTGCAGGAAGAGGTGGAGCAACCTGCCACAACTAAAACTCCAGCCTGTAGCCCTGCATGAAACCTCCAGTGCATAAACGGTCCTGGTCTTACTGTTTAATTTCTAACCCTGCCTTTCTCAACTTTTTTACTGTTGAGAAACCCCTGAAGCATTCTTCAGACTTCGAACCCCCTCAAAAGTGTTGCAGTCATGCAGAATATTAGCAAGAGCCAGTGAAAATAGTTTAAAGTAAATGTTTAGAATTTAGGACAATAGGCTTCCCAGGAATTAGGAACCAATCTCATCTATTGCCCAATTTCACTTCCCTTGCCACCACTCACCTATAATAGTAATTTCTAACACCATTCCCAAACATAATACCTTCCTGTCCAGTACTCAAAAGTGTCATCAAGGTTCATTTTTAACTTATAGTTCACCTCTAGTAAAACAATTAAAGCCATTGTCTATCTCCTGGGAACTCACTGCAGTTTCTCCCAGTGCATTTTCCTTTCCAGACAAATCCACATCTCCTAAAATCATTGTCAAACACCAGTGATCTCATCAACTCATTGTTTTAGGGGCTAAGACTAAAACATGGCTAAAACATGGCTAAGACTATAAAACATGGCCTTCTTGCCCCAGTCCTCTGTGTGTGTGTGTGTGTGTGTGTCTGGATCCATACATACACCCCAATTTGCATGAAATAATTGCCATTATGACGCTAAATCTGTATACCACTCTTCACATTATGATTGGTAAATAGCAACTTTTCATTCATTACAATTGGTAAATAGCAACTTTTCATTCCTTATTTTCTTAGCTAGCTTTGTTTGTTTTACTGAATGTTTGTGTTTGCTATACTGCTTTAATTCTCCTCAATAAAAATCCAGTTTAATACCTGACTGATTTCTCAGAACTATCCCCCTCTTCTCACTACATCTCTGATTAAAAGCTAATTTTCCCAAACTAATTAAGAGACCTCCTGTTTGGGCAACACATAACCAGAGGGCTTTAAAAAACATTAATTGCTAAAGTGCTTTGGCAATTACCATTTTTAAAGCCCTAAAGTGGGGGGTAAATGCAAGAAAAATGGGGACTGATAAGAGGAAAAGGCACAAAACTACTGTTTTGCTCTATTGCCAATATTAATGTTTCTGCAGTCACAGTACAATTAATGTATAACAACGAATCCTTGTCATCTGGATGCAGCTATAATTTCAGTTATACTGGTATAGAAGATGAAAAACAATTATATGGATGAAGAAATGCTTGGATCTTTAATGTAACGGCACAGCTACTTTTCCAGTTGTCTTCTCTTTATGTTTAATATTTTGTATACATTAGGTCCTGGTGATGTGACATTTTCTAGATGTATATAAGTTATAACTTGATATTTATTGCGAGGTGTTAAAATTCACTAATATTTTATTGAATAAAGTTTCATTTCTAATGAAGTCTTGAACTCAATGTTTATTCTATCCTGCCTTACAGCCATAGATTTTGTTAAAAAAAAATAAATACAATTTAAACATCAATAAAACCCAATCAAATAGAATATCACTTAAAATACTCATCAACTAATCTGCAGCTCAATGAGAGAAAATGAGATCAAATTTATTCAGGAGCAGGAAGAGAACTGTTAACAACACCTATAGCCAAATAAAGAGATTAATGTCCCATAAAATCTACACAGAAAGAGGAAACTCAACCACTAGCCCAAGTCTATAAAACATTTTAACCCAGTGCCTGAAATTCAGCAGGTAGGCACCAAGCATATTCCCATAGAGTGGAAGTTATACAGAACAGCCTTTCTGGAAGATCTTACTTGATGGACAGGTCTGTATTGGAGCAAGTGGTCCTCTAAAGTCTCCATGTCCCAGCCTGCTTAGGGCTATAAAGGTCTTCAACACCAATTTGAATTGAACCCAGATGTTCAGTGTTAGCCAAAGAATTTATTTTAAGACTGGGAGATGCTTTCTTAGAAGCTACTACCAATTAGCAGTATTTCTACATTGACCATACCAGCTTAGGGATGCTGCCACATGCAATAGCTGTGAAATGCAGCAAATCAATCCCCAAACTTTGCTCAGTGATTGTCTCAAGTTACTTGCTTGGCAGTTTGCAGCTGCACAGTAGCTGTGTTGTTTACTATCTACACTAGCATGCCCTGTTCTCTTAGTTTGCACATGCACAACAAAGCTATTATACTGCCTATGCACATAGAGATTTTTACTTTTATTTATTGACTTCATTTATACCGTGCCTTTCTCCCCAATTAGGACCCAAAGTGACATATTCCATTTTATCCTCACAACAGCCTTGTGAGGTAGGTTAGGCTTAGAGTGGGTAATTGACCCACCATCATCCAGCAATTGCCTTGCCAAGCCTCCCACTACGGCGGCAGCCTCCAAATGGCAAGCCTTATTGCCCATCACAGTTCCAAGCAGCGATGGGGGGAAATAAAATAAAAAACTGAGATGTCACTAAACTTGTGTGTAAAACCTGGAAGTACCATAGGGTAGCTCTAGAAATTACCAGTTTCTGGTGAATCCTACAGCTGTCCTTTCTTGCCAGTGCAATACTAGAAATGTCCATGATATCATATGCATATCTACTTGTCCCTACCCCCTAGTTCTGCTGGTAGCTGTGCTCAGCCTGGCAAACCTTCCCAGAAAACTTTCATGGCAGAGTGAGGATTTGAACCTGGACCTCCTAGATTGTAGTCTGCCACTCTAACCACTACACCACACTGGGTCTCCTGTTTTTGCACTTGTGTAGCTATCATGAGTATACTTGCATTTAACAAGCCAGTTAAAGGTAAATTGTAAAAATAATGTTTGCAACTGTTGGTATGGTAATCACTAACAAGTTGGGGGGGGGGAGGAAAAGAACGAGTACCTTTAAAAAGTGAACAGGGTAGGTAAAATCCAAATAACTCACACGACAGAAAATAACCAGTCCCCTGGACCTTTTCAAAGCCATACACATGCAAACCCTTCTGAATCATTTATATCAGTGGCTGCATGCAATAAAAAACATTAATTGGAGACAGTGAAAAGTAGGCTCTATTTTTAAAATAACTCATTGTCTAAACTATTCATGATAAATTTAAATTCAGTTGTAAAGAAGCATGTCTATGCAGCAGTGCTATAAGAGATGATCCACACGCACAACCATGCTTGTGTGCTGTGTTTAACATAAAGTCATCCATCAAACTCCAAGAAGTGCCATGAGATCTTCATACAACCAATGGTAATTCATCAGCAAGTTTGTGAATGGCCATCGGGATGCAAGCAGAACTTGAAGTTTAACCAAAGGCAACCTAACAATGAGTTTGGTTCATTATATAAGCATGTAGCCAAACATATACTCCATTATCCCATGTACCACTATTTGTTTTTATGCCCTGTCCTGCAGCCAAAAGGTAGCCAACTATTTAACCAATTATATTTTATAATTCATAAACAATAATTTAAAGCCAAGTATTCCAAAATGGATGAGGTTCTTAATTTAATTTGGCAGGTACTTCTCTCACCAGGTTATTCAAGACCTTGGGAGCTACAGCTGTAAATCTCACCCACCTCACTTCAGAAAATGTTGGTTCCTAAAGGAAGGCACCTATGAGTGTATCTAAGAGCTCAAGTGGGTTAGCTGCCATTCTTAACTGTTCTATGGCTCCTGTTAGTAACTATTATCAGAACTGGTCACCTGGGCCAAGCGTACGATACAGCTTAACAAATTAATAGCTGATGACATGTCTGCTACTTGCCAAGGATGGTGAGAAGAATGAAGGGTAAGATGCATTGCATGGCATAAACGCCGTAAAGGACTGTTGACCATCAACATATTAGGGACTTTCACCAAGAAAAAGTTGTCAACAAATTATTACTGGAATTTGCAAACCTCCCAAACATTTTGAAAACAGGTGCTTCTTCCACCCAGTTTTATATTTATACATATATTTCTTATATTTATATATACCATTCTCCCCTTGTGGCTCCAGACAGTTCATCTTTGGAATTTGTATTTTACAACCCATCTCCCAACAGGTCTGGGTAGTGCTCCATACCAAGTTTGCACTCTTTGTTGAATAGATTGACTTTTAAAAATTGTTTTTAAACGTTCCATTTTTTGCCCCGACATGCTTTGACATGTCCCTAACTGGCAAGAAGGCTCCCACAAGCCGGCATCCCCTGGTCTCTACTCTTGTTTTCACAAGGATACTGCTTGTTTTTAGGCGAGTTGTGTCAGCAAACCCACGTCGCTGATATTCTCCCCCCCCCCAACACACCCCTTGTCTCTTGATACGGCTTAAAGGGGGAGGGGGGAGAGGAGATTGTTCCTTCCTTTCACACCGACCCTCCCCTCGACTCTTCCATCCACCAAACCGGAGCTTGACGAACTCCGCCTAGACGCCCAGTGACCAATCAAGTGGCTACTAAGGGGAGGAGTAGCCAATCATTAATCGTTGCTACGCGTGGTTAGTATTTTTAGCACGAAAGAAAAAAAAAGATACAAAGACAGGAGAAAGGCATTTATTCTGCACCTCAAAGGTTTTTGCACAAGTCTCGTAATTTAAAACAACTCAAATTACAACATTCAGTGAACAATACGCAGCAGCGACATAAACGTAAAGCAGTTTAAAATATGAAGACATATACACAAATTCCGGTTTCTGTTTCTGATAACCAGTGTCCAACCAACGCCGTATATATCTTTTGTTCCCCGCACAGACCTGTGTCGGCTTGCAGCTGACCGTCGCAAGGCCTCTAAAATAATCCAATCCAGTTGGGACTCATTTCAGTCATCTTTGCTGCCTTAAAAAAAGAAAAGTTAAACTAATGCAATTCTTCCCGCCTCGTGTTTGCAAAGGCAGCGCATCAGGCGCACAGATCCTGCCGAGCACAGCGAGCTTCGGCGGCGCCCCGGCAGACAAGCCCGGGCAGCGCTCCTCCTTCTGCCTTGCTCCCATTTGAGTGGCAGGTTTCCTCACCCAATCGCTTTCCTCCCCGGCCGGAGAGCTCGTGCGCTCTTGCCACCAACAGCAAGCGGGGTGAGGTGCCGTTTCCTTCAGGCTGTTTTGTTCTCTTCCCCCGCCTCCCTCTGCCATTTCGCAGGCCTCTTTCCTTCGTCACCTAGGGAGCACCACAGCTCAGGCCAAGGAGGCTTGCCACTCTCCAGGGGCGGCCTAGAGAGATCTCAGTTTTCCTGGAGAAAGTGGCTGCTTCGGAGAGTGGATTCTATCGCATTACGCCCCTCCCACCCCCACCCCAAATCTCCAGGAATTTCCCAGCCTGGAGTCGCAACCCTACAACTTCGGCTGGAGGTGACAGGCCTGTCACGGTGCCAGGTCAGGGATAAGAGAAGTGGAGAAGGGGTAAGAGGAGCCAGGTGGGGCCTGGAGATTTCCTGGAATTACAGCTGAGATGCAGGCATCAGTTCCCCTGGAGAAAATGGCTGCTTTGGAGATAGGATTCTATGACAGGCTATCCACTGAAGTTCCTCCCCTCACAAGCTCCACACTCAAAATCGGCAGGAATTTCCCTACCTATAGCTAGCTTGAAACTTGGAGGGACATGGCTGGCATGCTGCCTGGTTCCCCATGACTAAAAAACATGCATGCACAAGTATGTGTGTGTGTGTGTGAATAAAAGAGGGTGGGGAGAGAGATGGCAATAGGTATATTCAGGGAGAAAGGCTAAACATGTCTACACAGAAGCAATTCCCATTTTATTCAGCGGGGCTTACTCCTGAGAAAAGGTTCTTGGGACTGCAGCTTTGGTGGCTTACCCAGAACCAGGGAAGATGCTGTTTACCCACCCAATTCCCTCCTGGAATGTTTTTGCTCTCTTTGGAAATTAAGGTTGTGAAACTCATGAAGATCTAGAATTAAAACTGATCACCAAACTATAGAGCTCAGTTACCCTGAAGAAAATGGATGATTTGGATGATGGACTGTATGGTGTTATACCACACTAAGGTCCCTCCTCAGCATTTATTCCAGGGTTCCCTCTAAACTGTGCATGAGTGGCCGCTCACACAGGAAGTCCTGCTCAGCAGCAAGCTGGACAGAGCCTTGCATTGCCTATTGTTCATTTTAAGGTTACAGAAGTTATATTCTGCTCAGGATTTCAGCTGCTCCACTCAGTAGGGGGAGGGAGGAATTAGAGGGAACTCCTCAATCTCCAGAAATTAATCAACCCAGAGTTGGCAACCCTTTGACAGGAATACAGCAATGACAGTGGGGCAGAAGAAAGGGATCTTCTTTTCAGACCAGATTATTATTTACTAATAATCATTGTCCTAAAAAAGGAGACCCTAAGAGCAGGATGGCTAGTCTCCAGGAGTTCACTATTTGAACTAAAGGGCATCTGTTGTGTAGCTGTGGTGTTCTGCTACAAAAGGAGAATATGTAACAATCGGGAGGGGGGTAATCGGGGGGGGGGGGGGAAGAATCAGGACAAGGGTCAAAGTTGAAGTTGTGCTTTATGATCATTATATTATTGTGGTAGTAGTAGTAATAGTTACTTTTCTATCAAAGGAGCAAAATGCCTGTCATTATGATAGAAGAGTGGGTGAGGGCTAGGAGGGAGGACTTCTATATTGATGGGTGGATGCAGTCCCATTACATCCCCCAGAAGGATTCTGTTGGTGAGAAACCATGAAAGGTTTAGGGTTAGTAGCACATTGTATCTTCAGCAGAAGAGTGTAAGTGTTTCACTTGTCTTTCAATGAATGAAAGTAGTAGGTAGGAAGTCAGAAGGTTCTGAAACAACACCATTGGGATGGGGACGATGACTGCTAAACCACTCCCTGCTGATCAAGCCTCCTGTCTGCATAGGCCTTGCCCTGGGTTCTGCTTCTTGGTCACACTACAGTATGCTATGTTGGAAGCAATTATCAAGACAAAAATCAAACACCAACACTCCTTTTCATAAACAGAAATTGTGCATTTGACACGCATAGCAATTACATAGGCCCATTTAAGTGCTTTGGAAGAGGCATAGCATCCCATAGCATGTGTCATACTAACATTTATTTTTATACTACTTTGGTCAAACAGGCTTTGCAGGTTTTTGAAATAATGCGCAACCCTACAAAACTTGTTTATTAGAGGCAAAAATGGGGTGAATACACATGTGCATACACATCAGGAACAGCAGTGCCTCTTTTCTATGAAGGGAAAAAAATCTCTGCATGTTAGAAGCATTGAGTTGGTGAGACAGCTACATGTTTTGAGGAATAATCACATGTAATATGAAGCAGCATTCTCAAAATGAGGTCAGGTATCCCACACAGAGCACTCCATTTTGTTGAAGCATGCCATTAAGATTATTTTATGGACAAGAAAATGCATAAACATCATAAGCACCACACTCCCTGCTTGTCAAAAAAAAAGGGGGGGGAGAGATCACACCCTGCCATTGTGGTTTGATTTGGAGGGTTTGGTAATCTACCGCCACAGCCCTTTTCTGAGTCAAGAGCAGGCGGAAAAGCTTTTGATCTCTTTTTTTTCTCCCAGTACAGGTTCGGAACAGGTTCACTCCCCCCTCCCATGAGGTCAGGCTGAAAAACATCCTGGGAAATGTAGTTTGGTGGACAGTCGTACAAGGGGAGTGACGTATGAGTTGATGTAATTGCAAGAGCCATAGCAGCAGGGGGCGGGAACGATGGGTGGGGGGGGGAAGGGAATTGACGTAGAGTTGCTCTTATCCTTATTGGTCGCTGTAATGCAGGGGAGTCGAAGAAGGGGGTGGAGGAGCCCGTCAAGTAAAATGGCGATGAGGGCAGAATATCAATGCTAATCACGCGAGTGTGTGTGTGTGTACAGGGCGTGTGGAGCAGCCGTGTAAGGCATGGGCGGAGCGACTGCTAGGATGGGGGAGGGACGCAGTGGAGGCAATAGCGACGGCAAGGGGGTAATAAAGAAAAAGGCAAACTGGAGACAAAGCGTGGAAACAGCAGAAACAGACTCTCTTTCGTCTGTTGCAGCAGTTCCCCAAAGGAAATCCTATATTCAGGATGATACATCGAGACCACTTCACATAGGCCTTGAAAGCTTATGCTATATAACGGTTACTGGCCCAGGTGTCACAATATCCCCCCCCCTCCTACCTGCAAGGTTTCGATATTTAAAAAAGGGAAGATATTGGGGGCAAGAGCAGGAGAGTCCTAAATCGTTTGGTCGAAGCATAAACCGTATTCATCCACTAGGTAGCGAAAGGAAAGTTGGGTGTCAAATCCCCCACCCCGGGAGAGCCACTCTGACGGTATATTACTGTTCGGGGACGTGGATTCAGTCGAACGAGAGACCGGACAACCCTCTGGGCCCCGGACTAGGGCGACGCAAAGAAAGAAGCGTCCAGGGAGGGGGAGGGAACAAGAGGCGGGGATGAAGGTCTTATTGGCACGTGCAGGAGGCCAATGGGGCGCCGCTTGCGGGGCAGGGGCCGGCCGATTGGCGCCTTAGTAGGTGGGATCCAGAAGGCGGAGAGCGAGGGGGGCGTGTCCACACGGGAAGGAGGGGGCGTGGAAAGGGAGGGCATAAATAGGGGAGCGACGCGCTCTCGGGCGGTACAAGTAGGCGTCGCGCAGCTGCTGAGGCGGAGGGCGCAGTCTCTCTGGTCCCGGGGTGTGAGAAGCGCTGTCGTACTTCCCCTGGCGCCCTTCCTGAGGGGAATGGGGCTTCGGTACTGAACCCTCCCTCTCGTTCCTCCCTCGCCCGCGCTCTCACCGGGATTTATTTGCACTATCTCCTGCCCCTATCACCGCCTCACCCACCCCGGGTGAGTATCGCGCTCGCTCGCTCGCTCTCTCCTCCTCGATGGCGGCGGGTGGAGGAGCCGGGAGCGGAGGGCGGCAGGCAGGGGCCAGCGCGGGCCAGGCGGTGGGCGAGGAGCGCCGCTGGGGCCGCCGCAGCCTCGTCGCCGCGGAGTGTGTGTGTGTGGGGGGGGGGGAGCGGCGGGCGGCGTTCGGGGCCAGCCCCACCGAAAAGTGGGGGGGGGGGCGAGGAAGATCTGGGGGGGGGTGAGTCCGGAGGGCGGCGAGGAGGAGGGTGTCGGCAGCGGGCTGACAGGACCAGCGCCGAGGGAGGAGGGTGTTGACACAGTTTGACACAGCCCTGCAGAGGGAGGCGGCGGAGTAGTGAGGAGGAGGAGGCGGCGGCGGCGGCGCTGGCAGGCAGGCAGGCGCAGCCCCTCTGAGGCACGGGCGGGGGGGGGAGGGGGCTTGGACGTGGTTGGCACGAGGCAGCCTCGCTCTCCGCGGGCGAAGCGGCTCGGCTGCAAGAGCTCGCCTCTCTCCACCGCCCGCCCGCCCGGGAAGCTGTGTGAGAGGAAGGGGGTGCAAGTGTCGGGACGGAGCCTGGCGGGGGTTGTCGGGGTGGGGTAGTCAGGAGGGGAGGGAGGCGCGCGAGTGTTGGCAAAGCCTGGCGGAGGCGACCGCACTTGGAGAGACCGACGGCAGGGGAAGGGAAAGGGGAGCGGCTTGGCACAATTCCCCTTTTCCCTTTCCAGAAGAGTGGGCTGGAGTTTTTTTTTGGGGGGGGGGCGTGTGTAGGCAGTTGTAGATGGTCATTGGTGGCATGGTCTCTGTGTTTCATTTGTGGATCTAAGTGCCAAGTGTTGGGGGGAGTTAGTGGGTGGATGGGTAGAGAATATGCTAGGTACAATGCAAGGGAGGCCTAGGGGAAGTTTCGTGGTGGGAATCTCAATCGATATTGTAAAGATCTAGGTGTGGTGGTGGGGAGATTATGGAACAGTTCTGCCTATATTTTTGTATAGGGATGTCAGATTGACAGCTCATTTTTAAGGATATGTGCTGCTCCTCCCTATTACGTTATGCGAAGACCACTGGGTTTGAGATAGTGGAGAACTGGGCCTGGCCTGACTAGGAGACAGTGTACTTGGCCAATCATCTTCCCCCTGTCATAGAAAGCACTTTTTCTTCTGCTGCTGAAGCTCAAAGAGCTGTGAGCAGAAACCTAATGAGACCCAACTGCCTGGTTATGTAACATCATATACTTCGCTTAAGGTTCCTTCTTTTTCCCTTCCTCCAGCATCCCTAGAATTATTAATGCAATTAGCTAGTTTGGCTAATTTTTAAAACTCCTTTTTAAAATATAGATAATGTTGGGAATACACTGAATTGTGTGGTTTAATGAATTGTTTGTGCTGTATCTTTACTGAAAAGGGAAAAGATGGCATGAATTTAATCATTTCTGCCCTCAAAAGGGTAATAAATCATTTTAAATGGTCCATATAGCTGCCCAAGTCAGATCATCTGTACCCTATGTGTTCCCATTTGTAAATATCTTATGTTTGCCCTTGATCTTTCCTTATCCCCACCCAGTGCTGATCCAGCAATCGTTTAAAGGTCGCCTTATCATACAGCTGGGTGTTCTCTTATCATGTAAAGTCAGAGGAAGGAAAGGGAAACAGCTTTACAAGCAAGGTGAACCTCTGAA
Source organism: Paroedura picta (assembly GCF_049243985.1). Taxonomy (NCBI): domain Eukaryota; kingdom Metazoa; phylum Chordata; class Lepidosauria; order Squamata; family Gekkonidae; genus Paroedura; species Paroedura picta. The sequence continues at coordinate 133,992,472 of NC_135371.1, read as the reverse complement.
AGCTATCTGGCACAGGAAAGAAAATCCAGTCATTTAAAAGGAGTACTAGAGTTTTGGAATGTACACTGCCTCTTCAGTATTTGAATTTGCTAGACTCCAAAAGTACTATCATGATTCTTTGCTGGGAAAATCCTCAACTGTAGTAGTAAACAACTGTTAATTTTTAGCAATAATTGATGATGCAAGGCTTTCTAATCCTAATGCATTGCTCCTCTTAGTAGCAAGCTATTCTTAAAGATTCCTTACCTCTTATTTTAGATTTGTATTAATTTATGGAAGAGTTACTATGGCACCTTTTTAAATGAAGAAAAAACATTTCATATGTAAGAATAGTAGCCCAGTTTTTTCAAATGCCTGAAATGTAGTGGTAAATTTAAAATATTCTGATGATGTTGGGTTTGTAATAAAACCTTTGACGTCTGTGTGGAATAAGGGATGGATTATTATTTCACATTGTAGTAAAACAGTGGGAAACATTACATACCTTTATAGCTTTTTCAGAGCTATCAGTTTTCAATTCAAAGGTAAGAGATGTTTTGCTGCTGTTTATTTAAAATGAAGCAGTTGTTAAATTGTACAAGTAATACACAGTATATTGTTTTGAAACTTTAGAATAAGGAATTACTCTCTTAGATCTGAAACATTTGAAAATGATTCTAAATGCTACAGCTGGGCTCGGTAAATCACTAAAAATAGTGTTTGGTAACTGAGCCCCTGACAGGCCTTCCACTGCTGCGGTGCTGTCCTGCTTAATCCTTTGCATATTGCTTAAATTTCTTGTTTTCAAATTCAGATTTTGAAATGCCTAAAGCTATATTTGTAAAAATGTTTTAATCTGTAGTGTTACATTTGTGTTCTGCATACATAAAGATAATTTTAAGTGGCATGTGCAGTGGCAGTGTATTGTAAATGTCTGCAGTTTTGAAATACAACCTATTTTAAGTAGCTTGTGAGGCTAAAATAATAGGCCTCATCAATATGCTTCTACCTTTCCCTTATTTGCAATTTTGTTTTTGTTTTCTTAAAGGAACAACACTACTCAAGGTGAAGAATAATAATCTTCTTGAAACAGCACTTTGAAAAAAATTACTTTCCTGTGGTATTGAACTTTTTCTCATTTTGTGGTTTGAAACGGAGACTTTGTAATTCTGTGTTGTAGCAGCTATGCAGCTTGAAATACAAGTAGCACTCAATTTTATTATTTCGTATTTGTACAATAAGCTTCCCAGACGACGTGTGAACATTTTTGGTGAAGAGCTTGAAAGACTACTTAAGAAGAAATATGAAGGGCATTGGTATCCAGAAAAGCCATACAAAGGATCAGGGTTTAGATGTATACATGTAGGAGAGAAAGTGGACCCAGTTATTGAACAAGCATCCAAAGAGAGTGGTTTTGACATTGATGATGTTCGTGGCAATCTGCCTCAGGATCTTAGCGTCTGGATTGACCCATTCGAGGTTTCATACCAAATCGGTGAGAAGGGACCAGTGAAAGTGCTTTATGTGGATGATTCAAGTGAAAATGGATGTGAGCTGGATAAGGAAATCAAGAATAGCTTTAACCCAGAGGCCCAGGTGTTCATGCCAATTAGTGAACCAGCATCTTCTGTCACAAGTTCTCCTTCACCTCCTTTTGGTCATTCTGCTACTGTGAGCCCCACCTTCATGCCCCGTTCCACCCAGCCTTTAACTTTCACTACTGCCACATTTGCTGCCACCAAGTTTGGCTCAACCAAAATGAAGAACAGCAGCCGCACCAACAAGGTTGCCCGCACTTCTCCCACTAACCTTGGTTTGAATGTCAATGATCTGCTGAAACAGAAAGCGCTTTCCTCCTCCATGCACTCTCTTTATGGTCTTGGCCTAGGTAGCCAGCAGGTTCCACAACAACAGCAGCAACCACCGCAACAGCAGCAGAAAACTTCTGCTCTTTCTCCTAATGCCAAGGAGTTCATTTTCCCTAATGTACAGGGTCAAGGTAGTACAAATATGTTTCCTGGTGACAGTCCCCTTAACCTTAGTCCTCTCCAGTACAGTAATGCCTTTGATATGTTTGCAGCCTATGGAGGTCTAAATGAGAAGTCTTTTGTGGATGGCTTGAATTTCAGCTTAAATAGCATGCAGTACTCTAACCAGCAATTCCAGCCTGTTATGGCTAACTGAAACAAAAAACACAAATCATATTGTACAAGTTGAAATGCATGTACCCAAGGGTGTATCTTTTTCACCTCTTGAGTTTTTTTTAAAGCTTGTAGTATGAATACGGTCAAGCTTGGTTAGATAAGGACAACATGCATCATTTCTTTTTTGTTTGCCAACCAAGCACAAAGTTATTTTTTACTGACTGTACATTAAATATATTCAAAATATGGCCTCTTACAGTATTTAAGATATAGCAAGGACATGGCTGATTTTTTTATATATAAAAAATTGGCACTAATAAGTGGGTTTATTGGTCTTTTCTAATTGTATAATTTAATTTAGTACAAAGTTTGTAAAATATCAGAGTATATATTGTTTCTACAACATGGTATTGCATTTTTATCTTTTTACTACAGTGATCTGTGACAACTGCAGCAGCTTCATGTTGTATTTTTTTTACTGAAATTATAAAATCCATCTTAAAAAACATCAATTCTAAAAAGTGTACAAAATATTCCTTAAGTGGTGAAATTCAATTGTATTGGATAATTTTTCCAAGAGAGAAACACAAATTGTATTTTCTGTTAAAAAGTTTAAAGATTTTTTGCTATATATTATGGAAGAAAATGTAATCGTAAATATTAATTTTGTACCTACATTGTGCAATACTTGAAAAAGGTATAAAAGTATTTTGAGTCAGTGTCTTATGTTAAAGAGAGGGACTGAAATAGTTTATATTAAGTTTGTATTAAAATTCTTTAAAATTCAACTGGTGTTGTGGACTTTTTAAATGTAAAAAGGACATACTGCCATCAATTCTGATATGTAAAAGTATAATTCACTATCTCACAAATAATTTAAAATACTTTATTAGTGTTCCCTGATGTGCTGTTTTGCTTAAAGTTTTGACAAAGCACATTGCTTTGTAATAGGTTTGCTGTGAACAAACTGTTATGCAGTTTCTCTGCATAGTGAGATTACTTGGTGCAAGTTTTTACACTTTATACCTGAGATTCAGGATTATACTATTGCTGGCTTCCTGTGATAGGATATATAATCAAGTGAGTGGCTGGGAGAGGTTATATTCATTCCCATGTAGTCAGTACATCTGAGTAGTTCCTCTAGAAAACAGTTTATTGATCTGGTGTTAGGGGAATCATAGTTTAGAAAGTAGGCTTAAATTTGCTCTTAAAACATCCCCGTAACTAGACTTTTGTTATTAGGTCATTAAAATGTAATAATTAGGAACTATTGAATATAACTTTAATTTACTGCTTTGAATTGAGATGAATTTTGTTTCATCCTTTATAATCTGTAACACATATTCCTATTCTGAAGAAATTAGCTTTGGCCTATTCCTGTAAATAACCCTGCCAAGAATATTCAGTTGTTTAGTATTTTCATGAGAAAGCCCTAGACACAGACAGCTTAGATATTTAACATTTCCAAAGTTAGCCCTAATGTGGCTGGATATTGGGCATATATCCATAGCCACTTTCAACAGTAAAATAAGTATGCAAATATAGACTTTGCTGGAGCCTGAATTCAAGTTCAGCTGCTATCTCACATCACATTTAGTTTTTGCTCATCACATAATTGGCCTTGGGATCTCCTGTGTTGATGAATTCCGCGTCATTTTGGTAGTATGTTTGTACAATTAAGTTATGGTGTTCTGCAGGCCTCATTGAGGTGAATGGGTTGTGAGTCATCTGTGCTGGCTTTGAATTGGCATGGGGTGGGTGTTCCCACGTTCTTGAAATAGACTCAAGCATGCTGCTTAATATCATGGTAAGCCTGTTTTGGGGAAGTAGGAATGAGGCTGTGAAGAAGAATTGGGCCAGCATAGGAAAACAAACATGGCCCTGCTAAGATTCATTTCATAGAACTCACTAAGCTTGAATTTTTTTTTGGGGGGGGTCCCTTTAGCATTCCAGTTCTGGCTCATATTGAGCTTATTATTTGGCTTAAACAAATGAAACTAGTTCATACTGTGTCAGACCAGAGTAGACTTGTATGGTCTGACTAGGGTATCAAGACTTGCCCTGTCCTACCCTTAGAGATCCTTCTGAACTGTAGATGTCAGGGATGGTGCTTGTGCATATGAAGCATATGTTCCATTTGCTAGAAGCAATGGACAAATATAACTTGGTTCTTCAATGACACAAAGTTTAAAAGTATCTCCTGCTTATACGACTCGTTTTTTAGTTGAGCCCCCTTGTTCTGAATTTTTTTTTAGAATTGGAGGTATCTTTTGTAGTCCTTTTTCACAATGCTGTTTGGAATTACCTGTTAAAATCAATAGCTGTGGTTGACGTATTTCTTAAAACACTTTGGTCTCAGTAATAAAATGGTTATTGCTGAATTTGATTTTAGCTTTATGTAGATATGAATCTTAGAGGAAGGTATTATGGCTAAGCACAATGGCATGTGGATGAAAAGGGAGTATGATACACCTGTCTAGACAACATATGCTGCCTTCTACCATACCTGAACTAAAATATCAAAGGATGATGTGAACACACATTGGCTAATTCACAACTCTTGATGAAAAACAATAGGCCACATGTAATTAATGGACAATTAATTTGAGTAGAACAAGTCAAAATGATGAACCGCAAAGAATTGTGTTGCCAATATTCAAAAGTACAACAAGAAGAAAAAAATTTGTCCAACGGCTTAATCAAATAGTTTTCAAAATATAAGAGCCTCTGTTCTCTATTATAATGAACTCAGTCATATTGTTTATCTTTCTTGAAATATAATTAGGGCGAAAAATGCTCACATGGTACGGATCCAACACAGACCTCCATAGCACGGAAGCATTTCTCGTCCTAATTATATTTCAAGAAAGAAACAATACGACAGAGTACATTGAGAGTCAATACATTGAATGTATTAATATCACTTTTTGGAGGACTCATTATTGCCGCTGATGAAAGAATTGAAAACGGATAAAATCATCTAGACACCGTTTTGGCTGAGTCCAGTTGAAAATTAAAATAGAGAACAGAGACTCTTATATTTTGAAAATTATTTGATTAAGCCGTTGGACAGATTATTTTTTTCTCTTGTTTTGTTGGGATTGTCCACTTTCTTGCAATATTCAAAAGTACAGCAAGTGTATAAAAATAAAAAATAAAACACTGAATTCTGTTTTTGTATCTTCAGATTTGTGCAAATTCATTTGTTTCTGTCATCCTGATATCAGAGGCCGAGGCAATGCACAAGTGAGTGTGCTTGTTGGAACACTCAGACTTTTGGTGACCGACTGTGGGATTACTTTCCTCTGCTCATATTAATAGCGGATGATGGATGGTTTTTTGCCTGGAAATTCTTTATGGATTTGATGAAGATAGTAAATAAGAATTCATCTGGACTCAGTTTTCTATAAATGCTGTAAATTTTAAAATTAGCATCAGAACTTACCGTATTTGCTGGCGTATGACTGGGCGTATAAGACGACCCCCCAACATTTCCACTCAAAATATAGAGTTTGTTACATTACATTACAGTACTATGGGCCACTATGTCTATCCCAACTGAAGTGCACCCGGCATATAGGACAACCCCCTGACTTGGAGGCATGTTTTTCAGGGGGGAAAAGTAGTCTTAGACGCCAGCAAATACTGTAATTGTGGTTCTTTGGTTCTGTATTGCTTAGCGTGAGGGCCACTTCCCTCCCAATTTGAGCCCAGGGAGTTCACACATCACTTGTATATGCAGTTTTTTGTAGGAAGGGAAATGTTCAGGTAAGAGAACATCAAGTTTATTGAATGAGAAAGTAGAGAATGTTTTAACAATGTTATTATTGTCCAATTGACGTTAATGGCCCTGAATTTAAGGTCAGATTCTGCTCAATTTGCTACACAGCACCAAGATGGCTATCACTGAATATATTTCCATGACACAGATTATTCTTTATATCTACTGTTCCAAGTTATTTCTTGAATGTGTGCCTATAATCTAGGAACATTGTAGGCACATGTAAATTATTTGAGTTGGCCCCACATACTGCACATTTTAGAATCATTACCTAATCTGTTTTCAGAGCATTCTCTCTTTGCATGCAGACGTCTTTACTTAACAGCTGTTACTATTTCAAAGGGTTTCCATCAAACCAAAAATGTTATTAGGGATAGTTGACTGTGACATTTTTTTCCTAATAGGAAGAAGAGCCTAAAAAGGCTATGCATTTAGCATCTCCCTGCATTGAGCTAAATGTAGAATAGGGCAGAGTTGAACTTTAACTAAACAGCTTACCAGTAGTGTGTATACCTGGGAATGCCACCAGATGGTTTGTACTATGGTGACTGCAGTGCTTGGGGGGTGGGGGGATGTTAAGTTAAAACAAGATTAGATATTTTTAAAGGCTAGTTTGCATTTGGGGGTTGGGTCCTATATGGTTTGACTGGAGTTGTGCTAAATGAAGGCGAATTCAGTTCTTTCTTCCTGTGATCCCTGAAATTGTTACTTGTAATTGTTACTGGGAAGGGGGAGGGATTAAAAATGAAAACATTGATCCTGTGTGGAAGTGCCTCATGCAAGTGGAAAAGGGTGTTAATAAAATCTTGTGCAATTGCACATCACACAGTGCTTTTCCTTTTCACTTACCATCACTGAGTGTAGTGAAAGGATTTTGTCTGTTGGCTCCACACACACATTGGCTTGGATCCAGACAACTCCTGCTACAGAGAACTGGGTGATTTCTGCTGCTTTGTCTTCCTAGCACATGCCTCCTTCCAGGTCCCATTCTTCTATCTTCCTAAAGGTCTTTGGGGAGGAACAGGTGGGGAGGGTGCAGCAGGAACTACTTCACTGGATCCAAACCATTGAAGACCAGCCAGCACAGGATGTCCACAGCTGATTTTAAAAATTGCTCCAGGAAATCTTAAAGTGATCAACTCTGTAGATTAGTCTTGCAACAAACTGCAATGTAGATTGTTCTTCATTGTCGCTTGGAATATTCTGGAGAAGAACGCAATCATGTTGATTTCGGGAGGGCTTGATTTAGTGTAATACTTTCTCTCATACAATTGAGAGCTTGTATCGGAATGCATTCTGTTTACCACATTTGAGATTCAGATGAGTAGCCATGTTGGTCTGAGTAGCCGTGTTGGTCTGAAGTAGCACAATAAAATCAGAATCCAGTAGCACCATCGTAACAGTGGGAATGATGGCCAGTTCACAGTCTGAGGAACAGTGCTTGCACTTGAAAGCTCATGCCTTGAATAAATCTTTGTTCGTCTTAAAGGCACATTTGAGATGAAATTTACCAAACTGCAATAATGAAACAAAACATCTCAATGGCTGCAGCCCCACATGTAGCTGTCCTAGCACTAACTTTAGCAGAGCAGTTTGAATGAAATGGGCCTAGCAGTCTTGGTGCCAATGTAAGGACACACTTACTTGCCCTGGGGCTCCTTGCCAGCCAATATTATGTTTGCCCATACTTGTCACTGCTTATGTACTAAGAATAGCGATTTCTAATGTTCAATCTATTTCCCACACATTGTAGTAATCCTTACAAGAAGTGTGTAAGGTAAGAGAATAGTACTAGTAGGTTTCAGATGGGGAAATTTACCTTTTAGTTCAGTTTATTATTTATTATTAATTTATTATATTTATACACCGCCCACCCCTGAGGCTCAGGGTGGTTTACACAGAACTTAGTGAATAAGGAACAGTACAGATAACTTATGTAATAGTTGTAAACGGTAACAATACTGTGATGATAATAGAATAATATGATGGAACAGTGGAACATTAGAACAATGGTGAGAACAGTAATTTAACTACAGTATACTGATGGCCCCGTGGGTTGGACAAATTTGTGGTGGTTTTCATGGGAAGAAGGCTTGGCTAATGGAAGGTGATTTGTTCAGGTCGACTTCAACAAAATGCCTGGTGGAAGAGCTCTCTATTGCAGGCCCTGTAGAATTGTTCAAGTTCTGTTAAGGAGCTCATTACACCAGGTTGGGGTCATGATGGAGAATGCTCTTGCCCTGGTTGAGGTCAAGCGAGCTTCCTTGGAGCCAGGGATCACAACTTTAAAACATTTTCATATTATTAAGGTTTCATCAGAAAGTAATCTCCAAGTTGCTCACTGCATTGTTGATGGGGGAATCTGAGGAACTGCCCTTCAGTGGGTAATCTCCTTCTTCCATGGTCAAGGACAAGGGTCACCATCAGAGAGGATCAATCGCTTCCTTGCCAACTCCCTTGTGGAGTTCTGCAGGGGGTGGTCCTCTCCCCAACATTACTTAACATCTTGCCCAACTTGTCCAGAGTTATGGGCTTGGGTGCCACCAATACACAGATGACACCCAGTTCTATTTCCTGATAGATGGTCATCCAGGTGATCCTTTGAACTCCTTGGCCCACTGCTTGGAGGTGGTGATGGAGGAATGGCTTAAAACAAGCCACCTGAGACTAAACCCTTCAAAGACAGAGGTCCTCTGGCTGGGGAGGAAAGGACCAAACCAGGAAGTGTGCCTTCCCAGACTTCCCAGACTGAATGGAGTGCAGTTTACCATGGCAAAGACAGCCAGGAACCTGGAAGTGATTTTTGATGCCTTATTAACAATGAAGGTTCAAATCACAAAGGTAACACAGCTATCAGTGCCCTTTCTGGCCCCAGAATACCTAGCCATATAACGGTCACCTCCAGGCCTGATTACTGTAAGTCACTCTACATGGGCCTTCCCTTGGCTCTACTCAGGAAACTACAGCTGGTCCAGAACACAGCTACCTGGGTTTTCACATGGACACTGTGGAGAACCCATATAAGACCAGTCTTGCAGCAGCTGTACTGGCTCCCAGTTGAATTCTGGATTCAGTTCAAGGTTTTAGTACTTTTTTTTTTTACTGTTGAGAAACCCCTGAAACATTCTTGAGGCTTCGAGATGATGGTGTGGTGTGTGATGGTGCAGAATATGGTTGGGAAGCATAGTTGTGTACATGTTGACCTGAGGCCGCCTCCCCTTCCCACCCCCTCCAGGCCCATCATTAGCCATGCGGGGGGGGGGGGAGTTAACATGACTATATATTGTATCACCTGATAATTGTCTAACAATTTTTAAAATTTATATATAGAAAATGAATTAACTCCTCATTTGGGATACCCTTCCAGGGCCATCAAGAAACCCCAGGGCTCAGAAAACCCTGATTGAGAAAGCCTGCCTTACACCGTCCATATCTAAGGAACTGCCCTTCTGAAAACATTCCCCAGAAAGCTCTACTGTCAGCCAATGACCATGGGCTGCAGATCCCTGGCCCAAAGAAATACGTCTGGCCTCAACCACCGCCAGGGCTCCTGCCTGGTGGAATGGGCTCCCCAAAGAGATCAGAGCTCTGATGGAGCTTGCTAAGTTCCGCAGGGCCTGCAAGACAGAACTCTTCCGCCAGGCCTTTGGTTGAGGCCAGGTAGGGAACATACTAGAACAACAAAATCGAGTCTCCCCTCTTCCCCTTCCCAACCACCAACACTTAATGGTAACACTGACAAGCCAGAATAGTAGTCTACCTCTCACATGACTCCCTTTGCACTGCTTGAGACCCAGGCTGAAGTCCCACACTATGTAAACGCTCTAGATCCCGCTGCATATAGCGGAATGTCTCAGTCACTGTTGCCAACACTTGAAGTTCAAATGCACCTATAAAGAATAGAATTGTCAACAATCTGTCTGAAAGTGTAAAATGATAGTCATTGGCCACAGAGCTTCTGTACCACATCTGCAACTTGGTTCCAAACCAAACACTCCACATGTTTAATCAGTTTTAGCACTGCTTGAAATAAGTTTATATAAAGAAAAGAAAGTGGGGAGGATTAACCATATCTTCAGTATGCTTTTCAGTCTAATGTTCTGACTCAAGAAGCCTATTATGCCCAATTCCTAATACATGGATGTAGCTCCAGTCCTTGTGTCTGTTCAGTCAGATACACATTTGCAATACCCGTACTGATTAATTTATGGCTTTGTAAAGAGTACAGTAGCTCAGTATGTAATATTTTTACATTATTGTTCATATGTAACTTTTCTATGTGAATTCACAAAAATAAGCCAGGTCAAAAGGACACCACATATCGGTGACTGAAAATCCATAATAAATTACCCCCCCCCCCCCTGTTTTATATATGTGTGGTCAGTAATATACCTTGTACCACCATTTGTGATAACAACAATAAAAGAATGCCTGCCATACTGTGCCTTCCTTTTTTTCTGGGCCATTTAACTATAGCATGTGCAGTTGCTGTGAATTAGAAGAATTGCACTGTGGTGTACTAATTCACAACTGCACATGCTGTAGCTAAATGGCCCAGAAAGAAAGGTTATGGTCAGTAAAATTACAGAGATGGCTGAGATCAACAGAATCTGTGATCCCATTCTTTGTTTTTCTTGTTCTTCTTCCAGCCAGTTCTTTCTCCTTTGATTGTAAGCACTATCTGCTCTCTCTGCTGTTATGACATATTTTTGGTGAGGATGCATGCTAAAAAACTGAAGGATAATTCCAGCAAGATAGAAATGTGGATGATGAACGGAAGATCTGACCTGGGACTTAAAATACTCATTCTGGGTGGGATTGCACTGCCCTTAAGGAACAGGTCCACAGTTTGGATGTGGTCTTGGACTCAGGCATACCTGCTGGATTAGTAGGTGGCAGCTGTGTGCTTTACCAGCTTTAGCTAATTAGGTAGCTATTTCATTTCCTGGGCAGAAATGACCAGGCAACTGTGATACAAACTCTGGTTACATCTAGATTAGATTATTACTGCACTAGTAATAAGACTCATGGGGGGGAAATACAACGGGCTCTAGAAAAGGTGTGGGAAAAGATGCACAGTGAGGTGTAGTAAGGGGGTAAATGGGCCCATTGGCTTGCTCTCCCCGAGCAGCCTCTCTTCCCCCCAAACAGCCTTGAGCCTCAAGACTCCACCAAATAGCTGAATTGCTCAATTGCTCCCCCCACATAGCCCTTTATGTTATTGAGAGAGCTCTCTCCACAGACTCAGAGGAAAGTGAGAGGAAGAAAGATGCCACCAGATGACCTTGCAGATCCTTCCCAGGCTGGGTCTGGAGGGAGGCATTTAAAGCAGGGGTCCCCAACTCCCGGTCCGCGGCCTGGTACCAGCCCGCAAAGGCCATCGTACCGGGCCCCCAGCGGCCGCGCCTGCCTCCCCCCCTGCAGCGAGAGGGGGGGAAAGAGGCCGGCACGGCAGCCGGCGTGGCAGCCGGCACGGCAGCCGGCACACCAGCCGGCGCGCCAGCCAGTGCGCCAGCGACACTAACGCGCATGCACAGAACTGCCACGCATGTGTGTTAGCGCCACCTGGTGGCCAAAACGCGCATGCGCATTTATGAGCAACTGCGGCAGCCAGGCCGCTGGCTCTCCCCCACCCCTGGAGGCGGTCCCCGACCAGATGAAGGTTGGGGACCACTGATTTAAAGGGCCTGCCAAAGAACTGATTCAAATTCCCCCTCCCCAGGCACATCCTAGGACAGGTTTTTGTGGGGTGGGCTCCTCCCTTCCCCAGGCCATTTCCAGACTGCAGACTGTGATTGGCCATGAGTGGGGGATATTCCACCAATAGGAAAAAAGCAGTCCAGTTTTGTCAGTAGTTGCTGGGTGGATCCCTCAGACTGCCTTTTCTTATTGGTACCAAACATCTTCTTCTTTAAGTTGTCGCCACTACAGCTTGCGTTTTATATATATATGGAATGGAATGATGTTCCACATAAGGGCTGCCTTTGGGAAGTGTTTAGAAATCTCAGTTCAGAATGCTGTTGCGAGGATGTTGATTGGAGTGGGTTATAGGGACTATTCACACGAGTTCTAGTTTGTTTCCAGGCATGTTTCAAGGTATTGGAGTTGACTGTTAAAGCCCTATATGGTAAGGGACCAACAAAATTGAAGGTCTACAGATTCCCTACAGACAACCTTAGATATGCAGATGATACCACTCTAATGGCAGAAAGTGAAGAGGAACTAAAGAGCCTGTTGATGCGGGTGAAGGAGGAGAGTGCAAAAGTTGGCTTGAAACTCAACATCAAGAAAACAAAGATCATGGCATCCGGCCCTCTCAATTCATGGCAAATAGATGGGGAAGAAATGGAGATAGTGACAGATTTTATTTTCCTGGGCTCCAAGATCACTGCAGATGGGGACTGCAGCAAAGAAATTAAAAGACGCTTGCTCCTGGGGAGGAAAGCTATGGCAAATCTAGACAGCATCCTAAAAAGCAGAGACATCACCCTGCCAACAAAAGTGCGTTTAGTCAAGGCTATGGTATTCCCAGTTGCAATGTATGGCTGCGAAAGTTGGACCATAAGGAAGGCCGAGCGTCAAAGAATTGAGGCTTTTGAACTCTGGTGCTGGAGAAGACTCTTGCGAGTCCCTTGGACTGCAAGGCGAACAAACCGGTCAGTCCTAGAAGAGATCAACCCTGACTGCTCTTTAGAAGGCCAGATCCTGAAGATGAAACTCAAATACTTTGGCCACCTCATGAGAAGGAAGGACTCCCTAGAGAAGAGCCTAATGCTGGGAGCGATCGAGGGCAAAAGAAGAAGGGGACGACAGAGAATGAGGTGGCTGGATGGAGTCACTGAAGCAGTAGGTGCAAACTTAAATGGACTCCGGGGAATGGTAGAGGACAGGAAGGCCTGGAGGATCATTGTCCATGGGGTCGCAATGGGTCGGACACGACTTCGCACATAACAACAACAACAGATTCCCTTATGAACCTACCCAATCACTGCCATCCTCTTCAGAGACCTTGCTTTGGGTGCTCTTGTTGTCTGAGATTAGGTATTAACTCAGGATAAGGCTTTCTGGGTCATGACACTCAAGCTCTAGAACCGTCTCCCTAGAGACCCTTGTCTCTTGGAGAAGAGTTACAAGAGATAAGTGAAGTGACAAGTGGAGTGCCCCAGAGATCTGTCCTGGGGCCTGTGTTGTTCAACATATTTATAAATGATTTGGATTTGGATGAGGATTAGAGGGGGTACTTATTAAATGTGCAGATGATACTAAACTGGGAGGGGTGGCAAACACAACAGAAGACTGAATCAGAATACGGGATGATCTTGATAGGCTCGAGAAGTGGGCTCAACTGAATAAAATGAAATTCAATAGGGACAAATGTAAAGTTCTGCATTTAGGTAGGAAAAACAGTTTATACCAATATAGAATGAGGGAGACTTGTCTTGACAGTAGCATGTGCAAAAAGAATCTAGGAGCCTTAGTAGACCATACACTGAACATGAGTCAACAGTGTTGGAAGCAGTGACAGAATGGTTCGAGCAGAGTCGGCTGAAACTCAACCCCTCCAAGACGGAGGTCCTGTGGCTGGGACGTAGGGGGCAGGACCAGGAAGCGCGCTTACCCACCCTGGCAGGGATGCAACTCACCATCATGTCCCAGGCCAGGAACTTGGGTGTGACCATTGACGCCTCCCTGACTTTGGAGACGCAGGTCAAAAAAGTAGCGGGCCAGGCGTTTTTCCACCTTCGCCAGGCCTGACTACTAGCGCCCTACCTGTCCCCCGAACACTTAGCCACAGTGATCCATGCAACGGTCACCTCCAGAATAGATTTCTGTAACTCGCTCTACGCGGGCCTTCCATTGTCCTTGATCCAGAAACTTCAGCTAGTTCAAAACGCAGCTGCTAGAGTCCTCACTGGCACATCTTGGAGGGCCCACATCCAGCCAGTGCTGAGGCAGCTGCACTGGTTGCCAATTGCTGCCCGGATCCGGTTCAAGGTTCTGGTTCTAACCTTCAAGGCTTTACGCGAGTTGGGACCCACATACCTGAGGGACCGCCTATCGCCCTATGCCCCTCGCAGGGCCTTGCGCTCTGCGGGTGAAAACCTGTTGGTCGTTCCCGGCCCTAGGGAAGCACGCCTGGCCTCGACAAGGGCCAGGGCCTTTTCGGTCCTGGCCCCGACCTGGTGGAATGAGCCCCCGGGAGAGCTGCGGGCCCTGCGGGATTTTTCAACGTTCCACAGGGCCTGCAAGACGGAGCTCTTCCGCCAGGTTTATGGTTGAGGCCAGGGCTGATAATAGATCTATGCCTCCCCTGGGGACTCGGGTTCTGGACCCGAAGCAAAACATCATCAGGATCTCCTCTCCACCCGCTAGTAGTGGGAGGGAGGGGGGGGGAGTTGAGCTGCCATTGTTGCCATGCCGGCAATATTGGCAATGTTATTATTGTTTTTATGGGGTTTTAATAGGGATTTGTGATATTGTTACCCGCCACGAGCCGCAAGGGAGTGGCGGGCTATAAATCTAATAATAATAATAATAATAATAATAATAATAATAATAATAATAATAATAATAAGTGTGGCTAAAAAGGCAAATGGGATTTTGGGCCATATCAAACAGAGTATCGTGTCCAGATCATGGGAGGTGATGGTACTGCTTTACTCTGCTCTGATTTGGCCTCACTTGGAGTACTGTATTCAGTTTGGGGCACCCCAGTTGAAGAGGGATGTAGACAAACTGGAGTGTGTCCAGAGAAGGGCAACAAAGATGATGAGGGATTTGGAGACCAAGACGTATGAAGAAAGGTTGGGGTAGCTTGGTCTGTTTAGCCTGGAGAGGAGATGACTGAGAGGGGATCTGATAACCAGCTTCAAGTATTTAAAAGGGTGCCATATAGAGAATGGAGCAGAGTTGTTCTCTCTTGCCCCAGAGGGATGAACCAGAACCAATAGAATTAAATTAATTCAAAAGAAATTCTGTTTAAACATCTGGAAGAAGTTCCTGATAGTTAGAGCGGTTTCTCAGTGGAACAGGCTTCCTTGGGAGGTGGTGGGTTTGCCATCTTTGGA